>NC_137589.1:51036920-52253670 GCF_963210335.1 Falco punctatus
TTAATGCAGGCAACAGTGACTGCGTGGTTGAGGAGGATGTCTCTGGAGAGCATCTTCCAAACCACACCCAGAAAGGGAAAGCAGACTCTCAGATAACCAGCCTTGGAAATATTTTCCTCTGCCTAATGTGTGTCCAAAAACTCCTGGAAAGAGACTCCTGCAGATCTTGCATAGAACAGATTTCAGCCTGCAGAAAAGCTCTGCTGACATTTGTTGCATGGCCTCTTGTCACTGCCACCTTGTGAAGTGCCTTTTCCTCAAGATGTGGAGGGCGTCAGATTAGGCAAAATTTTTTTATGTAGCTCAAAATAAAGCATTGAATGTAAGCCTTCAGTACTTTAAAAGTAAATGGAGGTAGATTTGGACTCAAAACTTCACATGGAGTGAAAACTTGAATACCATAATTTTGAAAAGTTGGAACTGAAACACTTGGATTCTTTCAAAAGCTTTTGTTTTCTGTTCTTTTTCATCTCTTTTGGCCAAAGCTATTAGCTTAATTTTATATAGCTTCAACAGAAATTGTGAATGATCCAGAATTTCTCTTACAGCTTAAAAACCCCAACAAAATCAAAACAACCTCCCAAACCTACCTTAAAACAAATGCCCTCAGGTGTAGCTGCTTCTGGGAATAGGCCATGTAACTGCCAAGGTTATGATTTTCTAGTGCTTTTAGTATAAAACTGGACTTTTTTTCAGTTACTCATGTAGGCTGAAATTTTTCCTGCTGGTTCATCTCTTAAAATGTTTGAGCCAAAGTAGTCTTCTCTTTCCAGGAACAAATTGGGAGGAAATTATTTTGTATTACCCATTAAAAAAACCCAAACAAACTCACAGCTCTTTCAATGTGAAACTCTCGAACCTTGAAAGACTTGACATTTGTTAATAGGATGTGGGGGCCTCACTCTGCTGATGTGCATTTTTCTGGTCATAAATTTGCAGCTAATTCTGTCTCCAACTGTGCGTGTTGCTTGGTTTTGGAGCCCCTGCTCCCAAGCTATCAGTGTATGGTAGAGGAAAAGCCCGCTGTCCGTGCTCACATGCCAAAAATAGAGCTTCACTTGCTCTCCACCCCAGCTCATTCCTGGAGTAAGGATCTATGTACTGAGTGAGGCAGACCAAAGTGGCATGGGATAAAGGAGCATGTGATCGTAGTGTTGGGAACATTGTTGTAGTGTGCGTGCACATGGGGAACAAATATTGATTGCACATTCAAGCATAATTCAGGGATTTCCTAATCACTGAAATCTTGACTCTGCAACCTTATGAATTTTCTTCCATCTGTGGTGGTGTAATTCATTGCTGTAATTGCAACAGAAGGCAGGAGTTTTTTTAAACCATGATAAGGCAAAAAACTGAAATAGTAAAAAATTGAGAGTCTTGTGATCTATGATGTTACACACTGTGAAAGTCAGGTTTTGATATGAATATACATTTGGTGTTACCTGGCTATAAAATGCAGTTTTCCTTATCAATATTATAAAACTCCCTGCTTATTTTTTTATATAGCTCACAATTCACTACTTTCTCCTGGGTAGCGACCAGGTAGTAGGCACTTGTCACTGTAGTAGCTTTTACAGCTCTGCCATGGCAGCTTCATATGGATGCATCATCATCATCCATAGCCTGTCTACACTGAGTTGAGACAGAACACAAATGATAGGAAGGTATAATCCTGTCTGTCTTGCAGGCTGCAAACTAAGGATAGGGGATACGAGGTTGGAGAAAGGAAATGCAACTTTTCTCCCAAAACTTTGGCTTAACTCAATGTACATTGTGAGCCCAGTGTTTCAGTGGAGATTCAAGTTACCTTTACAGAAAGCCTCGGCTTCTATAGACCAATGCAGTTCCTGGCTTCACAGCACCAGGTATGCCAAAATGTCATGTCAGAGGCTGTTTCGATGGCATTATAGTTCAAACAGATGCAAGATGTAAATCCTAGGAAAGGTTTCCTGCCCTCCTTTGAATTTTGAAGAATTTTGGAGAGCCTAGAGCAAAGGTAGCAAAACATCTGAATTTTTTGAGAGAGTCCTTCAGAACCAAACCTCTGAACTTTTGAGGGATCGTAAGTGATTTAAGGAAAATGTCAGAGTTTACCTAATTTGATATTGGGATAAGCAAACTAGAGAAAACTAGAGAATGAAGGTAGGGAACAATCCCTCCCTCTCCAGTGTTGGAAAGAAATATTCCTGCTCTAAATTATGTCTACCCATCATAATTACCTTTAAATAGCTTTATAAGTTGTGCAGAAAGGGTCTGCCTTTTAACTTTGCATAGCAATTACCTAGAAGTGGTGTATTGATTAAAGATTATACTTTTTACTTATTGTTAATCGACTGTTGGTTTTGTGGCCTATGCTATTCCAAAGCCTTCTAGGTAGACACTATACGGGATAGTAGAGCAAATGGGGAAATGAGTGTCTGTATACTTTTAATAGCTGAAGGAAATATAACTAATGTTAAAAGCAAAACCAGAGCTGTTCACAGAGTGCTAGCAGGGCAGTGACATTAATGTGACATGCTGAACCCTGCTCAGTAGCTGTGGGAATGCAGGTTCTAAGCTTTGTCTGGTCCACGCTCAGGATCTTAGCAGTTAGAGAGGCAGCACAGGTAGGAAAAGAGGCCTTGGTGAGAGACAGCGTAAGGGCACGTCCAGGTACGCGTGTACCTGCCCTGCTTCACTATGTGCTCTGGTACTGTAGCACGATCCTTTGAACTCTTTGTATTGCTGTAGCTATTTGGTGGTTTAGTGGCAGATTCTTTGGCTGTATTATTTTTCAAGGAACAGAAGCCGTATATCAGGTGACATAAAGTTATGAGCCTGTGCTACTACAGATTTTGTTGGTCATCATGTGTTTCTCTTGTATGAAAGTTTTTGAGAATCATCACATAGAGGTAGGAGAAACTTGGGCCAGCATTACCCACCTTCTGATACAGGGTGTAGAGCTTTGCTATTTCTCCCTACTGCTCATGGAGTATGTTACAGCTGCAGAGAATAATGGTATAAAACTAGCATTATTATTTTCAGAAGATTTTTTTTCACTCAATACAATCAATTGACTTTATAATTGAGGCTGCCTGTGACATCCTATTAATCTAGTAATGGTATAACTCTGTAACACTCTACTTGAAATGTCAGCATTAGGGAGGGAAAGTGAGCTGGATAGCTGGAAAATGTACTCATTCCTAATACAATTATTAGTACTTTTAAATAACTTGTTCAAAATGAAGGAGTAAGTTGCTGACTGCACGTTCAAAGTTTTTTCCCCACCTTGGGATCCATTTTCATCCCCCGTGTGGAAGAAGGGAAGCCAAAGCAATGACATAGCTTCTGCCTTTAGCCCTTGCTAGAAAAACATCCTGTTACACCTAATATCCTCCACAGCAATCACTTCATTGGCCACAACCCAGAGAACCTTCCCAGTAATGCCAGAGTCTCCTGCATAACAATAACAGACATTGGTGACAGCCACTTGCAAGGTGTGGCTCTGACTCATGCTTCGTGTTTGCGCCACTTCCTCCTTCACGCCCACCCCGAAACACGTCTGTGGAGCGTGGCCCCACGGTGCCTTTGTCCACTTGGTCCTGCAGCCAAGCCCAGGGCCCGTTCCAGCGTGGCCAGCTGCTCCTGAGGCTGCTCCTGTGCTCTTTTCTTTTTCAGTTTCTTGAATCCCTTTTGGAGGCCTTGATATACCCTCCATAATCTGTGGCTGAAAAACTAGATTGATGCCCCTCAAAGGTGTCCTAATGGGCAGCAAAGGTGTGACTGGATGTCTCCGTGTCGCAGGGCAAAGTGAGTGGTTGGGAGCGTTGCATTCACTCTGTTTTGTGTGAGGACTGGTAGCCAACGTGATGGATTCAACAGGAGCTGCCCTGCGTGCTCTCCCTTCCCCTGTCTCCTTTGGGTGCTGCTCTGAAAACCTGGGGACAGAGTACTTCTAATATGTTAATTATTTTTTTAATCAGTTAAAAAGCACAGGAGGAAAGCAGTAATGGTAGACTGTTGGGATACTTTTCAAACCATGTTTTATTCCCTTAGTCAACTATAATGGGACTGCAGGAGGCTTTATGATGAGCTGTAAAAACTCACTGCTGAGTGTGGTGGTTTAACGGTCACAGGAATGTTCAAAACGAATATAGTTTATTTTTATGTAGGATCCTTTAAAAAAAAAAAAAAGTAAAAAAAATATTTTACAGGGAGGATGTAAAATGATCAGTGAATGCTTCCAGGAGCTGGATGCTGCTTTGGACAGGGAAAGGGTGAAGTGGTATGTAAAGAAGGACAGGTATCATTTACAAGCGGGAAGGGTGAGGGGAGAGAATGGAAAGTGAGAGCAATGGGAGAAAGAAGACAAATGTGGAGGAGTTGGAGAGTATGAGAGGGGAACGATGCAATTTATAGAAAGGGAAAGAAGAGGGGAGGTGAATGTTACATTGGGGCTAGATGCAGATGAACAGTTTTTGGCAGGATGACAGAGTTGATGGGTTTAGTGGGAGGCAGCTGCTGAGAGGGGTGAGGACTGTCAGAGGAGGGATGTTGGCTGGGCGAGACGTTTGTCTAGCTGAATTGGTGGCTTTCCATGCTTCTCCTGGAGGTGATGTTGTACCCTAGTATATGATTTCTGGGAATTTAAGGGAACACAGTTCTAATATTAAGTTAATTGGTCATGCCACTAGTTTCTGGACAGAAGCACTCTTTCCAAAGATGTTCTCTGTAAGGGATTTGCAGGGAAAGAAAGATTGCTAAGCAGAAACACCCTCAGGTAGACCAAGCATCCAAACTCCTCTCTCACTGATTAAAGTATCCAAAGTTATCACTCTCAAAGATAGCCCTTTGTGGTTTTAATCCTAAGTGATTATATGGCAACATGCCCTCTGATGACAAACCTCAAAGAAAGGCAAGAACCCATTTGAGTGAACAGATTTTCTTGTATTCAGGGTAAACTGAGAAAGTAGCTCCTGTAGTCCCATTGAGCACTCAGACTACCAATACCCAGGCACAAAGGCCTGGCTTGTAGCAGGATTAGAAGGGCATAAACAGACGTGGTACCTCCAGGGTGGCACCTCCTGCTCTTCCTATTGAGGAAGGATTATCCCAACATCATTTTAAAGTCAGCATCCAACAACCAACCTGAAATACAGTACCAGAGTATTTCAGTTGCAACCTGTGTCTACTCCTGTTAGAAGCTCATTGCTAAACTTTGATAGTGCTTTCCCTATTTCAAAGACCTCTCAGGCCTTTAAGAGATGTAAAGAGAGGGAGGTCTGGTGCCACTGGCAAATTGAAACGAAATAATTTCCCTCCCCCTGAAGAATGCAAGTGAATGAATTTTATGGAGATGATGCACTTGGTTTAAAAAAAAAAATACACACCCACACGCACCCAACAAACAAACAAACAAATCCCCAAACAAAACCCAGGATGTCTCATGAGTGGAGAAGGGAACAGTGAGAGAACATACCAAAGAGCCTGAATGCTGAAGAGCTCTTATTCCTCACTCTGAAGAAGTAGCATAGATTTAATGGTCTCAGGAGGAGGGATAAGGAAGCTACAAGCAACAGAAGTAATTATAGTAAACTGTTGTCATGGTTTAACCCCAGCTGACAACTAAGCCCCTCACAGCTGCTCACTCACTCCTCCCCAGTGGGATAGGGCAAAGAATCAGAACAGTAAAAGTGAGAAAGCTCAGGGGTTGAGATAAAGGCAGTTTAATAGGTAAAGCGAAAGTCATGCTTACAAGCAAAGCGAAGCCGGGGACCCCCCCACTCCCCACAGCAGGCAGGGGCGCAGCCACCCCCAGGGCAGCAGGGCTCCAGCACGCCTGGCGGGCACTGGGGAAGGCAAACGCCACCATCCCAGCGCCCCCCCTTCCTTCTGCCCCCCGCTTCCCATGCCGAGCGTGGCACCGCATGGCACGGCACAGCCCTCGGGGCAGGGGGGGCGGCTGTCCCGGCCGTGTCCCCCCCAGCCCCTTGTGCCCCCCGGCCTGCTCGCTGTGGGGTGGGGGGAGGGGCAGAGATGCCCCTGGCTCCCAGAGCTCTGCTGGGCAGGAACTAAACCATCCCTCTGTTATCAGCACTGTTTCCAGCATAAATCCAAAACAGCCCCATACTAGCTACTGTGAAGAAAATTAACTCTATCCCAGGCAAAACCAGCACAACTGTGCAGAAACTTAGTATTTCAGAATGGGGTTATGTCTTGACCATTTGTCAGTGAATAAACTTGGCTTCTGCTTTGGATCTTCCCAATCAGAGTTTCCTGCAGCGTGAAATTTTTGAAAACCCAAGTTTTCCTTAGGGTGCTGCAGGTTTCCCCCCAGCTCACTCACTGCCTCCAGGGAACCTCGTGCGGGGGCAGCCAGAAAGAGCCTGATGGACCAGGGGTGCTCTTCGTGCGAACCTTGGACGTCGAGCTGTAGTACAGCAATGGAAATGCCACTGTGGATTTCTATTCAGTGCCTTTTTGCCTGAGATGAACCACTGGGAAAAAAAAAATAATATTCAGAAGTACTCTATTCCTCTGACCTGCTTCTTACCCGGGTATGTGCGTGCTGCCTACTGTAGACATTAAGGCTGTAAAAGCTTATTGTCAAATCAATTCTGCTCTTACTGAGACCAGAGAGATCAGGAGTGTGCCTTGAAAGACTTTAAATCTTGCCCCTCCCTGATGATTTGCAAAGTTTAATTTCTGTAATGGGCTCTGGTGGCAGAGGCATTCACTGTTTTTCCAACAGGAATTGCTGAATGTATGAATGACTCATTCTGTAGGCGGGAGATATAATGGCAGCCTTCGATATCCTGATCTAAGGGTGGGGAGGTTGTGTGGGAGGGGAGGAATGGGGTACACTTTAAGTTAAATTATCCACCTTGCTGCTCCTTCATCAGGCAGCCCCTCCTTCTCTCAAAGTCCCATCCTGGCCCGGTATCAGGATAATGCTGGAAGAGGGAAAGGGAAGGCTGAGGGACCTCCTGTGGGAGATGAAGCTTATAATATATGCATTTGCCTGGAAACGCCATAAGAAATTAATATTACAGAAACAGTGGGACTGCATTAATATTTTAATATTAAATGAATATTTAATTTGAAAGCTTTGATTTGAAAGTGAATGAGACAGCCATGACATGAACAGTTGTGCTGTTCCTGTTAAGAAATGTTAATGATTTATTGACAATGTCGGTAGCAATAACTTTACACTGTTTCAGTTACATAATGCCTTTGAAATATTGGTAAAGTGATTATTGAGAACAAAAAGCAGGCTGGCTTCAGCAGCCCTTTTGGGAAGGACTAATGTTACAGAAAAGTGTGATTTCCTCCAGAAAAAGGATCCCACTCGGGCCCCCAGAGCCAGGCTGGCTGAGGCATTGGGCGGCTGCCCTCTCCCCAGCATCAGCGTCCTACACCAGTTTCAGCCGTCTCTCTTGCCTGAGGTGCCCCAAGCCAGCACGTTGCCCTGGCAGTGGCTCCTGAAGAGTAAAGATGAACCTTGAGGGGCTGAGAGCTTCCCAGCCAGCTTCCCACAGTGACTCCTGCCACGGACCTCAGCGCCTTTTAGAGCTGAAAATGGCTCGTTCCAGGGTGTCTTATGGCTTTTCTGGCTGAAGATGACTCAGGGGTATCTATTAATTTTCATGCATTCAGTAATCTTAAACATCAAAAACATCTTAATTGCTTAAGCAGGTTTATTTTGTAAAATTTAAACAGTTGTTGAAGCTATACCTGTAGTTTCTGGGAGCTCTCTTATGGTTTTACTCTGGGTTGTGAAGGCAGTGAGGGAACAGAGGAAAGCAAACGGCTCTGTTGCCTCATGAGCATCCTGAGTTTAATCCTAAATTGCAGCTGAAGCTGGATGTCCTTGGCTGAATGTGGCTCCAGTGAACCAGAACTAGATGCCTACAGCCTGTAGGTACCGGTTCTGAGGACTCTTTGCCTATAGTTTTTAAAACCCCTCAAAAACTCTTAGAAAAAGCTCTCTCCTGCTGAATAAATAGGGATGTGGAATATTTTTGTGACATGGTCTGTTACCCATTAGCTCAGAACAAGGAAAATTCATCTAAAAAATAATTAAAGAGACACTTTGGCATGGTGTCTTGAAAGCTGTACCATGGTGTAGGTTCCCAATTCCAGAAATGTGTTTCTTCTTAAGGCCAATCTTTGCACAAAATTAAGAGAAAAATGAAACCTAAATTCACAATGTGACCCAATCTAAACAAACAAAGAGTGTTTTTCTTCCTTTCCCTAGCCCCCCTTTCCCCCCTCTCCTCTCTCTCACTTAGTTTCATGCCATTGTTATAATCAGCCTTAGTAAAAGTAAGTTAGTGGAATGAGGAAACAAAAACCCAATATAGGATGCGGTTTAAAGTACTGGTTCTCGAGTCTGATAATCTTTCTCATTTTCCAACTGCATTTTTCTGATGGCAGTCTTGGTGAATTTAGTGTTGGCAAAACATAGAAGAACGGAGGCTTGAACATGTATAATGAGTGTCAGCACATGTTTTTGTCTGCTGGCCCAGTCCCTCTGCTATCCCTTCGTACTTTCAGGTGGATTCTAGGTGACGTTTTGAGGAGTGAAGGCTCATGATGTCCTCCAAAAAATCAGGTCGTAGAAGGCAATCAAAAAGGGTCAGGTCGACTCGATAATCCTGGCCATACTTGACAAGGCTGGAAAAAGAACAGCTATCACTGAAACCTGGTACAAAGTTAGCAGTTAAACACGTAAACATCAACTGCTATGTAAATCCTTCACTTCCATTGATGTAATTGGAAATGTAGGCACCAACATACCTGTCTAGCTCTTGGTTTTGACTGATTTGCCCCAACCTATGCAACGGGGCTCATCACCCCAGTCACCTTTAGTGGGAAAGCTGCCTGCATTCCCCACGAAGTAATTGCTGTAAATTCCACATACAGCTTTTCCTGTTAAAGTTGGCAATACATTATTTGCCACAAAGCATGTACTGTTTTGGAGCACATGACATTTTAAGGGCTGAAACATTATGAATACTCCTAAGAAAGTTGATTTCATTTGTGAACAAAAACCCTCCCTATTTTTCATAGTAACTGTTCGGTACACTATTCTGACAACAACTGAAGTCTGATCAAATTAAAATCAGTCCATCATTTTTTTTTTAGTGATGAACTGAACTGAAAAGATTTTGGTATCCTAGAAAGAGTTGCTAACCTTTCTGGGCAGGTCCTATAGCATTTAATAGCAAAGGGTACCTTCTTGTATAATATTGTGAACCATGGAATTTAGTGAGATTTGTATTGTGTTATAGAAATGTACTTTAGAGAATTAATTTTGAAGTCTGTGGGTTCAAATGTTTTCTAAAAATAGTATTGACTATATAGAGGGCTTTGTGCTTCTATGCCTATTTAGTTTTGGAGAATGTTTTCATGTATTATTTTGTGCACTTTTCTTTTTCCTTGTTCTTTTTTTAAAGCATTGGCAGCAAAGGAATGAAAGGAGGCTATTTTTTGCTACAGGATAAATTTTGATATTTCAATTCCAGTTTTTGCCTCCTGAGGAATTTTCTGTTTTCTTGAGATTCTTAACCAGGTCATTCACGTACTCACCAGTTTAATTACCTTCCTTAGCAGTGTATCTGAGCTGCCATTTCAACAATCCCAGGCCATTTAGTATGTGGCCAATTCTGTGCACAGATGTACTTGTGCAGTTTTAAAACTAGCATACGTGAAATACCCTCCAACGCAAACAAGATTATAGTTTTCTCAGATCTAGTTCTCTGCAGCTTTTATACCTGTCCATATGATGTTTTCTGTTTTTTCTATACTAGTGGGCAAAAAGGGTTTAACACTCAATAGCGAGCTGTACTGCATCAGAGATCTACTGCATTTCACTGGAGAACCGGGTATCACCTCAAAGAGCAAAGGGAATTTTTGAAAATCCTGTTAAATGCATTAACAATGAGCTGGGGATATAGTCAAAACCCTGCTTAGACATTTCGATTGAGAGTTGCCATACAAGTATAGCCAGTGGTGGGTCTTGGTTGAAAATGTATTTATACATTAAGGCAGAGAGAGATGGATTTCACTAGTTTAAACGCAGCTTTAGTGCAGACAAAAGCAATAGGGGGTGGCGGGGAAAGCACAGGCTGCCACCACTCTCACATATGGCAATTGTTTCCTATAATGCTTGCTATGTTGTATTTATTTCATGCAGTGACATATCACAGAAAGCCAATGATGCCAAATTCTTAACAAAAAAAATACCAACCCACCCCAACCTGCAGCATTTAGTGAGTGCTGTCCTCCAATTTATTTGTGCTTGGTTGTTGGTTTTCTTTTTCCTTCTGGTTTTCATCTGTCTGGTTTCTATTTCCACTCTTTCTGTTCTTTCCCTCTTCGTTTTGTTTTGTCTTGTTTTGTCTTTTTACTATATTTGAGGAATCTCAGTTTCATGGAGAAGCCTGGAAGGTATGAGTGGAATGTTTTGATTTAATAGATCCTTGCCTGAACTTTCTTTTGACAAATCAATTAATATCTGTGGATTCTGGGGGCAGAGTATTGGGGGGCACAGGAAGAAGAATAGCCAGCATGCAAGGTGGGTGGAAGGATGGGGAAAGTTGACAGTGGGGCTGGGATGAGGAAGGGAGGTCTCTGGAGCTTGCTTCAGGTGCAAGAGCATGAGAAAAAGTTATGAGATTTTTCGAATTCTGAAGCTAAGTGCATGACTGAAAAGACTAGATCTGTCTTCCAGGCAGGCAGGTAATTACCTTGCTCTGCGATGCCAGATCCTGCCTTGCTCTGAACTTCAGGGTGAAGGTATAATCCACAGCTGGGCAGAGGGTGGCTCAGATGCCGGGTGCATTGTGTCTGCACCGACATGGCCTCCTGCGCCAGCCTGGGGCAGAAGTTAGCCTTTGACTGCTGCTTTATGGGTGAGCTCAAGAACCCAGGTCCAGGTGAGGATCAAGATGCCTGTTGCAGCTCGGGAGCATTTGAATCAAGGACTTGGGCTCTGTGTGCTGTAAAGACAGGACAAAGTGCTAAATGCAGCCGCTGCTGAAGGCTGTGACGGCCTGGCTGGGAGGGTTCCCCGCTTGGCTCCGTACCTTGTGTGCATGGGACTCTGCAGCTGTGTTTTTCAAATGCCATTCAAATGAAAGCAGAAAGGGGAAATCCCATTTCACTGGAAACAGCTCTCAAATGCAGAGAGAAGCTTTTCCTCTGAATTCTGTCTTTTGGCTTTCCTGCTGCAGAATGACACAGAATGTCTTTCTCTTGATCAATTTGTTTATCGTTTCCTTGATTATCCTCTTCAAAAGCAAGACAGGACAGGTTTCTTTTGTTAATCCTGTTAGTACTGGCATCGGAGCAGAAATTGAGTTTAGGAAAAATATTTGAGTATGTTAAACTTTCTTGTAGATGATGTCTGTGAATCCCGAAACATGGCCTGCTAGGTTTGAATTTTCTAGATTATTCCTGAGCCATGTATTTCCATCTGTTTCTCTGAGTCCTGCTCCTCGCCTCTTCCCATGCATACTTACGTGCCAGCATCAGACTTTTTCAGAGCAGCTTCTGTGGCTCTTCTGATACAGTACCACAGTGTGCTGGCTACACTTTGGGGGAGCTGAGAGAGCAGCAAGCAAAGCCCTCTTCTCCATCCCGATCTCCTGGACACACCTCTCCTGCAGTGGTCAATGCCACCTTGCCCAAGGGAGCCCCCCCCGGCATGTGGGGCTGGCAAGCCGCCCGCTGCTTCTGCTGCCTTCCTCCTTCAGGACAGCTGATAATGACCTCTCTCTCTTTAAAGTTTTAAAAGTTATGTATGGCTAAAGGAAGATGTCAGAGCAGAGCACTGGAAGACTAATGACCTCCCATGTATCTTCTGCACAGGTACCCAACTAGCAGAGGCCCCATGTGCCTTTCCAAGGGCCCTCTCCCCTCTCTGCACACATGCACGATATTTATCTTGTGGGGAAAACATTACTATGCCTAAGAGGATAGTTTAGGCTCCAGAGCTCACACAGTCCTTGACCTCTGGGCTGAGACTTGCTGTGGGGCAGTGACTAATTAACAGCAACTGCAGTGGTGTATTTTGTCTTGTGGATGCATGCCCCTTTGGGTGGAACATATCTGCTAAGGTACCATATGTTTACAAAGGCAGGGGGTTCCGGTGTAAGAAGCAAGCCCCCATCTTTTCTTTTTTTTTTACAGTTACTTGACCGTCAGGTGCTGTCTGATAAGTCTCTGGTTCAGTGAAATAGTCTTTCCTTCTCTGCCATCACCCTCCTGATTTGATCTTGGTTGTTCTGGGGGCCTGAGGACCCTGTGCATCCCAGAAATCGATTTGAGGTGGCCCCAGCAGATGTCAGGGTGGGCTTGTGGGTCCTATCATGGAGACAGCTCTCCTGAGTTGCAGACTGCAGCAAAGCAGCCCAAACAAACCAAAAATGCTCAGGGGTGAATAAAGCAATGGCCCTGTGCAGTCTTCTTCCTGCAGGTCATAAGCCAACTAGCAGTATCTGCAAATCCCTAGATGATGCAAATCACAAGGAGTTTTTCCCTTCCTGGTCAGTTGACTGCTTCTCTTGTTCCCCTTTTCTTCCTAGCCAGGTCCAACTGTCTTTCCACAGCATTTGACCCAACCCCAGAAATACTGGAGAGCATTATAACATTTGGGTGAGATGGTTTGGGAATGACATAATACATCTCACATTCTGGAAAATCAGGGTACCTCCTCCTGCACTTTCCTGGGTTTTACCTGTTTTTTCAAGAGCAGCATTTGGTATCCCCTCCTCATGGCCCCTCAGAAATTCCTCATTGGGCAAACAGTGCAGAAGTGATAAAAACAGTGTTCTACAGTTCTGGGTCTCACCATCCTGGATTTCATCTGAGGTTCTTAAATCTCTGGGTGAACAGGCTTTTAAAATAGACATTAGATTAACCTCCTTAAATGAGAAGGGAAAGTGAGGCAAAGAGTTTTTTGTTCTTGTAGGGGTTTTAAACGCATGCAAGAGGGGCAGGGGGCTTGAAGTAGGGCTTTAGATATAGGGGCAATGCCAGGAGGGCTGGGGAGGGCGCTAGGAGCTCACTCTTGCCAAGGATCCACAGGGGATGCCCCAGTGATGTGGGCTGCCTGGGTATGGTGCTGTGGGCACTTGCTGATACCCAGGAGGTCCGTCCTTCTCTCAGTATCTTTTGCTTTAGGCTGTGATTTTGCTGCCCCCATCAGTCTGCTGATTTAGGAACCTGCCTCCTTTGCCTGCGTGGTGCTCTCCTGCCACAGGATGTGGCCCTGCAGCAGAAAGGTAAAGGGCCTGGTCCCAAAGTCATCCCACCTGACCCACTGGGGCTGCTCACAGAAGCCGTGTGCATCCTCACGTGTGTGTCTTGGACCCCAGGCATGTGGCCTTGGAGTAGTGACTGGGTACCACGTAGGTGAGGTCTGTGGTTGTTCTCCTCTTCATGCCTGAGCAAGGATTTCATCTGGGCAGACCATCCCAAACACTCAGAATTACAGTATACAGTCCAAATTAAAATGGACCCACTGAATTAATTGGCATTTACATGGTTTAATTGAAGAGGAAGAATGCCTCATTGCTTACATCATCTACTGTGTCTTTTTGCTCTCACCACAGTGTTGTAGGATAGAGATTATTGACCCACCCCCAAGAATGTATTTCAAGAATGTGGTGGAAAAAACACAAAGAATATGTAACTTTTCTGGAAATACGATATTTCATGAGGGAAATTTGAAGGATAAAGTAACCGAATTCCAGGCAAACAGGCATCAGTATTGTTAGGAAGTACAGCTCTCTGCAGGGCAAAAAAGAGTGGTATGCCAGGTTTAAATAGGAATTTATAGCCATTGACTGCAAATTACCTTATAAAATTACTGATACATTCATAAAGTCATCAAGTACATGTTTAGTCTTGATTGTCATTTATTGCACCTTTTAATTGTTCAGTAAACTTTTCTCGATTAGATGGTATATTTCAAATTGACATAAAGCTGTTTTATTGATGTAAATTAACATAGTGTGTATTTTACATACGGGATGTATGGGACAACTGGGGGACCAGGAGTAGAAGAGTCTTTTACCCACTAACAAAGGCAATGTAGTGCTGGTGTTCTGATTTCTACTTGGGCTTGCATAGTTGTATGGAATCATGCGTGTGCAGGCAATAGTTATAACGAACCCTTAAAATCAGGATTGTTCTTAGTATGGAGTGTGACATTAAAGGTAGCACATAGAGTTTTAATCATTTGTCCTTTTTAAAATAGGAGGAGGAAGAACAGATAAAGAAAACAGTTTAAAAACTGGTGAATTTATACTGAGTCCAAAGTAGATCTTCAGTTCAATCTTTTCCAAGACAGAACATTTGACCTTTTTTTAATTGTTGGTTTTTCATTTGTTAGCATTTCTGCGTTTTCTTGGGCTCATGAGAAGCTGTAGCCACATTCCACCTAATGCAAACCCTGTCTCACTGTCTTGACACCAAGCAAGTGGCTTTATCTATCTCCTAAAAGGTGCTGGACTCATGGGATTCGCAACCTGGAATGCCCAAATCCCTTTTTCTTTGAAGCTATTCTTAGCTCTTTGGGTTTCATTCCTTGCTATTCTGTGGAGGCAGCGTGATTCCTATCATACCATTCTTGATTGCATAAAATATTCCCTGAATCCAACATGTTGCATTAAAATCTGGTGTCTGGGCCCTGCTCGATTCTGAACAGAGTAGCTGTTGGGTTGGGTTTCAGCACTCCTCAACCTAAGCCAAGTTCAGAGAGACTTGGCTGGGGTATCTGCGTGGGGTAAAACCCATGCGAATGTCTGCTGTGCTGGACGGAGTTGTGCGCAGTGAGGACAAATATGTACAAATACTTGACTAAAGTAGCAGGGCCTCAATTCGGCTGTAACCGGCAGACTTTTCAGCTCGACTTTCAAGAAACATTGTTTTTAATTGACCTTCATGTGAGTAATTTGAAGAGCCAACACTGCTTTTCACAAGGAGAGTTTCAAGCAGTAGAACCTCCCATCGTATGTAAAATTAGTAATTTTACTATAGCATGAGTGATTAAACCTGATCCCCAGGGAGCCAAAAATAATGCTGTGTGACTTCCTTGCCTAATTAACACAGAACAAATGTGAAAATGTGTACATTACAGTAAATTGTGTGCTAATTGGCCTTAGAGAAATACTAAATATGAAGAAGAAATGGGCATATAATTTCTAACATATTTGAGAGGTTTTGCAGTCTGTTCACAAATAGGAGAAAAAAAAAAAGTCAAAATTTGACAAAACCATTATTTGTTATGATTTATTCACTCAGCTCTAGTCTTGAACCTGGGAGTTATTGGCAGCTTCAGCTGAGATTCCTGCTGAGTATTTCTACTTATAATGACTGCATACAGCATTTAGCTCAATGCTATTTTTTTGGCATGATATCATAAATATCTATTTTAATTCTTGTCTCTGTATGTGTATCTAGGGTTTGGTGCTTTTTTCCTTTTCCTTGTGAAAATACCTCTAGATGGAGGACAATATCCTGCTCCCTTTACTTAGGAGAATACTCCACTCGAGTTCAACAGTAGGATTATTCTCCTTGGGTAGAAGCCCCCCTGCCAGAAGGCCCGTACATCACTTAAGTACTGGCTTAAGCAGAGAATAAATGTCCATCTGTGCAGGGTAGAATTTCATCTGTTGTCAGGGAACTTAGAGCTGACCCACAGGCTTAAGGAATCCCAGATTTACTCACTATTCCTAAAACCACATCTCTTCCACTCTGTTCTTTGTCACTCAGGACTCAAGAGTTTGGGTATCACACTTTCTTTATGTTTTTACTATGTCTTAGAAATAAAACTGATCGAACATGTAACTCATGCACTGGAGGTAAATTCCATCTTTTCATATTTTCTTCTGCCTTCCATGAATACAGAAGGCTGAGCTTTGGCCTTTTTGTAACAAGAGTACCCCAGAATTTGTGACTGGAGCTACAGTCGGATACACTGAAGTGTTGCGTTTGGTCACAGTGAGACTTTGCTGGTGATACTGTACGAAATAGAAGGTCAAAGACATTCAAAGTGAAATGGTGTAGTGCCATTAAACTGAAATGTTTCAATAACTTTAATGATTTCAGCCAATCATAACGTCCCTAAGAAACATGATTTCACAGAATTAGCTTTTTCCACTGGAAAAACTGGAACCTGCACTACGTTAAAGAGCCTGTTCTTCCAGACTTGGTATGGGCAAAGTTCCTGGGGACATGGAGGGAGTTGTCAGGTGGAGAAAGCAGTGCCCCCAGCAGCTCCACTCTTCCCGGTTTAGCTCTTATTTGAAGCTGGAAAAGTTCACTTCTAATTTTTGATTTTTTTTTTTGATTTTTCACTGTCCTCTGTGTGTTAAATTAAAATATTGAAGTGCAGTACTCTGTCTCTGATCTTAAATTGTTTCTGCCAAGCAGGTGCACATGCATAAATATATTTTTTTGCATCCCTCGGAGCAATTTTGGGATGTTTATGGGAGTGTGTACCGTGGTATAGTTTGTTTCCTAGCTAATAATTTCCTCTTGGTTGTTGAGAAAGCTTAATTGCCTTGAGGTCTTCTATTAAAAATTTTGTAGATGTTGCCAGTATTTTGTGTCTGCCTTGTAAGCAGAGCTGTTGCGTAGGGAAGGTCTGTATGGTTGGAGAGGGGCTCGTCAGCTGTTGAATTCTAGTGAGACTTTATGGATATGTCCAACATCCCTGAAAATTCCAGTTGTACATTCTTGAGTGTTTGTAAATTAGTTAGAAACTGAAAACAACTATCTCTCAGAAGCTTTTCAAGCATGCAGCAACTCTTCCTCACTGAAAAATTTACTTTCATTAATTGTATCATGTATATTTTAAGTGCAAATAGTCATAACAAGCACGTACTAATACAGTAACCTGCAAAAGCAGAAAGCTTACAGTCCCAGGAAAACACTCTTGTGTGATTGCTGTTAAAAGTTTATAGGAAAGTCAGGTGTGACACTCATTGGTTTCGAGATGAAGAGGATGTTGTGGGTTACTGGGTTTGTGACTGAATTCAGTGTGATTTAACTTGGTTTTGCTGCACTTCTGAGTGGATTAGTGGCCCGTAGATTCAGAGTGTGCTACTGCTAAGTCATTTCCACTTATTAAGTACTTAGAAAAATCCTTTTTGTTGCCATCAGGGGGAGCTTTTGAGATCTTTCAAGAGTGAAAAAAAAAATTATTAAAAAAAAAAAAAAAAGGAAAGGAGAAAAAAAAGAAACGTCCCAGCTCAGAAACAGAGATCTACAAACCAGCAAGCAGCCAGAACCTTACCTGTGGCTACAACTAAGCCAAGGAAGCCAGGGGAGCTGAATTGCTTAGACCAAAAAATTAGCAATATTGAGAGAGGAATTTTTTACTCAATCCACCAATAAAATTAATAATCTTTTTATTTATTATTATTATTTTTTAAAAAACCAGGAGTTTTTGGAGCATTCAAAAGCCAAATCCTGCTCTGTTGCTACAGCTTCTGGAAGGCAAATGCTCTTCAAAAAGCTTCTCTCCTTTTAGCTCCTGATGATTCGATGGGGACCTTTGATGCAACATTTGGATTAGCTGCACACAACTGCACTGAGGGGGACCACAAAAGGGGGAGCCTGGCTGATTGCATAACTTTAAGAAAATAATAAGAGGAAAAGAAAGAATTAGGAAAAGAGAGAGAGAGTGAAAAAGAGAGAAAGAAAGAAAGCAATTAAAAAAAAAATATCTGAGACTCAAGTTTCAAGACTCTTTATGTGCTGCAGAGGAGCATAAGGTTTACCAGCAAAGTGCAACGGGGAGTCTGAGAGGAGAAATAGCTTTCTCTTTTGCCAAGAAAAAAAAATAGGAATGTGTGCTTTGGACTGGACTGGGAAAGAAAGCTGGGGAGATTGCAAAAAGGAGGGTGCAGGATTTTTGTCACATTGATCCATTCATCTTGATTGTCTTCTTTAAAAAATAAATAAGAGGGGGGAAAGTGATAGGAGGAAAGAGGAAGAGAGGAAAAGAAGGGGGGAAAAAGAAAACAGCAAAAGTGTTTGAACCTCTGGAGCTATCTGTTCCTTCAAGCTGATTGATTAGTCATGATCCCTGCAGTTTTAATGGGAATCATTCAATTGGGAAGGTGGAGCACCCTAGAGTAGATTAGCATATTCTTGTTTACTCATCTTCTGAGGGGCTTTTTCTCTTTTCTTTCATTTTGTGGAGAAGAAGGGAGGGGGGGAGGTTGGGGGGAAGGAGGGGGTTGTGGCTTATGTTATAAAGGAGGCCAAAAAAATAAATAGATTAGAGCATCATTTGGGGGGAGGGAAATCAGTGGGTCTGAGTCTTGGAGAAAGCTGGGGGGGTTGTTTTGTTTTTTTGTTTTGGGGTGTGTGTGTGTGTGTGAGAGAGTGTGTGTGGTTTTTTTAAGAAGAAAAAAAAAATAAAGGGAAGAAAATCCAGCAGAGAAAAGAAGAGGGAGAGGAATTCCAGCTGTGGAGGAATAGAGGAGAAGAAGACAGATAGAGGAGGAAGAACAGAGAAATACATTGCCACCAAGAAGGAGTTTTGATTTATTTTATTTTTATTTGTTTTAAGGGGGAAAAAAAATCTATAAGCAGGAAAAAGAAAGAAAGAAAAAGAAAAAAAGAAAAGAAAAAGCAACTGAGAAGGGTTATAAAAAGAGCAAATACCAAGAAGGGTGAACAAGAGAAGAAAGTCAAGGCAAGGAGGAGCCCAAAGCTGGCAGATCGGGAGGATTTGCAGGGGAGAAGGGGGGGGAAGATTGGAAATGCAGCTCTGGAGTTTGCTGCTGCCTCTTGCGCTTCTCTGTACAGCCCTAGCCAGTGGACCCGAATGTGGGATGGACGAGCGCTCCCGCAGGGCGAGGAGGGACACCAGGCACAGCCGCCAGCTCCGCTACACGGCCCCGGGCACCTGTGCCACCAGGTTAGCCCGAGGAAGGCGCTCCACTGCTGGGCTGGAGCCTGGGCATGTCCCCCGCAGGAGGCAACAGCGGGAGGTAAAGGACGAAGAGGAGTCCCTTACCCCGAGCAGGGCGCTCTATTTCAGTGGACAAGGTGATCAGCTGCGGCTGAAGGCAGATATTGAGCTGCCCCGAGATGCCTTCACTTTGCAAGTGTGGCTGAAAGCTGAAGGAGGACAGAGATCTCCGGCTGTCATTGCAGGTAGGTAGTTGGTCGTGCCTGTGGCTGCAGCATCCCTTTTACGTTTCGGGAGCCAGCAGAGCAGCCAGCTGTAGGCGTGCGTGTGTATAGTTTACATGTGTGTACATTTAAATCTGCGTGTGTGCCTTGCAACGTACATCTGTGTGCGAGTGCATGTGTAAACACGCTCGGGTGCGTTTATCGTATATATATTTGGTGAAATACCGGAGCTCAGCAAACTGTCTGAAAGTAGATGCTCGCAGAAAAAGTTATGTAAACTTTTGCATAGGGAAATGGCAGTATCCTGGGTAGTTTCTTTATTTCTGTGTGTACAGATCAAGATGCAGATAGGAGAGAGAGCTCTTACGGTGGGTTTTCACCTAATTTTCAGGTTGGAAAAGTGTAAACAGAGCATTTGAAAGTAGCTTGATGTATGTATGAAAAGAAATGTATGTGTCTGGTGTGTGGCTGCAAAGAAACACATATCTAAGATCCTTATAAGATTTCCTTAGTTTTATTAGCTTTTTAGTGTACTTCACTGTTACCTTTTTAGATGCAATGTTAGCATGTGGTTTCCAAAAAGCTATAAAGGAACTTTTGGCTATTGTGAAACCTCAAATGAATCAAATGAGTTTATAAAGTTCCCAACCCCTCGACACTCAGCTAGGGCTGGGACTAGCACTGCAGCTAGAGGATGTGTTGAGTATTTTTGTCTCCACTTAGAAATGGCAAGTGTAACACAAATGATTGTAAGGTCAAATAGCCCTATAAAATCATTTAGTACTCAAAGCAGCTACCAGTCTAAGCTGTCTGAGCTGAACAATAATGAGGAATATTGCACTTTTCTTATTTAAATTTTATGAGCCCATCGTGAATTTGGGTTCTTTCCCCCTGCGTTCGCTCCCTCTTCCCCTCCCTCCCACCACCTCCCACCCTCCTCCCCCCTTAGTGATAAAGTGCAGTGAAGTTGTCGTGAAATCGGATACTTTTCAGAGGGTTACAAACCCTTATAAATGTCGCCACATCCATCTTTGCTCTGAAGGAAGTCATAGAAAATGGAAATGTCCTTTAAAAAAAAACAGAAAACAAGCCAGAAAGACAAGGGTGTGTGTGTGTGTGTGTGTGTGCTGGGGGGGGGGGGGGGGGGGGGGGGGGGGGGGGGGGAGGGGAGGAGGACATGTTTTACAGTTCTTTTGGCAAGGAGATTCCCTGAAAGTACAAAGTTTCCATGTCCTAGGAGATGCCTTAAAGAGACAGGGAGGATTCCCCCTTTCCCTTTAACTGGAGTCCCTTCCTACCAGGAGGCAGCGGGTGCTGGTGCCGGTGGCACCGTGGCTGCCCAGTGCCAGCCCAGCTTGCCCCTGCCCTGCCACCCTCCCTGCGACGCTGGGCTCCATTGCTGCCCTAGCCCTGACCTGCACCACTCTGGGCTCGCCAGAAAGTTGCTTTGTCCTAAGGAAAAGAAAAACTGAGATGAACTCAGCAGTGCTTTTCCTTAACTTCCCCCAATCCCAGTTGCTCTGCTCGTTTGCGAGGAGGGGGATGCGGTGTGTGCCTGATGCCAGGGTGGGCAGGAGGTGCTGGGCATGGGCTGGTCCCTTCTGCCCTCGGGAGGGCAGGCAGATGAGTAATTTCATAGGTGAAGTGGATTATTACTTGCGTTATTTCCTCTGACTTTCTCATGCTCCGCTCTCCTGGTTCCCAGTCTTCACTGAAACCCCGGGGCACAAAGTGTTTCCCTTTCAAGTTAGGAAAAGCGGCATTTGGGTTTACACAGATCTAATCAGTGTGTTTTCTAATGTGTTTAATCCAACACCTAAGCCCCCATGTCCGCCTTTGGTGCAAGTATCTCTAATTCATACAATAGGGAACCTAGACAAAAACACAAAGATCATTTGTAGTAAAATACTTTAATTGGATGGGGGAGGTTGAGTTGTTGCCTGTATAAAACACTTGACCCATTTTATGCATGGAAATAACATTCCACTGTGAAAAACGAAAAGAAATGCCCCAGTTTTACACCATAGAGCTTGCAGCTCAGCTCAGGAGGACTTTGTGATTTTTATTTTATTTTTAAGCTCCCCCTACCCCCCTCGCATGCACTCTTGAAGAGAAGCCAGGTTTGGCTCTGTGTGTAAACACCTGGAAGAGGTCCAAGAGGAACTCACTTGGAGTATCCTCCACACACCACAGCCTCCCAGACCTGCAGCGAGCTTAGGGAGAGATTATGCTTCCCTCAATGAGGAAATCAAGGGTTCTGGCTGCCAAAACTCTTGGCTTTCTCATTTTCACTGTTTTGGGATGTGACAGACTCAGGAGCCTGGTTCTGCTGTTGAAGTTGCCTCTGTAGGACCCCACTGAAACCAAGAGCCCTTTTGGGTGTTTGGAGGGGGGGTGGGGGGGGGGGGGAGGGGGCAGGGACTGGGTGAAATTTGCTGACAGTGCCAGAAGTAAGTTTCTCCCCAACTTCTACCTCAGTTGCAAAGTGGGAAACTGTGTGATTGCACAGATCTGAAGGAGAGGGCAGAACTGACTGGAAGACACCTCTTGTTTGGGGGTCCTCCTTCTATCTTCTTCTACTTTCTACACCCTACCCTCTGACTGTGTTGACTGCTCCCCTTCCATCCCTCCTTCCTGGCATATAAGTAGTCACTACAAGTCATACAGCAGCCTTATGTGTGCCTATAGGGGAAGCCTGTTGTTTTTGATAAAAATCTTATGTGGGACCCAAGTTGTTATCAGCTTCTGTGCCTGAGCCCTGCTATAACGGAGCTCTTCTGCTAATCCAGGCTGCAGGAGTTTCTGTCTGGAGCCAACTCTCCTTACGTCACCCTCTGCTGCAGTATTCAATTTGTTTTCATAAATGGCTAATTTTACAGTGTTGTTAAGTGGGTTCGTCATTGTGCCGGGCCATGCCCTGTCTCTGATGATAGGCAGTCCTTGGTGCCAGGCTCTGCCAATTTTCACGCTGGCTGGCAGTGATGTTATTGCTGCCCTGTTTGACTTCGCTGATATCTGTTCTGGCATTTGTCAGGGAAGGCTGTTGGGAAACTAGAAGTCTGACCCATTGATCTGTGTTACGCAAAAGCTCGGAAGCCTTTTCGGAGCTGGGCTGTGCTTCCTTTGTGCGGCTCCTGCGGTGCAGCTCTCCAGCGGAGGCAGCTAGCAGCTCCTGCGTACTTGCCTCCCTCCCTGGGCCACATAGTTCTTGGACAAACACTCCTTGGATGTGCATACCTACCACACAGCACAGTACATCCCTCTTATAAACACACACATGTGCACATGGTATTAATCATGCAAGTTTGCGCACTTTCCCCTGTACAGCCTTTGAATGCACATCTAGTTGTGAAGGAAGGAGTTAAGGTCCAGACTGTACTCAAGTTAGGTAATACACATGCCATGCAAAATCAGAGGCTTCAAAGCACAGTTGACCTTGCTTCTGTTGTAATCAAAGATATTTCAGTCCTCCTGTGGAAATGCAACTCCATCCTAAGAAACAGGATCCTCCTGAGTCCCTGTCAGTGTGTTTTCTGGTATATGGCTCAGCAATGGGATAGCTCATGCTTTCATGGGAATGTGATGTTGACTCTTTGCTGGCTGGGAGCTGAGAGGAGCGGGATGAATGATTGGCAGTGGGAGCCGGAGTAAGAAGGCGTGCCTGCTCTGAAGAGTGAAAGTTATTTGTGTTTTGTTTTGGTGGGGGTTTTTTTTTCTTCCCCCTTCTCAGTTTCATTCTCCTCTGTCTCTCTATTCCTCTGCCTGCCAACAGAGAGCATGATCCCAACTTAATAAAGCTTCATATGTAAGGGAGTGCCTGTGTTTTCCCAGCTTCAGTCCTTGATGAACATAAAACTGCAGTAGAATCCAAAGGGAAAGAAATGCCAAAATCAGCAGAGTGAAGCTCACTTAAAGCCACAGCTCTTGCATGTGAGAGACTGAGAAACATCTGTGTTGGGACCCAATAATTGGGCAATTATAAAGATATGTAATTGACACTGCATAAGTCTGTTCCCTTCACAGGGTTTAAGAATATATGTTTACTTTTGGGGGTTAATTTGGTTCCCTTCTGAACTTTTGGAGCCTGATATTGATTTAATGCACTTCAGGTAGAATCGGTGAGGTAGGTCCTGTCCCTGGAGCTGATCCTTATAGCTGATGTGTTGGGAACTTGAGGATGTTTTCAATAGAGAGTTTACTCTGAGTTTCATTAGCATTAAAGTGATATGTAGATAGATAATGACATATTCTCTCATCTTCAACAGCCTGTTGTCTTTTCATTTCACTAATTTTCTTGTTTTGTTCTGTAATGAAGTATTAGAATGAAGGACTATAAAGTAAGTCAAATATAAAGCTTGTAGTTCTGTCATTTAATTAGCACTGGCATGTGCCAGGTCCCAGGGTGATGGGCATGAAGGGCAGAGTGGAATAACAGCTGGACCACAATGACAGGAGCTTGAACACCTGCCCAGATGCTCCTTCAGGGTGAGAAGCCTCCAATACACCACTGCTGAAGCCTACAGGTAGGATGTACTGTGTGGTTTTGGCTTCCCTGTAGATGGGTTCAAACGATTAGCCACTTTGTGACTATGGATCTGGATAAGGAAGAGTCAGAAACTGGAAAAGAAAAATATTTTTTTTTCTCCCGTAAGATGTGCAAATTTAATGACTCTTGTTTCATTGACCAGCTACACACTATAGAGTCAGGACAGCAAAATCAGAAGAAAGTTTTCTGTTTGATGTTTACGTTTTTTTCTTTTCCTTTAAGCACTTACATGTAGGCTGCTCTAATTAATAAAATGGTAATAAAAGGGAGAGGGAAATTTGACTCTCTGTGTGTGAAGGTTGTAAATTTAGATTCCAAAATGATGCATGGCTGTCTCCTGTAGGCACGGAGATGTGTCCCAGGCTTGCCCCAGCTCTCCGAGCTCCATTTCGGCCTGATTTATTTCAAGCCAGCCTGTTTCAGTTAGAATAACTCACATGAGGCACAGAGCAAGCTGAGGGGATGGTGTTTGGAGAGAGAGGGGGAGCGGAGCTCTCCTCAGGGGTTCATGGAGACGTCTAGAGAAGCACAGAGCAGAGCAGTGGCGGGCAGGTCTCAGTGGTGGGGTGAAAAGAAGCCCTTGGAAAGCCTTCACACCCTGAGCCATCGCAGAAAGACAGACCTGATTGGTGATTCAGATGCCTGAATGTTATTGCGTCAGGTTGAAGCTGCTCTCTGGGTCTCCATGTCACCCTCCCATGCAGAGCCAGGGGAGCACTGGAGACGGCTGAGGGGACACCAAGGACACAGCCACACCAAATGGAGGTGCAGGTGCCCACCATCACCCTAGCTACATGTGACATAGTGAGAGATGCGCTTAAATCCCAAATCCCAGAGGTCTCACTGAGCACTGAAGCAGCTGGGAGGGGGGACGCTGGCTCCCCAGGGACCCTAACTCAGACCCTCCCACGAAGGTAGCTGCCACTCACCTTTCTCATGAAGATCAGGCCAGGTCTCCACTTCCAAAGCGGGCCCAGGAATCTGCTGATGCTGCTCCACGAGCTTCACATGTTCATCAGCCTTTGCCAAGGAGAAGAGAGATCTTTGGCCGGGTGCATTGAACAGCAAAGAGCCCAAGGGTGGCAGGTACGTGCCAGGGGCTGGACCCTTGGAGCGCTGCAGGGGCATCCAGCTGCTGGGGCAGGGATTTTTGGTGGAGAAATGCCTTCTTCGGAGTCCAGGTCTGGCTCTGTCAGGACATAGGTGCCAAGCTCCTCAGGTCTGGCACAAGAAAGGTGCAGTCATGACACCTGCTTGAGCAGCTTTAACACAAAAATACTGCAGGATCGATGGGTTTTAGGTGCTGTCAAGACCATGGGATTAACCAAGCGCTTTCACCTTGGATTTTCATTGCTCATGCTGGCCTGAGCTAGAAAAAAAGATCCAAAATATAGTGTCTTTTTTTCAAAAAGATATATTGAAAAAAACAAAAATAAACTGGGGTCAGATGAAATGTTCCTATATAATAGTTTTGCTTCCAATTTTAGCCGTTGTTTTTTCATCTCTTCTTTTCTTTTCTCTGATAGAAATTATAGGAGCAGGAGCAGAGAAAGGACCACCTGGGTTGCCAAATTCAGTCCATTGCAGTGTCAGGGATATAACAGCAGATAATTAGTCCAAACATTCAGAGGATATCCACTCTGTAGGTTCTGATATAGCACAGGCCACAGAAAATTTCCCAGTGCTCTACTATAAACCAAAGATCTTTAGCTAAGACCAAGAGTCACCGCTATAATGTAAGACAGGAAAAGAGAAGGACAGATTGACAACATCTTAAGTACCTGAGATCCAAAGCATTTTTTTAGAAAACTGTTAAGTATGAGAAAGAAAAACATTTGCTGGTAAAAGATATGAGCTTTCTTATTTTCAGAAAGTTAAAAAAGAATCAGGTGTTTTGAGAGTTATGAAACTTCTATTGAAATTTGAAGTTAGAATATTTGCCAGAACTGATCCTTTCCCACAGATAGTCTGTTTTGATTAATTTCCCTTTTTCCTGAGAAAAATATTTTATCAAACATATCCCACCCTTCTCTGGTCTTGGTCTGTGTGGCAGTTCCTACATCCCATCATAGTAAGAATGAACATGTTCACTTTATTACATTTTTACTTCTTCAAATCTTGTATTCCAGGTTATCCTGAAAAGGCATCAGAAAAGCCTTGGTTGATCAAAACTCTCCGCATTTTTCTCTCAGCTATAACAGTTAGTCTAATATCATCTCTTTCTTCATTTAAGCTCCTCTCTCAGTGCTACCAAATTTTTAATTTAATATAGACCTTAAAGGATCAGTTTATGTTATTCTTTCTATTTTAAATATGCAAGATAAGTTGGGCTTTTCTGTTTCCTAAGTTCTGGGTGTTTGCTTCATGCACTGTTCTGGACACAGAACAATTGACTGTGCTTTCCTTTTTGTTTGTTTATTTTCCCCAAAATGAGACTTTTAGAAATGACAGTGTACCTTTCTTCTGACCTTAGGCTTACACTGTCTTGTGGGCATTTCCCTACCTTGGGGTAGCTGACACCTGAATATGATTCTTAGTTTTATTTCAGGTTTCTGCGGAGAAGAAATGCTTGATTGTTCTTCTGATTTTTGCTTGTCCCTACATTTCTCTCCATTTTTCTCTGGTGTGAGAAGCATGCACATATGCACACAATTTCCAAAGCACCTTTGATTTTTTTCCGCAGATCAATAGAGCATTTAAACTCCAATGATCAAGGAAGAGCAGCTTGTTTATTTCCCCACATGTTCTGACACAAGTGGCAGATCTTGTAAACTGCTTTGATTAGATGTTAGTGCCTGTTATAAAGTTTACTCTCTCCAAAGCCATCCATGAAGTTAAAGTACTCTTACTCTGAATGTAAGCAGAGCAGAACTCCAAAAGGTGAGTTAAAAGGAGAACAAGAGTAAATATCTTGTTCCAGAATTTTGCTTTCTGCTGTCCTTGTTCATGGTGATCAGAACAATTTGCTTAGTTGGGGATTGTTCAATATCCATAAGGCTGCCGGCATCAGATGAGGGTGCAGTATATATCACAGTTAAAACTGAATAAATACAAATACAAGTCAGATTATCCCTTGGTGAGAATGGGGCTGGATTCATAAAGTTAGATTTACACAAGCATCATGGATTTGATCCTAAACATGTTCAGGATCATAGGAAAAATACCATTGATTTTGGCTGACCCTGGCTTAGGGTCTGATTTCAGAAAGTCTTCTGCATCCCACCTCTACAGCCTGGACCCTTCCATAGTACTTTTTTTTGCTGCCCCTTCTTGCTTTGGATACAAGAGGGGGGAAAAAAAACCCAACAAAACCCAACAAAACAAAATGAAGGCCTTACGTCAGAGAAATTGGCCAAGGGAAGGGGACATGTTTATTTTAGTTGTTTTTGGTATACTCCAAATCCCATTCTGGCCTCCATCTCTTTCAACCTTTCTCTTTTTTTTTTTTTTTTTTTTTTTTTTTTGTTTTGTTTTGTTTTGTTTTGTTTTTCTTTTTTTCCCCCAGTGTTAAAAAGAGCACTTATTCAAAACACACTGTCCAGTTTTCTGTTTTGCTGGGTGATGTAAGTGTGTAACTTTCCCATCCAATCTCTCCACCCTCTCTTATCACCATCATAGTCTCAGTTCTTTCTCTATTATCTGGTGTCCTTGATTCCCCTGTCTTTCCCTTCTTCCTGCTCTGCACAGTTGCTGGTTTCCTCCTCCCTAGCACACGCATGCCGTGGGTGACCCTACACACTCTGTAGTTTTCATCTTCTTCTGCTGCAGGAGGGTGGCATCCCTTCCTTGCAGCCCAAGGGTGGGCACCAGGTTGGTCGCTTCAGCCAGCTCGTGTTGGAAGAGCTGTGGGAACAGAGGGTAAGCAGGCCATGTGTTTGTGTGCTTAGTCAAGCATATGCTCATGCACATTTTCCGGGAATTATTGATATTGTTCTGTTTAATATCCATCCTAGCAGTACACAGACAAGGAGCGAGCAGTTGTTCTCACAAAAGAGGGAGTGAGGGTGAAGTGAAACTGAGAAGCATCTGGGATTGGCCTGGTGAAGCAGCATCTGAGACACATGATACCAGCTCATGAAAGCAAAAGAACTGCTGTGTTAGAGAAGAAAACACTCTGTTCTTTGCTGATCAGCTCCTGGGGTCTGGTAGGCTTTCCTTGAGTCTTCCCTTCGAGTGATACTTGGGGCTCCTTTATGTCTTCTCCTTTCTCCCCTTGTTGTGTTTTTCCTCCTTTTCCTTATCTAATTTATTGCCTCTTTATTTGCTTTAAATCACTTTCCCATATGGATTTCTCTCTTCTGACCCATCTTCCCCTCGCTCATCTGATTCCCAGGAGTCCTCTGTTGTCATGGAATTGGGAGAAGAGCAGCCCTGTTCCTGACACCGAGCATCAGCTGCAGGCTCCTTTCCTCCTTCATTTTCTTTCTCGTCTAGTCTCTGCTCTTTGTTGGAAGCATATTCACACAAATCATCCATTGGATTGAGGAAACAGATCTTATCACCGTTATTTTGTTTGTTTTATTTAAGACAGGGAAAAAAAAGGAAAGGAAAGGCCTTCAATGTTACGAGTGTTACTGAGTTTTGAATGTAGGGTTTTTTCTCCTGTACTGATGTATTCTAGTACTGTTAGTTTCCTTTACCATTGCAGTAAGACTGATTTTGTGGTCCCAATAGCTGCCTCAAAGCATTCTGCTGATGGTGGTGATGAGTTTCTTAAGCATGACAGAACATTACCCTTACGATCAGGGAAACTGAGGAAAGGAGGGATGCTCTGATTTGTCCAAGATGTGGTAGGGTGGTGGTGACAGAGCTAGAAACAGAACCCAGCAGTCTTGGCCTTTTCTCAAACTTTTTTTTTTTTTTTTTTTAAGGGGCAATGACAGTTATTCCTTAGTCTAGGTTGTTCTCCATGTGAAACCAACACACCCTAATTCCTGCAGGATGATCCTTGTAGCTGCTGAGGGTTCTTTGTTTGCTGTGCTGAGCTGATGGTGGTGACAAAATTCTTTTACCTGGTACTGCATTGTTGAAACCACTGGCAACACGGGGAGTGGGTGAGGAAGGCGGTTGGTGTTTGTGACATGAGGTCTTTGGAGATGGCAGAAAATCAGATTTTCTGGAATTGCTATGTCTGAACAGACATGCTGGTGATGTTTGAATCAGCATGAATTACTGTATTTCTCAAATGGAACAGTTTATGCAGCCCATAATGGGAGAGAAAAGCAAATATCACCGAGACCCTTAGTTCAGAGTACTCTAAATTGGAATGCTTTGATATTTTTGATACTTCTACACATTGATTAATATATTGACTTGCTGAAACAGCTTGTGAAATGTGTAAGTTGCAACTGTTTTATCTTCCTAGGAAATGCTGCAAATCTGTCTCTGGATATCTTGGGTTATTAATTAAGGGTGAGAGCAACCTGTTTATCCCCTAGTTAAACATGGACCAGGTGAGAAGTTGCTGAAGGGGCTTTGCACACAGTGTGTTAGTGCCACAGACTGTTTTGGGGAGGGATCATAATCTAGTGCACACCCTCATGGCTAAACAACCAGTGTTTCTCTCGGGAGTGTCAACAGGGAGGCTGTACATCATGCAGTCCATGCGGTTTTGTTCTGAATTCAGTAGCATCTGTGCCTGTAAAGTCTGAGGTGCTGAGCTTGCATTACTACTGTCTTACATTGCATCTGTCTTGTGGATAAACAGAGCAGCCTCTCTGAGGTCAAAACAGCACCTTTCACCAGTGATAATTTAATAGGAATTATTTTCAGCATAAACTAGACAAGAATTGGAAGCCTCCTGTGCTGTAGCTCATGAATGGAGATGTTCAGGGAGAAAAGGAGTACTGGGAGAAAAAGCAAATGTTAACTAAATGCATTACGCACATGATTTTGAAACATGTACTTGGCAGAGGGAAGGGTGAGAAGTACAAGCCAGATTCTGCTGTTGAACACACCAATGTAAACCTAGAGTAACTCCGTTGGAGAGGAAATCAGGGGGACTGCTCCAGACCGATGAACGTGTAGAATCTGGGGCAGAGACAGCGCATGCAATGGGGAAAATGAACAAGCTGAGAAGTGAATGTCATGGAGAACAACCTCCAACCACCGTCACCGCTGTTGATAGTTTAATTTGGGTGTGTAATGGTTATGGTGATGCAGTGGGAAACATTTGTACAGTGTGGGGTTGTTTATACTTTTTGGAGCATTTTCTGCATATACCTATCGTAATCCCTGTGGACTGTGAAATTAGGCGATACACCAGTTTTACAGTGTTTGTGTTTCCAGCAACAAACACTTCTGAACTCTACTCTCCAGTCTTGTGGCCCTAAACTCCTTCACCTCCTCCCATACGGTCCCATCTCCAGCAATAATATCCCCTCCTCTGTTTATAAACAAACACCCTCAGAGGAAGTTCACAGGAAGAAATGTTACTTAATGAAAATCAACGATACGCTCAGGTCCATGCTGTGGGCTGGAGCCAGCAGGGTTGCTGGATGTTTCCTACTCTGCATCTGCTTGTAGGAGTTTCTTTGATGAGATGTTTGCCTGTCTAACTATGTGTCTTTCTCTTCCCTCCGTCATGGAAAATATGAAAAAAGAGGGAGTAAAATTATAAAATCAGCATGGACAGTATTTGGGAACCCAAGCAGGGAGGCTAGCATCAATGAACTTGTAGAATTTCTTCTTAATATATCCACTGATTTTGTCTATTTATGTTTTTTTAAACACTGAAATCTAGATTCTGGCTCCTGGCAAAACTCTTGCTCTTGAGTTGCGCAAAGGCTGTAAAAGGACTAAAACAGCCCAAAGGATAATTGTCCTACTGTAGTCTGAGCAGAAGGCTGATATATCTGGTGTTGCACATCTCTCTCACAGAACTACCAGCTTAAGGAGGTAGGAGTGAGCCAGACTCAAGTAAGTAGATAACACAGGACTACACCATGACATAGTCACCATGAGCTTGGAGCAAGGGACAGATCTCCATGTGCTGTCAGCTGGAAAATGCAAAATGCTTTAACTTGCTCCAGAGGTCCCCCAAACCCCTTGCAGCACAGGGGGAACCCAAGAAGAAATCCATTTTCTTGTGACTGCCCCTGGGTTGTGCCTTTAGTACTACATCTTGGTGGCCTTAGACAGGAGGTGAGGGAATTATGTGTTTGTTTCCTTCCAGGAGAAACTGGGATCCTCTAAAAAGCCTTTCTGCCTACTCAAAATGTGTGGGAGAATCACCAGATAAAGTAAAGTTCTGGGAATGAGGGAAGCAGCACTGGTCAGGACTGTGGTTCCTCACTTGTGCAGAGGTGTAGTATTAACGCAGTGCTCATGTCACTGTCCAGGCTCCCCCATTTCCATAAGCAGTGTCTTGGGAGGAATAAGGGTGTTTTTACAGACATAATAGATATGAAAGCTGTAGTCCCACTTTTAGATGTAAGAGCCTTGAAGTTTTAGATGTGTTACCAAAGGTGTCTGCTGCTGGCAGAACCTCCATACCTTAAACTGTGATGGTTTAAAATAGCCTTATCTGTTGCTTTTTGTTGAAAAAGCAGTTTCTCTTATTGTACAAATATTTTGTCTTATCTATAAGACTATTCCAGTGTGGTCTCTCCACCTCCCACCCCAATGGGAGGGAAGACAATCAGAAGTGAACATTTTGTATTGCAGCATCAACAGAGTTTATCAGTGGTTGCACAATCACTTTGCCTGTGAAGAGATTAAATAAAGAATTGGGGCAGGGTGGTGGTGGAAATGGACCTGATTTATATTGGTGAGCATCCTCCAAGAATTCCAGGATAACAGTTTCTCCTAGGAGGAAAGTTGAGCGAATCATTCTTGCCCTTTGAAGAGCTCTGAATTAATGAAGAGCAGAGTATCTTCTGCTCTTTGTGCTGGGAAAGACCAGAATTCCCCGAAGTCCCCTTGCTAGAGATGGCTTAATCAAACAGACTGTTTACATTCTATGTCTCACCAGAGGCAATGCTCAAACAGGGGTGGTCTTCAGCTATACGCTGTAATACTAGGGGTTTATTATTTATTTTTTTTTTTGTTTTAAACGTCAGCATAGCACCAGTTTTACTGGGAAATGGCTGTATCCAAACACCTGCAGGCTCCATGGAACAGGTCAGAGAGGGAAGCAACAGCAGCTGAATCACACAGAGGCAATATGGTACTGCCAGAGGTCTATGTTCCTTCTCCAAAGCTTTCTAAAGGGTTGGAGTTTGGCATCAAAGGTGGGCCAGGAGCACTCATACTCATGGAGGAAGGCACCTGGCAGCGTTTGGAGGCTGAGCACTGGACTAGACTTTTCCCTCTGCTTCAAGCACTGATGGCAGAGGTAGAGAAGCAATGGCCTTTCTGCCCCAGCCATGTGTTTTGTCTTACACTGTGAAGGCCAAAGTGTTTTGGCAAACAAGAAAGCACTAAATGAAATGGGAGCTATCTATTTCATAAGAGAGAGGGAAGAAGGAAACAAGATTAGGATAGCTCTTCCTACCATCCTACCATCTCCTGCCTCTCCCTTCCCTCAGAAGGAACGTCTCTTACACCTACATCAAGAAAACAACACTATTGCACATCTGTACATCTGAAATTGACTATAAACCTTGAGTCAGGATCTAAACTTGTGTTCTGATACTTTTTTTTTAAAAAAAATACTTTGGTATCTTCTGGAAGTGATGTATTTCCGCTCCCCATGCACAGGATCTTCTGTGCATCATTGAGGATGATGCACGTAAGTAGGCAATGTGGCCAACATTCTTCCAAACCCAAGCAATCCAACCAGCTGTTCTGCAGGGATGTTATTTATTGAGAACTGTCAATGTGTTCAACACATGGTGTCCTTTGCACTAACAAACTCGCAGCTTGGCTTTTATGGGGTTTCTCTGACACTTGTCAAACACTGGTGACAGGGCAAGCTTGATGAGGCACTGGTTTTTACATGAAAATTATTATAGAAGGGCATTGCAACAAGATGTTCTGTAAGGAAAGGAGAGACGGAGACTAGTTGGCAGGAAGGAAAACAGAGGCAGTTGCAAAGGGTAGAGGTTTCTTTTTGGCTGGTGGTTTTGGGAAGAGAGCAGAGATTTCCTTCAGTGATAAATTAGAAGCTTTGGAGAAAGAAAGGGTGTTTGTTTCAGCAGTGATGAAACCGCTGTGTGAGAGAAGCCAGCTCCCTCTTCTGCCAGTTCAGGCTGCTTATTTTGTGGCGTAGTGGTTGGAGGTGCACAGGTTGTTCTGGGGTTTTAGTTGTTACTTTACAACTGCTCTGAGGTGTCTCCAGCTCTGTCCTCATCTGTGAAGGTGGGATAATGGTTCTCAGCAGCTGTCAGATAGATGCTTTTTGTAAGGATGAGGTAATATCATCAGAGCAGTACTTCGATCATGTATGATGCTGTAAATTGTAAATGCCACTCCATTGTACCAAAAAGAAGGAATGCTCATCCCAGAAGTCCCATTGCCCAGGGTTGTGCTAGGTCCCTGCAGTGCTTCACTGCTATGAAGAGAAGACTGAAATTGTGGAATGCCAAAGAGACAAAACGACAGAGGCATATCTTGCCAATCTCCTACTTATCTATTTGTCCCATCTTTTTTCTCTTGACTTGTGTAAGCTCGTATTCATGAGTATCACAGGTATTTATTTTCCCCTACTGAAAAACAGAGCTGTTGTCTGAACAGTGTGACTCTGGCCACATTCCCTCCTATTCAGCACAATTTAGTCTTGGCTTTTTACTAGTTAATATTTTCTGTCAACAACCTGCAAGAAAACACAAAATCAGTCCTGATAAAATTTGCAGATGTTGCAGAGTTCAGGGAGTGGTAAACAATGACCAAAACAGGACTCTCATTTGGGTGTTTTCAAAAATTGAGAACATGCAAACAGCATGCATTAGAATAAAGCCAAATGTGAAGTCATACATATAGAAAGACAGGCGGCAAGTCATACATAATAGATGGGTGGTGGGGGAAGGGTCTTTCACCTGGATCTGCATGTGTAGGAGTAACTGCCTGTTGGAATAGATAAAGCGTGTAAATGTGAGCTGCCAATGTGTTGCTGTGGCCAAAGGTTTAGAGTCATCATTGGCTATGTAAACAAGGAAGCATTGAACAGGACTGGGGAGGTCGTGTTATCCTTGTCCTGACACTGGAGTAGCTGCTCCTGAAGTACTTTTCCTGGTTCTGGTGTCTACAGTTTCAGAAGGATGTTGTGTGACAGAGGGTTTGGAGGGAAAAAAATGAGCCATGACGATAATTATATGATTTGTAACAAGTCTTAAAGTATTTGCCTCAAGAAGATTAAGAGGTCACTTGATCATCATGATCTTTAAATATATGTTTGGGGAATATTAATCTGATAATTGGAGATTGGAAATCTAATAATGGAGGATATCAGTAAATCCAGTGGATGCACATGGAGACTAAGCAACTTCAGAACAGTGAGAAAATATGGTATTTTAGCCTTGAGAGTAGTCAATCACTGAAAAAAACTTTCTGGTTAGAACAATGGGATACCTGGCACCAGAAATTTCACAGTGAAATTCAGTGTTTTTCCAAATTGCAAGGTCTTTAAAGAGAAGTCAATTCAGTTGTCACCCATGTGAGTGTCTCGAGTTCTTCTAATGTCAGATCATTCTGGGGTTTTCAGCTATAACTGCAAAAATAATTGAATCCCACTGTAACACACAGGTAGCACTAGGATGCTAATTTCAAATCTTCTGTTTTTCCAGTATTTCTATGGATTCTCCTTGACACTGGGAGGATATTCTAATCACCATATTTCCAGCTCTTTGTAGGGTTTCCTCGGGATCACTCTAGTTGAATTGTCAGGATCGGTTTCATATGATGTTAATCTTAGTTAGATTTTGTCACCTTTAACCAGAACAGTGTGCCGAGCAATGCCTTGACTTTTCTCCTTCAAAACAGTCCAGTGTGCTAGTCTGAAAACTAGCTGAAAAACAGGACTAAAATCTTTTCTCATTGAAGGTAGTTGACTTCAATGAAGCCAAGAATTTAGCTGTAAAATACAAACTTTGGGGAGCAAAATCATGGTTTCCCTCTGGAAGCTGGAGCATTGACACTGTCAGAAGTGTGAAGCTAACACAGCAGACGTCCCTTAAAAACAAAGAAGTGAGTAAAACGAACTAAGCCTGGGGTGACTTTTGCTTGTCACCTTCTTGCTGGGTGGTCTGTCTCACAGTCTCAGGGTAGAACAGCAGTCCAGAAGGGTATGCAGGCTATACGCTGAAATTACCTATTCCTGTGACTTTGGCTGAGTTGCAAACAAAAAATATAGACCAAAGACCTGTTGAAGGTAATGAGTGTTCTGAGACAGGATTTCAGTTCATTTGACCCACCCCCAGCTGGAGACCATTCCTCAAAATTCAGATTTAAGCCAAGTGCTCAAAATGCCCAAGTTTACTCCCTCAAACCCATGTGCACAAGTATATATAGGCCTATGCACAGAGAAAGCAGTATGTGTACATACTACTTTGCTAGTCTTCATTTCTTTGGTTCCAAATTTAACCAGAAGTGGAAGGGCTGAAATAACATATGAAAGGCTGGACATACGATACTTCCTGCTGCTCAGCTAAACACAAGAATTGCCAAAAATCTTCCAAGGTAGCTTGTTTCTTTTACATTTTTCTCCCAGTTCTGCAGACTTGAGAAGGTCAATTACTTTTGAGAAGCATTTGACTTTGGCAATGCTTATGGAAAGCAAAGTAGAATTATGACCTTTTGGAGGTTTGCCCATCGTTGTCCCATCTTGTCCTTTAAGAACTAAAGGCTGAATTTTCAGCTACAGCCTTCAGTTTAATAGGTGTGAATTTGTTTCCGTACACTTCTAAGACATTGTGAGTGTCTGTCTGAGGATTTTCTTTTAGATGTCTATTTATTTGTGCTCACAGATCAAGTGATCACTGGTATTTGTAGAGCAGAAATACAGGCTCAGGTATTTCCAGAAGGAAAATCATAGCAAAACAAATGAAATTGGATTCAAACTGAGCAGAAAAATAGAGCTCTAAAATTATATACTTAGGTTAGTATGTGGTGACTACAGCCTATCTGGAATGCATACTCTAATAGTTATATCATGTTAGAGCAGCAGGTTTTTGCAGCAGGATGTTTCCTAGAAAGCAGAAATATCTCTGTGGTTTGTGTATGGGTTTGGAACTTGCATGCAAGTATGGAGCGGGGAATTTGAGGCATGAAATAGTCATGATTAGAGAAGGCCCGGCTCCCTTTCAAAAGCGACAGCAGAGAACAGGCACAATCAGCTCTGTTCTGCCTGCTGCTGTGGCATGCTGCTCTGCACACCGCATCGGAGACTTTTAAGGTTGCTTTTAAGGTTGGTAAATTCCTCAGTTGTTTCCATTAGTACAGGATAGATGCAGTCATATGGGAAAGCCAGATGCAGTAAGATATTTGAGTCTGGATAAGATCTAAGATATTTTTACAATAAGATATTTAATTCTCACAGAAGCAAAGACCTTGCATGGTATAAATCAGTGTAAAGGTGCTGGAACTACTCAGTTTTGCACTCACAAAATATCTGCCCAAGAATGTTCTCAAAATCCAATTAAATAACTAGAACTGTTTCATGTGGAAATGCCCCTCAATTAAAAAGACAAGTCTAAGCTATCATGATGTGATTTTTACAGTGTCCTCCCAGGGTGCCTTAGTTTGCATTCATGGAATTTTTTGTTTTTGTTTTGGTTTTGTAATAATGTGGATGTTGGCCATCTGTCTGATCCTGGAAAGGTTGTAAGGTTGTCCCCGCTCCCTAGGTCCTCTTCCCACTCCCTCATTGATCATAATGTTTGATTTAGGTGCCACTAGATTTCCTTCTTTGTTCTCTAGCCCTAACCTCCCCCCCACAAACACACGTGCATTGTGCAATGGTGTAAAAGCTCTTCTCTCTGCAGCTGGGAGCAGTAACTGCTCAGCTGGTTCCAGTGCTGCTGTAAAGGTCAGAGACAAGGGAATTCTAAAAGGCAAAACAAGCCGTGTTGTTGTCCCCCCTTCAATCCTGGCTGTGTATTTTGATGAGCATCACAAGCAGTCTCATACTAGACCTCCACTTCTCACCGCTCTGTCTTTCTGGCCATCGAGGGGGTTCCGTAGGGCAGCATGTTGGGCATTTTTCCAGCACGACTACAGGCTTGGCTGCTGCTACAGCTGATTGACTTGCAGTGCTTGTCAGGCACAAAGCACATTTTGAAAGGAAATGCCATATTGAACTCCTAGTGAGCTGATGGGTATTGTGTACGGTCATCTGATGGCACAGATGTGCCCCTAATAATCCTTCCAGAAGAGCGTTTCCTCCTGGGATGATCTGGCCATCTGATCTGCTCTGAGGTATGCTGACCTGTCTTGACCCAGTTTATGATCAATTCTCTGTGCTGTTTTCTAAAAGGAGCCCAGAAATACCACTTTATCATTTAGATTGCCCGGAAGTTATGGGACTTACGTGTCTGTTCCTTCCATAGAAGATACCCTCTGTGTTTGCTCTCAAGCATTAACTCTTACAAAAGGGAGGAAAGTCACTCTGTGTTAGCATGCACAAGAGTAGATTTCTCTGTAGAGCTTTGATAACTAATCAGTATTTGGCTAATAGCTCAGGGAGGAGGAGATGACGTGGAAGCAGAGGTGACATTTGTTCTACCAAGCATGTTGCTGGGTACATCCATCTGTGTGTGCAGGGTGACCCTTCTGCCGGTGTGCTGTTGTATTTATGTCCTTTTTTGTATGTTCATGTGTTGTTCCAGTTTTGTGTGTTGTGCACGTGTCAGTGAAAGATGGATTTTCACGCATGTGTCTCGATCCGTATCTCTGTGTTTGGCAAGATCTGCTTTTGAAGTGAGAATGATGTTAATGCTGGATTTCTCTAAAGGTGAATGCACTGCCTCGGCTACAATAGGATGGTTAATTCGTAACCTGGTTCTGCTGATCAGTTAGCATAGATAAGCTTGGCAGTTGAGAGGTGTGTTAAGGCCCTTTTGGGCCAAATCAACAAACTTATGGAGGGCTTTCCATTCCCTGTATTTGAAGGACATCTGGGTCTTCATAAACACTAAACTCTGCTTTGTTGTCAGGGAGCCACACTAGAGTGTGTACAACTGGCAGCCACCACCCTGAATTCTTGTCCAAATCAAGCCTGATGCAAAGCCTCCCATGTTTATGGCACACACTGGTGATTCTCTGAAGGAACATGCTGATGGCTGCAGAGTTTATGACTTGAAGTAATATCCAAATGAAGCCTGCCTGTACTATCTTAATACTGTCCCTATATCTGCATGTGTTATCATCATCCCTAAAAACATGGACACATACTGGTTTTCCAAGCTTCAACCAAATATATTCAGTTGTTTCAGAGAACAAGGCAGGAGAAATAAATTGTTTCATAGATATTATAAAATCCTTACCCTTGTTCTCTGGAATGTTCCCATGGTCCCAGACTTTATAGCAGGGACTGCAGTTTGACCCTTGTAAAGGATGTGCTTTTTGCTATCCATCTAAAAGCCCGCCTAAACCTAGTTATTAGATCATAAACAGCCACAGTTTGTTAACCAAGTACCAGTCTCCACTGGTTCTGCAGCTTTATTGTGAAATGCTTAAAAAGATCTAGATAAGAAGCCAACCTTCCCACTAATACTTGTTTACACTGATACTGTATACGAAGGAGCCCTTGCAAGAGCAATACCCGGTCCAAGAACGACCCTGTTACAATACGGCAAGGACTGAAGCTCGCTTCTCTGTGCCATCTGGTTATGCAGTGTTGTGTGTTCACTTACACCTCAAAATCCTCACAATCTAATAATTTCTCACTAACCCCAGCCTACCAGATCTGTTTGCAGTAAGCTCTTATATACTCTTAGCGGGTATATTCTCACAATAGGTCAGTGAAGTGTCACTAATATGATTGTCCATGCCAGCGGCTGCTCTGTTGCAGCCTACATGATTTTGTTATCAGAAGGGAAGGATTTATGTAATGTTCATAACTAACCAGCCTCTACAAATTCATGTTTTGCTGTTTTATCCCTTGTTGTCTCCCTGTTTTCAGGCTTCAAGGTATCTCATTGAGCATATGAGTGACTGGGAATTTGAGAAACAGTACAGAATATATGCTTAATTTAATGCTAAATGGCAAGGATATAAAGATTTTGATATTTTAAAGAGCCTTAGGCCAAATTCTCAACGTTACAAAGCATAGCTGTATTAAACTCCGCATTTCTACGTGAAGATCTTGTCTTTCACGGCAAAACAAAAAGAACTCCATCCTTCTGTCTCAGATCTGAATCCTATCGCATAGCTTGTAAACGATACTATCTGGTGTGAATTCAGCTAGATTGATAGCAGCAGCAGCAAACATCCCCTTTTTGCTCGCTTAAGTAGTACATTGCCACCTGAGCAAGTCTCAGGTGGTTTGCTTGAGCCACTCCTCGTCTCAGGGGGTGACCTCAGGAGGACTCTTAGCTGTGTTGGAAATGGTATAGACAGAGATGTTGCCTTAAGTACTCTGGACTTTGAATTATTTAACTATTGTAGAAGGAAGTGGGGGTTGCAGGAAGCATGGCAAAGGAAAGGAGAGATTATTTCTCCCCTCTATATTGGGTTCAACATCATACCATGAAATATCCAGTGCAGAACTCAAGAACTGCTCCAGTGGATCTTCACTGACTTATCCAATTGCATGGAACATGGGGATACTTAACCCAAATCTGTCGGTTTTAATTATTTTCCTCTGGACAGATAAAAGCTTTCTATAGGTTCCTGTAGAATATTTGCTCTTTCAAGCGTTCCTCTGTGCTTTGATACTAAACGATTAAAGCATGCTAAAGAAAAAAAACAGCCCCAACCTTTAGCTCCCTGTTCTTGGGCCCCCTGACTGCAGCTTTGATTGTTGACCTAAATTCCCCTTTCATAACTGAGTCCTGTCACCTCTGGTTGGAGTCTCCCAGCAAAACAGGCACAGCCAACTTTCAGAAGTGCAGGGCACTGTTTTCTGTTCTGCCTTGCACGGCTGTGACGGGCTCCGCAGCACACCTGATGTGTTCAAAGTCAAACTGACCTCCTTCTTCCCCTTCCCCCAGCCTCTTGGCTGCTGGAAAGGAAAGCATAACAAGTCTTTTTTTTTTTTTTTGCTACCCGTTGCTCAGCAAAGTGGGGAAGATTGCTGTTAGCAAGAGGCAAGAAACAGCACTGAAGTGAGGGAGGAAGGCGAAGGCCTGGAGTCTGTTATTGATAATATTAAAGTGGATTACAGCAGCTTGCATGGGCAACTTCGGCCTCTCCTCTTTCAAACTCTGCCCACAGAGTGCTACTTATGGCTCCAGCAGCCACAGCCTCTAGCTGTGAGTTCCCGTTTCTCTGTGGCTGCTGCTGATAAAAATCTGCTCCAATCTCGGCATCACAAGCTTGGTTACAGCAATGCCTCGTGTCCTCACCCAGGACTTTCTTCCAGGAGTTCAGCAGCTGATACTACTGTGCTCGTGCTGCCAAATCCTGTCCGGCGCGCAGAGCCCCTGTGAAGATGTGGCTCTTTTTAAGTCCCCAGCAAAGTTCTGAAAACAAACTGGGTTATAAATCATGCAGTGGCCTTGGTTAGGGCCTCCTGGAGGAGGTCAGATGGACAGTTGTGTGCTGGACCAGCTGTGGGTCAGTAGCCAGAGAACTGAGATTTCACTTGTAAAAAAAAAGGAGAGACTGTATTTCTGGTTTTCCATGTTTGGCTTTTGGCTTTAAGCCTTTGGATTTTAATTTTCCAGCTTTCCCCACTCTTTTGATGCCTAGGAATTTACTTTTCCTATATGGGACAAACATGGGACTGGAAGGAGCCTCGTGGGCCATTGAAGTCTGTCTCTGACCAAGCATACAGGAATGTGGCATCTTGCTCTGTTCGTGCACTACTCCAAAGTTGTCTGCAAAGTGACTCATTCCTTTGTGGGGAAGGAAGGTTACCAGTGCCTCTTACTGGAAAGCTGAACTAGCTCCTTGGGCTTCAGGAACACGAGCTTTAGAAGGGAAAAACCCATCCAGACTAGGGAGTTAGAGGGGCTGTCAGTATTCTTCTCAGCTTTAGCTCCGTCCCTTTCTAGCAACTCAGGGCAAGCAGAAGTGAGGAAAACTGTTTGCTGCTGTATGAAACTTGTACATATTTTTTTAATCTAATTGCTGTGGGGAAAACAAACATCAGTTTTATTTCGCACCATTTCTTGGCTCAGAAACTGCAGGCATTTTTGCCAAATTGTGGTTTTTCAGTCATTGGCTTGAGTCTCATTTACCATGAGGCCTCTTTACACCACTTTTGGTTTGTAAAGGGATATTAAGTAGCTAAAAATGTCCCTTACCACATTATTGTAAAGAATTCTCAGTGTAAATGAGACTCTAAACTCTGTATGTTTTTCATGTAAATGTTGGTTGTGGTCACAGCTGAATTTTGAAATTCGGAGTGTCAACCATTGTGAGGGGTGATTTTGCTCAAAACCAGCCTTGCTTGGGGTAAAAGAGGCCTCCTCTTGTTTAAAATGTTCTTAATTATGTCTAAGAAATAACTCATGGCTATGGAACCTTTTACTAAATTGAAATAAATTGTGAAAACATCAAATTATTCAGTTTTCAGAAGTTCTGGCAATTATTTCACATGTCCCTCTTCCAATGGCTTTACCCTTATTAGTTGTCACAGAAGAAGTAATAAATTCTTTTATTATGACATCCAAAGTCCCAGCTGAAATTAGTTTCATTGTGCTGGGGACAAAACGGAAAAGTGACACTCCCTTAGCCGGAGGGTTCTTAGTCTAAAGCCAAAGTGAGTGAAGGATTGGGAAAGTAAGTACCGCGTACAAGCAAAAGAAGGTCATAAATAAGCAGTGCAACTTGCAAGTTATAGGGAGTGTGGATTTCTTATCCCTTTTCTTACTCTTTCCTTTCTCTTAAGAATAAAACAACTTGTGCTGCTGAAGGGATTCTGTTCAATCCATCTTTTCATCAAGAGTTGGATATCTGTAATAGTAAAAGTTTGAGAAAAGAATACTGTGTGTGGCGTATGGATTCAGTAGTGACCTTTGCCCTAAACTAGCAAATGTAAGGAACTGGAATAGTAGACTGTTTTAGTTGAGCAGCTTTCATACTGGCGTATTCCGTGGTGTCCCTATTGTCACTGGTTTTTTTTTCTTGTTCTGCCCTCCTTTGGCTCCCTGTAAATCTTGAATTGATGGCAGCTGTTTGAGCCAAACTCAAGACACGTTGCATCACATCAGGGTTTAAATGCTCAAAGGCAAGGGAGGATTGCTACTATTTTGTAGTATTCCTCCAGCAGCTCCATCTGTTCAGCTGAGGTCAATCACTAGCATCACGCAGCACTTCAGAGAGAGAGGAAGATGTTCTTTAATGCTGGCTAGGAAACTGAATTTCCATTCCACGATTTATCAGTTCTTTGAGCGAATATTTCCAGCCCTGGTCAGTACAAAAAGCCAAAAACCTTGACCTTAAAGACTGCATGGTGGACTTCCCCAGAGCTGGAGACCCCAGAAGCCTGTGCCAGGATTTCCAGCCATCCATCCAACAGCAGGGATCTTGGATGCCTTAAGAAACAGGTGGAGCAGCTATTGTGTGTGCAGCTGCCCTGTCATCTGCAGGCCTGGAGAATTCAGTCGGCAAAGGTGGCAGGAGATGGTGGGGAACATGGCTGGGACGGGTTGACCTTCTGTGCTTGCAGTCAGAGCAGCTGAAGGTGTCCCCGGGCTTCTCCTGGCACATTAAAGACCCACAGCTTCTCAGAGAGGTTTGTTGGGACTAGCCCATTTCTGCATCACTTCTTCTGCTCTCGTTGTGTTGGCATTTCTTGGCAGGCAAGGGCTCTCTTACAAAATGTCTGACCAGCTCTAATGGTTTTATTACAATAAGTTGAGATTTTTATAGCTTTTTTTTTTTTTTTTAATGACTTATTTGGAAGAGGGACTTGCCTTGCCAGCTGTCTTCTTGTTCATTGCAGTATTATCCACCCAATATTGTTGGACAATACTTTCTTTTGAGATTCATAAAAATGCAGATTTTTATGGGTTCTCATACATCTGAAAATGAATGCTTTGTAAAAGTATTTATCCCGTAAAGAAAAAATTAAAAATGCTTAAAAAACAGATTCCAGAAGGTCATTGGTAGCTTTGGATTTCATATCACAAATTTCTCGGGTAAATATCCATCCCAGCAAATGTCTTTTTTTTTTTTTTTCCCCCTGGCATATTTGTTTTTTCCTTGCCTGGTTCTCCTCCTCTCCTTTCTTGTGATCAGAAGTAGCAGTATAAACTAGAAGCTGGTCTCGAAAAGGTTTTGAACCGAGTGCACCCTACAGATGAATAAACACATTACCTTCCGAACCCTGGGATCTCTCTTCCAAAGGAAACAGGAAAAGGGGGAGCTCAGAGTCCTTAGCAAAATACCAGTGTGCAGAAAAAAGGCCTGTTTAAATTTTTTTTTTACTTTCCCATCAGAAGATATTTTTTTTTTTTTTTTACAGAGGTAGGAGGAGGAGAGGGGAAGGGTGTGAGGAGAGGGGGGAAGGTGGGTGCTGGGAGAGGGGAGGAAAAATACAGTGAATGCTCCTGTAACCTTTGCTCTGTTGATACTAGACAAGACTGCACTGTTAATGAGTGATTGTTAACAGATGGCTGTTGAGCAACTTAGTCAGAAGCAGAAGATGTTATTTGGTTGTAGTGCTGGGAGGGTTAGGGTGCAGGGGTGAGGTAAGGGGATATTTAGTCTTTTCATGAGGACTCAACTGTCAGAGATTTATGATTTTCTTGTAGGCTTTTGGAAGTGCGGGCTTGGGGGAAGGATTGTTTTCTATATGCTGATAGTAGAAAAGCCGTGTGGTGCTGAAGGCTCTGACGATTAGTTTTTCATTTGAGGGGTGCCCCTGCAGCCCTTGGCCTTTGAGAACTGAAAGATGGAAATGTCTTTACCTTGCCAAACCTCATGACCCAGACTGAGAAGGAGTGGGCTCTTCCCACCACACAGAGCTGTCTGAAGACTGGCTGGGAGCGGTTTAGGTGTGATCCATGCTTTGCCTGTGGGAGACATCATTAGTGTGTATTCCCTGCAGTGCACCAAATTGTTATCAAGTGCTTGTGAGAGGGGGCAGGAATCTTTTTGAGTGTGCGAGTCCATCTGTGCATGTTTCTTGCCCTTTTCTGGTGGGATATATACCTTGTTCAGCACATCCAGCATACCAACGTATGCCATGTCCTCACCGTTTTTTAATAGGTATGGATTTGAAGGTAGCCTGGACACATCCCGTTCACTCTCTGTAGGATGTGGGTGCTGGAACCTATCAAGATTATTGCAGCTGCTGAGTGTTTCTCAGACTGTGCAGTACTTAGATTTTAGACTTCATCTTTCTCTGGACATTCTGAGATACAGTGTTCAGGGGTATGAATATGAGTGAGACCAACAAGGATTGCTTCTCAAGAGTTGTTCTTATATTCAGCCAACGATGTATGGCTTGGGTGAAGGTAAGAACCAAATGCTCAGTACAACATTTTGCTAATAGGAAGTTGCAAAAGATTTTTGGTCTTTGGTCAGGAAAGGGACATTAGGACATTAGGACACGCCACTGGCAAATCTTGACCTTTAATAGCAAGTTTTAAGATAACCTCCCACAATCATGCACTAGATGATTTAATGTCTTTCTTGTACACGTAACTTTCTAACATATGTAGGTGAGTGTGTATATATGTGTATAGATATATATTAATGTAATTTAAAGACTATTTTCTTTATTCTGTCATACTTATTTATTCATATTTCTTTTCTGGGGGCACATAGGACTATATGACAAATGTTCTTACACCTCCCGTGACCGAGGATGGGTCCTGGGGATTAACACCGTCAGTGACCAGGGGAATAGAGACCCCCGCTATTTCTTCTCTCTGAAGACGGACCGTGCTCGCAAAGTAACCACCATTGCAGCACATCGCAGCTACCTCCCCAACCAGTGGGTGCATCTGGCTGCCACGTATGATGGGCACCTGATGAAACTCTATGTGAATGGTGCCCAGGTGGCCACAAGTGGAGAGCAAGTGGGCAGCATCTTCAGTCTTCTGACCTTGAAGTGCAAGGTGCTCATGGTTGGAGGAAATGCCCTGAACCAGAACTATCGGGGTTACGTAGAGCACTTCAGCCTCTGGAGGACAGCCAGGTCTCAGAAGGAGATCTTGCTGGACATGGGCCAGGCAATTCACAGACAAGACACGCCTCTACCTCAGCTAGTTCTTCAAGACAGTTTACTGAATGTGAAAAACACCTGGTCTCCCATGAAGGATGGCAGCAGCCCTCAGAGCAAGTTCAGCTATCATCATGGCTATTTGCTGGATACCAGCCTAGACCCTCCTCTCTGTGGACAGACAGTCTGTGACAACACGGATGTAATCGCCAGCTACAACAAGCTCCCCAGCTTCCGCCGCAACAAAATTGTTCGCTACCGTGTGGTAAATCTCTATGACGACAAGCACCAGAACCCCACCGTCAGCTGGCAGCAGATTGAGTTCCAGCATCAGCATTTAAATGAAGCTTTCAGCCGCTACAATATCACCTGGGAGCTGGAGGTGCTGGAGGTAAAGAACTCTTCCCTTCGACACCGACTCATCCTGGCCAACTGTGATATCAGCAAGATCGGGGACGAGAACTGTGATCCTGAGTGCAACCACACCTTGACTGGGTACGATGGCGGAGACTGCCGACACATACGCCACACACTCTTCAACAAGAAGAAGCAGAATGGTGTGTGTGACATGGATTGTAATTACGAGAGGTACAACTTCGATGGCGGGGAATGCTGTAACCCAGAGATAACAGAAGTCACCAAGACGTGCTTTGACCCCTATTCTCCTTACAGGTAGGCAATTTCTTAAACAAGCTTGTTATGATTGTATTAATGCATATCTGTCTAGTTATTGATCAGCCTTCTGGCTGTTGAGCCCTTGTGTTGTTGCCATTATGGGCTTTGGAGTTTGTAATTAATTTATTTTGTCCTTAGTATTTGGCTCATGTTACAGTTACCCAGCTGCAATCTCAGTAATGGCCTCAACAGACTCATACCATTGAATTGGTATTCTCCATCTAGGCTAATAAAGACCAAAGCGGCCAACTTTGGGAGACCCATTAGTTGTTGGTAATGAGCAGTGTATTGTAGCATTGCACAGTTTTTATTCTAACCACAGAGTCTTAGGAGTGGGGATTGGACGTCATAGAAAGCTCATACGTATTCGGAGAGAGAACTACCCTTCAGGCATGGAACAGAACATAAACACTCTTAGGCAGACTTTAATTCTGTAGGAATTCTTTGAAGGTAGGTAGGTTATTCTATATGCTTAATGCTATGAGCTTTCTGTAAGCACTGCTGCAGATGGGCAGCTGAGTCCGTGAGTTATGAGCAGGGAGGTGGGTACCAGGTTCCTGGAAGTGCTGTTGTACACATTGGGTGCATAATTTAACTCTTCTGCACCCCTTCATACAAATATATATATATATATATATATATATATATATATATATATATATAAATGGGGCTGAAGCCATTTATTGCAAATGGCAGAGAAACCTTCTGTGGGTGGATGAGAGTTTACAAAATCCTGAGATCCTCAGCTAAAGGCTTCCTTGTGTTGTAGTGTGAAGAGTGGCACCCTTGAATAACTTGCATCACTGGAGTACCATATACCTGCAATTACTTCAGTTTGGTTTTGGTCATCTTCAGATGCGCGTTAGTATGTTTAAGTAAAAGGTGTTCCCTGTGAATGAGTTTTAAATATAAACACACAGAAGATGAAGGTTAAAGCTGAAATTCTGTTGTCTGTATCCCATGTTACAGTTTTTTTAGGGCAGTTCATGGAGTCATGGGGGAAAACCTCTAGATGGTCAGAACACCCTGTGTTGTCAACACTAAGGTTCAGGTTAAGAAGGAAACTATGAGCTGTTCTGGAGTCCCTTCCATTATAGCAATTTAGGCTATATTTGTAACTTCCTTAGTAGAGAGAAGTTTTTAAACAACATTATCAGCTCTACTGGAGCTTTAAATACACATAATTAATCTGCAAAGAAATGCTTCCTTTCCATTTTTTTTTAAACTCCAGTGAGGTTGTTTTTGAAAAAATCCTTATAGCTCAGCTTGACTTCAGCCAGTTACCAGTGAACAAAGCTCAAATGAGAAAATACTTTAAATACTGGTGATTGAAAATATCGAAAGGAATAATACCAATCTTTTAATAATGTTCAACCGGAGAGGAACACAACTAAGCAAATATCATCAAAGGCATAATGCAAATTGGATTGTTTTAACACCGTAGTTCTGAGAACTCGAGGTGTTAGTTATAACAGCTATGACAATTTTTAGAAAAATACTTTATTTTTAATCTGATAGTACCCTTTTATCACTTGTTCTGTGACCAACATAATACCCATACAAAATGAAACAAGAATAGCCTTGTAAATTTTAGCTGACAGATTTAAGCTTGTGCCTTAATGTTGTTCTGATGTACAGAGATGTTTCTATTTCAAATAAAGTCTTTTTGCTGCACAGATTGTACTTGCACAAACCCGAGCAATAAATTTACTTCTAAAATCTGAAGTTACCTCAACACAGCAGAGTTGCTTTTCCTATGTCGTTGTGTGTTCCTATTGGAGACAACCACCTTTCTGAACCTGTCTGAAAGATTTGTATTTCACCGCATTGAGCTCACAAATCTTCTATATGTTCATTGAGGTGGTTCCAGAAGGAGCAGCCCCTCCTCTTGACTGACACGCTGAAGTCAGTGAGGGAGGCCTGAAGGTCTTCTTCCACAGCGTAGAGCCTGAGAATATCCATGGATCCTCCAAATATTTTTTCGCAACAGTTAGCTTTTGTTTATTTGTCTTTGCACAGACATTGTAAGGCAGCATTTATCATTGGCAATGAAACCAAGAAGGGAGTAGAAGACACTCCATCTCTTTGGAGCCTTTATTTGGTGGCTGATGTGCTTAGGCTAAGCTCATGCCCACCACTATGATGGGTGTTTGCACTCAGTGTGGCAAAATAGAGCAATTAGCTCTGTGGACTTATTAATGAGCTTTGTAAAGCTGAACACTGAGTATTTAGGCTAACAAATACAGGTTTAGGGCAGTGGCTTTGGCAGCAAAGCCTTCATTGACTAAAAGGCTGAAGATTCAAACCCTATGTTTGGCTTTGGTATTGCCCTCAGCATTGTCCCCTGAGAGAGGTTTCCATGCCAGCTAGTGACTCAGTCAAAATCTGTGACTCAGTTGGCACCATCTGGGCCCATTTTGCATCACCAGCCCCTCTTGTCATCACTTTCATTGGCAAAGAGTCCTCAGTCCTCTCTAGTGCAGGCCTTGCACCACATCAATGAAGACATCTCCACAGCCACCGAAAACTCACATCTAATTCCAGGTATTTCCTCTGCCAAAGTTCAGTTTAACAATAGTAGAAGAAAAGGAAAAGAGCCTTCAGTCTGGTGAGGAAAGGAGGGGGAAAAAGATGCAGTGGGATCAATAAAAAGTTTCCTGAGCTTTGGGCTGTAAAGAGTTCACAGTCTTCCTTAGTACTGGGGGGGCCTTCAGATGCTACTGGCTTTTGTTCCTCTGCATCCTTAGTGTCAGCAGTTGTAGCCAGCTGTTCACCATGCAGAGTTTATTCCTGAAATACTTTAGTCCTTTGGAACCAACCAAAAAATTCTAATGCTTGATTAATGTTCTTATAAACAGGAACCCTCTTCAGTGCCTCTTCGTCCCTAAAAAAGATGTATCCATTTCCAGTCACTCCCCTTCTTCTGACTGTCTCAGTCCCAGTCTACCAGGCCTGGGACTGTCCATCCTGGGACAAAGTTACTGTGAGTCTTGTCACAAAAAGCTCTGTGGATGCTTCTCGGCTAAGTGCAACCACAGATGAAATATCACTGAAACAATTTCAAGACACCTCAGATCTGATTTATAAATTTCTTGTGATCCTTTTGGCACCTTGGGCAAAGTGCTCCAGTACTTTGATGGTGTCCTTCAGCCACCTTTGTGGTACAGTTATGGGGATCTTAGAGCTGCTCCCAACAGCCAAACTGGTTTTGCTGGTTTTTGGTTTATTTCCAACCTCTCTTTCTCTCCTGGAACCTCCTCAAAAATATTTTTCTCCAAAGAGCTGAGATTCTGTGCCATAGTCAGGTAACGAGGATGGTGGAGCATGAAGGTTTAAGTACAGTGACGTATCCATAAAGAAGTTTGCCAGAGGGACAGTTCAGAGGGACAGCACTGATAGATGGGAACTCTGCTCTTAGAGCTGCTCAGCAGAAAAGCTGTAAGCATTGTCGTACCATCTCTCCTCTTTTTTAATAGCCTACAGGGAAAAAACAAAAGACTGGTTATCATTAGCCACACAGCAGGCTTTATCCAAGAATATGTGCCTCACTTCTTTTTATTAATTTTTTGAGAGTGGGACAACATTTATTTAGTCCTTGCACAAGATTTGCAATTATTGTGCAGCTTTTCTTTATTTCTGCAATTCTGGGAAATTAGAACATGCTAAGGTCATACAGTCTGTCCCAATATAAAGGGAAGAAGCAAGGATAACCACTCTTGCCAGAAAGACACATTCCTTGTGTTATTTGGGATACTGTTGGTTACAAAATAGGGAGGACTTTGAGCTCATGACACCTACCATGTCTCCTTTTCAAAAAACTTGAAACAAACAGCAAGGAATCATAGGAAATCATGCTCTGTATGTGCCATTTGATGTGGCAAATTCTTGCACCATCCTATGGTTAACTGAGCTGTTGCTTTTATGTAATATTGGGCTTGCACATCAGGCTTCACCACAGGATCGCATGGACAGATAAGAAAGCATTCCCGTTGATGCTGCCTTAGGAAAAGGCTGATGAAATTCCTGAAACAGTAAAGACTACTGGAGTGTCTTCAAACACCCTCGATTCATACAATCTTCTGTGAATACTTGCTGGAAATCCCCTCAGAATAACTGACCCTGGGGACTGGCTTTCTCAACATCCACATGTGTGCTCTGAAGGCTCCCACAACCCTTCAGTTCTGCCTAAACAAGAGGCAGGGATGAGCTGTACAACTCCAGAGCCTCTTTGCAGCACCTGCCTGCAGGCTCGGGGTGACACCGAAGCAAAGAACTGAGGCCCAGTGCCCTGCTGATCCAACCCTTTTCCATGGCCTTTTTCAACATTCGTGCAGTTCAGCACAGCTTAGCGTTGCATCACATCAGTTCACTCAAGGTTAAGGGCATCAGCACGTTCCAGGCACGTGTAAATTGGACTCTGGATACACATTTGAACAATCTGTAGGAATCTCCATAGTGGTTTCAAAAAGCAATGGGTATGGCAGAGCCTTGTATGAAAAGCACACTGTGCTAGACCATACGGACCCCAGCAGTACCAGCTGGAGGTGGCTAATTCACAGCCAAGTCAGCCCCGTCGAGGTAACCGAGCTGTGGCTACACTTCAGGGCTCCTTCATGGAGTTTCAAATCAGATCAGCCTCTGATCGTTGTTTTTTTTTTTTTTTTTCCTTCTTTTCCACTGGAAATCTTTTCATGAGGCTTCTTTGCAAAATATGGTCAACTTGCTCTGGAGGAGGGAGGCATACTTAATGTCCTTTTCTAGGAGCTAGAAGAGTTGTAAGAAATATTCCTTGATTCTCAATAAAGGACTCATTTCCACTTAATCCTAAACACTAAAAAGAACAGAAGAAATTCATCAAAGCTCTTCGATTCAGGAAGTTTGAGAACTTAATCCCCTGCCTCAAAGAGATCATTGTGCAACTCTTGACATCAAGGATTCCTGCATTCTCACAGGTACCAGACAGACATATAGCAAATACCTGATTTTTTGTCAAGGGGTTTGACATTAGATGTCCAGTTCTCTAATTTCCAGCCCCAGGGCTGTTTAGAAGGTGGAGAGGTAACATTCTAAAGGACAGAGATGCTGTGGTCGTTGTCACCGAAAAGCCAAGTCCCAAAAGGAAACCCTCTATTCTCTCTGTTTATTCTGTCCTTTATTCCAGATGTCAGGGATGTTAATCGGCTGCGAGGAGATGCATCTGTCCCCATGCTAGCAACTGACATCTATAAGTCTACTATTGAATTCTGATATAGACAGGGCTTCAAGTACTAAAGAAACTATTTCTACATATATGATCGCACACCCTAGAAACAGTAGGAGTTTGCTCGATTTAGCTTGACCCATAGTCATCTTTTCCAACAGTTTTTCAGAGAAACATTTTTTCCCCAAGACTCATAGGACTCATGGCTCCATTCATGGACATTATCCATTATGTAAAACGATCACTGTCTGGTCAAACTGCAGGATGCTTGGAATGAAGACAGCCTATAAAATCTATGGAGTAAACTATCAGAGATCATTAAGAATCCTTGTGGGAGACAATAGATTAAAGTATCATTATACTCTCCAGTGCTAATGCAGACCCATTTGGCTCTGGGGCCCACATGGAAGATTTGCAAGTGCAGAGTCTGTGGATTTGGCAAGGACTGAATTTACCCCTTGATGCTCTGCAGCACTGCATCCTCCAGGACCAGCTGCCCCACTGACACTCTCCAGCAGCCCCTTACCAGCCTCTGGTTCAGCAAACAAGGTGGAGCTCATCCCCTCCCATGTTCTGGAAAGAAGCAGTGTATGTAAGCTGTTTTATTCCCTTTGCTGATCAATTTAGATTATACTGTCTCACACACAGGCCTACAGTTTGATCACGTCCAACATGCCTATTTCAAGTGCTGTGGGGCTTTGCATTAATCACTGTTTTTCTCCCATATCCATTTGTGCACAACCTCTCTTCACCAGTGGGTGTGAGGTGCCCTTTGCGTTTTTAATTAGCGGCAGCTGAAACCTTCTGTAAATTCAGGAGGTTGCACCTTTCAAACAGAGAAAGATGCAAAGCATGGGCTATTTCTGTGGCAAGCTTAGCCAGGTGCAATACTTACATTTACAATTCCTGTTCTGTCTTTCAAACTTCTTTTTTGGTAGGAATTTAAGTCCAGTTCTTGCAGGCAATAGCTACCTTTTGAGGAAATACAGAGCAGCCACCTCTGCCATGCTCCATTTACAGCATCCATGAACACGATTCATCTGACTGCCTCTCACGTGGATTGCTGGACTTGGGCAAAGAGAACTTCAGTTGGGTTTTTTTTGCCTAATGATCCCTTCACTATTGCTGCCAGTGGGAACGTACATAAATCTTTCAGAAGAGATGATGCTGACTTGTGCTATGTCCTGGGGGAGTCTGCTTTCTGCAGCCACACTTCAAATCCTCAGCATTACTGGGGCATTCACATAGTGGGTTCACAAGGTTCAGGAGAAGGGGTGAGAAGGATAAGGTGAATTTTCTTTATTTACTCTCAGCTGAAAATGTTGATGTGAGCAGGGGCATGAATACTGGCCTAGCAGCTCTGCCTTTGCCTGGTATCTGTGAACTTAATGCCAGGGGAGAAAGCCAACCCCAAAATGTGATTACTCAGAAAATAGCAGTTTCTATAAGTAGTTTAAATTTTTGTAGAAAGATACCTTTATGCCACAGAGGACTTACCTGCAACCTCAGAAGATGGAGGATGGATTGATGGATGGATGGAAAGGCTGGGGAAAGAGATACAAGTTTTGAACAGAAGAAACAGATAGTAGTAGTAGAATCACAGAATGGTTTGATTTGGATATGATCTTAAAGACCATCAAGCTCCAACCCCCCTGCCTTGGGCAGGGACGTTTTCTACTAGACCAGGTTGCTCCAAGCCCCGTCCAGCCTGGCCTTGGACACTGCCAGGGATGGGGCATCCACAGCATCTCTGCGTAGCCTGTCCCAGTGCCCCACCACCCCCATAGCGAAGAATTTCTTCCTTATCTCTAATCTAAATCCAACCTCTGTCAGTTTAAAGTTCTTCCCCCTTGTCCAGTCACTACAGGCCCTTGTAAAAAGCCCCTCTCCAGCTTTCTTGTCACCCCCTTTAGGTACTGGAAGGAGCTATGAGGTCGCACTGGAGCTTTCTCCTCTCCAGGCTGAACAACACCAACTCCATCAGCCTGTCCTCACAGGAGAGCTGCTCCAGCCCCCTGATCATCTTCATGGCCTCCTCTGGACTCGCTCCCGCAGGTCCATGTCCTTCTTATGCTGGGAGCCCCAGAGCTGGACGTAGCATTGCAGGTGGAGTCTCACCAGAACAGAGTAGAGGGGCGGAATCCCCTCCCCCGCCCTGCTGGTCACGCTGCTTTTGATGCGGCCCAGGGTACAGTTGGCTTTCTGGGCTGCAAACGCACATTGGCAGGTCACGTGGAGCTTCTCATCAACCAGCACCCTCAAGTCCTCCTCAGGGCTGCTCTCAGTCCATTCCCCACCCAGCCTGTATTTGTGCTTGGGACTGGCCTGGCCCACGTGCGGGACCTTGCACTTGGCCTGGTTGAATATCATGAGCTTTGCAAGGGCCCATCACAAGCCTGTCAGGGTCCCTCTGGATGGCATCCCTTCCCCCAGCGCCTCAACAGCACCACACAGCTTGGTGTCATTGGGAGACTTGCTGAGGGTGTGCTCCATCCCACTGTCCATGTCACTGAAAAAAGTGTTAGTGTGCCACTGCTATGATTTTCAGAGCAATGATGATCTTGGTGTGGCTAGGAGAGCTGAAGCTTACAAGCAAGGCAGGTTTGAGCAGCGGGTTGGGGGGGTGGGGATGTCTTTTCTTAAGGCAATTAATCATGCTAGGAGAAAAACATTATAATAGAAAGAAGGGTTTACAAGCTTGAAAACTTGTTCTCTTTTCTCCCTAAATTAATCACTTGATCTGGGTAAAAAAAAAATAAATATTTCTCCCAAGCAATCATTCCTTGCGATTTTTTTGCAGTCTTTCTTTTTTTTAGTTTGTTGGCCTGTTGGGGGATTTCTGAGGTATGGCGAGTGTATGTCAGGGGATTTGCGTGTGTATGTATGTTTAAATTTGATAGCTGAAACAGAGTGAGGAGAGGATTAACTAAATGGAAAGGTGATGGAAAAAAGGAAGGTCTTGTAAAAAGTTGAAGGAGAAAGGATGTAGAGGTAGATCTGTAAGCAGCAGCATGAAGCACAGTCTGTCTATTGGCCCTTGTTTGAACTTCTTTGGCACTAGTTCCTGATGTTTTAAGTCCCTGTCTGCCTCCTCCCTATTCTGTCTTCCTTCTTTCCCTAAGGCAGATCATTCCTCCAGTATAGGCTCTCTTCTCTGCCCAGTTCAGGGCTAGGGGAAACCCAGGAGGTGGACATCTCGGTTTATCTTCTCTTGACTGCAGCAAGAAGAATCAACTGTCCCTCAAACACCCCAGGATCAGGACAGTATGGAGCTGTCCCATTGCTTTTGCCCCTGTCCACCACTAAGATATGCTTGTGCAGAGTGACTGCTGAGGCCAGTTTCAAAGTATATGCCATGTCTTGTCCATTAGCTATATGTTAAGACACCTCGTGAAATGGTGATAGAGTCCTAAAACTTTCTCTGTGTCCATGTGTGAGAAAGATGAAGAGTTTAGGTGATCCGAGGGGCTACAGAGAGCTGCTGGTAATAACTTCCTTAGAGCTATGAGGAAATACAATGATGCAGAGCCTCACAACAGACCTTTTTGGGATTACTGAGTTATGCTGGAACCGCTTCAATATTTGTAACGTGTCCGTAAAAGCTGTGTTGTAAAAAAGCATGATGCTGATAGCCGTAGTCATTTTTCATCCATTAGAGCCAGATTCATTGAGAAGTAAGCTGGATATATCTCCGCCCCACAACATGGTAGAGTGTTTAGACCAGGAATACAAACCACTACTGTCAAAAGCAGTTCTGTGTTTGCTTGATGGCAGCCCTGGCTGAGGCAGAGTTACAGGACCCACATGCAGTGGAGGAAGATTAGTGCTCTGCTGTGGTCAATGAAATCCTGTCCTTCAGTTTTGTTCAGAGTAGATTTGCAATTTTGGAGTTTCTCAGGGTAACTCAACTGAAACTACCCAGTTTGCACATAATTTCAGCAATCCAAATTAACAGAAATTTGCAAGAAGGTGTTTTCAGGTTCATTAGTAACGTGTGGCTACACCATCGGAGGGCTTGTTCTCAGCTTCCAACAGAATCAGGGTGAGCTGCACTGAGGAAACTTCTTGGAGTACTTAAATGGTTGGAGTATGAAACTCTAATAAACCAAAAAGCCAGGAAATTTGGAGTGAAGGCTGAAACTCCATACCTAGTGCACCCTACTGGGTCTTTGTATTTCAGAACACGTTATGTTTGTTCGCTGAAATATCTCCAGTATGGAGCTCTTTAGGGTGGAGTTTCACCTTTAACTCTAAATTTCCTGGCATGTGTGAGTTTGAAGTACACGCTTAACTTTTCCCCAGTGCTGTTTTTCATTTTTAATTTCCTTTTTCTTTTAAAGGAGGGACCCTGCTAGAGGGACCCCTGCTAAAAAGGGACCTCACTGAAACCAGAATTGGAGGTTTTGGCCTAATTTGGTCTTTCTGAAATTTTTCAGGAGAACTAGGTTGAGCAATTTTTTTCTACAGTTGTTTTAAAGACTTTTGCGGCCAATCCACTCCAGTGAAAGAGATTGATAAAATCTGCACCCCGCAGACCAATTATTTTAGAAGGTACCCAGATGTCTGAGTAGTATGTAACAAACCTTGGAAACACAGAGCATCTCATATAAATTCTAGTTAAAGATCTGGTCATGGCTATCAATATGCGTGAGCTGTTTGGTGTTAAATGTATTATTTCCATTAATTCAGTAATTGCAGAAGCAGCCGGTGTTTGCTGTTGACATTTGTTGGGTTACATCAGTGGTGGTAAAATAGTGGAAACAGCAGTGGTTTGGAATGACAGCAGTGGCAATTACCTGCAATGCTTTTAAAAATAATTTTGGCCCTAGATGTTGAAAAGATGTGTCATCACTGATTTGTGTGAGGGCAGCTTCAGCAGGGTTGAATTACAAGACTTTGGAGAATAAAATTCTTTCTGCTGCCTCAAAATGCAAATTTTGAGCTATATTGCCAGTAGATAATATGGAATAAATTTGCTTCTCATGCTATAACCTTGTCGTGTCGATAAATTGAGGACTTCAGTGAGGTAGTTAGTTTCCCCAGTACAAGACTGTTGGTTTTTCAAGTCATTCCCATCAGCTTCACAAGGAGAATTTATCTTGGTGAAATGTCCCTGGGGGAATTGGGAAAGTGCTGAAGTTTGTGGCATTGGCTTTGTAAGTGCCTGCAGCCTTAGACCAGGTGTACGCTAAGTGCGGAGAGCCAGCGCCTGGTTTCCAGAGGCATTGAGGCTCCCCCACCATTTCCCTGCCAACCCTTGCGATGGCTGTGGCATTGCACACTTTGCATGGAAGCCCCAGAAACTCAGCAGTCCTTGAGGATTTTCAGTAACTTTAGTTCATGCAAATGAAAATTCAAAGTGAAATCTGGGGAGGATTCCTGCTGCCTGGAGCCAGGTACTTTGTCACCCTCTGTGCTGGGACTGGTACCCTGCACTGCTGAGAGGATGAGGAACTCCCTGTATCCTCTGCTAAGCTGAATATTTCTCATTCTAACACATGAAAGCACTTTGTCACTTTAGCGGGAGACAATATTCCTCTCTCCTTTCACCCTTTCCAGTATGGCCCCATCAACATCTTTGTGCTGGATTTCCAGCCTTGACTTTGTAATACAGATCACAGCTGGTTGGTTTGAATTTCCCCTGAGTTACCCAGGATGCTGCTGAAAGCACAGGAAGAGCAGAAATGCTTTAATCAGTTAAATCAATCAAACAAAAAAAGTAGACAAGACCTTAAAATTTACCCCGCGACCTTTGATACTCGCTGTGATGACGTCTTTGTCCTATTTCTTTAAGTGCAAGATTTTATTGGGACTTGGCAGAAGGGTGGAGTGAGGAAGACACGGGAGGGGGGTTTGCTGACTTAAAAAAGGAAAATGTCAGTGAGAAAATGGAAATACCCTGATGTTTCTCCAGCCTAGAGCCGGAGTCGGCCTCTCTCTCCTTCTGTTGCAGGGAAGGGGCTCCTTTTCCGTTCGCTTGACTATGGCCTTATTTAATCGGTTTGCTCTGACATGGAGCCAAGAAAGGGCTTTGCTGTGTGATGCCGGGTCCTGCGTGCGTTCAGGCATCCACAGCTGTTCCCTAGCAAGGGTTGGCTTTTGACTACTGAGGTTTTTTTTTATAGCCACAGAGGGCAACTATTAATAGATGAGATTTACCAATACACAGAGCTACGCAGCATGGTGTGGAGGGGAAGAGGGAAACCTGTGTGATTTATGCCAGGAAAATTCCATGTTGAAATTATAGTGAAAGACACAGTAAAAACGAGTATGCCAAGAGGGGGATTTAGTCTGTTATTCAGGCCATGCCAGCCTTTGTCTTACATTAAGGATCTGCCCCATTGCAAGAAGTACGTTGCTAAATTATTTCTTGAGCATTTAAACAACACAAATTATACAAAGGATAAAGATAAGGTGCGTAGGCACAAAATACCAGCTTTTCTGAGATGTGATTAGACTCTGAAAGAAATATCAGAAGGAAGCAGAGGCATTTCTGACCCTGAAGACATTTCAGTTTGATCAGACATGGGATTAGGTGTAAAATGTGAAGAATTCCACATTATGTGGTAGGAATGAGCTGATCAGGAGTTTTCCTCTTTGTTTATTGATTCATTGCTAATTTCTGTGATATGATGTAATGAGACTTGTGCCCTTCTCAGACTTGCAAATTATATTAATGTATCAAAGATGACAGGTTAGGGAGCATTGAGCAGGAAAGAGTGAGGGTGTCAATTTAAGCTTCTTTTGTAGTCAGAGCTCAGATACTGGTTAAATAACATAAAATCCATCTTATATCAATTAATAGGCTCATTACTGTAATCATCTACACATCTTTTTGTGTACCTTCCAAAGGCACAAAAGGGAATTACGTTCCCAAGACAAGACCATTGACTATCGGTAGCATGTGGGTATCAAAATCCCCTTTACACTTTGAAAAGCTTTGCCTTAAGTTGTTTTGTGTTTCCTTGAGTCATTTATTGGTATTGTTTAATTAAGAATGAGACAGGGAAGATTAACTGGTAAAAAAATCTAAATTAATAAAGAAATATGATACACTCCTTTAGAGAACCTGGGTAAACGTCAAAAAGACCAGAGCTTAGTTTGCTTCATGTGAGCACCAGAGCGTATGGAAATGTTTTCAAACTGTCTGAACTGCTTAGGTTTGCAGAACTGGTCTAGAACAATTACAAAACAGCATTTTTCTGTGATCTTCTGATGTCCCCGAGTTTGATGATGCTTTATTTCTGTCTTCAATCCCAGGAAGAGCAAATGGAGACAAACATAGTCATGCCTGAGAAATACTAAGAATTTCATAAATGTATATTATTCAAAATACCTGAATATGTTTGGGCTTGGCATTTCTGGTTCAGGGTTTTTATTTTGCCTTCACGTTTGGCTTGCTTTCTGTTAAGGACTAATTCTGCAAGTTGCTGATTCCTCCCCTGATGTGTAGGCTCAATGTTATTGCACTAAGTGCTGAGGATAAGCATTGGCTATTTGTAGTTGTTGTTGTTAGTTCCTTAGGGGAACAGTCATGCCATCTGCTCACAGCAGGTATAGACACACAGCATAGGTGTGATTTAGAGAATTAAATCTTAAAGTCTTTATAATCGCTGGAGAAAAGGTAGGTGCTTCCATGAGGATGCAGAGCACCTAGGTTAGAGGCTGGAAATAGGTATGTAAATGCCATACACAATTTACATCAGGCTTCCCCATCACTGCACTCCTTAACAGTCATTCAATCTTTTCTATTTTTACATATATAATGTTGTTCCAAATGTATGTTATGCTTTCTGTCTGGACTAAGTCACATATCCCAAGCTCTTTGAAGTCCGCAGAAAGACTGAACTCCCAAAGACTTTGGTCTTTGGCTTGGATCTCTACATCCACAGCACAAGTGAGGTCGAGAGCCTTCCTGAGACGAAGGGCAACAGCTAGGAGGAAAGCTCCTACAGAACAACACTGTGCTAGAGTAAGTAAAAGAAATGTTTTGGGTAAGGAGTGATGGCATCAGTTCACAGCATTATGAAAATTACTTCCCTTTTGCCTCCAGCCTTTTACCACGACTGTGTCAGTGCCAAAACCCAGAACTCACTCACTAATTCTTCCAGAATTGATCGGTCATGATAAACTTCCAAACACAGAGTAAAATGCTTCCGTCAGACACATCAGAGTGTTTGTCCCAGTTTGCCTGAAGAAATCGGTGCCATTTAATTTCCCCCCTGCCCCCCACTGGATTCAGAAAAGGGCTAGGAGTTCCTGGCTTCCCCCTTATTCACTCAGAATTCCTCTAATGGTTTTACTTCTGGGCATAGATTTATTCATGTGGGGTTTTTGTCTTCAAAACGTCTTATTTTGTCTTAAAAATGCAGGCTCAAACCTTTAGCTATCCTCATCTTGATCAGACACAAAGTTTGTTGTTGTTTTTTTTATCCACCTGGGAAGAATACCTGAAGCATTTCCAGGTTTTGATCTAGAAAACCATCGGGAGGAGATAGTCCAAAAGGTGCTTCCAGGATGGCTGCTCCCCCGCAGCTGAGCGAGGCGGGATGTCAGGTTTTGCAAAGTTCTTGAGATGTACTTGAGCTGGCAGCAGAGGAGTTGTGGAAGTGAGGGAATTCATAACACCCCCCTCTGTCTTTGACAGGGAGCTGCAAGACGTTTCACGCTAACATATGCTTTATAAATGCGGGTTTGTATAATTCTGGGTCTGTGTGTGGGAAATGGTGGACAAAAATGACAACCTGCAATTTTTGCTGGGTCCTTCGCAAAGCTAGTTTTGTAGTCATCAAGATCTTAAGTTCTCTAGTAGTTGTTAGTGACATGTTATCAATAAATTGCTGCAGCAAACCAGGGCGACAGTTGATGTGTGGTTGTGAGATGCAACTAGAGTGACAGAGGGTGCAAATGTTTGGGGAAATTAAACTGTGTGGCCTGTCTATAGCAGTTGTACTCATGGTAAAAGTCGGTCAAGAAATTTGCTTACTGTAAAGGAAAATCAGAGTTTTCCCTGTCTTGTGTCTTGACAATGGAGAACAGATCTTTGCATTCTCATAGCCCTTTGCTAGAGGTCTGTGTTTGATTCAAGTGGATCCACAGGCTTGTGGTGCCAAAAGAGGCAATTTCTGCACTCCTGTCTGAAGGCCAAATATATGGGTATGATTTCCTATAGTTTACTGTTACATGCTGGATCAGTATTGTACGTTTCATAAGCTGCCAGTCCAATTTTGTAGGGTCTTGGGAAATGTGTCCTCTGGGGAATGCTTACAATCAGCCTTATGTTTTGGGCTGATAGTGCCTGTTTTCTGGTTACATGCGTTAGCAGATCCGTATGTGAGGCAACCTAAATGTCCTTCCATCCGACTAACAGCCTGGACATTAGATGTCCCTGCTGCCCACTGTTTTATCGTGGGGTAGAGGATCTTCTGCTTGATATATCCCTCAGCTCAACCAACGCCTGCTCCCAGAAGCACACACGTACAACGGTGTTTGCTTTACCTTGTGTCTATGCAGAAGCTGCAGGTCCTGCGTAGCTTAAAAAACCAGGAAGGCTGAAAGTTCTTGAGTGTTTGACAAAGCCATGTTTACATCTCTCCTCCTGCTGCTTAACTCTGGCTCAACAAAGAGAATCAAGGGACAGGATTTTGATGTCAGGGAGTTAATTATGTCAGCAGTATCTGTTACAGCCATTGCTTCCATGTTTCATCTCCCAATGGTAGTCACTTGACAAAGTCCTGATCTACTAAATCCTCTCTCCTGCTCTTTCTTTTCCTTTGTTTCTGTCTTCTTAGTGAACAGGAATGGAAATTCAAAAAAAACCAATAATAATTTGGATTTAGAAAATAAACTGTCCACAATATTTTCTTTCTGCAGCTCTGGACTATTTTCATTGCAGCTGTGTTGGTGTTTCTACCAGATCACCTGGCAATTTACTGTGGATTCTGGGAACTTCAAAGCTAAATGTTCTTACATGAAATTTCTGTTGCGGCGGCTGACATTTTCTGTTTCCTTGTAATCTCTTCGTTGTTGGGAAAGAACAGAAGTAACCAGCTTTCATAGATCTTACAATATTTATTAGCTCTTTAAATCAGACTATTCAGTTGTTGGGGTTTTTTTGTTGTTTTTGTTTTTTCTTAAAAAACATGTTCAGGACTTCACTGTTGAAGATAAACACTAGTATGATCCATCAGTACCCCCTGAAAAAAACAGAAAATAAAAAGAGCTAAATATTAGTCCTTTGCTGTAACAGGGAGGAAAAAAAAAAACCATGAACTTTGAAAACGTGAGGCTTTTAGTGCCAGAGCACAGGTTTTTCTTGGTTTTCCTGAACTGAAGTCTCCATCACCAGACTCTGTTCTTTGTGATCTCACTTTGGTGTCTCCTACCCTTTCCTGCATAAGATGAAATATGAGGAAATGTCAACCAGTCTCGTTTGAATGAGGTTTTCATTTCTTTCTTAGAAAAGAGGAAAATTGGGATTATCCTAACCATAAGCCACTGATGATCTGCCCACTGCAGCAGGACCAACTTCATGCACAACCCTGCCAGGAGGTTAAGAAATGAGATTTGGAAGTCCATGAGTTATAAAAACAAAAACAGAAAAGAAGCGGCATCTCCAAAGCAAAAGTGATTGTTTTGCAAGATGCATATTTGGACTGGTTATTTTGGCCCATCAACTCCAGAAGTATCTGTAATAAACATGCTAGGTCCTTTGTGGTTTTATATGATTTTTTTTTTCTGATGTCGGCCTGATTCCAAGTTGCTCTTCATTTCAATAGCAACGTATATCTCACGTTGTGGCACGGGGTTTATGTGTAGGGAGGATTAGCGTCAAAAAGTGAGATGAAAGGAGCAAAGAATTTGATCTTGTTCTTTTTTCATCCTGGATTTTTTACAGTGTGTTAATTAGAGAAGATGATAAAGGACCAGCCCCTTAAAGTCCCAGCTGCCCACCCCCCCCACCCCCCCCCCACCCCCCCCCAGCAGGGATGATGCCATGTGTCACCCTCCTGCAGGAGCTGTAACTGCAGCCTAACTGTGAGCCCCCCAAGGCCACAGTGCTCCCTACCCTGACCTGTGTTCAACTTCCTAAAAATCCCAAATACTCCCACAGTAGGTGACCCACCGGAGTCCACCCAGGAAGGATCCTGACCCATCCTGTCTGCCCGCAGTTGCCTACTGCAAGGGCGGGTGGTGGAGGTAGATGGAGCTCAGGACAGAGCAGTATCCATGCAGTAGTAACCCCATGTTTTCCTCAGACTCTGAAGAGGGGACACAAAGCATTTCCCAGTGCTCCAGAGGTGCCAAGACCTGGGTTACTCCGGCCATGACACCCAAGGGTCATGCCAGCAAGGCACTTGTTTGGGCAGGCTGCAGATGTGACCTCAAGTACGACCCCACAGCCACAAGGATGGAGATGAGAAAGACAGGCTGGAGTTGAATATTAGTAGTGGAAGTTGTTAGACAACTTTAATATAAAGAGTTGCTAGGAGCTACTTCTATAATTAAAGAAAATTCTGTATCAAAGCCTCAGGTTTCCTCTTGATCTCTAACTTCCAGTCTGATTAACAGAGGATCTACCTAACTCTTGACCTGATTCAAGGGAGTGATGACAAGCTGCATTCCTGGTCTCTCTGGTGCTTTTCATAAAAAAAAAAAAAAAAATCAGGTTTGTTCTGGTGACTGAAACCAAAATGTCCTTTACTTGAACTATTGTGCAGTGTGCTATGCACGTATCTGTTGGTTGTTATTGGAAGCTTTGGGATGCGAGGTGTTATGTAAATGCCAAATATTATTAGACCGGTGGCTGCTCACTCGTTGAAAGCAGAGCCCTGGTTCCACCAGAAAATCTGTTTATGAAGTAAATGTGCTACATCGTCTTCAGGAACAGTGAAGCCGAGGGATGCAGGAAGGACCAGCTTATTTTAGGGAGCTTTGACTTTCCATCTGCTGAGCACTGGACCTTTAGGACTTTTTTGGAGACTGTAAAATATGAGTAAAAGGTTGTAAAATATGAGTGAAGCCTTATAAAATGTGATTAGTGGCCACCAGCAGAAAACTTAAAGGATCAGCAACACAAACTACTGCTTATTTAAAAGAAAGATGATCCATATTATCACAGAATGTAGGCTCAAGAGATCGAGTTTCTAATCTTTGCTGTCACAGTGAATGATTTTGTTACTTTGGACAAATTATTGTATTTATCTACCTCAGTTTTCCCGTTCAGAAGACAAGGAAAATTATTCCATTTACCTATTTCATGGCTTCTTCAGTGATGGTAAAATTCCTTGAGGGGAGGCCTGACACAAGGATTCCTGCCCCACGTTAGTGTCGCTTAAGCCCGTGGACGGGGTTTGAAGCGGTGCAGAGGGCTTGTGTCGGGGCTTTGACCAGAGTGGAATTTCTCTCTTCATGTTCAGGAAGTATTTTGAGGCCCAGAGGGGAAGCGTCGTGGAAGTGCCAAGCAGTTTAACTGATGGTTAAAAGAGCCTAAAATAGAGATACCTTCCCATACTGATTTATATTCTTACATATACGTGAATGTGGTTTGTTGCTGGCAAAATGGGTTTTCATAAAGTGGCAAATCTGTTTTAACAGAACAGGTTCCTGAAAACATCCTTACACCACTTCTTTCTTTATCGTTTGACTTTTCTCCTTGTTACAATGGTTCAGCGTGTAGAGTCTGGAAAAACATCAGGGTAACCAGGGCAGAGGGAATATCAGTTGGAGATGAGGGATGGATAAGAGACAAATTACAGTACGTTTCTCATGGGTCATTTGGCTCTAGTCTTGAAAAGGAGAGAAAAAAAATCCCGAAGTAGTAAAAGAAAGTAAAAGAGACAATCAAAACAAATAAACCTGCCAGTGGTGCTGATTTCAAAGGTCTGTGAAATGTGCATATATACTTCATAATGCTTTGCTATTTTAAAGAGATGCGTCTTGAAATGTTCCATGCTTTAATCCTACTCACTGTCTCAGAAGTTAATTGTACAGTAAGATCACAATTTCCATTGCCAAGGCTTTTCCTTTGTTTTCTTTTTTCTTCCTGCAAGTTGGCCAGCCAGCGTATCTTTTTCTCGTTTTCTGTGTAGTTGGTTAGCTTAATTATTTTTTATGGTCATGCAAGGAAAAAAGGGCTTTTCAGTTCTTGCTACGCAAGTGAGCTCAAATATTGTTCTGCTCTCAGACGTAGACTCTGCAAAGGAAGAAGGCTCAGTGGTCACATATTTCTGGTCTATAGCACTGCAACTTTTTATAAACCTACATAAAGATTATATAAAGGTTGGGTCTCTACTATAAGAAGTGGGCAAAAAAGCCTGGGAGGATAAAGGGAGAGAGGAAACAAATAATTTTGTGTACATTACAGCCACCCTAAATTTTTGCCCAGAGCTCAGACAGAACATGTTTGACATTTGAAAATTTTTGCATCATCTTTTTCCCCATTCTTTTCCCTGAGCCTCTACTCGTCCTTATCCTGGCCAGAACCAGCAGCAAAAGTGCCGGGGAAAAAAAAATAAAATAAAATAATCTGTTTTCACTGTATTTCTGAATCTCAGCCCAGGTTTGTGAAGGATTTGGCAAGGATTTACAAATCTTTGAGAGAATCTGTATGGAGATCTAAGGAAACCCGCCTCCCTTCTTAAAAAAGCAAGTTGTGTTGGCCAGAAATTGGGCAAAAATTGGTTGTTTCAACTGAGGTTTCCTTTGAGATTTTGGATTTGAACCTGAAGCTGTACTTTGGGATTCAGATTTTGCTCTGACTAACTCTAGATGTACACTGGAGCAACTGCATCACAGTGAGCACCGAGACTTGTGGGCAGCCCAGGGAGAACAGAAGTTGGCTCAAACTAGAAGCTTGCATGAACCAAACCAAAACAGGACCCAGAGCTAGGTTTGGAGTAGCCCAGCCAGCAGGTTTATTCCAATCTGTTGCTCAGCCCATGAAGCAGATACTGCATTTTCAACATCCAGAATTTATCTATAGGTAATTGCATAAAATAAAGCTGTATCATCTATTAGAGGTCCTTTATGAGAAAGTCAGATAGGACTGAGCAGGGGTGCGCCATTAGGGTTCTATAGATGATAATACTGATTTTTAGAACTTAGTAGCAAATAATTTCCTTTATGTAGGGAGTGGTGGTTTTTTGGTGTTTTGTTTTGTTGTTGTTTTTTTTTTCGTTGCAGTTCTATATATAGTGCAAAATTTTATAGTAGAAATGTGCTTAGTTCTAGGACTATCCAGCTGGAAAGCCAGCATTTCAAAGCAAATGAAAGGAAACTGATGACTTGACAATTGTAAGAGTTCCTTACTGTAGACCAAGGAGCTGCTTTTGGTCTCTGTTGCAGAATAAAGAAAACCTAGACCCAAAGGTTTTCCCATGTTTTGCACAGTAAAACTCTTATTTTCTTTCTACATATTTTAATATTTTTTTTAATAGGGTGAGTAAAGCCTTGAGTCTCTAGCATAATGTAGAAAAATTTCAATTTGGAAAAAAGGGCACCCTAGGATCAATGAACACCCGGACTTTTGTAACACATGGGCTTTTATTTTTTAATATGTGTTGCTTAGGGTCAGTCTTAACCATAGGACCTGCCACTGATGTAAAAGAACCTCGTCCAGCTTTAGCCAGCTGACCTGAATGCATTAGCAGTGTCACAGGGAACGATGCAAAGTTAAACACAGGCTACCAAGCCTACCCAAACCAAGCTGGGTTTATATTTGAACAATTATCCTAACTGTCTTTTCTTGGATCCTTATCTTTCTTTTTTTTCTTTTTTTTTTTTTTCTTCTTTTTTTCTTTTTTTTTCCAAAACACTCCTCCATCCTTGCAACAGGAGACCAGATTTGGGGGCTGCAGAGGACATTTTGCTGCAGCAGATAAACCAGAATTCTTTAAAAGCTGCCAAGTCTGCGTGTGCTGACAGTGTTTGCAATTTATGCTTGTGGACATGACCTACTGACTGCATGGTTTGGATGTGGTCGGAATTACAGTTACACATTTGGATTTCAGTGTGAACACAGGCAGAGATCTGAATCTAAATGGGGACCTGAAGCCTTTCACTTGTAATATCCTGGCTCCGCTCTATTTCAGGCTCTGTCCCAATTGCTGAAAGATTTATACCTTTATCAATAAATTATCGTGACTTTTACTACACTTACACCACTGTCTTAAATTAACACTAAACCAAATGTAGATGAGGCACGCTTCCTGCTTCACATGATTTATGGCAATCCATCTGAAATGAGGAGCAAAATTAAATTTGCCAGCTAAGTCAGATCTTTAACATCAAGTCAGACAAAAATTTTATTGTAAGTCCACTGCTAAAGGGGGTTTGTAGGTTGGCTTTTTGATTCAGGTTTTTGACAGACCTGTAGCACTTTAGGAAAAAAAAAAATTAGAAATGTTTGTAGGTCTGAAATCTCTACTGTGTATTTTCTGTCAGGTTGGAGGTGATAGACAGGACAAACGTAGCAGTTACATGGCACTGATAAGCTCTCAGCTGGAGGACTGTGTCCTCTTTTGATGACCTGCCTTTGAGAAAGATGTGCAGAGCACAGATGAGAGCACAGATGAGAGCATCAGAAATGACCAGAGGTCTTAAAAAAATATAACCAGTGGGGACAGGCTGAAGGAATAAGGTGGTTTTAGCCTAAAAATGAGATGGCTTACAGGAGATATAATAATCTTTCAAGTAAGTAATAGGCTTGGTGAAGCAGAAGGGAATCATCTAATCTCCCTGTCTGTGAGGAATGGTACAAATAGTCACGCACATCTGCCGCAGCAAAAAAAGACTCAGGTAGACATTCAGAGAAACTTCCTGACTGTAAATGTATTGAGCCATGGGCTGCAGGCTGCTGGGGCAGCAGCAGAGGTCTTTGTCGTCAGTGGTATGAGCTAGATAAAAATTCCCTTGGTGTGACATACAGAGATGCCCCTGCTCTGGGGTGGAGGGCTAGCAGCAGTGGTCTCTGGACATCCTTTCCAGGCTTGTTTTTCCGTGACTCTGTGACAGAAGGCAAAAGGCAGCTTATACACTGGTATCAACACTGCGTCTCCAGAAGGAGAGTCCCGTGTCTAACCCCCCCAAGACTGAGAAATCACAGAGAAAAAAGGTAAATTACAGAGAGAAAGGTAAATTATGCCCTTCTGTCAAAGGGCCCCATTTTAAAGTCAGGTTTCAGTGCTGTTGATGTCATGGCTCTTGCCACTGTCTTCAGAAAGAACATCATGTATCTCAAACCATCCTTGCTGTTGGCTGCAGATATTGAAAATCTCTAGGTAGACTCTGCACCCTAAAATGTTGGGCCCCCTGTGTTGCTTGAACAAACGGGACAGACAGTTGGTAAGTGTGCAGATACCAACTGGTGTGGTCTTTGCTGCTCTAACGAGTTATTGTCAATCCTGGGGCCAAGATCAGAGCTGGTGGGACCAAGGGAACGCCACCGAGAGCTATCAGCCACACCACGCTGGGAACCACACCTGGATCTGTCCCAGGCTGCTGGTGAGCGTTGCCAGGGCTGTCCAGAAAGGCTTTCTCTTTGTCTGCTAAACTGTATGCCATGGTTTAAGCTGGGCTGACAGCTGTTTTGAGAGCATCATATGAAAGTTGCAACAAGGAGTCTTGGGAAGGAGCACGATGTACTGGGTCCCTGTGATTCCAGCAGGTTTACTCTGTCCTGCCATATGCTGAAACCACTAGGTAAGGGATGAGATGTTTTATGTCAAGAGAAAAAACGAAGAATTTTACAGCTGACTTCCCAATTCAGAAGATGCTGGCATTTGGGGGGTTTTGTGGGGGTTTTTTGTTTGTTATTTTTAATTATGAAATGCAATGCCTTTTATTGCTAACAAACTCATCAGGCAGATGGAGACCATACTCCATAGTGAGCAGACAGCAAAGTTCCTACTCTGTGTTTGGGTGCGGTCTTGCGAGTAATCCCTTAAGTACCCTGTTTGTTTCCTTGCTGTAAAGCAACACTTGTCTTTGAAGGAAAAAAAAAACCACCACCAAAACAGTCAGATAGAGAGTAACTTAGTGCAAACAGTAGAAAACATTTCCTAACTATAAGGGCTGGAAGGCTTTGCGTTCCTTGCAAAAAACACCCATGAGCGCAAGAGGCTGCACCCCAGACACATTAGGGAAACACAGGAAAGCCACTCTCTGACCTGGAAGAAAACGGGGGAGAGAAAAATTTCCAACCCAGTTAGAAAACTGGTCAACTCTAGTCACAAAGGCCAAATTTAATGCGATTAGACCTGATATCAACGGAGTTTCAAAGCCATTGTCATCAACTGAGTTTCAAAGCCATTGTCAAATGTGTTTGTAGCTACGTGGCAGAGATTTGTGGCTGGTTTTGGCTTTGGCGCTGAGGGCCAGAAGGGAGCTCCTTGCAGTGGTCATGGTGGGCAGGTGGGGCTGCTGGGGGCAGGGGTGGTGGTGGTGGTGGGGGCAGTGCACCTCACCACCCAGGGACGAGTCCTGCTGCCATAGCCCAAATGGACAGGAAATGGGCAGGAGAGATGAGACAGGCATGGGGATAATGGCTCGGGTGACTGATGGGGCAGGCTGCGTGCCGGGTAGGGCAGTCGCGAGACAATGCTGGATGAGCTAAAGACTCCATTAGACTGAAACTGGAGCACTGGACGGGATACATATTACTGATTGAGGTCTGGGGCTTACTGGATAAGGGTGAGCTGCTATACAGTATGGTTTCAGAGGGCTATTTACACTGCAGTGGAGGAAAAAAGCAAGCTGAAGCTGTGCATTGGAGAAATAAGTCGATGAAAAGATCTGGGTGGGAATGTGCACATTGCCTGATATGATTTGGTGTCCCAAATGGCCTTAAACAGCCCATAGAATTTCTGTGTCTAAAACAGATTCCAGCAAAGGAGACCTTTTATGATGCACTAATAGGCTCACTAGGCTTTCTTGAGCAAGGCATGCTTACAGCATCGTATGTTTTTTCCATTACAGGAATTACACGTGTTTTGTTGTGCTTTGGGTTTTGTTTTGTTTTCCACATAGACTTGCCCTGACAGTTCCCTCATTCAGGTTTATATTGGAGGTACCATCTCGAGCCAATGAATTTTATGAAATATGTTGCTGGCACTCACGGAGAGATGCATAAAGGAAATATTCTAATGACAGTTGGAAAGGCTTTGATCCTTTTCCAAGACTGCACTCATGTCTTTGAAATGCAAGTTTGGCAGTGCTGGAAAGGCTGGGCTCTTTGGCTCCCTTTGGCACAAGCCCATGTGACAGTCATTATGTCCTCTATCAGGGGACCCACATAACCTTGAGAAGTGTAAGCAATGCTCGCAGATTGCATTGGGTCAGATAGTCTGGGCTGATAACAAAGCAGCCGCGGCAGCAGGGGGGAGTCAGCCCAGTCCAAGGCAATAACTGAAAACTATTTTGACCTGGTAACTGTTGGGTCTGCTGCCTGCGGCTACGTAGTTGGACATGAACTGCAAAAGTAGTTAATTTATGCCTCCTTGAGTGTAGGAATGTGGTGATGATGGATAGGGATGGGAGGTTATTAGAAACATGGGGAGGAAGGAGAGGATGGAATTCCAGCTCATGTTTTTATCTCTTACACACACACACACGCACGCTGGTTCCTTTGCATACATACTCTTGGCTGTCTTGCATGTGTGCACAGTCCAAACCCTTGCTTACACACACCTCTGTTCATGCACGCACATGCAGGCGCATGTTCACACGCTTACAAGGGATTTGCCTAGGCTAAATGTTTGAACATGTTTTTGTGTTGAGGATTGCTGACTGCTTTTACAAAAGGGTTTGCATTTACTTCCTCCCAAGCACTATCTGTTTACACCTACTCCTGTGTAAACCTTTTGCTGAAAATCCTCTTAGCATTCTGCTCTTATACCGTTCGAATATATTCTGCTCATTGTCAGACTTCCCTTGGCTAGCAGAGTAGTGGTCAGAGAAATAATATCAAACCAAGTCCAATTGACTTAGTATGGTGGATTTACGTAAGACATGAGTTCAGTCTCGGTGATGCACTGACATCACTGGCTAATTAGTTAAATGCTGTCTGCTCTGGATGTTGTCTGCAGTAATAATCCATGTACAGAACAGCCCTAGATGTTGAAGCACATAGCCTGTGTGCAAGTGAGAGAGTGATTGTGGCCACACACTGAGGATGTAAATGGGGATTGAATTGTGTAAACAATAAGCAAAGAGACAGCTGAAAATAAATAATTATTTGTTTAGATTATTTGAAACCATAAGAGAGAAGCGGGGATAAAAATGGTAATTTCCAGAGGGGAGTGTGATTATATCCTACAGGGATTTGCATAGGCCATAAAGCATCTGCATCCAGAGTCAACAACTGCAGTCTCAACACAGACAGGCGGCCTTTCCTTCCCACTGTGATACAAAACACACAAGCATTTTTCCACTTAAAGGTACGCAATGCTTCTGTTTCTGTCCTTTTCTCTCTTGCACGAAGTATCACATCGCTGCCGCATTCTCCCTTATGCTTTTGCTCACTGTCTTTTACTGATGCTGCCATATGTGCAGACATACACAGTCCCCTTCATACGCATGCATCCTCCATCCCATATTCCCCTGATGGGCTTACACTTTTATGTGGAAGTGCACATTAACTGTCATGCAATTGTGAACTATTGCTCGTGGACATGTATGTGTCTGTGTTTGGAAAAGATGTTTTCAAAGGCACAAAGAAGATCCTAGAAATAGGTTACGCACAGCCTCAGAACATTGTGCAGATACATGCAGAACAAGCTTGAGGAGCTAAGGGGAAGATCTGTGTATTTTCCATAGATGCGTTGGGAACACTGGAAAGATGAGAAATGTGTAAAGGGTCACAGTGCTGACCTGTCCTTCAGGATGTCATCCACATTTGATTGGAAGATAAACACTGTATGGAATGGAAACATACCCTTCCACTGGTGTCCCCAAAGAGCACGTCTTCCTCAATGAGTCAGCGAGGGCCTGGGGACACCCAGCCATGAACTATTTTGGAGGCAATGACTTAAGCAAGTGGCAGGGGAAGCTACTGTGGAAATATGAATGTGTTTTCCATTGGGGAGTCCTCCAGGGAAGGACAGAAAGATCTTGGTGCTGAGCCAGTTCCCCTATTTTTTCTTCACCCTTCTGGGAACAAAAGCCTTGCAAAGTATGCAAGGAACCGTACTTGCTGAATGTGAGCACGTTTGGTTTGTGAGAGCTACGTGAGCCCCACACACCCATACACATAAGGAAAAGGGGGACTTTAGGAAGCAGGACTCAATCTGCTCAAGACCATCATGGTGTCCTTTCCTTACAAGCTACTCAACCATGCTTGACTCAGAGTCAACTCTCTGTTGTTTCCACCTGTCAAGTGAAGGTAGTAGAACTTAGCCGTGTTTTAGATCTGGTTTTAGTACAACACTTGATATCGAAAGACAATTTGAGCTAGAAGCAGCGAACCAACGGGTTTACTCTTATGCTTCACTTTCTCCAGCTTTGCTCTGAGTTAGAACACCACAGTGCCACTGAAAGCAATGTGACAGCATGGTACACACTTCGGCAGGTAGCTCCCGTATTCCAGTATTGACAAAGCCTGCTTCTTTAAAGGACTGGGAAAAGTACTTCCAATGGCCAGCAAGCTTAAGGGATTGGCTTTGCTTGCCTGCAAGCAGGTTGCTCTGTAATCTCCAGACATCCCAAAAGCTAAGAAGAAATGCTGCTCGCCTGAGGGGGTGACCTAAGGAGCCTTAGGAATTTATGTCATGATATGGTACCACTCCTGCAGAGATCTCTTTGCAAGGGGACCTCTTGGCACAACTTTGCTTGCTGAAAATAGCAATTCCCAAACGCCCACCCTATGTCAGGGTCGGAGCGTGGGCATCTTGGCACAATACTGCCACCGCTGCTAAAGGAGTAACTTGGTGAGCTGGTGTTAGATGTTGCGCCAGCCTGAAGATGTGAAACTTGTTATTGTGAAGGAAAATTAGAGGTAACAATAATAAACAGCTTAGAGGAAATGTGTAAGATAACGGCTGATATAAAAAGATTTACTGACCATAATACATGCTTAATTACATTCATAATAAATAGATTCCTGTACTTACCTTAGGAATGTGGACAGCTTTATGTATTTACCTTGGATTTTGTGGCCTTAGTTAATCAATGGCCTGAAGTCCTTAGATGAGATTCACTCTGTGAATGTGATGTAATTGAAGTTTGGGAGTGCGTTATTAAAATATTTCAGGTGACTGATACGCAGGATATTATAAGATCTTTTCCTGGATTGCAGCACTTCTTCAAGACTTTGTTGCTTTTTCTGTCACCTTTTGGAAAAAATGCTTTTCTTTTTCTACAGAGCATACTTAGATGTCAATGAACTGAAGAACATACTCAAGCTGGATGGATCCACACACCTCAACATCTTCTTTGCCAATTCCTCTGAGGAAGAGCTGGCTGGAGTGGCAACTTGGCCCTGGGACAAGGAAGCCTTGATGCATCTAGGTGAGCGATAGAGATGTTTCTTCTTTGTAAAGCTTTCTTTTGAGGCGTGAAGAAGGAAAGATAAATATGCGTTAAGCTCTGTTCTGATTTCTTATCATTCTTCTAATATATAGTCAGGGGAAAAAAAGTATTTCACGATTCCCAGATACTGGCTCACAACCAGGAAAATATTAGGTTATAAACCCAAAGCATATTATGGTATTTGTAGATGATGTCAAGCTGAAAGAATTTCACCTTTTAAGTGAAGCTACTTTACAGGGCATTCACTCCATGGGAGCACTTTGCAAAGAAGATTGGGGGATAGGTGCAGGGATGCTAGACAGAAGTGAATTTTTAACCTTAGCCTGTTAGGTTCTAATCCTTAGTACATTACTTAGTAAGTGTTCAATTAATTTTCCTTACAGACTTCAGTTAAAATTGTTGCTGTTTTTCTCTACCAATGTGCAAAAGAGCAAACCGCTGAGAGATTGTATTTCTAATGTTCATTTGAGTGGAACTGGAAAGAGTTCACTACCCTGCAGATTGCCCTGCATGTTTCATAACTAGGCTGCTGAGTATGGCTGCTGGAATGCACGGATCCAGACAAAGCTGTGCAAGCTCCCAAATGACTCATTGCCCTGACACCTGCCATGCCACCGGACCTGTGTTCCTTGTGAAATGTCAGATGAACCTCAAAAGGTTCAGAAGGCACCCACTGAGTCTGTGTGTACTCCTAACTGCACAAACCTCCCACGGGCTGCAAACCTGATCAGGTCATCTTACAAGAGCAGGGATTCTCACAAGTTTTCCAGATATTTCTCCAGCTTGTCCAGGCCTTCCTAGGCTGGAAGTGAAATCCAGTTTCAGCCAAGTTCAGTCTTTGTGAAAGACTGTTTCAGCTAGGTTTTATATTACCCAGCCCCATATTGAGCAGAACAAAAAAGTTGTGGCAAATGTAAACCTAGACGAGGAGAGCAAAATATGGTGTTTATTATTCTGAAGTGTACTATGAGAGCTGAGCTACAGCTTGAGCCATCAGTAAGGGAGGCTTTTCCATGTTCAAAAATACATTACCCCAAAACATAGATGTTAACATCTCTTTATAGTCACCTGTCTCCGTAGCTGAGAGAGGCTCTGTGGTCAAACTAAGCAGCTGGAACTGGCTGCCCTACTTTAGTAGAAGTTTTATTACAACATCCAGCTCTGCAGCTGCTCTGGAAGAAGTGTGAGCAAACTTCCCTTCCCAAGGACCAGCAGTGACACACATCCAGTCTCCTGCCAAGCTAGGCTGGAAGTGAAGCCACTTCCACTCTGACTTGCCTCCAGCTCCGTGTCCACGGGCTCCTGCTGGGAGCACCCAAACCAGAAGATGCTGTGAATGCCTGCCAGCGAGCATCCCCCATGGCACATCTTCTGGTAAAACCAAAGCTAGATATCAATCCCATCCTCAGCCAGCACCCATGACAATGTGATTCCTCTCACTTTGTAGTACCAGAGCTCCAGCACTAACCCCACAGTAACCGTTTGCTTCTGATTGTGCAACAGTATAGCTCGCTGGTGGGAAACATTAGCCCTAATGCCACTGCTGGAGTGAAATAAAGCTGCAGTAGAGCTGATCCTTCCCTAAATGAGTATTTTCACAACTTCCTTTGGTGTTGCCATGGGAGGGAGCAGAGAACAAGGAGAGAGCTCCAGAGTGCCAAGAAGAACCTTCTGCAAGAAGGCTGGGGCTCGCCCAAAGTCCTGAGGAGTTCTTCTGTCACTTCGTTAAGCTAATTGTCAACATCATGCCTGAGCAAAACAATTTAAATTCAGCTCCTACAGTGTATTGACAGAATTCATTGACCAAAAAAAGATCTCACGAGAAAAAAAGACGTTAGCCAACAGTTTAAAGTTGACTTGCAGTGCAAAAAGTAAAAATAAATAAATAATGGTCATAATTTCCTGTCATAATAGCCCTCCCAGACCTGTGCTTGGTCTGTAAGAATTCATCTTTAATCTTTTTTACTCTCTTCTATAAATCCAATATGTACTTAATAAAAAATATGAAATATGTCCTGTGGTGCAGATCTAAAGGCTGGGATAGAGATTGTCTGCGTGAGGGAGTTTATCTTTTCTGTAAAACTGCAATTGATTTAGATTCTTGACAGCTGTGAAAAATATAAATTTTCAACAAAGGCAAAAATAAAATCTCCCTCTCCAGCTGCCTCAGGGCTGTCCAGTGCCAGAACCATTTACCCAGCCTGTATTTTGAAGGCACATCCTGCTGAGGAATTCCACCAGTACTCTTGCCATTGGAAAACAAAACTCTGGAATTATTTTTGGGAAAACAACCCCCACAAAACATACCAGGGTACTCTCTGCATGTAAATGGCTCCACCTGGGTAGAGCCCAAGCACCAGAGGAATCGGAGCACGTATTGTATAAAGGCGGAGAGAGGGATAGAGGGAACATAGGGGTCGCAGTGGCTGTGTACTGGTGGGTCTGTATGCAATTAATCGGGATTGTGGAGAACTAGTGTAAGGAACAGTTTAGTGCTGTGAAAAGGATGTGCAGATGCTACATGTGGTGTAATAGGCAGGGTGTTGCAGTGCAATTGATTTTATACATTCTTTTGTGTTTGTATTTAGATTTTTAGTCCATTTTTTTTTAATACTATGTATGTATGTGTACATGGCTATGTGACTTTTCTCCACTGTGTTGTGTGTAGTCACACATGCCCCATGCACAAAGGGAAAATCTTTTCTCTATTGCTCTTTATCCATGTGTCCGTGCAGGACATCCAAAGTGGTCCTTCCTCTCTCTTCAGCATTGATAAGATTTCAGCTGGAATACTGTATTGTGTTTGGACAATGTGTTTGGAGGAAGACGTGAGACAACGGGGAAAACCAAAGGGGAAGGACAGCCAGGGAGCTCCAGAAAAAGGATTGCACTGGAAGGAAAGGTTGAATGGATTCCAGTTATTCAGGCTGAAGGAAAAGATCCTGAAGTGGGGATGATGACAATCTAATAAAAGCTGATGAAAGCGGAGGAGCATCTTCTGCTCTTCCTATCCGTGTGAGGCAGGACTGAAGTCCTGAACTTAAATTGCCAAAAAAATCAGGTCAGATTAGATGTGAGTTAAATCCTTGCAGCTGTAAGGATACTGAGTGCTGAAATTGATTGCTGGGGCAGTCATGTCATCAGGGGTTGTAAAGGAAGAGATGTTAGACAAATATGTGTGAGGGATTGTATAGACCTAATTGGTCTTATATTGTTTGAGAGTGAAATTTAGATGACTTAAGATCTTTTCAGTCTTATTTTTCACTAATTCCCGGGTTATTGCAACCAAGTCTCCAGGCAGATGAGAAGAAAGAGTCCATAGTGTGTCAGAATCTGATGATCTCATCTTCCCTGCACTACAGTCACTGATAAAGTTCCTCCTGCCGAAACATTTTTCTCCTCATCGTCACTAAATTATTGGTGTACCATATCTGAGATTTATTTTTCCACGATATCTTTTTTACAAAGCAGTCTCACATTGCCATAACAGGCAGTATGCACAAACAGTTTTAAATAAAAGGCTTGGAAAAGTTGAGATCAACAAGCTAAATAAAGATGATATGAAACATATCATAAATCCAAAGGTACATCTAACTGAGCTAAAAATATAATTCTTATGATTAATTCAATATACTGTAAAGCCTCACTAATTTACTATTTGCTTATCTACACATTCTGTAATTCATACAACAAAAAAAATCACCGTTAGTTTTCTTTGAGCACATTTAACAACCATGCAGTTCTTTTAGAACTATCACATTCCAGGATTTCATATTTTTTGACACATTAGACTTATGCATATTCATTAGTGGACTGTGCAGTTCAGATCAAACTAGGCTTGTCTGGGTATATGAACAGAGTGTGTTTCTGACAGTTTCTTCAAAGCTGTCTGTATGATCAGAGCACACCCTGCAAAAACTGTTCCAGCCTTGGATGTATTCTGATTTCTTTGTCCAGCTATTAGTTTGCAATTACTGGTGCAACCTACTGCAATTTTTAGGGTGTTTCAGAAATTAAGAGGCTTCTCTTATGACTTTACCCTGTGGAATACAGAGAGTGCTCCAGGTATGTTTTGTTTGACTCTTGCTATCAGATTGCTTACACTCATCTAGGCAGAATCATTCTCTTTAAGCACGTTAAATTATTTGAAATCGCTTAGCATGAGGTAATTGCAGGTAGGATTTTTCTCTAAGTTAACAAACAAGGAAAACTGAACATATTCAGTTGAAAGACTGACTGTCACTGGTTTTTGGTTTAAGGTGTTGGGCTTTGTCCCACGATTCCTCATCCTTAGAGCCCCAGATGAAAGGTGAGATGAAACCTTGCTGTGCAGTTTCTCTGAGCCAGCAATGTGCCTGATGGTGCAAAAAGCAGTCTATGCTATAGAGAATGCGATGAACTGCCAGGGGATCTGCCCTTTGGATTGCCTTCCTTTCCCTTTCTCTTGCTCCTCCAAGGAAGACAAGGCAAACATGGAAGCTATTCTGTTTTCCCCTCGCAGGCGGCATTGTGCTGAATCCTTCCTTCTATGGCATCCCTGGCCACACACACACAATGATCCATGAGATTGGGCACAGCCTGGGGCTCTATCACGTCTTCCGGGGAATCTCAGAGATCCTCTCCTGCAGCGACCCGTGCATGGAAACGGAGCCCTCCTTCGAGACCGGGGACCTCTGCAGTGACACCAACCCTGCTCCTAAGCACAAGCTCTGTGGAGATCCTGGACCTGGCAATGACACGTGCGGTTTTCACAGTTTCCTAAACACACCATTCAGTAACTTCATGAGCTACGCAGGTACTTGGGTTTCCTTGGTTTGCTGGTGGGGTCTGTGGTTGGGCAAGAACAAGGAATAGCACTATTAACTCTGATTCCTACAGTCCATCTCATGCAGGGCTTTATGCTGACATGTGTGTCCATTGGTCTAGGATCAGGCTTGATGAACAAAGCTGATGGCCTCAGGAACCTCTTCCACTTATCCTGTTATGTTTACCCAGCTTCCCCAACTTTACATAGTTTCATGGGAAGACCAGGCAGAAGGTTTGGGGGAAGGAGGTAATGAAATAAACATTAAGAAAAGAGCTTCTAAAGGCTCTACAGAAAATTTGACACCCTTTTTCCCTGGGATCTGGATGCCTGATCTATGAGGTCTTCTTTGAAAACCCAAATTCAGAGATTGTTTACCTTCTCCCAAGGAAATATTGAATGTCAGATGATTATTGGTACTACCAAGGCTGTAGGATACACCTGTGCTAGGTAGACATCTAATGAGACACTGCTCATCCCTCCGGGTGTCTGTTCAAATACCATGTTTATTGTTTGATTTGGAGCCGCTGTGGTTCAGCTAAAATCACTCACATTTGTTTTTCATCATTAGAGTGTGAATACTAGGATAGTACCTGGATCAGGATTGCTCTTCTGGTCAAAGACTACGAGTGTGCTGTGCTGATTTGTGCTGGGACTATAGGCTAAAGAACTAAAGGCTCCATATCAGTGCCATAAAAAACACCCCTCCAAGAGGAACAAGCTGCTTAAGCAAAAGCCTTATCTTGTAGTTTTAACTCTGCAGACTTCTGTAGGCACAACTGTGTTGTTCAGGGGTGCCGGTTCATGGCATTCAGCCTCAGTCTAGCATAATGCAAAGAGGGCATGAGCTCCTGTGACCCTTGCCTCTCGGATGGGCGTGGGGTAGGGTCCTTGCTGCACCCCTGGAAGCTCAAGGGGAGTTGAAGGATTCTCTGTTATTTCCCAGAAAGAACAGGGAATACCTTGGGTCATATTTCCCCTTATTTTGGGTCACATCTAGCCCTGATGAAGGTCTGTGACACTGAGCTGACAGCATCAACAACATTTTAAAGGTGACCAATACACTTCTAGCCACTGAAGGGCACCTTTATACTCCAGGCGAAAACACAGATTGCCCACTCAAAAGGTCATAGGAGTGCTTATTCTGTAATAAAACTGTAGAGAAGCAAAGTGTTTAATGCCATCTGGGGCACAGATTGAAATGATTTATAACAGAAATGCTTTTATGCCCTTCATGGCACTAGCTAAAAGTGATGCTTAGTTTTCTCTTTATTTTTCTATTTGTTTAGAGGGTGTTTTCAGGGACAAGCATACACACACTGAGTCAGTTCCTCAGCATGTTGTGCACTTCTGTGCATGCGGTAGGGCAGAGTCTTACTGCCTGATACAGCCTCCTGGTAACATCACATGGATAAGTCAGTGCCACTCCAGATGACAATATCCCTCCACCAAATCTGCTCATGTCTGTGTGATGAGAGGTGGAGCATGCTTGTTTCCGAATGCTGAGGTCTTTTCTTCCAGCCAGACCTTGCCTTGCCAACTCTCTCGAGATCTTAAAGAGAGAGGCAGACCACAGAGATACCTATCTGCTCTGGGGAGCTACCTACCTGCTGGTGTTCCGAGCAGAAACTTTTTTTTTTTTTTTTTTGTTTTCTTGAAAAATGAATTGAAGCGACATGATGTGTATCTCTAGAGCTCATGCATGAATCTGTTTGCTTTTCTGTTGTTGCCAGTGGAATAAAAATATAGCAGGATATCAAATTGCTATCGAAATACATTTGAAATGACTAGGTTGAGGTCATGCAGCTCTAGACATTGCCTTTCTTTCCTTTCTGTTTTGCTGCTTGTATACAGCTTGGTTGTGTTGTGTTTATCTGTCTGTCTCTAACATCCATCTGTCCAGTTACCCCCAGCTCTGCAGCAAAGCACTGACTTAAGGAGTAACTGTTCTTTCCCTGAAATCACAAGTTACGATGTCCAGAAGATCAAGGAGTGTGAGAAACTGGACTTGTAAATTATTTTTACAAGTCCAAATAGCCATGGTGTTCCCAAATAAAAAGATAAGTTAGTTGTTTAGATGACTCTTCATGAAATCAGCAGTAGTTCTGCCTCTGAATTCTGTTGGAATAATCATCCCAGCAACATCTCTTGAATTTTCAAGTTACTGCTTCATCTGAGGATCTTGAAACTTTTTTGAAATCAAGTGATCAAGTGAGATCCCTTTCCCCCTTGCCTCCCCTCCCTTCCCCTCCCCCAGGACACAGCCTGTGCTGATGTTCAAACAGATTGAGAATGCAGGTCATCTTTTTCCTGTGCCATTGTCTCACTGCTTTGTCCTATATATATTTTATTGTTCCTTTATGATGGCTATTAAGGGCCTTTGTCTCCTTCTGTGCTTCTGTGAAGAATATTTATGGCTTGTACAGCATGCTTAGGGATAGACCATCGATAATTATTGAGGAAATCCAGAGATGTCATATTAAAGCAGCTTTTTGCATACCCACAGGGATTTGTAGATATTTTCAAGCTGCTGGTGTCTGTCTATCTGCTGTGCGTGTTTGATGAGAGGAGGTTCGCTGCTCAGTGGAATTAGGAGAGACACGGGAGAACATGTGAACTGACATGTCCTCGCTGTGGTAGGGCTGCATTCAGGGCTGTAGTCTGAGCAGGATCCCGACTGGAGCTGTCTCCTTTTGCTTGCATCTCTGGGAAGATGTGGTAAGGTTTTAAATTAGCCAGCAAAGTCACACTTCTCTTTAGAACAAATTCATATTTTTTTGTTCCCCTTGAGTTCCACAGGGCATGGACTTGAAGACATCTGAGCATCTAGTAACACTATTACAATATTGAACTGCCAACTTACACGCATGCAAGCAACTCTCTGAAAAGCCTTCGTGACCTGCATCTTCCCAGAAAAGTGTGTTACTTGACCTGTGCAAAACTGTCATTGTTATTTGTATCACAGCAGCGTGCAGAGGTCCCATCTGGGACTGAGCTTTACTGGGCTAGGAACTCTGCCGGCACAGGGGAAACAACGCTCCGTGTTTTTGAGAGCTTTCCATCTGATGGGAAGAGTACCAGAAAACTGGTTAAAGAGCTAGCATTGTGTTCTTCAGCACAGCGTTTCTGGGTGACTTTGCACAACATATTTATTCCTTCTGTGATCTGCACAATAGAGAAATAGTAATTTTCTACTTGTGTTCAGAGGACACTAGATGTGTTCTTGTTGCCAAATCATGTTTGGGAGAAACAGATGAAATGAGAAATGGATATTTATGGGAAATTATCCAGCAAAATTATTTCTCCGTTTTGAATGAAAAACAAATTTGAAACATCAAAAACATTTATGAAAAGTTCAGAAAGGGGGAGATTTAAAATAGAAATAAAGTTGGTTTATTGCACCAAAAATTTACATTTTAAAGTAATTATTTTTTAAATTGATCTTTCAGAGCATTTTTATTTGTTCATCAGAAAATTTAAGGACTTTAAAAAATTATGTATTTTTAAAATTCTGTGTCCTTTTTAATCTAAGGAATCTGTCAAACTCTATTGCACAGAGTTTGCATGAATTTCAGGCAATCCTTTATGCTAATGCTAGCTGTTCTTTGCCCTTTTATCCTCTCTCAGAGATAATCTTTTAGACATGAAATTCTTTTAAGCCCAGAGGTCCACTGGTAGCCCCAACTGTGACCAGAAGGTGCTGCACTGGGGCTTTCTGCTTCTTCGCCTCCATGTGTCTCTGTCTCACCTAGGGATGATCTCTAGGTGCTTCATATGTATCCCGGACAAGAGGGAGGGAAGGTTTATTTATTTATTTATTCCTTTTTAACGTTTGTTTCCTTTCACCTGCCTCCACGAGTGATGATGGCACTAATTTGTTCACAGGTTATTAACTTCCGAGTGCCGCGAGAACCCAGCCCAGCCCTTTCAAGGAGCTGCTGTTCACCGGGTTGTAATTCTCTTGCTCCTGCCTGATCTCCCACGTGGTTGATGTGGTTTCTGTTGTCATTTCAGACGATGACTGCACGGACTCCTTCACACCCAACCAAGTGGCCAGGATGCACTGCTACTTGGACCTCGTCTATCAGAGCTGGCAGCCCGCAAAGAAACCGGCTCCTATTGCAATTGCCCCCCAGATCGTGTCTCGGACCTCCACCTCTGTCACGCTGGAGTGGTTTCCACCCATTGATGGCCACTTCTTTGAAAGGTGATCACGCGCTGCTCTGTACTCTGGCACTGAACTGAATGGAGAGGGGAGAAATAGGGGGACAGCCTGAGGCCCCACTCGTGGAGCGCAGCTTTATCATGTGCTGTGCTCGGTCTGGATTAAGGCTCTTTTCTAAATTGGTTCATACTGAGGAGGTTATTGATCTGTTTTCTGCTCTTCCTTTCTCAGCCTGTAGCACTCAGCTGAGGGCCATTGATTTGCCATGTAAAGGGCAAATCTTTTTCCATATGTTATGGGAGTAATTTTCAATCAACAATTCTGGCCCTGTGATTCCTGCTGTTATTGCTGCTCACAAATACCTGTGGGCTTCAGTTCTGCTGGCACATTCCCCCCTCCTCCTTTTGCATGTTTCCTTTGCAAGGACAAAGTGAATCTTGTTTCTACTCCCGTGACAACACTGAGCTGATGGGCAATGGAGACTCCCAGGGCAAGGAGGTGGCAGGGCCAGGGAGAGGAACAAATGCTGCCTCCTTCCTTGAGCTGCAGGTCTGAGATGGGAATTGAGCAAGACAGAGCCAAGGACCTAAACCCCTGAATATCATGCGAGCGTCATCTTACTGCACCCTGTGTAGAGCATGTAGGTCAGAGTGTGTGTGTGTGTTTGTGTCTGACAGGCACGCAGTGATGTGGTACCCGTAACGACAGATGAACTGAGTGCAGGGCTCGGGACGGGAGTCACAGCGCGTTGCAGTTCATAGCCGGTGCAGCTCTACCCCAGCATGACCTGAGCAACTGGGTACTTCATCTAAATAGTCTGACGCAGCTCTTGGATGAGCCGCAGGAGCTATGGGAGTCCTAGCACAGAACTTCCTAAATGGTTGATTCTCACAGTACCATTAACTCACCTTCCCTACTTGCATCTCTTTTCCAGTTTTTGCTTTGTTATTTTATAGGGAACAAACTTCGAGTGTCCTTCAGGACTGTAGCAGTAGGTATCGCAGGAGGCTGAATTTACAAGCATATTAGCACCCAAAGAGCTGTCTCAGCACTGCTGCTTTGTTCAGCGAGAGCACCTTGAAAGCCACTGCCTCCATGAGGGGTGAAACTCCTTCCAGCACTGCTAGTGCACCATGGCCATTTCAGTGGCCAGCCTGCACTTTATCTGAAGAGACAGATAGCTGGTATTTTCTGCCCAGATGAGATTTTCCACCTTTATTGCAAATTAATATGAGGAGGGCAATCAAATCATATTGGGAGTTGATAAAGAGGGGTCTCGTGCTCTGAAGAGTGTTTGCTTTAATTACAATTTTGTAACTGAATCCTTTTATTCCCTGTGTGTGAAAAGGATTTACGTGAAGTTCTGAAAATTAATTCAGGATTTTTTAGCCCATAATCATTTTTAGGTAAATTAAGTTTCTCCAATTTAATTTAGATTTCAGGAGATACTTATTATGTGTTAAATAAATACCATCTGCCTCTTAAAACACATTTATACAGCACTAATTGTTATGTAACCAAATATGTCTTTATTACATATTTCTTATAACTCAATCAATATGTTCTTAATAACCTCTAGTTAGTTGCTTCTTAAATAACATACAGTGGATAGCGTGGTAAATCTACAATTTCATAACAGAGTTATCATATGTTAAATAAATAGCAATTTTCTAGGAAAAAGAAGCCCTTTGGGTTTTCAAATCTGTGTACTCAGTATTACTGAAGAGATTTAAAGAGACAGCCCCAAGTACTTTGAGTCCAACTCCTTGTTAAAATGAGATTCCCAGGGCTAATAGATACAGAAATGTTGCTGTGACCATGTGAAAATGTTACTGAGAGAGATAAGTGATCCTGTCTAAAACATGCCCACATTTCTGATATATTAATCAAAACAAGGATGATAGTAGTATTATAGTGACTAATACTGGAAAAGCTCATGTGCTGAACTTCCAGCACCGATGTGCCCAGCACTGCTCGGTTAGAGCTGCATGCCTATATCAATTTGTAAAATTGGGTCACTGTGCAAGACAAGTAGGCGGTAAAATTGGCCAAGTATAATCTTATCTGTGTGTGGGAATACTGTAAATCTTTGCAGATATTTTTACACAAAGTGCACACCATGGCCCAAATTTTACTTGCCTCACTTGAATGAATAAACTCATTCACTTCAATGGGACTATTCATGTAAAAAACAGAAGACTGATACTCAACTGCTGAGTGCCTTGGGCCTGGTTTCTAATGCACAGAGGCCCCTTCCATGCTGTTTTGACAGTGTAGAACTGCCTTAAAAGGCTGAATGGCTCTGGCTACATTAGCAAGTATTGTGGCCCAATATAAGTAGATCTCCAGCGCAAAACAGTTGTTAATGAAAACCTGACGTCAACACTGTAGGGGTTTCGGGGGGTTGTTTCAGCCTGGCCCCATCAGCAGTTGTAGCACATCAGGTGTGGTCCTGGAGCACATGTCCACTCTGGATTCAGGCAGAAATGGGTCCAGCATCCGTGCACTAGGGCTGCTTTAAGCAGGGAAGATGAAGATTTTTCCTTCAAAAGCTCGTTCCTCATCCAAATGACAATGCTACTGTAGGCACTCAGTGTAACTCAAGTTCCTTTTATGCCCCTTTTATTCTCTAGAGCTATGCATAGGCAGTGACCTCTGCTTAGTGAAAGTTAAGAAAGGAAAATTTAGCCTTGTGTTTAAAAATGTAACATTGTATGTATGGGTGAGATCCTGACAGGTCTGCGGTTGAAGGGACGTGAAGCATGGAAGTACAAGTCCATGTGCCTTTTCCCTGCTTAGATGCAGCTTTGTCACAGCTGCCACATATTAGGTGCTTTTCTCTTAGGGCCTCGGTTTTAGGAATTACATCATTAATTACATGGATTTGGGGACAGACAGTAATGCTAACTCATAGTTTTTGTAAATTTGGGGTTGGCTATCCTGTGTCCTCACACCTTGGCAAGATGTGCACAGGAGCTGTGTGCGGAGTGCTGTGCTTTTCTTCCTGATATAGCATCCTTACTTATTTAGTGTGTTCGACTGGTGTCCACTATATGACTCTAGAGAGTCATTTACCTGCACATTTGCCAGCATGTGTTTGACCCTAAGCTTCACCAGCTGGTTGAGCTTCTAAACATCTCTAACAATCAAACATATCAAGAACCAGCATTTCTTCTTGTAGCTACTACACACAGGATTGGAATACCATTCTCCATCCTCCCATTAAATAAAAGCATGAAAAATGTCACATGTGCATATAATAATATGTAATAATAAAATAATAATAGAGGCAACAAAACAAGTGAAAACAAGGGAGAAAAAGAAAACCCTATTCATTTCCTGACCGCATCTATTAGATGCGTTCATCTGCTGTCGCTAAGCATCCATTCATGCGCCTCCTGTTTGATATGCGTAGGCAGGATGTAAACAGTTATTGTAATAGGGCTCTGCAGAAAATTCTGCTTGGACAGAAAAGTTTGAAAGCATCTGGTCTTCCAAGTTTTCATTGAGGTGACTGCATTCATTTCCATGAATCTGATTCTATCTCATTCTTAGCAAGCAAACATTTTGGTCAGTATGGTGTCCCAGATCTAGATGGCTGGGCTTGATAATCACTTGCTTAAACCTTGCTGGGAAGTTTCAGTGCCTTAGAGGCGGAAAGCATCAATTCTGAATTTCAAGTAAGCAGATACAATTTAGTCTGAAAACAGGCAGTCTTTACTGAAAGGAATGATAGTTTTTTACTGGGTTTGAGTTCCCCACTGAACTGGTGCTGGCCCTGAAGAGAATTGTCTGTTTTTCACTAGTAATCTTCAGATTTTGAATCCACCACACTGAAACATCATGCTGTAGGAATTAATTCCTCCTGCACTCTGAACTTCATAAACTGGAATTTCCCCAGTATTTGGCTTATTAGAAAACAGAGAACTCTAGATTTTCCATCACCCTGCACTTTGGGGAGTCATGTGCACCAGTGTACAAGTTGTCAGATATGCTATTGTTAACTAATTAATAGTGTTTTGAAACAATTTACGCTCATTTTGTCTTGATGTCAGTGGCTGCATAAGGTGTAAGGATCTGGCTTAGAATTTCATAAGCCTGTAAATGTGATGCCATAATTAGTTTTGACATTCATGGCTGTTTGTAGGATTTGTGTGCAAGCGTCTGCAGACCAAAAACTTTAACCCAGGAGTCATCCCCTGTGTAACTCCTTTCAGTCAGTGGAGTTACATCAGGGTTGAGTTTGGCTCCCAAACTGGAAAAGTAAAAAGAGAAAGTTTGCTCATAGCCTTTCCCACATGATGCTCCTTGTGATTTCTCTTACCTCCAAGTCCTTGCTGGTAAAAGGAAATGTTTGTCCATAAGCCTACAGTTTTTTCCACCATGGCAGCCTGTGATGAAATTGTATAGCTGCTAATTTGAGTAAAAAGCAGTCCTAATTGTGGAAACTTGGCTTTCAAAGCCCTGTCTTCATCCAGGACCAAGTGCTAATGCAGGAGTCTCTTCGTAGAGAAACTGAGAGATTACTATTGCAGGGACTTCTATCCTGACTGTTGGTGGCTGCGTCTGAAAAACAACTGCACAATAATAATCCTACGTTTTGATTTCTCAGTACCTTTTATTCTGGATTCTTGAATACTTTTGCATATATTATTTAGACAAGCCGAGTTAGACACTTAAAGCACTGCTGAATAGACAGCTGAGAAATGAAGTAGGGAGACAGTGTCATACCAATAGTGCAGGTGGGTGAAGTGAGAGAGGGAGAGAAGGTATTCGCAACATGCCCAAATTTGTTCATTACCGGTGCTACAGATCGTGCAAGGAAGAGGAGGGCACCTTTGCCTCCCTCTTCTTTATTCTACCTCATTGCCACATTTTATTCTTCAGATGTTTTCAGCAGGTGCATCCCTTTCTGCACTGTCTGCAAGCTCTGTCATTTACCGTCTCTTTGTAGGGTGGCTGTGGGCCATATTGAAATGGATATGAGTTTTACCACCGGTTCCATTCCAAGCCCCCCCGTTGACAATCTCTGCTTCCACCTAATTAAGCCAACAGAAAGTTGACTTTCAGATAGATCCCTGTCAACAAATAGGAGATGCAAAGCTGTGGAGAAGCTGAGCGTGTCGTCTGTACCACCGATGGGAAAGGAGATCACACAGCCTGGGAGGGCTGCAAGAGTAGATTTACAGTCCTGGTGTCCTCACTGAGGATCCAGAATAACTTCTGCCTGAGGATCACAGTGCCCTTCGTAAAGCAGTGCTGAAATAAATTGCACAATGGGAGATGGTTAGAATTTGCATAGCTGATTATAATAATTGATGACTCAATCCATACTTACTTGGATAGCTTAGAGAGAGAGTACACTGTGTGTTACGCGCAATTTGTTTGCTGAAAACTTCCATCCTTTCCTAGGTGCCTTTAATCATTAAGGTAATTAATTTTTTTTCTTTTGAGTGGGCAGTGTTCCTTGAAGCAGAACAATGAATTCTGCATAATAAACAACTTACTGGGATGAATAAAGACACATTATGGGTCATACATGGTTCCAAATTTTTTGAACCTGAGGAACGTAGGGCTGAACTGTGTGAGTTGCATTCTCAGGTGATATAAATCAGCTTAATGATATGGAAGATATTAGAGTTACTCAGATCTACATCAGCTTAAACCCAGAGCTTGTGAGTGTATTAGCAAAAATGTTTGTGAATCGGTGTTTGACTGGGTTTTCCTGTTCAACCGCTTCTGCTCATAGTACTTTATTGACTGTAGCTGGTACTGGAAGTGATGTGCAGGTGAAGTAACGTTAGTGTTGGGCAGTGAAGTGCCGTTCTGAAAGCCATGTCATGCCATCTGATGGCGTGGAGCCATAAGATGTTCCAGTTCAAAGAGCCATCCACTGGTATCAAAGCTGCCAGGTGTTGAATCCAGTTTCCCCTGCAAAAAGGATTAAGGGCATGTTCTTTTCTGTATGTTCAGAACCCACCCCTTTGCCAGGCTGGTGAGCTGGGCTGTGAGATACCTCCAAAAGTGGCTCCTTGCATACTTAGCAAAGCTGTGCTTCACAGAGCAGCTCTGTCTGATGTTCTCAGAGCCTGGGACTTCACTCTCTCCTCTAATCACCAGTAAGCCCAAGGCCTACAGATACTACAAGTTCAAGCAATAAATCCATGGTGGGAGCAAAAATAGATCTGAAATCTCCTGAGGCCAATTTTTCTGCTCTAACCACTAAGCAACACGTATTTTCTTTTGTCAGGGTTTGATCCAGTTGTAGTGCAGGGGAGGAAGGGAAAAAAAAAAAGATATAGCTGAGTGTGATTTCACAGGTTCCTGTCATTTCACGTTGGATGGCGGACTCACAGATGCCGTCTACACAGGCTGTTAGCCCAAACCTACAGAAGGTCAACGTCAGAAAACACTCTTGTCAGTGCCTTGAGAAAAGAGGGTTAAGTGAAACTGAATTCAAAGTCTTATTGCTTTTAATATAGTTGAATAAGCAGCTCATTCAGCTGTTACTAAGTTGGTGTGTTTTCCTGTTTTCCTGGCCTCCTAGAGAAGTGGGATCAGCATGTGATCTGTGTGCAGAAGGAAGAGTCCTGGTGCAATACGCCTTCAGCGCCTCTTCTCCGATGCCCTGCGATCCCTCTGGGCACTGGAGCCCACGGGAAGCAGAAGGTGAGTCACAGGGCTGGGGACAAAGACATGGTGAGGGACAAGATGGGCCAGAGCAAAAAAAGAGCCACAAAACCAGTGGGACAATCCGGGAGTGACTGATCATACCTGTTTGTAGCAGATCGAGTACACTGTGCCCTGAAGTAATGCCACTGGCTGAAATACCTGTGTTTTGGTCCCCGTGTCCTGACCCTGCCCATGAATTAAATGAATTCCAGAGGCTGAACCTGAATTTCAGAAAGCAGCAGAGTGCCAAGAAATGCTGATCATTCACATCTGCCAGATGAATTCCTCAGGGGAGCTGTTTACTCCTTCTACTCCAACTCCAAAAGTGAATAATTGCTTGGTTTTTATTTGGGCCTGATTTCTGCTGCCTTCCCTTCCATTCAATAGTAATGGGCTGCTCCAGCAGACAGGCTGAGAGGAGATGGCCCTCTGGGCAAGTACTCTGCAGCATGAAGGCAGGTGTCTACGTCAAGCCCTGTCTACTTCAGGTGTCATTGTTACCGTTTCTCTTAGAGCATGTTGGAGGGGGAACGGTCTGCAGGGCTGGTTGTACAGTGCCATTAGATCTCCATCATTAATCCTCCTCCATATGTACCTTCCATGATGTAAGTAGGTGGATGTGGTAGAGCCAGTGTGTAAGATTATACCAGGCAGAGGTCAGTAATCACAAATTACGGTTTGGGACAAGTAGAATATTATCTCAATCTGTCCATCACAAGCTGTTCCTCTGGGAGCAGCACACTCTGGGCCCAGACTTCACTGTAAACACACAGATGAGCTCAGTGAACTCAAAAGGCCAATCCCTGGATTTTGCAAACTCATTATGCCTATACCTCCTTACATTAAGGGCTTCTGTGTCCTGCAGCTAGAGCACGTGGCAGTTGCTCAACGAGGAAGATTATTTGTAAGCTAATACCGTGATATATGCAGTGCTGGAACCCTGGAGCCCTCCCTAGTCCTAAGGTCAGCAGATGTGGCAAGCTTGTGGTGGGCAGATTGAAATAATAATCTGCTCTTTCCAAAAGAAAGCTGCCTGATGGGACAAGACGTGTGAGTGAGTATGTCCTACCCTATGCACCCATCTCCCACGGTGGGTGCCCAACAGAGATTATGGTTCACACCAACTCAACCCCCAGAACGGACATCCAAGGGCCAAGGCCGCTGGGCAGCGCGGGAGCAAGCCTGCCCCTTGGGTGGATGTTGTTCAAGAGCTCTGTCCGAGGAAGCAGTGCTCCGGCTACAAGTGTGACTGGATGATCAAGTAAACAGGATTAGCTAAATTTGGATCGCTTGCAGTAGTAGTGCAGGGTGGAAGGTGGAATTTCAACTTAGCCAAGCATTACAAGACTTTGAAACCTGGTTGCATTTGGAACAAAACCTGAAACTTTTGAATTTGTCCATGAAGGAAAATTAAAAACAAAAAGTGTTTGAGGCTGGCCAAAATGTTTTGTTTAGCTCATATAATTCCTCTTTCATGAACTTTGGTTAAGTTATGACATTTGAAAATAACCCCTTTTAGTATATAATACAGGGCAAAAGCAACTTTTAATATCAGAATTAAAAGTGTTTCAAAGTCCAAAAATGTCAAAACACAGTGTTCCAATATTGTTAGAACTTTCTTCCCACTTTCTTTTTCAGAGTAAAATTTTGGCCAAATAAACCCAATTTTGCAAAGTGTTTTGATTTTGAGAGAACTACATATTCCATTGAGATACGCTGTTCCATCAAAATTTCTCCAACGAGCTCTGATTTGAAAACTTCTAGATCTCACACGTCTTGCCAGCGGCATCATTCCTAGAGAAACTAAGCTACTCTAAGATTTATTACTCAGCTGCATTTTGCATTTAATTTCCTCTTCTTACAGTGTGTGCCTGCATGTTCTTAACTATGAAGGGTGCAGTCTGATCCTTATCTGTCTCATTCAATTGCTGTTGTGCCGTTTGCTCTGGAAAGAAAATTTGGGAATCCTATCCTCTTACTATGTTAATGAGTTGTCTCCACTTTAGGGTAGAAATATACCAAGCGTATGGTATTTGTTGCTCTTTAATTTTCTGTCATCACTACCACACTCCCTGACATTCAGGATCTCTGCCTATTTGCACTTGGTCTGAGTTACAAATAGCACAGTTAGATCATTGTCTGGCTTCTTTAATTGTCTATCTGTGAGTACTCAAGCATGCAAGCTTTAAATTCACTTTCTGCAAGCGTTCATGTGTGTAAATCTCCAACTGCTTGAATGTTCATGGAAAGTGAATACAAAAGAGGCATAAGCATGGCCAAAATGAACTCATTTTAAAATTTGAGACGGCAGTCATGGAAAATGTTTCGTAGTACTCATCCAGCTTCTTACCAGAAAACCACATTTCTCACGTGTCTCTGAAGCAGCTCAGAACCTGGTTGGTCTGATTTCATTTTCCTGAAGTCTCACAGCATTGTTAACGTTGCACAGTTGCCCCAGGTAGCTGCCACCAGCTGTGCTCTGGAACACGTGTGAGCCGTGCCCATTGCAAAACTCTGCCGTGGGGACTGTCCCCTTCCTGGGTCCCTGCTTGTGCCCCAGCATGGTGGAGTCCAATCCCCTGGGCTGAGATATTTTGTGATTTTTTCTCAGAGCCAGTTGTGCCCCTTGTGTGAGGGGTTGTTTGCTGCTTGGCAGTGGTTGTGGGAACGCACTGGAGATCAGGCAGTTCTGATTTACTCTTTGCCTTCACCATAGAGCAAGAAAGCTCTAACCTACCTGGATTCTCACCAGCAACACCAGCTAGATAAACAAACCTTACATCACCTTCACAACTCGGTCAAAGGAGTATTTTATGTATGAAAGGTGATTTTGGCTCAAACCCAAGTAGGTACCTTTGCTTACTGTGCAATATATGCATATATCAGTCAATTCCAACTGCCTGGCTCACTATTGACGAAGAGAAGTGTGAGAATATAATAAAAAATTTTTCTGCCTTAGGCTTCTCTAGTTTGCTGCCTTTCCCAGTGGCCAATATGTCACTCAAGAGTGATTCATTCTGTATTTGCAAGTGGAATTGTCTCAGCTGGACATTAGAGTCCCACTGGATGGTTCCTCTGTCTTGACCATCTAAGAAATGTGGCAAGTGATTCATAGCTGTGACAGTCACTGCATCCTGAGAGGCTGCTGATCCCAGCTGGCCACACCAAACAAGAGTGTCAAGTCTCCGTCCATGTGCTGGGGCAACAGAGGGGCATTCATCCCAACCGCTTCACTTAACAGCGTGATGAAGGCTTGTGTTGACCCATCGGGCTGTGGCGGTGGCCAATGTTTTTGGGGAAGCCTCCCTCCCAGCCTGCCATTCCTGTTCTCTGACCAGGAGAGAACAAGCCTCACATTCACATTTTCTGTTAGGCAAGACGTGATGTTGTGTGAGATGTTCAATGGCCCATCTCACTGACGACCTCATAAGCCTAAGGATTTTCAGAACCTGAGTTTACAGGGGCAGAATAGCTACTACACCATTCCTTTTTATATACAAATATTTGTAATTTGTGTAGTATATACCCATCTGTAGAAATCTAGAGTTACATGGAGTAAGGTTTCTGTCCTCTTCCACAATTAAATTAACGTTTCTTACCCAGGTCTAAGTCTTTGCTGATATTTAAGAAAGGATCTCTTTAACCCAGTTTCATTGAGGTTTTTAGTCTATGAATGACTACAGTCAAGATCACATTTTGGGGTAATGATATGCATTAAACTCCCTGGAGGCTGGGTCCAGTTCATGTAACTCCAGGGTTCACACTCTGATCTACCAAAACATGTAGGTTTATTCTCTATTTAAGTCTTACAGAAGCCTTGAACTGGCAGAGGTGAATTTGCAGGGACTCAAGGGGAGCCCACTTTTGAAAACATTACTGAGCTGTGAGTCATTAATCAAGTCCATTTTCCTATCTGTGAGATGGCAGTGATAAGATTCACAGATCTTTCCAAAGCCCTCTGAGATACCAGGGTTAAAACCCACCTTCTCAGGGCTGCAGTCAGGAGCTTGCTGTGTATCCCAGCCAGGCACATGAGGACGGCAGCGAATGCTGTGAGATAACGTGAGCTGAAGGGGGTATTCGCTCTGCAGAATGATTATACACAGCACTTGCGAGCTTGCCAGGGGGAAAAAAATTGAGTGTGTTAAATGGAACTCTGGCTTTCTTCAAAATATCTCTCTGCCGTGGTCTCTCCAGATGCTGAGGTTAGTGGCATTCCCGCTGCTCTGTGGCATGCGGGCAGGAGAGGAGGGCTATGGCATGTGTGCGGGTGAGGGAGAAGCATTAGAAGTTGTGCATCTGCGGGACGATTGCGTTGGATGGCGGGGAGGGACTGCCTGAGATACCAGGAAATCTATTCTGCATCTGGGTTCATTTGGTATGAGCAGGAGAATTCCCTTGACAAGAGAGGCACATTTCTAACACTTCATTGGATCACAGACAATAAGAATAACCTTCACACGTTGCCCTTTTCTCTTTAAATTAGTAGTGATGTCCTGTTTGTTCATGTTTGCCCAGTACTTTATCTTCCTTTCTTCCTTGGTTGCAAACAGCTGTGCTCTCTCTTTTTTTTTTTTTTTTTTCCCCTCTGTCCTCTCCATTTTCTCTCCTCTCTTTACCTTTCTTTATCTCTACTTTTCCCTTCCTTCTTTTCTGTACTTTGCCTTTTCCCTGGGCTGCTTGCTCCCTTTTCGTGTGATTATTTGTGAAAGAAGAGGGAATTTATAGCTCTCACTGGATTCTGTTACCAACTGTTCCACCCATCTGACCTCTCTGGATCTTGCAGTCCATGACTCTGTGCCAAATTGTAATGTTACCATAGTATTTGGGAACCCAGCAAGCATTGTGGCTTTCATTAATTTTTAGTAGTACCTCCCATGTAGTTGAACATAGCCAACGGTGAGAAACGTAAAAGTACAAGTGCCTGTTGTTTCATCACAGCGAGCCCAAAGCTACAGCTCAGACCTGTGCTCCACGTGCCTCCAAAAAAAAGGGTTTTGCACAGCGTGCTAGATTAGCCTGTAAATGGCATAGGAGTCACCCCTCAACAGCACAGTGCAACAGCTTCTTGGAATCAACAAAAGCTCATTTCTTGTCTTTGTTAAAGAGTGAAAGGTTGTACTTCAGAGTGAGAGGCAAGGGAATAAGTAGGGGCGCTGAGGTGAACTGAAGGCAAAGTGACTCTGTTTATCAGGTAAATTACCAAGTGGAAGGAGTAGAAAATATCATTGTTTGGCACAGGGGAAGGCACTAGAAATAGGAAATGCAGGGCAGATGCCCTGGCAGTGTGTGTTGTGTGGTGTCCAGTCCAGCTAGGCACTTAAACTGGTTTTGCGTTTCTCACCTGGCCAGGAGACGTTGGCATTATAATTGTCCTCTCTGTGCTGGCCATGCCTGTTCTGCTCAAGTAAATAATTAGTTTCCTGGACAGATAAGCTCTTCTGCCACCAGTTTGTCTTTCAAGACCGATACTAATGATAACCCATGTTTTCTAAATTCTTTTGCTCCCTGTCTTTGCTTCCTTCTTTCTTTCCAGGGCACCCTGATGTTGAGCAGCCCTGTAAATCCAGTGTCAGAACTTGGAGTCCCAACTCAGCAGTCAACCAACACACAGTGCCCCCAGCCTGTCCTGAGCCTCAGGGCTGCTACCTGCAGCTGGAGTTTCGTTATCCCCTGACTCCAGAGTCCCTCACAGTCTGGGTGACATTTGTTTCCCCGGACTGGGACTCCAGTGGAGCGGTGAATGACATCAAGCTGCTCACCATCAGTGGGAAGAACATTTCTCTCGGGCCGCAGAACGTCTTCTGCGATATCCCATTGACCATAAAGCTGGATGCAGGACAAGTGGGTGAGGAGGTGTATGGGATCCAGATCTACACTCTGGATGAGCACCTGGAAATTGATGCTGCCATGCTGAGCTCTGTCCCCCACAGCATGCTGTGTGTAGACTGCAAACCCATCCAGTACAAAGTGGTTCGGGAGCCTCCTTTCCAGTCTGGATCTCCAGTTGTCATCTCAAACCTCAGCAGAAGATTTGTCGACACGTAAGTACTGCTTTCCACTTTCCAGAGAGCCGAAGAACAATAACCTGTAATGTCCAGTATTAAAAATGACTTTTAGTATTTTGAACTAGATAGATGTAACAAGTATCACCAAGAGAGGATATTCTAATAGTTTCCCTATGGAACAAGGACCATCACACTCAGGTGAAATAGCCTGAGATTTCACAAATGATTGTGAGAAATGTCAGGGCTAGTTGTGCAGAGATGTGAAATTCAGGCTTTCCTTAACCCAGAAGGATATGCAAACTCCCTAAGCTATGATAAGTTAAATGTTTAAGATAACCTAAATGAGGACCTCTGGAGTAACATGGTCATCGTTTCCTTAAATATAATTTGAAAGTAATATTTTGATGGAGGAGATAGATGGCTCTCAGTGCTGGAGCACCAATTAATTGTTCAAGAATGCGTGCAAAAAAATAGTATGTTCAGGTATATAAATGTATTTCAACCACTTTCATTTCCTTCTTTCACATGTCACTGAAACAAATTGTGTTGGAGTGAGATTGTTCTAACATAGTAAACATGCCAATGCACTAGTTTGTTGTAGGGACTGAGTTTCATCCCAGGTGCACTTATGCTCATCTGTCAAGGAATGCCTGACTGTTGAGGAAATATTCTTAAAAAAAACTACAAAAGATCCATGATCCACCCATAGGTATTCCACAGCAGCAAGAAAAACGTCTTTTACATAGCATGATTCCCTAGAAAAGATTCACTCATCTGTGGGAATAACATGAAGCTCTTTTGAAAAATGAACACCAGATAAAAGGAAACCTGCTAAGAAAACTGCACTCTAATTTAGAAAAGATGATCTAATTAGTACAGCTAATATCAAGGAAGCATACATCATTATGGTCTTCTAAAGCATGTTTAAATATAATAAAAATGATTAATTAACAATTCAGTAATCATGAGCTACCATCCCTTTCATGGCCCAATTATACAGCTCAGAAGATGCAAATTGTCCCTACAGATTTAAAAATTCAAGGTAACTAACAGTAATGAATATAAAAGCAAAAACCCAGGACATCACTGAGTTTACTCATGTGCTGAAAGTTAAGCATGTGCTTAAGTGCTTTCTTGGGTTGTAGCCTTATTCCAACACTTAGCATGAAATGAATATTGGCATATTGGAAACATGGAAAAGGGTGAATTTTCCCAAGGTTTTGCTGTGAAAGCATCTTTGCCTGAAACCTGGCCCACTCTCATTGGAAAATGGGACTGGTTTGGTTTGAAATATTTGCATACCTTAGCACAAGTTCCCACAGAATCAGGTCCAGTTTCGAGTTCATAACAGAGTGTGAAAGAAAAAAAAAGAAAAAAAAATAGCCCAAAACATAACTTGTATTCTGAGTTCTGTTCCCTTGTCTTTTATTATGATTTTGTGGGTCACTTCCAGCTTACAGCTAGAAGAAGTGAAAGAGTAATTAAATCAGTAGACAAGGTTTAATGACGATTTTCCTGCATGTCATGGAATAAATCACAGGGGTAACGTTACTGTACCTGTTTGTATGTCTCACCTAGCTACACAGCCAGCTAAAAAACACAAAAGCTGTTAGTCTTCTGGGCTCTACCTGTGACCAGGAGGCAGAAATGGATGCTCCTGGCGGCTGGCACAGCCAGCCACCCCGCCAGATCCCAAACAAACCCTGCAGCCTAGCTGGCCTCGGGTCACCTGTGTCTTTCCAGGGACTTCAGGGACAATCCTGCCAGTGATCTTCCATGAGACACTTGGACAGTGGAGCCTTTAGTTACTGGGCGAGGAGTCTTAAATACTTGTAGTTGGTTTTGATTGAAGACTTCTGCATGTGTTTGAAATTCTGAAAAGTGAGATGATTTGTTTATCCTCATACATGCGCGGCATTGATCCATACCCTCTGGTGATGGGGTCACACAGATCCGTTTGGCTGACGCTCTGTGTCCAGGCTGCTGCTGGGCCATACCTCGACACATGACAAATTCATTGAAACTGCATGGAGCTGCGGTTACGTGTTAGAGGCAAAGGCAAGATGAATTAGCACCTTGTGCAAAGAATAGCCACGGTCCTTATACTCTGTAAGCAGGGAGGGATGAAGATGCTTCAGGGAAGTCGGGGACAGAGGTGCTGGGCTGTGCTCCTGCGTGGGTATGTTTGTGTGGAGGTAGATGCAGCCTGTTCGCATCTGCCTGCTTGTCTCATCCTGTACAGCTGGAATTCAGCATATCTGTGCAACCAGACTTTGCAGCCCCTTTATCTCTCCGTAAGCCCAAGCCAGGTACCCCTTTATGCTTTTGTGTGTTTTCCATATTAAATAAAATAACCCCCCCCACACGTGTTCTATGGAAGGTTATTTTGAAGGCAGTCGCATATCTTTGCTCTTGCCTCCTCTGACCTTGATCTTCACTGTCTTTTTTTCTCCCAAAGAAAATATTTGCTTGCACTGTTATCTGTGAGCAAGATCCTTTCCCCAGGTGTGGCAATACTGAAAGAAAAATTAATTTCTCCTACCTTTTTCCCTTCAAAGAGAGGGAACTTCTCTTTAAGCTGAGAGGAGAGACAGCCTTTAATGGATAGCCCTTGCCTAGTCAGCACTGAGTGCTCCACAGAGGAGAGTAAATAACTAGAACAGTGGAAACCTTCTATTAAGAAATGCAAAATTATGCCAGACCTTCTGTTCTCAAGCTGGATTTTAATCTCAGCTCTTGGCTCAAGCTGAAGCTAACAATCTTTTCTAAGGGACAGGACCTTTTTCTTGGACCTTACAGAAACCAGGCAAGATACACTCAATTCCACTGAGTATGAACAGCCAGAATTGCTGGTATCTGTGACACAAAATGAGAGTCAGAGCCTAGGAAGACAGCAGAAAGCTAAATAAATCAGTGGGAAAAAAAAAAAAAAAAGAGGTCAGGCCAGGTGCAGCACAGAACTGCTGAGTCTTCACACCACAGCGAGTGATAAGGAAGGAGCCTCATCTGCAAGTCTCAAAGTCTCAGCTCACAATTTAATCCAAAGTGTGGGTTGTGCTCATGCATAGAGGGTTGCACTCTGGCTGTTCTCTAGAAATAATGTGCAAGATAGTCACAATAGTGAATGTAGTAATTGCTTTGCCCTCGCTTTGCCCTCACTATAGCACTTTTATGCTCACATCATTGCAGTTGGAATGTAATCATTGCTCTTGCATTTGTTTGTAGCAACCACTGATTTTTTAAGACCTCAGTGACAAGTGAGTGCCTATAACGAGATGTTCTTCTGAGGATGTCACAGGCAGTTAGGTGCCAGTCCCACTGGGACAGTCTGGGCTGAGCAGCCCGTGTTCCCCATTGCACTCTCAGAAGCCAAAGCTGCAAGCAGTGAGCAGCCGGGTGTGCTGGCAAGATCCGTGCTCTCCCCTCCAGCAGGCCAAGCTGAAAGACACCAAGATTAGTTTTGGAAAGTTGTCAGAATAACTGGAAAAGTTTCTAAGAATTGGAAATTTTCCCAACTTTTCTGCCACAGACTTCGTAGGAAACCTCAAAATGTGGTGGACGGTGACGGATCAGGTCATCTGTGTGTGGTGTAATTTTTAGGCTTTTTTCGAGACAAAGGCTTTGACTGAAATAACCTTAGAAAGAATCCCAGCATGAAGCCCTGGTACGAGTTTTGGTTTTGCAGAGTTGAGTGTCATTGAGGAGCAAGTGTGCTGTCCTGTGATACATTCCTCTGAGCCATTCCTACACTGACTAGAGCTTTAGTACCTACGTGACACCTAGAGATACTGCATTCGTACTTGAAAAAGAAAGAAAAGAGACAGATAGAGAAACTTGCGTTTCCTCACATTAGGGAATATGCTTTTCTTCCGTGTTTGCCTATTTTACACCTACATTCTATGGCTAAACCTTTTCTGTTGCTTGATAATAGCTGGAGGGGACTGGTCATCATCTGAAGTAAATACAGTATTTTAAAATATTTTGTTAGAATCAGGAGTTCCATTCAGTGCTAAGCTTGTAAACTCCATGTCATTCACTGTGTTGTAACTCCTCACCTAAGACAGTGGAGTGTGGCTGTCACTCGGGCTCCGGGGCATGCTTGCAGAACGACTGAGAAATTACCCTCATCAAGACCACAGGTAGCTGGAGGGCTGCTGTCACATGGGTCCTCAGCGTTGCACTTCAGCATTGTACTATATGCAAAATAATTGTTTCAAAATTTGCGTTCTTGATGCATTTGCCATTTGTTACTGGTTACCATTACTGTTAATCAGAAGGGCGTATGATCAGTGACTTGTCGGTAACTCTAGGCGATGAGTGGTTGAAGGAGTTCTATGAACTGAAAACAGTTCTTTAGTCTGAAGTTTCCTACTAATGTGAACAAGCAGAGAGGCTGGAGAATCAGCAGTGACTATTCAGAGTGAGTAATAATTCATTACAGCCAATTATTGGTGTGCCTTTTAGCCCCTGGACTCAATAGGAAGACTGCATGAATATCGCAGTGATGATATGTAAACCCGAGTCCCTGCCGAATACAACACTAAACTTTCATGGTGACATCTATCCTTATTATGGCATTCTTTCCTTCATCTTGAAGATCTATTCCTCTATTTTCTGAAGGTCTACCAGCCAGAGGAATGTATGATCTAAAGCAGCTGAAATGAATTGCCAGATCCATCTGTCATGAAGATAATTAAGACCATATTTCCACCCAAACGAGATACAGATCACTGGGTGGATGTTCTCCCAACACCAAAAAGCTGAAGCCCATATTATCACCATCTTCTGCTTACCCCTCCTCCGCAGTTACTATGCCAAACCTCTCTTGATATGCCAGGAAATACTGGGGAGTATCTAAGATAGGGCTGAAATGTTAAGAAAGCACTTTATATGCCCAGATTTATCTGCAAGAGCTGCTAGGTTGTCCGTATGATATCGGCATGCTACACATCTGGATTCCCAACAGGCTTTAGAACTGTATATGGTATTCCAGATGTCCTTGTGCACGAATACTTAACCAGCTACCCTGGAAATGCTTTGCCTTGATGCGTGCAAGGACCTTGTATACTTTTTTTGTGGATACATCCCACTCATGGTTCATAGTTGTCTTGAAATTGAATAAATAACAACCAACTGCTTCTTCCCGTCTCACCTGCGATGAAGAGCTCCCAGTGTATTCTGAGTTTCTTGATCCTAACATGCATAATATTGTCTTATACCACCATATGCACCATTTTGAGACATCCAGTCCTGTAAATTAGTCATTTCTACATTATAACTCCATCCTTCTCTGCCTTGACTGAGCCTATTTGCCAGTTCTGTGTTGTCTGCAGATACCTGGACTTTTGAGGTTCAGATCTTTATTTGCGGGAAATGCTTATTAGTTAACCTCAAAGTGATAACTGAAAGGCAAATTTCCATTTTCATTCCAATTTCTCTTTCAATCCAACCTGTTCCAGCTACTAGAGTTAAGACCAGGACAGTGTCATCTCTTGTTGAGTCCCTAAGTATCTAATGCCTGCTCTCACAGCTAGCAGTACCAGAGACATGCCATTATTAAAAAAAGCATTTGTTCTTTAGTCTGCATCTAGTTTTCTTTTCCATAACTGCACAATTCTTCGTATTATTTCTCTCTAGTAATATATTAGAGATCCCTATCTGTATCCATATGAAAGTCTACAGCTCATCTCCAGTAAAAACACTTTTTCCAAGCTTCAACAGGAACAAATTTATTCACACTTTCTTGCTCATTCCTATAAGCTTCCCTAAGATTAGTTTGCAGTGCTGCATGGACTGAGCTATTCTGAGCATTCCCAGGAAGCAAACACCCTTCTGTCCCACCAGGTTTCCCTTATCCCTATAATTTCCAGTTTCAGGTGCAACACTAGCACTGCTAGTTTTTGTTTAGCTCTTCATCCACCGTCTTTGCATTAAGGAGTCACTGTTTCAGTTGTTGCTCTCTGACCCTAGTTTCCCAGCTGGATTAGCAGCCGTGCTGTCACTGTCTGAAAGCCTCCGTGTGTCAGTGAAGAGCTCGGAGTGTATCGGAGCTGCCTGTGGTCAGTTTTGGCAAAGTTGTGAAGTTTAAGACTCAGCTGGTGTAGAAGAGTGTAGCAGTCCCCGAGCTTAGCGAAGGTGCTGGCAGCCTGCTAGCCAGCATCATCTGTCTTGGTGCCTCTCCCAGGCCCTGTCTAGCCTTGGCTGCCTTGGCAGCTCCTTCCTTGTGCAGCCAGTATTGATTGCCCTGTTTCTGCTTGATGAACCTGGAAATTTCTCGTGGTGAAAGAACAGAAAAGGATGGGACAATTGCCTGTCCCACGTGTTCCCTTCCAACACTGGGAAACTGGTAACAGCTTCATCTACCCTGATGGAGGTGAAATGCTGGTAGGAAGGAGACTCCTCCATCCAGCAGCATCTTCACCGACAACATCCTCCTGGGAAATTATTTCCTTTCCCAAACCATGTGACCTCACCTCTGACTTGCATGGCAGCAGGGAGCTGGGACTGGGCAGGGGTGACTGATTCTGCTCCCTATGCCAGACAGCAGCGTGTACACCTGCTCTGCACTGAGGGCTTGGCAAGCCGTCGAGAGGAAGCTCCTTTTCCATCTACTGTTTCTGCATCCTTCCTTCACATATGTTCTGCTGCTGAATACTGAGGTAGCGGTTGTTATTATTTATAGCTGCCAGTAGTGTGCCGGGCATTTTACAGAAGAAATACACCAGGTGCCTTCTTTCAAAGAGCTCACGATTAAATGTTAGAGGCTAGCAGTGCTACTGCTCTCGGGGATTATACATCTCCACTTGGCTGATGTGACTTGACAGCTGGAAGCCACACTCTGGTGGCTTTCCTTCTTTCTTGCTTTCTTCATTAAAGGTGCCAGGTTATCTTTGTGAAAGAATAAAACCTGCTTCCTGACCCCACACACAGAACAGATAGAGCAGTTTTTTCCCTTACCGCCCTCTGCCAAATTGCCTTAACCCTGCCCTGGAGAAGAGAAAGAACAATTTGACGGTCTGTGCCAATTCAGTAGGCAGCTTTTCCACTAAGCCTGTGCAAAGATGCCATTTGGTGCCAGCTGTAGTGATAGATTTGTGATTCTTCGCTGTTGCGGTTTCTTATGTAACTCTGTAACTATAGCTGGCACTCGACAAAATCCGTAGCTCCTGTTCTGGCTCGGCCGCACATGATGCAAGAATAAGGTAGTAAGGGCGGGTTGATATCTTTATGGGTTTGTGATCCTGAAACAGGGCAGTCCAGAGGAATTTTTCAGCCTGGGTCTATCTTTGAAGGGTGAGATTGCTCTGAATGACCCCCAGCTGCCTCTCGCAAAGAAATGACTTGAGAGCATGGGAAGAGCCAGGAAAGAGGGACTGCCCCATTTGAGGAATGACGCTTGGCCTCGGGATCAGCTCTGCTCCAGCCAAAGACTCCACAGGGACTGCTGCCACTTTCGATTCACATCTCCACTGTACCTCTTGGGTGATATTTGCGTGATCTGTAGAGAGATCAGACCCATAGACTATAACTTAGCCATATGCAAGTGTCCCTGAAAAAGCAAACATTCATGGCTGTCCTATTATTAACCAAATAATACTATTAGAAACTGATATATTTAATCACTCCCAGCCAGGGTGGAATTTGAACTCACGACCTAGAAGTAGTAGCAGAGTTTTCAGCTGCAGGAAAAAAAAAAAAAAAAAAAAAAAAAAGAAGAAGGTCAAACAGGACTTTTCCTGCTGGGCAAAATAATTTATTGCAGGTGAAACAGTCTCAGATATGTGGTAAATTAGTCTGTGCATTATCTCGTGGATAATAATTTCTCTCTGATGTTTGCCTTCTTGTGTGCATCTTTATTTTGGGCTCTAAATAAGATAAGAAGCACCAGAAATCTCCCAGGAATAACAAATGCATTTTCTTTGCTTGATTGAGGAAAGAAATATTGGACAGACATGTGTTATGCAACAATTTAAAAATAACTCTCTTGTAAAACTTGGAGTGAGCCTCAAATACCGCAGAAGAGGCAGAAATGTGTTACCTACCTTTTTATCAGCAGTGTCAGCCAGTACAGCTTTTTTCAGCTACTTTTACTGAACTATTGGCCTGATCATTTCCTGGGCATTTTATTTTAATATATTTTCCTAGGAAATGAATTCCAAGTCTCTGTTAAATTTGGAGTGGAACTACACTCAAAGAGGCAAGGTTTTGGAAACAACGCTGCAGTGAGACTAAAATACCTGTGCTGTCCTTAATACCTCATTGGATACAGCGACAGACAAGACAGAAGCCTTTTAGGTGTATCATCGCATGGCATGGCATGAACTGAGCGCACTGCGGGCCCAAGGCACCCATCCTGTGGTTGCTTCACCCAAACTTCATCTTAGCCTTTCTGGCCAGGAGCTTCTTCAATGCATGGTGACACTGGGCATCTGCCTGCTGCTGCCCCCATTCCAGCATTTTCCTGGAGCTTTTCGTGACAGGAGGGGCAAGCTGGAAGTAGAGCTCATTCTTCACTGAGAATTGTACCCCAGAGAGGGTGCCTGGAACTGGACACCCCAAATTATCAACCAGTACTAAAAATACTGGCCCTGAGAGCTCAGGGCAGTAAAGCAGCTCATTTATTCACAGTGGTACAGATTTTTTTAAAATGTAAGACCAGTTGCGGATGTAATGACAATAGGGGAAATTAGCTCATGATGGGATTTTAGAAAGAGGCTAGTGGAAATATGTTCAGTAATGTTCGGTTATTAAACCATTAAAGATGCCACTGGAGACCAGCTAGTAGGATTTCTCATAATCTGAAGTGGCTTAAGGCAAAACACAGAGCCCCTAAGGAGGGAAATGACAAACTGTTCCTTTGGAATAGTCACCTCATCTCCTCGCCCATCTCTGTGGGCTCTGCTGTGCGGCTTGTGTGACAGCACATACGTCTCGCTCATGCGTAGGCACGTGTACCTATAGGTTCCCTCCCTCCTTGTGAGGAGCAGTGCCCCAGCCCCCACGCCCTTACCCTCCCAGCTGGGGTTTCCTTGAGGAGGGATGGTAGAGGTGAAACCAGAGAAAACTGCAAACATCTGTGTTCACTTGGGGCCCAATCTAAGCCCCACTGAAAATGCACATAATAACTCCCCCTGGCTTCAGGAGCCTTTGGATCAGGCTCTGTGAGTGTCTGCTCCCATGGCTCTGTTTACCATTTTGGTGGGATTACGTGGAAATGGGAGGGTATTAAGTTCTGAAAATCAGGTCTTGGCTCAGGCCTGTTGAAAGTAAATCCTAGAGGTCAGGTCTGGATTCAGAGAAGCTGAAAAACATTATTTTGCCAAGCTGATAGCCCTAAATTGGGAAGAGGCTTCTGCCCACAGGGAGAGCTGAACCTGGCAAACTGGCCCGGGGCTGAGGGTGGCAGCAGATGTGCTCCCAGCCCCGGCAATGAACTGTCGCCATCCAAAAGCTGAGGGGCAGTTGTTGGGGTCCCAGACCCTTGTGCAGGGTGCACACCAGGCACTTCTGCAGTGTGGTCTGAAGCAGCGCTGGAGCCTGCAGGGCTGCTGCTGCTGGTGGTCCTGCATGGAAAAGCCATGGCACAACTGGGATGTCGATAACACTGTGAGTAATCAGGCAGTGCTCATCGAGAGGCACGATGCAACAGGCAGGGGGTTGCCAGTGATGATGACGGCCTTTAAAGCCATTCATCTGTCCTAACCTGCCCGCCGCTTGTGTTACTGTTTTCTCCCTGCCATGCTGGTGCACGGGAGCACTGTTCTCGGGTGGTGGATACTGGCACCAGTCCCTAGAAATCAATAGGGAAGTGCTGGTTTCCACCAGTCGGAAATTGGGCCTTCTGCATGTCGTGTCCCGGATCTTTCCTTCCACAGTCAGAACAGAACAGCCTTCCCTCCCGTGGTGGCTGCATCTGAGCTTCGTGTTGAGAAGCGCTCCCATCTCAGCTTAAGCTCTGAGCGCAGCCGTGAAGAAGCAAACACAAGAGATTTCCCCCCTCCTTCCCTGCTTCTAATAGCAACCAGGTGCTCTGACACTTAACCTGTGTGCTGCCGTGAAATTGCTTGTCTAGTGCAAACACCCATGTGAGGCCCTGGGCCTCCAGGATTTCCTTTATCCCAGGATTTGTAACCTAATCTCATTTAGATCCCCCATTTTATATCATCCACCTTAAAAATTCATAGGTTTTGTTGTTGTTGTTTAAACATGAATAGAAAATTGCCTTTTAACGTGTAATTTTTTTTTTTCTTTTGAGAAAAACCCAGGAAATATCTTTAAGGCCTTGGCTGCAAACTTAGTTTTTTATTAAATATGCTACTGTGTTTTAAATTGGTACCAGGGCAAATACTTGGACGATTATATCAAAGTCTGCTGGACTTAATCAGTTACATATATATCTATATGCTTGCTACTTAAAAAACTTACAGTTCTCGCACGAAGGACAGAAGAAAATGATCACTGTAAAAAAACAAATGTGTTTGAGGTCCTAAGCAGGACCTGGCTTTCAGAGCGAGGTGCTACAGACCAGCACGTAGTCCTGTGCCAGGGCATCTTGTGCAGGCAGGGAGCTGGTCTGAGCAGCAGATGCACACGTTTGCAGCTCAGAGGAAGAGGTGAGCAGCTGAGCTGCAGTGATTTAACCCTGGACTGTTTTGCTCAGGTCTCCTAAAGTTGCTTGAGTTTTACACCGGCGTAAGTGAGAGCAGAGCTGTAAACTAATGGCTTGTTTTGATTTTGTGGTGATTGTGAGAGTTGGTGATGACTTTGGTTCTTAGAAGTATTTAATGGAGCAAAAGATTTTTTCCTTTTCCTAACAGGCTGGTCCCTCAACCCTTGCCTTCAATTTTAAATAGGCGTGGTCTCCATGGTATCATGTAAGTGGATAAAGTGGTTGGTTTAGGAATTAGTAGAAATACCTTTCTGATAGAGTCAGAAGGAAAAGTTGAGTTTGGACACTGTCTTGATGCCACTGCTTTGTATGATGAGACTCAGGGCTTCAGGCAGTAGAGACACCTGATGGTACAACACATACCTCACCAAGTATTCAACTGAGATTGCCTGTTCAGGCCGTTGGTAGCTCTGTCTTTCTTCCTCAGAAATACCCAGTCCAGGTTTAAGCTGGGTTTGGGAGCAGAAATCCACCGTACCATCCCCACTCTCCCATCCAGCCCTTGAGCATTCATTTAGTACTTCAACCACCCTCTTCTGATTTGCTTGTAAACAAATCATAAACAATGTGCTGGAGGGCACAGAGCAAACCCACCACCCCTGTTGGAACCTGTCTCATCATGGATAGAGAGAAAAGCCTCTCCAAGGCTACTTCCTTGGCATTTATGTCTTCTGAGTCAGCTCAGTGTCTGAGAGAGAGGCAGGAGACTTGTTTTGAGGCCTTTGCACCTGCCATGTCACTGGGCTTATCCAAACAGCAAGAGATCGGATCACAGCTGAAAAAACAGCCCGTCGCAAGAGCTCAGGATTTTTGACATCCTTCTTTTGTTTACAGCATCCCACCCCTCCTTTCTCCCAACTGCAGAGCCAGGCAGGAATTCTCTTTATTATCTTCTGCCGTGCTTCTCATGCCATTTTTATTAAAAGAAGGAAAGGCAAGGCAAGGGGGAGCGTGTGTGAGAGAGGAGATAAAAGAAGAAAACAGTCATATTTGTTGTACAGTCAATGGCAATGCAGGAAAAAGAATGGGACCTGGGGAGCAGATCTGTTTGCGTTGTCCTAAACCAACCTCATCCCCTGGGTTACTCTTTATCAGCTACTTTTGGAGCACCTGAGGCTGGGGGAGCCTGCAGACACTGCAGTGGTACTGCTAAGGGGTAACATGCAGCACAGCATAATGACCGACTCTTAAGTAGCAATGAAGAGAGTGGTGTTAGCTCCTCCTAGAAACACCGAGCCCTGGTTCAGTGTCTAGGACTGGGAGGCTCTAAGCAAGTCTGAGAAGTGTCGTGCTTCTTCACTGAGTTAGTGGCTGTTTGGGGTAATCCAGGACCTCTGTAAATGACGCTGGGTGTTGTGGCAGCTGCGAGCAGCATACAGGGAGGAATTGGACAGCTCCAGGTGGCGGAGGACAGGACAGGAGGTGGCGTAGACCTTCAGCTTTTTCGTGCGGTTGTATTCAAGTGCACCTCGAGCAGCTGATCCAAACCGTTGCAACAAGGGAAGATGTGGGGTCACTGCTGTTTGCCACCAGCAGATTTCCTGTTTTGCTCAGCAAGGCTTCCTTGTGATTGAAGAAGAGGAAAAGGTGACAGTGTTGGAGGGCAGCGGGGATGGTGCTGGCAGACCGGAGCTTGTTCTGGGCTGCAGAGAGCTGTCCAGGAAATGCTGTTGTTTAGCTCAAGAGTTTGGTGGCTGTTCAAAGTCAAAGATGGGTCCTTGGTGAGGATGCTTGAGGTGTGGAATTTGCCTCTTTCACATGACACTGCCTGCAATAACCATAGTTTAACTGGGGATGCCTAAGACTTTGTTGTCCTGTCCTTAAGCAACAGGAATGCTGTCTGCTTTCATTGCTTTCTGGCCATTTATGTTTTCATAGGGCAGAAGCTGGGATCAGTCTTAACTATATTTTCAATTTTGTTGGAAACAAGTCTTTGCTGTATAAAAACTCTCCCTGCTGTGATATGTAGTAGGAAAAACATATATGCCATTGTAGTAGGGAGAGAGGCATGGGATGTTTGCTTTCCCTCGGTGCTTTCATTGCATCTCAAGTGGGTCCTGTGTCCTCAGACGCTGAAGCCCTGCAGCGGACACAGAGCAGATGGGGCTGGGGCACTGTCGGCCCTTGCAGGTCTGCTGGCACTCCAGGGCAAGCGTGTTGCTTTTATAAATTCAATGATCTTTTAAACTCACCTTGATCTGAGTAGAAAACAACTTCCAGAGGTGTAATTTTTTCCTGTAAGTTTTACAGGAATACCCAAACTAAAAGCAGAGATCTCTTGCCTGGGGAACACAGCAAGGTTAACTCAACTGCCCAGCCTCCCCAGTAAAAACAGGAAAAGAATTAGAGGTTTTTATATTCCTGACCCTGCATCCGTCACTTGCCACAGCAGACAGGAAAGTTGCCCTCATGGTATTTCACACGGCACATCCTAATTCCCCCTCTAAGCAGAGGGCTTGAGTCATTGCTTTTTAATAAGACTGCCTCCCCACGGGCGGAAGCTGCAGCGATCAATGTGGCTTACTCAGTTCTCGAAAAGGTCATTAAAAGACCATAGATATAAATTTAAAAGAGTGTTTGTTCACATCCTTAATGTTAAAGATGTTCTTCTCTCTCACTTCCTTAAGTAGCATTGTACAAAGCTGCCGTGCATCGGACCTGCCTGACAGCAGAGTGGAAAGAGCAGGTTATCACTGCCGGGGTGCCATCAGCTTCGAGAGAAGGCAGGAGAGAAAATAAATGGTCAAAAATCACACTTTTATCACACTTGGAGCAGAGCTTGCCTTACTGACATCTCCAGATATAGTCTGTAATATCGACCCTGGTGCCCTATAACTATATGGGAGAGAATGAATTCTTTTTTTGGTTTTTTCCCCTGCTTTGTTCCTGCATTCCTTCCTCTCTCCCTCACTATCGTACTGGATTACTGCCCAAAGTATTGCACATATCATCCCTTTAGCAGATATATTTTTCCGAAATGTGGGTACTGTGAAGGAATGCTAAAACTCTTAGTTGCTGCCAATATGATGCATTTAACAGTTCAGGAGGGTATAAGTATCTCAAGTTCCAGTTGTGGAGACATGAAATGCCACATCCAGCTCAGTCAGGTTTTAACACTAGTTGCATCAGGCCAGGGTGAGCTGAAAGTGCTTGTGCCTTGAGCTTTGCGCTCCTAACGTGGCTTTCTGGTGCTTCCATCCAGGCGTGCCTCCAGCTGTGGCTGCGTGATGCTGGATGGCACCCCTGGGGCAGGCGTGCTCCCATTGCTGACCTCCTCTGGGCACAGCTGCTTTGTTGGTGCTGCCCTGGGTGGGACAGCCGGGGGCTCCTCTGCTGTCCTCAGCCAAGGGGAAGGTTGTGAAGCTCCAGGTTGCTCTGGACTGGGCTGTCCGAAAGGGGAGCTGGGGGAAGAGTGGCCTCACAGCTCCAGTGGGGGTCTGGAGAGGTGGCTCCCCATCCTGCTGTTGCAGGGACCATATGTTTCCAGGCATTTGTCTTCCCCTTCTCTATATTCTAACCAGGACAAGGATATTACCCTCGTAGTTCATGGGGTATCGTGAGCATAAATAGTTCAATAGCGATTTTGTACCCAAACTGTGTAGAAGTAAGGGAGACCAGGCCGTGCAAATACCTAAATGTATATGTAAGAAGTCAGATATTTTGTTCAACTTCTTTTTTGGAGAAGAAATGGATTTTTTTTATTATTATTTTTATCACTAAACTATAAGAATCATTTGCCTTTCATGACATATCATTACACCAGAACTTTCTATTTTTGAACAGCAGGCTGTAGTTGGAAATCTCCCCTCCTTACACAGGTGACAGGATTAGACCAAAGCCCGTTGCCACAAAGCTATCAGTCACTCTTCTCTGATGCCCACAGGGTCCTCTCTCCATACTGTTTTTTATTCACAATCCATATAATTAAATATGCTAGAGTTCTCCCCACCTAATAACTTTCATTTGCAGTTTTCTGTCTTATTCACCCCCATACATATTCATCTCCAATCGCCTAATAATTCATAAACACCATCTTCTCTCCCATGCTTAATTTAGTTCTATGTCTTCTTTCATTATGCTCTGCCAACTTCCCACCCTGTACATAAACAAATGTGAACTTTTCCTGTTTTCCATTTGCTTACATGTATACACAGGCATACACAAACACTCCCACATACTAAACCACGCTCGCAGAGGCACACTTTCTGCTGTTAGCCGCATGCCTGCCCATCACCTATGGGTATCGGTGGAAATCACTCCAAAATTCAGTATCTGAAAACTACTGGTTTACACTCATGCGTGTGATCTCAGTGCATCAGGAAGCAGCATGGGTTTATTTTGTAGCTGTTACAGCTGCCTGATCTATTCATTTGCTAAGTCTTTTCAAAGAATTGAAGCTTTTTTGTGGTTAGCAGATCCCCAGTGACAAAATCCACATTTATGCAAGTATACTTGTTAATCTTAACTACTTTATGAACAGTTTTGAGAAAGAACTTGAGAAATAACTGCTCTTTAATAATCAAAGCTTGCCATTGCTTTGATTTTATCAGTATATATCAAAAACTTCCCATCTTAATAAGTGGATTTATCTGGGAGTGAAGTCTAGAGGAAACCCTCAGTATTATACATCGATGTGTGTTCGGCCACTGAAGTTTCTTCCTGTAATTTTTTTTCTCTTTGTTCTTTTAAACAGAGCCCAAGGGCAGAAGTTTGAAATTCTTCATTTTGAATAAACACTCTTACCCGTACCTGGGTAAATGTCTCCTCAATCTGTAGGTGAATTAAGAAACTGTTTGTGTGCTACCTGAACACTCAAATTTAGCTAATAGGAGCTATAGACTGTTGCTGACAGGAATAAGGTGAAAAAGCAACGAGAAAGCCATTGTGTTGTGTTTTCATTCCACTGAATTTCACTCCCCATTTCACTCCCATGTGCGCTAACAAAGAATCAAATCCCAGTGCCATTCTCGTGCAATTCACTCAGTGGCAGTTACTTTGCAGGCATACTATCCATGAGAAACAGCTTTGTTATAAAATATAGTGTGTGATATTGGGGTTTAAGTCATGCTTGTTAATTTAATGAATGTTGTTAGGAGATACTTATTTCACAATCTTGAAGATTTCAGTAACTACAGTCCATTGATATCTACTTCAATAGTTTTGTTGCTCTGTATGGTAGATATATCTCTTCATAGTACACACCTCATTAATAGATGCTTTTTTACCAAGTTCCTGTGACAAAAGGACATGTATATTACTGTCATTAATTGGGGCAATATGAGCATAGTAAGGAGAAGATGGGCATGGGTTAGGAAAGAGCTGGGTTGTATTATGGGCTTTGCAATTAGCTTGATTGATGATTTCAAGAAAATCATTTTGCCTTTGCCACTCTGAGGCTTTACAAATCAGCACAACGAGGATAATGGTAATGAGTTTTTTTGTGGAACGTTTTGACTTCTGTTAATGTAAAAGACATTGTAGAAGAGCTAAATGTTTACATTAGGCTTATATTATTTCTATATTGCATATAAAAATGATTCCTCATTTTACAGATGCACAGAATTTATGTAATTATGGTTTTGCATAAATATGTAACAGTTTGCTAATTCCTTCTTTCTATTTTTTTTTTTTTATTTATTTATTTTTTTTTTTTTTTAGTTTATTTCGATGCTAATACCATGATCCAGTGCTGTGGTGTGAATCCTATTTTGTGTGCTCTCGTGGATAGGATGAAACCTTCTTTTTAACTACTGTTTTAATACTCATATGCAAAGTGGATAACTTATTTATCCATCATTGAAACATCCCCGGTGTAATTTTGTCTTTAAGTCAATACACAAATTCCCACTGGCTCCAGCAGCAGTTGGATCAAGCTCAGGGCTGCTCAGAAAGCAATGAGTGTTTACAGGGAACTTGAAGTTCCTTAAATTAACTGTGCCATAAACTTGCAGGTAACAGTCACTGACGTGGAGAGATGGGAGCAGAAGTGTCCAAGGCTGGACACAGTGAAGCACAGGGCTGGTTTCTCAAATGCTGCACAACTATCGACCATCAGTAATGCTGTTACTGTTTGGTGAGGCTCGATACCCTGCCAGGGTGTCAGTGCAGTGCCATCTCTGCAGTGGGTATAGATGTAAGCAGCAACACACCGAGTTGCGTGATTTTCATCAGCACATACTTTAACTTTCAAATATTCAAGAGTTGCACTTATTACAGAACTGTGCACAAATCAAGCACGAACATAGGTAACACTGTTGGGCTCACAGGAAAAAGGCACCCAACCGAAAATTAATCCCACCAAAAAGAGGCAGGAATATTCTGAGAACCTGATGGAACTAAAATTTGCCTTTTGGGCAGCCAACTTCCATTTCAGTACCTCCTTCTCTGCCCTGTGTTACTGCCTTGGTTGTACTGATCACTTCATATTTCCTTTTGTCTTGCAGGGAACTGAGTGACAGGACTACATACACATACCAGGTTGTCATTGTTTCCGGGACGGAAGAAAGCGAGCCTTCCCCCGCGCTTGTGTATATCTCTGGAAGTGGATACTGTGGAGACGGGATTATCCAAATGTAAGTCTGGAGCGAGCAAACAGATAAATCTGGTCACATGTACATGGCCAGAACCTGAGACTAGAAAGGAATTGATGACCTCTGATGTCTTCTTAGTTTAGGCCGGCTCTCATCTGTAGATAATGACTCATGTGCTTGATGATTACCAGGATGATGACATTTAATTGGAACTTAGACCCTGCTATCCTGGCACCAGTAGATACAGACAGAGATATAGATAATGGAGTCCAGACAGCAGGATCGATACAAAAGTACGCTATATGCTGTTTATGCTGTTTGTTAGTGTATCTGTATCTTTATACATGTATATGACATTTCCTATGAGGAGCTGAAGTAAGTGCTGGAAAAATTCTCACAGCCTTTGATGCTCTCCTCACACATTAAGTCCCATGTGTCTGGCAGCTGGTGGACAGGGTAAAACCCTGCCACATGTTGGGCCAGGTTCTTGGTGCAGCCTTTCGTTTGACTGACCACTGGAGCTGGGATGTATTTGGAGGTGATAGATTTGGCCTCTGAAGGAGAGTGCTGGGAACTGCATGTTCTCAATCAGCAGCTCCCTCTCGCCAGCTGCCAGTCCCCAGATCCCCTGAAAACATAAAACAATTGTTCATGACTATTGTTAAGGTTTATTCTTTTACTATGTTGGTCCTTAAGGCTACCTGCTTCAAAGCTTCCTGGCATTAGGTAATGTAATTATTTAAACTATGAAAGTAACAACAAGCAAGTGTTTAATTCAGCCAGTATTATTTGCTTGAAATAATGCTGACCGGCAATCGTGTAGTACAGCTCTGTCAAATGATATACCTGGCAGCAAGGATTTGCAGGATGAGGCCCAACAGGCAGGGAAATCAAAGAGAACAATCAAATGACATGAATCCAGGGCAGTGTTGGAGAGAGAGGTGGAGAAAGACAGATTAATTTTGCTTTCCATAACTTTTCTCCTACTGTTATGTTTGCACATTCCTCAAACATCACTTGTGGCTTTGCAGCAAGCACTGAACAATAGCTGAGCTGCCTCAGGAGCGAGCAGGAACCAGGCTGTGTCACAGCTTGGTTGGTTGTGGCCCCACTGGCAGCTGTGGTAGCCCCTTTCTCATCTGGTTCACACTCTTCTCCCCACACGCTGCTGCAGCCATGCGGGTGGGCACAAGGCAGAAAGGACCCCATCCCCGACACCGACTGCCCTCCTCCAAGTGCTGTCACCTGGAATAGCCCAGCACCCAGCTTTATGCCTCGTTATTCCCATGCTGGGGTCACAGGCTGGCCCTTCCAGATTTAATACAAAGAGTTTCAGAGATTCCTGTTCTCTTTTTCCCCACCTGCTGAGTTGCAGCCACATGAGCTATGAAGGAAGTTGCTCACATCCTCATCAGAGAACAGCAAGTGGTATCCACATGTGCAGGAGAGAAGTGGCCAGGCAGGCCTGTGAATGAGGAATGATGAAAGTCAGGGCTGGAGGAGAAAGGGAGAGGTATTTTAAGGGTCGGCACACAAAGCCGCTCTACTGGATTTCAGGGCTTTAGGGTTCTGCAGGGGGGGTGCAGCAATCGTCGGGGATGATGCCATTTGCCATCTGACTCCTTTTTGCATGTGTGTGCCCTGCCTACAGAGACTTGGGGGAAGAATGCGATGATATGAATAAGATCAACGGTGATGGCTGCTCCCTATTCTGCCTGCAGGAGTTATCCTTTAATTGCATTGGTAAGTCTGGCTCAGAGCCCTTCCACTCATGGTGGGCAACAACTCTATGCAGAGTGCAAGGAAAAAATAAACAGTATTTTCAGCATTTCTAGCTGAAGAATTGTCATGGAAGAGAGAAAAAACGGTGGAATTTGTAGGTTTGAAAGGCGAACATATCTTCCCAGCTTCTGGTCATTTGGATGGGAAATTGGTTCTGCTGGCTTTGAAACAGCCCAGGACTTAAGGCTAAGTCAGCCATTGTGGGACTGATCCAAAGCCCATTGAAGTCAGTGGGTGGTTTTCCAGGGCCTTCAATAGGCTTTAGATCTGGCTACGTGAGAAGACATGAACTGATTTTTTCTGGTAAACAGGAGGAGGAGCGAAAGGGGAAGGGACTGAGACCAGAAGCAAGTCCAGCTGAGGTCACACCTCCTTTGAGTTGCAAATCAATATCTGAGGATCAAAGGTCTAGCTAATCCCCTTTTTCAGAGGTGAAAACTACTTAATCAGATTTCATTTGCAAGCCTGGTTTGCTCTGATTAGCAAAACCTGTAAGCACAATGGCCGGAAGATGCTCGAGCTATCAGGGATAGCAGGGCTGCAGTTGTGAGCTTTACATATTTATTAAACTCTCTAGGAATGCTGGGGGCAGAGAAGGGAAATGGAGACCCATTTACACCACACCTTCGGTGGGGCAGCCCTGTGCTGCAGGAGGGATTGTGTTTCCCAGCCAGGGCTCAACGAGGTCTGGGGAAGGAGGAAACACGCAGAGCTTCCGAAACCAAAGTTAAGGTTTATAAAGGGCTTTTCTCAAGGCATTTCATGAGATTCCTTATCTGGACTGACCAAGCAAATACCCGTCTAGTGATCCCATGCCTTCAGCTCAGGGCGTCAGTTCTAAGCAGATAATATAATGTTGGCAAGACTGAAATTTGCTCTTTTTGGCAATCTGATGATCAAATCTTGTGCCTGGAACAACATATAAAGGACCTCACAGGCATCGTGTTTCCCTTGGGTGGTAAGCTGGGGGCTGCTTGTCTCGTAATAACAGCTACATTTTTACTTCGGCATCCCACACCGGCAGACTTGAGGCCCAATTTGGTGATGTACTTATTTACATATGTAAATAGCTCTATTGAAATCTGGGCATATTTATGGTCACCGTTAATTGTGGCTATTGGTGGTCTGGAAGTTACGTTTGTGTTTTAAATAACTTGCTGCATTCGAGCCTCAAGCACTGAAAGATATTAGTCATAATATTTTGATAGCGAGAATAAACACTTGCACAAATGTTTTGGGCTCTCCAAAGTCAGGCACAGCACGAGGCTGGTTCCAGCAAGGGTTCGGGGTTGGAGCTGGATGGTTACATCTGTATCACCCTGTTCAGCAGCAGGTCTGAGTTCCTTGCTCCAGGGCTGTACTTGGACCACATCTCAGTGTTAACGCTGAGACGTGACCCAGGTTATCCCTTTCTCCCCTGTGTATGTTGGTTCTCAAGGCAACTGGGTTGTGTGGGCTGGGGAGGAGCAGCACCGTGCTCCAGGGGAGTCCATGTGCTGGGGCAGGAGCGGGGTGTCCCAAGCCTTGGGCACACAGTGGTGTCCTGCAGCTCAGCGCCGCAGCCTGCTTTATACCAATGTACATCTTCATCTCCAGGACCTGCAATAGGGGTGGTTAAGAATGTGGAAAAAACCTGTCTGACAGCAATATGATTAGAAAATGAAGCAACTAAACCAGACACACAGATTTTTTCTACATCATTACAGAGGCAGCGATTTTTCAGATTTGCTTGTGTGGAAAAGGAAAGGGGAATTCCAGAGGTAAAAAGCTGTGTGTTTGTCGTGGGTTTGTTGTGGTTTTGCACTGGTCCTGGATTGCAAAAGCAAATGAAATCAAATTGTGTGTTTAATACTGAATATGAGGACTCAGGTGAATCACACCAGCTGAATCAATGGAAAGGTGTCTGGACACAGACCTTACAAATGTTTCGTTGTGTGACTTTACAAGTGCATGTGTGTGGTGATGGCCTCGGCATGCAAGTAGGGTCTGTGAGGGTAGACCAGCTGCTATTGCTTTTGGGCAAACACTGCCTTCATCCAGTCCCTGGGAAAGGTTCAGGGAAAGATTCAGGACCTGCAGAACGGGTCCTATTGGCTTTTACAGCTGCTGGGTGACCATGGATGAGGACATCAAGAGCTAGGGAGAAACTGCTGGCTCATCTTTCAGACAGATGAACAGTGCTGATTTGTATTCTGCTTTAACATAACAAGCATTAAAATCTCACCAGAAAGCATAAAGGTGTTGAGGAAGCAAGTGGCAGTACATATTGCATAATAATAATTAAAAAGAGCAGAAATTCAGCTAAACAAAAGTCATCTTTGAGACTGGCGGGGTGTTTTCTTGGAAAATACAGAACGCTTGGGTCCCTGTTTGAGGAGCACAGAAAAATAAGTGTAATTTATTTCCGTGTTTACAAGGCTAACACATGTTATAATCCTGTAGGACAACAAGTAATTATTTCAGACAGTGTTATTTTTGCAGTGATGTTCTTGTTGCATTATGTAGCTCTTTAGAGCCCCGGGAATCACTCCCCTTCACCAAAGAATTCACTGAGCCTCAAACACATGTTCAGAGGCTTTGCTGAATTGGGGGCCTCAGGGTTTGATCTTGCAAATGCTTCCTTCCAGGCATGTTTCTGAACTACCACAAGGCATTCTTCAGACTTCAGCAAATCTAACCACAACAGTGAATGCAATGCTTGTCACAGATTGTCTGCAGGATTGGGTCCCACACGGCTGAGAATAATCACTCAACATTCTGTTTGCAAAGGCAGGGCTGAAGGGGTATGGTCGGGGGTGGGTCCATAGCAGGACGTTTGATAGCAAAGCCCAAGTGGATTTCTTCTTTCCAAAGCAGAGACCATGCAAGTCACCTCACTTGGTAGAAAATAAATACAATGGAGCCCGCAAACACCATCAAGCTTTAGATTTAGAGCCATGAATCAGAACAGTTTGGGTTTGAAGGAGTCTCTGGAGACCTCTGGCCCAAGGAGAGCCAACTTCAAAGTCAGATCCAGCTTCAAAGTTGGAGCATGTTGCTCAGGGCCATGTCCAGCTGCGTTCTGGAGATCTCCAAGGATGGAGGCAGCCTTCTTGCAGGTGTCCCTATGCCTCTCTTGCTCCCTTTGCCTTTTAGGATCGTGAAGTTTATGTTTGTTTTTTTTTTCAATCGGTCCAACTTTCCTTTGAATAAATGGCACAAGGCTCTCAAGACACTTTGCACTAGTGCCTGTAATAAAATTAGACTCCCCCCTCCCCCCCTCGGTTTTGTTTTCCCTCCTCCTTTCCTCTCTAATCAGATAACAGTGGATCAATCTGCTCTGCCACGGGAGGAGGGGCACGAGGGATGGAAGGAGGGAGGCAGGGAAGGAAACTGTGTGGTCTTACTGTCAGGCTGTCCTGGCCTTCTCTGAACACAAAGCCGAGTAACAGAAAACAGATAAGATTAATAGCGTTTTCTTCCTGCAACATGCTGAAGAGCGACAGTGAGATTAATTAATTAATTAATGAAAGCATCTGGCAGTACTCCTTTTTTAAGTTCTGCAGTACACTCACCCTTCCCCATCCTGAAATCTATCATCTCTTCTTCCCCACTCCCCGCCCCCCACCCCCCCACACCCCCCCACTCCCCCGCCTTTGTGTAACAGATTTTGCACATTTTATCTGCTCCGCACAGAATTTGGTTCCAGGGGGAAAGTTTCACTTTACCTTTCGATTTGTAAGAGACGAGCAAATCACCGTCATGTCCGCTGTGACTGATGCAGCCCTCTCCTACCTCTTGGCTGCTTTGCTTTCACCTTGCTTTTGATTACTCCTGGGATAACCGATTTTTGCGATTACTGTGGATCTCAGCCAAGTTCAAGCCGATGCGTCCTGTGTAAAACAGGCCTTGGTTGTAAGAGTTATGATTTACAGTTGTGGGAACTCAAAGCTTTTTAGCACTTGATCCATTCCCACCGGACTGTTGAGAAATGGGTGTCTAACAGGCAGCTGAGCACCTTGTCCTTGGTGTGCACTCTCCCACACACCAACATTGTACACATGCATCTAGATATATGTGTGGATGCTGAAAAAGAGTGCTGCTTTCATTTGCATTCCTTTTGTTGAGTGTGATGTGCATTATGCATTGATTTAGCTCACCAGTGCTGAAGAAAGAGAAGGATATAATAAAAAAGATGCAGAGATCAATAAAAAAGAAGGGAGGGGGAGAGAAAGTAATATGAAAAGAGATGAGTAAAGGCTGATAGACACATTGAAACACAGCTGGGAAGTAGCTTCAGAACTTCTATCTACCCTTAAGTTTGCCCGGTAATTTATGGGGGTTTCAGTTGCGTCTTATTGGTGTTATTATTGCTACACTTTATCTCCTTTGCTTATAAGGGACTCTTTGCTAAAACCTTTTTACAGCAAAGCAGGGCAGGGCTTCTGCCAACTTCCACATGTGAGCAGTCCCCCTGAAGAACGCGAATGTTTCAGGTTAGACATATGTCTCCATGGTTTGTTGGATCAGGGCCTCAGGGATGTAAAATACAAAGAAAAGGCACAGAGTAGAGGAAAAGAGAAAAACATATTTAGCTCTTGAATTTACCACCGATTTCTGGCATGCTTGGAGCATAGTCGCCAGTGGTTGTTCAGAGGAAAGTATGATTTTAATTTGACAATGATCCTGAAACACCTTTCCTTTCACTCCTGCTTGGCCTCAAATTTTTTTTTTTTTGCTACCTTACAAATCTGGATCTGTCAGAGGCCTCTCCCTCCAGCTGTGAGCCTTACCTTTGTGGGAGCTCTATCCTTTACCTCTCCCATTATCCATAAATTAAGCATAGCACTTTCCCCTAATCTTATTGTTTGGTGGGCTGCATTGCATTCAGGGAAATGATTAATATTCATGAGCTTGCTATCTCTGTTTGGTGCATAATCCTCTAGGGAAATTGCAGTGTTAAATGAGTGACACAAACCTAATTTTATATGTCTTTTCTTTCCTTTCTTTCTTTTTCCTTTTTTTCCCCTTTTTGACAGAGAAGTAATGTGCTTAAAATAAATTGATGGATGACCATCCATATTCATTGTGGGCATGCTTTGAGAGCACCGCACTCCCATCCTCTCCCCCTCCCTCCCTCATACCCCTGCACAGGAACACGGCTTTGACTGCCGAAACCGTGGCCCCACACAGCAGCTAATGGTGATTTTGCCTTCTTTCACCAAGATTAAATAGGCCTTGGCTGACCCTGCTGAGGGCTTTCAGTAGAACAACAGCATGGGAGAAACCCAGCCACCTTGCAAGAGAAACTCAGCATCTCACAGGGCATCAATAAGACTAAAGCCTTGACCAAGGAGCTTGGGAAAGAGCATTGCTGTCGATAAAGAAACTGAGGTTCTATAGAAGAATTTCATAGCAAACAGCAATGAATTTACTGACCGGGGCTATTCAGATGATGTTTGTGTGAATCCTTCAGCTTAAGGCAAATTCTTTGAAGCTGACTGTTTCCTGCATCTCATGGGAGTGTGGCTACATGTTCTAAAATGTCCAAGCACTCATCTGACAAGTTAGTAATCACAGCATTGTCATAAAGTCTCCTAAAGTGATTTTCAGACTGTTGTCATTAATAGTGCAAACTTAGCAGGGCCAGCTGAGCCACAAAGCAGAGAGAGCAGGCATCTCAGGCAGCAAAATACAAAGGACAGATGTTTTTTTGTGGGGGAGAATGTGGGCTGCAGTGGTATTTGCCTGCATTTTTCCCTAGGCCAGTGACTCCAGCCCAGCTCAATCCAGCTTTGGTTTTTAGGACACAGCTACAACCAGAGCCCGACAGAAGAATTTCTCCTTTGCTTGTTGCATGCCTCACGCATTACTGTCCGTGGATCAGAGAGGCTTCCACGGCTGGTTGTACTTCCCTCCTTAGAGCATCCTCCGTGACTCAACGGCAGCTTGCTGTGCTTACAGGGAGATGCTGAGCACAAGACCTGCCTTTGCACTAACATCCAGTCACACACACACAGACAAGCAGTCTGTTTGCCTCGATGAATGGCACCACTGCGTTTTTTCTCTCGGGCTCCTTCCCAGCCTCCCAAGCAAGTGGGCCAGGCGTGGAGGAGGGCCACGCTGGCCAGCCTTCTCGTGGTCGTGGTGCTTGCTGCCTTGTGTGATAGAAGCCTCAAGATTTTCAGTCAAACAGGCCACACTGGCTCCTGTTGGCTAGCCACAGAGCAGATAATGTCTTACTACCACTGCCAGCGATGGAAATATCCTTTCGCTTAAGTGACAAAGGCTCGTGTTCTTGGAGGTGAAATATCAAATTTCAGTGCCGGGCTCTACAAGGGAGTTGTAATTGTATCTGTCTGCAGCGCGCAGATCAATTGCATAATTATTGTGCTCCAACCGCTATATCATACCGATGAGCCGAGTCATGCCAGACAAAGGACAAGCCCAGGAATGTATTTCCACAAAGCAGCTGAATTACCAGGGAGCCACGATCCGCAGATGCATTATGCCTGCCTGCTCGGTTCAGGAGATGCTCAGACACGATTGTCATATTGTACAGAAAAAGCCTCCTGCGAGGCCCCTGGATGCACCACAGTAGATTGCAACACCCACATCGCCTTCATTTCCAAGGTGTCTGGTTTATTTCATTGAAGAAAAATGTCACATTTTATTGATATGCAATTTTATTCGGAAAGGCCTGCCCAAGCTCTGTGTAATGGTTTTCCTTTTTTCAAATCAGAACATCCAGGAAGGAATATAACTCTCGAATATTTTACTGTAGCAGGAAATATCTCTGTTTCTGGCTTATTCAATATTAAAGAAGAGATTAGCAGATATCCTGGAAGCAGGCCATGCTATTCACTCTCTTCCCACTGAAGCCAAAGGTGAAACTCCCATAGAAATAAATGGAGCAGGTTCTGCGATCACTCAGCAGCCGGCTTCATGTGATCTTCAGTGGAATTATTTCTCCTTTTGTGACAGAAACCTCTGGATACGTTTCTTCTCCTCTGTGAACATAAACACCAGCGCTGAAGATGCCGATCAAGTGACGCGGTGGTAAAATCCTGCTTCTGCAGAAATTGCTGACACCGGCGAGCCTGTGATGTGGCCCTTGCTGTGTCTAAAAAGGCCTGCACACCTCTGCACAGACCCTTCAGGGGTTAAAATGTGAAGCTCGCTCTGTTCCAAGAATTTGTTACTCTGAAACAATGCTACTGCATTTTTTTTTGTGTGTGTGTGTGTCCCTTTTTTTTTCTTTTTTTTTTTTTTTTTTTTTTCGGACAAATAGTTATGTGGCATGAGGCTTGTTATAGTTGGAAACAGCCCTAAGTAAACAGCTGAGCTTAAAAATACTCCTTTTTTTTGTCTGGCCTTTTAAAAAAAATAGTAGTTATTGCACAAAAGAAGACTATGCTGATGCCAATCACTGCGCTCCAGCGGAAAACAGGAAGCCGCCCCGAGTGTCTGTCCCCAGCCCTTTGACTATACGGCTTGGACATTAAAAGCCTTGTCAGAGGATGTGCCCTGTGCTATGAATTGGATCTCTTTATCTTTTTTTTTTTTTAATGAGGTGGAAGGCTGCCTATCACAGATAAGTGTATATCCTGCATGTCTGCTTCCTGATCTGTGCCAGACTTCACTCATTTTGTGGGCGATGTGCTAGCCTTGCTTTGAACAGGTACCTGTGCTGGGGGGTTACCTGCTCAGCCACAGTGGGTCTGCCTGGCATTCCCGGGCACTCCCTAAATTCTCTGCCTTACCTTGTGCATCCTTTCATTTCTGAACCCCGGAGGAGGGGTGTGTGTTTCAATACAGAAGGCTGCCTTTTGCACAGTGCTTGGGCAGCTTAAAAGGCAAGGAGAAGTGGAGTTCGCATCATTTTCTGGTGCGATACACAAGACCCCCAAGATCATTCTTGATCCTGAAGCCCAGCTGCACCAGTAAGCAGGCCAGGTCTTGCCAGTCTGTCTCTCTCAGATATCCCCCTTCTCCAGGCTGATGGCTGCCACAGAGGTTCCCAGGTGTCACAGAAGTCTTTGCTGAACCGCAGATGGCCTTTTCCCAAAGCAAGGGCAAGAGAAGGACTTTGGTTTGGCCCCAATGATTTTGTGCCTTCGGTAAGAACTTTGTCAGGGAAAAGGAGCTCTGGCTGCCTGAATGAACACACATTCCCCGAGTTCAGATCAGGATCCTTCAGCATCTGTTGTCAGTCCCCCAGAGACGTTGTCTCCTGCTGCCAGGTGCTACGCCTGCAGACATTTTACTGTTCTAGATTTAAGCTGGTTTTCCAGGCAACCGTTTTTTAATTTTTTGAAGTCAGTTTTCCTTGAGGACAAACCAGATTTCCTTCATGTTCCTTCCTCTATCTCTCCTTCAAATCAGATTCAGCCTTGAAGTGAGGAGTCCACAGTGTTGATGAGCATCGTCCATGACGCAGGGCATACGTGACCAATACATCACCATGCCCTTCACCAGCTCTTGGGAACCTACAGACCTCTGTGGAGACAAAAATTTTCTTGTATTACCAAGGCCCTGGGTACTTTTCGTGTCGCAGTAGTTGAGAAAAGAACAGAAAAGACATTTTGCACCATTATGGAAATAAAGATGTTAGCTACTGCTCCCTAGAAATATACCATTCCTGACACTGCCCTCCCCAGCTTTGAGCCTGTAGGACTCTACGGATTTAACTGAGCTGTGTTCACACCACTGTGGAAAGGGAAGCAGCCTGTTAGTTTTTATTCTGTGAGGGCAATCGTAGGAAGAAACAATCTGGTCGTTCTTCACTTTGCTTATGAAAATGTAAAGCCCAGCATGCAACCTATCTAGCATCCAGGACCACAGTGAGGATCAGGAGTCAGAGCTGGTGCTTTATCCCTGTGGAGGGAAGAGCCTCTACTGCTTGTGGGCAGCACGCCCAGTGATGCACCACATGCAGCTGTGGTCAGCTGATGCCCTCATCACTCTGCTCACCGATACCTGGGAAGGATTTAAAGAAGCACACACACCCCACCCCACCCCCCGCCCTTTGCCATCGCTCAGAGGTATGGACCTCCTGGGCAGGAAAGGTCTTCCCTCTTCTCACCAGCGCTCCCCTCAAAGCCTGACACTGCACGCTTTGGGATGGCAGTCAATAGCGGGACTTACAGATCTTCCTTAAAAGAAATCTAGAGCTGCAAAGCCACTTTCCCCCATCATTTCCCAAAGCACACAAAGCAAGCGGGTTCCTGATCTCTCGAGAGCCCGGCTGTGGTGGAGGGCAGGGCACAGCGGCGCTCCAGGACCAGCACAGCTGAAGGGCTCGTGACAGTGCAGTTCAGTAAGACTTTGTTAATCATTTAGGCAGTCTCCATTTAATTCAGACATCTCAGTCTCTCCATTCGGTTCCTCCCTCGGGTTTTGCAGACTCCGAGCAGAAAGATTTATTGGGGTCTTAAGCATAATCAGGAACAAATTAGCCTCTGTTAGGATCACACACTGGCCTGGATCACAGCTATTCAAGGGCTGCCTTCCCATCCATGTGAATATGAATTAAGTCATCGGATTGGAGTAGGTCTTGAGTATTCTTTTATCCCAAACACATGATCTTATCAGAAGCCCATTACGTTTATCATCGCATTAGGAGGGAACATTTGGAGCCAGTGCAGGAGTACGTTGCTATATAAATGTTGTGCTTACTTCAGTGCCTGTCGTGGAAATAAGTCAGAGCTTCAGGAAGGCCAGGGAAACACTGGCTGAACGCATGTGCCTAAAATTAGGCTGTGAGCTTCTGGGTACGTGTTTGAATCGGTGGGGTGGCTGCGTTGGGGATGTGTAAAGAGAGTGTACGTGTGTTTGTGTCAATGCTTCTGTCAGTGTGGGTGTGGAGCAGGAGGTGCTTGGGTGCCGGTGTCTCACTGTAAGTGTGTATCTGACTGCATATGTTTATCAGCTGAAGGTTAGGTCGTTTTAATATGGTAGGTATTTTCTTTTCTTTTTTTTTTTTTTTTTTTTTGTTTTCCCTTTTTACAGAAATAAGCCCCTTTTCATAAAATGACCAAGAATCTCTTTTCCCCAAAATACATATTTTCATATGTTTGGGATTTGTTTTTGAGGATTTCGATTGCTGACCACAGTCTTTCCAGAGCTGACTATTTCTCAGTGATTTCTGCTGAGACTCTCACTCAAACTGGGACATAGTGCTCTGAGGCGGGTGAGCTGATAGCTTTATCCTACTGCTCTTGGGTCCACCTGGCCTACGCTTTGCTACGTCTCTGCAGAGAGAGGAGCAGAACAAGAGATGCAGAAGGATAAGGTGAGGGAACCGAGAGTTTGCCTCCATGGCTGTCACAGTGACATCCCAGCTCTGCCCCTTCCTTGAGCTGGCCAGACACAGAGCGTGTGTCTCCCAGGGGTGCATGAGCCATGGTGTAGCACTGTGCCAGCAATAATAAGCTGTGCAGAGAAACAAGGTATGTTACAGGGATGTCCAGACTGAGGTGTCAGGGCACGTATGGTTCATGAGCTGTTCAAGCACACATTCCTAGCTGGGCCAATATCAGATGAGAAGTAACAGGGCCCTGCTGGCATCAAGGCTATTGGGCAATCCAGCTGTGGGAGGAGGCAAGGCAGCTGGGCTGCTGGGGCCAGCACTGCTGGGTTGCCTTAGGGCCCATCTGCACATCCACCCGAGCCCCCTCCCACCGTGGGCTAATGGGGCACCCCAGGGAGCCATTGTCATCTTTTGCCTGTGAAGCACTCTCCCGAAAGCTCCTCCTCTGAGCTCTTCGAGGTGTGTGGTATATGTTTGGTGGCTCCCAGCCATATGAAGATTTTAAGATGTGACATGTAGGGTCAAGAAGTTTGGCCACCCCGGAAATATTCACTCTGACGCAGGGCTGCACTCCTACAGCTGAACGGCTTCCAGCTTAAGCTGGGTCCTTTTCGCCCGCTCGGAGCACTAGCCCAGCAGATACAGTTCCCCACACTCACCCACGTACACAAGCTGTCCTCAGGGGTTGCGATGAAATGAAACCATAATGATATTGTTCCCTGATAGACTTCTCCATTCTTTCAAACTCACCGTCTCTCAAGGACCTGGAATTTTGCATGGGAGATTGGGAGGAAGGGAGGGAAAAAGGAGTGAAAGTCATTAAATAATTGAATTGCAATAAACTGATTTTTTCTGGCTCATGATGGTATTTCACTGTGTAAACTAGGAGGAAAAATAAACAAGGGATTTAGTAGTTTGGAAGTAGCTCAAAATAGAGCAGCCGTTGGATTTTCTGACACCTAGCTTGAGATAGTACAATGCTACCAACAGGACTCTCCTTAGGGATCGTTTCCATCAGTCCAGCTAGCAGCTCTGGCTAATTTCCTACCGTTTTTTCAGCGGGCTTATTTGCCAGACAAAAATACAACAGGCTGTCAGAACTGAATACCTCTGGGGACTGGCAATGATAATACAATACAAAATAGGATACCAACAGGTCAAAGGTTTCCATTTCACAGAGTACTCTAATGACTGAAAGTCATTATTGCTATGCAGTCTGTTTGAAAAGAGTAGATGGATCGCAGTTCAGTTTTTAATGGGCCAGTGTTACAGAAACAACCTCAAAAATTTGGCATCTTTGTTGGCAGTCTCATTAGAGAAGCCACAGAATAAATGGACAAGGGTAATAAAGTCTCCTGCTGCTTTTGATCCTTTCAGGTCAAATCTGAGTCATGTTCGTTGAAGCCGTGTGTGTATGTGGCAAGCTTACCCTCACACTATGTATACTGTATCTGCTCTCTGGATAAACAGATCTGTTTGGCCCTTTGGTCACTACAACTGTGAACTTGGCAGTTTTCACCATCCCTAAATTCACAGTTGCTGCTGTTGTTGTTTTGCAGATACCTTTTAAAAACAAAAAGGGAAACAGTGTAGACCAGACCCTCTGTTGGCGGTTTTCCATCCAAGTTGGTGGAATTATGCCAACACCCACATTGTCTCTCTATGTATAATTTTCTATCCCTGCTTTCTTCTGTCTCCATCCTTTTAAATGGAGATAGATGAAAATAAGCAGAAACCCCCCTTACATTAGGAAAAATCTTGAGGGAATCACCCAATACAGAACTCGACTATTGTTGCTTGGCATTTTTAAAATCACCTTGCTGTTACTTAGAAGGGAGCAATGCTTTCACTTCCCAATGACCTGGTCCAGCAGATACACGACCACTGATGAATCAGGTCCTAGCAACTTGATTGCAGCCATGTGTAGCCAGTCTTTTGTGATTTCTTTTCTCTGCTTTCTTCTGGCAGATGAACCCAGCAGGTGCTATTTCCACGATGGTGATGGAGTATGTGAGGAATTTGAGCAAATGACCAGCATCAAAGACTGTGGTGTTTATACTCCCAAAGGCTTCCTCGACCAGTGGGCTTCCAATGTCTCCGTCTCACATCACAGTGACCAGCAGTGTCCAGGATGGGTGGTCATCGGTCAGCCGGCAGCAACCCAGGTAAGGAAAGCATACTCCCTTTCTTGTCCTGGAAAGTGAAGTCCAGCAAGGAGCAACATTCATGAGCGTAGCTAGACAGTCAGCGTTCATTTGTGATGTTGCCCCTGCCTGTTAACTTGCTGCTTCACCAAGGAAGGCCCCTGAGAGAAGTTTCCCTTTTTCTGAGCCTGATTAGTAGTGATGAGTTGAAATTCAGTTCCAGTCATCCAGCTAAAATCTGGCTGAAGTTGTGGCCGGCTCAGTTCCATAGGCTGTGTAGGAGTCACCTCGACTAACTAGCATCACCTAAAAGAGCAGACAGACTCTGCAAGCTAGCACAGGGTACTATCTCATGGCGATGAGTTCTGAAGGCTAATGCCGAATAATACAAAAGAATGTTCTTTCTTTTTTAATAGTTTTGTGTTTTCTGTCTCCCAGTTTCATAAAAGCACTCTATTGTTCTATTCTGAGAAAGGTCCCGTCCATTCCCAAAGCCATTCATTAGCTTCAACCCCCTTCTTACATGTCTCCTTTGTAACATAAATAGCTCCAGTTACCATAACTTTACCTTTTGTCTCCCTCAGAGAATTAGATCCAAATGAGTTCAAAAAGACATTAGATAAATGCCTGGAAAACAGAGCTGTACACGATGCAGATGCAACAGTCCAGATGCAACTTGACTCAGGAAAGCCCACATTGCTTATTATTGGTGGTTTAGAGGGTACAGCAGGGAAAAGAGCATCATAAGTAAGAGCTGCTTTGTATATTCCTCCTTCAGCATCCATTGCTGTCACTGGCTAGAGACAGAGCAGTAGATTAGGTGGACTTCTGGTTTGACGCAGCAAAGTTGTTCCTACAGTCGAATTATCTGGGGGATGTCTTGAGTAGGCAGTGCAGGGAGGAATGCCGTGTCACAGATATGACAAGCAGATTTCGCCGTGAATAGTAAACGCTAAGCATTTCCAGTTGGCTTGCAAGGGAAAACATCTTTATGCAAGAGACTTGGCCTCGTTCACATTGCACAAGTCTGTAACAAATTAATGACCAGGTCAGTTTTAAATGCACAAAGCGTGGTTAGCTGGCATAGTACCAAGGCAGAATCCTGAGCCCAGTATTGCCTTTTTGTCATGGTCTCATTTATTATTTTGCGCCGTAAAAGGAACTTTCCCCTGGACCCCTACCAGTGCCTTCGTAATTTCTTTCTCATTCGAGCTCCCTGTATTGTAGTACAGCCCAAAGCCCACTGTCTGCAGTTCAGGTGCTGCTTTATGGGTACGTCCCCCAGCACTCTGTCCCCGTGCAGCCGCTATGGAGAGCTGCCCTGATTTTCTCCTAATGCACTGGTGGAAACACAGCCATGCCGTGCAGTAGGTAACATATGGTCCTGCAGTGGAAAAAACACCACCACGCGCACACACAACAGAAAGCCCTGCTGTGTAGCCACAACTCAGGCATGTTTGTTGTACCCAGATGAGATGAAGTTGTCACAGCCTTGTAAAAAAAGAAAAAAAAAAAAAAGAAAAAAAAAAAAAAAGGCAAAAAAAAAGCTGTTGTATTTATAGGGAGAGCACTAGCATATCACACACTAGCAGAGTGAATGGGAACATGCCTCCTGTTATTGCCTGGCCCCTGGGGAGATAACAGTGTGCTATTTACTTCTAGCAAAAGGAATTTTTGCTTTAGCTCAGCTGGTCCTATTACACCAGTTTGAGTGCATGGGGTTCATTGACCTTTTTAATTGTATACGTTGAGAAAGTCTTTGTTTTCCCCAGGAACAAGACAGCCTCATCAGCTTGTGAAAGCACCTGACTTGTCACTCTGGAGAGGTTAGGTGGGGCAGCAGGTCATCAGTCTGTTAGCTAGCAGAGATGAAAATTAACCTAAGTTCTTCACTAATCACTGCATGTAATGATCAGTGGTGTGTAAACATGTTTGGCTTCATTATCTGCACAAGCATTGAACCTTAGGGAGTTTTTGTATTGATGAAAGGAGCACCTTTCCTCACCCAGATATCTTTCAGAGTGGGTTGTGTGCTTGCTGGGCTTGTGCAAACTTTTCATGTTGTTGCTGGGTAGTTTCCTGATTAATCAGAGTGGTATTTGTGTTGGCTTCTCATCAAGAATGCCATGAAAGATATGTTTGAGTGCAGTGCACAGCAATATACAGCATACATAAACTGCCGGTTTGTAGCCATCCCCATTTCTCATAATTGCCCTGGTGCTCTCAAGGTGCTTTAAAGCATTTTAAGCCTGTCCTTCATGATTTAAAATGTTTCTCATCCTTACTAACACCCGTTTCTCTGCATGACTCTCATAGTTTCGCCTAGGTTGTTTCTAGGAGCAGCATCATGGGTTGGTTTCTTACTGTGGTGCTTCTCAGCAGCATCTGCTTGCGCGCACTTGTTTTCTGTTGGAAGATCGTTTCTGAGCACAAGCAGGAAAACACTTCCTTATTATTGTAGGGTTGCTTTTGCAAACTGACCACCCCACACCTGTTTGCCCAGTTAACCTAAGACATTGCCCCTTTCTGCAGAGTTGGTTGTTCCTTAGAAGTAGAGAAGAAGCCGGTGCTTGCTTACTATTTTGAGAGGGATCTTACCTGCCAGTGCCTTACTTGGTATGAGGCTGCTCAACAGCAACATACTAAGGGAGGGGGGGGAAAAAAGTTCACAGTATAAGATCTGTTTTGAACAACAAAATGCTTACAAAAAATGACACAGTCTTGGCAAAGAGATACACATTTGAAAAATGGAAAGGTCAAACAGCCCACCCCCACCCCCACACCCCTTTAAACAATCCCTCCTTCTGCAGAAGCAAGGCTGATAGACAGCCACTTCTACTTTCCTGGCAGCCACTCTTCAGTGCTGATTAAGAAATATTCTCAGTACTGACAGCATCATATTTAGAGCCAAAGAGGACCAGTCAGCAACATTGCACCAGCACAGAAATGCAAGCACTGATGCAGGGTATTTTTACAGTTTGACTTCTAATCTGGCGTCCTCCGCAGATCTTGAAGCAGATGCAGCTCCGTACCTGTTGTCAGCTGCAGGAGGAATTCAGCAATAAGGGCTTTGCACACTCTTGGGCTGCTCTTTTCCCTACCGCTCTTGCTGTGAGTTTGTAAACAGCCTCTCCTTGCCATCCACTGTGTGTGAAATATTATCAGTGCTGATGTACTGGTTGTGTGGGGTTTTCTACAGCACTGTTTATTTCTCAGGGCCTTTCTTGTGCTAAAGATTATTGATGCTAGCATTAAGTCATCAGCTAGTGTATGCTGGCAAAGACTACAAACAGGCAGTAGCACTGGGCAGATTTATGCTAGCTGAAGGACAGATCTGGTAGGCATAAACAGACAGACAAAGGGTGCTTCAGCTGATCTGTTTTGTGAATAGCTGTGATTTTTTCTGTATTGGAAGTCCCCAGGGACTTATTTCTCTGACTGGTTTGTACTCAGCTAGGGTCAACCTTCTCGTTACCAGCCGGAGGGGGTAGGGCACGGCCTCCTGGCACCAAGGTAGGCACACCTGGGCTTGACAAGACATGAATTCAAAAAGCCAACTCATGGCCTTCCCAGACAAGCCCTGTTGTATTGTCACTGGTGAAGCTGTGTCAGTGAGGAGCGCTAAGCAGGAACGTGCAGGTTATTGTAAAAGTTTGCCTGTCTTGTAGGGTTCAAGAAACCAGGGTCTTGCAACAGCCTTAGCCAGCTCAGTCACCATGCCTCATTGCACACCAACTTTGTTCTGCCACAGTTTACACTCAGTGGGCGCATTAGCTCATATGTTAGTCCCTCCTATGGTAAGTTGTACTGAGCAGGAAGGATTTAGGTATTTTGAAGTGTGTTTTCTATATGGATGTGCCTTTGGAGGAGGCTTCTCACAGGATGGTTTCATAAGGGTTGCTCCATGGCTTGGGTGAGAGGAGCAGAGGCAGGTGGGTGCAGACCAGCCACAGGCGGCTGGAGATGCCGTTTCTCCTTTCTTGCCGGTAGCACTCCTGCTTCTGGAGAACCCATTCATCTGCAGTTTCCCTTTGGGCCTTTATTATAGTGATAAGGGACTAAGGAATTTTTAGGTGGCTTATTGCTGACCTCGTTACTCCTGTCCCAGCAATGTGTGCTCAAGACATGGGAAGTTGGTGTGTGCATTGCTCATGTAGAGGGCCAGTCCCCCAGGAATTATGTCTTTCATGCATTTCCTCCCAGTTGTGCAGAAATTGCTTAGGCCAAGTAACCACTTATATATATAAAAGAGGGGTTTTTTTCCTCCCTATGCTATTGTTTGAGTTTGCTTTGCCCCTGTATGGAAAAAGCCACACAGCTCAGGCACAGTTAACCAAAAGGGGACTCTTTCCTGAGGCTGCTGGGCACAGACAGATCCTGGGATTCGTTTTCTTTCCCGGACTGATGAACACACCCTGTTCTCCTCTGGGTACCCCACAGGGGCTGCTATGGAGTAAGATGTTGTGGAAGAGGATTCTTATTACATCTTTCCCACAAACAGGCCCCCTCCTGCCCCTATTACAGTTCCCACAGTTGCACTCACCCAGACCCACTGCAACAAACTTATTCTTCCACCAGCAGCAGGAAGATGTCTAGAATTGCAGTATGTCTGAAATTGCCCACAAAAGGAGAACACAGGAGGACAAAAATACTCTGAATGCTAGGAAAAATAACATGGTAGAGTGAGGGCTCCAAGTCTGGTAAAAAAATACCATAAGAAAATTAACGAGAAAGATGATGAAGTTTTCTGCCACACAGTTTTATTCTGTCTAATAAATACAACACTGAAGATGATTCCCCAAAGAACCAGCAAAGCCAACAAATAGAGTAATCTTGAACAGGAGTGGGAAGAGAGGAAACCTGCAACTTTTAATGGAGAAGCCATTCCTTTCCTTTGGGGTGCTCTTGCTGAGAAGAGGGAGGGTGTCTGTCTGTCGACTCTGCAAGTGGCTCTTTTTGAACTTCCCAATTCACAGCCAAGTCCTGTTGCTTTTCAACGGTAAGAGTTTTGTTGTGGTTGGAGGGATAAAAAAATCTCCATTTTTAATAAGATGATTTGCTTTGCAAATGTCTTTGTTATTTATAGCCAGGCCAGGCTTTGAACCACTAATCTCTGGAGGATGAGGGCAGAATCTCACTAAGAAAAACCATTAATGGAGGAACCATGAGTGATCAGAGACCAGTTCTGGAAAAAGATGAACTAGACAATGTGCACAGGCTGTTGCAAGAGGAATGTAGGTTTGCTGTACGCATCTGAGCTCCTTTCCAGTACTGGCTGATCCACCAAAAAGCTTCAGCTTAGCTTACAGTGTCTCCAAGTCTAAAGTTAGTTCAAGGGGGTCCAAAGCTTTGTCTTTATTTCAGCCTTCCCCCAGATACTTCAGACCAGTCAATTTGGTCTTCTGCCTGAAGGCTGGAGAGTTGCATCACGAGCCTGGCCCTGACCATCAGGCAAATTCAAGCTGGAATGCTCCTCCCTTGGCTTAAATGATGATATTTTACTTTTTTTTTTTTCAATGTGCAGGGGTTAATTAAGCCTTATCACAGCCACACTGCTCACTTTCTATTCCATTTAATAGAGGTGGAAACCAGAGCACAGAAAGGTAAAGCTACTGTTTGAGGATTAAACCTCAGTATCCTTCAGAGATGTTGCAGGCATTGGGCATTATTGAGCCTAGCCCCACCACCACCACCCAGGATGAGGAAGTTCAGGATGTCTTGAAAGGGAGATGTTCCTATCTTGGATAAAAAGAAAATTGTTCAGGGCCTGCTGAGAGTTGCTGTCAGGGAGCAGAGACCTGCAAGGGGTTTGTGGTCATTTTAGCTCTGTCAGCCACCTCATGTCTTCCCATTTGTGAATTAATCAGTCTTTATCTTAGCACAATTTGGCTGTTCATTCCCAGTACAAAAAGACTAGAAAACTGTCCACCCAGCTCCTCACTTTAATGGCTAGAAAACTTGTTTCCAACTTGTCTTGCTGGGAAAGCTGGATTTTGCAACCTCTCTGCTAAAGGCACTCTACTGGTCCCTCCTTACATGTTTTCATGGCTGCTTTGCCTCGTTGGAGTAGGTGGTCCACGCGAGGGGTCCACATCAAGGTGAGGAATGCTACAAAGATGTGTGCTAACATCAGTGCCATGGCTCCTGCTCAGGAGTCATCTCAGTATTCTGGGGAGGTCTCTAAAGCAAAATAAAATGAGAGATGGGATGTCTAGGTAGGCTGACTTGGAAAAGGCTCAGTTGCAGAGAGATGGCTGAGAAAGAGCATTTACCCTTAAAGTCAGTTGAGAGCTGGCTGGAGAAGAGGGGATGCTGCCCATCACCTGGCTGCCTTCTCCCTGCTGGGACAGACAGTGATTCCCTCCCTCTCACCCCTCCATCCCTACCTCTTCTAGTGTTCCCCTGCTCCTGGCAGTAGGAAACCAGCAGACCCCATGGCTGATGTCGTAGCCTCTGGCTGATTTGTGTAAGGGGAGGACAGAGAGAACACAATGAGATGTCAGAGGAGATTCCAAGAAATTTTGCCAAACACTCAAGGGATATTTTTTTTTCTTTCCACTCCCCCCCCCCCCCCCCCCCTTAGTTTTGAGAATAATTTTTCAAGAGCACATATGCAAGTCATCTAAGGGAAACAGAACAGTGAGTACCAGGGGCTGGTACACTGTGTTCCCTTTGTGTACTGTAGAGAAAATAGATAAAAGAAACAAAGGATGATGCAGAGAGCAAAGCAGCCATCAGTACTCTCAGAGAGGTTCAATCTGACCTTTTCAGAGATGAAGGTCAAACCAAAAATCCTCAGGTGCTGGAAACTGGTCCTGTCTTCCTAGGACCAGGAGACATTTACCACTAATGAAACGAGAGCAGAATTCCATGCTGTTTGTTGTTGCTAGAAGCAAGAAGAAAGGCAAGAAAAGAATATTGTCTTGGATAATAATGAGGATTATGTGCTTCTTTGGGAAGTAACTTACCATTTTATGATCATATCTACTGTACACCCAGCCACCCACCCAGATTACATGCAGTAATAGAAAACAGCTTGGACCCCCCCCAAGCATCAGCGAGCTGGAAAGCCGGACCCCACGACCGCGGCGGTGCTCGTTAGCATGCACTCTTCTGAAAGGAGACCCCCCTCCTCGGCCCTTGCCCCTCAACCTGCCAGTCTCTCTGTCTGCTGTTGCTGCTCACAAGCCTTTAGATGCAGAGCATGTCCAGCCGTAAGCGTGGGATAGCTCTCCTGCATCCCATCCGGGTTGTTTGTCTTGGGTCCCTCTCCATTCAGAGGAGAATGATTTTGCATAAATGCATCGACACGTCTGCTTTGTTCATGCATGAAGGGTTCTCGGCATTTCTCATCCTGCCCCCACCCCAGCCATCTTCTCCCTACCCCCCTGGCATGTAGCTTCACCAGCTTTTGCATGATTTCCCTGTGCAACAGCAAATAAACCTGCCTGAAGCATTACCAGTCGATCAAGTGCAGTTAAAAATATCCAGTTGATTATTTTGGATAAAATTAAAACAAGTGATCGGAAGGAGGGGATGGAAAAGGGTTGCAAGAGTGAAGCTGTAGTGGCCTTTTACTATGTAATTTCATTTCATGTTCCTCACAAGAAAACATGTAAAATATGTAAACAGAGCTCTCCAGGATTGTAATGTAGCTACATAGCCACAGATAGACAGGCAGGCAGGGTGCTATTCTTCAGCAGAACGGAATGCCATCCCCAAAACCACACGATCATTTCTTTAAGCTGAAAGTAAACTTTCTCATGCCAGGAGTGGAGAATTTGTTTTTTTTATTTTAAATGAAGGATTGTCTGCTCTACTTATTCCAAGTACCGTAGGCATTTTAGCCCACATTGTCACAAGAGACCTCATATTTTGAATGCCAATGAATTTTAGGGTGTTCATCTTGAGATGTCTCTAAAAGGCATGGTTTTTGGTGGATGGATGGGGAGGATACCCAGTACTGTCCACAGGTCTCTCGAGTCAATCCCTCTGTCCCTACCTGCAAATAAGTATCTGCTTTAAAAGGAAAAAAAATAAAAAACCAAACAAAAGCCCCACAAACCAAACAACAAAACTGAGGACCATTTGGATAAACTCCTGAGCGGCTCTAAATCTCTCCTGAATCATGCTGCCTTAGTTGGAGCTGTAACTGTTGAGGTACCCCAAATCCGTGCTCATTTTTGGAAATACTGCCTGCAAAGTTAGAGGATTGCTGTTTCCTCTGAGGTAATTTTGGTGGTAAGTCTGATAAGAAGACATGATTCACGCTTCTGGTAAGCGGGCCCAGCTCCCTCTGCTATCAGCAGGAGCCTCCCCCGGGCCTGGGTTTCCACCGTAGCCTCAGGGTCTGGCTGCAAACTGCAATTCGTGCCAGGAAATGGTTATTTGCATGATCAGTGCTATTATCTGCCTGCACATGTACCTACCCACTGGGAGAAGCCCTCACTTCAGGAGAACATCAAGTTCTGCTTAGCCATTTTGGTCATTGGGCCAAAATCCTTACACTTGGCACTTTGGCCAGAGGATCTTATTTTCCCATTTTTTGGTAATTAACCCTTGCATCATTGCTCTCAGAGAAGACAAGTCTCTTTTCAGGGAGAAGCTGAAGCACAGGGTAGAGATGACCTTCCCTTCACCTTTCTCCAGCCAAATACCTTTCAAAAACCTGCTCTTCCAGCGGAGCAGATCTGTTCCTGGTGCACAGCACTGTGCACTCAGGCCCTTCCCAGCTGGAAAGGAAAGGCACACTGTGTGGAAATGTAACTGTTTCCCAGGGTCTGTTTCTGGTGGGACAGACCGAGCCTCAGCAGTTGTGAGTTCCTCCATCCCATCCTCCTGGAGCCTGCTCCTGGAGGGCAGTGAGGCTGAAGGAGCCATGAGCTTCGTCTTATAGACGATCTTCATACTTGAATCCCCCAGTGACTTCTTTTGGGAGCAGCTGGGAGTTTCTGTGAGCTCCCCTGCTAACCTGGGGCTTCACGAATGAAATGCTCCAAGTGGTCTTTTGGCTTAATTTGTTGGAGGTCGAGGTTTATCAGAGCAACAAGGGCTGTTCTGAGGTTAGAGGGAAGCGACAGGCTTCCCCAGACACTTGCAACCAAACCTTGACTTGGGTGGAGATGAGCATGGGCTGGAGGAAGCAACTGGCTGCTGTTCTGTGGACTTTCTCTGGCTGGTCAACTCCTTCAGAGGAATTAGTTTGCATGACAGTGGTTTCATCACTGCAGCTTCAGTGGGAAAAGCCCGGTGAAGCAGGGGGGGACCTTCTGATTTGCATGGCACAAGCAGTGCCTTCAGGTATTAAGAAAAAGAAGCCACAAGGTTTAACCTTCACACACACTGGTGTAGGGCCGGCTGGTTGGATAGGGCACCGAAAGGCTTCACCTCCCGAGGTGTAACTGCAGGCAGCTCCCCAGATGGCACATGGTAGCTCCGCTCCCCCCGCTGCACTCCCTGGGAGCCCTGCTACAGCCTTCCCTCTCGCTGTTAAATTCAGGGCCTCTTCCCAATGTATCATCTCCCTGGATGTATCCAATTAGGGCCTGTTGACAGCCCAGAGCAGACTTATACCCTTAGGATTAGAGGCATGTGTACGTCTTCATATAGGGAAGGACAACAACTGGGTGGCTGGCTGGCTCGCTGGGAGTGCGGTGTGGGAAGCCGAGCAGCTTGGAGAGGGAAAAGGAGCCAGGGAGAGAGAGATTTGCACCCCCAGTTATCCTTGCATGTGGAAACACTGTGTGATGAGGGTTGCGTGTGGTTTACACAGCATGTTTACATGGTCCATAACCCTAAACAAAGCTGAAAAGCATGACTTTAACTCTGGAAATAAAAGCGCTGGAAACCCCTGTTTTTCTGCACATGAGAAAGTTTTGTTCTTTAAACACACAGATGTTTTTAAATGAAAAATCACTCTTTTGACCTTTCCTGAATGTGATCATGTGGTCAGAGCTGACATTAACCACTGCACGGCTGTTTGCTTCAGCCGCAGGCAAAGCTTAGCGAGCAATCTTCAGAGCTCATGGTAGCACCTGTGTTGTTTCATCTCTCTTGGAAGCTGCTCCTGTGCCCCGTGTGGACTCGGGGTGGTTCAGGGGACGTGGGGTTAGGTAGGGGGCTAGTTAGGGTCTACTCCTACCATGCTGGAAAAAAAACCCACATTGTTGTTTTTTCCTGCTTTTAGCTGGAAATGTGTAGCTTAATATTCCCCACCAGTTTGTCTCTCTTCCTATCAAAAATGTTGCCCAAGTATTTCTAAGCATCCCTGTCCACCTCAGCCAGTGTGTTATCCTGATGGAGCTCTTCATCGAGCTGAAGTTCTTTAGGGATTTGTCATTGTTGCTTTTGGGCTTTCTTTAACTAGCTGTGTGCTTTCTTCATCCAAGCAAATTTATAGGACCAGTTTTGGAAAGGAAGGAGAGGATGTTACCAAGTAGATTGTAATAAGATCAATCCTGCTTTTCCTCACAGGGGTGCCAAACCAGCAAAACTACAATGAATCCAGTGAGTCAGATCTGCTAATATAAATATAAAAATAAAAATACATTTAAAATCCTTCTAAAGTGTGGCGAACGTTCTGCCTTTGACAGTTTGATTTTCTGATGCCAGCTGCTCTCAAATGAAACACTCCAGTCAAAGAAATAAAAAAAGAGGAAAAAAAAAAGTTTTTCTCTATTCCACTCATCAGTGGTAAAAGCTTATGGGATGGGATTGTTTTCCTTTGCCGCAGCACCTCCCCGGCCAGCCTTGGCCCGGATTGTGTGTGAGCTTTGCTGGAGTGGACCTAGCTGGTTCAAGTTAGAGACAGGCAGTTTGGGAACCCAAGTGTGCAGCCAACAATAATGTTCTGGCTACTGTATTTGTTTAACCTTGCTCTCCAGTGGATGGATATACAGTCTGTTAAAGCACTTATCAGTCTATAATACCTTCACACTTTTGCGAGCAGAACTGTGGAAGTCGTAGGCAGGAGCTTTTGCTGCAGATTGAAAATGTCTTTTAGCTTAAATGAGGCTGATGTTTGCAAAACTGAAGGTATAAGGTCTTGTTTGGGTGCTGTTTCTTTATGCTGTCTGCCTAGCAGGTTGCATTTGGCTGCTCTTTCTGCTGGTAGATGTATTTGTGAATTTGAACATAATAGCAGAATGCAATTCAGCGCTGAGTCTAAGAATTATGCCTCGTAGGTGAGATCCCGGCAGTGCTGGGGTGGAAGATGCTGTTGTTTGAGAGCAGCTTCTTTATGTCCTACTGCTGTGTTGAAGAAATAGCAAATGTCTGATGTGAATAAACAGGAGCACATGGCAAATTGCTCAGCTACACTTTCATGTGCTTCACACGAGCCTGCATTCCACGCTGCTGTGCACTTGGAGTTATCACTTGATTTTGCATCTTTTCAGCGTGTGTTCCTGAATGGCGAATGAAGCAGGGGCAAGGAAGTTGCACTCAGGAGCTCCAAACACTGGTGTTTACTTGTGGGCTTGTATCAAAGTTGACTTGGTTATTAAATCCCATTAGTGCAATTAGTTCTTCTTTTTCTCACATTTTTTCTGTAGTTTCTGGCCCAGGCTCAAATGATGTCTTTGGGGTGATCCTTTGAACCATGCAAAAATCATCTGGTTAGGGTTTTGTTGTAGAATCAAAAATCTATGTTGTTTTTTCCACAGGTCCAGCTAGCATCCTAGTTATTTTGATTACACCTGGCTGGATGTCAAAGCCAATGTGGGTTTGGGATAGGGCCAGTTAGAACTGATTTACAGTTTTTTCAGGTATATCATGTGAAGTTTATGGTTTTATGTGATTTTGATTTGAACTCATCGGTTTTAAATGAAGCTTGCTTTGAATCTGGAGATAACAGAAATTCAAAGGAAAGCTCAAAGAATGCAGGTCTGCATGATTTAAAAATGGAAATATATTGTTCATACAGACTCTTTGGAAGTGGAATAACTGCATTTTTTGAGAAAGTTAAAGTTAATAACACATGTTGAATACACATGCAATCTGGGCCATCACCTAATGGAAACCCCTGTAGCTCCCATTACTTTCCTGCAACTAAACCAGCTTATATGACAAAACAAAACAGCCCTTGCATCTCCCACTCATTTCTGAATCACAGCCCTGTGCTACATCCAAAACTCTATCCAAGGAAATTTCCCTTTGGAAATGAACACCATCATTTTTATTGTAAAGTAGAGGAATTTATCATCGTGTCACATTGCAAACAAACTATTGATGCTGTGCCATATCGGCTGCAGTATTTTCAGACACATAAAGGTCACTTTCCAATGACTAAACAATTCAGCTGGAAATTGGGGCTCTGTGCTGAGAAAGCTGTAGTAACATGCTGATCAAATACTAAATCTGCAAGATCCAGAGACCATCAGCTGCTCCAGGTTGAAAGGGGAGGTGGCTGTGCTGAGGCTGGACATAGCAACCCAGCAACGGGGCTTTATTTCATCTTGCAGGAGATGTAATCTGCTTCCCAATCCCACAGCCAAATCCTGTTCTTCATTACACAGGTAAATCTGACAGATGAGATTTCCTCTTACTTCTGAGCCAACCAAATCTGGGAGTAATATAGCATCAGTGCGTTACCCCAGGAGTTTTATCAGCTTCCAGTTGATCAAGCTTTTCTGTTGATCACCTGCCTGCATGCCTTTGTCCTGGAGCAGGACATGCTGCAGTTTTTCATCTTTTGCCATCAGACCTTGAAGTACCCCAATGAAAACAGGCAAAAGCAGACAAAGAGCATGAAACTTAGGAAAGCTGTGTATCAGACGCAGAGGACAAGGAGAGGTAGGAGCTGCAGTTTGTGAGCATCAGAAGTAAGGGAAAGTTGCTGCTGGAGAAGAAGCAGCAGACTAGAAGGTAAGAAGGCTGTTGAAAGAGGGAGTACACAGCTTTCTCTCATCATCTGATGCTTATAATCTAGGCTGCTGAATCTTGGATTTGGGTTGGGCTTTTTTATTTTATTTTTTACAACAACAGGGTATTTTAAACTCATTGTTAGTGCACATAAAAACATAATATATGTACCAGTTTGGAAAAAGTAACTTTGAATGCTTTCCTTAAGTCTTAGAGGCCAACCTGAAATGACCCGATGATGACTTTCATAGTTGGGCAGACAACCGTTGACTCAGATCTTCTGATGAGACAAATCCAGAATACTAATAAAAGAGACTAGTCCTAAAGCATTTCTGACCAGAACCTAGAAGAAAACCCAGAGCAAAATTCCTGATGTCCCTTGAGTAAGCCTATGTCTATAATTTCCATCTGAGCTCTGTGGGCTCCTGAGGTTTGCAATGGTCATAGGAATTGGCTGATTTTTGAGGTGTTTGTTTGAGCCCAAATGGTGGCCTTTTTAATGGTTTGGTGCTCACTAATGCAGGCAATTTCATTTTTCTGGAACTCCAACCCAATTCCCAGCCTAAATGAGAAGAACAGTGCAACAGCTTTCAGAACAGATTGGAGGTCTGTGCTGCAGTCGGCAAACTGGGTGGTGTCCATGTGGCAGTCAAGCTGCCTTATAATATTGGGCAATAAACAAGCAGGAACCTTTCTGGTATTTAGCAACTGCACCATAGTATCTCATCCTTAGTAAGATTAACCTTAGGTCTGCAAAAACAATAGCATATTTAAGAATAAAAGGTCTGGGTGACTGCCAGCCACCTTGTCTGGCAATGGAGAGAGAAAGTTTTCATCTGTAAGGGATGTGTTAAAATGCTGCTTGTGTCATGGTTGGGATTCTCTGGCATGTGTTGAGTTAAATATAAATAACATTCTGCAGAGCAGTCAGCTAAAAATTGTAAATTAATTAGGTTTCAGTATTATGGTTGAAAACTGTTCTTTATCTGGATCTTCAAACAACAGAATAGGTTCTGTTTGTGCCTCCACAGGTTCCGTTTCAGTCCATGAGTTTTTCTGTGGACTTGTACAACCTCACTCAGGATGTTGTGTGCTCCCCAAATAGACGGGGCTGTGGCTTTTACCAACAGATCCTGTTCCTGCTTGTTCTGTGGCTGCTGTTTTGCAAATGGGACACGGTATAGCCTGTTTCCCAGGAAGCTGTAGCGATCTGCCTGGGTGCAGAAGGGTCAGCAGCATGGTCCCCAGTAGGAAGGAGGGAGGGAGAGGCAGAAGCTGCGTGTGTGGGGACAATAGCCCCTCACCCTTCTCCCCCAGGAGGAGGTTGCTCCCTGCTGCCTGATGGAGAAGTGCTGGCGACAGCCCTTCACAGCCGTACGTAGCTTGAAGACATAGTCTGGAGGAAGCCCCACCATGGGACAGCAGATGGGATTTGGGGAGCAGACAGATCTGCGCGCTGGAGATTTGCTGTGTTTACAGCCGCCTGTGGGCATGCAGACAGGCATGTCCACTCCAGCCGCGGCGTCAGCCGTATGCCAGCGCTGAGTAGGGCAGCATCCTAGTTTAAATAGCAGCTTTGCCTGTCAGCATTTAGAATTATTTTGATGTTACAGCGTGAGAGATGAGAACCACCAGTGTATGGAAAGCCTGTGGTGTCTGGCTGTGCTTGCTCAATGGGGAGGACAGAGTGGGATGGCATCTGTCTGTATTTAACCCACTCCTGGGGGAAGGTATATACTTCGTGCATGTATGTGCTAGTTTGTCCTTTCTCTTTGCAACATCTGAGCACCTTTACATGGCTAATGGCTTTTACGCTCCAGATACCTGTGTGACGTGGGGGAATATCATCCTTGTCTTACAGACGAGGGTCTCGGGCCTGGAGAAGCCAAGTGTTGCCCAGAAGGTTGTAACGGGACCAGGCACCAGGCACGCCCAGGCTGAGGCCTGCTCCAGCGCCCAGCCTGTGGGATCAGTGACCCTTAACCTGTCGTTTGTCTGCAAGAGGAGCCCATCGGCACAACCTAACATTGCCTGCAGCCATGGGTTGGATGGGGATCGTTCGCCAGGGTGCCTCCTAACATTTGCTCTTCAGCAAATTCTTCCATACTGCTTTGAAGGAAAACGATATGAGGAGATGGAGTTGATTGCAGTAGTAGATGCGTTTTAGATGTGGCAATGAACTAAGTGCTCCCAATATATCACTTTTCCCTGTCTGCTGACACGTTCCTCGGTCCCATTAAGAGAAGGAAAACAGGAGAGGCGGTTTGAAGAACATGTTGTCCCTGTGATTGACAAGAGGTTGTATAAATCAGTCAAAGGGAATCCTCCAGGCATTCCCTCTTGTGGGAAGATCCCACAGTGCTCTCTGGCCTTGTTCATTCTGTCTCTCGATGTTTGTGTACAAAATGTGTGGGTGGGAGACAAGCTGGATTAGAACCTCCAAGAGGAACAGACATCAGCAATTTTAATTGAAAGCAGCTTCCTAGGGAGGGGTATGACATGGGCTTCCAGTAAGTAGACACAAATAGTCCCCGCATACTTTGGAGCAGATACTAAACTCCTGTGGATTGCAATTGCTGTGTGGATCTGAGAACCTGGATAAGCCCCAGTGAGTGAAGTTTTTGAGTCCTGCATGATGCTGTCATTCTTCAAAGAAAATACTTGAGTGTTTGGTAACACCCTGAAATGTAAAGTACATCTATCCCTTCCCTCCGCAGCTGTCAGGTGCTTTAGCTGTTGTTTTGCATCACTGTAGCTAACGAGGATGTTAGGAAATAATTTATGTCTCATAAGCGTGGATTCCTGTGAATTTGTAGCCATGAGGAGAGATGATGCTCTGCCTTCCAGGCCATTGGAACTTGCAGCTTACAAGTGGTGGTACTACAGCAGTAAGTGCCTTCACGCTGATGCTATCTTCTAGGGATTTAGAGGTGTGACAGACTCTCCCAGCAAATGGTTCCCAGGCTTTGCAGTTGTGGTGTAGCACTCAATAACAGGCTAGAATCAAAAAGGAGATGTATTTACTGTGTGCATTAAAGCCTATTGAGGCGGTGGAGTCTGTAGGTGATAGGGGCTGTTTATCTAATCAGATTTTTATTACAAAACCTTAAAGAACTTTTTTGCCATTAGCTAAGTTTACTAGACAGCAGCTAGTGTAGAAAAAGCTCTTATGGCCACTCTGAATGTCGCGTCTGTTAGACTTTTCCCACACTTCCTGATTATACTCTTCTCCTGAAAGAACTTTTTTCCCCAGTACCACTTTGAAGCACTTGTCTGAGTAGCGATGGATCAGCCTCAGCAGGAGGAAGCTTATCTAACCTGTTCAAACCAGGGCAGTCCACTGAGCCTGCACACCTCAGCTCCACGTGTCTCAGACACAGGCTCTTTATGCAATATTAAGGTTTTTGCTAATATTCTCAGGCAGAAGTAGAAATGCACACAAATCAAACAAGGCATTTAAAAACTATCAGAGATTTTCAACCCACCTCAACAGGGGTTTATTTTGAGTTTGATTCAAACTTTTGGTGAAGGTCTAGGTGAATTCTTAATACAGGTTTTCACTCATCCATTAAGTGGCACTTAAAATGCATCAAACATCAGTAATTTTGTTTCTTTCAGCCACCTTCTTGGACTAATAGAGGAGGAGATACAAGAGTAAGAACAAAATCATATAAAAGTAAGGAGGCCTTTGTTCATGTCAAAGGGCTCTCTGACCATATAAATTGCAGATGTGACTACGATAAATTCCCTAGCTGGAGAGGTATTAAAATAAAAACCATGCTCCCAACAAGAGACAGGCTGCTGAAAATGCAAGGGAGAATTGCGAAATGGTACATGTCGAATTGCTGGCCTGGATTTCAAATGCCAAAGATAGTTTATGTAAAGCCTTGCTCTGCTGTAAAATGTAACACTATCTACTGGCTAGCCTCAATGAAGCTTGGTCCCAGTTGTTTCAAAAAAAAAACAAACAAAAAACACAACTAAAAATCTTCCAGCCCATTAAAGCTGATTTATGTTTTGCCCATAGATTCCTCTGTGCTGGATCTTGAGGGACTCAGATGATGGAGGTGATTACCTCACTTTTAGCCGATCTGGTGTCTCATTCCCAGGCATCCCAGGCTCTCTTTGCATCGCCCAGACTTTGCCTGCTGACACCAAGAGGGCAGTTCCATGCAGAATTACCAAGTGGGCATAGGATTTTGAATGGTTAAAACCACCTCTGTTAATTCTCTTGTTTTGCTTCAGGGTTTTGGTTTTGTTTTAATAATCGGGGAAATTGCTTATGGGAACAGCTTTACTGACAGCACGTCACCACCTGATTGCTCAGTTCAGACTCTGGTCTTGGAAAGAAATCCAATACTGTCCCCAAGAGTACATAGCTCCAGTTAACACCTAGCACAGGTGGTCTGTGTGACCAGTCCTAGACTCTCCTGTGGCTCACACAACTGATGGAGGTGGTTTGACCTCCTGGGTTACAGTCATAACTCCATTGCCACTATATTGTATGACCCCCGGGAATTCCCTCTATCCCTGTGATTCTGGTAATGACAGTCACTAAGTTCATGAAAGCTTTGGGAATCTTAATAGGTACCCGTCAGATGTTCTGAGAGCCTCAGCTGGAGGCATCCTTCTAAAGCAGTTGTAACCTCTTGCACGGTGGGCATTTCTCATGTTTGCTGGGGGGATAAAAGCTATGGTCATGCATGTTTCTTTTTAGAAGCAGCTTTACTGAACAGTGCATCTACCGTTTCTTGTAGCTTCATTTTCACATCTTACACACTGATGGCACTGCAAGGCTTTCTGGTACTTAGATTCTGGCATTTTTTCCTTTGAGCTTTATATCCATGCTAGCACTTGGAATGCATTTACTCGTTCCTTAGTGGAAAGAGCAGTTTGCTTATACTCTTACTGCTGTCTGCCATGGAAGGTGCTGTAGGTGTAAGGAGAAGGTGATTCAACTTGCAGGAACTAGTTAACAAAACAAGAAACTAGTTTGCTTAAATTGGGTTGTAGAGACAGGACTTCCCTGGCTACACTTACTTCCAAGTTTACATGGCCATCTGTGGCTTCCCTGGGGTTTCAGTAACGTGCAGGTTTAAATAGGGCATTGCTTGAGTATGTGGAAAGCATCTGCAGACCCTCTGTGCTGTGAGTTGGTACGTTCAGAACCGATCATCACTTTGACTCCAGTGGGAAGAGTTGTGGTCCATTTGGGTGGGTGCAAAAGTTCTGAATGCTGTCAGAGACCTTGTGCCAAATTAAGAGGAAACTGTTGGCTGCCATCCAGCTGCTGTGAGTCTTCAGCTCCTTTTCATGTTTCAGTTTTTCTTATTGAGGTGGAAGACCTGGAAACGTAACTTTTGAATAATCTCATGGTATTTAGAAACATCATTGTTGTGTATTATTTTATTCTAGCAGTGCACCTGGACTTTTTTCCCCGCTTTAAACAGTCATAATGCTTCCTTACTGTCATCTACATCTGGTTTGGCATGTGTTTTTTCTCCTGCAGATGTGTCGAACTAAGGTGATTGACTTGAACGACGGAGTCTCTCAGTACGCCTGGTATCCCTGCACGGCCAACTTCCAGTACTCCCACATGACACAGACCATTTTCTGGCTGAAGGTAGGCAGCACACACGTCACTCAGAAGTCTGCTCTCTGCCTGTCTGTAGAAAGTTTCCTCAACAAGCAAAATACCGTGGGACAGCCTTCCCAGGGCCAAGCTGCTCCTTTCTTTGAAGTATGTTTAGTGCAAAATAGCAAAACAAAGTCTGAGCACTGTCTAGAGAGCCAGTCGTGAAGTGCCCTCCTGGGACGAGGCTATTGAATTTCTGAGGGTACAGCCTCCAGCTGCAGGGCTCTTTGACTGGAGTTTATCTAGTTTGTGTAAGAGAGGTTGGAAGAGAAGACTTCTGTGTGACCTGGGGTGGGAATTGTTATTTTAACAGTCCTGGACTGACTCTTGGGTTTCTTTAAAGCCCACCATGGTTCTCCACCTCAACCTTTGCGGGGCTTTTGTTTTCCCAGGCTTATTTTTCCCAGCCTATGGTAGCTGCGGCAGTCCTAGTTCACTTGGTCACTGATGGGACCTATTACCTGGATCAGAAGCAGGAGACCATTGGTGTGCAGCTGTTTGACACTAAAGAGCAAAGCCATGATCTTGGTAAGACTGTATTTTATTAAACTTCCTCTTTATTGCTTGCTTAATTTGTTGGTACCCCATTCACAAACTGAACAATACTCCTGCTCGGTTTTTCAAGGATCAGACAAAAAAAAAATGCTTGCTTAATGCTCTAGGACCTGAGTTTACTAGAGTGTGTTGAAAATGAGGCATCATTTTATACAGATGTTTTTCCATTCCTGTTCACTCTGTGTTTCGAAGTGGTTAGTTCCTCTTTAGTCATTAAATAAGGACTATTTCAATGTTTCACACACAGCACCCCCCTGGAGAGACATTAACAGTGATACAGATAACTGCTGATAGCAGGGAGTGAGGGACCTGCCCCAGCTGCTGCATTCACCAGGTGTAGTTGGCTGGATCTCTAGTCCTGCTTGCAGGGAGGTTTCCATGGCTGTTTAATGGCCAACATTTTTCATGCAAAGCATTTCAGGTTTGATGAAGGTCTAATACCAGGGCTCTTGCAAACTCCTTGCATGGCCTCAGGCAGATGTGCCTGGCAAAGGCTGTGGACCTGCTAGTTGTGCTGAGGTGCCAGGGTGGACCATACGCTGGGCACAGGTACCTGAACCTGGCAATGTTGTGTCTGGTGCATTGATTCTGGCTGCGTTTAAGCTCCAGAACCAAGAGGCTTACCCTAGCTCCCAACTCCACGTCAGGGTACGGCTTGCATAATCCCTTTTGAGCTGTCCCCTGCCCTTTTTTGCACTAGCCATGTCACCTCAAGAGCAGTTTTTATGGAAAACATAACCCTGCTTCCCCAGCTTTCTGTTTTACCATAACTTTGCAATTTTGACAAGCTGAAACTCAAATGAACTTCCTGCTAGTGATGAGAAAGAAAAAGGACACACACAACTGACAGGTGTTAGGTACCTATCCAGGGTAATATATAATTTGGTGGGGTGTGGAGGAAAAACAAAGAAAATATATGTGGTGTCTGCTGTCCGAGAACAATCCAAAATTCATAGCAAGTTGTGCAGGTTGAGTCAAAATAGCTCCCAGTTTGCCAGAGCCCCTGGATTAATTTCATCCTCCTCCTTTTGCAAAACAGTGGCACATAGCTCTTTCCCTCTGAGAAATAAATGATGGAGACAAAAGCATGCCAACAAACACTTAATGCAACATTTCATGGAGACAGACAGATTGTGAGAGAAAGAGAACCAGAAAGAGGAGCAAAGAGGAAACTGAGGGTTAGGTTTTGAAATCCTTGATGAAGTTGCAACATGAATTTGGCATGGCTCAAACTGATGCCTGGAGATCTTCACAGCTAAAATGTTGCCTTCGTCATTTCCAGAAGAGGCTGGCCTGGAGCAGAGAGGTGTAGGTGGGCTACCCCACAGTTCTCACTTTGGCAGAGTTCCTCGTCACTCTTCTGTCTGAGATCTGGGTGTGACATTAAGTCTTTGTCCAGGATATTGTATTTGATGTGTTTTAATTATCACTGTGGCAAGCTAGTAACTGCAGCTGAGATGCAAACTTTGGCATGCACTGGGTGCAGGACTGACTGCAGACGGTCAGTCGGCCTTAAGCAACAGCTGGTGGCAAACTAGAAGTATGTCCAGAAGGAAGTAGCAATAATTTAAAGCTTGATCAGTCCTCAGTGTGCTAGACGCTCCCATGAGCAAAACACAGTCTATCCAGAAGTGCAGTTTTCCACCTTGATCAAAGCAAATGTTTTCCATGTGAACTCCCAGAAAATAATGAGAAGCTTCTTTTGAGTCTCAGTAGGAGACGGAGAGGTTGGGACACCAAACACCTCGGTGCTGCTAGCTCAGAGCCATTGAAGACACTGGGGTTCAGCTGCCAGGTACTTTGCAAGAGCTGTTGAGCATTGAATAGGTGGATACAGAGCATGGGGATGGGGACAGCTCTAGCTCCGCTGCCATGGGCGCATGTACTGTCTTGAGTGGCTTTTTGCTAATGAAGGCAGGTTAGTTAAATGAACCTGACCCGTTCAGTCCCCGTTTAACTTGTCGGAGTCAGAAAGCACAAGCAACTGCAGCGCAGCTCTGAGGGTCTGTTTTGTTGTGGACACCACCTGAGTGTGAGGAATGAAATTGAAGTGAATAAACAGCCTCATACCATAAGGTCTTTCTTGGCTTTCCATCAGAGAAGGCAGAAACTTCCAAGGAATTTGGGAACCCGGGATTTTGAGTATTAACTGCACCTGTTTGTAAGTGAGAAACGTGCACCGTTCCACAAGGAGCTGATATCAAAAGACCTGTGGGAGGCAAGTAGACAGGGAGGTTATTTCAGGGTCAGGTAAAGACCAAAACAAAAAGACTTTTGCTTTTTTATTTTATGGGGTTTTATTATTATTACAGGAAGATATTTTTTTTTTAATTAGAGGGTGGGAGATAGATGTTTAAAGAGAGTGGTCAGAAGTCTGTCTTAATTCACAGGAAATCACTTTCTAAGGAGAAAAATGAAAATTTTTTTATTCCTTCACTTTTGAGTCAAGAAACCTGAACTGGGAAAATAATAATAATAATAATAATAATAATAGAAATCCCTGAGCCAGTTAAACATGCAAATATAATTTATTTTATTTCCAAATTTGTAAGTCTCTCATGGTAGCCAAAGGGCCTGGGCCAAAGCCGTTGCTGGGGGAGCTCCAGTGAAGCGAATGGAGCTGGAGCCAAGCTGATCCTCGGAGTGATGCCACGGAGCCGCGGAGGCAGGGCTTTGCTGGCAGCCAGCAGGCCGTGAATCTCAATTAATGAATTTGAGGCCAGCTGACAGCTGTCTGTCCTTTCAGTTGCCCCTGAGATGGATTTGGCCCATTTGAATTCAATTTGCCTGTACCTGAAGGTGGAAATTTATTCCCAACTATCCCTGAGTACCTTCTCTGCTGAAGAAAAGGAATTAAGAAGTCTCCTTGTCATCTCTGGTGCTTCTGTGCACCTCGCTCTCTGGAGATACTTATTTTCCCAAGGCACAATTATTTTCTTCTCATAAAAGAGGACCTGTAATACCCTCAGTGGGTCCATCGCCCTTGTTTCTGTCTCCAGGAAGATCTTCACCTTTTTTATCAAAGAACAAGATACCCTAAACCTGAAAACCATTAATAAAAAAATCAAAACTGGGCACATTTAGTGTAGAGCTCATGCAAAAAAAAGTTTTATGCTGAGTGCTAATGACATGCACAGCTACAAACAAGCCACTGGTGTGCTGGCCACGGTGCACAAAGCCACCCAGCCTGCCAGCACCATTTGATGCACGGTATAAAGGGTCCAACTGTCCTCTCAGACCGGTTTTACAATAGCGCGACTCCGCTTCCTCCGTGATGGTTGCTCCTGATTTAACAGAGCACAATAGGAACGTAGCTGTGGTCTAAAGAAACTGCTCTGAGAGCCTGCCGTGCTTGTGGAGAGAATGGCAGCCTTTCTTCAGCTGTCTGGAGGGATATACTTCTCTGTTAAGCTCTCCGGAGCGATTTGGGAAGCCCCTCCAGGCAGCTTACCATAACTTTTCAGCTCTATAGGACCGCTCCTATGGGTGAAATGCTTCTGAAGTGCCCACTGCTTCGGGAAGTGATTGTGTTAAGTCTGACCCTTCCTCTGATCTTGTCTCTCCTCTGGCAGGTGTCCACGTCCTGAGCTGCAGGAACAATCCCCTGATTATCCCCGTCATCCATGACCTCAGTCACCCTTTTTATCACACCCAGGCTGTCCTCATTAGCTTCAGCTCCCAGTTTGTGGCCATCTCCGGGGTGGCCCTGCGTTCCTTCCACAACTTCGACCCCATCACCATCAGCAGCTGCCAGCGAGGACAGACCTACAGCCCGGCGGAGCAGAGGTGAGCCTGTCAGCTTGCTTCCTTCTGCCTCGCCACCCACCGCCCCCCGCGCCGCCCGCCTGCACCGGGGGTTAAGAGGAGGCAGGAGGGACACGGCAGCTGAACCCTGCTGACCCTTTTGTGTCGCTGCTAAAAAACCGGCAGTGTTCTCATTGATCAGGATGGATGAGACATTTAACCTGCATGGGATACTGTTAGCGAATTATTTCCTCTTCCTTTCTCCTCCCTCCATTATCCCAAACTTGGAATTGGGGCCAGTTAACTCTTCGTACATTCCCCAGTACGGCATCGTTTTCACCACTCACACACCGGCTCCAATCTAAACCGCTTTGTGCTGCTGAAGTGCTACAGGGACCTCCCACGGAAGCAGCCGTGCGGAGACAAAGTGATGCTTGTGCCCTGGCGGGGCCAGATCCTGCGAGGTGCTCAGGCCCGTGCGGCGGGTGCTTGGCCGCCGGCATTCGTGGTGTTTTTATGGCCGGGTAAGGGCCCTGAGTACCTCTCTGGATCTGGCCCATGCTCTGAAAAGCTCTGTGGGACCCCCCAGGATGAAAGGTTTATGGCTACCGTTTTATTCTTGTTGTTATTACAGACACATCAATAGATCACCACCAACCCCTCTCAGTCTCTGCTTTACAGCATCCCACAGAGATTGTGACCTTTCCTGGCCTCTGGTGCGGCAGCTTCATGGATCCTTTCAGCGAGGCAGTGAAAAGAAGAGGGGAGAATTTAGCAAAACCCCTGAAAGAATATTTTTTTTTTTTCCCTTTGTGAATTCAAAGTGTGAGCAGTCATCATGCTGTAGCGGCAGCAATAGTAAAACAAGTTGCATATCCCAGTAAACCTCTGCTCAGCCTCCCAAGCAAGCTGTCAGGTTTTTTGATAATGTTCTGGCTTGGTTTTAGGACCTGCTTTTATTCCAGGAAAGACAGGAGGGTGAGAAGGGGGAGAAGGAAGGGAAAATAAAATTAAATTTAAAAAAAATTTTAAAAAAGGAGTATATCTATAGCTAAATCAATCCAGTCAGTGTGTTCTGACCTAGATTCAAGGAGTCTGATCATTCTATGCAATAGGTTGTATAAATTCAGAGGCCCAAAGGCAGCAGGATCAAGTTTCCGAGGAGAAATCTAGTTGTGGAAGTTTGGCCAAATCCCAGTGCAGGACTGGGAGAGGCAAAGGGTGAGAGAGACCCACTGGAAGGAGACGGCAAGAAGCAACAGGGAGCTCAAGAGGGCTGAGGCGCAGGACCACGTTCTTCCCTCTCAAGTTTTCAGTAGGAATTGAACCATTTGTTCACTTATGAAATTAGAAGTGCTCTCTGTTTAGAAAGTTATTTCCTTAATAAAAAATTCAGTCCCCTTAGGCAAAGCTTCAGTAAGCTTCTGCAGCCCGGCAAACTAACCTTTAGAAATCTCTTGAAGAAGAATCACCCGCCGTTTGCCTCTTCTTTTTCTTCTTGGTTTTTTTTTTTTTGTTGTTGGTTTGGGTTTTTTGTAGGTTGTTTTTTTTGGTTTTTTTTTTTTTTTTTGTTTTGTTTTGTTGTTTTTTTTTTTTTGCATTGTTTTGTTTTCATGATGCACTGAACCATCTTAGCCCCTTGCTCTCAAAAACCCCGTCAGAGCCTCGCTCGTTCAAAGGAATGGCTTAGGTTTTGCAGGTTACAACGCTGGATTGATCATAAAGTTTCCCATGTCAGTCAAGGAACTAGAAACTCCATGAAATAAAGTCCTGGTCCAAAGCTGATTGAAATCAGTGGGATTTTTTCCACTGGTGACAGTGCTGTAGTGGGGAGTCTCCTGTCTGCCTTGTGGTGGGATAGTTTGGGGTGCCCATATGTGCTTCCTTCTGTACAAGTATCTCTGAGCACTTGAGGTGTCCAAGACGCAGCGAAAGCTGTGCATTAGGTCCTGCAGCAGGAAATAGGTGACGCCTTTGCTGTCCCCTGCCATCTTTTTCCTTTGTTATTTTACTCAATCCAGGAAGAATATAGAAAGATGGATTTAAAAAATGTATTCTTAACCAGATCAGAAGCGGGATGTAGGTTTTCTGCCTCCCATGCTCACGGTCTTCCTACCAGACTCCCTTGGAGTGACAGCCCCACGCTGCCTGCCCTTCCCTTCTCCCCTTTCCCCACAGTTGCATTTGCCTAATACAATGTTTAAAATATTTATTTATTTTTTAAAGGAACTTTCCTTCCTTATGTGTAAGCATCAATTTTAACCACTTTCATTCTCCTTAGGTCAACATGGATATTTTTGCCTGCTCTTTGGCTTCTTTCTGCAAGAGATATTATTTCTCTCTCTTCTAGGAGAATTATTTTGGTTGGAGAGGATTTATAGCCAGATACAGACACTTCTAGGCAAGGGTGCAGATTTTAAATATGTGAGGGAAAAGAAATATATCGGCCCTTGAAAATTAACAGAGCATTTATTTTGAGGGTGAATGGATCACTCCCATGGGTTAGTGACAACTTAATAACTGAAAATAAAGCATTTTTTTCTCTTTTTTCTTAAAACACGTATTAAAGTTAATATTTTAGAAGAGAAAAAGGAGCTTAAATGGAAAAGTCCCATTGAACTTTATAGGTAGTTGTCAGCCATCGTTACCTCTTTTGAAAATCTATTCCATCCTTCTGAAGACATTTATAGAGAGGTTGAAAAAAAAATACTCTGTACTTTCCAGTTGTTTTTTCTGCTGCAGTTGACCACAGGCTCGGTTTTGTTTTTAGCAAAAGTTTACCTCACTGCTGGAGATGTGCTGTAAAAACAACACGCTTTATTTTCACATTGCATCCTTAGACCAGACATAATTGCTCAGTTAGTTTTTCTTCTGTGCTTTATAGCTCAAATTATTATACTTTTATTATTTCCTATTTAGCCTGGTGGAGCAGACAGTGAAATAGGGAGGCAGAGGCAGAGGTAGAACTGCCCACCCTGCATCACTCTGGCAACTAGCAAGCATGGTGCCTTGGGGCTGCCTTCAACGGCGGTTCCTCAAAAATCAGGGTTTTGTCCTTTTTGCCAGGTGCAAGCATTAGCTGAGGGCCTCCTATCCCTGGCAAGGCAGTTCTTGTGAAGTGCCGCTGTCCCTCGGTGGCATTTCCCTGCCATGTTCACCAGACCTGTCCCCTCCTCCATCCCGCCTGGTGCCCTTTGCTCCTCTCCCGGAAACTGCAGGCAGTGGGCGTGAAAACCCAGGTAGATACCCCAATTCACCTGTCAGAATTGTGGATTTTAGGAGTTTCCAGCTTTCTAATCCCCCATTAACTCTGTGTTTGTAACGAAGCTAAGCCTGCACACCGCCGGAGCAGGCTCTGGCCGCCCGCAGCTCCCTGCTGTGCATGCCCCACGTCGCCAGCTCCCTGCACTCTCTAGCTAGTGTAGCAAAGAGATTTTCCTTTCTTTCATTTGGTTAAAGCTTGGCGTGAACTCAGCATTACGGCTGCAGAATTGCTTCTGCAGGGGAGATTTTGGGCTTACCTTCCTCCATCAGTGTGCACAGCTGGGTGTTTGACAGCTGGGGGGGACCAGCACTGGAGACCAAGACTCACTCCTGGCCAATGTGCCATCGCCTGCCCTGGCCCTGGCCTCCGTGGGGGGCCATGGGCCATCCTCCTCCTCCGGGCTTCACCCTCTGCTGCCCCAAGCCAGCCCGGGGAGACGCAGCCCACTCCAGCTCTTCTCTTTGTCTTGCTCTCTCCTGCTGTCAGCTTCCCCAACAAGAAATGATGAAGATAAATCTTCAGCAGCGGAACAAATGCAACCGGCCTTTATAACTCTGGTTCTTTTTTCCCCCTTTTTATAAGGGTGGGGGGGAAGGGTTTCCTCTTTTTTTTTTTTTTTTTTTTCCTGGTGTGATTTAATGCAGCTTTCTCTTTCACGATTCGGCCGTCTTTCCCCTGCCCTGCGTTCTGTCATTAAAAGCAATCTCTGTCAGCTTGCTTCTGGTGAAATTAATGAATTTCTCACAGAACTGTTAATCATAGAAGCTTTGGTCCATGACATGTGTTATAATTCAGTGGGTTTTTAACCTTCGCCCCATTTTGGTAATTGGCAAACGGCATCATTTGGCTTTTATTAAAGTGGAAGGCGATGCGTTTTCTTTGTTTGTCTGGACAGACTCTGGCAGGGAGACCTGCAGGGCTGCTGACGCCCAGGCACACGGTCCCGCTTCCAGGCTGGCAGGGAGGGCGAAGGAGCTTGGAGGCCTTTATCAGTTGAGTACGGACTCCCCCAGGCAGGAATCCCTCCCACAAGGGGATGCCGACAGGCTGAAGGCAGAGCCAGTCCCCAGGGAGAACGTCTCCCTGCCAGTGGTGGGGACGGTAGTCTGCACCAGGGAATGTGGCTAGAATACATATACGCTTGAATTAGAGAGAGAGAACCTGTTCTTGCCTTTGGAGGGATCTCTACAGAGGAGAAGACAAACCCACCATAAGGGTAAATCTGTTAGAAAAACCATCAGCAGCTACGCATGTGTGAGCTGTACGTGTGGTGGTGTAGAACAAAACCAAAGTGTGCTTCAGGTCTGTAATCCAGGCTGGCCTGGGCTGCAGAGAAGGAAGTTTTTCCTACGTACAATAGGTAATGGTGTGGCTTTTCTCGTAATGAGTGTATACCCTGAGCTTTTATGCTCACTTATGCATATATATGTGCCAGAGCTATCATGAAGGAAACAAATAATTAGGGCATTATACTATGATGAGTTCTTGGAAAAGTGCTTGACCCCAGGGTTAGGAAAAGAAAGTTTGGCTGCTGTAAACTTTTCGAAAGAGGAAGTCCTGGATTGTTTTTATGTGAGGAGGGAAGAGTTCCACTTAATTGTTATAATTCTCTATAAACATGTTAAAATACAAATGTTTCTAGGATTGTGTCACTAAGACCCCAATTTAGCAAAGCCCTTAGCTATTTGCTTACATCCCCCTGTAGTCAAATCTATCAGTGGGACTTAACTGTGCTTTTGAAGTTAAGCACGTATTTAAGTGCCTTGCTGAATTGGGGCCAATATTGGCACAGAGAAATAAAGATTTAGAGGTTAATGACTGAGCTTATTTAGATTAGGGATGGGCAGAATGGATTTGAATAAAGGAAGAACTGGCTCAGAATGTCAGCCTACATATGAAGCTAACTCAGTTCAGGGCTTTTCACATCACTGAAATGGTCTGCCTTGATGGGTGTTTTTAACATGCCGCAGGCAGAGGAATGCGTGCAAGAAACCCACAGATCCTTGCACTCACCTTGGAGCGAGAGTGTTGCTTTGGGAAATCACACACCACCAGGGCAAGAACAGGAACAGGTGAATCCTGAAGTAGACCCAGTAAAATAAACACTGTCAGGAAATATCTGAGGCACTGACACTTGTTCGTTACATGTATGTCAGAAAATCATTAGAGTGGTCTGTGGGTGCCTTGCATAGCTTTGGTCCAGACCAACTCACATTCCCAGGTGCATTCAGGGAGTTAGGATAGACCAGGGATGATTTGCAATAGGTAGTTTTGGATGAAGTCACCCAATTTTGATTGCAGGACAACGGGATAAACTGCCCTATGACAGGAATCGACATGAGTTAAAGTACAAGTGATTTCAGTCTCAGATCCTCTATATTGTTTCTTTCCTGAGGAATGCATAGTTTCTGGAGCTTGTGATGATTAACCACTGTTAAATGGCAGGACCCACGCAAGAGCTTCTGTAACCCACAGTTCTGCAATATGGATGTGATGGGTCCTTTGTCTCAACTTCCTACTTGTAGATATTAATTTCTCCTTCTTAATTCTGCCTTTGCAGAACTCAATTCAGGATCGTGACTTCAAAATTCATTGGGATTTACGGCTGACAGTAGCTGATACCAAATTGGAACCAGTAGCTAGAGAACCAGAAATATTTAAATTGGAAACATTTGGTGGCAGTGGTTGGTTTTTTACAAAAAGTGAATGGCTGTATTGTTTGTCACTGAAGTCATTCATATAGAGTTACAGACAGAGCGAGCTGCCCAGATGATCTGCTAACTGAGGCATAATCTGGAGCCTGGAGGGGGTGGCTAAAAATGTTCCCTGGCCATTTAAGAAGACCACAAGGGGACTTGTAAACAGAAAGAAGAACATCACAATAAGTGTTTCTTAATGCCTTTGTCTGTGGCGTTTCAGTTCTGTAGGACTTTTAAGCCCAGGCTTGCTCATCTGGTGCCCTGATATGAACTCAAGAAACCAAATTCTTTTTCCCCTTTACATTGATGGAAATGAAAAGCAATGCCACTGATTGCGGTGACGTTGCTCCAGATTTCCCTTTGTGCAAATTGCAAAGGTTTTCTTAGGCTCATCCTTCCCTCTGAAGCTGCTCAAGGCTGAACTCAGTGCTACATAGATGTGTTGCACATTGATTCACATAAGTATTAAATTAAATAGGTCTGCTATTATTTTGTTTTTCCAACTTTAGCGCACAAAGGTTTTCAGATTTTGCGGGAGTTTTGCAATGGGCAGTCAAGGTTCGCAATATGCACTTCTGAGAATGGCTTGGCAGTAGTGCTTGCTTTTTTCCTCAATGAGTCAACTTCCTCATTTCCGAAGCCCTGGCACGGGAGCAACTCGTTTTGCAGTCTCACCGCCTGAGAAACGGAGGGGAGCAAAGTGACAGTTAGCTATCATGGGTAGATGTAGCTGGGACATGTAGGGAGGGTTCAACAAGATGTCATCCATCATTTATGCTCTCACTCAACATCCATGTTCAGATGTTCTTGCTAATGCCACTGGGTGACTTAGCAGTGCCGCGGGTTAACAGTAAGGTACCGCTCTTCTTGAGAAGCCACAGCACGTGAGGCTGCCGGGGCTCTGCTGCCCTGGGTGATTCATGTTGGGCATTGACACGACGTTGCATGTGGCTGTTCTCCTCACCTCATTTCTCTGGAAGAGAAGACCACCTGGGCACGAGGATATGCTGTCCACTTGCTCTTCCACCATCGCATCCACAGCCTTGTTGACTGGTGGAAAGTGAAATTGATGGCAGTTCAAATTTGTATGTCAGGCTGTGAGTTGCAGTGACTGGAAAACGTATGTGAAACCCTTGGTATGGGGGGTGGGATCCTGCTGAAAGCAGAATCACTCCACCTAGGTCAGCTCTGGCAAAGGATCACCCGTTCTGCAGAAGCAGTGAGTGTCACTGTTGTAGTGCTGATAGACAGGGCGCTGTTTGTTGCATAGAAGGGGATCGGGCTGGCCAAGACAGAAGTGGAACTCTCCTTCCTCAGTCCTATCAGCGACGATACTTTGTGCAGAATGAGGAAATAAGATCTTTCTGCATGTAGAAATTGTTTATGGCTCATCGCACTCCGGGGAAGGGCTGCCACTGAACACGCAACCTTAAATTACAAGCAGCGGGCGCTTCCCCTATAGCGCTAGTCGAGGGCAGAGAAATGAGTTGTGGAGGTACATAATAGGATCATAGAATCATAGAATCATTTTGTCGTCTGATCTGCTCTAGAGCTCAGTAGAGACATGTACAGATGTGCTTCTCTATCAGTAACATGGGGATAACAATACCAGCACAAGTATCTCACAGGGGTGTCATGAAAATTAATTAGATAATGTCTGCACAATGCCTTGAACACAGCAAAATACCATGTACATGCTAAGTCCTGTGCTTACTAAGGTGGACGCGATTTTTGTGGCTGTTAACCCTTTCTCTGGGAGAGGGGAATAACTTGCATGTAATCCGTTTCAAAATATGTGTATTGGTGCATTGCTTTCCCCTTTTTATGTAACTGTCTGGTTTAGGTTCTTCCCTACCCACATAGATGGTGAAATAAGTCAAGGTTTTCCCTCCTCAGAATTAATTACACTGTATTTAATTTAAATTCATTTTAATTTTCAGCAGAGGCATATTAACTTGTAGGAATCCTTAACCTCAGAAATTTTGTCTCTAATCCAGCAAAAAATATTTGCATGTAGAATCATAGTACAATTTGGGTCGAAAGCAACCTTTAAAGGTCATCTGGTCCAGCCCCCCCCCCCCCCCCCGCAATAAGCAGGGACACCTTCCATTAGATCAGGTTGCTCAGAGCCCTGTCCAACCTGACCTTGAATGTTTCAGGGGTGGGGCATCTACCACCTCTCTGGGCAACCTGTTCTGTGTTTCACTGCCCGCATTGTAAAAAATTTCTTCCTTATATCTAGTCTAAATCTACCCTCCTGCTTCAAGACTCTCAGCATTTTCATTGCCCTTTAGCTGAGGGACTGCCCCATACTCACATTCGAACGTGTGCTATAATGTTTGACTGAGGTCATCAGAGATGGTGAAAGATTTTGCGTCAACCAGACATCTCTGTGTATACAAAAATAAAACAAACCCCTCTTTTTACAAGTTGTGCTAAATGTTACAATAATTTACTGTAGCGAGAGCAGACAGTTTCTGTCCAGGGAAACATTTTATGGATGGCAGGACAGCAACTGGAGAGATCTGAAATGACAGCATGCTGCTGAGCTTGATAAGAGCTTATCAACACAGCTACACAGCTGATGTTTGGTGTTCCTTGTGAAGTGGAATAAAATGAATGTGTTGATTTCAATCACATTATTCACTCGAGTTTCTCAAAGATAAGAGTGTCTATCACAAAAACCCCTCCTCACACGTACACACATGCACGCTTATCACTAGCAATATCGGACACTCCTGAATTCAGCAGAGATTTTAAATTGGATGGGATGTAAGGACTGCTCTTGGAGGGAGAGTGCTTTTGTGGGATGGATGGATGGATGCACATTGGTACAGGAGTAGAAAAGCTACAGCGCAGGTGAATGTTGCAGAACGGAAAGTAATTCTGCAGAATTGGCAGGCTCTTCCCTTTTGCCACAAGACCTGTACTTTGCTTTCAATGTCATTGCCATTACCACTGTCCCTGTCCTTTGAAAGACATAATTAGACAGCGTGCTCGTTGGTGAGGAGCCCTTTGCCACACTGGGTTCACTTTGTGGTCTGTGTACCGGCTGCCTGACAAGTGACGAGTTTGCCAGTCAGACGCGCTTGCTTTTGTGGAATGAATGATTAAATGAATGAAAGCACCGCTTCTTGTCTCCCACCTAGCTGTGTCCACTACTCCTGCGAAGCCACCGACTGCCAGAAGCTGGAGATTGAGAATGCACTGCTGAACTGCACCGGTGGCGGGTGGTACAACGGTGACCAGTGCAACGTGAGCTGCAGGACAGGCTACATTTTGCAAGTCCAGCGAGATGATGATCTCAGCAAAAGCCAGGTTTGTTCTGCTGGTTTTGTATGACCTGCAAGACAGAGATGAGCAAACAGATGTGGTGAAATTGAGAAATAACCCAGTCTAACCCCCAAAATCTCAGCTCAGCCTTGGAACAAGGCTTTATTCAAATACTTCTGATCAGAATAGGAGCCATCTGACTCTGTAGGAAGAGGCACTGACAGTGAGCAAAGCTCAGATGTTCCCCAAATTCAGGAGTTTTCAACCCAAAAGGTTTAAATATGTGTTCAGCCCTTCTTTGTCCTCACTGTTTGGCTCTACTCAGCCAAACAGTGTTTCTTAGGCTGGTTTTTGGAGGTGTGGTGGTTGGGGTTTTTTGCACAACTTGTTTCTGGGCAAAATATCTCATTTTTATTCCTTGGGTTGAGGCTAATGATGTCTTAACTCCTTTGTAGTGTTTCAGTCCATCTCTTCCACACCCTGACACTGCAGAAGTGCATGGGATCACAGGTGTGGAAAAAGCACCTAAACCTTTTTGCTTCCACACAAATCACCAAAAACCTTCCCCCATGCACCAGGAAGTGCTCCCCATCTTCTCTAAGCCATGCATTAATAATCCCGTTCCACAACAGCAACACGTCTTGATGCAGTGATTGGGGTATTGAGGGAAACTATCAATTTCTTTAAACATTAAAAAAATGCAGGTCCTTTGTGGTGGGGGAGGTGGATGTGCAGCATCCAGCCTTGGCATGCCTCTAGGAGCAGGGTGCATGGGATATGTGGGTGCAGGGCAGACACCCCAGTTTGTGCTCTTCTCTCTAATGCTGCCGGATCCCGTGAGTGCAGCGTGGGGGTGGTTTCCCCATTGGCACCTTCTTGTGTGTGGTTGGGACAGCGCACGCATCTGGGGCCAGGGAGGGCTGGGGGCAGGCAGCCACGCGCAGCAGCCTGGCTGTATTTGTGAAATACCGTGCTCTTCATACGCTCGCAAAGTGGGGAGACAGAGTGGAGGTGAATGAGTCAGCCCTTTCAACTCAATTACAAAACAAATACAGGACCCTGTGAGCTGGGCCTCTTCCATCCTAATTGGCATCAGCACCAGAACCCCAGCTCCAGCTGAGCATTTTTACAGAACAGAAAACAAGTTCTCAAATGAGCCTGAATGGCTGAACCAGGAAATAGTTGGAAGGGATCTGTACGTTGAGCACACAAGAATCCCAAACCAAATAAAACAGCCTAAACATGGTTCACCAGCACTGTGATATTTAAACGCAAGAAGTACCTTTTGGGGAAGCTCAGCCAACTGTATATGGTTTTGCTGGGAGAGGTTTGGTTTCAGAGCCTTGATCAGACTCATATGACGGGAGCAGAGGATTTTAGCACCCCTCGCTAACGTGATTCACTGCCTATTACAACACGCTTCCACTCGCGCTGGTCTGCGATTGCACTTCATTGTCTTTTTTCCACCGATACAAACCCTGAGGCCAGCGCTTTCTTTTGCTCAGCGCTGTGCGTTCACAGGGAAGGAGTGGAACATCTTAAAGGTATCCATGTTCAGCTAAGCACATTAAACACGGGCTTTAAAAGTTTATCCGTGTGCTTTGGAGATCCGTTAAAAAGGATTGGGCAGTTTCTTTCACTGTGTCATCTTGTTTTATTTCTTTGTGCCACGTACTTCAATCCAGAACTTGTGGAATGTGTAGGTAAGAAATGGATTATCTGAGAATGTCCAGAATCCATGGTTTGGGTTCCTCGTATTGTGTTGTACTGAATTGCACTTGGGTCCTTCCACAATTGCTTCCCAGCTTCAGCCCCTCTTCAGGTCACAAGTATTTGGAGATGAGATAGGGCCATGTGGCTTGTTATCTACGGTCAGAGGGACTCTCTCCATGATCAAGAAACCTTGCATAGAGCTGTTGGTTGTTTCACCACTGTCATTTAATTGGATATTTAGCTTATTTGATGGATTTGAGGGCCCAGAGCTATTTTTCTCATTTAACTGACAGTGTGGGGGGACTACACGAGGAAGGGGAGGAAGGAAAGCAGCTTTGCACATGCTGTTTCACACTCTCAGGTATGAACGAGGCTGAGGTGAGGTACAAAGTCTCAAAGAGCAAACTGAACATTGGTGGCCCATGACCACTGTGTGCTGCTGCTGCTGGACAGACCAGTGAAACCATCCTGGTTTAGCATCTGAATCACATTTGTCTTCCCTATTTCACTGAAAGACAGAAAAAAAGGGTGAACAGAGAATTAAAAGAGAAATTTTCAAAAGCACCTCAGAGATGTAGGGGCACAAGTCACATTTCAAATCAATCTTTTATATCTGAGGGGTCTTTGAAAATCTTCTTAACAGTTTCTGCACTTTCTGGCCTCTGTGTCTTCTGAAGCCACCATTTTAATCAGTCTTAAGGCAAAAAAATCATTCATCTCTGCTCTCTGAGAAGCTCCCATTCCCAATTTCTGTTAAAACTCCATAAAATCACCAAACCCTAAAAACCATCAACACTATGTGCAATAGAAACTGTTTGCTGTTTGAAAATTAAAAAAAGCTGAGCTGTTTACAGACTCATAGGCTCTCTCTCATCCTCACTGAAGGACTTCAGCAACAAAAACAGAAAAGGGCTCGCATAGGGATAGAGCAAAACCCTTCGTGTCTCTTTTTCACAAAGAAGATCTCAGGATGTTTTCATTTCCCCCCTATTTCTTCCCACCCTCCTGACAACTCCATTGCTCTTTCTTCTCTTCTCTTCTCTTCTCTTCTCTTCTCTTCTCTTCTCTTCTCTTCTCTTCTCTTCTCTTCTCTTCTCTTCTCTTCTGTCCCTTTTCTCCCTTTGTCTTTCACTGTTTTCCTCCCCCTTGCCCTTTGCTGAAAGCCCCGCTCATTCAGTTACTTGTTGTCATCTCTCCTTGAAGCTACCACCACTGCTGCTCTGGTCAAGAGGTGTTATTTAAAACCCAGCAGCTCCCTAATGTTGTGCAAAGGCGTCATCAATCATGCCAGGAAAAGAAAGCGCGGCTCATGTGGGTTCAATTAGAGGCACAGTAGTGGGCAGAAGTGGAAGAATACTTAGAGGGGAGGGCACAGCTGTTCATTTTTAAGGAGAGGAAACTTCACACTTGAAGCATCGCTTGAAGAAGGAGCCGGCTGGGATCTTGGGCAGCAGGAAGGAGACATGAATTCTCCCAGGCTGCTAAAAGTCCCAAGGAACAAATCTTTCTGGCACCATATTTGTTTAACTTTGCATCATCTTCACTGTACTGCACACTGTATTTTTGGAGGCTCTTTTTTTTTCCCCCCTTTTTTTTTTTCCTTCTTGCTTGCCCTCCCTCCTTGCGTAAGCCTCCTTTGGAAGGCAGGACATGAAGGGAAGCGGTTGCTGTGATGCCCGTCAGAGCAGCACAGAGTGCCCAAAGTGACAGCTAATAAACCAGAGGAGAAAGCCAAGTGCTTGGTACAGGCTGCTGTGAGCTGGGTGACCTTGTCAGATCAGACAGGTGAAACAGGCACGTGTCTGCTTAGGCTTCGGGTGGAAGATCTGCAAAGGCAGATGCAGATGCTGCCGCTAAGATCCAATGCCAGGTCCGATGGCAGCACTGCTGAGGCTGTTGACTGGAAATACGCCCGAGGTGCAGCATGGTGCTGGGGAGAGATGGGCTCCTGCTCAGCAGGCTGGAGTCCTGTCCCAGGGCACTGCAACGATCCCACCTTCAGGTGGGATGTTGCAAGAGGGAGAAGCTGAAAGCTGGTGGGTGCCATCTGCCATCGTTTCTGTGGTAGGGCTGACCTCCGTGCTTTCCGTCAAAGCCACTAGTCTTTGTTTGTCTCCATTGCAGGGAATGGTCTCTGTTATGTTCTGCTGCAGAAACGCATGTGCTCCTATTGCTTGAAGTGATGACATGATAGACATGCTCTAAAATGTGCCATTATTATGTCTGACCTTGAAAACCTCAGCTTCCATCATACAAAGTGTGGAACAAATTACTGGGAAAAGCTGAGAATACAGGGTCTTGCCCACATGGGTGCAGATTCTCTGGGTGGGAATGGCCTTGCCAGTGTGCCAGGAAGAGGAAAAGCCATATGGGTCTGGAAGGAGGTGACTCTTCCAGATTTGGTTACTGTTTTTGTTGGGAAAGACCATGGGGAAAACCCTAGGGGATGAAAACATGGAGAGACTCTTTTTTTATTTATTTTTTTTATTTCCCCCCCCCCCCCCCCCCCCCCATCAAGGTCTAGAACAGGGGCAGAAATAAAGTGCAGTGGAGGTAGAGCTGTGATGAGGGATCCCTTCCCGGGAAAGATGACCCCAGGCACACTGCATTTCCAGCTGGCTGTAGTGTCCTGCAGCTTTCTGCTAGCAAAGACCACGGCTGCAGCTGAAATACTCTCACAAGTGTTGGGCTGGGCAAAACGTTCTTGCCCATTTTCTGTAAGGTGCTGTCATGCACAGATATTGCTTCTCTTTAAAACTGCGTGTTACATTCTGGATTCTGAATTTGCACTGTTTATTTGGTGTACACCAGAGGTACCTCTGATGTACAACCCTGTCATTAGAGAAACTCCCTTGCGCACCATGCTGTGTCTCAGCAGTCACTATCAGCAAGCAGGAACAATCATTTATTCCTAAACTAGATCACACCACCATTAACAACTGAATTCTTGGAGGTGAATCTCCTATCGCTGATAGATTTTCCCTGTGCTCAGCATGGATCCAACATCCAACAAGACACAGTGCAAGACCCATGTCTTTTCCATAACATTTGGATAGCCCCTGACATCAATAGCTTGGTTTTATGTTTTAAGCTCCTGCTGTTCGAGGTGCCCAGCAGCCATGGTGCTGGAGTGTTATTTGATGATAGCATCAGTTAAGGGAAATGGAGGCTTTGCTGAATGCTGGAGCAGCCCAGTCCAGAGTGCAAATGTGGTGGTGATGCTGCTGTATGTATGTGTTATAAAGACATGGAAATATGCCGTATCACCCCTTCTCCTGTGGCCATCACACTGTAACTTCCCGGAAGCACATGCATCTTCAAGTCATCAACTGTCTACAGTATAGATATACTTTTTAATGGTGCAGATATTCTGTTAAGCCACAAAGGCAGAATAAATGGCCACTGGGGAGCAAAATGATTGAGAATGAGAACAGAGTGTCACTTCACCTGAGAGCTCCAAGAATCCCAGAATGTGCTACTCTGAATTTGTAGAAAAGACTTTTTTTTTCCATCAGCAGTGCTCCCTGTTTAAACAAACTCCATGGTCTAGAAAAGGGGTTTTGTGCCCACTTGGGAAGTGTCCAGTTTCTCAGCTCTGGGACTGCTTTTTCCATTCTGAACGCAACCATATATCAAAGGGAGACAGGTCTGAACTTCTGTTGAAACCATTAGGGTGTTTTTGCAAAAAGGGAATCCAGGTCCCTTTGATGTGTGCTAGAAAAATTCCCCTTCCCTTTATAAACCCAGATCAATGGTCAGCAGTGCAAATCTCCTGTGAGCGTACCAGCCCTGAATAAAATATTCCCTGGAGGCAGAGGAGTGCTGCTGTATGGCTTGGTCAGATTCCTCGCCGCTATCTTCCCCTTCTCGTGTTTGGGTTTCTCACATTTCTTTTTCTTCTGTCCCTCTCTTTATTCTTTATTCTGGTATGGAGGGAAGACTCCTACTTTCAGATTCTTCACTTCCAGTTTGTAGTATTTTTCCCTTTTTCATTAGAAAGTGGACATATTGTTTATTCTGTTCTTTTTTGCCAACATCTGTTTGTCCTTCAGTCACCCAGTGAATTCTTCACCTTAGCTATGGATGGGCGGCTCCATTACCTCCCCCCCCCCCCTTATTTTTTTTTCCCCTTTCCCTGGCACTTCAGGACTTGAATCTGCTCCATTGCTTGGACTGTTCCTCAAATCCATGGCAGTGTAGCTTCTGTGTGGCTATGATGGTAGAGTGACTTTAGGGAAGTCAGACTGTATTTGACCTCTCAAGTGCCAGGTGAACGTACAGGGGGGACGTGCTTGGCTCTGTCCATTGCAGACTCCTCCAGGAAAAAGTCTGTCCTCAGGCATGCATGTCCCCAGCACCGGGACAGTGGGGCCCTGATTTCATTTGTAACCTTGGGGCACTGTGATGGTAAAGCCATTACAGCAGCTTTCCGTGTCTGAAGACAATGCTGACATGGCCCGGGCTACCTCCCGTGGTACCCCAGCCCTACGGGAACTGACACCTTGGGAGAGCCTCGGGTGGGAGTCCCAGATGGGTTCAGGTCAGGTTGGCTTTTCCTTCAGACCCAAGGGTGAGTCCCACTGCTCAGCAGTGCGTGGGCGTCCCCTTGGAGTGGCTGTGTCACAGAAAGGTGGCAGGATGGGGGACAGCTGGCAGCTCCCACAGCTCAGATTGCAGGCTCCTTTCTGATGGCAGGGCAGGGCAGTGGGCTTCCCGGTGGGCTCAGGGCGATGCAGGCAGGAGTCAGGTTGTTGGTAGTGCTCCACTCTTCACATTGAAGCACTTTGGTGTCTCACCCCAGAGGTGACAGAAATAGACGCGGGTTCTCTGACACTGTTTCTTGTGGGGCCTTGGTGGCTTTAGGAGCTGCTGTCCAAATGATGATGGTAGTGGTCAGGCCCAGTTTTGTTTAACTTGTGAGCCAAAATAAGGGCTGTTGTTGGGCTTGAAATGATGTTGATCTCTCCCTTGCCGGCTGTGGTGACTGTAGGCATGTATCTTTTTCCAGATGGAGGCCAGCATCACCATGACTTGCATGGATGGGAAGTGGAACAAGCAGGTGACCTGCGAGCCCGTGGACTGTGGCATCCCAGACCAGTACCATGTCTACCCTGCCACCTTCAACTGCAGCGAGGGGACCACCTTTGGCAAGAAATGCTCCTTCACGTGCCGCCCGCCCGCTCTTCTGAAAGGTATCAGAGGGTGTGCAGTGACCTGGGGATAGCTGCATGGCTAACACAGACTGCTCCTAGGAATATATGTTACTGGCGCTGGTTTTTAGAATTATTCATGATATTTTAAGTATGAAGAATTATGAGACTCTATGGGAAAGTTTATTTATATTAGAAGTTAAGTTCCTTTGCATCTGTCTATTACCTTCCTTTGACCTTTCCTTGATCACGGCCAACCAGGCAGTAACGACAGTGAATATTGCTTCCATGCAAACAAAACATGGAAAAGTCATGGGGATAAATCAAATTGAACTCTCTCATCTTCTTTCCCATGCCTTTTCTATTTTCTGTGTCTCCCTTCTATGCCTTCTCCCTGTACTTGGAAAGGCAGAAGACAGAAATGTCCCGTGTCCCAGTGGCACAGTCCCCCATCACTGTTTTTCCTAATCCACCCATCACCTCTCCCCTTTTCCACACTCGTCTTGCTCTATCTCTGACCTTTCTCTCCTCTTCTTGTTTGGGACACTCTACTTTTTTTTTCTTTTTTTTTTTTTTCTTTTCTTAAAAATAACACATTCTGCTGCCTTTTTTCCTTTTCTCCCCCATGTTCTTCCCTGCTGCTTTTCTGCTAGTATCCTCATCATCTTCTCAGCACCATCAACTCCTCCGCTCGCTGGCATATTACCCTTTTTGATCTGGTCCTCAGGAAAATAAAAAAAGATATCATTGCTAATTTGAAGGAACATTAGAGCCAAATTAACTTGTCATCTTGCAAGTGGACAACTGCTGTTGTCAACTCAAGTACAAATGCTGTATAAGCTTTTTCTGTACACACGGTATCACCTTTTCTACTAGGATTTAGTGCAGAACCCAGAAAAGGCTTGGGAAGTATTCTTCATTTTAGTGAGAGGATATGTTGATTTCTTTTATAACCAAATGTATAACTCCAATTTAGGAGGATAACTGCAAGCAGCAAACACACAGTGGAAGTTAAGACTTTAAGTTAAGACTCAAAAGGAAGGTTTTATCAAAGAACTCCCTATTTTTCTTCATATACTCAGAGGGTCATCTTCAACACGAGGTGTTTTTTCATTGAAAGTGCCTGGAATTTTTTTGAGGGGGCGATGAAAATAGCGGTGCTCATTATTAGGACCAACAAGAGCTTCAGCTGATGACTCCGGCAGGGGCAGCTGGAGGGATGATAACCAGCCCCCGCGGCGGGGGGGCAGCTGTGGTGCAGTATCACTTCACTTTTGCCCAGAAACTCTGTGAGCTGTGAGGTAAAGGCACCATTTGGTGTACAGCCACTGGTGATGACTAATAGATGTTGCCACTAAGCTTCTGGAGAGCAGCGTTCGAATGACTCATGCCTAATTCAATCACTGACGTCATGACAGCCACTGTTGGTCATGTCACAGCTTATCACTTTGCAGTGGCAAGTATGATATCACCGCGGCTGGTGTGCAGGGCTGTGGGTGAGTCAGAGCAGAGGAGCAGGCTGGGGCACTGGAGCAGAGCCCCCCTCCCACTGCAATCCCACTGCAATCCCACTGCAATCCCTCTTGCAACCATCTGCAGCCGGCGAGGGGAGAGGAAGCCGAAAGCCGGGGCTGATTTACTGCAGCTTCTCTTATCTGTGCGGGTAGGGCAGGAGGGCTTTTCCACATACCTTCCTGAGCCCTCCAGAGCCTTTTGTTTTCTTCTTCTTTGAATTCCAGCCTCATGTCCCGGCTCTCTTCCTTCCCCCTCAGAAAGATGCCATTGCTCTGGGGTTAGGAGTTTGTCAGTATTATTTCGGATAACGCCGAAGTTGGCTTAGCGTTGAAAATATGCCTTGTGGGTTGAGAAGAGTTCCTGCAGCAATGCTCGGGGATTTCAATCGAGTATTAGGGATTTTTGAAGGGTTAGTGGCTCATAGCTGTGCTTTGTTTCTTAGGAAAAGCTTATGCCTTTTCAACATACAGTATAAAATAACAAAGAATGTAAAATACACTGAGACTAGGCTACTTTTAGCTTAACCTTCTGAAGTCAAGTAGGTCATAGCAGAGGCAAATAGATCTATTGTACCTTTTACCTTTGAGGTGCTGGCCAAGAAAGCTTCCTAAGGAAAATGAGTCTCTAATGAGTGTTATGAATCGTATTTATCACAGTAGTCCCCAAGGACTGAGAGTCCCCAGCTGAGAATGGCTCCTCATTGTGTTGGAGTAGTGAGTCTAAAACTAACAGATGCTGCTCCAAAAGGCTCAAAATTGAAATAAAAAGGACAAATTCAGGGAAGAGATATAACACAGAAGCAGAATGAAGAATGTAATGGCAACAAACCCTCTGTTAATGCCATGACTTTGGAGAGGAGAGGGTGATGTATGAAGCAAGCTTCCTTTCAGAGAAGAACAAAATAAGGAAGAGAAATACAAAAGATTGCAAAGTCAGTGTGGTTTCCCCTATGCTACAGCATTTCCTGAAATAAGCACTGTCTGCCTGTCACCTGAAAACAGAGTTCTTAATGATTTAATGGCATCATCTAGAAAGAGAAAATGCATAGGACATACACAGCTGAATTTGTCAAACCAACCGAGGTGGCTTTTGATATATTATGCGTGTAACTATATTTTGAAAAAAAAAAAAAAAATAAAATAGTGCTGCTGAATGTTGTTGACTTTGCTCACTGTTCTTCTCAGGAAACAACAGCAACTTGACCTGCATGGAGGATGGGCTGTGGTCCTTTCCGGAGGCCCTGTGTGAGCTGATGTGTCGAGCACCCTCCATCGTCCCTAATGCAGATCTCCAGACTACTCGTTGCCGAGAAGATAAGCACAAAGTGGGCTCGTTTTGCAAGTACAAGTGCAAACCAGGTTACCATGTCCCTGGATCCTCCAGAAAAGCAAGAAAGTACGTGAAAGAGTAAAGCCATGTAGTCAGTATGATTCAGAGAGCCACGAGTTAAGTGATTCTGGGAGAGGGATGGGCTGTTTATAATATCAGGAATATCACTGAACAATTTCTTCACACAGATAGTTGTGCAGTTTCAAGGGGATTTAGGCACCTAGTTCACTTACGCTTCTTTGCAAATCCTAACCAGTGCTCAGAAAACAGACCTTACCTTAGAAATACCCCTTTGATATGCAGCCTGGGGAGTCCCCTTTGAAACTCTGTGGGAAAGGGTTACTGCTATCATATACTCCTGACTCTGCACAAACCCACTTCAGACCAACCACAGCCCAAAAATCTGGGAAGCAGAGTTTTTGAGAGATGTGTCCAAGGCCAAAAGAGGAGTTTAGGCTGGGCAACTCAATGTTGGCTTTGCAAATAATCATTATTTTTGCTCAGAGACTTCATGACGCAGATTCACAACTTGATCCCTAACTGCTAAAAGCTCAAGCACACCCATCCCCTTCAACCTGCTAGCAGAGCTCAGAGGCTTTAAAGGCTCTTAGCTGACTCAGCCACTCAATAAATGGTCTTGGTTTTTTCTGCACAAAAAGGCGAGCCTTTAAGATCCAGTGCACGCAAGACGGCACGTGGCTGCCAGGCGCTTGCGTGCCTGTTACCTGCGACCCTCCGCCTTCCAAGTTTCACGGGCTCTACCAGTGCTCAAACGGCTTCCAGTTCAACAGTGAGTGCCGGATCAAGTGCGAAGATGATGACAATCAGTCGGTGAGTCTCTCTTACCTAAATTATCTCAGCCCACACAATCATGGGTTTAGCATATGTTCCCTGAGGACCCTGATTTTAGAGGGGCAAAGTGCCTTTGAGCTCTTCTGAGACCAGAGGCACAGAAATGGAGACGGGAAATACATAATTAGAGGGAGAGTGCTGCAAAGAGCCTGGAAATATTATTTTTATGATAGTAGTAATGCTGTTAACTATTACCTGTGGAGGACTAGCCGTGACTGACTTACTGTTTCTGGGCAATAAGTGGCTGAAAAAATTGCCTCATTGGCTCTATGATGTACCTAGAAAATACCAAGTAATGAATGAAAGTAAATAGGATATGAGTTACCTTCACCCTGGTTGTTCATTCTGGTTTACCTTGCTTTTCTCTCCAATTCTTTTTCTCATTATCGTTATGTCTATGTGTGCCATATGATAATTGAACTTTATAGGGATTGCCACTATTCAGGTGAACTGTCTCTAAACTGTCATGTTTCTCTGGCAGTGAAGTTGTCATTTGGCATCAGGGGTCAGATCCTCATCTGGCATAAATCAGCATGTTGCCTTTGACTTCCTAGGAGCTTTGTTCACTGACACGAGAAGGTCTGGCCTTTAATATCACGTTTGAAATGCTTAGTGTTCCTCGCCAGAGGTAATTATAGTTTGTGAGATCAGTGACTTCTCCCAGAAGTGCTGCTGCTGCTTAGTACACTTGGGAAGAGAAAGTGGGAGTTGTAGAAGCTGCTGCTACCACACGCACTGCAGAGAGCAGGGAGTGCCATGTCAAAGGCCTTTTAACTTAATTCCACATTCTGAGGACACATTAAAAAGAGACCAACCCTGCCCTAGGACCAGTGATCGGAAAGGCACCTCTGATACCTGCTCCAGATGTTAAAAGCCCATTGCTGCTCCTATTCCCTGCCAGGCTGGCCTGCCTCTTCACGGGGAAAACAGGCAGAGCCCTGGGGTTTTGCATCAAGGCACCTGGAAAAGTTTGACTTGTATAGCTTACATGAGGTTTTGAGCCTTGTGAAATGAGAGGTTGCGCATGTGGGTGCAGTTGGAGTGGGAGCTCTGGGATATGCCGTCAGTGGCTTTGTGCATCTACCACCAGCTCAGAATGGTCAGTGTGGCTGAAGACATGTCCTACTGCTGCCAGCGCAGGGAAACCAGGGCCATTGGGGTTATGAAAATGGTGTAACGGGCTTGTGTTTTGCTTTTAAATGAGCTGGATGTGAAGAGGAGCAAGCAGTGGAGTCAGGGTTACAGCAATAATGAAGTGAGCTCTGGAAAAGGAGAGATACGGCTATGTCTCTGTTACTGTAAGGAAAAGTGTAGTGACTGTTCAGCTGCGAAAGCACCTTGAGCAAAGGACATCTTGAGAAAGGGATTTGCAGAGAAAGGTATTTCCAGATATCCCAGAAAATAGACTACAGAAAAAGAGGGAGGACTCCTGGCACAAGCCAGAACCACTTGAGAGGTGTTAATTATTTAAGGATTAAACCCCACTAAGTCTCTCTCAGCTATATAAGGTGATAATGCACGTTGCATCCAAGCAAGAAACCCAGCAGGGATTTTCACAAGAGATTTTGCAGGTCAGGGAATGATGGACAGTATGTTACTATAGCAATGGATATCCTGGGATCTCTGAGTATGTTGCAGAAACTATACAATAGGACCCTCAAGCACAGCCAGCTCCAGGAACATAAATCAGGTTTCATGGCTCACCTTTAAAAAACATGCTTGAACCCTGGCATGCAAATTGCACTGGAAGTGCACCACGCTTGCTAAAACAGCAAATTGTGTTCAATTATCACTTAGTGATTTCTTCCTGAATTTGTCACCATGCTGAAAGATCATTACTCAGCTGTACATATGGCATCTCTTAATCACCAGGAACATAATGGTCATTTAAGCAGGTACCTCCCCTAGCACACAGAGCAAGGGTCTTCCATTTCTGAATATTGTGCACAAATCATATGAACAGTCAGATCTAAATTAATCAGTCTCTGCCAAACTGGCCCTTAGGTGAGAGTCACCAAGCTGGATCACACCCTGAGTCCATCTGGTCCATTATCTTTTCATATGATTTTCTTATTACTTCTGGCAATGGCCAGATGTCTAGAGAAGGGGAAGCAGGTCCCATGCAGTAGTCTGCCAATAAGACCACTTTGCATCTCACTAAACGTTGTGTTCATCAGCAACGCTGAGCAGAAAAGGCATTAGGACGTTAAGGACAAGACTGACACCAAAGGCTGCTCAGTCTTCCATGCCGGTACCAGGGGCCTGCGCAGATCCATGTGGGTTGTGGGGAAGAGCTCCTAAGAAAGGTTCAGCAGCCCTGCTGGGATTCCAGCATGGACAGCACACTAAAGGGCCCCCGAAGATATCCACCACAATCTCCAAGAGCAGGGTGGGCTGATTGCAGGAAACATGCTTGGCACGTCAAACGGGCGGGGAGAAGCAGAGATCCTTCATGGTTCTCCCACCCAGCAAGGACCCCGCGGGAGGTTTGGAGCCCAGCCACACCAGACGTCCTCCTGTTGAATGTCCCACATTACCCCATGGCAGTTAGGCTCACAGATCCTGCAGAACAGCTTGCGCAGAAATCCCCAATGCCACAAGGATAGATCTGACAAAAGATTGCCTGTGCACTCCTTTGTTGTTTCTAAAGAGCATGATATTTCCCCTTGGACTTCGGTATTCATTCTTCAGTATCATACAGAGAATGTTTTCTATGAGAGAAATGTCATATTCTATTCCTTGCCCATTCCCACACCAGAGGATTTTTTTTCTCCTTTCCACCTGCCTCTGCATGGCTGTCTCAGCCCCTTCGCTTGCTGTCACTCAAGGCAGCCAAGCTCTAAAGAGCACGTTCTGCCCTGCTAAGCATCCCTGCTTGTGTCCCGCTTTCCTTCCTCCTTCAGATGGCCATTGGGGATTCTTTCTGTTTTGAGACAAAGATGGTGCAACTAGTTAGAAAATGGGCAGAGGGGAAAGGTTGTCTGCATTCAAGGTAATGTCTCAACAACAGCAAAGAAGGCAAATGGGGAGAATGCACCTTTATCGCACCTGCAGTGGGTCTATATTAAGGCAGAGACCTGCAAGGGCCTTGTAAAGACATTGCATTGCACAGAAGGGGCATGTATGTGTGTTTGTATGCAATGCAGGGTTTTTTTATTATTATTCTTTGGAAGAAAACTCCTCCTTGCCCCCAGGGCTGGCAGTCCCAACCTGGGGCTCTTCCAGCTCCAGCAGAACTTTGCTCCCAGCTCAGCTCTGCCCACTTCTCACTTCTCACCTTGGCCTTGCTGCTGGTTTTGTGACCATTCTCCTTATCTCCTTCTCTCGTTCCCAGGGCCGTGGAAGCAACGTGATTCACTGCCGGAAGGATGGCACCTGGAGCGGCTCCTTTCATCTCTGCAGAGAAATGCAGGGCCAGTGCACACTGCCCACACAGCTCAACAGCCACCTGAAGCTGCAGTGTGCCGGCGGCTACGGCATAGGTCTGTGAGCACCAGTCTGGGTGCAGCTCAGAGGGGAGCAGCAAGACGGGAGGTGGGGATGAGGGTGGGAACGAGAGGGAGGAAGGAAGGAGCCTGCAGTCCTTGAAGTCACCTTCTCCTGTGGACCTCTTTGCCTGAGTGGGAGGCTGCTGCGGGAGGCTTTTCGGGGAACTGCTTTTAAGAAACATGAACCTTTGAGAGGCCAGGCATCATATAACATGCTCTGATTGCCTGCTCCTTGCAGCGCTTCCAGTTTCATCATGTCCCTTCTTGGCCAGCTGGTTTTAATGGGCAGCCAGCACACCAGACTACACCAGAGACACATCCAGTCCTCAAAACACAGGGAGAGATTGTACCTGCGTTTGCTCTTACACCTTTGTAAGGTCCCCCTCCTTCAACCACACGCACACACGCACAGCCCAGAGGCTGAAAGTCAGGAAGCCGGCAGGGAAGCACAGCGCCAGGATGATTCAGGTCTCTCTAGAAAGAATATGAGATCAGCTGAGTTTCCCCTTTGGTATGAAGGTTGTTTAGGAGCTGTTGTAAGGGTATGGTTTTCCCCCTGGTCATTCCGCCAGGGGTGATGACTTCCTGTGCTCAGCCCCGCTTTGTATCACCCAGGCAGAGGGAGGGACAGACTGCACACTGAATTCTACACACTGTGTTGTATTTTCAGCCCCTGTTTTTGAGGTCTCCCTGCTCTAAGGGCTGCAACGGGAGCTGCACTGGCTGCAACCCTCACAGACCCATGAGGCCCCTTCCTGCAGCTCCAGCCCCTGCCAGCCCCCTCCTCCCTCCCCCTGTCCCTTTGAACTTGGAGACATTTCCTCGTTGCACGGCTCCCTCATTATATCGCAGCCATGCAAGGGACCACAAGCCTCCTTGTGTTCCCTCCCTGGGGAGGTGAACACAACCTGGATGAGATCACTACTCTGTAATGATGCCAATTACAGATCATATATCAAAACAATTCTGACCCACTCCTTTCCGTAAGTGTAAATAGCGTGGCAGAGCGCGGGAGAGCGAGTGGCGAGCAGACTGTGGCGACTCAATGTGGAGAGGCATTTTACCCTTGAGATGAGGTTACCTCCTGGGGCCGGCCAGGTTTTTGCAAGGAAAGAAATACCGATTCCTGGTTTGGAGGGGAGCATCTCAGAACTGGAAGCAGGAGGGTCTGCAGCTGCCCACACAGGGGGCGCCTGCCAACCCTTAGTGCTTTCCCAGCCCTGCTGGGGCAGCTGTCAGCAGGTACCAATCCCAGATGCAAGATCGAGTGGGTTTGATCCTGGGATGGGACCACACAGCCATCAAGGAGGTGAACAATTAATGGGCTGGATCCTGCTTGGGAGCGTGGTTGTCACTGGAGAGAGAGGAATAGCTCGGTGAGGGCACAGCGGCCGTTGGCTTTTATCCTCAGCAGATGGAGACATACCACACACTTTGTTAGGCTCACCCAGCACCGCCTTTTGGGATCAGATTGTTGGGGTTTTCTTCTCTTCTTTGTGTTTTTGGAAGACTGATCGATGTCCTTCCAAGAAGGTGCTCCTCCCCTGCCACCCAGTTGCAATGGGGCTGGTGTCAGTGGGCCTAATCCAGTGGGTCCCTGGAGCCACTGCCATGTGTGCTGGGAAAGCAAAACAAACCCCAAGTTCTCCCCATCCTGCTGGCTCAACGTCCCAGGTCTGCTCTGCTCCTGCTGCCTCCTCCATGTGGGAGTACATGAGAAGGCAGAAGCAGGTGGGGAAAATAATAGCATCCAGTTGTGGTCACTATGAATCCCACACACCTTCGGTAATTCCTCAGACACCTAATCTGCCCTTCCAGGCTGAGGTGTGTGTTGAGCCAAAGGTTCAGCTCTCCAAACCAGTGCAGAGATTAATTCCTCCCCCAGCGCTGATTGGAGTGCAGAAATCCTAATGACATGTTTGCAGCAGCTGTGCCATTCAAGACTGATTTTCCAGGGGGGAAATGGTAATGGTCCAACGCACTAGGGCTTACAGTTGTGTCACCACAGGGCTCTGGGATATTGCTGCAGAGTATCACAGCATGTTTTAATAAAGAAAGGACAGGATTCCCACTGGGCATGACAGTTAATCAGAGAAAAAGCAGGTTTATGTGTGAACAAAGCCATCATTACCTTTCTGCATACTTCTTATTGACTGTGGGACTTAGGTGATAGCTTGTCTGCAATATCATTAGGCTTGGTCACCCTCTGAAAGATTATTATTGAAGGTCTGTAAATGTGACAGATCAAACAGTAGGTTTTTGTCATGTCATAGGTGAGATGAGTTTGACAGCCTCTGCTTAATCAGTCCCATTGCTTGAAAGAGCAGTTAAAATAGGAAAACCTTCACGTTTTCTTGATGATCTGAAAGCACAAAATCTGACCCCCTTCTTGGAGTTAATAGCCAGAGAAATACCTAGATATGCAGCTCATACAAAAGGACCCTGGAATATCTGCCACCCCCACGATCTCCTGCTGAGATGCAGGGTTGTACTCAGCATTTCATGTGTGTCTAGAAGATATGTGATAGTTATGGTTGACTGCTAATTGCAATTTAGGAAAAATGAGCCCTAATCCTGTCCTTCAGCTGGAAGGATGCTGAAAGGGTCAGAAGCTGCTTACTTTATCCTTTAGCTTTATCCTCTCCCATGTTTTGTGCAGGCACGGAGTGTACCACCTCATGTCTGGATCACAGTCACGAGCCCATCCTCCTGCGTGTGAACGAGACTGTGCAAGACATCCAGCACTGGATGAACCCTCAAAGAGTGAAGGTCAGTGCCTGCCAGTTTCCCTCACTATATCCTGCTGCATGTTCAAGTGCGGTGAGTGAACAGCGCTGCCTGTGGTTCATGCAGGGAGGGGAATACACGGAGAATTCTGCCTTTTCAAAAAGAATGCCTGATGTTTGTTGTGTCTTTGCATATTGTTCTGGTAATGCGGTGGCTTCCTCTCCAAGTTGCTTTCTCTCTGTGATTTCCCAGTGAAAGTCAGTTCAAGGTAAAGGTCCCAAATCAGTGCGCTCAGATCCACCCAGCACCTACAGTGGGTGTGATCTGGAAACAGGATTCATTACACAGGAAGGTGTGATGGACAGTGAGAGAAAGGGCACTGGCCAGGTTTTATTTTCTTCCTCCTGTTCAGTACTTTGCATTCTTTGGTGGCAGGGCTGGATTTTTCGGCACTGCTTTGGGATGACAAAAGCAGCTGATACAGAGGGTATTTCATTTCCCAAACCAGCAGAGCTGGCTGAGTCCTCCCCCCGCCCCTTCGCCCGCATGCGAGAGATGCCTGCTCAGCACAGCCCCTTCCAGAGGTCACCACTTCTTCCTCCTGCTGCTGCAAACACGCAGGCAGCATTAACTGCTCCTGGTGCTCTGTCCTGTGTGTCCTCCAGCACCTGCCGGCATCTGTCTGCCCCGATGGGCACATGCACACCCATGCACAGCGCCCGGCACACATGCTCAGCCCTGCACATGCAGGCCACTTGCAGCAAAGAGCTGCTTGGTTTCATGCCTACACTTGGATATCAGCGGGACACGCTCATCTACCCCATTCTGAAAACCCTCGCGTCATCTACACAAATGTGCCCTCTTGCCTAGAAATGCGTGTAACCAGGTGCTTGTGCCTACGCAGTATTTCTGCAGGTGCAGATGTTTATCTGGACATGCTTAAGTGCATGTCGGAAGACGCTGGCACATCACGTGTCACCAGGGTGCAGGTTGCTGGTGGTGCTTGAGCAAACACTGTCGGCTTTTACATACTTGGCCCTGGCTTTGCAGCAGTCTGTTTTACACACTTGAACTCCATTTAGGAGGAGAACAAGCAGCCACCACAGCCCCAGCATGTCCTGAGCAGCTTTGACAGTCTATTTGCTTCTCTACATGCCTAAATATGTACCCAAGGTTTGGGATTTTTGAAATCTAGCCTTGGCTGTGGATAGAGAGCCACTCCAAAAATCTCCACCACTTTGTACTTCCCTACTTCACACAGAGCAATAGAATAAATCCTGGAAAGGGGTGGGGAACCTAAATCCAGAGATTACAACAAGCTTGCAGTGTCCTTCCCAGCTTCCCATGTACTCCAGACACCGAGATTATATTACTGCTAAGCCTAGGCTTTGCCAAGTTTCTGGCATGGAACATAAAGAAAACCCCTATCTCTGTATTAGGGGCAATTTCTCACTGGCCCTTTCCCGAGTGCTAGACTTTAAAGTGGTTTTGTAATTCATGGTGAAATAAAGTGACAGCTTCCCTCCCGTTCTCTGCTGTGCTCCTTCGTTTATTGATGCGGGTACACAGAGGGAGCTGTAACGAGTTTTATACCTGCAGGTCTCTGGAGGGCTCATTAGGCAGCAGGGAAAACATATAGTAGTAAAGGGATGAGGGGAGCGAGGGGTGGAGGAGAAATCATGTTTCCAAAAGTACTGTGGTAAATCGGACCTTTTTTGCCCTGATGGTGAGGATCTTGCAAGAGTTTTAGGCTGTAAGCAGATACAAGTTCAACCCCACAAACACTTTCTAATTGGAGGGTGAGATTTGGGCTTGAAAACTTGTGTTGGGCGATGGAGGGGAGCCTTTAGGAGATGAGTGGTGTGATGCTGAAACACGCTGGAGGAGATTTTTTTGGTAGTTACAAAACATCCATCTTATTCAACTCTCCAGATAAAAGGATGTCACCCACGGGGAGTGGTGCCTCGTGGGGTGCCACTGGGGGAAATGCTGCTGCTGGTGGGACTGGGCAGACCCTGGAGAGATGGGGCTGGGATGCCTAAAGGGAAGGTCCCCATGGCAATGTGCTCTGTATCATTAATAATACCTGTCTCTGTTTATGGTCAGTGGCAGCTTGCTGTTGTGCCATACAAGGAACAGGAGCAGCTGGTTGCATTTACGCAGCAAGTCTTTGTGGATCTCAGAAGGACTTGAATGATGCAAAGGAAACAGTTACTTAATTTCAGGCACAAGTAATGTACAAATGAGTGTAGTACGAGCAAATATAGGCGGGACTGACCTGTGGAGCCTACCTTTGAGAGGACAGGCACAGATAAAACACAGGGAGAGCTGACAAGGAAAAAAAAAAAATATATATATGTGTAGCTGTTCAAGCAATAGCTGTTATGGAAGCAAAGTGGCAAGAAGGAACCATCCCTCCTCTGGGGGTTGTTTAGAGTAGAGCTGTACAAATCACTTGATTTTTCGGTTCACTCAAAGTTCTGTCAAATTAAAAAAAAAAATGTTTTCCCCTAATCAAAGCAACTCTTTTGTTGTTGTGATTTTTGGTGAACCAAAAAAATTGGAGAAAAAAACATGCTGGTTTGATCATAACGTAACATTTCATTTCCAAGGATTTTTTTAAACTTTTTGTTTAATGCAAATGAAGAACTAGAAATTAAATGTCCTCTCAAAGGAACAACAACAACAACAGATATTTAATTTCAAGCAATGTGTAAATATTACTGTGTTTTTCAGAATTGGTTTAGGCTGAGTTGTTTTGTTGGGTCTGAAACAGTTTGCCGAAATCAGTGTAAGTTGGCAGTGTCTTCCAAATTGGTATTTTCAGCGGGGGCGGGGGGAAGGGAAACCAAACTGAAATCTTCTGTGCATCTGCTGTTCTGCAGTGGGCCGTGTTCGGAGCAACCATTGCTGCTTCTCTGATTTCCCATTTACTGTGCGTGCGCAACGGGCAGCGAGCTGTTGAAGACACCTATAGATAGAGCTGCCAAGTTCGACTATGCAGGCAGTGGAGAGAAAAAAAGTGAAATATCCCAGAAAGACAGCTTGACAGCTCTTTCCCATTGACTGCAGAGAAACAGGACAGACACCTAATTTCTTAGGTTGTCTGAATTTTGGGTTCTTGCCTTTGTGCTGAGCAGGAACAGTCCAAACACTGTGCAAGTGTGTGCATGCCTGGGGTAGCCTTCAAAGGGTTGGTGTGCCCGACTCTGCCTACCAGCGGGGCTGAGTGTGGCTATGCCCCCCCCGCATGCCTGGGACACTGCCCGACTGCTGGCGATGTGTTTTGCCATATGCACCGCAAGCCCTGGGATTTTGGATGTCCAGAAGTCATTAATGGGGATTCTCCTTAAATACTCCTGGATTCATTTTAGCTTTGCAGCTTCTCTCTTTCCTTCCCCTCTCCCCTTTCTGGGAGTGTTGGGCTCATTTTGCAGACAGGGAAACTGAGTCGCAGAGCGGTGATATGACTTCTTGTGGTGCAGTAGCTCAGCACCCTGGCAGGCAGGAGTTCCCACCCTGTCTGTAGCTACAGGAGGAAACAGCCACCAAGCCCAGTGTCTTTCCTCTCTCGGCAGCAGTGGCCAATCCCCTCACCACCACCACATTAAGCCCATGGTTAATTGTTTTGTTCTTTTAGTGCCTGAGGAGTGAGTTAGCTGAGACCAGTAGATGCCAGTCCCTGGGCTTTAGCCCTGGGGGACACTTGACCCGTCTAAGGTGGAGGAGAGCTCTCCACTGGCCTCTCTTGGGGAAACCTAATCCCCTCTGCAGCCTGCAAATGGTTGACATCATTGTGTTAGTTCCACCATGGGAGGGAAGTGCTGTGACCGGAGGCACTAGGTCTTCCCTCACAAGGAGAAAATGACAGCTGGATTTGCTTTCTTGGCTCTTTGTTACCTACTGTGGGAGCGCATCCCAGCTTCCTCTCCGTTCGCAGCAGATGGAGTCACAGCCACCAAACCGCAGATGTGGCTGGATGGCGTTTCTGGGATGGGGACAGGACCAAAGTCAATACACCCAGCTGCACAGTGTGGCCCACACGGGAGGGCAGCTGTGCTGCAGAAGCCGATGCACAAGGGGAGCTGGGACCATGAGGGCAGCATATGTCACCACAGCGGCTTGGAGCACGTGGCAGCACGGGACAGGGATGGGGCTTGCAGAGGCAGCAGCCGGATGGGCTTTATCTGCCCTGCACCGCCTGGCACGTGTTGCATGTAGTCCTTCCATCCACCTCCTACTACATCCCTTGTTGGCCTTGTGAGTCCACCTTCCTTTCTGTGGGCACTGATGCCATCAGACCCTGGTCATGCCTGCAGTAGTGCTGCCTATACCCTTCCTTGCTTGCTCTTTACACATTTGTTTATCTCAGTTGCCCCATGCAGCACCCCACGGCACCTATGTGCGTGTTTGCAGGGATGATGCCCAGCAACCCAAATCATCTCCGATTTCTCAACCTTCCAGTTCAGTCTCTCCCTCTACCCACATCCCCCCTCCCATCCCATTGCACCACATATACCACAGCAGCAGCCTGAGGGTACAAACAGGCTGGGTTGTGGGAATCTGGGGCTTGAAAAACCAGCAAGAGGAGCCAGGACCATGGCTGAGGGCCCTTCCCTGAGCACACCCCGCTTCCAGCTCCATGAATGTTAGCAAGATTGAATCCAGCTGGAGCACCTCTAATGGTCTCCACTAGCAAAATATCACCCAAGGAGAGGGCAAAGTAACTGGGACTAAGCTGTGGGCAGGTACCACTCCAGAGCAATGGGAATGTCCCACTGACCCAGTGATTAATCAAGCACAAGGTCAGCGGGCTTTCCTACACTATGGAAAGCGACTCAGGGCTGCACTCCCTTTCCCTGGAGGATGTCCAGCCCTGGGGATTGAGGATGACCCTAAGTGAGAGCTCCAACCAGAGTGTTGTCTGAGCAGAGCCTTCACCTTCCATCCATTCCTCTAAGGGAGGGTGCTGGAGTTTTAATACTGGGAGGTCAGGAAAGTAGTCGGCACATCTTCTGCAAGGGATTGCTCTCGCTTGGAAACCTCCTTTCTTAGGAGCCTGTTATGGGGCTCTTTGGCTCCTTTTGTAAGCTCCACATGCCATGCTCACACACATTCACTCTTATCGAGAGGTTTTGTAAGTATTGGTGCTTCTTACCAGGGGAATGTGAGACGCTCTTTGTAAGTGCACTTCTACTCATTGTCTGGCTGGCCTTGGATACAGGAGGCAAATGCCTGGGGTTTTCTGCTTTGCTTTAATTCTTGGGTTCAAATGCTCTTGAACTGCTTCCTTTACTCTCCCCCTCCCAGTCTGTTGACTGGCCTTGTTTATTTTGAAACCTAGAAAAGTTTCCTTTCTTCTTCCTCTGAAGTGCAATAAACAGAAGGGGGTGGGGGGAATTATCTCACCATTTGTGGCAGGCAACAGCCTGGAAATCTCCAGCTGCCTGTCAAGAGCACACTGGGGGAATGTCTGACACTGCAGGGCCCCGGCACCTTGCAGCCTCCCTCCCGGGGATAAACAACGTCCTCCCCCCTCGCCCGGCCGCTCCCCTGCTCACACAGACGGGCCCTGTTGCGAGGCAGGTGGGGCAAGCCGGGCTTGACTAATAGTGGAAAATCCGAGAGCATCGGAAAGATAAACAGCCCAAGTCAGATAGTATAAAAGTCCTTTTTCTAGCACACGCCAGGTAAGCCTCAAATGACAGAAACTGTAAAAACAGGCTGAGGTTCCCCTGCAGATGGATTAAATTAGCCCTCAAATAAACAGGGGAAGGGATGGCTTGTGCGTCAGGTCTTCCCAAATGTTAATCCCTTCCTTCCCCAGGCCTCCATCCAACCCTGACCCCTGTCTTTGGGTGAGTGCCTATGTGTTCATTTCGCCCAGCTGGACATTGTAGTGTTCCATCCATGGGCGATAACCCAAAATGAATATTGTGCCTGATGTCCTGGTGAAGGATGGGAGTCCGAGCTCCTAGACCTCCATGGTATTGAACCACCATCTCCACTGACCGGCCAAACTTTTCATCCACTCCTAAAATCTAAGCTTCCACATGTACAGGCAAACAGTGGCTGTCCTGCGTGTGTCATCGTTGAGTAGGCTGGTCATCATTTTTGCCCAAAACTAAGGCAAAATCTAGAAAATCTATAAACAGAGTTGGTACAGATATTATTGTAAAGCTCATAAAATGCAGCAGATGATGCTGGGTTATACCGAAGGTATGTAGTGGGAGGTGCTTTTATTTAAGATGGTGCCAAAAATGTATCTGAAAGTCCACCTTTAGCTGTTTGCATCTTCTAGAAGTACAGGTACGAGTAGTGAAAGAGAGCAATGCTTTGCAGCACCGAAGAAATCCCTAAATGGATTCCTGAAATGTCTCCCCCCTACCCAAAAGCAAGAGAGTGGATCTGTGCCTTTGCCTTTCCCTGCCACGTTCCCCCACCATGAGTGAAATATTGGACATGACATTTTAGGAGAACCTTAAATATTATTTTAATCTCAAATGTTCTGTTATTGCAAGTGTCAAGTCCAACACTTCTTGTAAATACCTGGAGGACAGCCAGGTCCTGAGAACACAAGAGGTGTTAGGAACTGAACTTCATTGGTTAAGTACAGGAGAGCCATAGGAGCCAGCATGCTGACTTTCTGTACACTGATTTCTTTGTCTTAACCTGTTGGTTTTTGGTTGGTGTTTTTTTTTTTTTTTTCTTTCCTCCAGAGCGTTGTCTGCACGGCGGGACTCAAGTGGTACCCTCACCCTTCCCTGATTCATTGTGTCAAAGGCTGTGAGGTGAGCGCTCGCATTAGCTCCGGTGGTCCGTGCTTGCTCTCCTGAATGTTATGGTAACAGTCACTGCAGTCATGTGGGCTGTAAATGCTGTTTTCCAAGTGGGGCAAACAGACTTTTGCCCTCACGATCCTGTCTACCAGGCTGTGATCACTTGCATCAGTTCTTACACTCAGTGGTGAAGTTGGTGGTTTTCCTAGAGCTGATGGTTGAGTGATACTCACAGGAGTGAAAGATCAAGTAGCTCAACAACATTGGTGGCCCATCAGCGTTTCTGAGGATCTGGGAATTTCTGGGCAGCTGCAAATACCTTCAGTTGTTTTTCCTTGATTTTGACGTCTTATTAGAGGGTTAATTCTTTCCAAGGCCAGGTAGGTTTTGGGCATTGGAGTGTGCAGGTAAACTCTAAGAAGGCCAGAGGCAGGAATGATACCACCGGGTGAACAGCACAGCTGGACAGTGAGCAAATCACACATCCCTCCACTGTGCACTTCCATCTGAACTAGAAAAAAAATCAGAAAAGTGCAGTGATATTTCAGCTGTGATATTTTTTACAGTCTTGTATATTATTTGAAAACAGCAACTACTTTGAAGGATGTGGTTTCTGCTGGCAACAGTGTTTGAAAAGTCTGAAAAGTCTGAAGATGCTTCCAGTGGTTAAACGGGGCAGGAGATCTCTGGGTCATGGTGCTCATGCAGTTTCCTTCCATGCCTTGAGTATCTTACTCATGTCAAGGAGTCAACCCTTGTGGTACCTCTGTAAGGCTGAGAAGCTTCATGGCCATTTTAAAAATAGGGTAGCTCACAGGCAGAGAGATAGATGGCTGCTTTGGTTACATGGACGGGCAGTGGAAGAGCTGTGTCTCGACCCCACATCTCCTGCACTGGTTGTGCTCTCAGCAACCCAGTCTTACAAGCGCATTGAAGCTATTTGCCTGAAGAGGCAGAACATGGCACAGAAATCCCAAATCTGACACGGAACTCTAGACCACATTGCTGTGCGACATGATTTGTCTTCAAGTAAAAGACAGGTTTCCTTCGCATACAAATGTTGGGCCCAAGAGGGTAATAACTCTTCAACAATGTAATAGTTTCTGTCTAGTTGTTTCCTAAATGAAAAGCATTCTGCTGTCAGTGCTTTGAATGCCATAAGCCATCTCACGCATTGCAGTCATGCAGGCTGGCTAGGCGCCCCTATTCTCCAAAGAGCTAAAATAACGTCCAGCAACCATTAAGAAATGCCATTCAGGTGCTGATGCACCATTGGGTATCTATTCTCCTGCTGTTTAAGGATAGTTGTTACTGAGGCAAACTTTGCAATGATGTAATAATTTACCAGAAGCCATTATTACTGACATGCTTTTTCTCAGCATTTTCTTCCCTTCCATCATTGTTAATTGCCAGACCCCTCTGCATCAATAGGAACTTTCTTCTTTTCATCATTCATCCAGCAGTGTCACCGCATCGCAATCTATCATCTTGGAAGGCTTTGCCCAGACAATTGATAATGGCCTGTAGCATCATTTTTAGAGCATGATTCTTCCAGGATCCACGAATGGGCCAGAGCTTGTTCTCTGGCATTAAGGTTTCAGAAGAAATGCCATCTTCACCAAGCCTTTTCACACGACTAGGGAAACGGGGGTTAATAAGCAAGTAGGTCAATATTACTGGGCCATTAAGCTGACACAACCCCTCATGTATTACTATCCCTAGAATGAGGGAGGGTTCCCAAAAGAGGGCTGTAAGCAGGGCGTTATTTCACCCCGGGTGAGCGCGGTGGTACCAGCGTGGTGCTGCAATGTGATTTTTTGTCGCTCCCTAGTGGCAGGAATAGAGGTCTCCGAGTCAGCCCCGTACTCCGCCGCAGCTACCGTAGGTGTTTCAGTGGGAAAATAGTCCCTCTGGACTACCTGCATAGTCCTCCAAAAACACAGGAGCACTAAGATATGCATGAAGGCCTATAGAGACCTCACCCTCCACAGCCAGGCCTCTAAGGTCTCCCAGATGAGGATTTTGGTACCAAAGCAGAACAGATGCTCATTGTCCCGTTCTTCTCCTCCAAAGGACTGACTTGCCTACTCTGCCAGTGCGAATGAAAGGCAAACTCTCCTACAGGTTTCTTCTACTGATTTTCCAGTGTTCATAGGTGTAGGTTACAGGCATAGGCATGAAAATTTAAGTCAAGCCTTTCCCGACACAGCAGACACAGCCAGGCAATACAAGGGAAACGTGGAGAAGGCTACAAGATGTCCTGGGAGGCTGGGCAAAGTTCACATTTTTGAATATGGCCAGGTTGGCATAAAAATACCTCTTCTTCTACTATATAAATCATTTCTTCTTAACTCTTAGCATATTCATTAATTAAATTGGAAGGGAGTTTGCAAGTCAAAGTCTTCGCCTATATGAATAAGTCATTCTCTGTGGAAGTCAGTGGAGCTAAGCCAGTTTACAGGGATAGGCGCCTCACCCTGTAACTCTGATTTCCTTGTCAGCATTTGTGGTATTTGCATGTAGCTAAACGAGTGAACACGATGAGTCAGTCACCTCCTAGTAGTCCTACTGTGGCGTGATATCACCATCACTGCCTGCCTTTCCTGCACCCTGATAGAAATAGGTAAATTTGCGAAACACCAGCAGTAAAAGCGTGTATTTGCACCACTCCGTAGGGTCCATTTCAATACTGATGAGCATGGCCAAGGGTCTGCCTGGGGAGAGCACAGCAAGCTCTTACGGCTGATTCTTCAGGTATCTATCATCAGGGAGACTCTGGTACTGCAATTGCTGCAAAATCCTCCCAGGAAACATCCACAAACCTCCCCACCCTCACTTCAATGATGCTTTCTTGTAAGAAAGTCCCCAGTGTGTTTTTCTCAGTGCAGAACAAATGAATTTTCCAAAGAGCAGATAAAATGGGAATGGCTCCATGAGCCCATGTGTGTAAGAAGTGTTACAGAGATATGATTCTGCTCTCTGCTGAGCATCCATTTTTCTGAGCTTTCATTGCTGCCTGGGATTCTCATACTGGGCACGGATCTCTTTTAGCATCAAGCACAGTTTTCACTTCCAAGAAAGAATTCTCTATTTGCTGACCAAGAGGGTTCCAATATGCAATGAAAAAACAGACATCAAGTCTTTTCTTCAGTTTCGTGATTATTATTCAGGTCCTGTGCAGCACATAGACTAGTGACCACATTTTCTTTTTCAAGGTGATTTATGAATTTCACTTAATAGCTTTCCACAACATCCCTCTGAATAATTGCCATTATGCCAGCTCTGAGCTGTGGAGTGGAGGAAGATTATGTGCCATAGCCAAGGTCACGTGCAGTCACTGGTGGTCGGAGAACAAGAGCATGTGGTCCCTGTGCTGAGCTCAGACCACTTCCATTTCTCTTTGTGGTATGTTTTGTGCCCTCATTGCTGACACATGTTGCATAGTTTGGAGAGCCGTGGTGGAAAGTACAGCTATTAAAAGCAAGCCAGTTTTGCTGCTATACATAACCTTCTTCTTATCCCACATAGTTTTGGAAGGTTAGCTTAAAATTATCAAAAGGTGCCACAATTTTAGATGCCTTGATGCTGTCTCTGGGACTAGATAAATTAATATTCCTGAAGCATCATCTTATGTGGGATGTGAAAAGCCAACAAGGGCTCATTTCCCTTCCATCTAGTGTCCTTTTTTTTTTTTTTTTTTTTTTATACCCGCTTTGAAGGGAGAGGGGAATAATTATGTCTTGCTTTTCAGGGCAGCTAGTAATGTTACAAACTATATGGCTGCTTCAAGCCTTCATGTTTTCCTTCCGACATATAGTTACAGGTTGTGTCCATGTCCACGCTCTCAGTCTTCTTTCTGCTTTTTTCTTTTTCAGCCTTTTATGGGGGACAACTACTGTGACTCCATCAACAACCGAGCCTTCTGCAACTATGATGGTGGGGACTGCTGTGCCTCAACAGTCAAGACCAAAAAGGTAGGGATGCCCCTTTCTCTTTTCACTGGGAATTCCTTGCTGAGTGCTTCTTTGCACCTCTTTTTTTTTTTTTTTTTTTTTTTTTGGCTGGAATAGGAAAGGTCCAAGATCTCAGAAAGACCTTCAGTCCAGGCATCAGCTCACCATAGGCACCGAGTTCTTGTGGGTTCATTTTGAAGTTCTCTCTAGGTATACATGTGCATTTCTCATCATAACCCATCTTACACCTGTGCAAGGCAGGTTCTTAAATAAACTGGTCAGAGACATTTATTCATTCTTATTGTAAACAAACTCTGGCTTCTCTATAGGCAAAGGCTGGCTCCCTCCAAAACCCTGGGTCACGTTCATTAGCAAAGCTGCATCTACTGCTCAGGAGACCTTCACCCAGAAACACCGAGAAGGGTATATTTGCCCATCCTGATATCCACCCTCAATGCTCAAAAGGGAAACTAAAGGTTAGGAGTCATTAGGAAAAGAACAGAGAGAAAAATGAAAGCATCATTGTAGGTGTGTACTTTGATCTGTGTGTACCTGCATGCATGTGGCAGTGGGACAGAGACCATAGGCATGGTTAGTGGCAGAGATTTATAAAAACATTATTTAACAGGAGGATGCTTGGGAAAATAAACCCCACTGTTTCTTATCACACAGCAATAAGGGGATGAAATGGTAATTATGTGGAAGCAGGATCCAAACAAATGAAAGAAGGTGCTTATTCACACAGTGTCTATTTGAATGATAGGATGCATTGCCACAAAGTGTTTTTAAGAACAAAAATATATTTGAAGTCCAAAAGAGAATAAACATATCGGTGAAGGTTAGCTCTATCAGTGGCTATTAAACACTGTGATCTGGATGCAATTTGTGCCTCAGGAATATCTAAACCATTGACTGCTTGAGCCTGGGGAAGGATCCCTCCACACATCTCCCTGTTTTATGCTGCTTTAACACCCATTTCTGGCCACGGTTAGGGACAGTGACTGGAGCAATGGTTTGAAGCACTATATTTCATGTGTTTCTAACCTGGATAGATTTTGAACTTGTTTCCCAAAGAAATGAAAGGAAATTTTAGCCTCTGCCATGTGAGATTTTTACGTTGTCTTCAAGATTTGAGTGTAGATCTGAATGAAAATCCAGCTATGTTAAGTATTTGATGTATCTCAATAAATAACAACATTTGAGGGAGCTTGGGCTTAGCATATGACATCATCCATATCACCCATCTGAGGAAGAAGGTCCTTTCTACCGCAGCTGAGGCACCAGTCCAGTCCTTTCTAAGATAGCTTTGGCTGGAGGCTCTTTTCCTTGGTTCAGCCAAAGATCTCTTACCAGTACAGCACCGTAGGTTGTCTCTGGCCCATCTGGGAACACTGGCGAAGGGAAGTGGACAGATCTTGGCAAGCGGAAAGAGTTTATTTCTCCATGGGGGGAAAGGTAGTTTTCCTAAATGTGCTTTTTTGGGGCAAATTTCCCCCCATATTGCTGTGTTTCTTTGCCAGTGGCTCTGCAAGCCAATGTGCTGGGAGGGAAGCATGGGCAGGTGAGCTTCTGCTCCCCAAAGGTGGAGTAGGGCATGGGGAGCCCCTCCGGGGCTCTCTGCTGAAACAGCCACTGCAGAGACAAGCGGGGTGAGAGGCAGCAGCTTGTCTTCAGTGTCATCTTCAAGAAGAGATTGCCGTCTCTGGCTGATTTTCCACCTCCTTGGGAGGAGCAGCCCAGGGGCAAGCACAGCTTGCTCACTGACCTCACAGGCCCACCAGCTGGGAGGGCAGAACTGGAAGTGCCCAGTAGCTCAGCATGGCATTGGTCTTTACAACAGCCTGCCTGGGAAATTCATCTTGCTGCCTCCAGGCTTGAGAGCAGAGGATGAAAAATCCCAAGAGGTGCCAGAGGAGTGGAAGTGAGGTGACTGGGAGGGGACTGACCCAAACCAGCCCCATCAAGACAGGAGCTAAGGGCAAAAAGCATTGCTGGGTTGGGGATGGGAAGGACAAGGGATGTGAGTGCCAAATGGAGGGGGAGAGGGAGAAGATTAAAGTTTGGGAGCAGAATTTATTGCTGGGCAGGGAGTTGAGACAGAGTGGGATCTGCACAGAGTTGTGAGCACTTACCAGCCAGGCGAGTCACGCTCAAAGTATCTGCCGCTTCGCTGCCACCCAGAAATGAAGTGACCACCCAAGAGGGGGAAAGCACTTTGTAGCCCAGTTGGTTACTGGTTTCTGTGCTAAAACTGCCTGGTGCAAAGGGCAAGTGGTTCAGAGCCAGGCAGCTGGTCATGAGTCTGATGCACTTCCCCCGTGGAGAGGGAGATTTTATAGCTTTTTGGAAATAAGTCTGCTTCTACCGACTTCTCTGGGAGCTGTATCTTTGTGACCGGGGGAATTAGGTTTGCCCTGCTTTGTACTTTAGAAACACCCATCCTAGAGATCACGTAGTCTGAGGACTGACCTGTGTTGCCCATTGCTTCCTTGGCACACGCTCAGCTTCCAAAAAAGTTCTCCTCTCTCCCAAAACACCAACAACATCCCAGGAGCTGAACAAGGCACTCGGGAGGAGTGAGAAAACCACCTTCTCCTGGACCTTCCATGCCAAAAGCAAGAGGCTAAGTCCCAGTTTATTACATTTATAGGGTAAAGGGGGGAATAATAACCCAGCCGGCAGGGCTGCAGGGTCAAAGCCAAGGAGGCGGCAGGCAGCACCTCTCTGCCTGCAAAGCGGCCGCCGACACCTACGGCAGCAGCCGTGGGGCCACAGGTCTCGGCTCTGCGAGTTATTTTCCCATCTGAGGCCTTTGACTGAGACCAGATTTCAGGCAAGGCTGTTCAAATACAGCCCTCCCTTTGAAGAGGTTTATGAGTGGAGCGTTACAGGAGATATTCCAAAGGGAAAAACAATGAAAGGTGAGAGAAAAGGGAGCTGAATAAAAATACTCCGCATACCAAATCCTTCCAGCACAGTTTGCCACCTACTTAAAAAGGCACATTTTTAAAATACACATTGGGTGTAAAAGCCAAAAACCTGGAGGAGACACAGGGAGGGGCAAGTCCAGCTCTGTTAATTCCAATACCAGATGAGGATGTATTTTCATACGGTTGGAGAAAGAGCGAGACACATGAAAGAGACTGCTTTGCTCCTTTTCTTTCAGGGTTACATACTATGTGGCAGATGTGTCAGTCTTTTAAAGCCCCTGCAAGTTTGCCCATAAATGTCTAACATTTATGCAACACCTGTTTTTCTCCCAAAATGTCACAGGACATTTTACAAGCTTTAGATTTATCATCTTTTCACCATTGCAGCCACTGCTGAGGTGACACATGGTTCACATTTAACAGAACATAGCAACTCCTCACATTATTTTAGGAAAGGGCTTAAGATTAACATTGCATCATGTGAAGATTCAGGAGTTAACAGTCAAGTTAAGAGCTGGCTTCAGGTCTTTAATGGCCACGAACTGTCAAGACAAGTTTCACTGCAATCCCACTACCCTCCCAAATGCACTTTCAGCTGCATGCAATGCTGCGAACCGGGCTGCGTGAAAGCAAAATTATTCAACCCATGTTCACTTTAATTCTGAGCCCTCTTACTTAATGTGAGATTTTGCACGCTTCTGTTTTGTTGCCCTGCAAATGCACAAGAGATTTCCATGCAGCGGTCACTTAGGCTGTGTTTTCCCTTTGCATTTGAGTATTAGCAGCAAATGACCTTGTGCATTTCTGCAGCGAGAGGGGAACAGAGCAGGGTGACTTATCTGACCAACCACTGACTAATCAGCGCTGCTGCTTAGATAGGAAATAATGAGTATTTGCCCTGCACTGTTCACAGTCAGGCTAGAGAGCTTAAAAGAAATCATTAAAGGCCTCTTTTGAATGCTACAAATGACAACGAATACATTCAGTCATATTCTGGGCATAAATTTGAGGCAACTGCAGTCAGCAAGCGAGAAAAAGAGACATTCATCAGCTTAATTATTTGTTGTGCGCTAATTGATCAGCGTCCCCCGGCAGCGGGCAAGCAGCCAGGGCTGGCACAGGGCGCAGTGTCCCCCAGGGAAGCGGGGCGCACATCCTGTGGCGCCTGGCGGTGCGGCCCCAGGCAGGTGGGGAGCAGGGGGCGGCGGGGTTTGCACGCGGGGCAGAGGACGGGGAGCCCTGTGTGTGACCCGGGAGCAGCTTTGAGAGACAGGAAGGCCATTGCCAGCCAACCTCCAAGGGAGGGAAAGCTTCTGTTGTGTGTCTGGAGGGGATAAAGTCTTCCGTGAAGGACAAAGCAAAATCCCATCTCCTTTTAATCTTCCTGCCCTCCTGACCCAGCACAGGTTGCCAGCTCCCTTCTGCCTGGCTGCTGTAGGAAGCTGCTTCTTGCTTTGTATCCTGCCGTAGATAAAAGAAGATACTTTTTTTTTAAAAAAAAAAAAAAAACATTAAATACGTGACACTTGCTAAAGTGAGAAAAATAAATAACCTGGGTGGCTGCCTCGGGGCTGGCGGCTGCCTGCGAGGAACCCCTGGGGTGTGCGGCATGGCGGGGTGGGAGGCGATAGCTGTATCCCGAGTCGTTTCAGGAAATCTCTCCAGTCGCTGTTCTCCTTCACTTCTTTTCTCTTCCCCTTCCCTTTTCCAAGTTTTCCCTGGACAAGGCTGTCTAGAAAGGCCTTGCAGAAATCAGAAATGTCTCTCTTTAGGCTCTGCTTATGTACTTTGTTCAAGTCTCAGATCGCAGATTTGCTTAGTAGAAGATCCTTCAGTCTGGTCCCTGCAGATTTCACTACACAGAATGTGCCGTTTTAAAATTCCTCTAACTTAAACCATTTGAAAGGGCAAACTTTCATCTGTCTCTCCTCTCTGCTTTTCCCTTTTGTTGCATAAAGGGTAAACCTACAGCTCCCATGAGAAAAACCTGTCTCACTCAGTTATCACTCAGGTTTTCCCTTAACCACTTTGCCCCGTAGCACTTAGAAAAGAAAAAGAAGAATCGTCCTGCCCCTTCAGCCTCTTGACATTTCTGTCCGACACCTTGGAGAGGAAAACCAGCAAGTGCCTCAGCGGAAAACAAATGAGGACTTGCGGTAGATAGAGGACCGTGTGGGATTCATCCAAAGCTTTGCTTATCTAAGAGATAGGCAAGTTATCAAAAACTCTTCAGAGACTTTATGGCCGAGAATTCAAGGCCTAAAGAAAGGAGCTTTGAACTGAGGGACTGCTGCTGGCTCCAGCAGGGATTTCCAGAGACTGTCCCTGTCTCCCCAGAAAGGAGGGTCTGCTGCACTCCTACCCCTAAGACAACAGAAATAACTACTTCTTAGCATTTTGGAGAAATAAGTGCCTTCTCCCTGCTCTCTAACTGTGACGCAAACCTGTCTTGGGGCATCTCAGACCTTGCTCCGATGGCAGAACATGGGTTTGAGGCAGTGCGTGCAATTAGCAACCTAAGTGACCACCTCGGCTGAGGAAACTCGGCTTATCCGGACGCATTGGTGTTCCTGCCATGCTGCTGCTCCCAACGACTTGAGTGTCCCCAGCTGGGTGTGTTTGTCAGCTCTATAATTAGCTGGTGAGATAGGATGAATGGTGGGTGACACGGAGGAAGGAAGGATACAATGCGGGGTGTTGCTTCATGCCCCTGGAAGCGGCTGAGTGCCGCTGCGTGCTCCAAGTGTGCTGGTTCGTCCAGGCGTGAGGGTGAACTTGCTCACCCATGAGCTGTTGGTCCCAGCACCGGTGGCTAGCTGTTTGCTGTGTGAGGAGCCTTTTCAGTCATGGTTGGTTGGGATGGGAACTTATTTTGGGGCTCAGAGCTTGGTTTCATAATTGTTTAGGGAGGCTTTTCAGGCAGTGATAAATTAGAAGCAGTGATGGTAGCAGCACATGTTGTCTGTCCTGAGAGAACGTTCTTGGCTTCAAGGGACATGGGGCTTCCCACAACATACAGCGTTCCCAGGGGACGTGCTAGCAGAGGGTGTTTGCTTTGCTATCCGACCTCACTTCATTAGCAAGTGTTATAAAAACCAGCGAACAAACCTTCCCTGCTCCACCGCCAGCTATTTGGCCTCTGGGTGGTCTGGCTCCTATTAAATCTTTGGTGATTATTTAGACTAATTACATTCATGTTTGCACAATCAGTAGCACGAGGGTAGGAAGCACAGCTGATTGCTGAGCAACTGAGCTCCGTGTGGTTTGGCACACGGGCTCCCTGTCTCCGCTCAGCGGGCAGGCGGGGTTGCAGGGATCCGTGCAGGCAGGGCTTTCCCGGGGATCCCTGCTGGCTTTGGGCCATCCTGCTTCCACCAGATCTGGTGAGGCTGCTCCTGATTTATACCCGATGGAGAGAGAGAGGAGCGTCTGTTGGGTTCAGCTGAGCTACGTCTTGTTACACCACAGTTGCTGGCTTTGGCGGGGGAAAGCCAGGTTTATGGCAGGGCAGTTAACAAAAATTCAAGCCTTTCAAACTCTATGTGCTGCATGGAGAGGAGGTTTCCTATGAGCTTCATCTTTGCCTTTCCCAGGCCCTCTGGAGCGGTGCCCTAGGTGTGAACCTGCATACCAGCGCCCAGAGTTAAAAGGGAGCTTGTTAATTTTGTTCTGTTATCTCAAAACAGCCCCGGTGACCTAAATGACGAAAACCACTGAGAAGACCCTTACAAGATGCATTTTTGTCCCACAAGGGCCTTGTCAGGGAACAAAATACTCCCCGGCATCTGAGCTGCGAGGGTCTCAGGAGGCGCGGGGCTGCGACACTCAGCACAGCCTGCCACGCTTATCTCGACACGCCGCGCTCGCCCGCAGAAGCTCTGTTTGCAGTGGGGCCTTCCTATTTCCAGTTAGGCCCATCTGGGAGATTTCGCAAACACTTCAGGGCTGAAATCTAACAACAGGCTGTTTCCCAACACTTTGCAGCCCTCCTCCCCTGCTTCCCCTACTGCCTCCAACCCAGGCCCTTCCCTGGGCCTGATTCTGCCTGTCCTGGTGCTGATGTGAGACAGCCCCAAGTGTGCTGAGTGGGAGGTACAGCCCAGTCAACCTGACACAGCCCATGTGAGGGGTGAGCTCCCACCCTTTGCAGAACTCTTTCCCATCCCTCCCTGTACCTGTCTGGGATTTCTCCTGTCAACATTCCCACCAGTTCCCTACAGGCTGGCCTTTCTTAGCAGGGATCTGTCTTGGGATGTCACCAGCCTCTTCAGATAGGTGCTGCATAATGAGGATTTGTGGCCTCTCACTCATTTCTTGACCTGGCTTCTAGTTCTGCATTGCTCTGTTGTACTGTTGTCTTTGTTCCCATAGTCAGGAACATGGTGTCAAGGACAAACGCAGCCCTGTTTCCAAGTGGGAGTTTGGATTTTATCCAAGATCTCATCGCCTGGCATGGGAGAGGATGCTTAGGGCTCCCATACCTTTGTGGAGAATGGAAGTATGGGTTCATAACGCTGTGCAGCATGGGTGGTGAGTTGGTTGAGGTGGAAGTGTCCCATATCTCCTGTGCATTATGCGCCCGATGCCTGTGCTAGCCTCCTGCCTAGCACAGAACCCTACACCTGCTGCAAATGCTCCTTTAGGTTCAGAGCAGTGTATGGCATGCAGTGCATGTTCCTGGGGTGACGAACATTGGTTAGGTTGTGTCTGTTTTCTCTTGAAGATAGACAGGTCTGTGGTCCAGCGTGGTTCAGGTGTGACCCACATTCCCCTCGGTGCTATCAGTCCATGCCATGGCTCTGTTCTGAATTGTCTCCAGGAGATGTGTGTGTGTGTGTGACGTGTGTGTAGGTGTGCGGAGCCGTGTTCTTCAGTTGTGCCTTTTTCAACCTACTTTAGTTAGTCTGGGAAGACAATATCCTGCACTACATCAAATGACCAAGCCAGGCTCTGAGCTTAATTTTTAGCTTTTTCTCCCTGCCCTCCTAGATATTAGCCAGTCTTTCTACAAGGGAAGACAGATGTAGGTGAAACACAGAACTTGGTGAGTGGAAGGAAGAAAAGCCAATTCTTTAGTACTGGCTTTACAATGGGTATATCTGGAAATTTCAGGACAGGTCATATATTCTGTTAATTAGTTGGGCTTCACAGACCTATTTAAAAAGAAAAAAAGCAGTTAATCTTGGAGTATGTATATCTGGGCTCCACACTTAAATGGGCTATCGTTCAAAAAAGGTTCAGCATTTATTACTTCTAGCACATCCAGCAGCTTTATTCATGGCTCTGCACTCCAGAAGGCTACCACTGTATGCGCCCAAGGCAATAGGCACTCCTTCTTCTAAGGAGTCGTATGGTTTCTGTGAGTTGGGTACTTGTGACAATCCTAGTAGATGCTGTTTGGGGACTAGATTCCCTAAATGCCTGTGGAAGTCAGGTCCCTGGGGAATTCAGTTGTTGTAGGTGTTGTTTAAAGTGGAAACCCTGTATTACTGCTAAGCATTTGCAGAATTTTGTCTGGTCTAATGTGACTGTGAATGTGCTCATTACCCATAGAAATCTCTGCCTTTTCACATAATAGAAAACGCATCTCTGGAGCTCACTGCCATGAGACAAAACAATTCGTCTATCTGGACAATAGCACTGTAAAAATTGAATTGCATGAGAAAACTCTGTAAGGGACATAAAGTGAATAAGGCTAATCTGATCAGGAAGAAACCCTCTTACACTCAGGCTACCCACTGCTATGAAGTTCTGCTGAGCCATGAAACTGCTCTCGGGGCCATGGCTCTGTCCCAGGGAGGCTTCTGTTCTTCTGTCCATGACCGCTCTTAGGAGACCAGAGGGTTTCTAGAGGACAACATGCAGCAAGACGTTTCTTTTCTAGTGGCCCCATCTCACCAGAAATTGGCCACAATATAGGAGCTCTCTGGTCTCTTACGTGCACATTTGGATCAGGTTGCTCCAGTGTTGAGCACACGCTTACAGTGACCTGTTAGAAAGCAGAGGGGAAAAGCGGGACTCAGAAATGGGAGGAGTGGGACTGAAGAAGGTAGATCACTGCGAGGCAGCCTCAGACTCGTGCCAGTTTGGGTTTCTAAGGCCACTGTTTCAGCACAGCCCCCGGAGTAGGTTAAGGGAACGTGAACTGGTAGTTTGGAGACACAGTTGTGCAGGGCTTCCACTCCTGGCTCTGGTGTTCCTGCCAGTGAAATGGCAGCATCGCTGGGATCTTCATGCCTGCGACACGTTTCGCTGTCCCACTTACGCATGGACAACAGCAGAGGCCAAGTGTAGCACGATGTCACGGCTGTTTTCAGAAACGCCAGAGTTGGCTGTGTGGTTGTCCTGTGTTCAGCGCAAAACGTGCACCCACCTTCCCCGTGAGCCTGCCTCTCCCTTGAATGCAGGGGCCACTGCGTCGCCTTTGTTAGACTCTCACAGACAAACGCAGCGAATCCAGGCCAGAGAGAAGAAAGAGTCTGATCAAGACAAATGAAAGAATCAGGTTCCCAGGTCTCGCCTCCAACTAGTAGCTTCGTTGTACGACAGGGAGGATTTTTAAAGTCAAAATCATTGCCAAATCCAGATTGAACTGAATGGTTCAGGATAAAAAAATAAAAATAGGGAAAAACTCCAGACATACTTAAATGTTTTGTTTGAGCGTTTTCTAAGTGAAATAAGTTTTTATTTCAAGACATAACTTTTGCTGTGAAGTAGTCTTTTTCATTTGGATGTCTTGGAGAGAAAGGTCAAACCTGAACTGTGGCAGATAACCTAAATCAAAATGTTTACTGCTACACTGAACAGAAAAAGACAATTTATTTTCATGTCTCTTTTCTTTTTGCCTTTCCAGTATTTTAATTTAGTCATTAAACAATCCCTCCTCAGCCTCCTCCCCAAACCTCATTGTTTTCAGACTTCTCTATTTCCTATCTAAGAATATTCATAACACTGTGATATGAGACTGTCCTGCTCTGGCTGGCTTCTGTTGGATCAAGTGACCATTAAGCTCCTATTGTTTTCTGCAGTTTATAAACTTTAGTTTCCAATTATTTGATTTAATTTGTTTCTAACTTGTTGGACTTTCTCTTCTCTTTGCAACCTCCGCATTTGGACAACTGTAGATCCAGATTATTCACTGGTTGGTTATTTAGCTCGTAAATCCCCCAGGGCATGGCTTGATGAAGAGTCATCACCTTATTCTACCTGGAGGGCCAGGTCTTCTGGGAAAGAAGGCAAAAGCAAGGGGAGGAGGCTCTCTAAATCCTGATTTGGTGATGAGCGTTGGCTATTTAATGTCTCTGTCAGCATGTCCCTGCCTTAGGCTCCCCAGTTGTGAAATGAAGATCCACACCCCTCAATCCCATCCTTATGTGCGTCAGGAGAAAGGCACGTTAGAGATGGACATGCAGGGACACGTATGGAAGGTCTAGGTGGAAATGACAGCTATGTGTTCACGCACAGTGCTTGGTCCACATTCCTAGATGTGCTGTTGATGATGCCTAGGGAACAGGCAGAGCCAGGCTTCATAGCCTGGAGAAACGTGTTCATGAAAGAGAGATCAAACGTGGCAGCAAAGCCAAGGGGAGCAGCTGGAGCACACGCGCGCAGCCCTCGCAGGGAACATTTGAACAGGTTGCGGCACTGTCTTGGAAGTTGTGTAGAGGGGAATGAAGTCATTTGCTCTGTCTGTGCAGATGGGAGAAATTCTTGGGAATTCACTTCAGGGCAAGAGAGACAGTGTCCCACTGCCCCGCCCCCCCCCCCCCCCCCCCCCCCCCTTTTCTTTATGTAAACACTATGATGCAATAGTCCAAAAATCAACTTCCACTAGCCAGGCACTGCAGGCTATTGTTTCAGCTCCTTCCTACGCTTCTCCAGAGAGATCATGGACAGATGATGGATCATGCACGCAGTCTCTCACTTGCATACCTTTGCCATTCCTCAGTGCCCATTAGCTGCATCTCTTGACCTTAAACACCACAGGTATTTAGGGAAGTCTCTGCTGGACTGCAGCTTCACTGACTTGCTACATACTGCTTGGTTCAGTTCCTGACGAAATGAAGCCAAGAACATTTATAGTTACTACACCAATGGACATAGGCAGAGCAGCAGCACCCAAGCCATAGGGCCCTACTGCAGGATGATACCCTACAGAGGGGGCATTATGGCCCAGGGGTAGGGTTCACCGAAACCCCCAAGCTGGGGGTGGGTAGGACCCAGTAGCATTTGGTGACCATTTGAGTTGGTCATGTGAGATAAGGGTTTTGTAACTTTGCTGTCATGTAGTGTTTGCAGCCTTTGGGGTAAGGATAGCTTTTCAGAAGAGGCTGGCAGTGTAATGGGATGCCAGCATCTTGGTAAGTACCCCCAATAGCCCCAGGGTTGCCTGAGAAGTACACGTCTCCCCAGCCAGCTGTGTTCATGTGCTTGATGTGAACTCAAGAGAGTATCTCCTGACCAGTAACTACATGAGTTGAACAGGTTCTTCTTTACACTTTTCACAGCCTTTCTTATGGACGGGTAGCTCACCTGAGTCCTTGGTGCACCACCAGCTCAACATTACAATAAATCACTGTAAGAACAGGACATAGATGAAAACTGCAGCTAATCTCTGACTATGTCACTACAGAGATCTTGTTTGTTCTCCTGGATGCTGTAGGTGTGTTCCCTCCTTCATGTCTTTGTGTCTTTGGTTTCCTTCCCCAGGTTACTCCTTTCCCTATGTCCTGTGACCTACAAGGAGAGTGTGCTTGCCGGGACCCCAACGCCCAAGAGCACAATCAGAAAGACCTCCGTGGCTTCAGTCTTGGGTAATGCCAAGTGACGTGGAATGGAGGACCACACTGCTCAAGGCAGGCTAGGAGAGACACCACATCCCTTTTGGTATAGTTTTTAACATTTAGCTGCTCAACTGGATGGCATTTCTGCACCAGGGACCCTTAGAATTCAACCAGTCTGCCTTTAATTTTTGTCCAAGGAGAACTCAAAGTAGGGGTTTATGTATTAACTATATCTTAAATAGTGATGATGAGAAACAACCAACCAAGAGTCGAGAAGACTTTCATGTATCAAAACAGCATGTTATGCCCACCTAATTTGAACAGTTCATATCTAGATTCAAGGCGAGAAACAAGCTATTTATGTACACATATTTATAGAAATAAGTAGAGAAAGAGAGAAAGAGTGAGAGATTACGTTCAACGCAAAAACACTTTCCCCTCCCCAGCACTCACAACTCAGATCGTTCACGGAAGAGGCTGTGCTCTTGGAGGACTCCAAGCTGAGCCTTTTCTGATGCTGAATGCCAAGGTATCGCATGCTCGGGGCACTGAGGTTGGGGGGGGGGGATCTCCACAGGGCTGTGCCTCTTGGCAAGTGACTTGCCAGATGCCCAGCCAGCTCGAGACATGGGATGAGTCTGCTCCTCACAGGAACGCTACTTCCAGCCAGGGAGCTCAGCAGACTGCAGTGGCCTTTCTGTACAGCTCCTCCTTCTCCCCTTGCCCTCAAAAAGCCAACAAAAAGTCCCCTTGTAGCCTGCATGCAAGCTGCAGGGCTGCTGGGATGTTTCTGTGTGGAGATGGGCAGGTGGTCCCATGTTGGAGCCAGAGAGTGGGGAGTCTAAGGACTGGCATCAAGGAATGTGGATGATTGCTTCTGAGGAGCAGAAAGGGTAACTTGCGCCTGCACTTGTCATTTGAGCATGTCTGCTGCTGCTACTCCTGCTGCTATGTCCCATACAACTAGTTTCCTTACCGTGTCAGGACAGGGTGAAAAACAACCCCATGCAACCAAACAGTCTGCCTTAAAGCTTACCTACAACCTGCCTTTCAAACCCTCTGGTCTCTTCCTCAGCATTGGGGCAAGAAAACAGGACACCAGCCAGCCAAAGGAATCTGCTTTCTGGTTTCCACCCAGCCAAGTGGTTCTCTGGACCTTCTCCACCCCCCTTTTACGGTGGTCTATATCTAACAGCCACTTCATGCTCCTGTTTTCTCAGGAGAGGGGAAGAGGAGGAGGAGGCACATGCTATGGGGAAAAGACTGCAGGAGACAGTATTAGAATTTTGGCTATATTTATCAGTATTAAGCTTCCAGGCCAGTGGGTCAGACACTTTTGATAGATCAGGAGCTTAGCTGCTTGTAATCTTCTAGAAGGAAGGGCATTAGCTGCAGCAGACCTCACAATTCTCTGTCATATAGCTCCATCCTGTTTCAACCCAGAGGGGAACATGTTGTACCAGACCCCTGGGGACTCATTTCATCGTAAGGTTCATCATGATGAGTCACTGAGATGCCCAGGACATCTAGCACTGCCACTGCTGCTACAGCCCATCCCACGGAAGTCCCAGAGATCTTTCCAGTGTGGCTTGGGCTTTCCTCCTGCTGCTTCAGGGTCCTGCTAGGAAGAACACACATTCAAGAGAGCATCCTTCCAAGTGTTAAGTCTTTCTGTTCCTTGGGACTCTCCTGACATGTACAATCTACAGGTAAAGACAGGTTGGAAAGATTATTTTCCTACTTCTGCTTGATTGAACATATAGGCGCTGGAGCAAGGCAGAAGGGTAAGGAGAGGGGTCATTTAGGTCATGCAGACGAATGTAAAAGTGGGTAGGAGAACTAGAAATGGAAAACTGACAGAGCTGTAAGGCGCAAGGAGCCAGGCTCTTGTCACCCACTGTTGAGGTTGTTTCTGTTGGAATTAACCAGAGATGAATCTTGAAAACTAACATGTAGAGGCCTGAAGAGATGATTGTCATAAGAAGGTGAGGAGCTCTGTTTTATGAAGCTCCTAGTTATTCTTGGAGAAGTCCTGGCCATGGGAGCTGTGCAGATGGCTCTACCCCACCGGGCCGGGGTGGGGGTGGGGTGGTGGGGATGCGTGTAGAGGACAGGGAGGCACAGTGGGATCAGGGCTCCTTCCATGGAGTCAGTAGAACATCCTCCAGTGTAGAGACCAGTGGCAAAACTGGGCCTGGGCAAAACTTCTGCTTTTGCCCCTTGCCATCTAATTAATAATGGAAGTAAATAACTGTGAAAAGGTTGTTTCCTTCTGGTCCCTTCATCCTCCCCTTTTCTGTTGGCAGTTTGTTCATGTGCCATCCAGCCCATCAGAAGAGTCGACAACCTCAAAAGCCTTTCAGATTGCCAGCGCATCATGTCCTCGATGCCTGAGCTATTTTGGCATGACCTCCCTGCTCCACCCCACCTGGGTTTCGCCCTCGCAGGGAGCCTCAGTTCAGGTCCTGTGTGCATCCTGGTGGCAGCTCAGTTTGCAAGATCCCCTTCTCAGTCACGCAGCTCTGCACGGAGGAGATTTTTCATCTGCTTTTCCCACCTAGGACATTACTCAGGAGAGGCAGGTCTGTACAAGCATTATTGCCACTTGCTGCTGTGGGCTCCCAGGAGCTCAGAGCCCGCTGAGCTCCTCTGCCTAGCCACCACCAGCCTCTGCTCACCGAGTCCGAGTCCTTCTCGCCTCAAGGGTGACAGTGGCCTCTTGCCAGCCCAGCCTCACACCTCAGCTTCACTCCTGCAGTCCAGGGGTAATCCAGTTCCCTTTCCCACAGGCAGGCTTTCCATGCTGATTTTTTTTTTTTTTTCTAGCTGCCATGCTGGCACTGTCCATCTCATCCAATGGAGCTGATGGAACCAAGAGCAGAAGAAGTTCTGTTCTGTGTCGTGTCAAATTCAATAGCTTTTTTTTTGTTTCCATTGGGAAAAGATCGCATTGGGGCAAAGCTTTGCCCTCTGCATTTCGAGTGCTGTACCATGCACGTGGGGGATGCACAGAGGGGAGCTGTGGGGCATGGACACCTGCTCAGCTGTTATTCCCCTGTGCTCCAACCCTGGGGCAAGGCCAGCTGGATGGCCTTGTAGCTTCTACCACTTTAAGGGCCTTGAATGTCCAGTGGAGTACCTAGGAAAGACTCTCCATGCCTGTGATGGCCATTGGGTGGGAGTGAGAGGGACATTATCCACCATCTCCACCCACCAAACTAGTGGTGTAGAACAACATCAAATAAGTTTGGGGGAACGGGAGAGGGTGCTTACGCTGATGAAATTTAGCTGCTCGTGAAGTCCAGGTCACATCAGTGCCAAGATCTCTGTCACAGACAAGGAGCCAAGGCTGCACCCTACCTGGGCCACCAGCCAGCCTCTTGGTTATGGGTGGTGTCCACAGCCAGCAGGGGAGAAAGCTGGAGCAGAAAGCGGTGAACGGTGCATGGTGGGGTGGGAAATTCCTATCAGCTGCTACCCCTTTCCCTCCCCACCCTCTCACACAGGGGCTGAGCTGGTGTCCTCCTGCTTTTCTTGCATCTTCCACTGTCCCCCCCTAGGCTGAGAAAGGAGGATGGCACCAGAGGACTCTTGGAGTCGGGTTCCAGCTACCTCCCTTCCGGTTTTGGTTTCACTTGGTTGTAACTGTCGGTTTGTTCTAGGTTTTACCTGTGTTCAAGAAAAAGAAAAAAAAAAAAGGAAAAAAAAAAAAAAAAGAGAGAAAAAAAGAAAGCCCAACAGCCAACAAAAGTTTCTTGCTGCAACTGATTCAAGTGGGGGAAAAAATAACAAGTAAAGCTTTACAGAGAGGAAGAAAAGAGAAAAAAAAAAAAAAAAGAAAGGAGAAAAGAAAACCCGCATAATCCAAATTCAAGAAGAGCAAAGCCTATTTTTGTGTGTTCAAAAAGAAAACACTGATTCTGCCAGCTGAGTAGAGAGCTAGATACTTAATTGTAGATTTCCCTAGAAGTACCGTGAGGTTTTATAACATTGTCTGGTTTTGTTTTCCTTGTGCTTTGTGATAAGTCCAGGAACTAAGGCTAAGGTATTTTTTCCCCTGGCGTATTGTTGTTTGTGGGGGGAGGGGGGGGTGGAGGTTTTTGGGTTTTTTTCCAGATTATTTTTTTAATTGTGCTTATTTTTACGTTATCCAACTGTACATACGCATTTAACCAGTATTTCACTGTGCTCTAATTACTGCACTCAGAAGCACTGCACAGTCTGAATCCCGAAGAGCTGCGAGACTGGGAGTGAGAGAGGGAAGGAGAAAGCTGCTACATAAGCAGACAGGTGATTCCCATCAGTGGGAAGTGGGGTGCCGACCATCCCCTTCCCACACTCCAGCCCATTATTTCCATTCAAGGCCAAGCTAGAAGACAGGAGGGTATAGGATTAAGCCAGCTGACGCTGGGATGCTCAAAGGGTTTTCAGAGCTGGTGATCTGGCTGTTGAACTTTTCTGGATGCCATGGAAATTCCCAGCCTTTGGGCAGTGGTTTGTCCTTGCCTGCCCAATCGCTGGATGCCCCAGTGAGAGTTAATGGGCAGGTTTGTAATCACTGGGAGAGGACCATATACCGGGCTTAGATACACTCTTGGTATCTTTGCGGTTGTGGGCCCCATTTTGGTCTCAGTGGTGCAACTGAGCTGATCTGTCTTGCGTTTCTTCTATGTCATGTCATCCCATCCTCTGGGGAAAGCCACCTCCCTGCTGGGGACATAGGATCACCCCTGCCTCCAGCTGACCACATGTGTTGGGCACACAGGAGCCCTGGGGACAGTCCCCTTGCCACTGGAGGACCTTGACCACTGAGTTAAGTGGGAGTGTGACCAAAACATCAGCAGGAGCAGGTCCAGGTGGCCCAGGATGTATTTCTTTGGAGCTACAGTCAATTTGGGTGACAGGGGTTTGGTGCTGGGCTGTTCCTGCCACCTGTTCCAAACCCTGGTCATTTCAGCGGGAGCAAAGTGAGGCTTGACGTTTTGTTTCTGTCTTAGTTTGGCAAACTGAATTTTCCCCTTTCCACCTGATCTACATATCCAAGATTCATCAAGAGTAATAACTGCTTCCTCTGAGGCCAGAAATAAGAGCTTGGGTTGGCTTCAGGTGTCAGATGAAGAGTCTTGGTGCTACTTGTTGGTGGCGTTAGTCCTGTTAGGTCAAGATACGGAGCTAATGAGTCCAAGCTGTCTTTGGTTCCCATTTTGGTTTGGTTTAGTCTTTTGGTTTTCCCTTCATTTGGTGAGGCCACAATTCAGCCACCAGTTTCCATCTTCTGAGTGCAAAGAACCAGGGCTTTAACGAAACATTTCACCAGCAATTAAAGAGGGAATTGGAACCATTGCGGAGTTTGCATTGTACGGCCTCTGTAATTACTTACCTGTCTGCAGATGATCGGCTGAATTTTGCTCCCATCAAGTCAACAGGGGTTTTTGTTGTTGTTGTTGACTTCACTGGGAGCAGGATTGAGCCATACTATATATATAAATATATATATATAAATATATATATATGATATATATATAATATTATATGTGTAATATTATATATATATATCAGTGTAATATTTACAAATAAAACTGTGATCTCGTCTAGAGAAAAATGTATTCATATTACCAACTGCTCTTCCATATTTATGTATCATATTGTATCTTTTTATTATTGTTATAATTATTATGATTATTAGGGTTATTATTATTATTATTATTATTATGGAATCTTTCTTGGCACCTTTTGGAAGCCACGTCAACCAATACTCCAATGAAGTGCTGAGGATCTATTTTCACAAAAATTCTACTGGTCTACTGTATAAAAGAGAAAAGAAAAAAAAAAAAAAAGAAACAAGCAAAATACAGTTCAACCCTTAATTCTGTACCTCACGCCTGTACGTTTGCTGCTCCAATTTCGGGTTTTATTTTGCGTTCGTTTGTTTTTAACGGATCTAATTTAAGTCTCCAAGCAATATATAAAGATGTAAATAGTAAAGCTTATTTATTAAGATTGTCATCTTTTTTAATTTATATTTACACAATTGTTCATCTAATTTATTTTTTTTTTCAATACAGTTTTTAACAGTTGACCTTTTTTTGGTTCATGATGTTTTTTAAATCATTTTCACAGAATTTCTTTATACAGGTTTTTCTCTTTCTTTTAATAAGCAACAACTTCCTCTGGTCTTTCAAAAACAGGTCATGTTTCACTCAAAAAAGTTACGTCAGATTCATCAGAAATATTTTGCCATTGTTGATTCCTATACCCTAAAGTTCTATATTATATAAATATATAATACCTTGTATGCTTAAATATTTAACTATGTGATTTTGTATATATCTTCATACACATGCTCACACACATATGAGGGTTAATGTCCCCAGATGCTGGGAGAACAGAGAATCGGAAACACAAACAATATAAGCTTGTATTAAAGAGTTCTGAACTGGACCGCTTGCTCTTGCCACGTCTCCTTTGCTTTCGGTCGAGCCAGCCCCGAGCATCAACAGGTACCTCGGGGAGGTGGTGAGTGTGGCTGTGGCTCCCACATCTGGCTGCACAGCTGCATGGGCCACCCTGTCCACAGCTCCCGCTGAGGTCCAGCACTTTGGTTTTGGGCAGGGGTTTTGAAAACCGTGGTGTTCCGATGAGTCCTGATGGGAGAGGGTGCAGCAGGTGGAGGGAAGCAGTGCCAGCCAGAGCCGCGTGTCAGCCCAAGAGCCCGTTTCACCTCCAGCGGGTTTGGTTCTGCCAAGGTGGCTCAGGTCCTGCTTCACCTGGGGGTGCCTGGTGTAGGTTTTGGTGTGAGATGCTTGAAAATGTAAAGGTTGGATGCTTTTAATTTTACAAAGAACTTTTTTTTTTTCTTTTTTTAAGTTGTCCATGGTATCTGCTCACCCCCACATCACATGCAGAAAGAACATGGTCATCCAGAAAATGAGTCCCAGTGGGAATTTTCCTTGACTCATGGGTATTACCTAGGAAGGAAGGAAGGCTGAAAGCTATGTGCAGCTACAGATCCAAACATCCCAATGCACAAAGCCTTTGGACACACAAGAAAACATACAGATAAAGATAAGGCAGTCTCCAGTGGTCACTAGATAGCTGGGCTTGCAGTCCCCCCACGCCAGACCACGGCCTTGTAAGGTATGTGCAGAGTGCACATGCACGGCTGGTGCTGATAAAGCCACACACAGAGACACACAGACACGGACATGGACACAGACTCTCTCAGCCAGTCCTGATCCTGGCCCCTCCTCAGAGCTGGCTCACCTGCAATGAAGGTGCAAGTCTTTCTGTGAGGCTCTGCAACCCAGAGACAGCGGTTTGGTCGGTGCAGTGGTGGACACATCTCAGTTGCACACCCACAGGCAGGCAGAAGTCCAAGAAGACTGGGGTGAACTCCAACCACAGAGCTGTTGGTTGTTGCCAGTGTGTGAAATAACCTGAATTGGACTAAGAAGCTTTTGGTCCTTCAACACCAAAAGTGTGGCTTTTCGCTGCTACGTCAGGTGGCTGTGGAGAGGAGGGTGGGCTGGAGGAGCTGCAGCTCCAGCAGAGCCTGCAGCAGCCCAGGGCTCAGCCCTGCACATCTCAGGCAGCCCACCTGCCCCCAGCCAAGGGCAGCTTCCCTGGGCAATGATGTTAACTATCATTAATGGGCACGTCCTTTGGCCCTGTTATGGCCCACCAACTCTGCAGATTCTTCCTCCCTTGGAGGCTTTGCCTCCCCTTGCTCCCAGCCGCACTGGTCCTGCCACGTTGCCCCGCTTTGCCAATGGTACCCCCGCACCGTTACTGCTCCAGCAGGACCCCTACACCAGGGCCACGGTGTGGGACCCAGCTCAGACCCTGCTGTGGCAGGCAAGGAAGGGACTTTATGCTGCTGTACTGAGAATATGTATTGATTCAGCTTGCAAACCTGAACTGATTCAGCATCAACATCTCCAGACCTTGAGGATGCGCATGCAGTCGGGATAGGTACCATTTAACCCTGGCAGTTACTGACCTCCAATCCTAAAGAGAGCATTTCTAACCCAGTTAACTCCCAAACTCATTGATGATTTAACTCCCCAGGAAAGCCCCGGTAAGACGCAGAGGCTGGGAGCATAAGCAGAGGACAAGGAGGGGTTGCATGGGGGAAGGAGTGTTAAACACCAGCTATGCTTATATTACACATTTCCCTTTGCAGCTGCTTTAGGCAGCGCTGGGCTACAGTGCCAGCTAGCTCTGCTTGCCATCCTGACATAGTTACAGTACTGGCTGCTACCACCTTGGCCCTTATAAAGCTGTGGCAGTAATACCATAGTGCATAAACAGCCTGCGGACTGAGCCATAAATGAATTCCATACCACACAATCTATGGGACTTGGGGGCAATAGATTGGGATGAGAATAAATTAATTGTTGTTGGGTTTTTTTACACTAGCATAAATGAGTCAGTAAAAAAATGTTTTGCATTTTATGCAATATGTTGAGCAGGGGGAGAGAGAGAAAAAGAGCATGAGTAAGAGCACATCACGCTTTCTATACCATCCTTGTCTATGGTCAATGCATTATTGATAGGGTATAAGCAGATCACAAACAGCCCTATCAATAGAACACACTGTAGATAAAAAGGTCCATAAACAATGTATTAAAAGGTTTGTGTCTATAGCAATAAACAAATCAATTGTCTCTGTGTTGAACTATCTATTAAGCATTAATAAGGACCTTAAGACGGGAGCAAGCCATAAAGGCAGTGAGCAGCGGGCAGCTCGTTGCTGCTGGGCTGCATTGGCTGCGCTGTGCTCAGCTCTGCTCCTCCCGCACCGCCACAACCACCCCAGTGCCAGCAATTGAAACGCACAGTCAAAACAACAGCTTCTCTGCCCAGTTTACATGTCTGCCTGGAAATCAATCACTAAAGAGAGGGAGAGGGAAAAAAAAAAAAAATAAAAATCAATACATGCAGTGAGCAAGGTCCTAAGCCACTGCCCTGCGGGATGGCAACAGGGCTCGGGGCCACCAGCAAACGTTAAATCCAGCTGCACCCCAGCAAGGAAGGCAGCTTTCATACCTCAGCCCCGTAGCAATGACGCCAGTCACCTTGCTGTGTGGTGACCAGCCCAGGAAACCTCATGACACACTCAAAGTCACCCAGACTGGGCCACCAGCCTCCCCAAGAGACCCACGTGCTGAAGTGACTGCAAGGGACTTGTGGCAGCAGATGCGGTTCCCGTTGGCTGCTTTAAATCAAAAGGAGCTGACTGCATTAATTATATATGAAAGCTGCGGAAATTGCTCTAAATTCATACGGCAAAGTCCTCTCCCAGCTGAAAGCCACAGCTTCTCAAACAAGTATGGCATTGGTAATTGTGGTAATGGGAAAATGAAGCTGTTAGCAACTTTGAACAATTTGGAAAAAAAGACACAGGCTTAAAAAAAGCTTCCACAGAAAGACCGGAATATAAAGGAAACTACACACATAACAGAAAACTACTTTCCATGCAAGCAAGGGCATCTGAAGAGTGAGTCACCAGTCAGGTGTGTACGCTGGCAGGTGCGTGCCCATATGCTCTCCTGCTTACACACACACACACACAGAGGCACACAAACCCAGCAAACAGTTTCTGGCCCAGCACTGTCGTTCCCTGGGCTTGTTCAGCCTGCTCCCTCACCTTTCCAGTTTTGAAGGCACACACCTGGGAGGTGAAGAAAACTGAGCAGCTCCCAGACCAGCATTCTGCTTTTTGCTGCTCATTAACTACCACAACACTACGACGGCCCCAAATTTCCCCTCTGCCCTGAATTTGAATAACCACTGCCCACATCATTCAAATCAACAACTGGACGAAGTTCACTGATAAAATGTAGCCAAAGGGCCAGCGTCTCAAATCTGTTTTAAGTACAAGTGAGGCAACAGTGTGTCAAAATAGTTTTAAAGGTCTTGAGAATATCTTGGCTGACTTCTCTTGGGACTGGGGAGGGTCATTAGTGGTTAAACCCAGATTTTATGAAATTATTATTTTTTTCTCAGATAAAAAGTTATTCACAACTTTCTGATTGTTTTACTTAGGATGAATGAAGAACTAGCCCAAACAGCAGCATGACCACTTCTAGCCACCCTCCTGCCCTGCTCGTAAGATATTATCTGTCAGTTTACCCATTTATAACTCACTCTCCCACTCATATACTGTTTAAAAACGCTTAAGAGCCCATATATAAGCTCACTGCTGTTCCTCTTTATAATCATCCAGCCCACAGAGATGAACCAACTAATGCTTCAGGTTTGTTGGCATTTTTGATGAAAGAGTTGAAATATGGGCATGGTCCTGGCTGAACAAAGCCCAGCTCTGTCTTTGGGCACTCACCTTGTAGCACAGATGTGCTCAAAATCATCAGGTTCTTTTCAAAATGTCACCCTAATAACATGGTCTTTCCTGAGCCCTGACGCCTCTGTGTTTCCATAAGGCATGAAGGCTCCATGCTACAGCGGCTGCTAAATGGGCTTGGGGAGACAGGAGGGTGGGCAGGAGCAGGGGAGGGAAAGGGAATCCTTTCTAGTGCAGACTTCATTAATAGTGCAATACTCAAACTTTCCACCCAAGCATTTAAAGACCGCGGACGCACACAGCACTATATGAAATGCCAAAGCTGAAGCACACCGTGCAAACTCCAAGTGTTCCTGAAGCCTTTGCAGCTCCTGGTGCCCTCGGAGCACAGCCTTGCTCGCCCCAGCCCAGCACTGTGAATGGCACTTGCAAGGCCAGTGTTGCCCAGGGCATGTCCCCTCACCACGGTGGGACTATGCGCTAGGGTCCCTCCTGGATTAACGTCATGGCCACCAACACTGGGGGAGGCAGACAGGCCAAGTGTGCATAAAAAAATAAATTTTAAAAAAAAAAACACCCCACAAAAAAAAATCAGAAACCTTTTTTGCTTTGTGTCTCGCAGTGCACAATTAATTAATGTTAGTGATGCTCAGCTTTTGGAGAGATAATCCCACCTCTGGCCCAAGAGGTACAATGTGCGGTTTCCATCTTCCCAACAGAAAAAAAGCATGAGCTCGCAGGCCACTGAGGCACCCTTCACATCGAAGAGCATTGTCGTGATAAGCATCAGTGTTACTGTCAGGCTTTGTCCAGCCCAGCCCCCCACCCCCACCCACCCCCCACTGGGAGGACTGGGGCTGCCGATGCTCTGGCACTCCCTTTGTTTCTTCCTCAGCCTCGCCAGAGCCTGCCTCATCCAACCAAGAATTAAAAAAGAAAAAAAAAAAATTAAAAGAGGAAAAGCAGAAACCAAACGTATAAATAAAGGAGCAAATGCAGCACTTGATTCTGGAGGCCTCTGCCGTGGGAAGAAGCTGTCCCAAAGCGGTGTGTCAGCAGCAGCACAGCAACCCAAACAATCAGCCCCTCTGTGCACCGTGCCAGCTGCTGCCCGGCCTGGGACAAGGGGGGACAAGGGCGGTGGGGAACAATGGCCATGGGGACAATGGGGATTGTTCAGGGCTGCTCTGCTCCCCAGGAGGGGACAGCCCACAAAGCCCTGGGAGGGGACCTGGGGCTGTCACCAGCTCTGAGTTGCCAAACAGGCAGCAGATTTGGGGTGTCCTTACGAAGGGCATGTGTCTGCTGGGATGGTCACGGAATGCTGAAAGCGGCAGAGCGTGTATTTGTTAAAAGGAGGAGTGTGAACACACCGACAGAGAAGAGTGAGCAGCCTCTGCAGAGGAACCACCTCTTAGTGCTGAGCTGGAGTTTATTGGGTGCTGGGGAGTGCATGGATGGTGCGAGTAGGGCTGTGCTGTGCAGGGAGCAGCGGCCACCCTGCACTCACGCACAACTGCTCTACTGAGCCGTTACCTGCACACGCGCTCACTGCAGAGGCACACAAAGGAGGTTGCTGCTTTTGACCTGAACTCATCCTAAAGCTGGTGACTCCATCCAGGGGCCACTGATGCCAGGTTCCCTGCTTCATGCTATCATGCAAATAATTTCAGCTTTGCAAATAGATGTAGGCAGTTTGTCTATTAAAACTGGAGGACGGCACCTTTTTGCACCTCTCCCCACTCACTTTTCACGTTTCATGGACCCCTCGGTGCTGTCCCCACCCAGCAACAGCATTGGCCCCTGGGCTGCCATAGCCTGGTCCATGGCACAGCGGAGCTGGGGTGCAGACTGGCAAGAGGAACCAGCTCCTGTGACAGCAGCAAGTTGCTTTGGAGCCAGGATCCCTTTTCCCAAAGGATTCCCAGAGGAATGGGGGTGTGGGGGGGGTGTGAACGTGCGCACACACACACGGGGCACAGGTCCATCTGCCAGCATTGCCAGGCTGTGACTACAACTGTTTATCTTGAAAGGCAGAGGGTTACATTCTCCAAAGTTTCCAGGGAGAACATACAGACCCTTCCTTTCAGCTGCGTGCTGGAGGATGTGTAACCTCGACGAATTCCTCGGTTTTGTTTGGCTTGGGTACACCGTGCCGGGTAGCATCACCAGCCAGAGGCTCTTCTGGCTTTGATCTGAGAGCTAGGTGCGCTTCTCAACAGGTTAATAGTCGTCAAACTCCACAGCCTTCCTGCCCGAGAGTCTAGACTCTTCCACCTGCTCTGTACATATTAACACAGGCTTACACACAACTCCCTCTGTATACGTACCCGTATGCAACAGCCAGCCTCACCAAGGATGTGAAGTGAAGCTCTTCAGCAGCCTTCCAAGGTAAGCAGCAAGAATTAAGCCCCTGGTCTCTGCAGCAGACACAGCTGCAGCGCGGAGCCAGGGGGACAGCCAGCCTGTCCTTGTGCTGCCCCTGTTTTGTTCCCAGCAGAAGTCTGGGCTACCAGAGCTCTCCTTTCCATCGCCGTCTGCAGCAGAACAGCCCCATGCTACGGGCTTTGCCCCTTCCCCTGAGGCCTGCCAAGGGAGACTACTGGGGTGGGAATCCCAGGTGCAAAAAATACCGCTGGGGAGGAGCTCACTGTATCAGGTTGGGAAAAAAAGAGCGCTGAAGGGCATCTAGCCAGCCACCCCGTATTTTGGCTGGCATCTCCTATTCCTAATGCTTAGCACCACACTCATGACGGTCAGGAATCGCACGAGTAGCATTAGCCCCATCACACCTACGAGTGCCTCCAGTCCCGTCAGCGGTGTTACAGAAAACACAAGCAATTTGTCCATCGGGTCAGTCAACACCAGCCCTCGCCTGCAGCGAAACCGCAGAGCTGCTCCCCATGGCAGCAACACTGCCCAGGGCTTTCAGGCGAAACGGATCATCACCGAGCAAAACCAAACAAAACCCAAATAAACCACCATGTTTGTAAAACGCAGGGAAAGGCAGGGCTGAGGCCAAAGCCCTGAGAACACAAGATGGCTTCAGAGCACCTGGAGGTGCACACAGCACTAGCAGCAACACGCCGGCAGGCTGGGACCAGCTGGGCTCAGCGCGGCTGCTGCTGGCCCTGGCAGCCCTGCTGTGTGCCGTGTCCCACCGAGCATCCAGGGTCCTGTCCTGCGGGGCGATGGAGCTGCTGCCTGCTCCGCAGCTGCCAGGAGGGAAGGATCAGTGCCGGTCAATCTGTATCAGCGGCTCCAAAAAGAGGTTTAGGGTTTTTTTCCTCCAGCAGCGCATATGCCCCGTCACGGCATATCATGGACTGAGTGGCTCGGCGTAACGCCGCGCTGCCAGGATGCCTGCACATTTGCACTTCAAGGGTTTTGCTGTGTTTTGTTTTGCACAATAGCAAAGCTGAACAAATATCACTTCACCTCCTCTCACACCAGTGTCTCTTGTTTTGGGAGGTGCAAGATCTGCGAGCTCTGGCCATTCTGCAGCTCATAGAACTGGCTGCTGCACAGGGTGCTGGATATGGGTGCTGAGAGCCACACCAGGGCTTGGCACCTCCAGCCAAGCAAATAGGAAGTCTACGTTCTTCTGCAGCAAGTCACAGTCATCTCCACAAGCAAAATCGATGGCTACCAGCCACCTCCGGAGGGCAAAAGGACAGGTAACAGGCAGCAGCAGGGTGGAGGCTGAGAGGCTTTAACACACGTGGCATCACGGTCCCTCCACGGCTCTTGTGCTCAGTGCTCTACAAGCCTCACTGACACAGTGGCCATAGCCCAGCTCCATCACTGTCCTCCTCCTCTCCATCAGAAAAAGGGATTTACCTGAAACATTATGACCTCAGGCAACCTGCAATGCTCTGGCGCTTGATCCACAGGCTGCTCCATAAAGGCAAAGTCTTCTGTGAACTCCAGCAGGACTTTGACCCCTCCCGAAGTGCAACGTCAGTGTGGCTCAAGACAAATGGAGAGATGTAACCAAGGAGGCGGAGGGAAAAGCAGTTTAGGAGAAATGATCAGAATTATTTGCACGGGTGCAAATCAGGCAAACAGGTCTGGCTCAAGAAGAAAAAGGTCTGTGGCTGAACTTCCTCCACATCAAATCCTGCACCTTTGTTTGGTTTCAAAACACTTCCATTTTGAAACTCACCTCCTGCTTGTTTGCTTTCATGTTAAAGGGTTAATTAACCTAAAAAACTAAACAAAACTATTTGCTTTAAGCTGACTGAACCGATTCATTCAACGTTTGTTCTTTTGCTGTAAAAAGAAAAAGCAATAGCTCTGAGCTGAGCTGATTTGGGATTTTTTTTCCCCTTCTCACCCTCCCGCACTTTCTGGTTTGGCTACCAGACTGAGAAATCCATTACCCACAGGGATCCCAGGCCAGCCTAAGCCACATCTGACAGTAAAAGAAACCAGATTCTCCATGTCTTTTTAGCTCCTGGCTTGCTTCTTGGGGCTTTCCCACACGCCTTCAGCTCCCACCAGGGCTGGTGGGCGAGCTGGGTGTTGGGGAGGGAGAGGACCCTACGCAGAGAGGCTGCACTTTCCCCTCCTCTCCACGAGTCCAGCTCTTGAGGTCAGCACTGGTTTTGAGACACAGCCCCTCAGCTCAGCCAAACCCCGGCATGGGGACAGCATCGGTGATGCCATCTCCGGTCCTGAAACCCTACAAATACCCAAGCAGCTGTGAGACGGTGTCAGGAAGAAACACCAAAGAGGCAGCAAAGTGGACTTAATATGAATCTTTAATGCGCAGAACAAGCTGCCGGGAGCCTTGCAAACAAAGGCTGCGCACGGAGCCGGTCCGTCGACTCGGAGTGGTACAAAAGCCCAGCTTGCCTGCAGCATCCCGGCACCTGCCTGGCATCCCCCTCCGGGACCTTCGCTGGCGGCGCGGTGTCACCGGCCACCTGCACCACCTCCTTCTGCTGTCCTGGGCCACCACGGCACCGGGGCCCCTTGCCCCACAGCTCCTGCCCCACGGCAGGACAGGCAGGGCGGGGGTCACCCTGTGCCCAGCAGCTCCCCTCTGCCTGGCCCTGGCCTCAAGCAGGTATCTCCTGCTCCCAGGATTTTGGAGCATGTAGTCCAGGAAATTCAGTAAGAAAAGATTAAAAAGGAGAGGCTTTTATGCTGAGTCAATTTAGGTAATTTCTTTTTTTTTTTTCCTTTTGAAAAATTAAAAAAAAGGAAAACAAATTAAAGTCCAACTTGCTGATTGCTTGTTTCTCTGCCATCTGCGTGAGAAAGTCCTGTTTGGTCTTGCTTGTCCCCTTCCACCCCCTCTGAACACCACCCGACCCCTAACCCCACCAGCCACTCAGCACATCACAAGTCCTCGACTCCTCGGAGTCCCTTTGCCTCCCGCAGCTCCAGGCCCGCACCTTCCCTCACCGCCCCTTGGACTCCCCGTACGTGTTGCGCAGCATGGAGACCATCTTCTCCTCGCACGTTACTTTGGTGTCCTTTAGGATGCTGTACCAGACCATGCCAGGTGGCCGGACTTCTTCGCTGCGGCAGAACAAGTAGGGCATGGTCTCGGTGCGGCTCTGGATGTAGGCACTGCGTAGCAGGGTCGAGCAGTGGCTGCTGACCTTCTCCAGCCTCCTCAGGATCAGGTGTGCCTTCCTGGAGGGGACAAACAGAGACAGAGACAGAGCAGTGCAGGCAATGCACAGAGGAGACCAGGAGCCAGGACTTCTGGCTTTCACCACCAACTCTGTCTTGTGGCAAGAACAGACAAGACCCACTGTCTAAGACATTGCCTTTCCTGTTTCAGGCAGAGAGAAGCTCTGTTTTACCCAAAAGTTCTGGGTATATCTACTGTTTCACAGCACCAAGTCAACAGGGCTGGAGGGACCTCAGGTCTAACCCACTAAATCAGCTTGGGTGCCCTGGGGACACTGTCTGCCCCTGGCTGGCTGGTCACCACCACCACCACCCCCCCAGTGTGCTGGCCCCCATGCACCTTGGTGAGACCCCCAGCACCTTACTGCTCCCAACTGATGAGCCCAGCCCTCCCTTTCCTGTTTTCCCAAGTCTCTAGGAGGCAAATGGCCCAAAAGGACTGACACTAGACGAGCGAGGATAAAAAGCACAACATATTTAAGACAAAACAAAATAAACCCATAAGAAACCAAGAATCCCCTTGTGGGAGTCTGCAAAGTGCTAAATCAAACAAAGGGAGGGGAAGAGGGTTTACATCAGTGGTCTGAAAGTCTCAAGATCTCAGATTATTTCCTCTCCCTCTGGTGCCACAGGAAAGCTCTGGATTTGGGGCTAGGGGATTTCGCAGTTCCTGCAGGAATGTAAATTCCCGATAATGATATGTCAGGGGCAGCACTGTCAGTCAGTGAGACATAAACATGGGGATTAGCTGATTATGAGAGCTGTGCGGTGCTGCAGCTCGGGCTGTGAGCTGCCAGCCGGGGGGAGCGCCAGGAGCCCGATGCAGCCGCACACCACAGGCACCCGGGGACGGGACGGGATGCAGGGAAGGGCTGGCCAGAGTCACCCCAGCGCCAGGGCAGAGGGCAGAGACAGGGGCAGGGGGCAAGAGGGCACCCCAGCATCCCCAGCCAGCTATGGATCTCTCCCTCTGGGGCAGGAAGCCGGCATGAAAGGCTGTGGGAAACCACACCACTGGTCCCCCAGAGCTGCGCTTGGAAAACTTTGCTGCTCCTCCCCAGGGCTGATGGGCTCAGGTCCCCAGGGGCAATGGGCTCAGGTTCGGCTTTCCAGGGGAAGGGACGAGCAAAGGCCTTTCCTGGACAACACTACATAGTAGCCATATATTGATTTAATCTATAAAGATGAGCCTGACTAGGCGATTTGAGCCTCGTTAGCTACACACACTCACATATAGAATAATGATATCATGGGCTGAGCTGTGCCCAGCTCTGACAGTACCTCTACTCAGGCTACTCTCCATAGCAGCCACCTGACCTTCGACAGCATCTGGTGCTCCCACTGAGCGTCAAGACCTGACACACTGCCAAGAACAGGTCCTTCACAGCTGGAAATCTGCCTCCAAGAAGTTATGAAATTCTACGATGGCATTAGATGCTTTCAGTAACAGCTGATTGATTAAAGCTCAGCGCAGCAGCAAACCAAAGCCTGCAGTGACTGTCACTACGGTTAACAAACGTCAGCAAATCACAGTCTGTGGTGCTGGAAGGGACCAAAAGTCATCATCTGTGTCACTTCCTTCCTGGGATCAACCTGCCTTGATGAATATCTGTCTAACCTGTTCTTAGAGCTAAGAGCTGATGATCCTTCTAGTGCTCACTCATCCTAACGCTGAGAAATTGTTTCTTAACATCTGTGCTGATTCTCCCTTTTTGGTTTTTTTTTTTTTTTCAGGGAAGGCTGAGCAAGCACAGGGCCCACACTCAGCTCATAAGATGGACTTTTATGTGAGCTGACAGTGCTCAGGAGGAGAGTATTTAAGCCAGAATACCCTTTGCCTTTAAAAAGATGACTATCACCTCTCTAAGGCCATAAATCCATGGTCACCTTATTTATGGTAAATCATCTCTACTGCCAAAAGGGGGTATTGGCCCTTCCCCAGCCCAGCTCCTTGTGTTTGTGCAAGCATCTGTGGACCTCAATGCTGTGCCATCATGGAGAAGTTGTCCATCCAAAGGCCAACCAAGCAACCCATGGATTTTCCTCAGACTGGTTTCCACTCCAGCTCACCACAAGGCCTTTCCCAGCCATAGCACAGGGGAGTGACAATGAGTGGCCATGACCAGCCCTTGAGGGGAAACCCCAGTGGTGGATATCCACAGCTTGGCCCAAACACCACAAGGAGCGGACCCCCCAGCATGCGACTACTTGTGTCTGCTGGCCAAGCTCTTCTCCTCTCCTCCCCTCTCATCATTCACCTTTCTCCTACCCTCCATAGGTCTTTTTCTACCTCATTTCCCTTGGCCTCCTCTACCTTCCCATTTTCATTACTTCCATGATCTTCTGGATTCTGCTAAAAATCACTATGTTGTCCTTGCTTCCTAACATGTACTCAGGTCTCTTATCCAGGCAAACATTCCTATGTGTGAGGAGCAGCTCAATGTTAGGAAGAAGTCCAGAGGTCAAACCATCCAGACCTGCTGATGTGTCCCGTGCTGGAGGCTGTGCTCCTCGTGGAGCTGGTCTCCATACGTCCACTGCCTCCGCAGTTGCATTCAGTGCAATTGGTCCCAGGAAAGATGTTTAAGGGTGGGATGCAGCACATGATGGGTTGGCCCTATGAGGATGCTGAAAACACACTACACTGTGGTCAAGGAGAAGACAGGGTGATGGGGATGGAGGGAGTCAGGCCCCTTGCTTTCCATCCAGTGCCGACGCCCCCATTTTGATGGGATTCACTGCTCTGAGTCACTTATTTTAGTGGGGTAATGAAGTCATGTGTAAATGTTAGATTTAGCTTTCGGCTGTCAGCTGTTCCCTCTTAAACAAAATAAGGAGAAAGCGAGACAGAGCGGGGCAAGGGGAGGGGTGAGAAAAAGAGAGAGACTTTCTGGTGAAGGCTGGGTAATAAATTACGGGAGCAGTTCTTGGGCTGCCAATTTAACACCATAAATCAAGCCCTGGGTATTACCCAAGTGCTCCCTGCGGAGGACTGTCAGGTCAGAATGACCACCTTTTCAAATACTGGAAATGAAATCTTCCTAAATGCTGACCAACCTCGTCCCTGCCAGAAACGGTGATTTATTGCCTTATTAAAGGGCAGGAATTGGGAGAGGACATTGGGGGAGTGAGCAAGGAGGGGAGTCACTCTCATGGCTGCCTGTGGCCAGACCCCGAGCTCTCAGACCCCAAAAGGGATGAAGCAGCCCCCTTCCCCCTCATCCCACAGCCCAGCCAGGGGGTGCCCCCATGCTGGTATGAGCCAGTGGTGCCCTCACACCTGCCACACGCCTTCTGCAGGGGCTGTCGCTTTAAGCTGATGCCAGCCAAGGACTGATTCTGGTCTTCCCTATGTGACGGATTTAGGAGGTCACAGCTGCAGTCATAAATGATGAAGAGGGGGATTTAAAAGTAGTGATGACTCTACGTGGCTGCATCCCTCTGCGGTGCCTCATGGCATGGTGGGGGAGAGGAAAGGGGAGGGGGGTGGGTGTCTACTGCTGGGCACTTTCCAAAGGCTCATGCTTGAAGCAGTGGTCCCACTGCAAGGGAGTGCAGCGCAGTGATTGCACAGGAGACAGGGCGCCCAGGGCGCTGGTTGCCAGTGCCAGCTGTGCAAGGATGTGCCCAAGAGCAGGAGACGTGTTACTCCTGCTCTGCCCAGCCTCAGGGGTGCTCCCACAGGGACATTCATCCCCCAGCTGCACAGCGGACAGCTATCACCCACCTTGATGGCTGGTGAGGGATGAAAACATATCCAGAGCCAGTAAAACCCTGCCCTATCTCGCCTAGGAGGAAGGTACTAAAAGAGAAAGAACCAGCATGAAGAAGCAAAGAAGAAATGATACCTGAGCTGGAGGGAAGGATGTGTTTACTGGGACGGCTGCAGGGAGAGGGTGGCTGTCTGGCTGCTGTTTTCCCATATGGGGTGATTTTGTCATAAATTCAGATTTTTACACTCTACTGAGAACTGACCTGGGTCTGTCAGACCCTCTTGTGAGAGGACGAGTCCAGGACTTGATGGCCTCTTATCACAGCCTCCCATCGGTACATTGCATTCCCCCTCGGTACCAGAAGGCAGCTGCTCTGGGGATGCACTTTGTCTCCTGCAGCCGTCCCGGCTGCCTGCCTGGGCGACTTGCTCGAGCAACGAGCAACGGAGAGGCTGGAAGTCCTGGCCTGATGCCACATCCTGACCCTGTTGTTGCTGGTGGCCACAAGTAGAGGCACAGAAGGAAGATAGTAACTAATTATTTGTCGTCCCCCCGCTCCAAAAAGCCAGGCCCTGTTTGCAGTGGCCATAAGAATTGCCCTGAAAACACAGTAAAAGCAAATACTAGAGAAATCTTCCCATTGCTGTGTCAGGAAGCGCTCTGGCTGCACAGATCCAAAGGTCTGAATGCACAGTAGCATTAAACATTCACTGGTTTAGACAGATTCTTCGGTTTTGTTGGAACAAATTAACTCCGTGAGATTCATTTAGTGTCTGTAAGAGGAACGGGGGGAGCAGGAAAGGGGTTGTTGTTGCTAAAGGAGACCAGCAGGATGAGGCAAGCCAGGTGCCTAGATGCTGCTGACCACAGAAAGTCCTGGTTTAGGGCCACCTATGAGCTAAGTTTTTAATGTCTCCTTAATGTAAACGGTCTGGTTGGGACATCTGGCTATCAGTGTGTCTTCTTGCAAGCAGCTGTTTGCAGTAACCTGTGGCTTTCATGGAAACTGGGCTCACGAGGACTCCAGTGTGATGTATTTATTACACGGAGGCAATCAACTTCCCTCTTGTCGCTCAGTTTTACGAGCGAACATTTACTGTGAAGCTGAGGCTCATCTGATAAACATTTCAAGGTACGAAAATGAATGTCCCCCTGGGAAGGAGAACAGTCTATCAAGTAAAATTGTGTTACGAGATGGTCTCCCCTGGCAAATCCTCACTCGCCTCCTGCTACGTCAGTGCCTCTGTTTCTGTCCAAGCTCCCTGAGAAGCAAGGCTGGACAGCAGAGCTCTGCCCTTATCAAGAGCCTGGCACCAGCTGCTGCGGCGTCCATAGATGCTTCCCCTTGGCTTCAAATCACATATTTCTCAAGCACAGAACAGGGGCACAGGAGCACTGCTAGGAGCTCATCTGGCTCGGTGAGCAAGACAGACAGCAGCTAAATCGACCACTGGCTCCAGATGTAGCTTGGTACAGTCGGGCAACACAGGCGATTTAAATGTCACCTTGCAAACTGTGGGCTTGATGCAGGTATCAGGTTAGATAGCATCCTTCAGGAAGTGTGTTGGATCTCAGGTAACAGAAGAAATGAGGATGTGTTAGAAGAGATTGATGGTTCCCAGGGATTTAGAGAGAAAGGAACAATTGAAAAGGACAAACAAGTCTGCAGTTTCATCAAAGGAGGAGGACAGCAGTGGGAAGGATGAGCATGGCTAATGAACTACCAAAGAAACTATGACCAAGGTCATCTCTGGAGGAAGGCAAGCCGCAGGCTAGCTGGATTCATGTCCAGAAGGGGTGTAAACCATTGTGAGGAACTGTCTTGCTGGTATTATGGACAGATCCTCAGCTGCATCCAACAAGCAGATGGGAGCAGTGGGGAGAGAAGGAAAACCTTTTCCAGTTATTCATGTACTGCAGGATGCCATTCCTTCACCTTCCTCTGCTCCAGCTTCTCAGAGATCAACACGTTAGAGGAGGACGCTGGATGAACCGTGTCTCTGAAAGCTTCAGAGCAGGTCAAGGCTATTTGAATCCTGTAAGAGACATCAAGATGTCCAGAGAGATATGGCTACTTGTGAGCATTTCTCGCAGAGTGTTTCCCAAGGGGCTGGGTGGCAGTCTGGCCTATGCTGGGACACTGCCAGGACACCGCCAGCTCCCTGGATGAACGTAGTTCATGTATCTGCAATCTCTTAGTGCCTTACCACCCCTCTCACTGTGCACCGGGGGCCTGCAGATGCAGTCCCTCTGGAAATGTTGCCCTTTACAGTCCCAGAAACAATCCCCTCCCAGCCCTTCTCAGAGGATGAAATGTAAAGTAAGGAGAAAATACTTTCAGCATAAAGCTATATATAGGTAACAGATGAGGTGCTGTGTGCTTGCTGGCATCCTCGCATGGTGTCAGGGGCACCACAGAGCTGAAATTTAGGAGGACCTTTCCATTGCCTACATCAGCAAGCTGAATTATTCCTCTGGGAGAGAGGGAAGGTGGAAAAGGGAATTTTGGAAATATTTACGGTTTGTACAGCAACCATATACCACTGTTAGAATAAATACATGTCAAGTCAGGTAGACAGAGAAATAAATAGAAGGAAGTGTCCATGAAACATACTATTTAGAAGACCCAAGTTTACTGCATATAGATTGCTCAATCACTGACCCCTCTGATGGTATCAACTAGTCAATCTACAGAAAAAAGTAATAATCTGTTCACCACCACCTCAGCTCTGTCCTTCCATGGGCTCAGAACTGTTTTCTCATACAAATAATCCCGCTGCAGCAGGGTGTTTGCATGGCCACACATGTCCCCAGCCACACAAGGACCTAGCAGGTGCCCAAAGCCAAGCCTGGGGCGAGTGGTCCTCTCCTCAACTGTCCACAGGGAATATTGCCTAGGTGTGGAGGAAGCTAGTCCAAATGCAGGATGGCAGAACGGATCTCTCCTGGGTGTAGAATCCACCCTACTATGGGGGAGGCTGGTCCTGGAGGTCACACCATGTTCCTCGATACCAGTGGGCTCCACCAAAAACTGCCCAAGAGGGATTCTGCTCCCCATTACCCAGGTATTTGTCAGGCACCAATACTACCCTAGAGGGATGGATTTGCTCTGCATTCCTCAGACACCTCCAAGGCATACAGCTGCCTCTGTACTGCAGCTCTTGATACCTAGTGCTTGTCACTCTGCACACCACTCAACACACACCTGCTGCATTTGCGCTTCAGCATCACCCTTTCCAGCCATCCACCCTGCAATGACTCAGGGCATCTCTGAACCCTAGGGCAGCCATGGTCTCATCTACCATGGGCTCTACAGCTGAAGAGGATGAGTGTTGGTCCCGGTTTACACTCCATCCCAGGCCTAATTTACACCCTTTCCCCCCACCCCACCAACTTTTCCAAAAGAGCCAGCTCATCTGCACTATCACCCGCCTGGTTCAGGCTGGTTGCTAATGGTCCCACGAACATTCATCCAAAGGCCACCAAGCTGCCAAGTGGCCCATAAGCATTCATCCACAGACCACGCAGGACCTGGTGGTCCCAGTGGGTGGGAGGACATTTTGGTGAGCACCACAAGGGGACTTCTCTCAGCTATGAGGAGAAGGAAATGAGGGTCACATCAACAGTGGCCAAGCAGAGGGGTGCTCCCGGCAGTGGGGCAGGGGAGAACGCCGGGAAGGGACAGGTACCTGGGCCCCAGCTCATCCTCACTGCGCCACACGAAGTCTCCAAACTTCTCATAGTGGGAGTTGTAGTGGTGCTGGACTCGGAAGAGCATGGAAGCGGAGACCTCCATCAGCGTGTTATAGGCTGTCTGCTGCTCTTTCCCACTGGTGTAGCCATTGTAGAGGTTGTAGATTTTGTCAGCTATCTCTGGAAAGGATCAGGAGGAAGGGATTAATGAACAGACAGACAGTACTACAGAGGAGGAGGAGGAGGAGGAGGAGGAGGGGGAGGAGTGAAGCCCCTGGCAGGAGGGGTGGGCATCTGATGACTGCCAGTCCCCTGGGACTGCAGCAGGGTTTGGTGACCTGGGGAGCATTTTGCATTCCCTCTGGCTAAACCAGCAGTGAATGCCCTGCATGAGCGGAGCAGGCCCAAAGACTCCAGCAGTACTCCATGAAGGAACGGGAGAAGGAGAGAAGGGCTGCCAGCACAGGCAGACACAGCCCTGTCCTCCCAGGTAGGGCAGGCAAGCTTTGTCCACACTCACCAAACAAAAAGCCATTGCACAGCTACGATGCTGAAGGGTAGGAAGAATACAAAAATATTGATAATAAGATGGTACTTCAGCCAGAAATACAGCACATCATCACTGCATGTATCTACTGGGCAGCTCAGATGTATTAAACAAGAGGGTGCACTGATGCAGAAAAAAGATCTTTTTGGAGATGAAAAATGCACAAAACTCCATTTCCTTCCCTTTCTTTAGTCTCTCCTTAGCTCATTTTTCCTGGAAATGCTTATCAGTAACATGGAGCAAAACATTAATAAAAACTTTCCTTTGTGTGCTTTTCAAAACAGAAAGAAAGCAAGAAAGAAAACAGGTAACCTGCCTTGCACTTAGAAGAATCTTTTGAAATTTGAAAGCAGCCAAGCACTCAGGGCATAGAAACAAATTGGATTGGTTTCAAAACTGGGAAATGCAAATGTGCAGAAGTGGCTAAGCTTTATTGGTATTTCTGTTTCAGAATGGAACCAGCTGCCACCAGCACCCTTTTAAACACCCAGAGCTGACAGCATCTAGCACCGCTTGCTTTTGCAGGAAGAGATCGCTGCTCCTCCAGGGGACATGCCAAACACATGTTACTGGCCCCCATGGCCGTCTGCAGGGAAGGATGCCATGGCACTGCGTGGCACAGGACCACAGGAGCTGCCCAGCCGAGGGGACTTTGCTACTGGACACTCTTATTTGTCACCCCTTCCCAGAGGAATGTCCCTGTGACCTTGGGTGAACTTACGGGAGCCCTTCACACCGGGAGAGGAGGGACTTGAGGGGCTTGCAGGAGTACAATGAATAGAGGAAAAGCAAAATCAGCAGGAAATGTCTTCTGTTGTGGAAGATGAGGTGCCTGAACACTGACCTTCTGCCTTGCTGTCGTCTACCAGTGGGCAGGCTGTCCTCAGGGTGACCGTGCTCAGCTCCGAGTGTCTCCCTCGTGTATCCACCGCATAGAGGGTAAATCTGGAAGGCAGGAAGGAAAAGGAAAATAATGCCTTTATCCCTCAGTCCCACACTGCCAGGTTGTTATGGGAACTGGCCTTCACAAGAGCAAGCAAAAATGTGGTCCAGGCTCCTATCAGTCGGTTTTGGCATCTCCAGAAGACATGAGATGAACTTGGCCTTAGAAGAGGAGATGACCCGGGGAAAGGAGCCAGGGCTGGGCGACAGGCACAGCATCCCCATGCAGCATCTGCGGAGCTGCATCCCCTCTCCCCCTGCCATCCCTGGGAGCCCTGCAGGGCTGCACCCTGTAGCTGCCTGACTGCAAAGACTTGGAAACATCTCTGGGGTTGCTTTGCCATGCGCCGATGCAAACATTAGAACGCTGTGGCATTTGCAAGCTGGGCTCCTCTCCCGCCCTCCTGAGAGCCAAGCAGTAATTCCTGCCATAAGTGGGCTCTGTGCTGACAAGTGACAGCTCGTACACATCCTGTGAACGGCCCTTGAGGTTGTTTTCTCCTTCATTTCCTCACCAGGGTGGGGTTGGTAAAAGGGTGGGAATGATAATTTCACACTTGAAGCTAATGGAGAGCATCTGACAGTAAAATATGGCTTTTGTGCTGAATGAAGCATTGAATAAACAGGCTGTGGCTGCATGGGATGTCCTGGGATGCTGAGCTCAGAGTCCTGGTCAAAGTATCAAAGCTTCAAACTGAGAATGCTTCTTCACAGCAGGGGCTACAATCTTCCGTCCACTCTCCCAAAAGGCATCAGTTCATATTTATTCGCTCTGAGCCAGGCACGGAAACTCAAGCTGGCTTTGACAAAGTGCAGGAGCTGCCTTGAACCCCTCGGAGGTCTGAGATGCCTGGTGGTGGGGTACCCAGATCCCAAGAAATAACACAGCCCCGCTCCTTATCCTGAGGTAAAAGCAAGCAGCTCTTGCGAGTGAGTGCAAGGAGTACCATAAAAGCAGCTGAAGCTTAAATGGGATTGAGACCCTGAGGTATGTTTACTTAAGGAATGGTCCTAACTCCTTAGCATCCTTAATGGGAACAGAAGCAATGCCTCCCTTTTCCTCACCCCACACACGAGCACCGCCAGCTCCCCCCGCCTCCCCACCGGCCCTGAGCACCCCAGATGCAGCCGATAAGAGCTGACATTTGCACGGTAGCAATTCCCAGCACAGGACATACTCTCTCCGAGCAATTAGCATTAACAATACTTGCAGTCTGACAGGATGCCAGCAGACTGCCAAGGAACCCGCTTGTGCGTAGGGACAACTCCCATTGTCACAAAGCTGGGGCATGCAGGGGACACGCATGCTGAGCTCACTCACGGAGCCGTTATTTAATTCTTTGGCATGACATCATTTTCCTTAATTTGCAAGGAACGTTGCTCAGAGTGGGAGCATCTCAGGAAGGACGTCCACACCGTGCAATTTCACAAGTACCACACACAGGCTGTTCTTCCGCTATAATTAAGGGACAGCAACAGAGCAACAGGGTAATATTGAATTCAGGGCAGGAGTCTAACTTCAGGGCTTTGCATCCCATCCCAGAGGTGACACCGTCCCTGCTCCTCCCTTCAACAGACGAGGGGTTCAAGGTGACTAAGGAGTCTCTTGCTGCGAGCAGGTAAGCTATGTGTCTCTGCAGCTTGGCAGCATGAAGCCCTCTTTCCAGGTCCAGAAAGCAACAGCAACAGGGGCACCCACTGTTGGGTGGGGGGACCTCAACCCCAGCAAGACAAGGAAAGCTGCAGTGGGAGAGCTGGGCAGACCCCAGGAGTCCTGCAGCCCGTCCAGGTGCTCAGCAGTGGGCAATGGTCTTCTCACTCATCAGCACAAGCACAACAAGCAGTAAGAGAGCTGGAAGTGCAGGCTACTGCCATGAGCTGATCTCCATCCCCATTCTGGGGTCACTGGCTTAGCTACAGTGGCCGTGCTTTTCTTTTTTAAATGGGTGAGCACAGCTAATGTGTAACCTCTGCTCTGCCCATAGCAGCTCAGTCAGTAAGGCTCCATTAGCTCTGAGGCAATCAGTGCCAGAGCACTTTCCTAGAAAAACAGAAGACTTTTATCACATTGCTATTGTAATGTTCGTTCAGCAATTAGTGCCCACATCACCTATTCCATCACCAGCCGGGTCAAGAGGACTGGCTGGGTGTTAAAGCACATCCACCCACCCCTTTGGGTGATGTTCAAGACCTGTGTTAGCCCTTTGGCTGCACTTTTCCCCTCTGCCCAGAACACACAGAAACAAAGTCACTCGGCTGCCAAGAGCAAGAGCATCTGTACTGGGCAGGCCTGGGTTAAAAAACACATATCAACAACCAAGCCCTTCATTTCACCATTTTTTCAGATGATATAAGGATAAAAAAAAACCAAAATGTAAATGACAAAACATCAGAATCAAAGTGATTTTGATGTAGTCAAAAATTACTTTCTGAGAAGAAAAGTAATTGCTTTACTTCACCTGAAACCCGTCCCCTTTCAAGAACCGTAGAGGAAAGGATGGAATTTCCATTCACCCTGAATGAGACGTTTTGGAATTGGCACCAGTAAATCCAGCTCTGGTGGAGGCTGGCAGCCCCGGCCGCACGCAGCCCTCTGCACCGCTCTAACTCCTTCCAGCAAGTCATCTCAGAAGGTCTGAATGTTAATTACGGTCCAAAAATCACCCCGAAGCACAGCAGTGCTAATAGCTCTGTTTTATCAATGGTAAACAGAGACATACGGGGTGAAGCATCGTGCCCTGGAGAGGCTCAGTGACATGAATGATTTGGAAACTCGGGAGATGGTGGCTTCCAATCTTCTTCTCAAACCACTTGACCACACAGCCTCTCTGCGGCAAAACACTTTTACAGCCAGTTAATGGCACTGTGCAGAGTGCTGGGGCTTATTTTTTTCTTTTATTCCCGGAAACAGACAATTAAGAGGAGAGAGTGCAAAGATGTGTGGCTAGTGTAAACCCGGCATTAACGGTCAGATCTTGCTTGCTGCATCTGAGCGAAACATCTCTGAGCATCTGAGCATCCGGCAGATGCAAGCGAGGAGCGGCTGGCAGGGACAGGACCAGCCTGGGACCCAACAGGGCACCAAGAGGGTGGCTGGCAGGAGGAGAGGGACCACCGCTACACAGGAGGGATGGGGATGTCTGCACAGCAAATAAGGGGAAAACCAAAGTGAGCACGACTGAAGGAGGGAGCTCTGCAGGGCATGTGGTGGGCTGGAGTCCAGCTCTGCAATGCTACGTGGAGATCGTCCTGCCATACTTACATCTACGTACAGTGCTTTGGGCCAAGGATGAAAACAGGCAGCATCCTCATGGATGATGAGGAGCTGCACCTAATTATGCCAACTCTGGTAATTTGTTAAAAAAAAAAAAAAAAAAAAAAAAAAGGAGGCCAAAGAGTGGTTCTGACTGCTTTGCCCAAGGCAGAGGATCTCTGGGGTAAAGTCAAAGCCAGAAACAAAAAGGTCCCAGACCCACAGTCGGTGCATGAAACCGTATCAGAAAACCTGGAATGCCATATGGTAGCTGTGATCTGGCAAAGCCTCCTTCATAACCTGGAGGTGTTTTGTTTAGCAATAAACTTTCCTCACAATGTTTTCTCATGTTCTCCCTGTGCTTTCCAAAGGAGCTTGGGGCTGCCTGCTACCGTCTCACAGCTGATCCTCTTTTTCACCTGTGCCTTCAGTAAGATTATATACAACACTTGATATTCTAGAAATACTAATATATATATTTGCCCAAAGAGCTTCCAAAGAGCATTTCACCACTCAAAGCACATATGCTCTTCGCAGAGATCAGCTCCTCCATGCCTGGAAACGCCACCACCTCTGCCGCAAAACCCAGCATATAGGGTCCTATAAAGTAATGCCACTTCAATGTTTACTACAAAATCCAAACGTATTGGGACCCAAAGGAACTTTTAGAGAGAGATAGAAAGCAATTAACATGTGGCCTCATGAAATGTCAACACCTTCCTCATAGATACCCCACCCAACGTTGGCTGGAGCCTGGATTTTATCACTAGGCTCAAGATGCTTCTTGAAGAAGGAAGAGAAAGTGGAGGGGCGTGTTAAAGCTTCGGTTCCTGGAATCTAATGACTGTGGAAGATAGTCAATTGTGTTAAAAAAAAAAAAAAAAAAAAAAAAAAAAAAGAAAAAAAATATCTATCCCTTCGCAATTGAAAAAAAAAGAACCCCAAACACAAAATTCTAAAGGCATGAAATCGTAAGGCTGACGATGAACCCCCAGAACATGTTATTTATTTATAGACAACAATGTCAGCTCATGTTTTTTTTAAATTCCTCTCATGATGCTCATGATGTTTGAGTGCTTTACTCATGATCCTTATTTGCGGGAAGGGAGATAAGGACTTCTGCATCTGACCTTCCTCAGCTCAGCAGCTGATTTCTCTATATCCTACAGAGATACCACAGGCATTTCTGTTCTGCCTTGTGCACTGCTCTTCCAGAAGCCTCTGGGCTCATGCAGCTGCTGAATGATGTGCTGTACCACAAATGGGCTGTAGAGAAAAGGCTCCAAGAAGGAGTCCGACAAGCACTCCTGCAGCTGCCAAACACCCCGCTAAGTGACCGTGTGCCTATGAGTAGCTGGCTGCATCCAACAGCAGTGGCTGTTGTGGCAAACCCGGGCTGTGCTGAGGAGACCCCTGCACCGTGTAAATGGGGGACAGGGCAGAGACGCTGCTCCAGAGTGCAGCGTCTTGCAGAAATGCGGTCTCACAATTTCCAAAGTGGTGCAAGCTGCTCTCGTCAGTAGGGCTCGAGAGCTTGGCTGATAGGCCTGGGCTGGGCACTCTGCTCCTGTGGCCACGAGACTGTCCTGCTGCTAGCTCCTGGAGCTTGGCGCAGGGCCGAGCTGGCCGGGGTCACACATGTGGCGCAACGGATGCTCTCGCCCCTGGCAGCGTGGTGCCGCCACCATGATGCTGAGCACAAAACCACAAATCCTGACCTGTCTGAGGTTGCATCACCTCGGTGTTATGTGCAAGTCCTGTCATCACCATCTGCTCGGTCACAGCTCGTCCGTGCCTTCTGCACAGCCCAGGGTCTGTGGGCTCGCACGCAACCAGCGCCACGGTGCTGAGGCTGGTCCAGCATGCTGACACACAAACATCACACCCCTGCTTTGCCAGCCCTTCTCACCTCCTGTTCCAGCTGAAAAACAATTTGGAGGCCCCTGTTTAAAAGCTCTCAATGGACCAGCTCTTGGCAATCCCTGCCTCCCCACTCCCCGGTGATTTCAACACAGGGACTGGGCACGAGGAACCCGGGGCCCGCAAGGCTTGGGCTGTGCCCGGACTCAGGCACGGGCAGAGCGGAGCTGCCAGGAATGCTGCAACAAACACAGATGGGTGTAAACACACTCCTCACACCCAGCACTGCACACACCCTCATGCTCAGGAGACCCACAGTGTCCTTTCCCAGTCCTCCAGGGCCTTCAGCTCCCAGACACCAAGGTGAGGGGCTCGCTGAGAGGGTGTGAGTGTTTCTTTGTGCCGATACAGCAGAGCATCAGTCTGGTGAGCAGCAACAAACCTTCATCTCAGCATCTCCTGGCTACTAAAACCATCAATAAATTTACACAAAGAGTTTCTCTGAAAGACTATTTTGCAAGTTAGGAGAGCCATGGGGTGCTGCGGGTGTTCTACCCCCAGCTGCATGCCACAAGGTGTGCATGATCCATGGGGCCACTGGGCACCCACACACCCCTGTCCCCCCTCCATGGGCTCATACATCTCCTGCTGAGCCTCCCAGCCATTTTCATTGAAGGCTATGGAGCAGAAGCGGGGCTCGCCTGCCAGCAGCAGTCTGGGCAAGCACAGAAAGGGGGTGGGGGTGTTTAGTGCAAGCATTCCCAATTCAGAAACCATTACAATTTAAAAAGAAATAAAATCAAATAAAAAGCAGCCTGTCCACACAAGCCACAGGAATGCAGCTTAGCTTACTGGCGACTCTGTGATTTGGTATAATTAAGAAAGGTAAATGAAAACAACCCCCCCCCCCCCAGTCTCTGCAGCAAATGCCAAGCAGACAATAAGCAGGGAGTGGTTTTTGAAAGGAGAGGACTTCTTGGTCTATTTGTTGGGCCCTGACTTTGGGCTGATCACTAAAGTCGTGCCTGTGCCCACGGTGCCAGATAGCAAGCTGGGCTGGTACCCTGGGACAGGACTGGGCACACAGCGTGGATGGGACTGACCATGCTGCATCCCTACCAGAGGCTCTGCTGGAGGCCTGGGATGTGGGCTGAGCTTTACAGGGCAGTGGATGTCCTTCTGCTGCCTCCCCAGGGCTGGAACTGTCACAAGCATTACAGCAATCAGATGCTCCTGTTAGGGCATTTGAATCCTGGCGGGAACGTGGAGCAGGGCTGCGGGGAAGGGGCTTGCTGTGACCTCAGGCTGTGCCATCACAGAGGGGGCAGCTCACCCTGGAAAAGGAGTTTCTGAGCAGCTCGGTGCCAGCTGCACGCTGGGGAGAGGCACCGAGGGAGCCACCACCAACCTGCTACCACCACCCACAAATTGCCGCTTATCTATCATACCTCTTCTGCAAAAGGACCATCTCCTTTTCTGCATTGCCATTATTGCTGGCTCTGCCTTCCTGCAGAAACTATACTGCAATAAGGAAGCAGTGGATAGTGCCATCTTGAAAAAAAACCCCATCTTTTAGAAAGCTCTCCTCACAGTTCTACCACCCAAGAAAAGTACCTTTTATAACTGGGCTTCTTTTAACCATCTGTGACAACAGACCTTGCTCCCATCAGCATGATGGAGGAACAGGTTAGCAGCAACGCTGGTACCACACCAGAGCATTGAAGCTTTGCTGTTACACGAATACATGAGGCTGTCAGTAAACTGTTCTCACAATTCACACCTTTTTTTCCAGGACAGCAAGTGCTGCGAGACTAATCGTTATCCTTCAACAGATGCCTCTCAACAATACCAGACCACAGTTGTCAGATGGAGGGAAATAAATGTACCTGCCACAACATGCCTCAGGTGTCTGATGCCTTTTGGAAGCATATAAAGCAGTGCCCATCAAATACTCCTGGCAGGAAGAAGAACACAGGCTGCTCTGCACAGTAAGAGGCTGCTTGTTCAAGAAGACCTCTGGAAAAGGGCAGAGGAGACCTGATCTCTGAGATGGTGAGGACAGGTGGAGCAGCTGTGGGGCTGGGAACAGGGTTGCACAGCCGTGGGTCCATCTCTGCTCTGTGGCAACCCTGGAAATGTCACCCAGGGTTATCTGCACTGCAAGTTTACTTTGAGTTGCAGCTGATGCCATGTCCAGACTCAAAACCACTGACTTGAGACTGTGGTACTTAGGGGAGCTACCAGGGAGGAGAGCAGGTCTACTTAATGCATTACAGGAGTGCAGCACAGGACAGTGTCACTTTGGTGTCACGGCATCCCCCCACCGCACTCACAGAAGTGTTCTGCGGCACCCACTGCACGTACCACAAACCGCAGAGCTGCCACGCACTGCTGCATGATGAGAGAAGCAGAAACTAAAGCAGTATCAGATGCCTTCTTACCTGGCACCTGGATTTATCTGAGGCAGCAGCTGAGTGGCACTGAGGAGGTGACAAGAGGGAGGAGAGGCTCACAGGAGACTGCCGAGCATGTCTACATGCAAGGTCGACCCCCAGGTAGCGCAAACAAGGTACCTTGGTGACAGTCTATCAGTTCAAGAGCTGACAACAGGAAAATACTGCTCCGTGACTTTGGGCACTGAAACGCTGTCTTCCCTCGGCACTGGGTCAGCATACTATGCTGCTCCAGGTTTCCTAGGTTTGTCCTCTGTCTCTCAGCTACAAAGCCACGGAGATTCAAAACCTGCAGCGGGGAAGGTGTGAGCACCGATCCCCCCGCTCCCACGGCAGACACTGCATGCCTGAGCCAAGCTACAACGCAAATTCGCTCAGCTCTCGCTCCTTACAGCACTTCATCAATCTCTTTGTGTTTCAGGTCCCCGTCAAACAAGATCAAAAAAAAAAAAAAAGATGAAGGGGAAAGAAATAAAATTAATTTTAAACCTTTTTTTAAATAAAGATCATTTCTTGCTACTGCCTGGATCCATTGCCTTCCTACTAGAGATATCCCCGGCAGGACGCTCACCTTCCCAGCTTCAGCTGCAACGTCTCAATTTCCCAAGATTTCCCTCGAAACCCTGTCAATAAACCCCACCGGAGCAGCGATTCCCAGTACCACCATGGATGTGAAAGAGGGCCTTGATACACAGGCCACCATCTGTTCCCTAGAGCCCTGCTCCTGAATGATACCTGTGTTGGAAGGCCAAGATCCCACAAGGAGCCCCTTTGCCAGCCGGACACCTTGCAAGCGGCAGTGCCAAGATTGCCTCAGGTGAAAAAGCGTTTCACTGGAAATGAGGGAAAAATGCCAGCGGGTTTCAGCAGGGCCATGGTTTCACCCAGAAGGTGCAGCACGGTCACTGTAGCCCTCCTGGCTGCTGCATCCTTCACTGTCCCGGGGCTGGAGCACCAGCAGTGCCCCCTGCCACCCCCCTGCCATTTTCTCTGTCTTACAGACTTCCTCCTTTGTCACCCCTGCCCCTTGCAACCACTGGCAAGGAGCAGATAATTACTGCCTCACCCTCAATAAGGTTTCTATTTCCCCCGTGCATGGCTCACACTCAGAATACATCCTTTCAGGAGCAGCTTTACGCCACTGATGAGCAGAGCAAGCTTCTCTGTAGAGAGCGGCCGCTGCACTGCACAAAGCTTCGGCTGGAGACAAGACGTAGATGAGAGAACAGCTCCTTGGCATGGCAGCAGGACAGCACACCCAAAAAAAGTTGCCCTGACATGAGATAGCATTAACATTGCAACCCTGGGGCTTTAGCTCCTAGGAGCAAGAAGTCTCTTATTAGCTTGAAGATGCCCAGTAGACCCTCCGGGGTGTCCCACAGGGATGGTCCCTGAACCCTGAGGACAGGACAATGGCAGAAAAAGCAGGATCACTCTGGAATTACCAGCTTTGGGCAGAACGGATAGAGGATGTCTGAGGTCCGTATTTCTTGGCAGTTGTGGCCTTGCTTTCGTCCTGCTGGCTGCGAGGATGAAGATTCGCAGATGTGCTTATAAAGGCAATGCAGCAAAAATTGGCCCAGCTCTTTGCAGTCTCCACTGCCTGTCTCGGGGCTTGAGGCAAGTTGTTTCCCCCCTGCGCGGCAAGGCCAGAAAAAGGCCCAGGTTACCCAGGATGTGAATTCCAATGTCCCTTGGTGGGGTGAAGAACCAGAAGGAGGTGGTGCTGAGCCACTACGGGCTGCTGCTTTTGTCTCAGTGAAGCAAAAGCAGCCCGTATCAGTCTGTCGAGTGCCAGCGTCCCTGTTCTGCTGGGACTCACCAGGAGATCCCAAACAAAGCCTTTGGACAAAGGTCAAATGAGTTGCCTTTGACTCCCCGTGCTGCTGGAACAATTCCCCCCACGCCATGGCTCAGATTGACGCCTGAGGCTGCAAACCACAGGGGCTCATCCTGCTCCGGCTGCAGAGAGTCAGCAAGAGCTGGTGATGGATCAAGCTGTCCTGGGCACAGCACAGCCAAGGAGGGCTTTCCCCAGGCTCTGCATCCCACATGTTCCTCGGGTCCTGCCGCAGCCTTCACATGGGTGCTGCAATGACCATCAATACCTCTAGCTCTCCACAACGCCCCCACCGCTCCCAGGGCCAGGGTACCCCCAGGCAGCACCAGCATCCTCCCTCCCTCCTGCTGTAATACCTTCTGCTCCCCACTTTGGCCCAGGACAACCCTGCCACTCTTCCCAAAGCCACAGCCCAGCCCAGCCCAGCCCACCCCCCGTTCCCCGAAGCCTCCAGCCCCAGCTTCATGAAGGTTATGTGTTGTGGGGTAGATCATTACGCCATTACTCCGAGGTTTGGCTTGTCTTCTTCACAGGGATCTACGGTAAGTGGCTTTCAGCCTCATCTAAAAGCATTAGTCCTGCATGCTGGGTGGGTGTCCCAGGAGAGATGCATCACTTCAGTACTTGGGCTGCTCCTAGGATGGCTGCCGTCCTCCTCCGTGAAGAGACAGCAGGGCTCGGGGAGGCTGCGGCTGCAGGAGACGAGAAGGCTGCTCAGAAGAAAGGAGGGAATAAATCAAACTCTTCCTCCAGTTGTGCCAGGGAGAAAGGAGAGACAAGCGAGGCCCTGGACCCCTGCAGTGAGCTCCACAATGGAAATGTTCACAGCTAACCATACCAGCCGCTCAACCTACCAACGCTCTGCAAGGCTTGGCCATCGCCGGCCCTGGGGAGATGGGGGGAGAGGAAGGTTGTGACCCTTGGCAAATTGGGAAACGCCTGCCCCTCCCAACCTCACAGTCACTCTAAACAAGAACCAGACACTCCACAGTTCGCTACCCCAGGAGATCCCCTTGGTAGGGCTTGTTCTCATCCTCCTGGGGGCTTGGCTTCCATCTGGGCTGCTGGTTGAAATCCAGCCCAGGCTGGTAGTGACTTCAAAAGCCAGTGTCATCTGCAGAGTAGTGGGTGGTCCACGTCAAGCGAGTCGATGGCTGACTGTTCTTATATAAGCCACCACAATAGGGCCTCCTGCTCAACAGCCTCAGAAGAAAGGCAAAGGGCTGGCTGCCTCGACCACAGGGAGCGGAGCCCATCCTCGGCCCCGAGGGTGGTCCCACTGGTGCAGGACGAGTCACCTTAGTAGGCTGGCATGGGGAGGTGGTTGTGCATCCCTACTAACAGAGGCTGTCGATCTATCTACCTCTGTTGGGTTTGTCCTCAGCACCATTGGCCAGCCTCAGCTTCACCCTCCGCACAAAGCACAACAACAATAACCGCACACAAGGGAATGGCTTGGAGGAGGGGATCTCCTCCGCTTGCTGTGCTTGCAGCATCCCAGGCAGGATCCAAATGTGCCAGCCTCCGAGAGGCACCCACACCCTGTGCTGGGCTGCGAGAGCAGCAAGGGCAGCCAATGGGTCCCTGCAACAGCCCCACAATGCTGGCACAGGGATGGCATGGGGGGAGGATGGTGGCAAGGCAGGGATGCTGCGTGCCCGCAAGCCCCGGCAGAAGGATGCAAGCCAGGTCTGCGGTCGCTGCGGCCCGCTGGCCTCTTGCCCCGTGCCCCGAGGCCCCCGAATCGAGGGGGGACAGGGCCAGGGGCTGGCAGTGGGCAGGAGGTTCTCACAGCTCTGGCAGGCAGAAAGGGAGGGCGGAAGGTAGGACGAGGCGGGGGGGCTCCGAAACAAATAATAAAAACAAAATCCCAGTAAGCACGTTAGAATTCGTTTGAAGTACAGAGGAGCTTTCAGGCAGGGTTATGTACATCTCCCAGCCCGGCGTGATTTACACATTCCTTGCAAGCAAAGGAATCTTCCCTGATTTGAAGTAAAACAGATGTTTTGTGTTTTTCTCCACTACGCGCCCCCCACCCCCCGTCCCCAACTCCCAGTCTCCCCACCCCCTTGTAATAATTTCTTTATTGAAATGATGGCTATACAGCCAACCAGCCAGGAGCGAGAGCCCTGCTACCCTCAGCGAGCCTCTGCCAGGACTGCAGACCCACTGCCCCACGTTTCGGGAGGGTGCCTCGCCATTGCGGTGGCCATGCTTGCAAGCATCCAGAGGTGCGGAGCCAGCTCCGCTCTCCTGCAAATGCTGCTCTGGGGTCATCGCTCCCTGCAGGTTTCTTCCCTTGCTTTTCCCTCTGCATGGAAGGATTGCAACTCCTCCTCTGCAGCTAGAGCTAGGACACGGACCCTCCATCCCTGCTCCACCAGCCCAGGTCCAGGAAACTTTCTAACCTCTACCGTCAGTCCAGGCTGTGTTTAATGGTGGGACTTGCTCTGGATCCTACACCTTAGCAACACACCTCACCCTGGCTGGGCTCTGTCCCAGCAGTGTCGATCCAGAAGGGCAGTCTGGCCGATGCCCATGGACTTGCAGCAGCTGCATTGCTTGCATATCCCAAGTGGAACAACCCAGCACAGGGGATGGCGTTAGGCAGGCAGGCTGGAGCTGGGACTTTCTCTTGGTTTGAAGACTATGTGACCTCAGCCAAGTGACTTTACCCCTATTTTTGTCCCATGTTTTTCATGCAGGAAAGTCATTTGGGGAAGGAGCTTCCTTTTCCCAGAGAAGTGCACAGCACAGAGCAAAGCAGGGGCTTCTGAATGCTGGTTGATGCTGCAAACTACCGGCACAGCCATGCCCTTGAGTTTACACTCAGAATAATAACTCACGGCCAGTAGCAAATCCATCTGGCTCCCCCCATCTTTCTTTTCTTTCTCTTTTCTTCTTCTAAACCCTGTTGTTATTTCTCAGTACTTCGTTGGTGGCAGGGTGGGAAGTTTTTTTGTAACACATTCTCGTACCACTGGGACTCACTCCCCATTCCCGTCTGGTACAAGAGATTGCACAAGAGAGAGAAACAAACGGGGATGAGGAAATGCATGTTTATGAGAGGCAGCACTGTCATCGTGAGCAAGGGACCCCCCGCAAGAGCCAGCCTGGGAGCCAGTGGAGAGTTTCCATTCCCTCCTAACGCTCCATTCATGCCTTGTTTCATACCTCCCTGGAGGCTCCGCGACTGGCCACGCTCCCACAGCACGGTGCAGGACTCACACCCTCCATGTGCTGCCTTCCGCGATACTTGTTTGTTGGGTGGAAGGAGAGAGATGTTGTTGTCTCATAAAGATAATGAATTGAGAAAGAGCAGCGCCCTGCGCTGTTGCATGTGCTGCTTGTTTTCCTGCTGGGGTGGGGGAATGGGTTTTCCCTCCTGCATTGCCCAACACCCTCCGTGCTGTGCACCTCGCCTGTGCCCGCTCCCCTCACACCCCACCCCCCCCGCTGCTCATCCTTGCAGGGCTCTTCGTTAACACCCACCATGGAGGCTTGCATGGGCCTTCCCTGCTCGGTGTGCTGCGGTCGCTGTGATGAGCATCCTCCTGACCTGATCGGGAACCCTCCGTATAATCCAAACCACATTGCTGCCTGATCAGATACAGTCACCGGTAAATAACCTTGACTGCAGTGGTCTGGAAGAGCGAGGGATCCTATATCACTGCTATTAATGATTTAGGATCGTACATTGTTTGCAGATGACACAGAGAAGGTCTCATCCCTTGCTGCTCCCTGCCCAGGCACCTTCCCCACAATGGTCCCTGCCCCACCTCACTTCAGAAGGCTCTAAGTTAAAGTCACTGGGGTGACACCTACCCCTACCCCACGCTGGTGTGCATGCAAGGAACGGCGATGGCTGATCTCTGCACTCCCTTTTGCACGACAGAGCTCCCAGCGATGGGGCTGGGGTCCTCCTACAAACAGGTGGGGTATTAATAAAACCAAAAGCAATCGCCCATGCACACATACTACAACCCACCTGGGTCCCTCTCCCTTCTGCTCCTGCAGCCCCCTGCCTCCCCCCACTTTTTTTTCACACACCTCAATTTCATTATCTCTCATCTTGAGCTGCCTGTTACATGCTTTTTGCCAACATAAATATTTAATCCTGGTGCATTGCAAGAAAGGCCCTCATGGAGTTAATACTTCAACTCATGTTTCCACTTGGAAAACAATTCAGCGTGTGGCTGTGCAGCAGGTACAAGCCAGGGACAGAGCCAAAAGCCGGAGGTGGCCTGCAAGAGCTTGAGAGCCGTGTGGGGTGACGCGGGTGGGCTTCACACCACGGGCTGGGCTGCATGGGGGCAGCTGTGCTGGAGCAGCGAGCGGGCAGGTTTGGCCAGGCAATGGAAGAGCCACAGGGACGTCACTGCCTGTGGAGCACGCTGCGGGGTACGCTGCCAAGCAGAACTCGGGGTGCGGCACTTTGCTGGGCTCCAGAAGTATTTAGGTTACTCCTTTCTCCACAGTGCTTTTGGTTGCAAAGACACTGAGGCTATTTCCATAACTGCGGGGGGGTGGGAGATGCTCAGGAGGGAAGAGAACGCTATGCCAGGGGCTGGCCCGCTGCAGAGGCAGCTCTGGTTGCTGCTGCCGCGCACTGCCCTGCAGCTGCCCTAGCAGAAATCAGGAGAAGAAAAGGTGGAAGAAAAGCAGCAGACCCTGATTTGGGGGCACAACAGCTCAGACCTGAGGCAAGGTAAGCACCCAAGCCCACGTGACTGAGCTAGCGGGGCACCCAGTCAGTGGCCCCAGGTGTCTGGGCAGGCATCTCCCTGAATCGGGGTTCCCTTTGCACCCCCTCCTGCCAGGGCAGCAAGGCTCGGCACCTGGCTCCACCAGCACGGCTAGTGAAGACGGGCCCCTGCCCCACCACCCCCTCCACCCACCACCCCCTGAACAAAAAGAAACCCTCAGACCCTACTTCTTTTTTAGAAACATTTAAATTATGACATAAGCTTTGGCTCCAAGGGTTTTCAGTGAAAGCCAGGGTATTTTCTTTCCCCTTTTCATAACAAAAACCATATTGCTGCATAATCAGATTTATCTCATTCCTGATGAGGGAAGTGAGCGTGTGTGCGTGAGGTGACCAGGAGCGATGAGGGCATGTGCGCTGGCAGCAATCACTCTAAAGGTACTCAGGGCAAATATCCTACCCTTGGCAGTACGAGTTGGCATCAGACTGGGGAGACCAAGCAGAGACCAAGTGGGCCTTAGCTCCAGCAGGGACCACCTCCCCATGGCACGTCTCACCTCCCCATGCAGATGCCACCTCCTCAACCAAGTAGCTACTTCTTGGCTTTCTCTCCCATTTTATTATGCTCTTCTCCTCACTACAGGAAACCTAGCAAAGGGGCTAGCTCAGTTCTAACACATCTGCTTTACAGCTGGGAAAATTCAGGAAGAAGCGGTTACTTTGAGGTTACTTGCTAACCTTGAACGTCTCCATTTTACACCGACCTACCCTGGTGCAAATTCAGCTGAAGCCAATGGGAGCTGTGGCTCTGCCAGCAAAGCCTGGAAGACGATGGTCCCAAAATGGAGATGTATGAATTCACTGGCTACTTTTGCAAACACAGGTTCTGCAGCAGGGCCTTGGCCATCTAAGTAGCTGGCCAAGCAACCAAGCCAGTTACTTCAGCCATAACCTAACCTGAGACAGGCAACGAGGGCTGCAAACCTGTAAAGTTGAGAGATTTTTAGCCTCAGCCCATACAACCGCAAAAGGCCCCCAAACGTGGGCACTCCTGACAAGTCCGCTTCCAAGCAAAAGAGTGAAGCAGCAGCAGCCGAGGTGGAGCAGTTGCAGCCATGCCCTACCACACTCCTGCTCCATCAGCAGAACCCAAGGCTGCCTGAAATCCAGGGGAGCAACATCTCCATCAACCACAACAGGGCCTGGGCCAGACCCCATAACCGAAGATGCGACCAGCACGGAAAAACCCAGATGCGCTCAATATCCACCAACTAGGAAAATACAAGCAAATTTCTTTTGCAGAGGGGAAAAAAAACCAACCCCCAAGGAATAAGTTCAAGGTCACTTGAGATCTACTGGAAAGCAACTGACTTCAGCAATGGCCTGTGCAGGGGCTCCAGCACCCACACAGCCTCCCCAGGACAAACAGCCTTGCTCCGTGACCCGGAGGGGGAGAAGGGGTGGCGGAGCTGTAGAGGTCACTGTGTGCTGATAAACTCCAGTGCAGCACAACCAGGAGGTGGGTGCTCACAGATGTAATGTTCTGTGCAGGTCCAAAGATTAAAAAAGATTTATTTTTTTAAAAAATACGCACCCAAAAATAACTGAAGGAAAATTAAGATAAAGTGCTCTCTGGGGAGACAAGGCTGGTGAGGGACTCTGTGCTGTTTAACAACAAGAAAAGGATGGTGTGGGATGTGCTGCAGGTGTTATTTAGAAAACTGAAACAAAACAAAGTAAGTTTAACTAGTTTTATGGACTTGCAGGCCATATATAAGATATATACACATTGCTGGTCTGAGCTGGGACAGATCTGGTAGGTAATGGCATCCAGACTTTGCCTCTAGAGTGTGGAGGAGAAGATGGGCAGGTAGGATTAGCTCATGACTTATCTTTTTATTTAGATAAGCATCATCTTTTGGGCCAAATATCTCCAGCTTTTGGGACCTGGGGTCCCATCCAGAGTCTGCCTGAGCTGATTTACTCCACAGGCTGCGGGTATGGCTCCAGGTTCAGATAAGACCTGTGGGTGCACCAATATCTGAACACCTGGGCACCAGAGCAGCTTGTCACATCCTTCCTGGGGTGTATTTACGGATGCAGCTGTTTCGGCCACTCCTTAAGGCTATAATTAGCCCATTAAAAACCTGAGTTGTCTGCAGTTATCAGGCTGAGCTGCTACTGGGTGCAGGGAGGCAGTCAAAGGAGGAGGCAGGAACTTCCCACCCAAACATCAAAGTGTTTACTAGTGACACATGAACCCACACGTGGCAAATCCAACCATCGTTTTGCAGGCAGAGTCTGCCTGGGGTGTACCAGAGCTATCCAGCCACAAAACAGTGCACAGCGAAGGGACAATCACCCTAACAGAGACCTGAGCAGGGAAACACCACCAGCACCGTACTACAGAAAGTACCAGCTCCAATCCTGCTGCAGAGCAGCCCTGCTAGCCCAGGCCTGCACCCCGTCTGACACCCCCTTGCTCTCCTCGTAGCTTGGCAGAGCGACCCTAAAGCCACAGGACTGCCAAGCAAACGCGGCCATGCTGTGTCTGGCTCAGGCTGGCTCACAGGCAGTCTGCTTGGATCCTTCTGCATCACGCTTGCCCATAATTTAAATTCCAGGATCAGCATGGGCAGAGCTTGTTTTGGGCTGTGTGCACCCCAGCAAGACTGCAAGCAGGGCTCGGATCTGCAGAAGTGATGTAACACTGCCTCTTGGTGTCAAAGCCCTGGTGCTGCCCCCCACAAGGAGCGAGCATCGCTCCTGGAGGTGCAGCGGCAGGAGCTTCATCGGCACTTCGGAACAGAGGGGAAACTCCAGCTGGCAAAGGGGCATCACCTGCTGTCTCTAGGGCTGTGCAAAAATGTCATTTTGCCACCAGGTTGGTTTTGCTGGGAAAAAAAAACCCACCACCAACACACTGAGAATAGGAACAAGAGAGAGGGGAGGTGTGAGACATAAAGCCAGCCAGCAGCACTTTCGAGGGGCTGCCTCGGGTTCCTTGATGCGCACTCTCAGGTACCTGGGTCCCTGACGGGAGGCAGAAATTAGGAAGAGGAAACTGCATTTTTATGCAGGAGGTATTGCTTAATCCCCTGACCAAAAAAGCAATTCTCTTAAGTGCTTTCCTGAAGTGGGGCTTATGTGAAGTGTAAGCAAGGGCAGCTCTTGACTCTGCTCAGCTCCAGCCCACTGAACAAACTTCAGGCATGTCACATAACCTCTCCCTGCCTCAGTTCCCCTTGCTAGGACGTGGCCAACAAGAACAAAAGCACTTGCCCTTCTCCTGACCTATTCCTTCCCTACAAGATAAAAGAAACGTCCATGCCAAGCAGTGAATTCCTTGTGTCCTGGAAGGGGAGAGGGTTCAAACCTTGCTGTAAGAATCAAACCAACTTGGTCCCCAGCTTTCCAGCCTTCAGGAAAAAAGTGTTCTATACCACGGAGAACTGATGAACAAAGCAAATGACTCCAACGCAGTAGCACAATGCATAGCTTAGAGGCAAATCAAAGCCAGCAACGCCTGTGCGTTGATATTTATATTGCATCTCTTGTACTTGCTCTCCCATTAGGCAATGAGATAAGACTTGGACAGATGTATGTTAGTGGCATTAGGTTTCTACACACTCAGAAATCAGAATACTCTCCAAGTCCATAACTGTAAAGGGCTGCCGACAGGGGATGGGTGACGGGGAAAAGGTGGAATTGCAAAGGTCCATTTGTCTACCAACAAATGAAGAGGCCAAGCTCCTCCTCTCCACCCCGTTACCATAGAAGAATCCTATATTTGCACACTCCCCCAGCTGCAATACCCTACACAACGACCTGTCCATGCCTCCTCCTCCTCCTCCTCCCTCCCCCGCTGCCAGCCTTCCTGCAGCCACCCCCAGAGAAGCAATACGAATGGGCCTGGACCCAGCCAGGTTTGGAGTTTGGATGCCGGGAGGTTTTAGGACAAAAACAAGAATGTTGTTTCAATCCAGATGTCCTGAGGAAGGGATGGGGAGGAGCCAAATGTGGGAGGCAACAAAGGCTGTTCTGTTTCTCTTTGTGGCATGGGGTATGAGCAGAAGCAGAGAATTTGGGGAGGATAACCTGATCTTTCCAGCAAAAAGGACAGAGGATGCTCATACACTTGGCAGACACTAGCGTCATGGTTTAACCAGGACAATCAGGGAAGAAGGTTCCATAAGGTCAGTAGAAAGGTACATCCTGACTCCAGATGTGTCCCAGGTGGCTGAATACTGGTGGCAGAGAGAGATCAGAAGGATTGAGGCACAAACGAAACTTTAAGAAGCGCGATGGCCAACGGATGCTGCAGCAGCACCTGGAAGCCCTGATCTCATTCACCCAGGCTGGGCTGTATGCAGAGACAGCGAAACAGAGCTTAAACCCTGTGCCTATGAAGGGGACAGGCAAACAGATGAGGATGAAAGTGAGACAAAGTGATCTGGTTAAATCACTCAGCAGAGCAAATGGCAAAGTTGGGGAAAGCCTCCAGCACTTTGACTGGCCCTGAAGAAAGCATGAATGTCTTCCTTACAGCTTTTTTATGTGTACCCTCCTAACACTGGAAACTTCAACGGGAACTAACCTTCTTCCATGCATGGGACTTCATTAATATCAGCAGTAAGAGAGATTGTCTCCTCCTTGTGCTGAACCCCTGACCTCCATGTACAGCCCATCCTTCCTGGCACCAACCCACTTCCACTGCAGTGATCCGTGCGCAGCCCAGTCAGGGCCAGACAGTGTGGTGCTGGGCTTCCTTCAGCAAAAATGACCACACATCTGATTCTGAAGCAACCCTAAACTGCTGAGGGAGGACGAGCCTGCATTTAAAGCACAGGGACTCAGCAAACACTTGTTCAACTGCTGACTTGCCTTGTTTGAGCTTCCGCAAGCCAGGAGTGCCTGAGAAGAAACTACAGCCATACACCACTCAGCTTCAGGAAGCTGGAGAGCATGTGGAATAGAAGAGGTGGATTCAATGAAGCAGCACAGCTCCTGTGCACACAGGGGACTCGGCCAAGGGCTGTAACAGATGTGTTTTAACCCATGCCACTGAGCTATTTGGGATCTGTCTCCGATTGCTCCAGTGCTCACTCACGTGTCTTTCTGATGGAAGACCAACAATAACAATTAGTATCATATAAGGAACAGCGGACTGCTGCCAGCATTAGCACACTCTTGAGCACCAAGGGTTTCCATTCCACTTTTTATCCCAGCTATGCACAAGGCAGAGGTCAGTCAACATTAATCAGCCTTGCTCTGGGCCAGCTCCTCCAGCACATTCAGCCGGCTGAATTGCAATTGCTGTCTCTCTGTGCTATGATGGGTTCTCCCTACTCAACACCTTTGCTGCTTGCCTTAAGCTGGCTGAAATAAAAGGACGCTGTCAGCCAGGACGTGATGACAGAGGCTAAGCTTGGCCATGCTGGCGATGGCCTCCAGACCCTACAGGGGATGATGCTGTCTGGGCAGGGCTTGGTGGGTCTTGGCTGCAGGTGAAAGCCTTGTGTTGTTACTCTAAGGTCTAACTGAATCCCCTTCCATCTGATGGCAGTGTCCCATCTCCATCCCCTGGGAAGGGGTTTCCACCCTTCCAACACTCCCGAAACTTGCTCTCCCAGAGCCTTTGGGTTGGTTCAGGATCAGCCTGGGCAAACCCTATCAGAGCCAACAAAGGGAATGCAAAGTCGAGGCTCCTTCTTAGCACATGAACACACTCCAAGGAAAGGCTTTGGAAGGGATCCTGATGACTTCCATATTATTTCCAGTAAATTTTGTGCTGATTCTTGGCACAAACACCGGAAATGAATAGGCTAGGTCAGGAATGTAAATAAAGTGAAACATTGGGATTTAATCTAATCTATAATTATAGTATCTGTGGCGCAGGGAAGGAGTTGGTGTGTTTGCACTGCAGCTCCACTGAGGAGCTGGAGGGGGTTTTCATTTCGCTTTCCAAAATTTCCCTTTTTTGGCTGAGGGATACTTGGTGTCTCCCCAAGTATCTGAAATGAACGTGCTGGGCTGGCAAAACCACTTTCCAGTGGCTGATCAGGTACAGCTCAGTGAAGAGGCATCCCCAGGCACTCAAGGAACGACAGGGTGAGAAGCTGAGATGGATGAGCTGGACCGAAGGCTCAGGGAGGCTGTGGGAAGCACAAGGGAAGCTCCTATCTCCACAGTGACGAGATCAGTTGGGTTTGTAGGATGCTGAGCTATGTAAGGGCCATGAGTAATGAAAGCTTAGTCCTTCCAGGCTGAGTTTGACCTCTGAGACAAGCGAGAGCCCTTCCTCTTGACTGGTGTTTGGTGCATCACAAGTTGCCTGTCACAGCACAGTGCTCCCAAGCTCCCAAACGATCAGTCTGACTGGTGTTAACCACTGTCCGGGCTGGCTGGTCCATGCAAAACGAGTACTAAACAGACACACAGGCATCTCTCCCTCTGCCTTCCTCACCCATCCTCTTCCAGTTCAACCTGGGAGGACACTTGACAGACTGCTTTCTAGCCAACCTCAGGGGAGAACAAACACCTCTCCTGCAATGCATTTTGAAAGAATTATAAGACTTTGGGGTTTTAACAGCTTAAACCAAACTTGACAGTCTTCAAGGACCACCCTCAGTGTCCCTGTGTGTGTGAACATCAGCAGCAGGGATCCCCACACATGGGCACCCATGTCTGACAGACCGGCAGGACTCTCCACACGCGTACCGGAGCCTACAGAGCACACACATCTTTGTTGACATGAGCTACTTTCCCTTCGAAAACCCTCCGTGCAGGGACACCTCAACCCCAAGGCACTACAGGCAAAGGGAAGAAAAGGGCTGACAGGCAACATACTTTTGTCAGACCGAAATTGCAAAGGACGAAGAAATTATTTCTTCTTTTGTTAGCTTATGTTTTGAAATTACAGAAGTCTCAAAAGCAAAGGAATCAATCTGACTTTGTTTATTTGTTTGCTTGTAGAGCATATTTTGGTTTTGACTTTCATACTTAAGCCCAGCTTTGATCTCAGGCTGGTAATACTCCAACTGAACGGTCAATGGCAGAGTGGAATTGCCGTAGGTACTGGAGAAGAAAAGAGACAGAATGTCTGACACATTTACAGAGCAGAAGAGACTTCCACAATCTCTCTCGGTTTATGTGATACCCTCAGACTACTGAACAAGCAAAAGCATCAGTGCTGCAGACTCTGTGTGCTCACCTAACAGCCTAGAGAAAAGCACAGGTCCCTGTCGAGTGGCTTAAATCAGGATTCTACGCAGGCCAGAGCCTTCCAAGATAGCTATTTTTCCACAGAAACAAATGAAACAAGCAGAAGAAATTCAATTTACGAAATGACCCTGTTCCCATGTTTCTGTTGTTGTTACATCTGCACGGGCTCAGAACAGAGTGTTAGCCTCACATTTCACTGTTCTGGCTTTCTTCATGCTGTGTTGCAACTGTATGGACATCTGAACAGAGGGATATTTGATGCGTGTGCCGATGTATCTCAGAACGCTCAGATGCCAAGTAAACACGTGCTGGTTAGGACGCAGGATGGAGCAAACGTGTGTGTGTCGGATATGCATGCATCCACGGCAGTGCATGCAAACACACTGAGCAGTAAGGTGTACCAGTGCATGCAGGTGTGCTGGGCGTGCAGCAGCCAGCGCTAAGAAGGGTGTGCTGTAGTGTGTGTGCATGCACACTTTTTTGGATGCCCAGGAGCGTGGGTCTATGCCCCACGGGTGCCAACACAAACATGTGTCCATACATGTGTGCACAGCCCTGGGAACAGCGTGCCAAGCCCTGCTGAGCATTAGCTGTGGGACGGAGCCAACACTGTGCGTCACCCCAGGGCCTGTCCCCACAGAAGGATGAGGTCCAAAGCTCCTTGATGCCAGGGGACTGCTGCCTGCTGGCTGCCTGCAGCCACGGCTCCCCACAAAAACCTACTGTCCCTCACCCAAGGGCACCCACAGAGAGTCGGAGCTGCCCATAGCCACCCCCAGAACAGGGGGCATGGCTGACTGCTTACCCCCTCCGTGGCCATGTGCCTCATAACTGCGAAGCAGAAGCCTGGCTTTGACGGAAGAGATGACAAGACTCTGGACAAAGCCTTCTGCCGTCCACCCAAGGCTCTCCCAGCCCTATGCAGACACCAGGAATTAGATAACAGAGCCCCTAAAGCGATGGGTGAGTGCAATTATCCCTGCCCAGCAGATGGGGAAGATGATTTGGCAGCCCAGGCTGCCCAAGAGCCAGACCTTCTGGCTCCCAGCTCCATGCACTCACCTCAGCAGCAGCCCCCCCATCAAACCCAGCGGCTCTTCCCTCCCCCGGTGCCCCTAGCAGCCGTAAGCCGAACGGCTGAGAGCTCACAACCAGCTGATTTTATGGGCGGCGGGTTATTAGCAAGCTCTGCGGTTGCTCCAGCCTCTCCCTGGCACCTTTTCAGAGCAGCAGAGTTCCCAGAGATATTAATAATTGTATTTATGCATTATATATATATATATTTAACAAGAAAAACATTTACAATTATTAAATGGAAAGAGGTATCACTTGGAGCCCACTCCTGGAGGCAGCCCTGCTCGAGAGATGTGTGATAAAGGCTGCTCCTTCTTCGGAGGCTGTCAAGATACTTAACCAGGGGGTGGTGAAGAGGGAGGCAAAGGGAAAGTATTAATCAAGGTCTTAAAAAGTTCTCACTGACAGACCATTTGCCAGCTCTCACTTTAAATGCTTTTGTGGTCCTATAAAAAGTTTCATTACTCACTACAAAATCTGTTTTAATTATTACAGTCTCTCTGACATTAAGCCCTGGGTGTTTCTCTCTCGTGTACTCTGTATCTGCTCTGTCTCCTTGCCTTATTTCTCAATTTTTTTCTCTCTTACTGTCCTGACTCCTGATATTCCCCTCAAGACAGAGGATGCCCTCACTAACACAAGCCAAGTTGAAAAGCCCAGACCTCCTCCAAATGATAATGAAGGGGAAGTTAATATTCAGATCCTGAAATGATCCCTTTGCTTTGGACACTAATTACTCCACGTGATTCAAACAGACAATCCAATCCCACGTGCTCAAAGAACATCTCAGAAGAGGCAAGAGAACACCAGCACAGACACGGCCAGCCACCCCTGCAGGGGGAACTGGGTGGTTGGCAGATGGACGTGGTGCCTCGCTGATCTGTGGTATGTGTCCTACCGACGTAAACAGCAACTTATATAAACACTACCTATCACACTTTAAATATCTGGCTATTTCAGTCCACCAGGCATTTAGCAACTTGCTTCAATCTGATGGTATTAGCTCAGTTCATCCGTGACAGACGACCCTATCCACCCGGCATGGACCAGGAAGCCCAGGATGCTGAAAATGTGAGTTATTCCAGTGGAGTCTCCCACAGACTCCCAGTGCCTCCACCACTGTACTGGCAAACATTGGTTTTCAATTTTCACCAGCTGAGCAGAACATCCTACACAACAGAAAGAGTCTCCTTGTTTGCCCAGTGTCTGCTGTAACATTGGGCTGACCGAACAGGTCAGTAACAATCAAATAATAGCATCGGAAAAGCCTCCTTGCTCCCAGACCCTCCCCACATGCCTCTCCTTACTTGTACAGACCATCTGGTTCCAGGCACTTGAAAATGACTGAGTAGAGGCTGGTTTCAGGGACATCTCCATGGCTCCTACCCGCTGCCACACAGGATGTTGCAAGGCCAGAAAGCAAATCATCCGCAAAGCTCAAGGATTCTCCTGGAGAGCAAAGAGATGAGCAAGACCAAGACATCAATACAGGTGCAAAATTACTGCTATTTGAAAAACACTGTAGGAACAGCTCTACACAGGACAGGCAATCAACAAACTCTAGCTGTGGCTGGTAGGAATGGCCCCAAGTCTCTGTGGAGAATATCGTCTATGGACAAAGCAAGTAGCAAACACAACTGGGCCACCAGCTGTTGTCACAGCAAAATGTGTTTCTGCTGTGTTAGATTATCAGGAAAGAAGACATTTTCAGAGCTTGGATGGAATTGCTCTCAATGTGCTCAGGGTGCGTGCATGTATGTTTTGGTTTGGGTTTTTTTATTATTATTTTTAGTCAATGAATATCAGTAGCTTTGTTGAGGTGCACTCTGCCATCTCCTGGAGCTCTGACTGGAGCTCCTTCAGCTGTGCTGAAGAACACTCGACCCTTTACAAGCATTGAAATGAAAAAAAATACTGATTAAAAATGCTGAAAAACTTTCTTTTGGGGGGGGTGGTGTGTCTTCTAGTTTATAAAGCTTATTAAACACTTAGATCGTAAACCAGCTAAAACTGAAAACACTCCATTTATTAATCTTTTCAGGCATGATTATCTACTGTCATGCAACCTGTCTCCTTGCAGTGGGCAAGAATGCTCATTGCATTCAACTCCCATTTTACATCAATGTAACTGAAAGCCCAAGGTACCAAGCAGTAAAAAAACCAGAGCAGCTGCCCTGGTTGTGCCCCCATTCCCACTGATGGGAATCAAAGGGCTGCTGCAGCTGATAGAGTTGTGCTGGGATAAGCAAACCTGGACCCACAGATTGCTCTGCCGGCTACCTTGTGCATGTGTAAATGTCAAGACACCACAGCAGAGGGAGGAGGAGAATTCCCTTCTCAGCACTTTATTTTTTCTAAAAGCAAAAGTGACTGATGGCTACTGAAATGAAGCACAAGTCTAGGTTCTTGGTATAGACCGTAAGAAAGAACCCAGTGGTATGAGCAGCCCAGAATGTCTCACTGTGCAGCCAGATTACCCAGGTAAAAGAAAAAAAATTCCTCCTCCCCAGCCCCCCCAACTCACATTTGCGTCTTGTCTCAAAATACACAACTCAGTAACAAATGTCCCCCTTGGCTAGAGAAAAGAGCAGCAATAAATACTTTTCCTCCCTAAAGGAATCCAAGCCTTAATTATTCATTTTAATGCTCCCAGCACAACTCGTTCTTTCCAAACTTTTTTCAGGCAGCTCTGTCACTGGTCTCTGCAATTTAACCCAGTTCCCAGCCCCGGGTCCGTACCAGTGCACAAGCCAACTCCACGGACAGGTTGGGTTGGCAGCAGGAAAATCCCTGCTTGGAAGTCATGAGCGCTGAGTGGCTTTGAGCAAGCCCCTTAGCTCTAGATTCACGGTTTAAATGAACACACCAACCCTATTGCTCATTTCCAAACGCATCACATGATGCTCTGGGTTGTCATGGATCAGCCCTGCCTAGGTTGTGGGGTGCACTGCTGTCCCCCTGCATGGGGGAAACTAAGCTCTTGGGGTCTGCCAACGTGGGTTAAGCCAAACCCCTTGCAATAAAATCCCTGCAAGGGAGAGGGTGCTTTGTGTTCAATCCTGAGCCTCTGGGGAACTTTCCTGTCTTGTTGGCCTTGCTACAATCAAACAAAAGCAAGGAGGTCGTTATGAAAATAGCAAAACGGATGCTAGCAAAGGTGCTGAAACCACAGCCCACAGCCCGGGAGTCTTTCTGCACCTGCATAAGCTGCAGTGAGGTCGCTGGTGGTGCCAGACTGCATGGACCATAGAGCAAAGATGGGGTGGGGTAAGGGACACCCCAGGGACAAACCAACTACCCCAGGCTGTCAAACGGCAGTGAACAGCGAGTTGTTTCTGTGCCATCCCCTGGGTGAGGCACAGCACACGGCAGCTTTATTTGTTCATCTTGCACACAAGAAGTCAGAGAGACTGTTCAGTCTGCAATGCTCTGAGAGCAGCTGAAATGAAATGTCCTTCTCTAGGACCAGGAAACAACTTTTTTCCCTAGACTGGGATGTTGTCAGTGGAATGCAGCTAAGGCAACAGGTGCACTTGCTGGCATTGCAAGAGGCCGATGGACCACTAATGCTGCCCTACCACGGAAAAGTGCCTTGGGATGTTGTAGCAACAGAGGAATACTGACCTAACTGCACAAGGTGAGAGCTCAGTGCGTCGTGTTGCTCACCTGTGCTTAAGAGCAAGGCATGGGGAAAGCAGGAGAGAAGGCTTCACAGGGAAATAACAAAAAGTGCAAGTTTACCATACAAGCAGAGCCGTAAAAAGGCAAAGCAGAGACACATGACTCTGAATACATCAACACGGCAGGCACTCAGATGGAAAAGAAATATTTAGGCTAATGGACAGTAATGGCAAGAGAAAGTAAATTGGGTATGAACAAACGGTCTACTCTTGAGAAGGGCAAATAACCTAACTATCTTTTAAAAAGGAGTTTGATCACTTTATAGAAGGGATTATATGGATAAGTAGCTTGTGATGGAAAGCAAAGGGGCTTCTCTTTCCTGTCTGAACCTGTGTTCTCGCACACCCTGCCAGCAAATATCAAGAAGGATTTCAGCCTCCCAAAGCAGCCCTGAAGCACAAACCTTCTAGATTGCTGTAGTATCTTTGCTCGCATTATTAAATTTCAGAAAGAATCCAAAGGTTCTCTTCAGAGTAAATGATAGCTAAGTAGATCATCTCTGTGGAGTAGGAGATATTTTATTGACCAGACAGCCATCTGTGTCCTTCATTAATAGTAATAAATAATTGATGTCATGCTAAATAAAGCAATAAGCTGTTACAGATATCAAGGACAAATGACCAGATCCTGTGAGGATGCCTCACCTGTGTTCACTTCTCAGTAGTAAATAAATCCAGACCGGAGCTCAACATGACCATGCTAAGTGCTGTGCACAGAGCAAAAGACTCTACTTGCTGCACACTGATTACAGGTAACGGAGCAATTGTGCTCAGCAATGGGATGCTGATTCTCCCACCTGTACACCAAATCCCTGCAAGACTCTTTTCCCCCTCGTTTCCACACAACCGCCTTCCTGGGACTGGTCTGGCCCAAACCGTTCGGTTCCCCAGGCAGCTTCTGCAAATTGATCTCTGCTCTACTAATGACCGTCGGGGAGATGCAGCTCCCTCCAGGTGGCATTTTCCTTCCCTCTCCAGGGCAACCGCTCCCTACCACCTCATCCTCTCCCACAGACACAGCTGTGGAGTTGGGAAAACCTCCTCTTTTTAGTTTTTATAAACATGTATCTTATACTGATCCTGGTGTTGCAGTGAGTCAGAGCTCTCCCTAAACCAGAGGAAAACAACAGCATGCTTGGAGCTTGCCAAGGCGTTAGCCCCGTTTTGTGAACATTGCAAACTTCTGGCAACAGCAAAGTATATAGGTCACCCCACCGGTGATGGCTTTGGGATGGCCACCTGGGAACTCAACTTGAGGGGGGGGGGGGGGAAGCCCCAACTCAGCTGCTTCTCTGCAAGGCTGAGCTGGTAATCTGCTCTCGAGCGAGCACATTTCTAGTAGCAGGAAGCTCAAACAGGCAGGAATGGGGACCGAGGAACAAAAATGGATGGGAGCAGACTCAGACCGCTCGCTCACAGCATCCAACAGTCTTAGTCTGCCTCAGTCCTTCCACCGTGACCTGTGCCAGCGCCCAGCAGTTGCGGGCGGCAGGCAGGATGAATCACCTATCAACCATCCCACCGAAGACAACAACAGTTACGGTGTTGAATTCAACCAGTCTAAACAAGAGAGCGAAGCCAGGAGCCTCCGGGAGGTTAGAGGAGCACAAGGAAGCTCTGGGACCCTCACCAGCATTCCCCCACCTTCAGCCCATGTCTCTGTGCTGAGAGCAGCACAGACAAAACCCAGGCGGCGCAAACCATGGTGGAAATGAAGATGAGAGGAGACCTCCCTGCTGTGATTCACCTTTGAGATTCCTAGAAAGAGCACAAAGGGCAAAGCAGGAAGGCACCACCATCTCTGTCTTGACAGCTTCTTTACTAGACTGGATGAAACCAACCCTGCAACATTACCAGCCACTTTCTTCTGTTTGTCGTTTTCTCCCTCCGTCTTTCTCCCTTTTGCTTTTTTTCAACCTGTTTTCAATTTACTCTTGTGGCATCTCTGACTGTGACCTCATTCTGGTACTTAAGGCGAGGGGGGGGTGCATGGGGGGGTGAAGAGAGAGAGTGTCCTTTAGAAAAGAAATGAAAGAAATCATATTTTATTTAGCTTGGTTGGTTTTGAAGCTTTAGCAGGAGAAAGATTAACCTTTTCTGCCTAACTTAATGAAAACAAGGAGAAAGCCTGTATGGATAAATAAATATCTGTGTGGGTACGGAGCAGGCACGATCGTGTTACAGCCCCGGTGGAGCTGTAATGGGGAACAGGCGCGTTCCGGCACAGCGGCTCCCAATTCCCGATCCATTTTCAAGGAAAGAAAAACAGAGTAGAATGTCAGAGGCCCAAGTGGGCATACATGAGGGAGCCCGGGGAAGGCAGATGGGGCCCAGTGAGGACCTCCATCCCCGGCAGTGACCTCCGGAGCAATGCCAGTAAAGCAGATGGAAAAAGAGACCTTAGTCCACTTTGCTCTTGCCAGGTTTTGGTTCCTGAAATGAGGAAACAAATGGCACGCTCAGCCCTCCAGGTTTGTCACCTTTTGGGGGTCCTCATCCCATCTTCCTCCAGGGCTCTGCCTCTGGGGAGGGGAGGTTCAGAGGAGGGCTGTGAGCAGAAGGCTTGGGCTGGGATTTTGGATGGGTAGATGGGCAGCACAGGCTTGCAGGGTGGTTCCTCCACAACGAGGTTGTATCTGGGTTTAATGTGCTTTGGATCTGGTGCTTAGTGGGGGAAGGCAGCGAAAGGTGGTTTGTCCTGAAGACGATGGGCTGATTTAAATTACTGTAACATAACTTTAGGCGACGGAGCTGTTCCGATTTACATCAGCAGATGGTCTGTCTTGCTGCCTAGATCATTAAAAGCAAACTGTCCCTACTGATCCTTGTGGAAGGATGTCAAAACCTCCTTCCCTACACGGCTTGCCAGATTATAAAAGAAAGAAAAAGGCCTTGTCATTACTAAAAAATCTTCTGTCCACATTCTGGGAGCATCCATGCATGCCAACCTCTCGCGTTAGATGGGAGCCTAAGCCCCGTGCCCAAAAAGCCTGCAGCCTCTGAAATAATTTCTTTCTCGTGACTTTTCTCAAAGACACATCCATTGGGAATCCCTCTGGCTGGGTACGGGTTGTCTAGGCTAAAACAGAAAAGCCAGTGAATGTGCTCTGCAACTTTGGGCACAGTTCCTGGCTCACTTGCCAACTTGTACAAAGGTGCAGATTGCAGTACTTCTGCGAACGACTTCACCTTGCCTAAGTTATGAATTCTAGGGGAATTTGCTTCCTGTGTCTGTATGCTACTAGACACATTAATAATGACGAAGAGCTCTCCTCTGGGCTTCCCCGTTCCCTGCTGCTGGTGGAAGACTGCATTTGTAGATCGCTAAAACTAAAGGAGCAATGCTTTAGCTGAGCTAAGAGCACAAGTTGCATTCCAGTGCCACCAAAGTCCCTCAAATGGCTTTGCTGGTGCTCTCCAGGGCTAGAACTTGCTGTATACAGAGTGACCATGTGGAACTGAAGGATGGGCTTTCTTGCACTGTTCTTATCAAGACAGGCAGTCAAACAAAAGGAAATGGTCTTAATTTGGATGAGCTACAATGTTCTAAAAACATGATGCACAAGGCTAATCATGAGCGAACTCTTTCAGGGTCACCAGCAGGACTCCTTCACCTGAACTCTCCACAGACTGCTTATCACAGTTCTTTCACAGTCAGTATCTAAGATCTCAGAAAAACTGCTTCAACTCATATAAAAACACATCACCTCCTCCATCTCCCCCAAGGCAGTATGCTGCTGGAGGAAAGTGAGAATTAATGCATTTCATTCTGTGCTACGAGCCCTCCAGTATTTCTCAAGGTTCACTGGGTTGCTAAGGGTCAACCACAGCCAGACACAAGCTGACTCTGCTGTGCTTGGAGCCATCTAGGCATGAGCCAGTTCCAATCTCAAAGCCACGTATTCACATTAGCATGGTGGAGAGTCCAAGTGAATTTGTCTATTCCCTTGGAGGTTTTTTTGGGCTCTGCAGCATGTTAAAATAGTTACTTGCTTTCAAGGCAAAGCGGGAACCTATTTGTGCTGGGAGTTGTGCAGACACAAAGCAAAGACATGAGCTTTGTCCTCGGATACTTCTTGTCTGAGAAGATTTTGTCCATCGCCACAAGTCTAGTTCTCGCTCTCATCACCACAGGTCTAGTCCCCACCCTCATTATTGCTTTCCTTTCATTTGTAGCTTCTTTTAAATTAGAGATTTTTAAACAACACACCAGTGATCCAGACCATGTGGTGGTCCCCAAGGCCAACAGTCAGCAGTCTGTAGCAGATCCAGGGGCTGCACAGAGCCTTATGTTCACCAGAAATCCCACCAGCCCTGCTACAGCCCCAAAGCACTCTTCTACAGCATAAACTGGTATGTCAGGTAGTTCTGAGATGGCAACAAAACCTGTATCATAACCTTTTTCCTCTTAAACGCACAAATCTACTCTTGCAGTTCCTAGGAGAACGAGCTACTGTCGGAAAATGACTCTCAAATTTTGGATGTAAAGATGGCACCAAGGACCTGGGCTCCATCAGTCCAGAGTACTGGGATGTTTCATCTTCTGCTGGGATTAAGAGAACTAAACCTGAAGGGGAACAACTTCCACCGTGAGACATGTCAGAGAACAAATCCTGGGATCCTTCCTTAAAAAAAAAAAAAAAAAAAAAAAAAAAAAAATCAATGACAAGGTGACTCTGGCCAGTCCAAGCGGGCTCTGGTGATGTACCCACAATGCTTGACTTACAGTAGCACACGAGCCTCCTAAGCTGCCCAGTACATGGTCTACGAAGAACACAGGGGAGACCTGCCAAACAGCTGGGTCGGGTCCTTCATTTCCAGCTCTGCTGAGCCGTCTCTCATTTATTTTCAGCTTTTTATGACCAGATACTCCAGCGGTTTAACGACCCACAGAACCCCACTCGCTGACTTGCACCCACTGCAGATCAAGCCTTACACACACATGCAAATACCAGGCTAGCAGGAGGGGGGAAGAACATTTCCTAGAAAATAACTCAGTATGCAATTAAATGCTAAAACCACATTTATCTTGGGCGATTTATCGAATCAAATTAATGTAAACCTATGCTGAAAAGCCATCATCCGGTTTGTGCTTCACTTCTTCCTTGCGCTTACAGGGAAAGTGTTTTTTGGCTTCTTAGATCCAGCCAATATCTTCTATATTGCCACTGTTGCCTGACCCTGATCCCAGTCCCTTCTTACATTTCATGGCTCAGTGCTGGAAAGTTGGACCAAACCACTGCCTTTAGTAGCAACCAGTTTAAAAAATGTATTTTTTTTTGTCCCATTTATTTTTAATAGAGGTAACGTGCATAGATGCTGATGAATTAGTGATAAGACTTTGGACCAGTATATTCCAAAAGGCTCAGCACACACAACTGCAAACAAATCTGCAGCCTGTTAGCCAACGAACACTTAGAAAAAATTAGTCCTGATGGAGACACCCACATGGAAGCAGACCTCTTATTTGGCCTAAATATGCAATTTTGGACATTTGAGAATGTGGGGGCAGATCCTCAGTTCATAAAATCTCCTGTAGCTCCCTTGAAGTCAATGGAACAATAACAATTTACACTAGCTGAGTCGTTGCATCCTGGCTGTGAGCTATTTGGAGCAACTACACCATAATGATTATTACAGATATTTCAGATCACTTGTCTAAGACAGATAGGAGAATACCACTGCATAAGAAAATAGAGCTGGTTTGCTATGCTTTCCAAAGAATTATTGACCCATATCTTGCAAACATTTACACATGTTTAGCTTTATTCATGTGAGTTGTTCCATTACACTCGTGTGCCAGATAAACTAATGTACATGCTTGCAGGACCAAGGTTAAAACGAGTGCAAACACAACGAGTTCTAAATGTTTTTGTAGACATGTTCAGTTACCTCAGATTCAGACAGGCATGTCATTTGACTATGCCTCTCTTTATAACTCACCATTTATACAATCAGGTATCACAAGAGAAGCCAAATATGATAAAGAAGCAATGATCTGACCAAACTCAGAAAGCTAGAAAAAACCCCACTCAGTCAAGTCTAACTTATGCAAGAGTTGACATCAGCTCTTGAACAAGGAATTACCTGGGTTACTAGAGTATATTCACAACAGCTTGCTTAACACAGCTAACGAATCATTCACTTATTGATTTCCTCATAATGAAGTTAACGTTTTTCCTTTACCATTTTCATAGAACCACAGAATGGTTTGGGTTGGAAGGGACCTTAGAGACCACCTAGTTCCACCCCCTCTGCTGTGAGCAGGGACACAATTTTGATTCATTAAAAGACACAAATCAGTGAAGAGGAGAAAGAGCTGGGAATCTCTTGGCCATGAGGAGTCTACTTCAGCATCCACCATCATATCAGCAATCACTGTCTTGTCCCCTGAGATGACAAGGTGAGACAGGATCTCCCACATCACTGCACAATCCCATTGCACACAAGAACAGAATACAATTTCTAATTTGTAAATTGAGCTGATTTTTTTTTTCCTTGAGGACAAAACACGTGTCAACAAGGTTCTCGACGCCCAGAGACTTCAATGCATTTCGGAAAGGCCACTAATATATCTGACGATGTGGCAGCATTTAAGTCCCTCAGCCAAGACACAAGCTCTGTTACAATATATATACCTGCGTCACGGCAGGCAAAGGAGCATGGATGCAAAGAAAGGAAATTGCTTTTTCAAGATAGCAGGCAAAAGGCAAATTTGAGGCTACAATCCAGAGCCCCAGCCCAGATCTCTAAGCACTAATAGCTGGCTTTAATTTCTGAAAGACTATTAAACTGTTTTTTACAAACTCCAGGCACTGAGGATACCTGCCATACACACACAGCAGGATGCTGGCATGGAAGAGCCTTCTGCTCTGAATTTTAAGTCACGTTTCCCAGAAACCAAGAGAAATCAATCCTGGCATCCACAGGAAAGGGGAGTTGTTAATAGCCAGGACAGCTCTGATGGACAACGTCCCCTGGGAACCCATCTCACCAAAGGCCCTCTATGGTGGGAACAGTTGTTTGACTCCTAGATGTCCTTGGCAAAGCAAGGTATCTGGGCACGTTTCCCACCCCCAGGATCACCGATCAGTCTAGAATAGTTAGTTGAAGACACGTCATCACCAGCGACTGTGCAACATCTGACCACTCAGACGACAAAAGACAGATTCCCAGAACGAACAGGGCAGGATTAAGCCAAGTGGTAAATGGATTCCAGGGCTGTTCCAGGATCCGTGCTGACGAGGGAAGCCAGTGCCAGGTAGCCAGACTGGAGCTCATACAGTAAGGTTATCACTTCCCTCTTTTCTTCAAATCCATAAATAGAACCCAAACATTGTTTGGGCCATGCCAGAGAGATAAGGTGAGTCTCTTCCACCCCTTGCAAAGCCTGGAACAGAAGCCCCACTACTCCCTATCCTAAGCATCAAGCGTAGGATGTTGACATTTAGCAGTAGGAAAAATTACCCAAACAATGAACTCTCTCAGGTTTCTCTTCTCCCCTCCCTTCCCCCAATCTCCTGGAAAATGTTCATAAAGTGGAAAAAAAAAAAAACAAAACCAAAACAAAACACCAAAACCAACCCAAACCCCAACAACCAAAACCCAACCTTCCTAAGGCTGTGGAAATAACATGTAGAGAACAGTGAGTCAGGCTCTGCTGCACAAAGGTCACCAGTCCTGAAGGCAGAGATGATTCACCAAGCCAGCAAGAACTAGAAGGTAGAAGAGAACGAAAAGAGGGCACAGAAAAAAAGTTGTGTCAAAGAAGTGAAAGAAATAAGAAACTAAACTGTTCCGGGTTGCATGCACCCTGTTTTTTATTGAACATCGCTGCTAGAACTGACCCAGCATGACTCACTTGACAGTGGTGAGATTTATTCCTTTAGTGCTTTGTTCAGACTTTCTTTATGAGAAGGCGGCAAAAAGGCTGTAAGACCCCAATCCGCCTCCATACCCTGCTCCTCCCTCTCTTCTTCCCCTCCCTGAGATGCTCAGCGGAGCCTCACCTCCCTGCTGCTGCTGCTTCGACCACTCCTTTCCCACACCCATCCCCTTTAAATTCAGCAGCATTATGGCACTCTGTTTTCCCTATAAAAGATGCCTTCAATGAGATGAGAAAAGCAGGGCCTGCTTAGGAGCACGGCATGCTGCGGGGAGGCCCTCCTGGATGCCACTGGCACAGAAAACACATTGTCACAAGAGGTGAAGAGGAGGATGAGACTCAGGTGCCTGGGGAGAGTTCTCCCTGCCAGAATGCTCTCCTGCTATTCCTCCATTCATCTTTCCTCCTCAGCTGTCCCCCCGCTCCTTTTATCTAATGACCATAAAAATTCAAACACAAAAAACTTGCCCTGAAAAAATCCTAAGTAAAAAAAAAAAAAAAAAAAAATCCTCCCTCTGAAGTTCACAATGAGAGCTGTAAAACTTTTTGCTTGGAAAATTCTCCCGGTCAGTTTTTCCTACTGTTTAATCCCCGCTTTGAGTTACACAGAATGAGTAAACACATTTTATAAGGTTCTAATTCATACCTAACCCATACAGTTTATAGCTTAACATAGTAAAATATACACACACACACACAGAGAAATGCACTTTTTATACTCATATATATATACCCACTCACACACATATGTATAAAACAGCCTTGGTCCCACTCCTGCGAGCCTCCCAGCAGCAGGTCTGATTGCTCCGGCATGTGCTCTGCTCTGAAAGCTGCCTGGCGTGCTTAGGTGTGAGTTAGCTGTCCTGGGGAGTAGTTTCCACTCCAGATTCCTGCAAACTCCTTTGTAATAAATAATTAGCCAGCCTCGTTAAAGGAACGGCGGGATCTGCTGCTCCATCCTTGGAGGACTAAGGAACACCACCACGTGGTATCCCAGGAATAATTTTTGTCCGCTTTCTGCCCAGCGAGCACCTGGAGCCAAGCCCCACAGAGGGAGGCAGCCGCAGCTGGGCTGGAGGAGCTGCGGGGAGCTCGGCTCCATGCAGCCATGGCCAGGCACTGGGCAAGGATGCACCTGGCTGAAAGGCAGCTCTCTGCTGGCAGCGATCAGAGACAACCTGAAGGCGGGCACCCAGAAGATGGCCTGTGGTGTGAACGCCACCAGTTGTTGCTCTGGAGGAAGGTAGGCAGCCTTCACACCCAACTCCTGCACATAGCTGTGGGTTAGGGTCAGTCCCGATGGGACACGGCAAATGTCTTGCCCTGTGCCAGCCTCTGCACTGAGCTGATGGAGAGGTGGTTCCTCCTCAGCAGTGAAACTGCATCCTTAACCTTTGCTTGGGATCACGGAGGCCAGCTGCAATGAGTTGTGGATGGAATTATGGGCAAAGAGCTACCTGAACCCCAGTCTCCCACACCAGCTGTTTCAGAACCAACCTTCGCGCCGCCCTGGAGGCAGAGCTGGCTGCTCACCCAGTTAGATCTCAGCTCTGCTGCAGGTCCTTCTGCTTCTTCAGCCTTTTAACCCAGTTTGGGCAGGGGAGACGGAGTCCTCTTGACCAACAGTTAAACAGTTAGCTAATTCCACCCAGGAAAAATCCACTGCCTGACACAGAACTTGTGAACAACAGCAAACCCCAGCAGCCCACAGGCAGATCCACTCTACCACTTCTGATGGGCACCTGTGCACCCCCGGTACTCCCAAGCACCCCCAGGGTGAACAGCTGTGCACATCAGCCCCAAAACCCTGCAACAACACTCCCAAATTCTGCACAGCAGGAACCTCCTAAACACTTTGAGCTGCCTGTCAGTGGCTTTGAACTTGGCTGTAACCTGAAGGCAGAAGATCTTTACAACTATGGACTAAGGAATTACCTCTACTATGGCTCTGAAGAAGCTTTTGAGCCTTCGCATTTTGGGTGTTCCTGCTTGTTTTCTCCAGCAGCTTGCTGTTAAATTAAACTCAGTACCTTCTACAGCCCCATACTTCTGTCACAGAGAATTACTAGAAGCGATTAAAGTATTGTTTCTGCTGTACCTCTGCAAGGCCACACCAAGAGATCATTTCCTCAGAGGAAAGAGCAGAGACACAGAGAGCTGTGTCAGCGACAAAGCCGAAGCCTCTGCTGATACAAGCCACAGCAGCTCCGCTGACACCAGTGGGAATGAAGCAATTTGCACCAGCTGAGAGCCTGGCTCTAGATCGTGCTTGGTGCAGTGCAGTTCCTCTGAGCAGGAAGACGTGACCACAACAGAAACACCCACAAAACATCCCAGACACTGGATTTTGTAGTTCCCCAGAACAGCTTTTTTGCAGCATTTACTTTATGGGATCCCCTGCCCCAAACCCCATGTATTCCCCCGATGGGCTTTTCCCTCCCAGAGGGCATCCAACCAACCAGCAGAGAAATCAGAGTGACAATTAACTTATTGTCATTTCCTGACTCACTGTCATACCTCCCATCATCTTGTTTTTCCTTGTCCCTGCTTGTTTACCCCAGCCCCAACCCCTCTTCTATTCAGAAACCAAAGAAAAAGCAGGAATAAATATAAACACCCCCCCAAAAAAAAAAGGCCAGGGTCCACTGGACACCTGCACTGCAACACCATAACTGCCTGGTCTTGATCTCCTCAATTTTGCCTTCTTGTCCCCCAGCACAGCCCCAGCTCAAGCTGGAAGCCAAATCCCAGCAAGCAAAAATGAGTTGACCTTGGAAGGTTTTTGTGGTTTTGGTTTTTTGTTGGGTTTTTTTGTTTGGTTGGTTGTTTTTTTTTTTTTTGTTTGTTTGTTTTTTGTTTTTTTTTTTTGTTTTTTTTTTTTTTTTTAAGTCAGGGTGGCCCTGCAACCAAGTCCTCAAGCAGCCTTGCACAAACGCCACCTCCTAGATGGGAGTTTGTCTCCAAAGACCTTGTTCCAGGTCTCTGCTAGCAGCCACGGCTACGGCTGCCTACCCACATGCCCCAGGGAGCTAGCATCATTGCCATCCCTCCTTTTCTCTCTCTCTCTCTATTCCTTCTGCCTGTTGCTGCTGTTAAAACCAAGGTTTCAATTTTTCAAGTGCAAAGATTGGCTTGAAGACTCAGTCTCTTTTTTTTTCTGGGAACTTTCTGGATAAAACAGTCCCTCCAAGGGTGCAGAAAAGCATTCTGGGTCATCAAGGTGAAATTGTGGGCATCATCCAAGGCCACCCTGGCCAGTTCTGCGATAACTTGTCACTTGAAGGCACAGAGAAAAGCCATCGCTCAAGCTAGCGGTTTGAAGTTGCTTCCAGCCACACACAAAGTGAGATGTGGGCTCCAGACCCCATAATGCTATTTTCATTTTCCTTCTCCTCCAAGAAAATAAACCAAATGTTTATTTCCTGAATGCTCTGGTCTGAGAAAGGGCAAAACTTTCCTGCGGGAGCCAGGTGGCTGGAAAGGGAAGGCAGAGGCAAATATTTGCCGAATTTGTCAATGAGCTCTTATTCCATTTTTCTTATTAATATTTATTTAGACATAATGTGAGGGAAACCTGCTCAGACCACAGCAATGCGGGAGATGCCACTGTTATTCTCCTTGTGCCAGCTGCTGGCAGGGAGGGAGGATAGAAGGAAAAACAGAGACAAAGAGAGTGTGTCAGGGAGTTCACAAGCAATTTAGAGAAAGTCATGGGCTTTCGTCTTGACTTAGCAGAAGATGGGATGCCTTGAGAACGTCAGTGCATCTGTGGACCACGTGATGGGTCAAAGAGGTTGAATAGCTCAGCCTTCCTTGCTGATATTCAAGGCACAGGTGTAGGTTGGAGAGAGATTTTTTTCCCCTTTTAAAGGAAGGAATCATTAAAGACATTGAGACAAGGAGAATAAACTGCAACCCCAGGTTTAGTAAATTGTGTGAGACGAGCCTGATTTATTTCTTCAATGAGACAGTTCATTCCCTAGACATGAGAAGCACGATACAATCTAATTTATCTAGGTATCAAGAGGCACCATGACACATCATGGGTAATTATTAGGAAAGCTTGAAAAGATGGGAATTAGCAGAAGAATTACACAGCAGCTAAGGAACTAAGTAATGGACAAATGAAAACGGGTATGCTGGAAAGAGAGTGATGGGAACCGAGTTATAACTAGCGGAGTTCCTCAATGTAATCAATCTTATTTCTCACTGGAAATACAGCAGTGATTTTAGCACCAATGAAGTGGAATGCATTATTACCACACAGGAGATCAGAGGATCAGTCAAAAGAAATTAAAAGATCTTGAGGACTATAGTAATGCAAGTAGAATGAATTTGAATGCTTAAAAATGCAAACTAACTTAAAGACAGACATTAAAATAGTTCTTTTGTTAGCAGGAACTTCTGCAGATAGAAACAAAGGAGGAAAAGGAGAAATGCATGGACGCACTGGCTGGTCACAGCAAGACCACACGTTGCCACTGGAAGAGAGCAGGAGAAAAGGAAAGGACATTCTTGGATCAGCTTAGAAAGGGTCTTCCAGTTGAAGTAAAGAAGCACCAAGTCCCCTGATAGCAAAAGGCTGAACGTGGTGGCCCACCACCTGCCTTGCTGTTAGCGAGTCTCAGAAAGTCTGCAGTCCAACCTCTTCACCGTGGGGCCCACTGCAACGCCAAGGCATGGCTGCTTGGGCCTTTATCCAGTTTAATTTTGAAAATCTCCAGGGCCTTCTCCAAGAGCCACATAGCTGGTGTACAAATAACCACTGCTTGGCAGCAGAAATCCCACTGGACTATGGGATCCAGGAGGAAAGACCTGGGTGCGTTTCTGCAGGGCTCCAAAGCCCCAGCGCTGCTGGCCCCCCAGACTGGTTGGGAGGTACAGGACGATGAGCGTGTCCCCTGTTGCCCTCCACTGGATAGAAGGAGACTGTCACACTGCTGTGTCATGTCTGGGGACAGCACATCCTAAAAGCATCTCCTCTTTCAGCTGGGGTAATAGTCTGTGCTCTGGGAACAGAGCAGCTGAACGCTAGCTCTGTTTTTGCTCTGACTGTGTCTCATGTAGCAACAGCTGGGGGATATAGGTTTGCTCAAACCACAGCCAGACGATTGGAAATAAAAACGATATTCATATATTAATTAACATCTGGTTATTTGTCCAATTACATGATACAATGTGCATGAGTTCTTTGTTCCTTTCATATTTTATGCACTGAATGAAAACTAAACAAATGTTGCAAAAGCAACACTGCAAAAGCAAAAAAACCAAACACTACCCAACTTTGTACTTATAACACTTACTGACACATCAGTTTAATTAACATGTAAAGGAGAACATGACTAAACAATGACGACAAAGATAGTGGCGACACAGAACTGGAATTAGCATCCAGCCTGATCCAACCTGGCCATTTTTCATTAAACTGAGCTTCACTTTATGCATATTCTTAAAAAAAAAAAGTAATAATTTGTTAAACTGAGCAGTTCGGGGCTTGATTTAGCAAATTACTACTTAACCATTTTCAAAAGCCACTTTTAATGAAAACCGGCCCTAAAAATTTCAGCTGGACTGTAAAGCACCATCCCAAAGGAAATGAGCTGATGTCACCCTGCCTGCGCAACGCATCTGACAGCGCCTGGTGTTCTCTGCCACACTTTGGGGACGGAAATAAAAAAGAAGGAAGGGGAAGGAAAGCCAGATTAATTAAGAAGAGTCATCACTCGGGTTGTCTGGCGGTAACACGTTAGCCAGCGCGTGTGGCGGTCCCCACGCAGCAGGCGGGGTGAGTGGCAGGATGCTCTGTGACGGGAACAGTGTGCATCTGCACGAGGATGCTGGCGGGTGGGCAGGGAAAAGAAAAGCTGAAGGCTTGGCCCTTGGTTCCAGGTTACATTTGGGTTTTTTGAGACAGGAGTATTGAGCCGGGAGGCAGAGGGGAGAGCAGAGTCCCTCCTCCCACCCCGTCACAGGTCACCTGAAAGAAATAAACACCCAGCACATGCTGCCCCACTGAGAAATCCAGAGAGGCTCTTACATGGTTAGCCACTTTCTCAAAAAGGCTGCAGGCTTCGTTAAAAACACAACCGCCATCCCACCAGGCTCACAAACTCCTTTCTCAATCCAACAGCAAGATCAGAGTAAGAGGAGTGTTGGGGCTGGCGGAGGTGGAAGGTCACTGGGTTTTGGGAAGCAGCTGCCACAGAAGCAGGGCTCCCTGGCGCTCACCCCCCAGTGCCCACCCTGCTCGGACACCAGGCCAAAACATGGCTCTGTGTGATGCTGACACTACAGACGGAACATAAAGCAACTGCTCAACTTTTGGGTGAACTGGCAGTGCCCACGCTGGAAGCCTCTTGCCAGCACAGCAGATACGTATGGGTGCAACTGGGATATGAGCACCCATCTGTGATACGGGCTCTGAAGGGTTAATCCCACCTGCCAGCAGCTGGTGTCACCCCCAGTTTGCTAAGAGGGCCCAGAGGCAGAGGATTCCTCTCCTCACTCAGGTCACCTGTCCTCCCTGCAGAGCACCTGACCACAGGAGGTGCGACCAGCTCCTCCGCTCATTCACTGCAGCATCTCTGTGAAGGTGACCAGGCAGGGTCCCACCGGGAACAGTGATTTTCTGGTTAGCATGCGGACTCCCATAACCCAGAATAGAATAGATGTTTCTATCCCTTACTGCATCTCTACATGAGGCCAGACCCATGCTCAGTTACTCAAGAAGAGGACACGAATGCAAACACCCCCACAGACACAAGCAGAGCAGGTAGCACGGCCCCAGCGTGCTGGCTTTGCACTTTCCGTATGCTCAGCTTCTACAACACTGCCAAACTTTAACTGTTTGGGTTGAAATTTTCCACACTGGGTATCTGCCTCAGGCTGAATTTTTTTTGGAAAGTTTCAGATAAAACAAGTCCAGCCAATTCCAACAAGGCAGTTTGCAAAAAAATATAGTTTTCCTCATGTTAAAAAAAATAATATCAAAAACCCCAAACCAACTTACTACTTCTGTTGTGAAGCCCCAGTGTTCAGAGCAGCAACTCAACATTTGGCAGAGAGGGTTGAACACTGCGTTAACGACACGGCTTTGTCACCCCTGTGGATGTTTCATTCCACTTGGCAGCACTGCAGGGCCAGCAGCGCTTGGTCTGCACACACTCTGCTGGGAGGTTGGTTGGTTTCTCCGAGTTCCCCAGGATGCTTCAGCCCCTGCACTGGACCACACCACATACACATCCCTCCCGAAGGGTGGGTGAGCGTGCCCCAGCCGAAAGCAGACCCATAGCTTTTGTCACTACTTATTCAAGGACGGAAAAACATTGCTTAACACTTCCCAACTGTCTGATGCCTGCTGCAGCCCAGCGGAGAGGCAACGTGTGTATTCAGTGCTAATGCAACAGTCATGCCAAAAGGGCAGAGGGTGCACGGGGGCTGCAGGCGATGCTGTGCTGGGTACTGAAGAAGGCTCTGCAGGTGAAGGCACAGAGATCCCACTGCGCGGAGAAGGGCCTGAATTAAAGGGCTTCACTCATCTCCTGCAGAAATGCACTGGGGAACACCAGAGACTTCTGCGGGGTGGGATTCAACTCTTATAAAGGAAAAACAGGTAAAAGACAACAACAAAATCCAGTAACAAAGCAATATAGATGCTTTTTGGCAAATTAGGACCTAATCTGCATGAATAGGCCTCGCTGCTTTGCTTGTTTTAGTGCACTGGGGTTTCTCTTCTATTAATTTTTTTAATTGCAAGTGGTAACAGTAACCACACGCTGTTATTTGCTCAGCAGGTAACCCCACTGGCACGGCACGCAAGCAGAAAGCAGGGCAGCTCTCCGGCTGCCAATAAAATCCCTTTGGCTGGGATTTACCTCCCTTTAGCCCTCTCCAAAGCAGGCATCTAGTTAGGTTCTTCCTTTAGTCAACAGGAAGGTATGGGTATCTCCTGATGGTGATTCCTCACACCTAAACACCGTTAATGAAGACATGAAGAGGGAGTTCCCATAAAGGAAACCTGTGCAGCTCCACCGCCCACTGCGGGGGCTTGGGCCATGCAGGTTAAGCAGGTGGTGTTAATATGAGGGATGTGTCCAGGCCTAAGGATACAGCTAAACCATCATGGAAACAACCACTCTCATAGTCAGATTTTTCTACTGTACACACCATCAAAGAAGCACAACTGAAAGGTGGACATGGGCTGAGCTCCGGAAAGGAGGACCATGAGATGCCACCCCACAGGTCCACATTTCCATCCATCCAGTCTCAACTACTCTGATCAAAATCGCAGCCAACACAACCCACCAGCACATCTCCTGCAGAGCCACATGGACATCAGTACATGGGAGCTTGCACCCACAGACTAAGGAGCTCATCGCTCTGGCTAGTGGGCACCAACCAGGCCAGTAGCAATGCCCAAGACAACCCCAACCTCCAGGGCTACGTGCTTTAACTCCACCTTCCCCAAGTGGAAATAAAAAGGATCCCCTGCCCCACAGATGGTTGCTAAGGAAAAAAACCACAAGACATGATAAAATACTGGTGGAATAACATCTCAGGTAGAGCAAAAAGTCAGATCTTCATCCACTAAAGCATCCCATATCCTCACTCCAATTCTTAACAGAATCTAGCACCAAGAAGGGCTTATGTCTCACTCCCTAAACTGGACTGGGACACTTAGTAGGTAAGAGCTTGTCCTTTATCTCTGCCTGCTCCATGGTCTTCAAGACTGCTTCAATCTTCATGGCTACTACCCTCTGATCCTTCACCAGCATCAGAAAATACACCAGGAGGAAGGAACAGAAAGAAACCCGGAGGAGACAACTGTCATGTGAAACTCCAGTATGAATGGCGCAACCGGTTGCATGTCAGGGGGCTTGGGAAGGGATGGTGGGAGCTGGCAGGGTGGGTAGTTGCTCAAAGGAAACCACAGAGGACTGCCCAAGCACTTGAAAGATTCCACAAATACCTCCCAGATATGCCGGTGTGGTTACAAAATCCCTGCCTGGATTGGGTGGCAGCATGCCCTTGGGGGGGGGGGGAGGTGCAGGGAAGAAAAAAAGACAAGGAAAAAACAAAACCTCGAACAACCATTCATGGGACAGACGGAGGGCTGCAAGTCCTCCGCTTTAACTAGACGCCGCAGGCATTGCTGCCTTGGAATCTGGGCTATGCTTGCGGTCTGTGAGGCGACTTGTCGAAGCCTTTGGTCGCATTAAGCAACATTACATGATAATGCTGCAGCACTTCCAGGCTGAGGGAAAAGGAAAACAAAACAGATGACTCTGGGTGGAAAGGCATTGCTGTAAACCTGGGAGGGAGAAGAACATTCCTTCAGATACTCTTTTTGGCTGGTTGTGTCCTTCCCTCCCACCTCCCACCTCTCTCTCCCTTCCCCCTCCTCCTCCTCTTGGAGAATTGGTGACAGCAAGTTTTTTTACTAATATTTCTGTATTAAATAGAAAGGAAGAGTGTGAAAGGCCATGCAGAGTGGTGGCAGCTAGACAGTGGAATCTGCAACTGAAGGGTGGAGTTCGAGCACTGGAGAGGTGCCGGTTATTTATAGGGTATGAGAGAACACAAAAAATGTCTGGCCCCTTTAAGGCCCCTTAATCCAAACAACCAATGGAAAGGAAAAAAAAAATGAAAAAAAAAAATTTTAAAAAAGGGAAGGAAAAAAAACGAGGAGAAAAGGCATTGCTGCACCAGACTGCAAAGCATGAAGGAAGGCGGGCTGGTGGGCTGGCATGGTCCTGCCCCGTCCCTCCAGGCAGGTGGCCCATGGTGCAGAGCAGTGTCTGGCCCAGGCAGCGGGACCGAGTCGGGGCGAGGAGCCCTGTGCTCCCCAGGCAGCCCTGAGGCGCAGCTGCCTCGAGGGTGGGACGTGGCAGCTGCTTAAACCATGATACAGCAGTGCTGGACAGGAACTGAAGATGAACATCACGTTCAAGAGACATCAAAAGGGAGAAGCTGCGAGCATGGGGAATACGGGCTGGAAATTCCTTTTCTTCAGTCGGCATTCATGGAGCAAGCAGAGATCTTTGCGTTCTGATCCAAGAATAAGAGTCCATGAGATGTGACCGTTCACCGTCCTTACTCATTTTGGGATGCATAAACTGGAGAGTCATCTTTAAGGCCTTCTCACGGCCTTCTTCTCAATGCAGATGTGGATGCTCTGGGAAGGCCGCTGGTCAGACCCTTGTCACAGCTGGCTTAAGCAGGGTTATTTGGCTCTAGGCCTGAAGACCATCACTTCCAGCCCTTTCCTAGGATTCCAGAGCCGAGTAATGTCTTTCCTCTACGAGATGTCTTTCTTGAAGAGGAGCAAGAGGGACCTCGGTGCAAAGAGGTGCCACACTAACCAGAGCAGTTTTGTGCTCGAAATAAAACTTCTCCTTCCTTCTTTCCAAAAGAAACACATAAGGTTATGCCTATCCTTCCTAAGCAGGCGCAAGGGAATTGCACAGAGGTCCTGGAAGACACTCAGCACTTGGGTGATTTAGTGTACAACAAAGTGGATAAGTCATCAGCTTCGATGAATATACACCTGGAACCAGGGAAACTGAAGACAGACAATTCTGTGGATAGAAAGGGGTCAGTAAAGAGATTCAAGAGCTCGAGCAGATGACAGTGACACTAAATCCTCAGGTCTTTTCACAAGCCCTGCTCTTATTCCCTAGGATCCTGTTGAACCCATGAGCCTTCACTAATAGGTTTCATTCTCCTCTGCCAGTATCAAGTAACAAATGTCAGATCTCATGTGGGAATCACTAACAACATAAAAATAAGATTTACGTGGAAAGATGAACTTCAAAAGAACGGTTACAAAACCCAGAAAGGTTTTGTTTGTACCCAAGCACACACAAATAAAATCAAAGTCAAAACAGTGCTGTTCGGGAGCACGATCACCACCACCCGTGACCTTCTCTCACCGTCACTGCAATTTTGAATGCTGTACACTGGCTACAAATTAATTAGCTGAAACTGGGGAAAATGCTTCCCTGATGTGTAAATAAGAAAAGGCTAAACATGCATGAGGTAATCTCAGACTTAGTTTGATCACTTCTAGGTCACACAAACTGCGTGCTAATGCTCCCTCTAGCTCTCTTTTTATCTAAGACAGGAGCTCTAGGGCTCTAGAACTGCTCCCTACCTTCCAGCCTCGTGAGAAGGGCGACAGCATTATAATGTCAAAATCCTCGACTGCCAGTTGGTGACGCTGGTTTAGTTTTTCCGGTGACCACAGAAATGCCTAAAACATTGCAGATCTGGAAAAAAATGGAGGCATGGAGAGGTGAAGTGACTTGGCCACAGCAGGGAGAGGTGAATCCTCAAGAGACATAAATCATTACAGCTCTTCTGATGTCAGCACCCCAGGGAGGCTGGACCGGCATCAAGCGGAGCAGTGAGGAAGAGGAGGGCTGCGCCTCTTCCTGCTTGTCACAACGCCATTCCAGAAAACCTTGGACCTCGGCTCTCCTCCTGCTCTGGATTTCAGCCACCAGCTCATCCTGCTCAGAGAATCTGTCAGCACACCTCAACCCTCAAAAACTGGGGCTTGAGCCAAGGCCCTCAAAAGGGAGCAAAGGAAGAATGGGAGATGGAGTCCAAAAGCGTCGTTCCGCCCTAAAGGTGAGCCCTTTGGAACAGGCTCCAGTCCCACTTGCTCTGCCTGGGGACCGCCTGCCAGTGGCTGTTTGATATGTGGAGTGAATGAAAACGTTACCCCCACGCGATGATGTTCCAGCACCTTTCAGCACCAACTTGTCTTTTCCTTTATCTTCTTTTGTTTTAAACAGAGACTCTCGGGAAAGCAACTTAGCAGACCAAGCTGCAAAGTGGAGACAGAATAGAATTGTCTTTTTTTTGGCTTCCCATACAAGAATGCAAAGCATTGTCTCTCTGGGAGGAGAATTAAGTTTGGGCAAGTGTTTTGGCAAGAGAGCCACAGAGGAGAATGGAAGGCGAGGATGAGGCAAGGGAAGAGGAGGGGAGGGAGAGCTGGGGGTCAGATGGATGGTTTCGTCTTTTATAAATCTTGGATAGGGAAGAGGCACACAGATGGCTTTGTGTTTTAAAATTATTCTAATAAATCAACTCCATAATCACAATCAAAATGCCCTTGCCTCTCTTTTCCCCGCTCTTCCATGGATCACAGCTGAGCAACAAGGCTGGAGCATGCACCTGGTGAGGGAATGGCAAGGGCTCGAGACAAAACCAGGCTGTGGCGAAAGAGCGAGGGGACACATGTGAGCGAGTGTGCAAACCTGCATGCACGTGTGACCACAGCTGGGCGTGGGAGACATCACAAGCCCTTGCTATGTCAGCATGCGAGTGAACAAACGACACAAGCAGGGGAAGGAACGAGCACAGGAGGCTTTGCAGTACGCAACGGGCAGGCAATTTTCAGGTCAAGGGTGGGCACGTCCCTGTAGGAGCCTGGACCATTTCTGAGCAGCAATGTGCCCATACATGTAGGAAGAATGTTCCAAGAGTGAGAGTGAGCCTGAAGCTATCTGCAGAGAGAGAACTATCCTGATGGTGGGGGAAGGAGTGGGAAAAGGCAGGGTCTCATCTCTCCCAGGCGGGAGCAGACGTGCCGGGGAGGAATGCTGCGTCCCCGTTCCAGCGCTCGGTCTTGGCTGTGAGGAAGGCACAGCCTCTCCCCCTCCAGCAAGAGCCACTGGGCCTGGATCGCAGGGGGAGCAGAGGCTCTCGCTGTCCGGGTTTTCCATTTGGAGCTCCACGTGGCACGAAATCCCATCGGTTTCCTTGCCAGAGGGAGCCAGGTGGAGAGAACAATAAAAAGCAGAAGGCGCAGGGCGGGGCGGGATGGTCCAGAGCGGATGCAGAGGATGGAATTAATCAGCTGTCCGGGAGGAATATTAGAGCTCTTCGGCTTGTCGTCAACGCCTTCTCCTCCTTCCCAAAGACAGACACAATGAGAGACCAAGGAACATTTCCTATTGTTACAGGGGATTTGTCCATAAGGTCCAGCCCCATGTGGAAGTCATTACCGGCTGGGAGTGGTAGGTATCTCACACAGAACATGCAGCTAGATGAGATGGGGGAGGGCAATGGGGAAAAAGTTGAGAGACCAGAGTTGATGTGTCCCAGTCTAATTGATTTAGGCATCTCGAGGGAAACTGTCACCACAGCAGCCTGGCTCCCAATCCAGGGATCACTATGGGCTGAGCACAAAGCGTTTTGGTTAATATCACCCCTTGGACAGAGCTGAAGTCCTGAGTGCTCCTGCGAGAAGCCATCAAGGGTAGCTCAGCGCCAACAGGAATGGATCATGGATTTCACTGCTGCTACCGAATGGGGAAGGGAGGGACAGTTACATGAAGGTTTTCTTTTCCCTGCCTCTGACCCTCCCTAGACAGAACACTGAAGAGTGGCTGCAGCAACAGCTGTACAAAGCACGAGGTGACGAGCTGACTCCTGCCCACCTGCACATCCTCCTGCTCCAACAGAACTTGGCCTTCAGGATCATCCGTGGAAAAACGTAATTATCCGTGGGTGAGAGCCCAGGACTGAGCGATCAGAGTCAACACCTCCATGCTCCCAGGGGAAGGCAGATCCTTCTAGACACGTTAGATCTAAGCTCAATCGTTTCACACTAAATCCTACTTAAGTGAGCAGCATGTCCAGAAGTGATGTCAACATCCCCAGGACAGCCGGAGGAAAGGGGCACCTCAGAAATCAATGGGAAATCCAACATCCTGACTCATTTGCTGCCGCTTCTCAGCCTCCCTGCTCCTGGCCTGTTGGGTATGCAATAGGATTGAGTCAAACTGATGTTGCTGCAGGTAGCACAGTCCTGTGTATGACAAAGCTGCCCTCCCCAGGCCCACCAAGTTCACTCATGACTTTCCCAGCCATGAAGGAGCAGACAAAGTCAGTCATGCATACTGAGGTAAAAAACAATTGTTTGAAGCCTAGTTGGGCCATCTGGTCTGACAGAAACCACGTAATGCATTGCAAGGAGAAGTGAGAGTGTTGGGGTCCAGGGAACAAGCAACAGTCAACAGGCAGCTCGATGCTACCTGGGGCAGCAGAGCTGTTCGGGAAAATGTGCCCAGAGGACACCTTTCAGGCTGTGTGCTAAATGCCACCATCTTTAACGCAACACACTTTCGCCCAGGGATCTCAAGCCACATTGAGCCAGCAGCCTTTAGGATCTCAGGAAGAGGAGGTACCATTGTTACCAGGATGACATTGGGAACAGTCACACAGCTCCTTCAAACGCTTGCCTCTTTTGAAGCAGGCTGTCCAAAAACAGTCAACATATAAATACACCAATGGGGAGTGATACCTACACTGAAGGTTGCCCCACCGTACCCTAACAACGTTGCCTTCCACCTGGAAGTATGCTCTTTGACATGACTGATTTCTGTCAAGTTTCCACCTGGCCATGGTTATGGCTTGGACAGAGCTATCTGCAGGCTGCAGCTGGATAGAAGAGATGTCCATCTCCAGAAGATGCAATACCCAATCGCATACAATTGCCTTCACAAAACTGTAATATCTAGGTGGAAAGGATTTGAGACAGAAGGTAGGGCAGGCACGTAGTCAAGGGGACTATGGGGACACAGTCAGTGGGACAAGCAGTGTCTTCTGGGGTTTTCAGAAGCTCCAACAACATCAGCCACAACCACCACACTTGCAGATGGGCACATGCAACTGCCTCAGACCACACGTCCCCTAACAGCACTGGGGGAGCAGAAGACCACTGCTGTGGGGTCAGACCAGGGAAACAAGGAACCAGCTGCCCTAACATGTTGTAGGATATCTAGGACTGTGGCCCCCCAAAAGGCTCTTCTGCAGCACAGATTAAGTAGATTTCTCCAGCCTTCTGCCCTTGCTGCATGACCCTCCTGCTCCAGCTCAACACCACCACACCTTATTTCTTGCCTGCATCAAGTTCACTGCACACAGAAGCCCTCCCAAAAACAAGCATGGTGATACAATGCTGCACTGCTCTTTTTTTTTTTTTTTTTTAAAGTAAACCAAAATAAAAATACTTGTTATGCTTCCACAGAAATGATCACCAGGAAGGTCAGGATGCTCAGGTCATTTATCTCCAAGGGACAACTTCTCAGCTGAGCAGGATGTCCCTCCCCACAGAACAGCACTCAGCTGGGTACTTTTGCCAGCATGAACACTGCAGCTTTTTCTTGTAAATGGTGTGAATATTCTCCTCTATTTATGTCCTACAAGAGCTCATTTTTAGCAACATTTCTGCATCATAACACATAGCCTTGGTCCTGCAAAATCCTGACACGGGCACAACTTGGTGTACGCCTGAGATCTCCCTGGTTTCAATGAACTATTCATCGGCAGCTTGCTGAAGAGCTTGAAGCTGTACTTATGTTTTATGTATCTGGAAAAATTATTACATAGCAATAGGGTTCAAACAGGAGTCCCCAGATTCATCAGATGTTTGACTCACTTGGTACATGCAGTCTAAAATGGAAACGGGATGGGAAACATAATAAAATGTAATAAAAATGTCTTTAAATGTTTCAGGTTATTGAAAAAAAACTTCTTCATAAGTTCTCTAACTTTTGAAATCACGAACATGTATTCTCACAAAGTTAGACTTAGAAGTAGCTCATATTTAATTTAAAATTGCATTGTTTCAATTATACCTACGAAATACACACATGTACATGTATAAAATACATTATTAGACTACAAAAATATATATTTACATAAAATTAAAATCATACTGAAACTAAATGTATTTGTTTGCCATACGTCTTTGGAGGACATGCCATCATCATTCCATAATACCGAAGAATACAAAAATAAAAGCTAGATACTGAAGTCATGTAGCTCTTTTCTCTTTGATTTTTTTTTTTTTCTCTTTTTAAACATCAACTGATTTTTTAGGCAATATATTTAACGTCATGTACACGCTCTCCACTGAGGTACCAAAGATGATATGAACACAGTGTGGATTTGTCCTGTCTGGCAGGGGACCCTCCCCCCCCGCTCCACCCAGCCAGGCGAACAGCAGCGAAGGCACAAGAGCTCAGCAGGTTGAAGCAGCCCCAACGCTGCCTCGTGGGCACCAGCGTCATCTCCTATGACAACGACGAGGCAACGGCCAAGAAGGGCAGACACTGAGTCCCCATCACCACCAGCCCACAAGGCGGTGGCCTCCCCGGGCTCCTCTTTGCACAAATGCTGCTCGATGCAGCCTGTTCCCAGCACCACCTCTCCCACCTCCCCTCCCGTGCGCTCCCCCCACACACTGAGCTTTCCTTCTCCTTGCCTCTCTCTCTCTTTCACTCTCCCACCACAGCTGGTTAAAATTACGCTGGAATTTTGTTTTTCTGTCAAGTGAATTTGGACCTGGTAAATCCCTCCCAGCCATTCCAGTGGCCTCCCAACGAACATCGAGGCTGCATGTAATACACATGATTTAAGAAAGGTGCTGCTGGAGCTATTTCTGAGCACGTTCACGATACAGGGTTCAGGGCAGCCAAGAGGGGCTCCTGCGGCTTGCAGACACCCGGGGAGGGATGTCAGGCTTTCCACATGAGGAATGGGTAGTGGAAGGAGGAAAGGTCTGAAGGCATGTCGTGTCAGCTGGCGCAGCTCACCTTGCAAGGACGATGAAAAAAAATAATAATAAAACAACTGAAAAATAAAAAAAAACACCAGCAAAAGAAACCAAAAACATCTGAGGCTTGGAGAAATCCCAGCCCCTTTGTCCTGGGAGCCCACAGGAGCAAACATGAAAACCCTCCGGTGAGCCAAGCCAACGGGGAGCTGTGGTACAGAAGGAGAAGGACATGTTCTTGGCTGACCTGGGGAAGCTAAGGGCTTGCAAAACCATGTAATAATAAATTAAGGCTATGAGCGTGTACCTGCACACATGTGCTCATGCCCAACAGAGTGCAGGAGGCCCCCAAGTGGTGCCTGGGGGGACACCAGCTCTCGGTGGGGTTTGACCCACCTCTGCCTCCAGCAAGAGCAGGGGAGCTCCACGTATGAGGGGCTGCGGGTGGTGGGACCCAGCCAGGAGACATGCCCAAGCCCAAGAGCCTCACCTGCTCGCCTCCACAGCTTCTGTGGGGAAGGCAAAGGGTCCCAAAATTGGTGCCCCCCACAGTAAAAGCCTTGGACCATCCTCAGTGAACTGCAGGATCTCCTGAGAGAACAGGCTACAGTTAAAGAGCGGGACTGGTTAGGAATACTGGGTCAAAACTAGTTGTCCAGCAAAAAAAGTCCTTCTGGTTAAAAATAACAGTTTAGAAACAGGCATACAGGACAAAAGTGAGGGCTGGGGGAAACAAATTGAGACAATCCCTTTGGTAGTGTTGAAACTGCCACATTACAACATTTTTGGAATGGAACAATGCAATTATAGCTTTCAAAGTGACTTTTTTAAAGACTATCACCAATGGTTAAAAATATTAAGTTTTTAAAAGGTCAGGAAGAGAGAAAACTTCTCTTTCGCACAACAAAGCCTCTAAATTAACCCAAAGCAGGTTTTATGAGGGGGCAGGGAGGGGGCTGTAAAGGGGCAATTTTATTTAATGGAACATTTCAAATGATTATAGGAGGGGAAGAAGGGAAACTGTTCCCTTTGGTCATAATTAAATACTCGCATATTGTGTATGTATATATACATGGATATGCACCTCTTTTCCCTTCAGACCAAATATCTAGGCCTTCTGCGGCTTTAATTAATACCTGGTCATGCTGGACACGTAGACATGATCCTTGTCCTGGACAATTCCCAATCCCAAAAGAGCAAACCAAAGGATGAATTAGGATCTAAGGGGCAAAGCAACAGCTTAAACTCCCCCACCGGGTCAGCAGCAAACCCGCAAGCAGAATCCAAGGAGCTCTGGGTATCACTCACTGCATTACGCACTTGGCCAAGTACGTGAAGGAAAAGCTATTTATAAGGTGATGACTGAACAGTCGAAGAGCCGTCTACACGGGCTGGGCTGGATGTGAGCATGAAAAAGAGGAGAGAGATTGTGTGTGTACGCGTGCGTGCCCATAGGCACGTCTGTGCCCCCCTCTTGGATGGGGCTAGCAACCAGCACTGAAATTACCAAGAGGAGGTGTAAAGAAAAGAATCAAAATCAAAGACCAGAACTTGGTACTAGTCCGCATTTCTCTCCCCCCACCCCGGCCCCAAACACAGCAATAAAAATGGTAAATTAACTTGAAGGCATTTTTTTTTTTATTCTTAGTCTTGTGTAAGCTTCAGATGATATGAGAAGTTTTTATATATAATCTAGATTTATGGCTTTTTTGTTTTTCCATTCAATGCTAGGTTATGAAAGAAAAGGAAGTCATGTTTTGGTCACAAACAGAAAGCACGCAAACAAAAATAATTTAGATATTAATTTTGCAAACCTGATGCCTGCATTTTTATACTATATATACACACACACGACAAAGATATAGAACTAAATCCCATGCTTATACATCATGTTTATACACTATATCTATGTGTACTTATAGAGAAGCCACTTTTTTTGGTGTTTGAAAACATGCCAGTAAAAAGTCAAAATGTCAGTAAACACAGTGGATGTCGTCACTGTTTTCCCTTTTCAGGTTGGTTTCCCTGGTGTACAAAGGTCAGCTCCAGCTCCAGCATAAATTATTACTGCCTATTTGACTCATAATAACATATCCAAATAATAACCAACACATGCTGGATGCTTTATGGATAAATAATTCCCATGTCAAAGAACTGGCAATTTAACCAGTTTAGATGTAGCAAAACTGGGAGAAAAGTCTCACCACACCACCTGGGCAATAAGGGGCAAGATAAAGCCTGTGCCCGAGGCAGCTCAGAAAGTTTCCTGGACTGAAGTGCTGCTGCCAGCACCTCCACACCTGCCCCTTGCTGGACACAAGGCAGAAGCAGCGCCCAGGGCAGGCTCATCGTGGTCCAGCCTCTGCTAAAACCCAGCAAACCTGTGGGTGCTGCGGCTCGGCATGGAGCTGCTGTGCCTGCAGCCAGCTAGGCAGGTGGAAGGGGCGATGCGAGCGGGGCTGGGTGGGATGCTGCCTTCCCTTTGCAGAACAGACCGGGCTTTCACCCCTCCCTGCTCTGGCTGAACACGTGGCTGAGGTGCCACCAGCTCCACAACACCCCGCATCTCTCCCACACGTGACAAGCACAAACCTGAACCGCTCCTAAGAGCCCATCCTCGGCCTCTGCTGGCTCCATCCCTGACATGTAAATAATGACATACCATTTCCATGGCTTTCCAGCCTATTACACTGCTCTTTGGACCTTGCCTCCCATCAGAGCAGAAAACCTGTATCCCTGCGTGACCCTCCTGGTGCAGCCAAAGCAAACCAACGTGCTATATTTGTTTTTCAAGCCCAGGCCAGGAACGATTCCCGTAAGGCTCAGCCTGGCTTAATGGAGCTGTGTCTGTGCTGTGCCTCTAAGCCTACATTTGGCTACGGAGCAGGAGCTGCTTTTTTGCCTGGCTCGTGTAGAACACAGCAGTGTTTGCTGAAGGTAACTCCAAAGTGAGAAGCAGCAGAAAGCAATGATGGGGTAGGGGAAGAATTTAAAAAAAAAAAAAAAAAAAAAAAAAGGAGACAAGGGAAAACAAGGAGGGGCAGCAGGAGGGTGCTCCTGACTTTCCCAATGTATTGTGGCTGTTCTGAGACAAACTTGGCTGAACAGCAGGTTTCCAGCAAGGAACATAGCAAGAAGACAGCTAGGAGTGCAGCCCATCGTGAGCCATCGCTGGGACCTCCTCACCACGCCTGTCACACCGCCACGCTCACCCACTCCAGCCTCTGCTCAACCGCCGCAGCAGCCGGGACGTTTCCCTTGGCAGAGGCAGCTTCTGCAGTTGTCTGGGGGCAGCTGCACTGCCGGTGACTGGGGGTGCCACGGAGAGCAGCGTGATGCCAGGGGGCTGGTGCCGTGACTCACACCCCACTGCTTCACAACAGCCCTCAGCTCCCTTGTGCAAATGGGGTTGTCCCCGGACCTGCCACAGCTGCTGAGCTACTGCCGTGACAAAGCATGGCACGGCACGCACCAAAACCATTGCAGAGCTGCATTGCCTTTCCCCACCAGCCCTTTACCCATAAGTCGTGCTCTTGGGCCACAGCTACCCAACCTCCTCCCAGAGGAGCATCCTCAGGACTGCACACAGCATGAAAGATGCAGAAATCACTTCTGGGTCCTTCATCACTACACGTATAACTCCAGTCACTTATTTCAACCACTCCAAAGAGTGATGCGAAGATTCTTGCCCTAAGACAGACACATGACATTTTGAGCTTTTTTTCATTGTAATAAAGCCCTGTCCTCTGTGTCTTGTGAAGCCCCTTTCCACGCCGTACGGAAACCATCCCTGCTTTATTGCTATTTGGTCTGCAATGCAGAGAGTCCTGGATACTACCAGAGCACGACTTGCAGAGCCCCGCATACAGACCCTCCCACTATCAGGGCACAGAGGGATTTATTTTTCCAGGAGATGCCTTTTCCCAGCAGAATTTCCCCACCCCCAGCACTCAGGAGAGGAAAAGCCAGTTGAGTGCATGGCCATAGCCTGCACTTAACAGACAGTAAGATACTAATTAGGGAGGTTCATAGAAAGTCTTACTAATTGTATCAGCGAGGTGCAGTTGTCCCGCTACAGTCAAGTCTGTACAGACTCCTGGGCATTTTGCCCTGCAACCTGGCATGCCCAGAGCCCTGTACACCAGAGCAAAGCGAAGGGGTTATACTGGGCTCAGCACACAAAACCCAAGTGTTTGACTGCTGCTGGATGGGAAAAGCTTTGGGGAGGACGAGGAAAGCATGGCTGCTGGACCCAAGTGTTCTTCGGCTGAAATGCATCCAAATCAAAGCAGGAGAAAGGAGAGAGATTGAATCGGCAAAGCTTGGCTTAAGAGCCAGAGCAGAAGCTGAGCTAGCTCTAAGTTTGGATGTATTCAGACCGGGAAAAAAAAAAAAATCAACTCCTTAGAAGGAGACTGCCATGAAGTTTGGACACAGAACTAAACTTCTATTGAGTTTGTATCATTTGCATTTCACGGGGTTTTGTTGGGAGTCGTAAACACTGCTGTCTCTGTCCTCTGAGGAAGCACCCATGGCTGCTCGCAGGTGGGACCCCAGGGCAGCTGCACCCTCTGCACTGCAGCCCACCCAAAACACAGCGCGTGGGGGGAGCAGGTAGGCTTCATATCCAGGACACATGGGAGAGTATCAAAAGCCTTCACACTGTGGCCAGCACTACTCTGCATTCTCCAAACAGGCAGCCTCTGAGCCCAGCAAACCTCATCGAGGCCAGCTATGACGAGGATGAGACACATCTTCCTCTGAACATCCCCAAAACCACCAAAGAAACATGTCCAGGAAGACTGGGTGCGCCCCCACATCCCAGCCTCCCTCCCTCAGGCAGGAGGGGAGACGAGCACCCCAAGGCCATCTTTCAACTGCAGTGCAGAGGGCTGGTGGGTTCCCGCTCATCCCCACCACGCAGGCAGGGTGGGCAGAGGTCTGAAAAGCTGCTCCGGCACTGCAAGGCTGCTGAGATCCTCCACCCCTGGGCAGCACGGGCAGGGAGGGAAGAGGCACTTGAACTTTTAATGGTAAATGTGAAAGGTTTCTACTAAAACAGAACCTCCACCCAGAGGGTATCAAACGACTCAGCTGTGCATTAAGGAGCCCTTCACCCTGGGGCGGTTCAGGCCAGCCCAGGCACTTAGGATCACAAGTCACCATTTGTGCCAGGGTGGTATTTAAGAGCATTGAGTCAAATTCCTGACCATGGCCACAGCCACCCATGAGCTGCAGCTCTGAGGGAGCCACGATGCCCACATCAGCATCTCAGGAACACCACCTCCAGCCAAGAGCCCCCCCACCCCCAGCACCCAGCAAGTGCAGGGGCATCTCCCATGGCCTTGCCATAAACACAGAACATCAGTTTCCAGCCAGGACATTCTGGCATCTCTCCCCAGCATGGTGCTTGGTGAGCTAAAATTCTGTCCCTGCCACCTACACCCTCGCCTGTCCTGCTGCGGGGTCAGGATACAGCTCCCGGGGGGCTGCAGGGCACGGCTGGGGCACTGTGTCAGAGATGCTGCTCTGGCTCTGAAAGCCTGGATGGGCAGGATGGGTAGAGTCCAGCTCCTGCCTTGGGGAGGGAAGGAGGGGGCGATGGCCCCTCACGCCCCTTGGGACCTGCTGGATGGTCAGAGGCAGCCAATGCACCGGTGCCCAGCGGGCAGCACGCCATCCTGCCGGCACAGCAAGGCAAGGCAGGGCAGGCAGGGTGTGCACGGTGAATGGCAGGGCTGGGGCTGCCTGTGCAGAGCGACCCAGACGGGGCCCCCTCGGCTTCCCGGCCAAGGCAGGACGGAGCAGCCCAGCTGCTCGGGCTTGGCTTCTCCTTGCATGGCAGCTGCGGGGGAGAGCCAAGCACAAGGAGAGATGGGGAGCGTGTGCGTGCACAGGGGGCTGCAAACACCCTCCCCTCCTGCCTTCCCTTGGCTAGGGGGAAAAAAAAAAAAAAAAAAAAAGAGGGGGGGGTTTAAGAAATAAGGAATTAGTAATTAGAAGGTGAAATCAGGACATAAAAGAAGCAGAAAATAATCTCAAAGGTTGCTTTTTCTTTTTAAAGGTTTCACCAAGATTTTTGCTTTCCCCGGGGTGTCCTTTGCAAATCAGGCCTCACTGCAAAGGCTATTGGATATGACTCTGACGTCAGCAGGGAAAAGGTCCCCAGACTCTCATTAGAAAGGGGAAGAAAAAAAAAAAATCTATCCTTTTTATTTTTTTCCTCTGACCAATTTAACCTTTTCAGAACAATAAACAGGCTGGTTACAGGACAAAACCAAACAAGCAAAAGGGTTGTGGGCTCCGCTTCCCAGGGATGAGGAAAGGCGTGTGGTGGGCAGATGGCAAGGGCTGGAGCTGGCACTGCAGCCAGGCAGCCCCCCACGCTCCCCATTCCAGCACCGAGGGGCTCCTGGGCAGCAGCACCCTGCCCATGCACAGGATTGTTTTTAACCCTCTGCTAGTCTGGAAACTGAAGCCCATCTCACTACCCGAGCCAGTGTGTTGGCATCAAAAAGAGGTTCTGTGACCATGTGGGATCAGGGGAGGCTGCTTGTATGGGGAGTGGGAGCAACCAGTGGTACCCAAAGGCAGCAAGGAATTTGGTATCTGGCTCTGCTGCCAACGCAGCCCACAGCGCTACGCAAACCAGTGAGCAGGGTGAAACGCTGCTCTGCCTTTCCCCGCACCCATTCCCCAAACATGCAGTACCAAACCGATTTATTGTAGCCCTGTCTAGCTGAAGGGGGTTGACAGGTGAAGTGCTGCAGCAGGGGGTCCCCAGCAGCTCTCCAAATGCCCCTTGCAGACCTACTACCCATTTTGGAGGATGCTTGGGAGGTCAAGGCTCTCATGATCCTTGCACATGGGTGCCATATAGGAGTAGCATTTGGTTACCAGCAGCTACACATGCTGGAAAGGGAGCAGCTCCTCACTGCAGAAGTAGAACACTAGTGTTTAGAGCTCTTGGCTGCCATTTCAGGGAACAACAGAGGTGTGAAAGAGGCCCTAATGGGCCAGGCTAAATCAAGAAGGGTCCCCAGCCATAGAGATTGTGCCCAAGTCTCTGGAAAATAAGAAATGTAACTTTTAAGATGGTGAAGGGTCACACCTAAAGGAAACAGGCTTTTCCTGAATTATAAGAATAAGGCTTGTCAGCGTGCAGCACATGGGTCAGTGCTGATGAAGCCTGGCCTGCGATACTCGGGATGGGCAGTAACCCAAAGGGAACATCTGCTCTTCACATGGTATTTTGGGTCCAGTTTTCCCAGCCTGGGATGGGCAGGTCTCGGCAAGCACATCTGGCAGGGCTGCTCATGAGAACTGGGCTGCTGCCCCACCGGCAGGAAGCAGAGGACAAATTGCTCCGAGGTGGGAAAGAGACACCGCGAGTGGCAGGTCTGGCTGATGGAAGAGGGAGGACCAAAGGGCTAGGTAGCTTCTCCAGCCTCCCTGCTCCAACAGCTGCCTGTGCGGTGCCCTGCTGCTCCTCACCCCATCGGGTGGGCTTAGTCTCCTGGGGATGCTGCACAGTTCCCCTCTCCTTTACAGGTGCCCTTCTGTCCCAAGCAGCCCCTTTCCCTGGGCCTTGTACCATTTCCCATGCTGGCCATGCAACAGGAAGATAACTTTTCACCTGGCATGGCGGGACTGCGCTTTAAACCCTGCCCTGCGCATCCTACAGCCACAACACACCCGTCCTGCTCACGGACTCCTTGGCCCTCATCCCACTATAGGGATGCACAGCGCTTCTCCCGACTGCGGATGCCAGATCTACGCCAGTGCTAGACACCAGTTGCCCCAGCTAAGCTGTGCTGGCAAGCGAGAGGACAAGAGGTTTGGCCAGATCTCCACCCAGCCACGTCCCTCCAGGGTGGAGAGGGAGGAAGCAAGGAATCCGCTTGCTCCCAGCCTGCTGGCCCCGAGCTTGGCTTGCCTACACAGGGGCGTGTGCAGACACAGGGCTCTTCCCTCTCACTTTTCCTTTCCATTTTGCACTTCACCATCCAAGGTGGCAAACGAGGAGCCCGTCAGCCCAGAAAACTGGGATTGTTTTCCCATCACTCCCCCATCATTAGCACAGTCACATCCATCCTGCGGCACTGCCACCCACACTCAGGCTGGAGCCTCAGCCCTTCCCTGAGGTTTGGTGGGGGTGTGGCTGGGCTGGATGAGCTTTTGGATGGGCTGCAGGGACCTTTCTGGGACAGAGAGATGATAATCCCTTTGCGACAGGGCTAACGCTTCTGCAGGTTGTGTCCTGGACATTTTCTCAGCTGCCACTGAACACAGGGGAAGGTGAAGCTCAGCAGCCGCAGATAGGGAAAGCAGCATTGTTATTTTGGGGATTAGGATGCAATCACCTCTAATTGCCTGCCCCTGCCCCAGTTCCTCCTGGCCCAGCCATGGCTCAGGACCTCCTCAAACCCCATGGATTTGTCAAAGGGCAGGCATCAAAAGGTGCTGAACCTTGTCAAAGAAGGGGCAGAAAACAACTGGAGGGGTCCCAGCTCCTATCCCTTGCTCAAACTCCAGCCTGCACCTTTGCAGACAATCACACCTCTGCTTCCCCTAGGCTCAGTTCTACCCTTTTGCTTCCCCGCCCTGGTTAAGCCCCCAGACCATCGAGGCCAGTCCAACTCAGACATCACTTTGATTTTACCCCACCAAGGCTCACGGGGGGATGCCCACCCGCCAGCACCAAAAGCAGCTTTGCGCTGCATGGGATAATCCTGGGGGGGTGGTGATAAAGATCTCCTCATCCCCATGGAAATCGAGCCATGTTCTTCACATACCTCCACTAATTCAATTTTACACTGTGTGAATAGACCTGCCAAACATTTATTATTCTTTCTCCTTGAGAAGTTTGCCGTGGAGGGGTACAGTGGGCGGATAGGAGGTCGGGGACACAAGGGAGGGCTGGGCTCCCTCCTGCCTCTCCTAAGCCTGGTCTCTGCAAGAAATGGTCATGCTTGGTCCTCTTGAGGCACTTTTCACTAGTCTCCTTTCAACACATGGGGCTGAGGATGAAGGGGAAGAGAAGTCTGAGGCAAATATATAATTGCTTAGAAATACCTGGGGCAGGAGGCAGTGGATTTTGGGCTCAGGTAAGTAAAGGAGAAGGGCATCTGCAGTTCTGCTGGCATAGCTTCGCCTGGCCTGGACTGCAACTTGTCCCACTCTCACTCCCCACTCCTAAGATGCTCCAGTCGGGACTCCCAGCACCCACTGCCCCAGGCGCAGGTCTAAGCCCTCCCCCACATCAGACCCCCCCAGTCTCTCCCTGTGCTGCCCACAGCCTTGCCAGGGGCTCATCCAGGGTCGCACACCAGCACCAGCATGGCTGGTCACCCCAGCCTCCTCCGATCCAAGCCAGGGCAGTGGGGACACCCGGAGCTTTAGCACACACCACTGCAGCAAGTGCTGGTTGTGTGGCAGGGACCTGGATCAGCAGGCAATGCTCGGGAGCAGTAAAAGGGCTGCAAAAGGTCCTTCTGATGTTCTATAGCTCCTTGTGCTGTGCAACAGCACCTGCAGCTGTATTGCTCTGTAAAACCATGATCGAGCATACAACATCTTACAAAACACGGGGACTGGTTGCAATTGCAATGCACAGTGCAAGAAAACCAAAGAGGTGCTTCTAAACAGGGGTCACCTTTTAAAGTCCATACATGAAAGGACCCATCGAGAGGAGAGGCACAGGGAAACTGCCAGCTCAGAGTCCCTCTGAGCAGGCAAGATTTGCAAGTCTGCAAGGAGATTTCCTGAATGGGCAAACAATTGCATAAGCAAAGGGGTTTTCACAGGAGACTTGGTCCGCTGGAGCTCTAGGTCTGGTCCAGCTAGCACAGCTGCCACTGGAAAGCAGATGGGAGGTGGCCCATTGAGCCATCAGAATTGGAAATCTGAGCCTCGAATTGCAGCTTTCCACCTTGCAAGCCCCTCGGACATTGTCTCCTGCACAAGGCGGCAGGCCACCACCTAGAACAAAGATCAGGGACTCTGTTTCCAAAGGGAATCTGCCTTTAAGCCCTTCCTCTCGGAAATGTATCCCAGATGAAACACAGATAAAATGAGTTGAGTTGGTGACCAAAACCAACTGTTCCATAGGACTTGGAAAAAAGTGAACCAAGACATAGAAATTACAAGACACTAAAGTATAATGAGGGTGTGCAAATCTCGAGTTCCCATTCACGAAAAGATGAGGCAGGAGGGGATGAAATTTGGAAACTAATAAGTAAATACAGTTATTAGATACAAGCACACAGAAAAGATGGAATTCAGTACTGCTTGCAAGATTTAAAAAAATACACAAAAAACATGGCAAGGTCTAACATACAGAAAAAGGCTAAAATTGAGGGCATTTAAAATTTAATTACTTCACATATTATTGAAGCTTTGGTGCATTTCATACCTCCAAATGGCAGGACCTACACTAAGTAGCTGTAATATCTACAGACTATCCTGGCTACTTGAAATGCAAATTAACAACATGTTTAAGTCTGATTTAACTTTCACATTCAATAACTCCAGCTTTTTTCCTTCTCTCTGCCCTTTTTTTTTTTTCCTAATTTTGTTGTGAGATTACCCACTAGTTTTCTTTTAAACCTTAAATTACTCTTATGCATTCTCTACATTAGTTCCACACTGCAGCTATTTGTTTGGGATTAGTTATACTTACCTAACTCAAGGGGTGCTGGGAGGATTTCTGGGAGTTTGCAAAGGGCTCTGATGGTGGAAAGCACTATCTAAATGCTAAGTATTACGAAGTCAGATGAGCTATTTACTGACCCCGATTGGCAATATCCCCCCCCCCCCCCCCCCCCTCCAAATTTGACACAGAAATTGAAAGAGCAGAATCCTTTTTTCTGAGAGACAAATAGCGACAGAAGGCCAAGCCAAGGTCCACAAATAAAATAAATCCTAAAACATCACTTAAGGTCAAAAAAGGGCTGGGTTTATTCTCAGTACAAATAAGCACCAAGCAAGGGCAGACCCAGAGCAGGAGGGCTGCAGAAGGTACAAGCACACCTTACCACATCTCACTCCCAGCCTTTCCCAGTGCTTCCCCATTGCACAAACCAAATACCCAAACATCTCATCTGGCTACAACCTGCAGCCTGGCTCCTAAACAGAGGGATAGACCGAGATCATCTTTACAAAGACAAGTTTTGCTGATGCAATGGGAGCTTTTGCTGGGCAGTAGCGTTCGATCATTTCACTTTGCAGTAGCACCTCAAGGTCCCAAGAGAGATTAGGGTCTTGCTGGGAGGGATTTATACACATACATATGAGCAGACAACTTCTCTTTCAGAGAACTGGACTCTATGACCCTTACGGGTTCCTTCCACCTTGAGATATTCTGTGTAATACTGTCAGCATCATAGTCCCACACTGGCTTCGTGCAGACACAGATGGCAAAAAAAAAAAAGCCCAAAGCAACCCAGGTCTTCAACAAATCTACCATGACTGTATTTACTGAGGTGGGAGAGTTAATCAGAGCACAGCCCCTTCCCTTCCTCAGCACAGACACCACAGCCTGCACCTAGAGCTGAACCTCGCTCAGACAGGGCCAGGAGAATCCAGAGGGAGACGGAGGAATGAGGGAGAGGGGCGTGGGGATGAGGAGAAACCCTGTCTACACACACAGCAGCTTTTGGGGGAGGCTTTGAGCAAACACAATGAGGGGATGGGGACAGTGCAAGGATCCCTTTTTAGAAGCCTGTTATATAGGCAATAAAATTTAAAGTGCTGGGAAGAGACTCAGAGATATTTAAGAGGTCAACAGCAAAGGGAAAAAATGATGGACTAGCACTTTAGGGTCGAATACAGGCTCTGGGCTGGGATTCTTCCCCCAGAAAAGAGCCAGTACAAAGCCCCAAGCCCTCCCGTTCCCAAATCCTCAGCTCCTGGCATAGGCAGAGAGGGAACAGGCACCCGAACTCTGCCAGTGAGAGCCTCCACAGGGAGACACACACACCAGGACAGCCCCATCTCACAGGGCTGAAAAGGAGGATAAAGCCAGACCATTTGGTTTCTTCCCTCACCTTCCAACAGTGGTGATTTTTTCCCATTGTGCTGACATTTGGTCAAGTTGGATTAAGGGATCATAAGCAATCTTTGCAGTTGGTGTGGCTGTGACAGTTTTGGTGTTGCTTTGCTTGCCAGAGCAAACAGAGCTTGAACTGCCTCATCGGGGAAGCATTTAGATCCACCGAAAATTGTTTTCCAATATGGGCTGTAGAAAATTATTTTCTAATAATTGAAGATTACTTTCCAGTAAGGCCCAATAAGATCTTCAGACCTGGCTCAAGACTCTGGCTGCTCTTTGCCAGCTGCTTTGGCTAGCCGGCAGAAAGCGGCAGCACCACGCTTTGCAACCCAGATACCTGCAGGGCTCGTGCTCTGTGCCAAAACTGGAGAAACTCTCTCCTAGAAAGCCACAGCTAAAGGATGCTGTCTCTAGGGATGAACCACTTCACAAAAATGGGACAAACACTGCAGCTGTGTTACCCAACCTCCCAAGCAGAGAGATGACAAAGACGAGCTGGGTGAGAAACTCTGCAATCAAATGCAACTGCACGAGTGACCAAAACACAATACCTCAACTGTATTTTGCACTGTCACCCACAGAAGGTTTGCAGGCTGCTCACTGGAGCTATTAGGGCTCAGCAGTGCAGTGGAGGATCCCAGAGGAGATGCGAAGCTGCTACCTGGCACATGAGACAAGGTGGGGGCAGCCCACTGTGAGAGACACAAAGATGCAGATGCAGGAAAAGAACATCAAAGTGGAAATGTGTGCAGAAAGACAGGACAATGCATTAGGGCGGGGGGGTGGGGACCTGCAGAAGGATGGATCAGAGGAAGATTGTGCGGGTGACCAGAAGGGTACGATAGTGCTTGAGGAAATGGGCAAAAGTGGCAGAGGTCTTCCACCTCTCACATGAGCCATTAGACCATGAGGAGGGTAGGGGGATGGTGTTTGGGATTACCTGGTGAATACTGGAGGTCTGCATCCAAGAGCTAGTGTTTTTTCCCGTTTCCTTCTCCAGGTATATCAGTGGGCCTAACCACAAGTATTACCTCCCCTAACAAACCACATCTCACTAAGTATTTCTCCGAAGTAAAATTCAGCAGGAAGAAGAGAGCACAAGCACCGGGCGCACGTCTTCACAGATGCAGCCTCTACCCCACGGCTGGACACTGCCACCGGGCCAGGAAACCTTCACTCATAACCAGCGGAAAAAGAGGAGAAAGCACTCCCCAAGCCCCACGCCTCACCCACCAGAGACCAACTCATCTGAATTGTTCTTTTCCCCAGCCAGAACTACACCAGACTTTGATCTTAACTTTGGTAACAGTTTGAGGATGATGAACACTGCATTCTTGACGTAGCTAATGTTTGTGAAAAAAACAAATGAAAAAAGAAATAAATAAGCAAGCACCCAGCCGCAGACTGCATTGTCTCACTGTGGTGGATGCTTACAGCGGCTGTGGTGAGGATGACAAACCGGGGTGGCCCGCGGTGCTGCCAGGGCAGCCGGCCAGGGCGCCGTGGGCAGGGCTGCGGGGTCAGCGAGGGGCTGGGTGGGCACCCACCCTGCAGACACCCCCCCAGCCTGCAGGCACCCCTCCTAGCCTGTAGGCACCCCTCCTAGCCTGTAGGCACCCCTCCTAGCCTGTAGCATCACAGCAAACACTAACAGGCTCCTCAGATCTCCAGGTCATCACAGTGGTGCGATGTGCTTGCCTAGCAATTCTTTTAGAAAGGCATGGGGTTAATTTGGGGGGGTTAATGGCTGCATTCAGCTCTTAATTCCCTCTGGCAGAACTAAAGTCCTGTTCTGCCCTCTGTCTGACTTCCTACCTGACCTCAGGCAGGTCCCTCCATCCGCCCAGACCCTGGGCAAGGAGCTGTCCCACCACACACCATGGCTGGTGCAATGGGGCTGTCAACCCAGTGGGGACAGTCAGCCCCTAACAGACCCATGACGCTGGGTGCAAAACTTTTGGGAAGGGCTCTTTTAATTATTCCTGAATCAAGACAAGCTTCCTAACTGGGAAAAGAAAAACTCTTGCTGGAGATGAGCTGCTGAAGCAGTGTTTTGCTTGTAGGAGCAGAGAGAAGGGGTATGCTCCTCACTTCCTCTGCAAGCTTTGAGAGCACGCAGAACACTGTTTGCAAGATAATTTGATGGTCACAGGGGACTGGGTTTTATTCCTGAAATGAAAACTAGCTATTAAACATCACTTAAAGAACAAAATAAAAATAAAACAGCAATTTCTGTTTTTTTATTCTCTCCCTATCATCATCATTAACCTTCTATCTGCATAATATCCCTTTGCCAAGGATCTTCAAATAAGTAATAAAATTTTAGTACTTAAACCTTATCAGTGCTCTGGAAGGGGGTATTCTTCTCATTTCAGAGAGAGGGAAACCAAGGCACAAAGAACTGAAATGACCTGCTCAAAGTCACACTGGAAATTATTAGTCGAGCCAGGAATAGATTCCCCGAGCCCTGAACCCCGGGAGGCAGTGCGCCTGCAGGTACGCTGCTCTTACAGCCCAATTAGCTTTTATGGAAACGTTTAAGGAAACATTTCTTTTCACAGACTCTGCCTGCTAATTTACTCCCAAGCTTTGTCATCCATGAGCGAAAGTGTCTTAGTTTTAGGCTGTTGCGGAGCAACTCAGCCCCTTCCCTTGCTTGAGACAAATGTGCTTTCAGCAAGTACAGATCTGACAACACAGAGCACCCCACTACACGCTGGTTAAAAAAGGGCTGGAAGAGGTTTTTCTGTGGGTCCCTGCCTACTAATGAAGTCTGATTGCAGAGACCTTGTCAAAGCAAAGCACTTTGCACAGAGACACAACCACGGGGACCACCAGGGCTCTGGGTGCAGTGGCACGCTTTGCTTTCCAGCACGCTGCCCCGCTTAGGGCTGCTCAGTCGGTGGGGCACAGCTGGTTTTTCACCCAGATCCTCAATGCCCCAGGGCCTGCCTTTGCAGGAGCCAGCAGGGAAAGGTAGGCAGGGGCAGAAAGGATGGCATAAGGCGGGCACGGCACAGGGAAAAAGCAGACCAGACCTTGTTTGTTTTCCATCACACTCTGCTGAGAAACAGTTAATAGGTTGCAAGGTTTCCACCCTTCCAGGACAGAGCCTTTTCCTCCCCTTTCGAGTGCCCCCTGCCTTCCTCCTCCAGCGACTGGGAAGCTGTGACTGCTCTACACCGCTGACACCTCGGCTGCTCTGGAAACCCATGAACTGTTTGAGAAAGGTCAGCTGGCAGCCGCTGCATCCAGCATCCCTTCTCCTGCCTTCCCAGCCCAGCTAGCCTTGGGCAGTGCAGGAGCCCCCTCTGTAGGCAAAGGCCCACACTTACCAGCATCCCCTGCTTCTTGACATGTTTTTCCAGCAGCACCCCCTTCTTAGTCCACCCCAACACAAGCCCCCACCATGGGGCCAGGGGAGAGCAGCAGCACAGGGCTCCACGCCAGCCAGGGATGGGGTCTCTGCTCCACTGCTCGTTAATAGCTGGCCCCGTTACACACGACACGAACCGAGGCTGGACATCCAGCAGGACAGCAGATCTGCCATCAAAACAACCGATGTCTTGCCAGCTTGCTGTTGGCAAAATAAAACAAGCACGCCTCTGTACGGCTCTGGGCTTCGGTATGTCTCCTCGGTCCAGAGCTGCCCTCTCTCCAACCTCTGCGAAGCAGTCACCTACTTTTCTCTGGTCTCTTGCCAAACCCGAGCTCCCCAGTGCTGCACAAGCACTTTCCCAGCCTGTGTTACGGGGGCCTTGGTGCACTCCTTTCCTTCACAGTACAACAGAAGGAAATCATCCACCCCCAGTGCTTCTTCTCCATCCTCTCTCCCGCACCTCCTCATCCCACCACCACACATCATCCAGGTGAGGATCCCCAGCACAGCCACAGCTCCCTCAGACCACAGACTTAAACCCAGCTCTCCTTCAAAGCGACTTCATTTGGGCCACTAGCTATGCTCCAAAATCCCCCTCCAGACACTTGCTGGGGCCAGCAGCGAATTAGGGCAGATGAATACCAGACTGGAAGTAACAGAGGCAAAATTCCTGCCTGGATGCAAACAAGCTCTGTCCTTCCCAAAAGAGGAGCCTTTCTGGGGGTGGGAGGTTAGCAGCTGAGTCAATAGCTTCTGGCAGTTGTTATCAGCCACTACTCCTACAAAACAGTTTGACCACAGCTTTTAAGAAAATGTGAATTTGCCCGAGTTTACTGTTCTCTGTCCTCACCAGTTACAGTGCCTCCTCCTCAAAGATGCTCAGCCTGCGCTCACTACATTATTTTTTTTTTTTTTTTAACACAGCCAGCCCTTCCACATTGCTCCTACTCAGCTGAACATCCAGCGAGTTTACCAGCAGCCTCATAAGGATTTGCTAACCTGGAAGAACCACCCCTCATTCTGGACGGTCTCTAATTGGGAGAAACACTTACTCTTACCCACTCCTGGACCCCTTCGTATGAAGCCCCAAGACATGCTGTCACTCACAAACACGTGCCCCATGACAAACGGGGGGGGAAGACAAAATTAGAAAGGAAGATTGAGATCTGAAGCCAATTCGTAGGCACCCTGAAATAACTTGATTTCTCCAGTGTCCTGGGAGCACTTCTGTCCAAGATGTAACATTACTCATTTTCATTTGGAAAAGTTTCAGCATGTAACAAAAATATCTCGGGCTCAGTAATGAGGCAAGAAATCATGCTTACGTAGCCAAGCAAGTAACATCACTCAACTTTCCTGTCCTTGTGGCAGAAGAAAAATGATTGGAGAATAAATTAATCCTAATAAATGTAGGATTCTGATCAGGCGTACATAACCAGGAGTGCATCCGCAGGATGAGCAATTGATGAAGTCATTGCTTGAAAGGTGCCTTGATGCAATTAGTCACTTGTGAAACACGCAGCAGAGGAGAAAATCCCGCTCCTTTTGTTAAGGAGCATGAAAATGCTCCATGCGTTGGAGTGATTTATGGGTTACAGTGCAGCAAAATTACAGTGTGCAGCAATTAGGGTCGTTCTCTCGGAGATGAAAGGCTGGGGGGAGATGAGTGAAAGGATGGACAGGATGCAGAAGGGCCAGATGAAGGCAAAACGCCAACACAACATTTCTGTGCTGTTGGTTTTTAACAGAGATTATTTCCCCTTTGCACAAATCATTGCCTGGGGGGAAAGCGGGCTTCACATGTAAAATTGGTGCCACTGAAGATGAATCAGGTCGTTAATCACCATCATAAGTATCCGTAATTAGAGCTGCCGCGAGTCACAGGAGCAAGAGTCAAAGGCTCTAACAGGATTATGGACAGATCTAGATTGTTTTATGACTAATATTAGCAGATAAAGGGAATCTATCACGTGCTCGAGGAGGCCAGCTGATGAGCACGGGAGGCAGGGAGGAAGGCATTTCCCATCCCCTACTCTGCTACCCGGCTTCTGTGGCCACTGTACCACCTGCCCCCCGCTGTACACACAGAGGGGAGGGCAGAGGTTCACCCCAGCACCCTGCTTCTGGGGTACTCCGGGGGACAAGACCCTTCCTGCAGGCACAGCAGCACCCAGGATACGGGATCAGCCCACGGCTGCAAGCTGACGGGAGCTGGCTGACCCGGCCGTGCCAAAGCAGCATCAGTCCCAGCATGTTCCCAACAAACACACCAGCTGTTTGCAGCTGGAGGACACAGGCAGATGCTGAGCAGCCAACCCTCACGGTGCACAGCTGGGGTGAGCAAGGAGTGCCTGTCCAGCTACCCACTATCCCAGCCTTACCCGGACGAACAGCGTGGATTTCCTGCATCCCTCCCATCACAGGCCATCTCTGGCTCACACATTCCTTTCCCCAGCCCTGATCCCAACAAGCCCTGCCATGCCTCTCTGCAGCTGCCTGCTTCCAGGACAGGAGGGGAGCAGGGAGGTTGGGAGCTGGGGACAGGCAGAGCAGGCACCAAAAGTCCTCCTGGCCCCCCCAGGAGGGGAACACACAGCCTCTCTCTAGGTCTAGGGGCCCCAGCACCCAATTTTAAACAGCTATTGCTGCTTCCCCGAGCTTATCCTTGAGGACTGGAAAAGGTCTGGGAGCTTTCACAGAAAGCTCCTGAGCTTAAATAAGGAGACAAGGGTCTCATGCCTTTGTCCCCAGAAAGCAGGGTGCCGAGATGGGGCTGTGCTGCCTGACATCATCCTGGGGGTGTCTGGCAGAGGAAGCTCCATCAGCTGCAGGACTACAGAAGGACCCGAGCAAAGTCAGGATGCCGAGGGGGAACAGTCCCCACAGGGTCTGGCACACCCCATGACACCCTGGGATGGCCACCTCCCCATCCACGAGAGCTGTGCACTAGGATAGGGCAGACCCAATGGCTTCTTTGATGCCTGAGGGCCACTGTCACTCCTGCGCAGTCCCTGGTCCCTAGCAGGACAGGCATATTCACCTGGGTTTGACACTCTCCATCTACCAAGACGACACCAAGCTTTTTCTAGAGGAACTGGAAATTGAGATCTGAAAATAACCTGCAGCCAAGTGTGAACTTTTGAGGCTTGAGAGCACCAAGCACCGTAACTATTAGCTGTACATGAACTTAGGCCCCTTGCTCTTAACTGGCTCTTCTGGATTTAGAGTCCACACACAATTTTTGGCCGTTACTGCTGAGCCACCTCCATTTTCCCAGGCCACACAATGAAGTAGGTGAGATCTATCAATTCCCACAGATGATAGCAGAGGATAAAGGAAAGCCAAGCATTATCTGTAATTGTGTACAAGCTCTCCTCTCACAGCACAGCCACGCTGCTACCACCTGCACTCCTGCCCTCACTGTCCTTGTGAGTGTGCCACGAAGTGGGAGATGGAGAGCATGGTCCCTCAGCATTCCTGACTCCACTGTCACCCCAAGCAGGAGTTCAGGACCAGCACCAGGGAAAAAGAGTGAGCTTCATTAAAGCCAGCAAACTGACCTAGCTGCATAGGACCATAGGTCTCTCTGGAGTGTAAATTCAGGTCTTCTCAGTGGGGGTAATGCTCATATTGGTGAGGCCAGGCCCAAGGACAGCCCAGCCAGGGATGGCAGAATGACTGTGTGAGCCTGGCTGCTGTGTAGGCAGAGCCACTGCCACGCTCTGAGCTCCAGTGAGCTATTTCCTATCCCAGTGTCACCCTATTTCATCATGGTGAGTCATCAGACCACCATGAAAAACCTCAGGACCTTGCTTCTGTAGTCATGATCAGAAACTTCCTTTATTAAATTAATGACCATCCCCTATCTGTCATCTCTCTGTTAATAAAAAGAAACGAGGGCTGGAAGGAGTGCTGCAGACCAGTGCCTGGAGCCAGGCTCGGATCAGCAGAACTTGTGTCCAGCAAGGCCGCAGAGCCGCTCCAGGACACAGCATGCAGGAACGGGAGGAGGTATTAACCCCCACACCAAATGGGTCTGTGGCAGAAATGTGGCAGGTTTCCCTTCTCCAGTACCCTTCAGGATGCTGCTTCAGTGCAGCAACCCTAATCAGGACAGCTCCAAAACGCTCATTGGGTCACAGGGACAAGCTCATCTCACAGGCTCCGACTGGCCCCAGCCTGACATCCTTCCTCAAATACATCTCTCACATGGGACGGATGAAAGCATGCACTTAAATGCTTACTGGTCTAAGTGATGCCTGCTGGGATCCATCAACCCCTTCTCCACAACTGGCACGACATGGGCTAGCAAGGGAGGAAGATCTTACTTGGTCCAAAAAACACCAGTTCAGAATATGAAGCTTTTTCTATCCCAGGGTTCTCAGAGACATGATGCCCATTTGAAAAGTGATGCTCTTTCCTCTGCAAATCAGCCCCAGGTAAGCACCACCCACCCCTCTGTCCAGCAAAGGAGAGATTGTGGTCCTGTTCCCTAGAAGAGCAGGATTACAGGGGTGGAAAGAGTTCAGAGGCTGTTGCTCCCAGCAAAGACCAAGTCAACCTGATGCTGAGATAAGACCGCTCCTTGACCCCACCACGCAGACCCCATCAGTGGGAACCCAGCAGGGAAACCCTGCAGAATATCCACACTATCCCCCGTAACCCAAACTAGCCACAGCAGTATTTCCTATTATGTCTCCATAACCTAATCTGACCCCCTCTAGGGTCTCCAGATTAATATCTGAGAAAGCTTCCAAGTCCAATCTCCCAATTACAGGGAGGAAAGGTTTATCCTATCTAAACAGCATGAAATGTAACCTAGACCCAGCTGTCCCCTCACTCCTAAGAGCCAGATCTCAACCCCTAGCAAGCTGAACAAACTGGGAAGGAGTCACTGGGGAGATAAGGAGAGTCTCTCCCTGCTGTTGTATCATATGAAACCTGCAGGAGCAGCAGCTATTTTAATTGGCAAATCCCCTGACTCAAGGTTTAATCCCCCTCTGTTTTCACTTAACTTCCCCCATGTTGCTTCAGTGTGAGGAACAGATGATACGCCCCACTTTGAGCCACTGCCCACCACAGGGAGCTCCCATCATCTTTGGGAAGGAGGCAGGGGACTGTGGTCCTCAGGACACACAGTGTACATAGCCCATCTTGGGAGATGCAGGGATGAAGGGCTGGTACCACCATGTGCCATTAACACAGACGTGCCTGAGGAACGGTGTGGGTTAGAGCAGCCCCAGTGCCGGCAGGGCAGAGCAGGCAATGGACAGACCATAGCCCAGAATCACCCCGATGTCCCCAAAGTCCCTCCTGCACCGCGGCTGAGAGGTTTCAAACAGGACAGAGTAGGCTGTCCCAAGGCAGCCTCTGTCCTCCTTGGATCCCTTCTCTATCCGTATTTCCTTCCAGAGAAGCACAGAGGGATGCCGTCTAACATTTTGGATTGTATTTCAGCCACCTGAAAAAGCTGAAGGCATGGGAAACCTCAACAGCAGCCAGAGGACTGGAAAGCAAATGAGATCCGTCCAGGATCTCATCTCAGGCTTTGGCTAGAATGAGAGGAACATGCAAAATCTCCAGGAAGATTCTAACCTGGCAGGGAATCTCAGCCTGGGTGTCATTCAAAGCCTATCCAAAGGGAAGACCCTGTACTTTGTGCAGCAAGCATACCCAAGTTCCCAACCAGAGCAGGGTTGTGTTGCATCCGTGAATGTCCCACAGACTAAATTTTCCAAGTAGCTCAGGGCTGCATTGCCAAGCACCAGCTTTGCAAACACAGACTGAGCCTCCCTCCAAATCCCAGCCACAATTTATTGATTAGAAAAGCCTGTCTAGTCAATAAAGGCTTCTATGAAAAAGTTCCACTGAACTACACTCACATGCCATGATCCGTCCACCTGCGTTAGCAGCCTTTGCTTTTGATGTTTTTTGACAAGATGGATTTGTGGCCTTGACTTTTCCAGATCAGGAGAAACTTAATCCTAGAAGATAAAATTACAGACCAGTAAAAGTCTCCGTGGCTGGCCTTGTTAACTGCCATATAAGAAGTTCAGAGCCTTCCTTGCTAGAAGAGAGCATCTACAGCTGTCCTTTGCCTTGAGAGAGGGAGCTCTGAGCAGACAGCACAAAGCTCTTGGCAAACGCTGTGCTCTTAAAGTGCATGACACACTCACGGCACCATCCAGGCTCCTCCGTCCTCCGCAGTCAGCAGGGAACGGGCAGACAGTCCCAGCCCTCCACCTATTAAGTGATTTGGGGAAAAGCAAAGATAATGCCCAGTTCTGTCCCAAAGGTGTCTGGGCAGATAAAAGTGAAAAAACCTGGAACAACCAGATGGAAATGTGAATTAATGAAATACTTCAGCAACTGGCTCAACCATAACTGAGAGCTGAGAACCCTCCACCTCCCTTCTGCTTTCCAGGATACAAAAATGACACTGGTAGGTGGAAATAACTACAGCTGTCCCAGCGGGAGAGAAATCAGTGCTTCACAGCACTGAGGGATGGCCAAAACTAAGCACTGGCTTGGTGCTATTACACAACATAACCCAGGAAACAGCTTCCAAAAACTTGACCTTTTCTTCAAAGACTTATTTTTGAATCATCTTTCCCTTTTCTAACAAGTGAAGCGGATTCAGCACTCAAGAAGGGCACTCTGGGTGTTGAAAACATCTTTACTGGTGCACTAGATCCAGGAAAGGCAGCAGCAATGACAGCTTCTACACAGCAGCCCTGCCCTGGCCATGCTCCCACACGCAGGTGTTCCCAGATGAAGTTCTGCTGCATTTTCATTCCCAGCACTTAAGTGAGCTAGTCTTCACCAAGCCGTGGCTGTGATCAGCCAACCCCCCACCCACGGAGAAACAAGCCGAGATCCACCAGGCAGATCACCAAAGAACAAGCAGAGACAACCAAGCAGCAAGTTTAACACCGGCAATGGCGGGTCACCAGCTCCTGACCACCGCCAGGTCCTCCTCTACTTCGGTATGATGTTCAAGGAGCGCTTTTGAACACAAGTCGAACATGCAGATGCTCCCTGAAAGAGCCACCTATCCCTCCCAGGCTGAGCACTAACCTTCCTGACCACAGCATCACTGCGCTGAGCAGTGGTCTGGTACCATACGTAGGGAGAGCAGAAAAAATACTCTCCTGCAACCAGTGGGGACTGTGGTCTTTTCCAAGTTTCTGTCCGTGATCCACCAGCTGCAGAGCCTACGTACCCTGGGCCAACTTACAAATGAAAAATAATCAAAAAAATGGCATCTCTATTAATACAGGTGTGATAGCTCACTCTCCAGAGCACACCTTGACTCCTCAGGGCTTTAGAGAGGCAGTCAATACCACTCCAGATCATTAGCATCTTTAGCCACAACTGGTTTAAACACTCAGGCTTTAACATCTTCCACACTTCATTGTCATGAATTAAAACTCTGGATGTTCATGTATTTACCCAACTCCTGGCTGGCCCTCAAGCGTCAGCTCCTACTACTCCCTCTGGTGCCCAGCCCGTTTGGAAGTCAGAACTCTAAAGATGATTACGGCATGTACTAGGAGTGCAACCTAGTTGTATGGTGATTGCACCAACTCCTTACCGACAGGCACAGGATTTGTTCTGGCCAGATTGTTTTCTCTGTTCTTCCAGCCTATCACTGGCTTTTGCGTGACAGCAGTGGCACAGCTTGCACACAAGAAGGTGTGCTGGAAGTGATGGTTGCCATAGCTATGTCTGTGCAGCCCCGGCCACCCAGACACATCAGAATGATGCTCTGTAGAACAGGGTTAAGTTATAAGATACTCTTTTGCCTCAATTTGGAAAGCAACTTGCAAGCGTACAAAACGCTAAGCCTTCTGGTCTGACCTCTTTCACTTTCTTTTATAGACATAATATGTACTGGAAGACTCCTCTCAGAACAGCATTGCTCCAGAGAAGCCTGTGACACTGGCGCAGTGACACGCACAGATTTTATATAACCATACCCTCAATTTCTGTACACCATTCTACCCAGTTTATTCTCCAGACGCCTCCCCAGCTAACCTGCTAGCTCTTCTCCACACCACAGCCCTGTATTTAGAGGGCCCTGGTATACCAGAGGGGTCCGACCAAGCTGCCGGAATCTGCATTCTCCTGCTCAGAGATCTACATGATCTTCAAGAAGCTCATTCAGCAGGCTGGGCGCCTGTGCTCCTTTCTTTGAGGATTACAAGCTGTTCTGGATGACAGCTACTTCTTACGAACGTGATCGCTGCCTAGCCAAAGAGATCCAGGAACAGGCAGGATCCCTCAAAGTCATGAGAAATAACAAAGCTTGGGAGTCTCTGCTCAGAGCTCACCCGTCTTTCTGGGACATGGCATCTCGTGACCAACCGCAGCACTGCTGTATAAAGTCAGATGAGCAGTGTACTTTTCTTGTGCACTTTTTTTCAGCTAATACCCTACAAGAGCCTCAGCGACACTGACTCAGCTCTTGACACACACCAAGGTGTAGGAGCAGTACCACAGAAAGGGAAGGAAACCACGCAGAACAGGGCAGAGGATGATGGGCTGGGAGGCAGATAGATCCTCACAATCCGTTCGTGATCTGCTAGCAGCAACACAGAGCAAGTGGCATGTTGTGGCAGCGTCACATTCACACCGTCACCCTCAACCATAGTGACAGTAAGCGACACTTCGTTTCTCTGCACCTTCCCAGTTCTACCCACGTTGATACTGAAGCACAAGCAGGAGGAGATGGCTTCACGCTCACAGAGCGCAGCTATTGCATGATCTTTGCTCGGGTACAGGGCTGACCACCCTGGTGGTGGGGAACTACTGGGAGGTGCAAGGTGGTGCCACCATCAGCTTGTGGGTCCCGACAGAGGAGCCAGTGCAGGGCAGGGTACAAAGCTGGGGGCATCCAGGACCTGTACCCCTCTCTGCCCTCGGAGGCGAGTACTATTCGATGCCAAGGGTCTTGTGTTGAGGTTAACTCATTGCCCAGCTCTTGTTCCCTCAGGGAAGGCATTTTATCTCCATCTTGGTTTTTTTCCCCCCCTTGTCTGCACAGCAAGGGAGAGCTCACTCCTACCCCAGAGCGTGCAAGGTCTGACTTATCACCAGCAAAGTACTTCGACATATTCTCACAGCTCACACACTCAAATCGCCACCTCCCCAGGCCCACCCCCATCCTGTGCCAGGGCAGTGGCAGCCACCCCCAAGCCCCCTACAGATGTGTGCTCAGAGACCCAGCAGCAAACAGAGACGTGGGCATGAGGGGAAGAAAACTGCATCAGGGAGAAGAACACTGAGAAAAGGACTGAGGAGCTCTCAGAGCTACAAAGCATTGCAGCAGCCACACGGCTACCACCCCAGGAGCAACACAGTCCCCTGCCAAGCCCACAGACCCCATCCATCGCACAGTGAAAGTCTAGCCCCTCGTTCTCCTCCAGTCATCCCCAGCCCTGCCGTGTGCATGCTACAAACACATTCAAAACGCTTTTTTACTTTTAAACCTTGCACTTTGCATGCTCACAGCAGCCACCCCAACCTGCACCTGGCCGCAGGTGAGTCTGACCTCCCAAGTGGGCCCCAGAGATGTTCCAGGTGGTTTTAAACCAGGTGCAGGTCTGCTCGTCCCCACCCGAGGATCTCACCCTTCCTTTTTTGGAAGAGGCCACCCACCTCAGCTCCTCGGTTCCTAACCCTACAACCAGGGCAAGGAGCCTTCTGTCCTTCCACCCATCACGGGCTGGAGGGCGCAGCGCTCCCCATGCAGGACCATCTCAGGATGCAGGGCGCAGCTCAGCCAGGGGACCTGCCGAGCCAGGGCCACCACAACCAGCAACAGCAATACCCCAGGTCCCCCACCCGGCACAGGCAGGGACACGGCCTGGCTACGGCAACCAGAACCAAGACATAAAAAGCACTTTGCGCCACGGTCATGTTATCCCCTTGTCCCTCCCCCGCATCCCCTTTGGAGCTTCTTAACTTCAGAAACCTTCCTCTAGAGGAGTGTTGGAGTGACAGAAAACATTTTCCAAGCCTAATATCAGTTCCAGATGTTCACAGCCATTTCAGTTTGTACCTCACCCTGTAAAACACATTTCTCCCTCTCCCTCTCTCAAGTGCAGCGCCTGCTTCGTCCATGACATAATGCGCTGGCGGGCTCGGCCATGCACACACACACACGCTTGCACCCTCTTCGAGAGCCCCATGTTCAAACAAAGAGCATCACTCAACTACAAAGCCGTCGCACACATGGAGTTATGAGTAATTTCCACAAGTTTTAATAAACAGTTTGGGATGTAATTGCTCTCCGTCTTCTCTGCTGGCTCCCGAGTGGAGAGCCGCTCGCTCCCCACGCGCTGGTGTTGAAAGCATGGTTTGTTTCGCACACAAGTTCACCTCCTATTAGCCTCAGATGGTCCAAAGGCTATGTTTTTCTAAGCACCAGTAATAAGCCTCTTTAAAAAGCACATACAGCCAGGGGCAGCTGCCCCATGTGAGCTCCTGGCTCCTCCTGCCCCAAGCCGCAGCATCACCACCCCGCACAGAGCCCGGCAGGGAGCAGAAGGGACACACACCAGACCAGCCTCAAAACTCTCTCCTGACTCTGCTCCAAGAAGAGGAGCAAATATTCTCTGGCTCAAGGGAAAAGCTACATCTTCCAGTTGCAAAGCAAGGAGACAGTCAAGGAGTTTTGCAATGGGGAGAGACTGGAGGCTTTCATGGGGGCAGGAGGAAGGCAGGGGCCAGGTACCACCTAGCTTGTCATGGGGCTGAAGAGCCGGTTGGAACAGCTCTAGCCCCAGTCCAGCACCAGAAATTCCAACAAGAAATGGCTAAAACTGCAATAAAACTAAACTTCCCCCTACAAGCACAAATAACCCATACATTTAAACTCAAGAGACCCAAGGGATGAATGGCAGCAGGCTCCAGAGCCCTCCAACCTTGCAGGACCTTCCCAGCCCAATAGTGCCACACTCTGCAAGCACCCATGGTGCACCTCCAGCACTGGCAGCAGCCTGCTCTTACCTGCCAGCAGCGAGGAGACCGATGGGGAAGGAAGACCTGCCAATACCCATCAAAAGCCACCCAAATTTCATATCCTGCACACACCCCTCCCAGGGCTGAATGAATGTTTTTGTGGATGCTGCTTGGATGTAATGGAGATGTGGTGCAGCACGATGGGTGGGCGATGGTGGTGAGGGGACACCCGTGGTAGGATTTTTGGCTGGGTGAAGCATGGTACCAAGCAAAGCCTTAGAGAGATGCAGCAATCAGCATCTCTGTACCTATGCAAGGTATTTGCAAGAATCAAGTCATCTGGCATTAGAGGCCTGTAGGGTAAGAAAGGAACGAAGGCAGGAATGTTGTTTGGTTATAAACAGCATAGAAAAAAGGGAAAGGTTTAGGATTGGCTTTTCTCTTTAATTGTTAATGGGGTCATTCTGTCCCAAACAGTCCCCCAGAGCAGGGAGAAGGGAGCGCAGCTCCCCACAATGAATTCAATCACCTGTCAAACACATGGCAGTCATAAAAGGAAAATAATAATAATAATCTGTATTTCCTACTCTGGCTGCCAGGCAAAGATCCAGCCACTTCAAAGGAGAAACCCCATGTTTCCCCAGTCTGGCCTCACCTGACTGATGTGTGAGCAATCTGGAATCCCCATCCAAAACAAAGCCCCTCCTTTGGTGGCTTGTTTTCCTTCTCCATTACTGGAGGGTGCCCCTCCAAGATAAAGAACAAGCCTTCTTCCATGCCGGGAAACTAGAAACATAACCCAGGGGCCATGGCCACATCAGGCAGCTCTGGAAGTGGATGCTGGCAAGGTATAGGAGAAAGCTCCTGAGGGACAGGACTGTTGTACGAGCCAGGAACCAGACCTCCTTCTCACAGGGGTCTCCACAAACAGCTAGGTCCCCCCAGGATGTAGGTCTCTGGCTCTCTCCAGCAGGAAAAGTGCAGCTCGTGTAGGACAAAATTTTTAAGGGCAAAAACTTCCCTGTGGCTGTGAGGTGGAGCAGTTTGCTTTGTGGCAGCTCATGGGAGCAGAGGGCTTGGCTCAGGGGGTCTTGAATTAGCGAGGAGAAGAAAAAGCCACCACCACAAGCTAAGAAAGCTTCCGACCAAGATCTAACAACTGCCTGCGTGCAACTCCCGATCCAGCTCTGAATGATCTTCCTGAGATGGCCTTCCAACAGGGACACACAGACATGTCTCACCAGGATGCCCAGGCAGCAGGGGAGCAGCGAGGTCCCCTGTAGTGCCAGCCCTGTCCCTACCCTCAGCCTGGCTCCTTGTCCTTGCAGCAGCCCAGAACACACATGCTTTGCATAAGCTGACCAGACTCCACCTCAGAACAAATGAGGGTTTTAATCACCCAGAGCAGTAGCAGCTGCAGAGCTTTGCTCCAATGGTGGGTAGAAACCTTATTCCTATGTTTCCTTACCTAGAGACAGCTGAAATTAGATATTGCCAGCACCTGGGGGAAGGAGCCTTCACACAAAGCTAAACCTTTGCTCTGGTCAACAACACTGGCTGCCCCTGACACACAACATGAGCTTCTTAAACTACATCCAAAATCCTCAAGCAAAAAACAGTATGAGGTTTTGCCTGGCTTTCCATGCAGCAGCAGCATCACTCAAGGTCTCCAGTGCTATTTTCTGAAATACATCATTGATTCACCCAAATCAAATCCCATCCTTCACATCCCTACACCTTGCCCAGCAGCTCCTGGAGCATGGCTTAAATTGCTGACAAAGCCTTTGCAAAGCACAGGGCACTCAGCCCAAGCCTGAGCTGGGAACCAAACCCCAACTCGGGAGAGTTTCAGGCTCCCCTAGAGAAGTTTTGTGCTGCTTAAATGATCTCCCTTAATACCGTAGACTTAAGTCACTTCGATAGGTGCACAAAGCAACTTAGAAGTGTCCTTTCAAAGGCTGGCAGGTAATGCAGTACTCACTGGAACTGAGCAGTAAAGCCCTCAAGTTGTTGAGGGCTGAACTTCCTCCCACACCCACCATCCTGCAGCATTTCAGACTAATCAGGTCAAACAGTCACTTCAGTCAGAAACTTCAACTCACGGTTCTCCTACCCAAAAAAGGCAAATAATTTCTTCCTGCCACACTGCATTTTTGCATTTCCCCTTCCACTTAAACACCCGTGTCTGCAGAAGCCTTCAGAAACCTCTCCTGAACAAAGCAGTTTTGATACCTCATACAACACCTTGGCGTTATGCATCATTCTCCACAACAGCAGCAGCTCCCAGCCAGGCAGAGCACAGGACACATCACCGCGCACACTTTGCACCAAGGAGAACTTGCCCTCAGCAGTTGCACCCACCTGTGTAGAGGTCCGTGTCTGTGTACTCATCCACCTTCTTGTGCTGCAGAACATAGTCGGACACCTTCGTCCCAATGGCAGGCTGCACGTCCAGCCACTCCAGGGAGACCACGGTGCTGGAGGGCTCCACGTTGGGGGAGAGCCGCAGGCTGGGCAGGAGACAGGAAAGAAACCAAATAAGACATCAGCTCTCCTTCTGGGGAGGAACCCCCCTCTACAAGCAGCACAGCCCCAGCTCACGCTTAGACACAGGGACACGCACACAGACCCACAAAGACAGACAGCACAAGGGGAAAGCAGCAGGTAAGTGCAGAACAACTTCCAGTTGAAGATCAGTTAGGTCCAGCCTACTGCAGAACGTGTCCTTACCTCCCAGTGTTCCTGGTAAAGCCCAGGTCATGCAACCACAGGAACCCAAACACTCTATCTAAAGGAACCTTCATCTCCTGGGAGAACTACTAAGCTTCAGCAGCCCCAGAAGGACCCAAGGACTAGCTGCCCAGGAACACAAAAGGAAGAGGAGGATCCAGCTTAACCTTTATGCAACCCAGCTGGGCTGAATCTGCAGGAGGGGGAGGGTCTAGTCTGCATCACCAGTGAGCAAAGGCAAAGGCGGGTGGGAGGGAGCGAAGGGGCAGCTGTGGCTGTGAATTTACCCAGCTGCAAACGGGCAAGCCTCTGATGGGTGTGAGTGACAGCCAAAGCAGGGGCAGCTGTGCAGGGGTCCTGCCTGGGTCAGGGATGATGAGGGTAGGTGTGAAGGCAGAGCAACTTTGTGCTGCTGGCCATGCTGGTGCAAAGGTGTCAGCTCTCTTTGCGCTCGGATAAATGACAATACAAAGTATGGGGCTATGAAGGGTCTGGTTCCAAACATATGAGTGTCTTTGTTGAACTTGGGATGGGAAACAAATCCCCTCCAAGGATATTGGCTCGCTAAGAAGGTGTTCTGCTCCTTGTGGCTCACTGGAGCCAGTCTTCCTGCCTTCTCAGCTAATTACCCATCAGTTTGCTCCTGATTTGCTCTTGTTCTGACAAGCCACAATGAATTGCACCGTAATTCCATTTCTTTCAGCATTTGAAATCCCATTCTACAACCCCTGCTAATCAGGTGATGAAAATCTATAAGGAAACCTTCCAGGGCCACAGCCGGAGCCAGGATATCCTAAAGGCATCAGTCACACAGTGAGGAGTGCTGGACTGTGGCCCCGGGGCTTGAAGATGAGAGGAAGGAGATGCCCATGGCCTGAGCCTGCAGGAAAGGGGCTGGGGGCTGGGGCCGTGACTTGCGGGAGGGGCTCGCACCGATACGTACACAGGTGGAGGGAGAGGGCTGCAGTTCGGGAGTCCATTCTCATCGAAGGCGTTGAGGTCACACCTGCACCAGTCTTCGATAACATCGCCTTTCCCCGAGCACCAGTATGAGCTCATCAGGGCTCCCTTGAAAGCCTGACATGAGAACAAAAAGCATGAACACATGTGCTAAAGACTCGGTGAAACCCGGCCAGTGGCTCGGCCACATGGTGCTGAGCGTCAGGGGTGCGGGATCAGGGAACATGGGGGGTCGCCCCAGCTCTGCATGGCCCTGGGCAAGTCCCTTCCCCTCCCTGTGCTTTAGCTCTCGCTGCGGAGTGATGCTGGTTCACCCCTGGGTGCTGCCTTTGGCATGGGGATGGGGAGGGTCTGCACGATCCTGCAAAAGGGCTCTCCTGTGACGGAGGGCAGCTGCCTGAAGACACACAAACATAAGCCTGTCTGTGACACTGGACAGCATACAGAGCACCCTCACACTGCTGCTGTGCACAGTGAAACCCTTCCACATGCCCATCCCACAGCTGGTTTTGTCCCTACTAAGAATTAATTCCTTCATCCCCAACAACACAGACCGCTCCCATCCTTCTCATGGGTTCATTATTCATGTAAGCTGCACTCCTGCAAGCAAACTGCTGCTTTATTCACTTGCATAAGGAATACTCAGAAGCAGAAGAGCAGTATCTGGAAGAATACAATCCTGTAAAATGCTTGCAGGGTGTTCCCCAGCCGGGCAGTGTCCCCAGCCTGACCAGGAGCCCTCCCGACCGCTCCTAATGGTGCCAATGCATCCCCAGAAAGACACCCATTCATCTGCTGGGGTATGAGACTGAAACACTTTGAATTCCCAAAGCCTTCAGGGTCTCACCTTGTGCTATCTTCCCTGTGCTCGTCCTGCAGCTTGGGGTGCTCGACGTTGGTCCCCATGCTGCAGGACAGGGCGCCCCTTCCTCTGTACCCTGCTGTAGTTCGGACCGCGTGGATTTACCATGGTTTCTCACACCACCCTTTGCCTGTCACACCTAATCAAACCTCCAGCCTGGAAGACAGCATCTCACCCTGCACACACCCGGCCAATATTCAACCCAACGCTGCGCAGCCACACACCCTGCTAGAATAATCGTAACACCAAAACTTCGTCCACCAAAACAAACGTCCTTGTAATGCTTTTGACCTTTTAAAAGGTACATTTCAGGCTTGAAAATCCTTCATGGGTCCTCATGCATGTGCAGCAGCCTCGCTACCAGCCCCTGCACAGCCCAGCTCGAAGCAGCACTATTCCACCCTTTCCAAGCTGCCTGCGGAAGCCTGGCCCGGGTGATACTGCCCGCACTGCCAGGTTACGCCTTAAAGATAAAAACGTGCCCTTTGAGGACAGAGATGGCTCCAGCAGCTGCGGCATTTAGCAGAAAACTCTAGGAAAAGCGCCATCCCGGGGAGGTTTCTGAAAAGAGGAGGTATAAATAGAGCCTGACGTCAGGGCTCCCATTGTCCGGGGTTTTGTCACTCCCCCCAAACACCCCGAGCACCTTTAACAAGGCGCCTCGAGGCTCTCATGTCTGAAACATTTTCTGCTTCCAGGCATTTACAAAATGGGACTGTTCCAGACAAAAAAAAAAAAAAAAAAAAAAATGGAAGGAAAAAACATGAGAAAGAGAGAAAATGTGACGTTATTTTACTTGTTGTTTAGAATGTAATTGAAGCACTGGGCTGGAAAGGGCATTGCAAGCAACGAAGAGCAGGGAAGACAGAGAGGAGCGGAAGGGCTGTGCAGGATAGAAACAGAAAATGATGTGCATAGATGGATGAGGAGGCATGTTCTCTCCCTAGGAAGCAGGATAAATATGTATGTTGTAGGTACATGTGTGCACAGACATGCACTGTGGGCAAAGACAGATGTCGGGTGATCCCTGGAAGAGCTGCCCTGTCACCCAGACAGCACTGCTCCACTGTCACCCTTCCCCAGCCCTGACAACCGCTGCTCTGCACGCTCCCTCCCTGGCCCCTAACCCAGCTGCTCCCTGCACATCCCCAATGCAGGGAAGAAATCCCACCCACCCCATCCATGCCCTTTAGCCAAATCCAATAGTCAATTCCTTCCTTTTATTTTCTTTTTTCTGCTGGTGAGCGCAAGGCTGGATGAGCAATCCCCTCTGCTCTGCCTGCCCAGCCTCACATACATTTTAATTAGATCCTGCAGGTAGCCAGCCGTCATCTGCCTTGTGTCAGCCTTCACACAAACGAGGTTAGCTAATCGATGCGTCCTTCAATTGCACTCATTAAGGTGAGCACACCTACGCGCACTAACTGGGTTAGCATGGTCAGCCCCCAGTGCTGGCCACTGCCTCCCTCCAGGACTCACCTTCTCTTGCTTTCCAGTGGGATTTCGAGCCAGAGGTTTCCAGGATTTTGCCCTCGGTGCCAGGGAGTGTGTGTCAGAGAGTGGGGAAGTGGCAAGAGCAAACTGATGACAAGGAAACAGGTAAGATCATGCAGAAGAAGGGATGATGCTCCCCACACAAAGATGTTCACCATCACTTTAAGAGGCCCTAAACCCTCCATGGGGACAGTCAATTGATCCACAGAAACTACAGGACAAATGGATGGTCTCTGTGAGCTTTGAGGACTCTGTGGTCCTCCCAGCCCAGAAGCCAGGTACAGCTTTTGCTGTAGCTCACACAGAGCCCACCCTTCCTTCCCTCGGCTCCCCCAGCCTGCCCCAGGCTCCAGCTGCAACGGCAGAGGCTGCTCTCAGGTCCTGGCAGAGATCGGCAGTTGAAGTCCCCTTCTCTGCAAAGGTGATAGCTTTAACCAGCCCAGCCCCGAAGGCACATTGCAGGCTCCTCCACCCGTGGCAACCACGTGAAAACTTCTCCTTCCCTTTCTCCTTCCGACAGCATAGCCTGGGAGCTATGGGACTGCTCACACAAACCCAGGGGAATGGCAGCTGCCACCCAAACCAGGAGCCCAGTCGCAAGGGAAGACCAAGAGTAATGGACAAAGGATGCAGCAAAGGTGCCAAGACCCATCCCATGGGCAGCTGCAGCCTTTGGGAGAGCTTCAGGTGGGAATGCACAGGGACTTCCCTGGTCTGGTGGCTAAGGACCACCTTCCCCTCCTGCCGTGGAGTGGGCACCTCCACATCTCGTGTCCTTTCCTGATGCCATGCTTGGAATGTGCAGCAAGTGCTCTCCTCCCTGCCAGGAGACAACACGTACAACAAGATGACCATCTCCACATCGGATGTTTCATTGGTTACATCAAGCTAGCGAGCTGGGGAAACCCAACAGGGTCTTCAAGCATGAAAGGCTCCCCAGGAGCAGCCTTGCCTCCTGGAGACGGTAGAGTGGCCCCCGATGTGCCGTCCTGTGCTTGCCAACCATTCCCCAGGATCTCAACGCCCCTCTGTGCCCTAAGGCAATTTTATCTTTCATTTAAAAGTATCCAAATTGTATTGTTTCCCTGTGAGTCAGCCCATTTAGTTTATGTCCTTCAGTGCCAGAGGGGAAATTTATGAGATGAGAAACTGGCTCAAAACGTTTATTTTCTAGATGACGAGTCATGCCATTAGACATATAGCATTATGAATCATAGGAACAGCATCTAATTTGCTCTTAAAGGTATAATAGGTCTGACTCCCCACACCCATACACACACATATATTGGATTGATAGTTCCCCCATAGGATGGCTAGTTCATTTGTTTTGACACGAGCAAGACTTACAGGACCATAAAGTCCCATCTTACCATAAGTTAAGCCTATTCATAAAAAAAATATTAGGGAAACGAATGATCAGCTAAGCACATTTATCCTACAGTTGATTGCATATGGATCTTTCTCCTGTTGTTATTTGTGCTCAGGGGGAGGCCATTTGGTCCCATTTTATGGCTTAGACACTCTGCAACAGAATATTGAAGAACATTTCCTTTGTCCTCTGTTAGACCTGGCTGATGGAGGGAGAAGCATTAAGTTATTTCTAACCGTAGGTTTTCTGTTGACATCCCCGGAGAGGTAAATTATAGGACATGAAGGAACCTTTCAGATCAGCATTTGCAGGACTCAGCACGCACCACAGGGGCTGGTGTTTCCAGATGGGATCCGGGAAAAGGCACGTGTCGGGTGCTTATTTGTGAATATCTGGTCTTTTCCATGGCTGACAGGGATACAAAAATCTGGCTCAATTGTTTCTTTGAGTCTAGGTTTCTTTGTAGTTGCTATGCACACCTCAGTTTCTCGAAAAATTAAAAAGGAAATACAGGGAGATAAAAATACCAACCACAGATGAGCACGGACAGAGATGCGCCAGAGATAGTGAAGGTGATCTAGAAGCTGGAAGTTTGGTACATTTGGGGTCTTGTACTGGTTTCCCTGGTCTTTGCTTGCTTGTTTGTTATTGTTCTTCTCAATGCAGAAGGAAAGCAAGAAGAGTGGAAGCAGGTTGGGTCATGCCAGTGGACACCTCAGTCCCTTGTCCAGGGATAGAGCAGCCAACACAGACATTCTGTCCCTTCCTATTTGTGGGATGGAGATGGTGCCTGCACACCACCACCACCTTCCCTCACACACAGGCAGGTGCCAGCGGAGGAGGCAGAGGGCTGCTTGGCGTGGCGCAGTCCTGTTCTGCTTACCAGCAAATCCAGTCACCCAGCGCTGCCACCCCATACAGTGCCTGCCACAACAGTGCCATTGCCTGGAGCTCCTGGACACTGCCATGCTCCACGCAGTCTGTAGACAGCAATACTGACTGTTCATCAAGGGAAAGAGTATGCGAGGCAGGCTCCAGCAGGGATTTCACAGGCTGAACAGGATGCCATCATGATGATAAGGGTGGCTAGAGGAAAAGCTTTCCATGCCCTTACAGTCATGCTCAGTGCTGTTCATAGAAGATGAACACTGCTCCTTAGTCTAGACATCTCTAAGGAGGAGAGGGGAGAAGGAGGGGGGAGGGGGGGGGGGAAGAAAAAAAGGAAAAAGAAAAAAAAAGAGACCAAAAAAGAAAGGAAAACTAAGGATTTCCCAGGCCAGAGACTCTTTCCAGGATCATGCAGTTCGCGTCTGAAAGTCTGCTCCAGGTTCACAGCAAAGGAGGATGAAGTTTCCCTACTGCTGTTGGCAGGTGATCTCATCTTGTGCTGCTCACACCCTCCCTGCCTCCGGCTGCCTGTCCCTGGGGAGCAGGATCACCAGCACTTCATCCTGGGAAGGCACATCAGCGGTTTGCCGGAAAGGTCAGGGTGCTGGAAGGGACCCAGGGTGGGCAGCATCCTGGTTTGTGTTATTTATGGGATCCGAGGGAGCAGCAGAGGACACTGTAAAACCTGGCAGCAGGGGAAATAAAAGCCTTTGCACTGCAGCGAGAGTCCTGTCCTGGGGAACCGGCTCTGCTTTCACACTTCGGCTACAAAGCTCCCCATTATAACACGGTGGGGCGGTTACAATGCAGCTATTCTTCCCCTGGTAAGGCGAGTCGGATGTGGGCTCAAGCTGCAGCAGGATGCTCAAGTGCGCAAGGAGGAGGACAAGGGCCAATTAGCAGATATTAAAACAAAGCAAAACCAAATAAACCCACCCACGCACCCCAGACCAAAACAAAAAAAATTCACCTCAACAATACAAATGCTGTCCCCGTTCGCCCTGGCTCACTTTCAGTTTTGGCAGTGGAAAAACAAATCCCTGGCACTGGCTCTCCACCTTCAGAGGCTGCTCCGGGGAAGCTGTGTAGGCGCAGGGAGGACTGTGGTCCTCCAGCAGCTCTGCCATCGGGTGCTGTATGGGGCCCAGAGTGAGCCCATGGCCTCGCCGACACCTTTCACCCTGCCTCCACAGCACCCTGCAAAACTTCACCCTCCTCCTGCCGGGCCCAGATGGGCAGGGGACACCAGGAGAACCAGCCCTGAGACACAGGGCTATGGGAAGGGCCCAGATATCCAGCCTTCAGAGTGGGGTTCAAGGGGTACGGCCAAACTCTTCCCCGAGAAAGGAGCCCCAGCTTGGCTTCTCCAGCCTCTGCCTCAATCCCCCTGTCCCTCCTCCTCAGGCTCATGTTTCTCAAAGTCCTGCTCACTCCTAGGACTGATCTCCTCCAGGCACATCTCTGGTCTCTACTGACTGCAGTTTGCTTCCCTGATGGGCTGAACCCGGACGGCAGCATGGACAATGTTCACCCAGCAGAGTCAGGGGCTCCTCTCCAGGCACGCTCACAACTTCAAAGCCAGCAGCAGAGCCCGGACGTTGCCCACCAAGGCGATCTCATGCTGCAGGAGCACGGGGTCTCGAGGCACCAGCACCAGGATCCTGTATTTCTCAGGTGTGTTCTTTTCCATCTACCCTGCCCTTTGAGGGCAATGTCAACACCAAACCAGGGGGTCACAGCACCAGTGATACACTTGGCCACTTCAGCTCCTCGCCCAGGGGCTGGGGAGCCACAATGGTGTGCCCAGTCTGCACAAACCAGGGCTGGCTCAGGTGGGCTGCCCTGACGGATGGATGGCACTGGAGGTACGAGGGATGTGATTCACCCCGTTGTGGGCCCTTTAGACCATCCTTCCTGGTAATGCAGGGGTGGTATAAATGTATAGAAGGGCTCCAGGGCATGGCTCCATCACACTGTGCCTTACAACAACGAATGCAAGACAACCTTGACCCCGAGACCTGAGCAAGGATCACCAACGGGAGACTTCAAAACTGGCTAAACTTTGTACTTCTGCTGAAATACAGCTATTGGAGAAAGTGAGCTGCAAGGGCATGGAGATCAGCTGGGCCCAGGAGGAAAAGAGACACCAGCTTGTGCAGCTCCCTCAGAAATTGCCACCGCCACTTTGTCATCATCTGTGCAAGCAGCCAGCCTGCTCTGGGGGGAGGAAGGAGACATGCTCCATCCTGCATCTTCAGAGAGAGCTGAGGGTAGGTGGTTTGAAGGATGAAGGATGGGATGGGTGAAAGAAATGCTTTCTCCTCTCTTTGCTCCTGCTCGCCTCCTGGTCCATAATAACTCAGCTGCCCACATGGCCAGGCTCGAGTGGTCGCTGGAGCCGGCACAGCACTCCGCTGGGACACAAGCTCACTGCCTGCAGCTCCCCTGGTCCTCACTCCCAGCACCCTGGCCAAGGCCACCCTGGGGACACTGCAGTGGTCAGCGGTGGCCACGTTCTGCACAGCAATAGATGGCCCCTTGGGGCCAGCAGGTGCTCACAGGCAAGGGGTGGGTAGGAGTGATGGGGAATTTTGCTCCAGCCTCGAGAGCTGCCGTCCCAGCCGGTGAGGCCGCAGGGGCTCTGCAGGCCTCCGGCACGCAGGCACTGCTGGCACGAGCACACTGGGGTCCACGCAGCAAAGCAGCTCTGGCTGAGAGTGCTGCCAGGGTCCCAGCCACGCGCCAGCTCCTGCGGGGGCTGACGGGGCCGGCAGAGCAGGGACGTGCCCCCCAGCACACCGCTATGCCGCGGGCTGGGTTGCATGTGCTGTGAGGTTGTTGCTGCAGGAAAATGCTGAGATTACTCAATTTTTGAATTAAATCAAGGTCCTAGGGGTCTTCTAAAAATCCAGGCTCCAGGTCCATTTGTCTCCTTAAATACAAACAACAGGGGTTTGAGTCCATTTCCCACCAGGGGTGAGACTGATCTCTCCTGCTCCCCTTCCCCGCACCTCTCTCACCACATCACCCTCTAAGCACTTCTGCAGCTGGCCAAGCTGCTCTGCGGGAGTGGCTTTTGTGTTCATTTCGGGCTTTTTTGGGGGAAAGGAACAGACAACAAACAGGAGGGGACCACACTGCCTGCCCCTTTCCTCCCCACTGCTGGCCATGGCTGCCCTGTGGCTCCAGCCATCCCTGTCAAAGGTGCTCCTGAGTGCACCGACTCTTCCAGGTCTCAGTGCCACTCCCCGGGCCAGTGCTGGCAGTGGGAGGGATGGGGGAAGCAGGGCAAACCCAGCTCCTCCCGGTGCCTCTCAGGGTTGGCTGCCTGCAGCCCAGCCAGGAGGCGTGGAGGTTTGCAGAACGTGCAAACGTGGGGTCTCGCTCTCTCAGTCCATGCCTTAGTGGACTCCAGGGCTATGCTGGGCACTAAGAGGTATGTTGCCCATCTCATAGGCTGAGGGCAGGCAGGAATATTCTGATGGTGGAGGAGGAAGACCATGACAGTCTGGCACTCTCGCTGGGGTGACATGTGGCTCTCCTCTCCTTTGGGTCCAGGATGTTCACTAGAGGGAAAACAGCCAGGGTCACCACGTCTCTCTTCTCTCCCCATCACATGCACCCAACAGCACCCTGCTCTCGAGGTGTCAGGGGCATTTTGCCAGCAGAAAGCCCCACAACAGATAGAAGCTCTTTGCTGTTGGGCCTAGCCAGCTGCTGACACTGGTGGAGGTTTCTTCCACAGTCCTGCAGTGGAGAATCTCCTCCAGCTTCACATGGACATGGCAATGGAGGGACCACTGGTATCCGCACTGCTGCAGAGCACAAGTGACACAGAAGAGAGATGTGGGCAGACGGTGCTGTTCAAACCACAACGTAGGTTCCAAGACATCCAGAGATGTCGCTGCCAAGGTCACAGCTTCTTTAGTCCAAATGCTCACAACGTGTTCAAAAGATGTAAAGAGACACAGAGCAATGGAGTTACAACAGCAATGGAAAAGTCTAATCCCACCAGCTGACCGGGACCAGTGGACAGAAGGCTCTAGCATTGCTTCTGTTCCAGCAAGCAGTCCTTCACCTGCAAAACCTTCCACCCACAGCCACATCAGCCATGACAGTTATGAAAAAGTCATCCAAAAAAGCCCTTCAAAAGATGCTTGGACTTTCAAACACATCCCTTGAACCTGGGAAGCTACTTGCCCAGCACTGCCAATGTCCCCAGCCAGGCTGCAGCTATCAGTGACCATGCAAGTTCTCTGACCAACGCTGTTAAACCACGGCGGGCAACAAACCCACCTCCTAGCAGGGGCTCAGTGCACAGTTTTCATTGCACACCAGAAGGCAAAGAGGGACCATCATTAAATGGTAATGCCCTGATACACTGTTCCTCCCTGCTGCTGAAAGCGGGTGTGATGCTCGAGCAGGACAGAGGAGACGGAGCAAACCCCTGCTGATCACACACAGCTGAGAGCTTCCTTAAGCTCACAGCACAAATGCCTCTGGACAAATGCTCCCTGGGCAGCAAAAGGCAAAACCTGACTCCTGGAGCCCTTCCAAATTTCAAGCCCTTGCTTCAAAGCAAGAAGAAAACAGCAGTTCCCAGTGACGTGGAAATAAAGAATTTTCCAACATATTTCATGTGGGCAAAGCAATATATTTTCACCTAATCTCCCTCTTGGAAATGGTCAGTTTTAGCTGAAATCAAACATGCACGCATACAAAAATCGCAAATCAGCCCAAGGCAGACACCCAGCATGGAAACCTAAACCCCAGCACTTAAAAGTCTGGCAAGGTCATCAGCAACTGAGAACACAGCCTTGTACCGTGCGGTAGTTGTAAATTTTAAAAAGTGCATAACTCACTGCACTGAGGCAGATGAAAAGGCAGACCTACTAAAAAAACCTATACATACTGAAGTGGCTAAAATGTCTATACCTGTGTCCTGCCTCATCTCTGCTGCTAGGCTTATACAGGATAATTTTCAGCAAACTTTTAGATGTTAGCATGCACCTTATTAATGACCTTGCTTTCTCTCTGCACACACCTGTATGTATCTACGTGGACATAGATGCAAAGAAAAAGATCATCATTGTTCACAATTATTTTTTTATTACTACAGGGGAATTGGGACCTGCTTGCAGTTTCCATAAGGCCAGCATTTGCTATATTGATTATTACCCACATGAACAGGTAAAAGCAGGCAGGGTAGCGCTCAACTGTGGATGCTGTTCTCGGACATGCAGAACTTGGCTCAGCCCAAGCATCCGCAAACCTTGTTCATGGCACAGGCAAACACCACTCTGCTAGTGCCCGGGGACCCTCCTCCCAGGCCTCCTACTTGATGCTGAAAAAGGATATTTCAACATCCAGACTGTCCATGAGATGCTCCTTACAGCACCCGCCCTTTGGCGGCCCATCCCAGTGCGCAGAACAAGCTAGCAGTTGAAGCCACCAGCCTTCCAGCATGCTCACAGTAGAACAGGGCACACTGCTGGGTCTCGGTGACGAGGTGATGTCCCTGTGGCGGCTGCAGCTTCCCACCACCTCTAGACCCCCTTCCCTTTCATGGTCACTCTCCTTCCCTGCTCACGGGGGAGGGCCATGCCCATGCCCCTGTGGGCATCCCTCATCCCCCAAGCTCACGATGCCACGAGGCACGTGGGCACGTTCTCACACAGGCAATGCTAACCCTACGCCAAACCATCCACTCTAGGGCATGGGCATGGCTACCATCAGCTCCATCCCCTCCAGAGAGGTGGCTGCAGCTTTGCCCAGCCCAGGCCACCCTGCCGAGAGCCAGGGCTTGTGCCATGGTGGCAGCGAGCCCCTCTGGCAGCAGTGGATTACAGCCCTCAGGCACCGGGACTCATCTCTGCCCATGGGGCTGAAGGGCAGCAAGGGGAGGAGAGGGAGAGAAATAAATATCCTGCAGGAGAGGCTGGTGGAGAGAAGAGGGAGAAGCAAGTTGGGGAGGAAGGGATGGAGGGAGCAGGACGGCAGATCAGATGAAGGTTTAAGAAGTGAGCAAGAAGGGAAAAGGAAAATGCTGGAGCTGATGTGAGACAAGGGACTCATGCTGAAGGAATGGGAATGCATGGAAAAGAGGAGGCACAGGAAGGCAAAAAGCCTTGCTGCAGCAAGGATGGGGGTGGCCTTGGATGGGCCGCAGGGACAGGGGCGGTGAGAGGGCCTACCACCAAGAGAAGCCCACAGCCAAAACAGCAAGACCCAGTCCAGCTGGCGGTGGGGGGTCAGAGAGGACAGCACGTACCGCCTGCCCCCACCCCAGGACCCTCTGCTGTGGATGGCACAAGGTGACTTGTCCCAGCACACCCTGCTCACTGCCAGCTCCCGCTGTCCCCTTAGCACTGCATTGGCAGCATCCTCCATCCTGCAGCTTCCAGAATCCCTCACCCTCCCACCTCTAACCCCGGCACCACTGACGAAGAGCACCCTGGGGTGAAGGGGGAGCAGACTCAGACACAGCACCCGTGCACAGACAGGGTCCCCGGGGTGCCCCTCCACCTCTGGGTGAACCCGTGGCAGGAGTGGGAGGGACACATCGAACACAGCCCTCTGGAAGATGGCTGGGGCTTCTCTCATTTGGTTGCTTCACTGGGGTTTTGTTTGTTTGCTGGTTTTCCCGGCGCCTCTGTGGAAAGCACAATGCGGGCTGTCCTCCAGCTGCAGCTGATGGGGCCAGCCCTCCGCATGAGCCAGGGGAGTGAGGGAAGGAGGCTGCTGCTGGTGAAACACAGGCTCTAGCTCCCCAGGACAAGGAGGCACCCCAAGCGAGCCTGGCAGGGCTGGCAGCACCAGCAGGGCTGCGGGGGACAGGCGAGGAGGAGGGGGACACCTTGCAGCCAGGACAAGAGAGGCAGGGTGGCATTTGCCACCTGGGCACAGGGCTAGGAAGAGGAGCTGGTGGTGAGCAGGGTTCATGGAGATCCCCCAGATCCTGCTGGGCTCTGCTTGCTTTCACTGTTACACCCTTCCCCACTGGCTAACCTACCTCTTGTACCCCAAAAGGAACCATCTTCTTGTGGATTGCTGCTGGGAAAGGCATCTTTCTTGCCTGAAGGAAACCACCTTTCCCACTGCTCTCCCTGTATCTGCAATGCCTCATCCCAGCACTGCCTGGGACATGCTGATAACAGCAGGTCAATGTCTACACGAGAATTGCCCAGTGGAAAGAGCAGGCATGGATGAGGAAGGGATGCAGGATGAGAAAATAGTGGGAGAAAGGGAGTTTGGGGAAAGAGCTGCAAAGAGAGAGGAACTGAGGTATAGAAATCAGGCATAGCTGCATGGAAGAACCAGAAGGGTTGATAGAGGGGAAAGCGGGAAGAAGAACAAGAAGTAACCAAGGAAGAAAAGCCCCCATAATGGACTTGGGCACCAGGAAAAGCACGGGGGGCTCTTTTGCCCACAGATCTGGGAAGGGGGTGAAGCATCATTCCTGGTGGTCACAGCTCCATGTGCTAGGATTGCTTCCTGACCTGCAGCCCTCTGTGTCCCACCCACAGCTGCTGCACACTGGCTTACTCCAAGCATCTTAATCAAGTGCAGGCTCGGTGCTAGTAAGTGACTTTAGGCAGGTCTGTCATTTCTGGACTTGAAACTGGGGTTAGAGGGCTGCGGAGGGGGGCGGGGGGCAGCAGTGAACCGAGAAAGTGGGAAATCAATCTCCATAGGATTAACACTGAAGATCTCGCAGGAGGCAGAGCCCAGCCCCAGGGAAGGGTGACCTCCAGCGTGGCTGGTCCCTCCTGGAGTAACAGTGACCTCCTGTGGCTGCGGGACTGTCCCGAGGGGCTGGTTACTCCCTTCCTCTACACAGGCGTTTTGCAAAGCCACACTGGAGCCCCGCAGGGCTTTGGCCACCCCTCACACAGCTTCGGCTGAGATCAGAGCCAGGAGTGAAAGCCTGAGGTGATGTCTGGCTCCTAAGACCCCTCCACAGGACACATCCTGCACACCTGTGGCTGCTGGGGTGGACACCGGCAATGACCATGGCCCCAGCTGCTTATGGCACTGCCTTCACCGTACTGAAGGCAGGGAGACACAGGTCTGCCACGGCTGTAGGTGATGGGGCAGCAGGATCCGCCAGCTCCATCACTGACACCATCCTGAAGCGTTCCCCCCCCAAACATGCACATGAAAACACTGTCCTACTCCCAGGAACCCAACATTTACGCAGAGATGAAGGCAGACTTGAGAGGTGACTAAGGCAGGATCACAGCAGTGGAGCTGGTCCACCACAGCTCACTCACCTCCCTGGTATCGTTGTCCTGGATCAGAGCATACAGAGGCACCACTCGGTTGATCTCCAGCAGAACCGGCATAGGGCTGAGCTGCTCCTTGCCAGGGCGCCGGCACAAATGGCAAGTGGATGGGCAGCGCCCTTTCTCCTCGCAGTGAATCTCCACACCTGAGATGAGGTGGTCATCAGAGAGCATCTGTGCTGTCAGCAGGCCGGAGAGATAGGTGATGAAGGGCATGGATTTCAACTCCTTCTTGTTCCCAAGCTCAGTTGTTTCTGGTTTAGAGAGAGGGAAGAAACCAAACAACATTAAATAAATCTCAGCACAGTCCATCTTCCCAAACCCAAACTTTGCAGCAGCCAGGATAAATGCAGCTGCTAAAGGTGTGGAGCAGGTGGGAGCAGGAAACCAGAAAGGTCAAGGAGAGAAGGAGAAAAACAGGACTTGCAGGTCAGTGCTTAGGAGTGGGTAGAAAGCGCGAGCATTTCCAGACAAGCACTTCTAGAGTGACAGAGCTGACCATGTTCTCCTTCTTCTTTTTTGTAAATTGCATATTCGCTTTCTGCACTTCAAAACAGAACAAAACCACCCAAGTACATCTTGCCTGCCAAAAGGACCAGGTCAAAGAGCTGAGTGCCCTCACACCTGTGCCAACACCAGCTCTCCCCGGTCCCTGTGGTCCTTGGCTCTCTGTTTTGGATTACGTTATCCAAGGCACTGAGATGGATGCAAAGGAGGCTGCAAAGAGTGGGACTGTGGGATGAAACAGATGGATGCAAAGACTACACTGTGGGATGCAGCCCGTGGCAGAGGGGGTAAGCAGGTACAGGAACAAACTCACCACACAGGGAATAGATGGAACAGACGGAGGCATTACCAAACCCAAACTGTCAACACTCTGAGGAAACATTCAGGCCTTTGAAACCCATTGTGAAACTTCCTGGTGGTCTGAACCACAAGGCGATACACCTGGAGAGCCTTACTTTGTCCTGCCTTGGTCCACACACTCACTAAGGACACGGAATGTATCGCACCTGGTGATACCCTGAGCAAAGGAGACAGGACTCCCATCTTTGTCCTGGACACTTCTATTTAAACTCTGTATCCACAGACGCTCCTCTTGGGTTGATCCAAGAGAGAAGGCCCACCTTCCATAAACTGGTGACAGACCTACAGAAGAAAAGCCTTTATCCATCCTGTGCCCAAATAAGTCTCCCAACACCATGAGCTGGATGGATGGCTGTTACCTCCAGCAACAACTTCTCAGTCCCACGAAGGAGCTGTAGAGGAATGGGGATTGCCTCAATGCCCTCAGCTTGCAGTGACACGCAGCTGATCTGGCAAGGCACTAGTCAATTAGAAACACAAGTAGACACAGTATTCATTCACGGCTCCCAAAGCCCTCCAGGCTAGGGACAGCCCTTCCCTGCTGTCTGGCTCTCAGGGAACACTTCTGTGTGCGGGATCAAAGCTATCACGGGAAGAACGAGCAAATTCCAACCAATCCATCTTTCAGTGGAATAAAAGGCGGGGGGGGGGCGGGGAGGGGAGTTGATAAGATAAATTAAAACAAGGCTGTGAGGAGATGTCTCAGTATCTAGGGACACAACGGTGTACACAGACAGGAAAAATGAGACTTGGAGATGGTTCTTGGACAGATTATTTTCTAGAAGAGCAGCTCCAGGCAACTTCAAGCCTTGTAAGGAAAAGCCATGAAGATGGATGGGAGTAATATTTTTTAACAGTGCTCCTAAACTACATGTAGAAGAGACTATGACACTTCTGGGCTGCAAAACTTCTTCACCAGAGCTGAAGCAGTGATTTCAGAGATCCTCCACAGGGAAGTAAGTTTTGGAGCCAGGCTTTAACAGAGAACATGAACACAGAGCTGAAGAGAAAGTGGAATCAGTTATCTCATGATTGGCAATAGGATATCAAACCTCCCTTCCTCAGTTACTGGCTTTATTGTTAAGAATTGTAGACCACTAGCATCAAATGTGTGGATGTGTCTTTAACAGAGGCTATGGCTTAGTCTAAGCTTAGCTAAGGCTTGTCTGGAGATGTGGCACACAGTTTCAAGCCTTTCTAAAAGGCCTTCTGAAAATCATTGCTCAAATCACACATACAGGCTTACACCAAAACCTGGAAGACCTGGAGACAGTCCAGGCTGGATGGGCAGCGTGGTCCAGTTGCTACAGCCCTGGCCTGGGAATGCCTTGGAGGCTCTGTTCCAAGCTATCTGCTCTGTGCTTCTCCCCCCGTGTCACCTGTCCTCCCTGCGTTGAAGCACAGGGCATACAATGCACGTGCACACAGTGCTGGTGGGCTCAGGTGCTCTTCAAGTACAAACAAGCAGGAAGGAGAGGGATGAATAAGCAGGAAGAGCAACCTCCCGTGGTCCTCCTCAGTTATGGTCTGTGTTTGCAAGGAGCAAGCCGAGACAAGTAAGGAGCAAAATAAACATCTGAGCAAGAATTTCCCTCTGCATGAGAATGCTGACCCCAGTCTCCCTGCATTGCCCCGTGCTGAGGGACACCCCCAACTGATGCAGCTGTAAGAGCTGAGATTCACGCGTTTGCATTAGCTGCCCCATTTGGGAATACAGACGAAGCTGTGTGCAGCAGTGCTCCACCAGACACGTCACCGTGGGGAAGGAGAGGACACGGCTTCCCCGCAAATAGGGGGCTAGATGTGGAGAGCCGTCTTTCAGCACCCACCCTGACGCCACAGCCCCTTTAGCAAGAAAAGAAAATGAACACAAGTTCATCCAACGTATCCTGCACCACCCACCGCCTCCTTTGCCCATCGCTCCCAGGAAGGGGCACTGTAGCTGGGGTGGTGGAAGTGGTGGTTTCAAAAGCTCTCCAAAGACTAGGGCATGAAAGCAAGCATTCCTTCCTTTCTCCTGAAGGAAACCCAGAGACAGCAAAGCCATTTCAGGAGCAGCAATCATCAAATGGAGCTGCACAGAGGAAAGCGTAGAGGTCTGCAAATAAAGTAAGGTAGCAAACTGTGTGAGTAGCGCAGCTCCACTTCCGTAGCAGCCATGCACTCAGCAACAGAAGATTAACCACGGAGCCTGGTGACTCATGGTAGGCTTGTCAGCAGAGCAGACTTCATAGGTAAGGTAGAAATGGCTGTCTGCATTTAATCCTCTTTATAACAGTTGAAGCCCCAGTCACTTTGGGGAAAAGGAATCCTTTACAGATTGGCTTCAGGGGGATGCGAGGGGTTACTGTAACCGAGCTTATTGGTTCAGCGTGCTGGCAAGGGATCCCCGATTTTCCCTTGTACCAAAAAGGCTCTGGGTACAACTCCAAAAGAGGAAAATGAAATAGGACATGGCTCAGCAGAGGGAGACAGGCTTCACTGCCAGATTGCCAGCTCTCATCCAGACAAGCACTTGGAAGTCATCAGCACTGGATAGCAATTCCTGGTAGCTTTTGTGGAATGAGCTTTGGGGGCTTATGTACAGTCCTAACAAAATAATCACCCCATTTCTGCTATTAAAACCTATCTGAGAGTGCCAGCTGCACACCCTGCTTGTAAGCCAGCTCCTCCAGAGCCAGGGAGAGCAGCAAGGAGGAACTGCTGCTCCTCATCTGCTTGCTCAGGAGGTGGAAAGTATCAGCTCCAGGTGCCCCATCCCTAAAAAGCTGGCAATTTTCTTGATGGAGACTGTGTTTCCTGCTCTTCCCACCCACCACTCACAGCATCTCACAGAGGAGTTATTCAGACCTGGGAGGTATCTTCCCCCAGAACACACTCCTTTACTCCTGGACCTGCCATTGCAACTGTAGCACAAAGAGAGGAGGGGTCAGGGTCCCTCTATCTCCCGCTCTCCCACCTCTCAGACGAGTTTTGGTTATCTGCACAGCTGCCTGCATGCAAGGAGCAGGTTTGGGGGCCAGCCTGCTCTCCCCGCAGCAAACCCGACAGTGAACTGGAGAAACCCTGCATATTCCTAGAGGCTCGGTCTGGCTTTTATTACCTAGTCGCTGTACAGCATTTGTCAGTGCTGAGGCCCAGATGACTGGCTTCTTGAACAAAAATACTGGGAGCCCAACCCTGTTCCTGATGAAGTCAAAGGAATTTTTTGCCATTGGATTGGAGAGAGTGAAAACCAGACCTTGCAACCTACCATTGCAATGCCATCTCCCGCTGCCAGTGAAGCCAACAGAAACGCTCCTGTTGTCTTCACTGCAAGCTGGGTCCCTCCTAGAGGTCCTGTTCTGGCAGGAGGATGAGGTTCTGCTGCAGGGGCTACAGTGCAGCAGCAGCAAGGATAGAGGGATTCCTTATCAGCCCTTGCATCTGAACATGCTTTCACTAACACTGCTGGCAACTCAGTTGCATCCTGGCAACATGTGTTTGGAAGCACAGCACTGCGGATGTGGTTAGTTGCATCACAGCAACTTGTGGGATTTATTAGTTTGTTTCTTTGTCTGAAATATGTATTAAAAAAAAAAACACAACAAAACAAATAAAATAACAGTTTTCCACCAAGCGTCAAGCCTTGTGTAAGAAAAGGAGGATGAGCAGTGCAGAGTGCGCAGAGGTACCGCTTGGCTGTTGGGTGCCTGGCTCTGTGCTCCACCAGGATTAAATAACCCCGAGGTGACTGCCTGCACAGCGTGCAGGGGTCCCTGCTCGGGATGCAGCAGTTGCAGATGTGAGGAAAGGCTTCCAGCATTACCAGCAGCACCTCCTAGTGCCTGGACAGAAGGGAAGTATGGTAACACCACTACTATAACAATAACAAAAGCATAATACCTAATTCTTTTGTATTGGGAATGCTGTTTTGTCTTGAGAGCTCCCAGGAGATGATGGGTTTGCTAGTGGTCCAGCATTTTATACAGCACCTCTTTCAAAAGATCCTGAGTTATTCCAAAACTAGGAATCACTCCACTTACCACAAGAATGCAGCCACATCAGGGGTAGGATGTGGTAGCTCTTCAACAGCAGAAATGCTCGGAACAAGGAGAGAAGAAGCCTCTCCAGCTGAAAGTATAGAGGGAATGTCAGGAAGAGACCCAAGAAGGGATTCCTCCAGGCTCAGCAGGTTAACCCCAATGACACCAATGGGCGGCTCAGCTGGGCCTGGTTTAGGACTCAGGTTTTGCATTTCACACAAAGAAGAGGTAATTCTGGTCCACCTTCCCTTCATACCACCCTCCGTCCAGACAGACCTAGTGCCACCACGGGCAGGGCAGTGTGGATTTATGTACACATCCACTGGAACAGGCTGTCTGTTTATTACCTGGTGGAATAATGCCCCATTTGTCAACAAATCCATTGAAAGGGAGGTAGAAAGAAAATCAATAGATGTATTTGGGAATTTCTCTTGCAGTGAGATACTGTCAATGTGGTAACCACCAGGTCTGCGAAGAGCTGGACACTTAACGCTGCCCACTGTTAGTGATGGGAAAACGCTGCTCGGGGCTGCGGGGAAGGTGTGGGTGCAGATGTCGGGGGGAGCCAGCAGCGCTCCTCTCTCACATACGTCCACGGGTGCAAGAAAGGTGGTGCCAGCCCCTGCCGCTGCCCAGGAAAGGCCATACCAGCAGTGGCTTGTGCTGACCCACCAAGCGGCCAGCACCACCTGCACCCCAGGGCTCACACAGCGGCTGGGGAACCACTGCCCCATCTCTCGGGGTACGCCGTTTGGGGAACGCAGCCGTCCAGCGGCACGGCCTCCCGGGGGATGCCTGGCTGAAGGCATGCTGGCAGCCCGCTTCGGAGGGACGCAGCACACGGCGCAGACGCCGCGGGCGGGCACGCCGGACGCGCCGAGCCCCCGAGCCGCGGGTGGGCGGCGTGGGGCCGGGCGCGGGGCAGCTGTGGCCGGGCGGTCCGTGAGGCCCTGCTGCCCTCTCGTGGCACCGCGGCACGACGGCTCCGGGCCCGCGATCCCGCCGCTCGCTCGGCCACGGCCACACCGCAGCCCCCGCGCCGGGACCCCCGGGGCCGCATCCTGCGGGGAGCCGCACGCCTCGGGAAGAGGAGCCGGACAAGCCCCGTGCGTAACATCCCCTAGCGCCAACACGGGATAATCCTGAACGTGACGGTTTGTGACCCCGTTTCTCCTCCCGTTATGTCCGGAGAGCCCCACGCTGCCAGCTGCCTGCCAGCCTCTGCCCCCCGCCGCTGCAAACCCTGCTCTCCCGCTGGTGCTCTGACCGCTGCTCCCAGACAATTAATCCAACTCAATTAAACACAGAACCCTGTGGACTCGCAGTGCCCTAATGCCCAACCTCAGGGAGAGCCAGACAGCTGCACTGGGGTGCCTGTGGCTCAGCCACACACATGACCCCACAGAAGCCCCTCTGCCCTGGGGCTGATCCCCAAGGTACCGGCAGGGAGAATCCGGTTCTCGGTCAGACAGGCAGGCTCTGCGGTAACCTCGGCTTCAGATGTGACATTTACAGACTTGCAAGCCTGTGGTAGTAAGAAAAAAAAAAAACAAAACCAGGAGAGCTTTTAGAGACCACTGATAAACCTCTATAAAAGGGGACAGCGCAGGCATCATCGATGAGCTCACTCTGTCAAAGGAACCAGCTCTGCAGAGCCCTGCATGGCCCCACTGCCACCCCGCTGCCTGCACTGTCTCCCAGGAACAACAACCAATGTCCTGCCCTGCTCATCCGACCCCTGGCAGCATCTCAGTCCTTGCCCCCTGCCTCCAAGCCACTACAGCCCGGCAAGGATGGCTCCATGACCCCCAGACTGCAGGGGCGGCTGCATAAGACCCCTGTAGCAGCAGCTGGCTCCCTCCCTGCTCCCATGCACCCACATGCCCATTTCCCGTGGGCTGGCTGGCATTTACCAAGCCCTGCCAGTTGGATGGCCAGCTAACAGCATGTGGCAGCCCCTCAGGCCAGGGGGGCAGGGTGATCAGGGTCTCAGGCTGAACAGCCTCCCCATCCTTCCTCCTCACAGCACAGGCTTCCCATATGCCAACAACTGGGTAACGCCATCGGCTCATTGTTACCACCTCTAACCAAACCCAGAGTCCTTTGTTTTCTCCCCAGGATGCATTAAAAGCTTATTTCCTTATTCCTACCGTTATTTTTCCCTCACACTGTTCACTTGCAGGTGTGGGTGGCCTCACAAAATCTGCCAGACCACCCTGGTTCAATGCTTACGTCCATGTTTATTCACTGGAAAATGCACCAGGAGCTGAAAGAGCATTTCCCTAGTGACGCCAGGAAGCAGGGCTGAACCCCATGTCCCTGCTCTGGGCACAGCAACACCCCCAGGGAACCGCTGGTGATCGAGAGGGTCCCATTCCTGAAGCACGGCATGAAACAGGAGACCGTAAATCTCACTCATTTTCTTTCGCAATCCTGGTCAGGCTTTGCATCTGCTCTCCCTGCCTATGAGTGCATCTGCTGCCCACGTTGCTGATCCCTGCTGGTCCTGATTGCTGCTCAGATGTAGGTCCCTTGCAACTGAACTATTCTATTCTATTCTAAATAAAGCAGAAAAAACACCAAAAACAGAAGGCAGCAAGAATGGCTGCATTATGCCAGTGCTCTCTTTAGTGCTGGTTGGTAGCTGCTGGAGCAGGTGAGCAAGCAGCACCAGAAATGTGCTGCAGCTTTCGCTGAAAGGTCTGGGCAGAGCCCTACAGCTGCCGGTGTGGCATCGGCTGTGCCGCTCTCCTACCTGGGCATGCAAGCAGAGAGGCCACACACAGTTTACGGGAAATGGTTAAACCAAGGTCTTGCCTCCTCCGCAGGCAGCAAAGTCCTCTGAGCCTTCAGACCTCCACCTGCACATCAGCCCTCGAGCAGGGCTGACTGCAAGACACTGCCTGGCTGCTGCTGGGACCAGCAGTGCTGCCGGTGGCACTGGAGCCGTGGCGCTGCTCGTGGCGTGGGTGAAGGACATGGTTCCCTGGAACCTGCCTGCCCAGGCCTGGGCTTCTCCCTGCTCCCACAGAGGAAATGCCAGGCCCCGACATTTCTTGATCTGCTGTGCAGCCTCACAAGATCACACTAAAACTGGTTTCTCTGCAATCTGTAAAGCAGTCTCATGATGGCTGAACAAAAGCCGAGCTGGAAGGGGGATTCGTGTTACTGATGGCCCTTGCACCAGCAAGACCCCAAAAAACACCAGGGCAGAGGAAAGCCACAGTCGGGTGGCTAAAACCCTGCCTCCAGCTACTGCTGCCAGCCAGACTCCCTGCAGTGTGAGAGCACATCTGATGGGTGGAGGGGTCAGAAATAAAGGCTGAAGGGAGGAGGAGGAGGAAGGAAGAGTTATTCCATGATTAACGACTCCAGTCATTAGCCCTGCGCGGGTGTAATGGAGATGGCAACTTTTACTGCCTCCCAGGCATGAGCAGATGAGTCAAATGACCAGGCAACAGAAGCTCTCCTCTGATCGAAAGCAAAACCTGTAACTGCTCAGTGCCCCACGAACTGGTAATTCCCTGCCTGTGCTGCAGCAGCTGCACTGATCGCTGGCCACGAGTGCAGAATCAGGGCCACCATTGCAAAGGAGTTAATACCAACCGGGATGTGCCAGGAGCAAGCCCTTGCACAAGCAACCACTGCTACTTATCTATTCCCTGATGGTATTTATGCGCATCACCCAATCAACTGATTACATTTGCTATTCTCCACCTAAAAATAGTCCTTTTTGTCCTGGGAGTCCACGGGCTGCTCCAACCAGTTTATGAAATGAACAGAGACAGACAAATTTCCAACGGCTGACGCCAGGCCCGGCGCAGGCCTGGGCCCACCAGCAGGGAGGGCCTGGCTACTCCCTCAGTACCGCCTGGCCAGGGGAAGGCCGCAGGACAACCGGCGGGCGGGGAACCCTCGCGTGATAAACCGAGAAAAATAAAGAGAGAAGGCACGTTTCTGTTTCCTCGTTTTTCTTTTAACTTTCCTCGATAGAAACAGCTAGGGCACGGGCGCGGAGGCGGGAGCCCGGCCCACCGGGGGGCTCCCTGTGCGGGCAGCTCCCCGCACCAGGCCCCGAGACCCGGCACCGCGGCCCCCCGCCTGCCCCTGCCGGATACATCGGCCCCCCCGCAGCCTCTCCCCCCGCCCCGCGCTGGCCTCCCCGCAGCCGCTCGCCACCGCCCCGGCCCCGCCGCCTCCCGCGACTCCAACTCCCGGCATGCTCCGCGGCCCGGTGCATACGTCACGGCGGCGCGGCGGCGCGGGGCATGCCGGGAAGCGGCGCGCGCCCCGGGAGCGGCGGGCAGGTAGGGCGCACCCCGGGCCCCGCGGCGGCGGCGCCCCCTGCAGGCGGGGCGGGAGCGCGGGGCGGCGGCAGGCGGGACCCCAAACCCCACCACCCCCACCTCCCTCCCACCCCGGGGCGGCCTCGGCGGGCTGGGGAGGGGGCGGCCGGGCCGGGAAGCCCCCCCTGGCCCCCAGCCGTGCCGTGCCTCCGCGGGATGGGCGCTCCCCGCCGGTGAGGGCCCCTCGGGGGGCCGCCCCTCCTCAGGCCGCGGCGGGCCTTGCCCGGGCACCGGGGGCCGCGGCGGGCGAGGCGGGAGGGGGCTGCTCCCGCGGGTATGGCGGCGGTTCGTAGCGGGCCCGGCGGCCGGTGAAGCCGCGCCCCCCCACCCCCCGGCTCCGGTAGCACAGGGGCTCGGCTCGGTGCGCGGGGGGTGCTGCGAGACGGCTGCTGCTGTGGCCGCCGCTGGCGTTGTCACCGGGGCTGCGGGGGGTCACGGCGCCGGGCTGTGCCGCCTTACCCCGGCACTGCGCTGGCCACCGACCCCAGCGGGCCACCCCGGCGCGGGACTAGCGGGCTCGCCGCACGCACTCGCTGAAAACTACAGGTTTGCGAAGAGAAACTACAGCAGGAATTTTTTTTCAATATAAGGAAACCAAATGCGCATAATTTCCCAATTTTTCTAGCTTGAGCCTCAGCTGAGGCTTTCCCTGCCACCCTGCTCTGCATCAGGGAACTGCCTTGGGAGGGACTGATGCGCCAGAACAAGGGGCTGTTAAGGAAACTTCCTGGAAGGCACGGCCGAGTGCGAGATAAAGATAAAAAGTGCAGCAGTAGAACTAATTTCACACGACTAAGGCGCATGCTGCTGTTCTGATAACAGGGGGTTATACATGAAAAGAATGTCATACAAATCATCTTTATAAAAACCTGACTTAAACCTAAACAAAATCCCTTCCACCATTGTTCTTTAATGAAAATACTTGGTTTAAAGGTAGCTTTTTACATAACTCAGCATCTGGCGTCTGTGCTGCTCCCTCATCCCTCCCTAAGCAAGTCTTCTGATATATTTCCAAGGAAAATAAGAATAATGGATCTGGTATCCTGTGTTTCATTTTTAAAAACCGTTTTAACAGACAGACTTTTCATCCCTCAGAAGAAGGTTTCTGCTCTACATGGCAGCACCCAGGCTTCTGCTTACCCAGCTGAGATATACGCTAAGAATAAAAGGGAAGCACATTCAGCACACGCGGCAGCAAGCGCCTGGAGTGTCCCTGCTCCCTGGGTGCTGGGGATGTGATACTCACTGTGCCACCATCGAGCCAAGCATCAGACCCCAGCTTGGTACTTGGAGGTTCTGCTACACCACTGAATACCTGCCTGAAATATGGGCTTTAAAGGACTGTGAACTGCAGCTGATAATTATTATTTTTTTCTTTTCTATATGAACATAAAGAACTTTTCTTCGTTGCAGTTGTCATCTTCCACTTGAGCAAATGGGAAACTGAAATACACTGAACCTTTCTGTCTGAAACGTTCCCGAGGATGAAGCAGGCAAACCCAGCAGGGAAGCGAGAATGCTGCACACATGCAGCCATTATTCAGAAAAAGCTGTCTGTTCACATCCTTCTGTGACTGTCTCTTCATTTTAAAGACTAACTACTTCATTCTCCTCCTCTCCCCCTAGAAGAAATGTTTTCTTCCCCACTTCTTTTAATGGCTAAGCAATGCAATAGCAAAGGTATTGAAAGCCAGTCTACTGAATAATAACTTAATGATGTAGCCCTGTGCTGTTCCTTTTGAATGGATGGCTGCTTTAGCAAGAGAGCTGCTGGGATCTGCTCCCTGCTGTGAGGGATGCGAGGATGGAGGAACCTGGATTGAAGCTGAACAGCAACCAGAGTGGTAGAAGACAGAACCAGAATACAAGAATGAGGTTAACACTGCGAGATTGTGAAAAAAGGAGGAATTATATGCAGTTAAGCTAAGTTCAGAAACTAATAGTGACACTTGTAGTACATAGTAATGAATGTTTGGAGTTGTCTGTTAACTCCTTTATTGCTAATACCTGCTAGAACACTGCTGCGTCAAGCGGTGTTTAGTTGGCATGCTGAAGCATGATGCAGCACGGCAGAGGTTAATGGAATACACCGGTGTAAAATGTTCACTATGTTTTCAGTATGTACAGTCTCATTCCCAGAACAAGTGGAAGCTGACACATCATTCCTTCTAGTTTCACTTTTTGGCAAACGTATGAAACCTTGAAAATTTATTTTGGCTATCTAGAAAAGCAGAGTAAAACAACCACATTCATTTCGTTCGTATTTGATGTCACATCTGAATGCAGGTCTCCAGAGGTGATATATTAATGTCCTAAAGCATTGCACCATCTGGTTCCTCTTTTGATGCACAGCGTTTTGAATGCTTGGTTTAATCTCCCTGGGTTTCAGTAAATTATGTAAACTTGGAGGCTTGGCAGCAGGAGATGGGCACCATGAGGAGATGATTCAGTCATCAATATCTATTGGGCTTCCTTATTGCTGCCATTACACTTCTTTCAGTTCTACTTACAAATTTTGCAAGTGAATAATTCATCGCACTAGGAGCTGCAAGTTAGTTTTGGAATTTGCCCACTCTGAGATTAGCTATGACTAATCCATTCTTTCCAAATGTGGAAAAGCTAACTGGGCTTCTTTTTTTTCAGGGTTGGGTGATAAATCAGAAATAAATTGCATGTATATGTAACTGCTGGTGATGACATAAATCACATTTCCTTTTTTCTTTCTGGACAGAACAGGAGCACCTTGGAATAGATGCGAGTACAAGACTTTGCACCAGCTAGAGCTGCCTTGGAAAGCCATGGCTGCTGCCCCTCATCTCAACTCAGATGCACTGCGAGAGGTCCTGGAGTGCCCCATTTGCATGGAGTCCTTCACTGAGGAGCACCTGAGACCCAAGCTCTTACACTGTGGGCACACCATCTGCAAACAGTGCTTGGAGAAACTCCTAGCAAACAGCATTAATGGGATACGATGCCCCTTTTGCAGCAAAATCACGCGGATCACAAGCTTAGCTCAGCTGACTGACAATCTTACTGTGCTGAAGATCATAGACACCGCTGGACTGGGGGAGGTGGTGGGTCTGCTCATGTGTAAGGTCTGTGGGAGAAGGTTGCCAAGACACTTTTGCAAGAGCTGTAGCTTGGTTTTATGTGAGCCGTGCAAGGAGACATCACACGTGCCCCAAGGGCATAGAGTCATTGCTATCAAAGAGGCTGCTGAGGAGCGTAGGAGGGAATTTGGTACGAGGCTTGCCAGACTTCGGGAGCTCATGGATGATCTGCAGAAAAGAAAAGCATCTCTGGAGGGTGTTTCAAGAGACCTGCAGTCTAGATACAAAGCAGTTCTGCAAGATTACAGCAAAGAAGAGCGCAAAATCCAGGAAGAACTGGCCAGGTCACGCAAGTTCTTCACCACCTCTTTGTCTGAAGTGGAGAAGGTAAATAATCAGGTAATGGAGGAGCAAGCTTACCTGCTGAACTTAGCAGAAGTGCAGATAATGTCTCGCTGTGACTATTTCCTTGCCAAAATAAAGCAGGGAGATATAGCTCTCTTGGAGGAGGCAGCAGACGAGGAAGAACCAGAACTGACAAACAGTCTCCCAAGGGAGCTGACCCTTCAGGAAGTTGAACTCCTTAAGGTGAGCCACGTGGGACCACTGCAGATCGGGCAGGTGGTGAAGAAACCCCGGACCGTTAACATGGAGGAATCACTTATGGAAACTGCAGCATCCTCATCGGCATCATTTAGGGAGCCTGACTTGGTGCAAGAAGAGGCCAGCTGCACACCAAATTCCTCACCAGCCAAGCCAAGGATGCCTGAAGCAGCCACGAGCATCCAGCAGTGTCACTTCATCAAGAAGATGGGCTCCAAGGGCAGCCTGCCAGGGATGTTTAATCTTCCCGTCAGCCTGCACGTCACCCTGCAAGGTGAGGTACTTGTGGCAGACAGAGGCAATTTCCGAATCCAGGTTTTTACCCGCAAGGGCTTTCTGAAGGAGATTCGCCGGAGCCCTAGTGGAATCGATAGCTTTGTATTGAGTTTCCTTGGAGCAGACTTGCCCAATTTGACTCCTCTTTCTGTCACCATGAACTGCCATGGCCTGATAGGTGTGACTGACAGCTACGATAACTCTGTCAAGGTCTACACCATGGATGGCCATTGCGTGGCCTGTCACCGCAGCCAGCTAAGCAAGCCCTGGGGCATCGCTGCCCTGCCTTCTGGGCAGTTTGTAGTGACCGACGTGGAAGGGGGGAAACTCTGGTGTTTCACAGTTGACCGCGGCGTGGGGGTAGTCAAGTACAGTTGCTTATGTAGTGCAGTGCGCCCGAAGTTTGTCACCTGTGATGCTGAAGGGACAATATACTTTACTCAGGGGCTGGGGCTTAACTTGGAAAACCGGCAGTACGAACACCACTTAGAAGGAGGCTTTTCAATTGGCTCTGTTGGCCCAGATGGGCAGCTGGGACGCCAGATTAGCCACTTCTTCTCTGAGAATGAGGATTTCAGGTGCATTGCTGGGATGTGTGTTGATGCCAGGGGTGACCTCATTGTTGCCGACAGCAGCCGTAAAGAAATCCTGCATTTTCCTAAAGGGGGTGGCTATAATATCTTAATCCGGGAAGGACTCACCTGCCCAGTCGGTATCGCCATTACTCCCAAAGGGCAGCTGCTGGTGCTGGACTGTTGGGATCATTGCATTAAGATCTACAGTTACCATCTGAGAAGATATTCCACTCCTTAAAGGCATGTCTCTAAGCAAAACCTCTTTTGGCAGCAGAGATTCTTCCAGCCGCATTGCAACCTGATGGGAACAGGCGTCAAGTATTCGGAAAGATTGTGCCATAACCGAACCGTCATGTTTTGTGTTTAGAAACAAAATAGATTATGTGGTGGTGGTCTGCTTCTTCTTCTTTTTTTATATAAAATCCACACAATAAAAAAGAACAAGCATGAGGGAAAGGATCCATCCTGCTGGAGTACTTGTTTCCTGCTAAATGACTGGTCACTCCATAAAACCTGTCACCTCTGTGCATCACATCTCCTACACTTCCAGCTTCAACCACTGTATCTTTCTTTGTGCCATGAACGCTGACTTGACTGCTCTAAATCAGCTTCCCTTAGAGAACCAGAGAGGCAATCCTGTTCTTGCTGTGGTATTTGCAAGGAACTGGGTAGCAGTTGTCTGGGCAACTACTAGATAAAGCAGTTTCCCATTGCAGCACTGCATAAAACGAAATAGCCCTCTTCAGCTGCCCAGAGATGGAGCTTTACTTTCAGACTGATGAGGGAGGGTTTTCTCTCTTCATTTTTCTGGTATTCAGGAGATCGCCCCTGTCGTGCCATTTGTGAACCGTGTCTGTGCGATGTGAAGTGAGTACTGTGCAATCATGGGAGACTGAGCTGAGTCAGAAAACTGCCCCCTGATGGCAACAGGGTTTTTATTTCTACTAAGAGTTCTGCTAGGTAGAAGGGGCTAAAAAGAGAGGGGGTTGGAGGAAAAAAAATGAGGGGAACCTGTGGTTGATATTTACTGTTGTTTTACTATTAAATGTATCCTGGAAACTGTCTTTGGAAGGTAGGTCTGGTATAGAAAGGTTCGTGGGGAGGGGGTATGGGCTGGGGAAATAAGACTGGGAGACTGTAGTAAATGAGGTTAGATGCAACATATTGTTTTGTTCACTTGCACTTCACTATTTTGCATTCCAGACCACTGCATTTAGGAATAGGTTTCCACTCATCTGCACTTAGTATGTGCAAGCTACTCGCTGCTGAGAAGGAGTGTGTGTGTGTTTGTGGTACTCCTTCGTTTTTATTTTGTTAATACTTGGAAGCGTGTCCATTGGTGCATTGCTGTTGTTTTTTTTTTTTTTTTTTTTTTTTACGGCACCAGCAGGCACCAGAGTTCATGTTCATCACGGCTTTGGGCCAAATGAAGCACAAAACTGCAGCTGTGTGAACCAAGGCCCCCACAGTGCTACTCTCCTGGCTGATAAATGTGTTCCTCAGTGTGGTGCTGCTCGCCTAGAATAGTTTATTGAAGGAAAGATGCATTTAAATAGGGCACAGTGGTAGCATGTTAATCTGCCACAGATAATAGTTACACTGCAGTGCATTTATTTGTTGCTATCAACAATGTAGTTGCAAATTTGGGGGCACAACAGACCATATAAAAGCTGATTTTATGGTGGCTGCCATGCTAGAGCAAATTGTTTGCTACTTGTGCTACAACATGTATGCAACAGGTGATTTTTTTTTAAACTCCTATATATTTTCCCCTAGTGAAACAGCAAAGTAAAACCGGCTTCCGAGCTGCTGCTGCTCCCGCCAGTTGTTTGGCAGTTACAGGGTTTGCAAAAGAAGCGCTGGGAGCAGATTTTGGTGAGATTTTGGGTTTTTCCCCTCCCCGTTCTGCTTATCCAAGGCACTGAAGAGGGTCAACACAACAAACACCAGCTGTGCGATGGAGATGCCCCTCCATCAGGGCAACTTTGGGTTTCCCTTGCTATAATGTGCTGGAAAAAGCTTGCGGAGAAGGGAGCAGGAGCCAAGACACTAGCATGGCAGATGGTGCTGAGCGACCTCAAGGGAATGGAACCCCGCTTCCCTCCTGAGCTGCTCCGTGTGTTTGCCAAGGCTACCAACTTGCACATAATTATTTACATTCTCTGCTTCTCTATTTTTGGGTGGGAGGGGTAGTCGCCTAAGGTGTGTAACAGCAATTTGGGGAACCGATCTCATCTTGCATGTATGTTTTTGGGAGATGATGGCTATTACTGGGCCCTTCTGCAGTTAATTACATTGTAACTCAAGGCATTTTTTCCAGTATTACGGTAATGGCAGTTCCTCTCCTACTGATCTCTTTTTAAGTTTCCTCCTGTTTCCAAGAACTGCTCCAAGCAGTAAGCTACTGTGGACCTGAATAATTGAAGCAATATTATCTATGATAATATGTACCTCTGTCATTTTCTGTTTCGATGGATTTTTTTTTTTTTTTGCAATAAACATCACACTACTAGCAATAACATTTCCTAGAGTGCTTGAAGGGACATAAAAGCCGGTCCAGTAAACTGAGCAGTTGGTTACCCCAGCCTGTTCTGGTTACACAGTTCAAACAAAGCGTCTGTCATCTGTTTCTCAGAGATTCAAGAAAAATAACACTATCCTGCGATGCACTGGTGGGCCAGGACACTGTGATCAGCGCCTGGGGGGGTGTGTTGCCTGCAGCTCTTCTTCTAGTCTTGGGTTTCAGTCAGAAAAGTGAAAAAGAAAACCTGCTGTCCCTCGCCCAGGGTATTCACATCCCCTGACAAAACTCAGAAGTGATTGCGAGATGATTTTGCACAGCTGTATTTCTTGCCATGGTGCCCCTACACAATGTTGTGATCATCTGCCAAACGAGATGAAATGGAGTAATTAAGGATTGTGACAAAATAGTTTGGCTTCTGCTCTCTACCTGGAAAAAGAGCTTGTCTGGTTGTACGTATGTGTTTGGTTTTTAAAGATTCTGTAATAAAGGAAAAATTGATCCAATTAAAAGTGCATTGCAAATGGCTCATTTTCTTATTAAAAACACTTCATCTCCTCCCTTTGGTGGCAGATTGGTTTTTACAGCCAGTGGGGATTAGACTTGGGAACACAATGGCTACGAGACCCCTTTTATGCTGTCAGGTTGCAGAGGATAAATCTGAGCTCCTTGGCAGGTCTCATGTAACTTTATCTGACACTTCCCTACCCACCTCATAAACAAATACTAGAATGTCGTACCTTAATTCATGCCGATACTCCCACAAGGGCAATATCTTACTTTTCACTGTAGCTGATACCTGATGTTTTAAAGGTCTGGCCCACATTCACTGGCATGGAGCGCTTAGTAAGAGGATGTGGAAGCCTGGCTGAAGGCTTCATCACCTGCATCCCTGGCTCATCAAGGGGCTTTCTGGCTCAGCTCTGTCCCTCTGTAGAGGTGACATATTTGCTGGGGCTGGTAGCAGGGCTGCTATTAGGGTTCACCTATTATTCTGGATAATTTTGATAAATGCTACAAGAAATCATGTTAGAAACAGTGTATGTAGGCTGAGCCAGCAGAGAGCTAAGCAGTTCGCTGCTCGGCATTCCAGGGCATCAGTACGTCAGTACGTGCAGGCTCTCCCCCTGCTCCTGCTACCCAGCTGGGTTTGCAGATCTGGGTGAAGGCAGCTCTTTAAACAGCTACAAGTTACTGGTTTATCAAACACAGAACAACTGTCGTGCCGCTGCTGTTAGACCCACCCTGCCACTTTATGAGAAGTTTGATTTCTTAGGGTAGCGGCAACTGACAGCCAGGGTTTCTTCTAAAGGGATGAGGGAGACAGCCTGTTTCTTAATCAAAGGGGGCAGAACCATAAAAGTAAAAATAAAGCCAGATGCTCCAAGTCTTTTCTATTGTATAGTTTAAGTGATTTTTCTGGGTCATTACTCAGTGCGAGGATTTAAAGTTATTTCATTTTGCACAACTAATTACTCGACTTGCCTGGCAATTTTGGATTACAATGAGCAGTGCATAAGGTCATTTAGCAGACTGAGTCATGGCACATATTTTAGTCTAAACTAAATTTCACGGCAACCAGCTAGATTGTTTTTTCCTCCTCCAAACAAAATGTCAAAATCTGAGGGTTTGAAATAAATATAATGGCATACACCGCAAGCAAGTAAGAGTGTTACAAAGATTAAATAGAGTGGTTGTTTATAGGAACAGATCTCAAGGACAGGGAAATTCTATGCACTTCTGACCGAGCAGGTATAAGGGTAAAGCCATTACCTCCTTTAATAGATGCAGAGCTTGCCTTGTAGCTTTCTTAATGCACCTGATTGCGTCTAGGAAATGAGAACTAGAAGTTCTCGTGGACTAGTTCAATCTTAATTGTGTTATGGCAGTATCAGACCTGGAGGGAGATGAATGAGAACCTCAAGAGACAGAAGGGATCCACAGACCCCACTCAGAAGAATATGAACTGCTATTTTAGCAGAGCTTGAGGTTGTGTCCTTACTATGGCTTGTGTTTTATGAAGAACTTCTGTCTGAACTGCTGAGTTCACAAGAAAGCAGGAAAACTGTAACCTCTTAAAGGTAAATGCGATCAACAACATATAGTTCAAAAGGAGGAAAGTATTGGGGAGGCTGGTGGGCAGAAAGCCTTCGGGAATGCGATGGGACCTGCCAGAGCACAGCCCTTCCATGGGCTATTTTAGTAAGTGACCTGTTGCTGAGAGGGAACATCTTTCACATCTGTAGCAGCCACTTCCCAAGCTCGGCTTGCTGGCTGCCCAATGTGGCCAGGTAACATCAGCCCAGGAAACTCTCCAGAGATCATAGGAAATGCAAGAAAAACAAACATTTCACTTACTGCAGACCTAAAGCAACGTAACGTGGTCAGGTAGTGAAGCCCTCTGAGTCTCCACCACCCATGCATAGCACATCCCGAGCCCATCAGCATCCCTCCCCGCTCCCCAGCTGAGCTTCTCCCAGGTCCTCAAGTGGCAAGGGAGAGGAGCTCCTGCAAGGCTGCGTGCTCCTCCTCCACAGCACACCACCAGCATGCCATTTCTTTTTTCCAACTTTTCCCAGCTGGAGAACAGAAGTCTCCCACGCTGAGGCTCAGCTAGTCTGCACCATGGGAAGGAAACGAGTTGTCACTCAAATGCTTGACAAGAAGAGACCCTCCACATTGCTGCTGATAACGTCTCCATTTTCTCTAGGTGCTGGGGCACTTACAGACTTCTGTTCTGCATTTCATGTATCACAGAATCATAGAATGGGTTGGGTGGGAAGGGACCTTAAAGATCATCTAGCCATCTACTATCGTAGAGTGAATGAGCAAGCTAGAACAGCTCTTGGGAGAATCCCACCAGGGCTGTCAGGTCTTGCTGTCAGATTTTGCTGTCACAGCACCTCTTTCCTTTCCCTCACTGAGCTCTCCTCCTCTTCCTCATCTAGCCAGACTGAGGGGCCACAAAGCAACCAGGTCTCTGACACATGTTTATCAGCGAATGAAGCGGTCCCTGGCAGGTGGATATGCTGGATGGAGGGATCGCTGTCTTTCCTCCTGTACATTCTGTGACTCTTTTTGTGGCGGGGTGACTCCCAGCCTCCACCTCCAGTTTCATTGCTGAGCATGGCAATATACGGTGTGGAATAGACCAGTTTGCATCAGCAGTCCTGGCTGTGTCCCCTCCCAACGTCTTGCCCACTCCAGCCTAGGTGCTGTGGAGAGGGAGCCTGGGTGCTGTGCAAGCACTGCTCAGCAGTGGCCAACGTGCTGGGGTGTTATCAGCACTGGCTTAGCCACAAACCCAAAGCACAGCACCACAGGAGCTGCAATGAAGACAGTTCGCTCCATCCCAGCCAGACCCAGAACATTCTTACACACAACAGGAGGTGGCCAGGAGTGTCACGTTTGTCCCAGCTGCCAAACAAAGATGCTCACATAATTGGTACGAACTTAATGAGGTGCCATCAGTGTTAAATACTGGCTTCGATGGGGGAGAAAACTGATGAGGGCTCCTCTGGTACAGATCAATGGCCAGGTCGATCTCAAGGTCCCTGCTCAGAGTTAAAGCATTGCTTGGCTGCACAGAGCCAGAACTAGCAGCCCAGAAAATGGGCTTTTAATCACTCTGCATGAACTAAAATTGGGGTTTGCTTTGCTCTGCTCACAGGCTAACACTGTTCCTAGGGGGAGAGCCTGGGGGCCGTTTCCATGCCTGCCCTGAAAGGAGCACAGCACTCCTGTGCTGCAGCCCTGCCTCCGTGCCTCCCTGGCTCTCTCACTTGGAGGATTCACTCCTGCAAATCTTTAGGAACAAGGGCAGGCAGCTCTTTTGCCTCGCCTCCCCCAGCACACACCTTATCTGCTTGCAGGAGGAAGGAGAACAGTTTGCCTTTCTAGAGGCAGAGCAGCCTGCACACGCCAGCGGTGCCCGCAGCCCACCCACTCCAGCAGAGCTGGGGGTCCAGGCAGTGAGAAGCCACCAACTTTCTGCTGTCCCTGGCGAGAGCCAGATCCCTTTCTCCTCCATGTGGCTGAAGGAAGCACTCTGCAGACACCGACCTATATCACAGGCTCCTGTGCCGGCAGCGAGCGCGGCGTTTGGGCTGCTCCAGCCCCGGCAGAGAGCCAGCACCTGGCCTGGCGCTTTGCACGAGTCCGGCTGCCAGCGGCGCGGTCGCCTCTTCAAGACCATGTTTTCAATTAGGGCTCGACGCACAGATTGTGCACCTTATTGGCAGAGGCCTCCTCCCGAGGCCTGCCGATTGATTTATGAAGTTGATTAAAATATCAAAATAATTTTGTGTGATGCTGCAAACACGCTGCAGTGTGCATTTTTATCATAGTTGGTGCTGTTCCAATTAGCTCGAGACTCTCCTCTCCCCCTCCTCTTCTGACCTGCTTTGTACGCTAACAAATTACAGTTATCCTGGCCTTACTTTTGTATTTATTAGCGATGATGCATATGTACACTCTCTGAGCAGTTCGGAAACGGGCTGGCTAGCAGCGGGGAGCCCGGCAGGCCAGAGCTGTTTCTGAGCGGAGAAGGCATCCAGAACTGTCTAGCTGGACCTATTTATGCTGATCCTCCTTATGTCACTGGCAAAATGAGGGTAAATCAGTGGAGAAGCTGGGAATAAAATCCATCTACCATAAACAGCAAGCTCTTTCTCTTAGTTAACTGGGGCTTCTCCAGGAGTGAGCGAACCCTGGGTTTTCCCGTGATGCCTTCTCTGCCCACAGAGCTGATCTCCCCCGGTATCAGCAAGAGCCCTCAACGTCCTCAGTGTCCTTTCAAGAGCATTTTCTGGCCATCAAAGAACTAAGTACAACACTGGTCCCCTCTGCAGTGCCGCCAGCCCCGACGTCCAGCCTCACTGACCCCACAGCTACTGAAGCCACAGATGGAGCCACACACAGAGAACAAGGTCAGAGCCAGCACCCAGTGCCCAAAAGCTGCACAGCCAGAAACTAAATGTTTATGTCCAGGCATTGCATGCAAAACTCGGGGGGGATCCCCGGGGTCCTGTGAGTGCTTTGGTGCTCTGCTGGTGGTGGGCAAGAGTGTTCTGGATGCCTCTAGCCGGCCGGGGCCGTCCTGTGAGCAGCACGGGGCAGGCACAGCTCCAGAGGTGCTGGTGGGAGCTGGGTGGGGAGCGAGGGTGCTCGCCTCAGCCAGCTACATACCATGCACTAAAAAGGAAATTATTTTGTCAGCAAGGCACTGCTCACCTCAGGCCCCGTGCTACTGCGGGGCTTTGCGGTTGAGCCCTGGGAACCACCGCTGCCCATGGCCAGGAGGAAGGTGGGGGTTCAGAAATGGGAGATATTTCACCACCAGATTAAGTGTTGCCACTGTTCATCTCCCCTCTGGCCCCAGCACCGTGAAACAGCAGCGATGCTTGTGCCAGGCTGAGGCTGCAGTGACTGCCTCTTGTTCCCATGCGGCATCTCCAGAGAAACCCAGCGTCTGCAGTGACAGTGCTGGGGCCATGGAGCCATTCCGGCTCTGCTCCCCACTGATACATTTGCCCAGGGATTGCAGGGAGCGTGCCCAAACGATTAATACCTTGTGAGTATGTAAACAACACACCTCCACCACGCTTTCTGCTGCTAAACAGGGGCATTGCTATGGCAAACTTCATTTATCACTATTTAAAAGCAGAACAAACAAGTACAAGGTGTTGTAAATACGCTTACAAGACGAGCTGTGCTGGGAAGACAGGAAAAAAAAAAAAAGAGCAGAAAGCAACAGAGGCAGCGGTGGGAGCACACCTCCGTCCCATCTGTTGGCTTCCACCAAACGAGGCCACTCTCGGCAGCGCCCATGGGGCACGACACCAGTGCCTTGACGACCTCCATTACCATCAGCCCCACAACGGGCCCTATAAAACACCACAGACCCAGGGAGTATCCCCAGCTCCCTGGAGAAGAGAGATGAATTGGCAAATGGAAGGCTCCAGTGATAAGGGAGTTTTTTATAAACATAACCTAATTGTATTACTTCAAAGTCCTGAAGTTTATTGCCCTGTTTAATGATGTGTCTCGTTATTTATGGTGTAGCACAATGAGTCTGCTATTGATTTAATACACTTCTTTAAAGACCGTCATTGTCACAAGCAATAAAACGAAGCCATTCTGAGGCAGTTCAATTATGTCACATCTCCATCACCTGACCCCAAGCACCCCGGCATGTGGGGGCCACCACAGCGGGGCTGGGGGCAGCCGGTGAACTGGGTCACCCTGGGGAAGGATGGAGCCAAAGGGCAGGAGCAGGCAGGATGGCTCAGGGGTGCTGCCCACGGACATGTGCCACCATTGCCTGCTGCTGGGCAATTGGTTTGGTACCAGTCTCCTGTATGCGCCTGCCAGCCAGCATGGTGATGGTGAGTGCACAGCAGAGAGGGGATGATGGGTGGAAAACAGCACGAATGATAACCAGCATTTGTGACCCCACCCATTCCCGCCGCCCTCCTCACCTTTCTGGTACTGGAGCCAGAGCTGCTGCTGGACCTTCTTACTGGGGAAGTGGATGGTGCAGCTGAATTCGGAGCCATACAGCGCCTCCGCGATGTAGTGGGAGCCAAACTGCTGGATGAAGGAGAGCAGCTCCTCCCGGCTGCTGTCCTTGGTCAGTATCTTCAGGATGTTTGCAAAGCCTGTGGGAAGGAGGCAGGGGATCGTGGGTCAGCCAGGCAGGGCTGCCAGCCACAGCCTGGGGGGAAGGAGGCCCAGAAAATCCCTGCTCAAGATGTACACGTCCCCACATGGGTGCAAAATGCAGTTCCTCCTCTCTTGCCTCCGTGGTCTTTATGATCCTTTGGAATCCACAACCAGCTATTTGCACTGGGCTGTGGCTCTGGCATCCTGCTATGATTCCTCTCCCTAAGACACTTCTCAAATCATTTCAGAGGGATGTGCACGTGAACACGTGTGTGTGCACCCACGCCCCCACACTCCCCTACATACCCTCGTGCCAGCTCTGGCCCATTTTGCAGGCTGCTGGCACATTGTCAGCGCTCTCCGCAGAGGATGCGCTTGGCCTTTGCTTTGCAGTAGCCATAACCAGAGATGTTCTCCTGGTGTAAGGATTAATTTATTACAGACTGCACTGCAGACCATCCCCAGTGTCAATACCCTGCACAACCGATAACTATTTTTAGGAAAGCTGGAGACAGCCCAGAAGGACACGTGGGGCTGGGCTGATTGCAGCTCCATGGGTGCGCAAGGGCCAGGGCATCTCTTGAACAACGCCCTGCAGTGTCAGTACAGACAGCGGGGACTCCAGCACAGGACAAGGACATGCACCCTCACTGATCTACAGAGATGAAATATTGTGGAGGCATCGGTGGCATCATTTAGAGCTGGCTGATATCATCATTTTGGTTCAGTGGTGGAACGGAACACATACTGCAAGAAAATACGTCATAACTGTCACCAAAATGAGGTTATCTGGCTGGTTGGTTGGTTGTTTTATTGAAAGAGAAGGTTGGTTTAATAAAAAAGCTAGAAGAATTCATTTTGAGCTGAACCCAAATATTTTTTTCAGCTCTAAGCAGGTTATTTTATTCTGGGGCTCTGCATCTGTCTGCACTAAATCTTTTCTTTCTTCTTTTTTTTTTTTTTTTTCCTCCATTTAAAAAACAGGTTGATTTTTAAATAAAAAATGCTGTTTTGAAATGAAAAGGCAAAACATTTCAGGTCGTAACAAAATGTTTCAGTGCTTCTGAAACAAAATGTGTAGCTATAAAAATGTGGAAGTGAAATGTTTTGACGTTTGCAGGATCCTCCCGCCCACCCCTTCTTCATCTGCAACTCCCTGCTTTATATGACCCACATTTACAAGCGCTTTGGGTCCTTTTGAAACCACATTTTTTCAAGAACTTACTGGGTTTCATACATACACATATAAACAGCCACCCCCACATGAATCCTCCCAGAAGTCTTGCTTATTAGCCTGATCCTGGCTCTGACCTTAGCTCTTGGTTTGTGCAATTCGGCTGCACAAACACCCTGCCTCAGTTTCCCCCCTGTAAAATGCAGGAAGATCTCTCTGCCTGCCTCTGCAGCAGCACTGACAGCATGAGCTACTGCCCGCGCAGAGCCTGGGGCTGGGAAACGCTGGTGAGATGCTTGGCACGACCATGCCTTGGGGCAGAAGACCACCAGCCACCCACCCATGTGGACACACGTCTCCCTCTTATCAGAAACCCTCACCTGCAGAGAGGGTGATGGAGCTGAGCTTCACCCTGTAGAGGTTGCTCCTGACCCGCCAGTGCTGCACCATGGGGTAGCCCATCGCCTCGTCATACTTGATGTCCCCTGCAAAGGAAGAGCCGATGCTCAGCCCCTGCTGACCCCGCAGCCACGCTCTGGGAAATGCCTAATGCTTGCACAGAGCAATGGCTTTGCTACACACCACAGGGGAGAGAAACGGGATGATAGCAGGGATGGCAACCTCCAGTGGCTGTGCCACGGGGTCCTCAGGCTGCTGGCAGGACCAGCATTGCGATGGCTGCGGCTGCCTGGAGCTCACAGGGATGGAGATGCTGCCTTGTCATGCCAGGGCAGACTCGCAGAGCCCATATGCGATTTATGCCCCGGACAGACAGGAGGGATGCCATGAAGGAGCCCAAGACCAGCACCTCAGGAGTGCTGATGCCCCTTGGGCACCATGCTGGGATCTAGGGTGGGAGAAAGGGTTCTTGCTCCTGTGCTCGCCCCAGCAGGAGCTGAGCTCAGGGGCAGTTCGTACCAGTGAGAAGCTGGAGGTCAGGAAGGGGCTCCGAAAGGACGCCACGGCACTGCTCCTCCACGGGCAGCGGGATCACCATGAGGCCATCGGCCAGCTGTGGGAAGTCCTTGATGAAGTTATTCTCCCTGCAGAGAGAAAAAGACAACTGCAAAGCAACGATGCAGGCCACGACCAGGCAGGGGGGCTGATCTGCCCCAGCAGCACGGGGACAGAGGGCGAGGGAGGGCGAGGGACACCTCCAAGCAGGAGACCTTACAGGGGATGAGGTTTGCTGCCCCTGCCACCAGCCACCCCTGGCAGCACAGCCCTCCAAGGTGATGCTTAATGAGCTCCCCAGGGACCATGGCTCCGTTAGTTCTCCAGTAACGTGGGGCTGGTCTCAGCCTGGGGACCCAGCCACTGGTTTCAGCCTGGATTTTCAAAGTGTGCCACTGGAGAGGGGGAAAACAGCAGCAAGGAGAGAGGAATGGCTGCTACACCCCAAAACTGCCCCTTTCCACCACCTGCACCAACTTCCAGTATAGAACCACCAAGCACCAGACCACGCACGGCTGGGGCTTTGCAATCCCAGACAGCAGCATCACCCCTGCGGCTTTGCCCCCAGATGACTGGATTTCCAAAAGGAGTAAAAGGCACATTTACAGACAGACACCAAAAAAAAAAAAAAAAGCCGGCGCGTGCAGCTCACAGCACGATTTTACCACACCTGGGGGATCTTTTCTAACCTTGGCAGGTATAACATTGTATAATAGGCCCCTAATGAATTGTTTCTAGAACAACGATGCTGGGGAAATTATTTGAAATGGTGAACAGACAGGTCTCTGGGAGACAAACCTCCCCCGGCAAGCGAAATGCCTCACGCCTGCGCAAAGGAAACGGGAGGGGGGGATTTTAAATATTGATCTTAGAGCCAAAATATAGGCCAGGAGGCTCTGCGTCCTCCAGGTGCAGAGACAAAAGGGCAGCAGAGCAGAAAAAAGGGAGGTTCCTGCAAAATCAGGTCAGCCCCAGGAGCTGGGGGGAGGCTCAGGCTGGCACCGCCCGCCCGAGCGGCGTGTTTTCTGAACAGATCTTCCTTTAAACAGCTGCCGGTTTACCTCAGTTTTACTCCCTGCAGCCCATCCTGGCAGTGATGCTCCATCATCCCATGTTCATCTTGCAAGTGGGGACACCCTGGTCACCTCCAAGGGTCCCATTGTAGCAAGATGCTGAGTTGGTGGAGCACTTCCTTGGGGCTCTCCTGATGCTCCAGGGCCAGGATATGGCCAGTGCAACCTGTACCAGTGGCAAGCAGAAGGCCATAGCCCTGTGCATTTGGGAGCAGTCCCACCTGGGGATGCTCCCAGCCCCAAGGTGGGCGAGGAGCACTGACACGAGCCTTCACGCTGCACTCCCCGTCTCAAAGCTGCTGGCACCTGATTGTGTCTCGGGAGCTTCACTTCAGGCACAGTTGGAGAAAAAGTGGTTTATTTGTCTGAGAGGAAAAGCCTCCCGCTCACATATGTGCTCGCAAATCTCCTGTCGCTCACACCGGGCGTGGGATCCCCCACGGCTGAGCGGTCCTTTGCTGTTCTGAGCCCTTCGCTGTTTCAGTGATGCAAATGGCAAAGTGCAATTACTGCTGCAGACAGGAGCGGTGTGGGTGGTGGGAAGCAGGGGCTGCAAAATTAGGCAGATCAGTAGGGAATATGGAAAGAATCATGTTGGTGTCTCTGCTGCTCTGCCTCAGCTGAAAAGGGAGAAAGCTGTCAGTGTTACCAAATCCCAAAGCCCCACAGAAGCGTGATGCTGCACCAGAAAAGCAGGATGCAGCCGTGCTGAGCTCACCTGCCACCCCGGAGGACAGGGACCGTCCCCTCCCTGGTGGGTCAGCCCCACACCCTGCACTAGGAGATTAGCTCAAGGGCCAGGCAGGTCACACTGGAGGCCTGCCTGCATCCCATCTCCGAAAGGACCAGGAGGAGATGCTCAGGACAATGACAGTGGCTGGTAGCACCTTCCCAAGGACTCTCACACCGCCTTGCACAAGGGGACAGACTCAGTGATGCCAGAAGAGCCCAGCCCCAGGGGACAGAAACACATGGCACGGCAGACACCAGAAGACTGTGTTAACCCCGTGCCCTGCATCTGAACATGGAGCAGAGAAGATGCAGAAGCAGCGTCTCCTCCATGCAAACCCACCCGGACCATCTCACCAACACCCACCCGTGCCATGAGCCCACGGATCGGCTGTCCCTGGGCACAAGGCCAGCCCACCTGGGTGGCAGGACAGCTGTCGGGGGCTGGTGGTCCATGCGCTGGCAGCTCAGGAGGGAGAAGCTGGAGGAGACGCACACTGGTGCCAGGGCAACCTGCACGCAGCAACTGCTGCTCAGAGCTGACGCCTCTGTAAAAAGGTATTTACCAAAAAGCCACGCTCGGTGGTGCCGCTTGCTGTAATGCCATTTGCTTTAACTGCTCCGCAGTCGAAAGGTCAAGGAAAAACAAGGGGCCAGAACGAGTCGAGGCGTGGGCATACACACCGGAGGGTGCTCACAACGTGCTCCCGTAACGGGAGGGAGCAGTGGTACAAGGCAGGACTTCAGGAGGGCTTCAATGATGCATTTTTGCTACCAAAGCCTTCCTGGGTCTCCACCTTCCTTCCCCACCTCCAACCCCTTGCTCCCTGCCTGCCCAAAGCCAGGATGAGCTGAAGCTGCGTGGAGGAAGCACCCACTGGACACAGGGTCCGGGCATGGCACAGCCCCCCTGTAGAGTCCTCCCAGCTAACACTGCGCCCAGCCCCCGCTGCATCTGGGCAAACTGGGAGGGCAGATGATGGGGATGCCCAAACCCGCTCGTGCCCGGCAGGCGTGGAGGGCAGTGTGCTGCAGAGCCACAGCCGGCAGAGGGCTGCAGCTCCTCTTCCACTGCACCTTACTAACAACCCTGCGGCTCGCAGTGCTGCTCACTGTAGAGGCACAAAAAAAGCCTTTCTGCCAGGCTTCTGTGCTCTCTGGAAGCTCTGATCAAAGCCATTGGGCAATGCGTGCAGGGCAGGGAGACAGACGAGGGGAGGCATGTGACAGCATCCTTGCGCATGTGCTGCTGCACATGCCTCCATCTGGGGCATGGCTGCGCCACCGGCACCTCTGCACGGGTGCAGGACCATGTGCAGGGTTCACAACTGGGGGGCCATGCTGTTTCCAAGAGGCACGGTGATGCCTTCATGACCTCATGGTTCCTACTGATTATGAAGCCAGGTTTATTCTGATGGGATCAGGAGCAAGCCAGGCAAACCTGCCTGATCCCAGCACCTGCTAACCCCACAACATCCTCCCTTGCTCTGCCGCCAGCATCTCCCCAGCACTCACGGAGCAGATGTCAGATACTCACAGGAGCAGAGAGCACGCAGTGCTCTCTGGCATGATGCACACTGAATCCACTTGTCGACTGGCAGCGCTCTGCTGGTGGGCATCTGAACATCTCTTGGGGCATTTTGCAGAAACTAAGTCATTATACAAGGAAGTGCTGTTTCTCCCTCACAGCTCCGGTCCCTAGTAGCATCCAACCTAGGCTACATCCCTGACTCAGGAGGGAGCCGACTTCCAGATAAACGAGTCTTGATGCTGGGAAAAGTCAAATGGCCAAAGGCTTTCCTGAGCTCTTGTACTGGCAAAGTGGGCTGTGAAAGAAAACATTCACCTGGGTTAAACTGAGTTCAAGATCCTGGCTTTGGTGGATACTCCATGTAACCTTGGCTGAGTCATAAAATGCACCCGCTGCTGCAGGTGACACAGGTAACAGACAGCAGCTCCCTCCATCTCGAGGTGCTGCTGGGGTAAAGGCGATTAGTGGCTGCTCAGGTACCAGGAGGAGGGCTCACACGGCAAGAGCCTGCTGTGCTGGTGTTCTCCTGTCCTCCTGAAACTAGATACACAAACTAGAGATGCTTTTTTGGGGAATCTAACCTTAAATAATACACCCAAGGTCATGCAATACAGCCACAGCACGGTGCAGCGTAGAGCTGTGTTACTGTGCTTCGCAGTGCTGGTATCATCTCACATAGCTTCCAAAAAGGACCAACATCCTGCAGCATCTCTGAGCGAAAGGGGGTTTTGGGGGGAGCAGAAGAGGCTGATGCAGGCACTGAGGAGGAGCCAGAGTGCTGTCATCCTTCTGGACGTGGCCACAGTTGCCAGGTCCTGGTCCATGGCATGATTCTGCTAAGCCCTAGAGCACCTTGTCCTCCTGCCAAGGCACTGAAAGCCAGGGCCAAGCGCGCAGTGGGATGGCCCGCAGTAGTGAAAGCTCAGCTGGTGCCTCACATTTCTATCATTTTCCTGTTAGCAACACTGTTGGGTGAAGGAGCAGCTTCTCCTCCTTGGCTCAGCCAGATGTGGCTTCCTCCCTTCACGCTTCACTCTTGGAGGACATGGCCTCAAGGCCAGATTCTGCTCACCAACCCTTGCAGAGACCCTCCTTGCTCCTGTACAACTCTCACTGCAAATCCAAGCATCAGCTGGCATGGGGCTCCCTGCCTCCACCTGCCTCTGATAGCGGATGCACACCCTGCATCCCAGCAACCGGGCAAACATATTCATGAAGGGGTAAAATATATATATATATATATATATGTATATAAAATGACCCCACAAGTGATTAGCTCATGCCCTGAAGCATGAGATTTAATTACCCTTATCTGAGCTGGCGCAGCTACAAATGTTAATCACATTATCATCCAGCATGCTTATGTTCAGCAAAGTGACGATGTGAGGACTGCGCTTTCTGCTATGCAAGTCTGAGAGGATGCCTTCTTCGGCAAAAATAATTTATTAATCTTAGTCTTCCTGCCCTGCAATGGCCTGGGGAGAACATGATGGATCTGAGGTTATTTTGTGCCAGCTTTTGACCCAACTTTCCCTCAGAGAAGCTTTCCCGCTGGGGTGGCCTGCATCTGACATGGGGACATTCAGAAATACCTTCTTTTTAGCTTGTCATCACCAAAACCAATTTATTTAGAGTCACTGAGAGACAGAAAAGAGGGTGTCCTGTTTCCACAGCCACTTTGAAGAAGGTAAGCATGCTGTAAATCTCCCTCCACACGTCTCTGTGACCTCAGGCACTGGTGAATTACAAAGGCTTAATGCAAACCCTCTGAAGCAGCAGTTACTTACTCCAAATTTACTGGTCATTAATTTTAGTGAGGCCCCACTCCAGTCTAACAAAACAGGATAAAAAAAGGACAGACTGGTCAGGTTTTGCCAGGCCCTGGAGCCCCCATCAGCTCCACAACTTTCAGCCCTAACCACCATTTGCAATGATGCATGGCTGGACGGAGCTGTGGGGAGAGAGAAGACCCATGTCCCCCGGAGAACCCCACCGTGTGGCCACAGCTATCAGCCCCATCCCTCCATCAGCCCTGCTGCTGCTGTAGCACCTGTCCCCGCGCTGCCTGTCCCTCCCTGCCGCAGCCCCAGCCTGCCCCACTGCAGCGCCAGCAATAAGCAGCCTGACAATATTCAATAGCTGCCTTACCCCCCTGGTTCAGGGATAATTAGCATTTAAATTGAGGTGGTTTTCGGGAAGGTAAATCATGCCAGCGCTGGGGCTGCAACGCCTGCGGGCATGCACAGATGCTCAGCACCATCCCCTCCACGCACCCTCAGACTGAGCCCCAATAGCCGCTGTGGGGCTGGGGGTGACTGGGACCCCCCTTCCCACGCCTCCTGCTCCCACTCTAACGCAGGGCTGGGGCTGTGTGGTGGTGCAGTCACCTGCGCTGTGATGGGGAGGTGTTGAAGAGGGCTCAGCCAACACTGGCAGAATGCCGTGGGCTCTGTCTCGGTGGCTCTTTGATCCTGGCACTGGAATATTAATTGTGGCAGCTGCACCGACACAGCTGCAGGAGGCCCTCGGTGGCACCACCGGGGCTCCTCTTCCCTCATCAGGCCCAATGTGGGGACACTGAAGCATGGGAGGGGACAGCAAGAGCCACAGAACGGGGCAAAGGGTGGTGGCTATCACCAGGAACTGTGGATGAGAGCAGGAGATGCCAACCCCACTAGTGCCTGTGCCACCGGGCATGTGGTGCCGTGCAGGGTCCCCAGCCATGGCACAATGATGGTGACAGTCACCAAATGACATATGGGCATGGGACCTCAAGACCTGAGAGAGCAGCGACAGCCAGACAGAAGGATGAGAGCGATGGGAGCAGCGCTGCTGCCCGGGAGCCAGCCAAGGCAGGGAAGGGAATTCCTTCCCGGTGAATAGTTTATTCACTGTAAACCAGGAATTCAGCTGATCCAAAGCTATTTGTCAACTCTGCTTGAACCTGTTGCAGAACCCAAGCAGAGATTTTTTTGGTGGTTGTTTCTTTTTAGTACAAAACAGATGAAAAATAAAGAAATAGATATTTTTAGTACAAAATAGAGGAAGATGAATAGTTGCCACCACTGTGGTGCCACCACCTCCGTCCCTGCCAGGGGGTCCTGCATCTTCCCAGTAGCTAAAGACAAGTCTCAACAGAGACTGTGACCACTTTCCCATTCTCTATTAGTGCACCAGAACATCAAACTCCCTTCACAGTAATCCAAAGCATGTTGCTGGGGGTGTTTTAGTTCAGCTGTTGAACCGATAACTCAGCTTCTGCACTGCTCATGCCCAAGCCTGGGTCAGCAGCAGGACCCTTCCTCTGGACCCGGGCATCATGTGCCCGTGCCCATGCCCATCAGCATCATGCTCCACCAATGCTGGACTATTCCAACTTGATTTTCCTGCAGATCATCTCCAAACATCCCCCAAACACTAAAGCCCCCCTCCAGCAGTAACGCCACCACACACCAGGGAAACTCAGCCAGCAGCACCCACCACCGTGGCACAGTAAACATCATGTTCACCAACACAGAGAAAAAGTGCATCCTCTCCTGAAGCCATTTCTAAAGGAAACACACAGGAACTTGCTTTGACACAGAGAGGTAGAGAAGCCATGAGCAACGGGAGCAGGGATCTCCCTCCTGCACCCTGGCAAGCCCCGGAGCAGGCAGCGGGGGTAGGACATGCTGCTGGAGGAGTTCCACCACCATGGTTCTGGCCAGCAGAAACAAGGAAGCTCAGGTGGAGCATCCATAGCCCAGCACCTGCTCATCACTTATTATTCTCCCCGCCCTGCTTCTCACTATACAGCTATTTATTTATTCCAGTAAAGAGTGTCTCCTGTGGGTGAAATCCTACGGTAGGCTGTGGATCTTTCTTCCACCACAGCGCCTGTTGGGAACAGGCTGAAATGGAGTGCTGAGTAAAAACAAATTTGGAAAGTTACGGTTCCCACAGCAACGCCTGGCGCCTGTGCAGCAGGCAGCGTGCAGGCACGCAGAGCTGGATTTATGCCTTAATTACGGAGTCGGGGCTGCAAGAGGAATCCCAAGCAAAGCTCTAGTTTTTAGTCCCTTAGAGAACTTTGCAAATATATGGATTATTCCTTTTGGGATTGAAATTTCCCATGCTTAACCTAAGCTTAAACATGATTTTCTGCAAGAAGTTTTAAGAAAAGTCAAACCTCCCCCCCATGTTTGAGCAAAAGAGTGACAAAAAATAAGCAGACATGCCGGTGACTGGAGAAAGGGAAAAGAGTGGCAACCTGTCTCTTCTTTGCCTCACAACTTCGCACAAATTGCTCCTGGAAGCCCACACTCGCAGACAGTGAAACCCCAGGGAGTCCGGTGCATGTGAGCTGGGAGACGTGACTTGGTGCAAAAGCTGCCATCATTAACACTCAAACCCAGGTAAGATCTCCCAGCTGCACCAGGACCAGAGCCCAAAATAGTCCACCAATAGTTTCTTCCCTCTGATGGAGCAGGCTGCAAGTTCTTTGCATTTAGTGCTGGAAACCTCATTTGATCGTCTGCTTGCTTCGTGAAGCAGCAAAGAAACTGATGAAATACAATCCAGCATATGCCTGACCCAACGTTTAGCATCCTTAAGTTGCTTAACTCCTTACTACTGCCCTGCTCAAGCCACACTGCCTAGGTGCATCACATCTCTTAGGTGCATCATCACCCAGAACAAGCTCTTCCACACGCACCTCTGCTCTTCTCCTCCTTCTGCAGGGGCAAAGCAAATGAGCAAGTAGCCAAAACCTCTCCCTGTGTGGCTCTGGATTAAGTGTTTGGCTGATCTCACCAGTGAGATAGGCAGTGGCTCCACCGCTGCCCACATCAGCAGCCCCGTCCTGAGCCTGCAAGCTGGTGGCAGGGCCAGGAGGACACGTCTGAGCCGTGTGCTATCCCTCCTTGACTGGAAGGTCTGGGAAATGTCCACTAGGTGATGTGGCTGATGAGAAATCTGCCTGTTTGCAAAGGGTTGGCACTGATCAGTGTCTGCCAGGAGCATCCGTGTCTTGCTCCTTGTATCTGCTCTTCAAGGTGTCTCCCTCCATTAGCTTCGCCACCGCTGACAGCCGAAGGGTCTGACCTTGTCGGCTTCCATAAGCTCAGCCACTTTCAGCTTTTTAACAATTTGGATGGAGAAGATGACAGACGGACCTCCTGGAGCAGCTCACAGAGCTTCTGCCCACCAGGCTACGGCCACCGTGAGATGATCTGGGGACAATTTCTCTGTGGGGATGTTTTTTCTACACCTGAGTAACTCACAGCCAGGCTGGACGCCTCTGAATGATTATTTCCGTGATGAGCTGAGTCCAGGCTGCGGGTCCTCTTGTGTGGGTTGTTTGGATACTGTTTGTAGCTCGAGCAGCTCCATGCCTGGCGCTTTCATTAGCTTTATTTGTAGTGAGGCAACAAATGCAAAACTCTCACTGACTTCAGAGGAGCCAGGAGCGCACGCTGGGACTTCCCAAGGAGCTGGCGTGAGGCTGGTGCCCGACTTGCATCCAGTTCCTACAGCATTTAGGCATGGTGACCTGAAGCCAGTGGCCTCTCTGCACACCAGCAGCCCCTTGAACCAGCAGCGCTCCCAGAGAAACCCACACCCAGCTGCAATGCCCTGGGAAGCAAAAGCACTGCCTTTTAACTAATATTTGCCTTTCCAATGTAAATGCAGACCCAGGTCTCTGCTCAGCACACACATCCATTCTCTTTAACAATTTAGGATCTTAAGCTTTTTTTTTTTTTTTTTTTTTTTCCCCTCTCTCTCTCTCTCCCTCTCCCCTAAGCTTCATTGTTAACCTTTAAGATGAAGATAAGGTGTAAGAGTTTGGAAAGGAATCAGGAGGGACCTTGGAAATGAACCAGGAGCAGTGTTAATACTGGGCCGCACATCATCTCTTCGGCTCTTCCTTCCCCCCAGGGTGATTCGGACTGCTCTTGACTACCACCATGGTATTACAAACTCTAATGAGGTTTGGAAAATAAGAAACCCATGGCAGCGTGGGAGAAACTAATAGAAATTGTTTTGTCTTCTCTCTATTAGTCATTAGAAGCAGAGGAAAAACAGCCACAGGCAGTGGCAGGGCTGCAATATCACCACACATTTCATATGCTGGCACTCTGACAAAGTCATTTCAACGCAGTTAATGCTCCCGCTTCCCCTACATGCAAGGCCTGCCATATGCCAGCACAGGCTCCAGCTGCACCAGCATCCCTGTGCCAGGACTGACCGAGCCCGGGGTGACCCCCGTTGGTACCCAGTGCCCACCCAAGCTGCTCATGCAGGTTGCTTGGCCAGCCCATGGTTCTGCCCAGCAGCAAACCCACCAGCACGGACCATCGCAGTCACTCTGCTCTGCAGAGGCCAGTGTCCCCCAGGGGCCAGGGACAGGCAGGGGAGGCAAAGGCAGCAGCCGGGCAGGGCAGCGCTTGGGGATGTATCTGTAAGCAGCAGCTCCCTGGCACTCTCAGGCAGCCAGAGCATATGCTGAATTAGCTAGGATTTGTGACTGCATCTGCAAAATCGCATTTCTGTGTGCAAAGTTAATTATGGAAGCCACAAAATGATACATGCGGTGAGCTGGGGAGGGGTGATGGCACCTGCAGTGAGCTCCCCCCTCGCCATCCTCCTAGGGAAAGATGGGTGCTGAGAGCCGAGCCGCACACTGGGGCTCAGTGAGGTGCCTTGGAGCACCTTCCACTTGCTTCCCTCCTCCCAGCTCTGCAGGCCATCATACCCAGGCTGCGCAGCTGCCTGATGACAAGCGGCAGTGCCATCACACCCTCCAGATGTTTTCCAGCTGCCCGTGGGTAGGGTCACAGCTGGTGAGTGGCGCTGTCCCCTGGAAAGCTGGGGTGCAGGCATGCAGGCTGCTCTGCCTGCAGCCGGCTCCTTCGGCTCATGCTGGGGGAGGAAGGAACTGGCACAAACGTCCCCGGCTTTCATCTCAAGTGAACTGTTACTGAAGGCAACAGCCCATGGGAGTCTCCTTCTCACCTGGCTGCGTTCTGGGCAGGGTGAGAGCATGACAGCAGGGGAGCATTGCTGGGGGACAGGGAAGAGGGCGAGTGATGCTGGGTTGGTCCCTGCCAGCCGCTCCTGCATTCCTCTGCACTGAGCCACGGCTCCAGCATCCAAGCGAGGGGACATTGCCCAGAAACTGGGTGCAGTGGAAGATTTAGGAGAACTCCTGGGTTATCTGATGCAGCAGGGGATGGGAGCACAGCTTGCCCATCACTTTTGGTGGACAGTGAGTTCAACTGATGGCCCAAGCCTAAACTTAGCACTTGCCTTCAGGTTTATACAGTTACAAGTTACACTGCAACATGCAGAAGGGCAAATCCTCCATCTCTGGAGAGACCACTTGGGATGGGAAAGAGCAAGACAAGATTTTCTGCTGCATCGAGGATTGCATCCAAGCCCTGCTGCTATCTCAGAGGCAGGTATGGCTCGACAGCTGGCATAGCTGCGGAGCACTCGGATATCTCCATGCTGGTGCCTGCTTGTGACTGCATTGCCTGGAGCAAGGTTTCGCATTGCTAAGTCAATGTCAAGCTGATTTAGTCCTTGGATGGGGAATCTCCATCGACCAGCGCAGGCACTAGTGAGGAAGAGCAGTGATGGGCTGGTAAGTGTCAGCCTTGTCCCCAGAGGTGCTGCAGGAGCGGTGCCTGTGGTGCGAGCAGCACTGACCCACGGCCCATGCTAATGGTGACCACCAAAGTGCCCAAAGCGTGATGGAAAAACCCTGCTATCACAGCTTAAAGTTGGGTAATTACAATTAACTGCCTCAAACCCTCCCACCTCACTCTCTTTTCTATTCAGCTGAACATAACCCTCATTTTCATGCATCTCAAGTGGGTGCAGAGCCCCCGTGCCCCAGGAGTGGCTGTACCCGGCGTCAGATGAGGAAAGAAGCAGCAATTCCTCTCTGCAAGCCTGTACACCACTCAAAGGCTATAAAGCCAATAAGGAACCCCTGGGATGAAAGGTACTCTATAAATCTGAGCCGTTATTATTACAAAACCAATCTCCACCGCATCTCTTAATAATGCAGATTAACTATGCAATAACACTAGCTGTAATTAGTATCGTAAAAGTCAGAGACGGGAAAGGCTAGGAGGTCAGTGAGTCCATCTCGCAGACTGCTCCCCACAGCATGGGGGAAGGGGGAAACCTCCCGGGTGCCTTGGGAGCTTGGAAAAGCAAAGGCAGGCTTGGCAGTGCCGGGCACAATCAAGGGAGCCGTGACAAGGAGGGGATGGCACAGGAATCACCGCACCTCTGCCAGACCCGGGAGGGGAGCAGAACCCTGCTCTCGTTCTGCAAGTGCCTGACGCCAGCTCCGGTCTCTCCTCTCCTGTGCGGGTCCACATCTCCTCTCTCAGACCTTTATGTTTACCTCATGCTTAGGACTTGAGACAAGGATGTCACCATCACTTTTTCCCTGGGTAGACCCTGCAGACCTCACCAAGCCCCCTGAGAGCTGCATGGGGGGACACAGGTGTCCCCTGATGACAGCAGGGCAGGCTCATTGCAGGAGGAGCCTGTGTCCCATGCCAGCTCCCCAAGGGACAAGCACTCCCCCAGACCTCCCATCCCATGAGAAGCTCCCAGGCCCAGGACTAGGAGACACGACCTTCCCATAGGCACACATACACACCCCTTGCCCAGCAGCGTTCCCGGACTGGGATCCCACTACCTGCTCCCACACTGCCTGGGGACCAGCACTCCTCCTCACTGGCTGACCATCCTGCTGCCCGCTGCCTTCCTCCACCTCCCGATCCCAGAAACCCTGACATCCTCCTCGCCTCCACGCTGTGCCCACGTGGCCCCGGCACTTCTCCCCTGCCATGCCAGCTGGCACGGCAGCACGGGCGGTGGGAAGGACAGGAGGGAGGACTCCCTGCCCGGGCACAGCGCTGCTCTGCCCAATTAGCACTGCTGGGTGACAGGCTCTGTTTGCGCTGCGTGATTAGCTGTGGAAATGCAAATCTGAACTTCCTCCGCCGCAGCAGCTAACAAGATAATGAATATTTTCATCAGCTGCAGAGAATACAAACATCTGCACAGACACAAACGCGCTGCCAGGGCTGGGGGGAGCAGGGAGCAGGGGTGTGGGGTGGGGGAGCAGCTCCCCGGCATCCCTTGCTGCAGGGGCAGCAGCTCCACTGCCAGGGTAAGGAAAGCTCTGCCGCCACCAGCTTGTCCCCCAGCCCAGCAGAAGCCAGGGGGTGACAGACCATCAGCTTTGGTGTGTGATGGTACCATGTCCAACAGCAGTGCCTTGGCTCTGGACTGTGCCTGTGCGAGTGGGTTTGGGGTATATACCCGTGGTACCCTCATCTCCCAAGGCACCATGCCAGCTCTGCTCTCTCACTGCCCACCTCTGCGGCATGAGCTCCCCTTTGAAACATCAACCTACATGGCCGAAAAGCCTGCTTTCAGGGCATGGGCTGAGGTGAAAGCTGCTTGGCATTTCCTCAGCCTCATAATAAAGGTGGGGAGTTTGGGTGCATTTCCAAACACCCACCTATTTTTTAACCTGCACACCTTCACGCACTGCCTGGGGCTCAGAAGGAGCTGGGCGAGGAGCCCAAGCCCCAAGTCACAGATGTGCAATCAGTTTTGGGCTCTGCTGGCAGCTTCCACTCCGGCCGTCCCTCCTCCTCCAGGGGCTCAGGCACACGCTGGGGGTGGTGGGGCTCTCACAGGCAGTGACCAAACAGCAAGGACTGACCCCGTGCGAGATTACCCCACTGCCTGTGCAGACAGGAATGAAATGGAGCAGCTCAGAGGTGCATCCAGAGCAGGGATGGGGCAGCAGGAACACGAGGTGGCTGCAACAGCCATGCCCGCATTCGCCAAGGATGTGATGACCTGCTTCTTAAATCCTACCCACACCACGTGCAGAATGAGTCTGAAAACCTCTAGTACTTAAAATACCTCTATTACTAACATCTCAGTGTATTTTAAAAAATATCGCTTTTGCCCTGGACCCCTGGATTGTCTTTAGGATATTGTTGGCAATAGGCTTGCTTTTGTTTTGCTAGAAGAATAAAAAAATGCTGCCAATCCAGTGCAAAAAGCCTGTGGCTGCAGACTGTCAGAAATAACCAACTCAAAGCTGAACGGTTTGTTCTCTTTCTCAGTGGGATGCTGACTTTGAAATGGAGCAGAGCTGATGCACGCAGGATGTAACAGTAACCTAACTGATGGAGTACTGTGCTTATTGCATTAGTCATTTATACACTGGACTGACAAAACCTCAATGCTTAGCCTGGCCAGTGAAGATGCCCTCAAAATACATGGCGTGTGTCTGTATGCAACGAGTTGTGGGCTCAGAAAAGGGCTAGATGGACTCAATAAAGCAGCCAGGATGTCCCTGATGCTAGGCTGAGAGGTGAAAAAAATAGGATTGAGAAAACAGCTCAGATGGGGGCCCTCTGGGGGCTTCACAGCCATCGCATGTGACATGGCCACAAGCAGGCACCAGGACATCCCTGCTCTGCAGGCAGCACCCCTGGCTGGGAGCAGGCAGTGCTCCCACATGGCACGCACCGGGAGCGGGGCAGAACCAGAGCATCACATCCCGCACCCGCTCTGCAGAGCTGCTAAACTGCTAACGACCCCCTCGCCAGCTACTGAGGACCAAGGCCTGAGGCATTAGCCTGGCTTGGAAAGACATCATTGCTTCCAACTAGTATGTCTGAGGCTTCAGAGTTGTGAACAGGTAATAGAATTGCAGCAACAAATAATAAAAAGAGGAATGAAATGGAAGGCAGCCACTGGAAAAGAGATCCATCCGTTATCCCGGCCTGAAGGGTAATAGGTAAACAAGGCGTTGGTGTACTGGCTGGCACTGAGCTCACCAGCACAGGAATAATAAACAGCGCAATTATAACTTCTGTGCTTGGAGGTTTCAAATAAAGGGAAAAAAATACAAAAAAATCAATAGCGTTAATTTAACTGGTTACAGACTTTTCATTTGTGATGCCGCGGGGGAGGCAGGATGTCCTTGTGAGGGCTGGTCCGCGAGTTCCAAGCCGGGTGGCACCAGCAAAGGCCCCCCCAGCCTCTCGGACCCAGAAGTGATGCTGCACCCTCTGAGCACCACCCCGGCCCCTGGCAGCACCCACAGCTGGGGGGGCACTGGGTGCAGCTCGCAGGAGGCCTGGCCCAGCACAGTTGGGAGTGATGGGATGAGGACATTTTCCAAAGCAGCCCCCCGGCAGGGTTGGCACTGAGCTGTCAGCTCACCTGCTGTCGCCACCCTGGTTTATTAAGGGCTGAGAAGCAGTGAGAGGAAGGAGTGACAGATTTTAAATTAACTTGCCAAACTCCTCATCAATATTATGACAATTCCCCGCATCAGTTCAGCGACCCGGCACACTGCCTGACAGCACTACCGCAGCTGTGTGGGGGCAGAGCTGGCTGCCAGGCTGGCAATGCTTGGGGCCAGTGGGTGCCCATCCGTCCCTGCAGCACCCGAGCCACCTCGGTAGCACTGGCCGGTGCTCAGCACCACCTCCAACCCACCCTTTAGCTTCCCCAAGGCTGTAAAGAAGCAGCAGCCCTGTTTTATAGGTGGAGATGTGAGGAACAGCATCCTCTGAGGGATTGCAGAGGGAAGGGTACTTCCAGTCTGTAGAAGGGTGCTTGGCACAGCACAGCACTGCAGCCCTACATCATCTGGAGACATCCTCCCTGGTTACGGAGAGGGGAAAACACTCGGTGCTCAGCACGTGTTTAGCAGTGAGGGAGTGCTGACACACATCCTCCTTCCATCCAGCCACTGAACCATTTTGGCTGCTTTTCTGCCCCCACACCCAGAAACTTCCCGGATTCACTGCATCTCCTCTGGGAGGGAATCAAATGAGGACTGTGTGGCTGAGCAAGGTGCTCCCTGTGTCCCAGGGCTATGCCAAGCTGGAGCAAAAGCCGGGATGAGAGACAGAGCTGGAGGTAGGGATGGGAAGGGATAGGTTAGGGCAGATGGCTGCACCCTGGGGAGAGCTCTGCCACGCACTGCTCTGACATCCCATTTGCTATGCAGTAATAATCCAGCAAGTAAAGCTGGCTCCATGGGTAGTAATTTGGGATTTCACCATATTAATGGCATAAAAGCAACAGTCTGAAACTGCAAACGGCTTTTAAACAAAAATTTCTATTCCCTTGTGGCAAAGAGACGGCACAAAACAGATAAGGAACAAACAAACAACCCATTTAGAAAATAATCCCCCAGTGATTTGGGGACGGCGCGGAGTTTGGGCTGTGCCCCACCGTGAGGCAACGGGGAAAAAATTGCTCTAATCTAGTCTTTAGCGAGCTGGATCCACTGCTGAGTCTCCCGGATAGACCGAGAGGTGTGACTGGAATAGATCAGCTCCAATCCCATCTATTTATTAACACCACACAGCATTTTCCAAAGAGAAGAACCTTTTTTTTAAAAGAAGAGAGGGATGCCCAGAATAAGGCGGCTCTGAATGTGCTTTCGGCTCAGTGGTGGAAGGAGCAAGGAGGGGTTCTGGTGTGTGATGAAAGATCCCTCCTCTGCCCCCCAACAAAGCACCCGCAAGGGACCACGCAGGAGAAGCATCACCAGAGGAGTGCTTTGATTTAACTCCTTGCAATAAAACGGCAGCAGCAGCAATCATGTAGAACACTCCTCTGAGGAGAAACTTTGACACTGCCTTGTCTAACCGGTCAGTCGAGCACCCCAACCACCACAGCGATAATTAGCAGTTATTAAGCCACCTCAGTACAGAATAAGCTGTCCACATTGCTCCTAACTCACGACGGCTCAACCTGAGCTGCAGGGATGCTGCGGCGCTCACATCCTGGGCTGTGGCTTCACTGTTGCTGATGGATGGGAAGAGAGTCCTTGGCAGCACGGAGGGACATGCGAGCAGGGACAGGCTCTATGCAACACAGCAAGGCATTACACCGGTGCTAGTGTACATATGGAGCATATTCAGTGCGTGCAGCGTGAACCATTCCGGCTGCTGCCCCTCCCTGTTGTGAGTACGTTGGTCACAGCAGCCAGTGTTTGCTTCCTCCATCCTTCCCTCGGGTGCCAACCATCTCCTCAGTCACGCCACTAAAGTGCTTGGGTGTTGCCTGACCGCCTTGGACAAAATTATGTGGGTTAAAGGGGAAAACCAAAATCTGAAGCAGCATGGACTAGAACTGCTTGCTGGTTTCAGGTCTGGGACCTCCAAGGCTGTGTAGCTCTCCCACTACCAGCCCAGTCTGCTGCGTGCTCACGTCAAACATCATCCTTACCCTGCATCTTAAAGGTACCTGCTGAACATCCCCATCCTCTCAAGCTGGCCAGACACAGGAAAGCCATCGGTGCTACACCAGTTACATCCCAGTGCTGGGCTAGGCTGCGGCCAGGAGGACCATGCAGCCATCAGAAGCGCAAAGACTCTAATCAGTGCTGGGTGGCAAAGAGACCACCCCAAGCCCAACGGGATGGAAATACTGCTGTAACTGATAGGTGTTGCTCAGGCCACGGTGTGTGAGACAGCTTTTCCCAGCACAAAGGCTTCATCCTAACACCATGCTGACATGCCTGGCAAATTGAGAATATCCTATTTATTAAAGACACTGAAGATGCGGCGACATGGGAAGCAGACACCATTCAAAGGACTGTCACATCTGCATAGCTAAAGGATCCCAGCAGTTATAAATCCCTCTAAAATACTCAGCCCCTTGTTCTGATAGCAGGTTCTTGCTCCTACTTTGCAGAAACAGGCTTTTAATCCCTGGTATTAGGCAGCTTCCTGCTATGTTTCAAATGCACCAAATTAAGGGCTTCTCTAACAGCTGGTGTCTTAATGCTCAGAGAGGTTCTTGAATATCTATGAAAATCAGAGGCAAATTACATCTTTTAGTTAATAATTTCTTCTCCATTAACCTCCTTCTCTTCCCTTGTTAGGAGATGATGTTTCTGCAGCATAACCCTACGACACCGGGCAGCCTGGCCGCAGGGAAAGATGCTGCGCGCAGGGAAGCGAGCCCTTCTCATCACTGCCTAGTGCTTTTGAAGCGAACAGGCTACACTCAAACAGGAAAGGGCAGCCACACTGACCTTCCAGGCTGCTGAAAGCATTTCTGGAGCAAGACATGCTGCCTCCCACCAGGCTCTGAGCTCTGCCGAGCCAGCGCATTGCACGCTACAGCCTGCAACACGCGGGCACACTTTGCAAGTTGCTCTTGTTTCAGAGCTGCTTTCTCCTGCCCCTCACAGCTGTGAGACCTGGGACCAGGCCCCTGCTGATGCTGGGCACTGAAAACTCTGTTTGTGATAGCGAGGTCCTGCAGAGCATCTGGCTCCCACTGCACGCAGCCTCACAGGGAAAAGCTTCCCCGCACTGCACACACCTCGGGCATCGCCCATGCAGCGCAGCAGGAGCGGGCCAGCCGTGGGAAGCAGGATGGGTCACTAAGAGCTGGTTCTTTTAAATCTGAAAAACTGTCAGCCAGAGCTGCCCGGGAGTGCTTTGGGCTCTGACCCCTGGAAGATGCAATCCCCACACCACAGGTGTTTTATCCCAATAGCGAAGAGGCCGAGGGCAGCCCCAGCAGGAACTGCTCCTGGTCCAGCCTGGGACTGCCCAAACCCACCGTCCCCAGGATGCCCTCAAAGGGCATGACTTGGAGAAGCCACATGGCCCAGGATAAACAAGACCCACAGACAACCTGGCATGCTTTTGGCTGGAATTTAGCCCTGAGGACAGGGGATGTGTTTGCTTCCTGGCAGTAACAAAGCAGCCCTTAGACCTCAGCCCTGGCTGAGGCAGGGGAAGGATGGCTATCCACCCTCCCACTTCGCAGTGCAAGGAAAGGGCAGGCTACAGACAAGCTGGAAAGGAGATCTAAGCCTCTGCAGAAAGAAGGTTTGGTGCTTAGGGACTCACAGCATGAGCTGGGGCTGGACCTCGTTTGGGGGGAGCCTGTCTGGGTCTGGCATTTCCAGGAGATGGGCTTGGGGAGTGTTTGAAGCCCCCAGACCCACCAGCTCATGAAGAATTTCAGCTCTGCAGCCCTGGCTCTGCTCTGACGGACCCACTGACGCTTGTAACATGGGAGGGAGAGAAAGCAAAGAGGAGCCCACTGGGAAAATTGCCTTCGTGTACTGTCAATTCTCACTTCCAGCAAAGGCTGCAGCTCTGCTGGCTCCAAGCACTCAGCTGGTTGTGGCTTTCTAAGCGGCTTTGTGCTGATGGAGCTCATAATTCATCTGCCAGCAAGAGAGCAGAAGGCCAGAGTTCAGCGCAAATTCATAGCTAGGAAGGCTTTGCGCTCAGCTGGGGAAATAACACCCAGAAAAGCACCGTGGCCAGCAGCGACGAGCACCCACAACTCCAGCTAAAATCAGAGGCAGTGATAAGGTCTCGGTGTCTTAACAGGAAAGAAACCCTCAGTGCACTGGCAGATGCTGGGAAGGAAGATGTCTGGGTAGGATGTGTGCTGGATCCTCTCCTGACCATGAGCAGTGCTGCTGCTTTGAAACTCACAGGGCCACACTGGTTTACATTCAAAGTATGGCTGTATTCAGAAGAACTGAAGAAAAATAAGTAAACTCATTTTCCAGCCCTGAATTCAGCAGCTACCAGCAAGCTCTACTCTATAAGCACGGCAAGGTGAAGATCTGGGCACTTCAGACCCTGCTTTCCCCACCCTCATCTGACCCTTGGCACTCACAAAATACCTGGGATGCAGCTTGCAGACCCCCCCTGCTATCTGCTCCTTGCCCCTTGGTGGGGGTATTTACCTTCTTATCATGGTACATCCACAGCTCCTCTCAGCACTGAAACTGGGCACTGAGTAACACCAGCTCGCACAGGCTGAAAACACGCCAAAGGAAATGCTCTGTCATGCTACACACAGTTAAACAACAGAACTCATTGTCACAGGGTATTGTGGAGATGAAAGACATTAGTGTTCAGGAAGAGACGAGGCAACACCACTGAGAAAAGCCCACTGAAGGCAATTAAACACTTATCTAACGAACACACACTGGCCCAGGAAGGTCCTATGCTGCTGCCTGTGGGAAGGATAAGCAAGTAGGAAAACCACATGTGTTTGTTGCCCTTTTGCTCTCTTCCCCTAGTGAACATGTCACAGATGCAGGTTCTGCACCAACGGCCCTTGGTCCCATCTCACCATCCCCATGTTCCCAAAGCTAGCAGCAGAACTAGGCCATACCTGAAAGTCATCTGGAACACCTGCCCTTGGTTGACGTGCTGGCTCCTGTTGTTATAGCCGTGAAGCATCTCCCCGAAGAGGGTGTTGTTGAACTTGGCATCCGACTTCAGGCACTTGGGACCCTCGCAGATGTCAGACAGCATCAGGCAGGACTTCCCGTCGGGCGCCAGCTTGTACTCCTCCACGCACCTGCGGAGCACCGCAAGCTACATGAGATGGGCCAGGCGCAGGGCATGCCACCCCACGAGCCCTGCCACGGGACGAGCTGCTGCTGAGCCCCGCCAAGCATCATCAACTCCTGCAGCGGCTGCCCGGGAAGGCACAGAGGTTGCAGAGCCCGCACCCTCTGCAGCTGTTCCCAACATCTACCCTTCCTGCAGCAGCACGACCCTGCCTGCAGCCGGGCTGCCCTGCCTGGGAGCTGCCCCCGTGCCCGAGCCGAGCTGAGCCCACCGTGCAGCCGCTGCTCAACCATCCCCGACAGTCCCTGCCCACCCTGTGTCCTGTGACACTGCTGCCGTGCAGGTACAAACATTCCCCAGGCAAGAACAAAGCAAAATCAAGCTCCTGCCCTTTTTTCCACCCAGCAGCGCCCTCCTGCAAGGAAACAGCTCCAGCTCCAGTGTGGCTGCTCTTTTGCTCTTTGGCCCCACTTTCAAGCACACTGTAAGATGCACATGCTCATCTTCAACAGACAGTAAGGGAAACTGATGCAGGCAGCAGGGATGTGATTTAACTACAGACACTAGAGAAATCAGCGGCGTCTTTTGCATATGTGTTCATCCTGCCTCCCCTCCCTCTCTTCTCCTTCCTCCAGCCTTTTCCCCGGCGCTGCAGCTCCCAGCTGACAAGGAAAGTTCTGTTCCCTGCATTCCCGTTCCTCCCCACCGCCACAGTGCTCTGTTAACAATCCCATCTCCATCCAAGCTTGCTTCCCTCTCCCATTCCTCTACCGCATTTTACTGCTGCAAGCAAAACTCCCACCCGTCTGTTGCACTTTTCCCTGCCTGTTCCCAAAGTGCAGGCCTGCCTTGAAAAGGCATTATGAAAAAACAAAACAAAAACCAAAAAAACAACCAAACCCAGGGAAAGAGTCTTTGCCCTCGAGGATGGAAGGTTGAAATGCCGATTCCCTGCATGGGTGTGGATGGAGACCACGTAATGTCCCAAGGTTTTCTAGACACTCCTCACAAGGGTTGCTAATGTCTATACGGATTCCCAACCCCTTCTGCAAGCAACGTGCTCTGTCTTAGTGACTCAACCACTCTGTACTGCTAAACAACAATAAAAAAGAAGGTGGTGGTGGGGGGAACAACAAACCAGCAAAAATGGATTAAAAAAAAAGAGAAAGAAGCTGACACAGGCAGAGCTCCCTGGGCTGCTCTTCCCCAGGGAGCAGCAAGCAGCCAGGGCTGCGCGGTCTCTGCTGCACCTGCAACTTCGGGACTTGACGGATGCTCCTCAGAGTTACTGTTGAGAATTTTCTCCCCCTCTTGCTTGTGGACATTCCCTTCCCAAAAGGGCTCCTTTTCCTCCCTTTCACCCTAACCCTTCGCACCAGGATGTGAAGTAGGTTCCCGCGTGTGCCCGAGAGCATGAACCAGCCATGGGATGCAATCTGCAGAGCCCCCGGCGCTGGGGCTGGGCGCGGGACGGGGCAGGCAATGGATGGATGGCTGCAGCTGTGCAGCATAAAGCCAGATAATCACTGAGCTCCTTTTAGAACATACTGCAGCCAGGGAGATTTTCCTGAGAGAAAATGCTAAATTGCGTAGGATTATAGGATCCTGGCCAAAATCATGGATGAAACTCTATTTTAAGAGAGGCATGGGGCGGGGGGAGGGGGGAAGGTAGCAATTCTTAAACAAATCCTCTACCTTCCCCCTCCAACACTCAATGTACAGTTTTTGGGTCCCTTCATGGTGAGTCACAGATCAAACTGTACCATCACACAGTGGGGGAGAGGAGGAAGGTGCATCTGCTCAGATGGCTCCTCGCACTCCCGTATGCTTTTGCCTGCAGGCAAACCAGGTGCCTCTGCTCCCTGCTGGAAGTCAGCTCCATAAACAGGCTTTTCTTTTTCTTGGGCACCCAGCTCCCTTGCTGGGCATGCCGGTTTGGGGCTGGGTGGCACAGGAGGGTTGGCAGGGATGGAAAAGGGTACAGGTTATTTATCTGCTAGTGAGAGATGCTGGAGCATTGGACAGGACTCACCCACAGAACATGAAGATGGTGCTGGACAATGGGTCGTGGGGCAGAGGAAGGGTCTGCTGGAGACAGAGCTGCTCGCAGCCACCGTTGAAGCCATCTGAGCAGTCAATCCCTTTGGAGTAGTCGTAGCAACCGGTACCATCCTTCATGGGTCGGAGGTCCTCAGGGCACTGCAGCGAGAGATGGGATGTGGGAAGGTCACTGGGGGGTCCTCACCTGCCCTGGAGCCACAGCCCCGTGGGTGCCCTCCCAGGGCACAGCCCACCCAAGAGCCAGTGCCACTGAACTCTGCCTACAACTAAAGGAGATGAGTTCGATTTGAGTGACAGATGGGGCAGCCACAAGGGCCCAGCATCATGTCACAGAGCCTTTGGGGAGGGGGCAAGAACCATAGGGCAAGGACCCAGTCTGCTGCAAAAGCCTTCCTCCCCCTCCTCCCTTTGGAGGAGGGTGAAATCCTTGAGGCAGCAAAATTACACAGTGATGAAGCCTCAAGCCAGTGTGGGGCGAAGCATGACAACCCCCTCTGTAACGTACTGGAGGAACCCTCTGTATTTGCTGCCTGCTCCTCCGAGACCCAGAGAAATTGGGTGCAACCCAGAAAATACCATCTCAGTACCTGGGACCAAACCAGAAAGCCATCTCAGTGCTTGGGAGTGACCCAGAATAACCACTTCAACCCATGCCAGGCAGGCCAGCGAGCGTGACCTGGGCATCAGCTCCAAAAGCTGATCCCTCCCACGGGGGGAGGCAGCTGCGGGCAGGACTGGCCGGCGGTGGAGGCAGGACTGGCGGAAGACAGGACCGCAGCCCAGGCTCATCAGTTTTCCGCAGCCAAGGGAACCGTGCTGCTTCACGTAAGCTGGAGATCTGTCTCTGGGTTTTAATTCCAGTTCCTCAGCTGGCTTTCCTTGTCCCAGAAGATAAAAGCCAGCAGGCGGCAAATGCCATCAATAAATTGTCACCCAGATTAAAGTACTCTTCTATTCCACTTGCGTTATTTATCCCTTTTCGCCAAACATGCACGCACACAAACAACAACAAAAAGGCCCAGTCCTTGAGAAAATAAATAAATCTTGCCTAGAAGCAGCTCGCAATTAAAAATGCATTATGGAATTTCTTGAAGATGGGTTAGTCTGGAGATTGTACAGGTAGTGATGAAAGCAGGTTATAAATGGCCTCTGTCAAGCAGAAGAAAGGTTATAAAACCGCTATACTTTGTGGTTAAAAAGAGAAATCAATTTTCCATGTGAGTAAAATGCTGTACATATTAATAAAAGTTCAGGAGACCCTGGACCCCGTGCTTGCTGACACTGGCAGGGTCCTGACGGGAGATGGGCTGCTTGAGCCTCGCTCACTCTTGGCTACTTAAGAAGCAAGCTGCCTGCAGGGGACCTCAGAAAGATGCTTTAGGGAGTCCTGGCCAACCCCATCAAGTATGAAAAGTTTCTTTCCACCTCCTAGAAACCCTGTGCCATTTCCCTACGGTAGCAGCCTTAAAGCTGCTTCTGCCCCATCTGCAGCAACCACAACGTCTCAGGCATCTCCATCCCTGGTGCCCCTCAGACACCTCGCTGGCTCCCGTGCCCTCAGCCCTGAAGCTTGGGTGGATCTTGCCAACCTCAGCACCTCCCCTGCAGGTGCCAAGTAAGGTGGGAAAAGGAGGCAAGAGAAGGCTGAGAGGCACACAACTTTTCTAGCCGAAGGATGTTGGCAGTGAAGGGCTCTGGAATAGGATGCTGCCCATCTCTGCAGAGCAGGCAGGGCACAGGCAGCCCCCCAGGGAGGCAGGTGGGGGAACAGTAGCCCTGCCTAGGCACGAAGCTGCAGAGGACATGGGAGCAGGAAGCTTTCTAGCTGCGTATACAGAATAAATATGAAGGAGGAGACGAGAGAGGACACTTGGAACAATCTGTGCTTTTACCACCCAGCTGCCTGGGAAACAGGATCAGGATAAGCGTGTTTGTGAATCCGCAGATACAACACTTATCTCCTGTGGTCTCCTCCGCATCTGCCAGCCCCACTGTAAGAATAAGAGCTGTACAAACTGGCAGAAACACCTCTCCCTAGAGATGGAGGGCTGACTGCAAACAGCATCTTCTGCTCCGTGGCACCTCATCCACCTCTGGGCTGCTCACCCCACACCAACCAGGGTGGGATCTGGGGCTCTGCCCAAGCCCCCCCTGAGCTCCCCGGGGACCCTCCAAGGTGCTGAAGGCAACTGGGTGGGAATCCAGGTCTGCAGGAGCTGCAGAGTGACCGGCAGAGGGTCAGTCACGGCTGTCCTGGGCTGTCACCCAGAACTCTAACCCTGGCACCAAGCTGTGCGCTGAGCACAGCACCTTCCCCAGCCCGCAGAGGAGGATGATGGGACACTGGGACTAGGTTAGTAGGTCACCAAAGCCCCTCCCTCCCTTAGTCCCACTCTGCTTGAGGTCACCTTTGGGGTATTCCTCCAGTCTGGGCTTTTCATCACCACAAGTTTCCTTTCTGTTTGTAATTATGCATCCTCATACCTATTATTTATGGCAGGCAAGTAGCTCAAGCACAAAATTTGTAAAAGAAAGCACCCCCTCCCCTCCGCATCCATCCCTGGCTCGGCATGGAGCCGGCTCTCCAGCCAGCTGTCACGCTGCAGCAAGCAGCTCTCCAGGGACAGAGAGCTTTGGTAGCCAACACACAAACACAGGAGGTGTCCCTGCTTGGTGGCACTACAGGGGGGACAAAGATGCCAGGGACAGTGAGCTGGGGAACCGGCGAGCTCTGCAGCCAGCGCCAGCCAGCAAAACCAACAGGCAGACGGCAGGAGCAGCAATGCCAGCGCGGAGGTCTTGCAGGGATGAATAGGCAAATGGAGCAACTACCGGGCAAAACTTTATTACAGATCTCCCTGCTCCAGGAGCAGAGGACTTGCAATTGGGATGTCACACCAATAGATCAGAGCAGGGGGGGAACTGAAGCCCATCTGGGTGCAACTCTGTCCACAGTAGTCAGCAATGACCCAGGAAAAAGCCAGCTTGTGCTAATCACAACTCCCTGGGCTGTGCTGAAGAGTCGGTCTGGACTCCCAGGGGAGCTTACAAAACTAGCCCTCACTCTGTGTTTGCTGGGCTTTTACAAAGGATCAGTTCTGTTATTGCTGACATTGATTTGTCTGGCTTGGGCAGCAGAGAACCAATAATTATGGTGAGTTTTAATCAATCCCCCATCAATTCAGCTGCAGTTCAATTTGCGATCTGCCTTGGCAGTGACACAGGATGGGGGGCTGTGTCAGAAAATGATTAGAAAATCCATAAGCAACTCAGTCAATAAACCTGTCTGGGCGATCACGGGTGACATCCCTGCCTGACGGGAGGAAAGCTGGCGAGACATGGTGCCCCAGCAGCTCCTGGCCAACCACACCTCTGCACACCCCTCATTCGGATACAGGATGGATCCTTTTATCCAAGGAAGCAAAGGGATCCTCTATAAACTGTTAGCCAGCAATTCAAAAGAAAAAGCTGGTTTTGGTTTGCTGTGTTAGACCTGCACTGCTTCGGAACCAGCCTCAAACTCCTGGACCATCCATCACCCATGGATCTGACAAGCAAAAATATCTCAAAACTCGGGAAGAGGGTCTGGTGCTTAACCCATGCCACCGAGAGGAAAAGGGAGGTAGGGGGAGACTCCAGCTCATGGTCTGCTCTGAAAAGCCACGGAGAAGCTGTTACCATACAAATGTAATTCCACTGCCTTGCAAATCCACTCCACCTACACAGCAGTGAATTGGTTTCTCTGTGACAACGGCCAGCCCTGAAAATTGCTCTTGGGATTGGAAAAGAAAACGTAAGTTTCTTGTCTTCTTGTGCATTAGAACTGATAATACAGATCGTGCAGGCTAAATGTGACCCACAGCTACAACGCCCCGACCCTGCTGTTACCATTCAGTTTGCGAAGCAGGCACTGCTGGCAGCTCGGCGGGGTTTGGCTGATAGCACCATCAGCCACCAGCATGTCCCCCTCCAGCCGTGCCAGGCAGAGCACCCAGGACTGTATTTTTTGTGACTGCAGTCAGCAAATGTACTCCAAGCATGCACAGGGAATGGATATGCTGAATAAGAAAGTGCTATTTTAATCTGGGTTTGGGTTTTTTGTTGTTGTTTTTGGGTTTTTTTGAGAAACGGTCTTTTTTCCCTTTTAAATGACATCTCTGAGATGACATGGAGTGGCAGAGCTGGCAGGACCTGCTGCCACACCGGGGAGACCACCAATGCCAGCCTTGCTGATGTTCCAGGCAGTGGTTTGGAATGAAATGGGATGCCCGCACACACCGCCGGCACAGCATGTGGCATGGCATGGCCTGCAGCCTCCAGGACACAGCACAGCTCCTCTGCCCACCACCACAGTCCCCAGCATGGCCAGAGAAAACCCAACGGAGGGAGGATCATCTTCAAGGGGAAAGCAAGCAACATCCACCAAAACCTGCACAAGATCGGGTCTTCGGAAAATAAGCACCTGGATGAGCCCCTGTTCATGTTAGGAAAAAAAAAGGGGCCTTTGCTCACTTTCTCATTTACAAAGCTCATTAGCAGTGAGACTGGTGAAGGGGTCACTGGAAATAAAATCAGAGCCTCATTACTGACACAGATCCCCCCAGACAAGGGGATGGATACCAGCTCTCCATCTGAACTGCCTACTAGGGTTGCTCAGCTCAGCTCCTCTCTTCCGTTATTAATTTTAATAAAAAAAGAATACTTAATTAAATGTTTCTGGAGAGAGTAAACTGCCCTTTTTATTATTACATTCTGTTTTCTCAACAGCAGCCTTTTTGTCAGAGACTTCTCCCACACCAAGGTGTCAGAGGTGATGCTCTGAGTGCAGACGAGCCCAGCTCCTCAAAACTGCACAGGGAAGCTGCCACCAACCCCTGGCTCCCAGCTCCATTCCAGGTACCATGCACGCACGTCTGGATGCATCCAGAGGCAAGATCCAGGACCCTGGCCCAGCGCAGCTTCCCCAGGCTGCATCCCCAGCACCTGAGGCTGCAAGAAAGGCTGGTGGCTCAGGGCTGCAGAGGCCCCGAGCGAGATGCCCAAAGCCCTAATGACCCCCTTTATTTAGAGGCATCCTCACTCCTCACCGAGCAGCCTCTTCAGGGTGAGACAAAAAGATAACCTGAGGCACTGCCGAGGTACAAGCAATTGCCAGCATTTTAATGAGCTCCGAACTATGCACTGGCATGTATTTTATTTGCTTGTTAAAGCTCAGAAATGATACAAACACAGTAAACTCCTCTGTGTCTGTATTTATATATATATATTCAGACAACTTTGGCTTATTCTGCCTTCGCTTTCTTGGTCCAGAAGGCCCTCGGTGAGCAGCGCTCCTCCGCAGCAGCAGGACCAGAGCCTGGCTGTACACAGCCCAGTCTCCACAGCTGAGATTTATTCCTCCTTTCCTAATATTTTGGCAAAACGGGCAAAAAAGCTGGCTGCTGAAGCACCCATTGGCTCCAGGCAGTCTCTCTTCAGGGCCACCCCTGCCCCTCCTCGGGGCAGCGATGTCCTCGCCACCACACCAGCTGTGGCAGACCCCTCCCCGACACCCACCGCAGGGGAGCATCATCCCCAGGGGGAAACATTACAACTGTTTTCTGAAATAACAGTCATTATCTTCCCACTCCTTTTGCCCCTCCCTGCTTTCCCCCTGCTTCCTTTTTCCTTTCAAGATCATTAATCATTATTTTAGCCTCAGAAAATCAAACCCATCTGTCTTCCAGGCTCCTGTGCACACACTGCGATAGCTCACACTCCTTGGCTCGGTCGCCCCATGACGGGGGGGGCTGGGGGCTCCATGGAGGAGACCGAAGCTCTGGGCAACGAGGCGGCATCTCCTCAACTACAGGCACCACACAGCTCTCGCAGGGACTGTCTTGGGCAGGTCACTATGTGTATGTTCACATATCAATTCAAAGTGGGGTGGACTTGTTTCAACCAGCTGGTGGGATGCTATGCACACTGATATAAGTGTTCAGAGCTCCTGGAGCAAGGAAATCAAGCTAGTGGAAACCCTACAGCTGCCTTCCTTCCAGGAGTCACCAATAGCCCATTTTGGGATGCACTGGTATCTCCTGCCCATCTGAGAGTTTCCCTTCCTACTACAGCAGAGGCTGGCACATCCAAAACCCTTCGGGAGAACAGAAATTCAGCTCCCACCCCACCTGACATGCAGGGTACAACCCAGCCACAACACTACACGCCAAATCCTTCAAACCAAACCAAACAGCTCAACCCAGCTGTGACCACAACACACAAAGCATCCCAGTCTATGGGAGCGCAGAGGGGCAAGGGCTGGCACCCGCCAAGCCCTCCAAGGAACACCGCTGAAAAAGCCAACGGTGGAGAGAATGGGGCTTTTATCACCCAGACAACTACCTCCCAGCACAGGCAGAGACCTGAAGCTCACCCTGGTGCTTCCTGAGCTATTCCACTTGCTTTTAACTTTGGCCAGTGCTTGCAGACATGATGCAAACGCCTTTTGCAGCCCTGAAAGCAAAGGCAGGCAGGCAGGCAGTGGGCTCCCCACCTGCCCCTCCGCTCCCTGCCATGGCCAGCTACTGACCCCAGGGCCTTTTGCCATCCTTTGCTTCTCTCTCTGCCTCAAATCCCATTTTCATCACAGGTAGTTACCTGGCTTAACGAGATAAATCCAAAACCACAGGCTCCTTGGGAGGGGGGCTTGCTGTTGAGGTTCAGGGGGCTTCTGCTTCCAATCAGAATGTGCATAAGGAGTCATCTTCTGCTTCAAGGAGCCAGCTAAACTTTAAAGGGATTAGAAGATAATAGTTTCCTCCCCATCTCCCGCTTTCGCACGTGCATCTCTAACATAATTAGGTAGGTGCCTCATAAGGCAGGGACGAATGAGTTTTTATCTTTCAATGAACAACTGTCTGTCAGAAAAATGCAGACTTGATGAAGCTTAAGTGCTTTGTGGGATTCCATCAATTACATCTCAAAATTCATTGGGAAATTAGGAGAGCATTTAATTTTGAGAAAGTTGAGATGTTTTGGTTTCCATCACCTACATGTATTTTTATTTCAGGCTGTACACTGGGATAACGCAATATATAACAAAGCTCCAGATGATAATGTTGAAATTAAACATTTCACCTTCCTTCATAGAAAGGAGATGTTTTGAACAAAATTATTTTGGAATTTTCACATGTGGGGATTTCTGCACAGCACTTTGGTTTGGGGTGAAATTCCCAAACACCCACTTTCCTCCCCAAGAATATCTTTTCTCAGCATCATCCTCTTCCTTTGGAAGTACCTCTCCAATCCCCATGGTCCCTGAGCCACCCCTGGGTGTCTGGAAGGAGAACACTGAAGCGGTGGCCACTGCCCTGCTCCTTTCGTTCTAATCCCATTTCTCCTCAAAACAGTTACATTATTAAATTAAGATGTTTCTCTGCCCTGCTTTGCAGCAGCTAAGGAACATCCCATCATTTTGATGTGGAAGAGGGGAAAACAGAAGGATTATTTCCAGACAGGCTGCCCTAAGGCTAATATACCTGTGTGGACCATGCCAAATTTCTCTTCCTTCTCCATCTAAAAAGGCTGAGACCAACACCACACCAGTGTCACCGTGGGCCACAACTTCATTAAGAGACACTCTGGTAGAAGCTCTCCCTTCTGCATACTGCTGAGCCAGAGAAACCCCCTCTCCTGCCTGATGCACTGACCCCACAACCATGGAAAGGAACCACTCCCATTGTCCTCGAAGGCAAACAATACTTTTTTCTCTTACTCAGATTAGAAAGACATCTGCACTAGAGGAGCCTGAGCCCGTAAGCAGGGAGATGGTGACCATCAGCAGGATCTCATGGCTGCGCAGAACAGCAGCACCCACTGCCTGGCCTTGGTGGGCTCTCCTACCTCTTGCCAACACCTCTTCCAAGGTGGAACAGGTCCTGGAGCACAGCCATGCTGTGAGCCCTTCCACATCCCCCTGCAACATCTTTGGCTTCTGTGGCACAAGTCACTGTCTTCTGACTTAAAAGATGAACTCACCAACACCTGCAGGCATCACAGATGTTGCAGAACCATCAGACCACACCACCTGCACCCACCTGCTGCCATGAAGCTGCTCAAGCAGCAGGGAAACAAGTGGTCTAATTCTGCCACTACGTTAGCATGAGGCCTGAGCTGCCTTCCTCCCAAGCAGCTGGGCAGCTCGTGCCCTCCTGCTTCTCCAGGAGCCCCCCCCAGAGATAAGGCCCCGTCCTCAGAGGCATCACAGGGCTCACCTTCACTGCGCACCTGTACCTGCTGCTGCCTCCTGCTGTGGCAACGCCAAGGATGCTCAAGATGCCCTGGAGGGGAACTGACCACCTCCCTACCCAGCTCACATGCTGAGACCAAAGCTCATTTTCCTTAGGGGAAAAAAAACCATCACCTCATCCCTTTTACTCTTCTGCAGCTGCAATCCTGTCTTGCTGGAGCTCACAAACAGGCACAGCCATAGGGCAGCAGAAGAAGGCAACCCTCCTTCTCCCCAGGCAGATGAGAGGACTGGCATCAGCGAGCAAAGCCAAGCTGAGAGACAGGTGGGGAAACCTGAATTTAAGCCACATTACAGGTGTTTCCTTCAGTCCCTCAGGGCTAATTCACAGGTTTTCATCTCAAATTATAAATCACCAACACATGAGGGTCAAGCACTTTTCTCTCCTTCAGCATCCTCCCTCCGGGCTGAGCAGCTACTGCCGTGCTGGTAGGAGGGATCAGTGACATATATTCCTTCGCTGGCAATATTCTGCCTTATTCCTCCAGCACAGTTTCTCCTGGTTTGCTGTGATCCCTGCAAGATGGTATGAAATGCACGCTGAACTCTACGTGCAGAGCCAGCCCACCGGATTTATACAAGCTTGCTGGGATTTTATTTTCTTGGGAAATGCCTGTGGCTTCCCCAGAGCTGACAGCAATTCTAGGGTGTCACAGGGAAAAGCAATGTGGACACAGGTTTTCTAGAGCTTGGGGATTGTTTTGTTATGGTGCAAGGTAGGGGTCAAAGACAAGGCTTCAGTTTGCAATCCCAAGGTCTTGGCAAGGTTGCAGCTCCTACTTAAAGCTACCCAAATGAAAAAAGGCCTCCGATAAGAAAAGAACTGCAGAAAACCTTTATGCACGAATGCCATCTACTGGGTACACGTCAAAATAACAGAAAAGCCATGAGACTGGGGGGGGAAGGGGTCCCGTGGGAAGTGTGGGATGGAAGCTGAGTAGATGTCACCCCTCTGTGGGGGGACCCCTCTGCAGAGCCTTTGAGGTCTTCCAGGTGACACCTGGCATGCAGGATTTTAAGTCAAGCGACATTCTCTTTTCTCCCTCGCCAGCCCAAAGGGACTGTCCTCAGAGAGGCTCCACCACAAGTTACACACAAACCTGCTCTCCACGTTTTAACCATGTCCATTTAACGCCAAACAATTAGGTAATGGCAGAGCCCATGCCGCTAAAAAGCCCAAAGACAAATGCATCCCCAGTCCTCGCAGAATTACTGGAAGCTGTATTAAGGGCATGAAGGAACTGGTAACAGATGATGATTATATATAAAAGGAATAAGAAATCTTTGAGATTTGTGCTGTTCCCTGGTTGAGCTGCTAGGCTCCAGCTCTGCTGTGTATTAATTGCTTACAAGCCGGCATGTATATTTTATGCTCGGTACCTGCCTGGAACATTTGTTAGATTTAGCCTTGATTGATGAACCACTGATTATATACTTCTGTGGTCCTCAGCAAATTAATAAACTGTTGACTGGTAAAGATTAACAACATGTCATGATTTGTGAAACAGTGTCCAGAGTAAAGCTGAAGCAAACCTAGTGCTAAAATTAGTACGTGAATGCTCCCTGAACTATATAAAAAGGGGATAGCTTAATTAAATTACATCCCGATATTGCCCATAGCACTTACCAAATTGGCAAATTGAGTTCACAGCAGTTCAGCTTTAAAACTAACTGACATCCCTGCAAATTTGCAGCAAATGGTCCCATCCCTACTCACACTGGAAGCCCAGCTCTCACCCAGCAGACTCCGGGAGCAGAGACGGGATGAGGAGGGGACATACTGTCCAGTGCAGGGACCAGGACAGAAGGTGCCTTAAGGTCACGTGCCAGGACTGCGGCAAGCTCTGACACTCAGCTCCCATCGCCTGCAACCCCACTCAGTGCCATGAGCATGACCTGGGGCTGAGGGCAGCGCTGCCTGCCCACCCGCTGGCTTTTCCCCAAGCAACGGCCATGGGCCACAGTCAGAAACAGGGGACGGTGTCCTCCAGACCTCTGCTCACAGCCCTGCCACTGCCAAAGACCTACAAGCAGGTGATGTGTGTACAACATTACATGGAGCTGGGAGGGATGGAGCACTGTGACTCTGGCGTCAGCCCAGTGGGAAGCAGGAGAGACATGGACCCCAGGTGGGATGTAGCAGCCATCTCCAACCTCCCCCCAGGGAGCTCATCTCCGCTGTCCTCAAGCTGCAGCTGGGACTGAGGAGCCGGGGGGCTTCACCCCACAACTGGGAGCTGTGGAGAGAGGCAGAGCCACCTCATGCTCCTGCAGTGGGGAGAAAAAGGGGTGAGGAGCAGAAGGAGAGATGGGCACCTCTACAGCTGTCTCCTGTCCCCATGGGATTCATGGCCTCGGGGAGCCTGGTGTGACACAGGAGGACAGGGGGTCCCATGTGTCACCTTTCACCCATGGTTCTCAGGGAGGGAATGGACCCCAGGAGAACAGCTCCTGCTGCTTCTCCTTTCTCTCCCCGCTGCCTGCTGTACACAGTTTGTTCTCTTTGCATAAAGCCTCACTTAGGCATTACAGAGGCGGGGGGGTATTTTCCCCCAGTGACACAGTTTTCAATTTCTGCCTCTCTGCGCGCCAGCATGGCCAGTGCTAGACCTGTAATTTATTGACAATTTCTATCTTAATATATCCTGACTTTTAGAAAGAGGCATCCCTTCCCAGCGGCATGGGGCAGAGTCCCAATTGCTTCTGACAGTGTCTGGGATGCACGTTGGCATTCAGCGCAAAATAACACCCCAAAAAAGAGGGACACCCCCCCAAAAAAAAAAGACTAGAAAGGCAGATGCTCCCTGGGAAAGGGAACAAAAAAAACCCACAAAAAGCAACAATGGGAAAAGAAAGGAGGGAAGGGAGAGGAGCAGCAAGGGGGAGATGGCACCAGGCGCTGCTGGTGACACATCAGGCTGTCGTGTTAAATGGCCTTAACAAGCAACTGGAGAGGGGGATAATGAAAATGCCACCCCCGGGACAGCACCGCTCTAGCCTGACCTTTCCTGGCTGCCGTGTCTAAACATCTTCAATAAATAAAGAGACACTTAAATCCTGCCTCTGCTGAGGTGGGAGGGCTGGGGCGGGGGGTCTCTGCCTGTGGCAAGAGGGAGGGGAAGGGGCAGAGGGGTTGCAGGGGGCTTTGCAGCAGCAGGCACGTGTTCGCTGTGGGCCCCCTCAGGGGTCACCACCTGCTGCTGGGCAGGCAGGGGCTCCTACCACAGACAGACGAGAAGGGATGCTCCCAGGCTTCCCCCGCTTTCCCAAGGCTCTGCCCCTGTGTCTCCGTGTGTTGTACCAGACTCGCACAAGCTGCTGCACGCAGGGAAATGGGGACTTTGCTGTTGAGGTGAGATGGGTTAGAGGTGGGAGAGGTGCTGAGCTCTGCTGCTCCCACCTGCAACAGCAGCGAAACCCCTCTGTGCATCGATAGCTGGGAACGATACAAAGCCTCTGCCCAAAGCTAATGGTCTAGGGTCTAACAGGTCTTGTGGAGGGGGGAGCAGGGAACTGCAAAACCTGGGACGCAGCAGTAGATTGTTTGGCTAGATGTGAGCACGTGCAGAAACAAATCAGAATTCTGAGGGTGTCAGAGGGGGAGATGATGGGGAGATGCTTCATCTTTCTCCCATGCTGGCAAGCAGAAGGCAGGAGAAAAAGCGAGACTGTTTTCACCCTGTGCTTTCTTGACAAGCAGGGAAATGACCATCAGCCTTAAGCATTTTTCTTTTGCTCATCTCAGTCCCCAGACTGCTTCCCTCAGGTCCTTAAGGCAGATGTGATTTGCTGTGAAGGGCCCAGGGGTGGAGGGGGAGTCCACCACCAGCACACACATCCCCTTGGCCACATCCCCAGGGAGGCAGCAGCCGACGTCCCCCTCGGGCTTACCCCCGCCCTGCCCCCGACCAGACGCCAGCCCCAGGGGCCAGCAGCCACAGTACCTACCACGCAGCCTGTCGAGTCCACCTTGCGATCCGAAACGCACTTGAAGTTGCGGGTACAGCCACCGTTGTTGCGTGAGCAGTCTCGCACTGGCCCAAAGGAGGAGAGCAAGTCATTGATGGTTTCAAAGTAGGTGGACAGCATCGCTTCTTCCCTTGGAGAGAAAAGGCACCGTTAGGGCCAGCAGGGAGCAGGCAGCACGTGGTATGGGCAGGGCAATCCATGAAGAGAGCTGCCCTGGCAAAATCACAGCGTTTTAATTAGCAAACCTGAGTCAAAGGAAGCTCCCCAAGAAAAAGTAAGGCTTTGTGATTATCCTATATATAATAAATCTGCTGCATAACTCTGACATCCTTGATGAAAATCAACCAGTTAAGGGGTTTCAAAGATACTATCTACCATTTTCAAGCAAACTACCAACTAAGAGATACTTTATTAGTAGCCTGGAGTTGTGTGTGAATCCAGCCCTATACTAGACAACAGTGAATCCACAACAATGAAACTCGTCCTGAACGTTTCACAGCTGGGCCAAGCCTCCCTGAGCACCCACACCTCATTCATCGCCGGGGGACGCTGCCAAAGCTGGAAACTTGGCTTCGTGCTTGCTGGGCTATGGATGTGGGGGCTCACCCCTGCTTGGCTCCAGGGGACAGGGGGACCCGGAGCAGGGGACGCAGGGGTGGGTGCAGGCACAGCTCTCTGCTGCACTGCTCCAGCCCGTGACAGCTCTGCAAAGCTCCGGGCACGGCTGCGCTGTGACACCCCTCTCTTACGCAAGCAAGAACCATAAATACCAACAAATTCAATGGCCGTGTAAAGCCTTGGGAAGCTCCCAGCCCTGCCTCTCCGAGCTGCGCACACAGCAGATTTTGTCTGTGACAAAGTATTCAGGCACTTCGCTTTCTGCTGGGTTCCTGCAAAGGGAACACAGATGCTTGTCAAGAGCTTAAAGCATCTCCAAGGTATTTTTCATCTTCAAAGCACATTTTATATAGTAACCAATACCTGCAACCTGTCTTGGGTAACAGATCCTGTCACCCACTTACCAACAGGGGAGAGACAAAGCGATTTACCCAAGGTCACAGAACAAGTCACTGATGGCAGCGGACTTGACCTCCACAGGCTATTTATTAGATCTTTATACACAGGGGTCTGCAAATAAACACTGACCCCTCTGACCTTAAAACATCCCCCGAGGCAATGCTGGGAGTCACAGGGTCATTTATTCCCCTTTAGCATCTCCCCTGCTCTCCCACCAGGACCTAAAAAGCCACACAATGAATGAATGCCCAGTTCGAGCCTCCCTTTTTTGGGTTGGGGGTTTTTGGGGGGTTTGTTTGGGGGTTTTGGGGGTTTTAATTTGAAAACCGTGTGGAATATTCAGCAGCCCTTGAAGACCACAGCACTGCTCTCTGGAAGCAGCACTGCATTATCTATCAGCAGAGGGCCCCTGCGCACACACATGCCGTCACACTCACGCACAGAGCCCTGCCAACACCGAACGCTCGAAAAAAATCATGAGTCAGCCATAAAAAAAAAAAATAATAATGAGATTGGCATAAAAATGATGAGATTTTAAAAATAAATCAATCACTGGGTGATTTTTCCCCCCCCTCCCCTAAATTTGCCTTCTGCTTTCTGAGCCTTTAGGGTGTAATGGAGCTTCTCTCTGCAAACTTGAGGGCTAGAAACTACCCAGAGACCAAACCCAAGAAATAAAGCCCTGTGCAGTAGGGCCAGTTTTCCAGGCAATTGCAGGATTCCAGAAGCTGGGACTTTCAACAAGAAAAACACCATAAAACCAGCAAGACTGATAAGTCGGCACATCCCTGCTCAGACAGAGGTGCAGGGCAGCTCCTCCGCTACCGTGGGTCAGGGCAGACGAGTTACCCCAGCACCAGGGTCACTCCATGCCCACCCCAGCATCTCCAGCTGCATCAATGCCCCACGTAGCAAATTCATGTCTGTGTTGCCCATTTTCACCCCCAATTAATGCTTCCCAATTAACTTTTCCCTCTTGGTGATCATGCTTCAAATATTCCCCCCTTTCTTGGCCCATCTCCTAGATTTTCCAGCATATTTCGAGCTGAATCTCCCTCTGTCCTTTCTTGGTCATGTTTCAAATATCAGTAGAGACCCTTTTCTATTAGCACTCTGTTCCCACCAGAATTTGCAGCTCCTCTGAAGTGAGGGAGTGTGAAAGGCAGAATATATTAGATCAGGGCACTTATTTCTGCTGGAGAGATGCGGGGAGGGAAAGGGCATATTATTTACTAACCAAAAACACTGTTTAATAATGTAGGGATAATTATTTATTAAAAAAAAAAAAAAAAAAGAAAAAAAAAAAAAAGCAACAAACCACGATAACTCCTCCACCACCCACCCAGAAAGCTCAGCCCCATCTGCTCCTCTTGAAGGGTTTCTCATCGTAGGTGGACTGCAAGGAGAACCGTGCCTCTGTCCTCCCTCCTGGGTTTTCCATTTGGCCACCAAACAACCAGAAGCTCCTGCAGCTCCCACGTCACTGGAGGGAGAAGGCGAGGAGCTACAGCTGCCTTGGGTGGTACAAAGGAGACTCTGGGGCTGGATCCTCGGCCGGGGTAGCTCCAGAGAGCCAGAGTCCTGCCGGGAGAAGCCAGCTTGTTATGCTTTTTACTAAAACCTGGAAGCCCGAACTGATCTTCTGCCCTTGGGAGGACAGAGGATGGGAACAGGAACCTGGCTCTCCAAAATAGTGCCTGCATAATGGATGACCCAAAACAAAGCAGGGGCAGGGGCTGATGAGCTGGAATGAGTCATTAAGCTTATTAAAATATTAACCCTGCTGGAAGGTGGGGCAGCACAGCCGGAGGGAAGCATTCAAATGTCACCTGCGAGAGGAGCGGGGTGATGGTGCTGCCTGCAGACGGAGGGATGCTGCTTGGCCGGATCGTGTCTGCGTCGGCCATCGTTAGATTAGAGCAGCATCACTCCCACGTGCGCCCTGACAGGGGGATGTCAGCAGATGAGAGGGCTGACGTGATGCTCGGAGTGAGCTGGGATCAAACTTGCTTTTGTTTTTCTCCAGAGGGGCCGGTGGAGGCAGGCTCAGTGCGGGTAGGTGCTGCCAGCCTCAGCAGCTCCTTTTAGTTTTGGGGGGTGAAGAGCAATAATTCATTACTTGCCTCCCGCAGTGACAATGGGACAGACAACACATGGCACGGAGCAGATGACTTTCCACCCACACAGCTCCAGCGGTGACCGCTGCCCATCCCTCCCTGCCCCTGTACGGGACTGCGGCCCCCAGATCCCAGCGCCAGCCCTGGAGAGAAGGCAGTGCCGACAAGGCAGGGGACACCTGAGGAGCGATGGCAGTGTCTGGCCACCACTGCACGGTGCCCACTGGGTCAGCTGTCCCTCCTCACTGCCCGGACATGCCAGATTAGAAGAGCCCTGATGGATGAATCACTTTCCCTGCCGTAAAGAGCTGCCTGCAAAAGAACAGCTTTTTTCTCTTGTTCTCCATCTATCTGTATTGAATTTCACTGAGTAACCCCCAGATCTATTCTGACAAGGCAGGATGGAGGAGATGGGCTCTGCAGTTTGTGCCATGCCCAGAGCACACCTGAGAGCTGGGGGAAGCTGCTGGTGGCCCTGGCCAGACCCAGGCACCAGGGAGCAGGCAGGGCTCAGCACCCGGCATACTGGGAGGACGGGGCAATTCCCCACCACCCTGAAGCAGATGCCATGTCCTGTTGTCCTGTCAAAAAGGGTATTTTGGAGGAAGTGACCTAATTTCTGGTGCCAGATTCTCTCTGCAAGCACATGCATGTCTATGAACACACACATGCTCGCTCTTTAACTCTCCAGACCTCCCAAAGACACACACAGATGCCCAAATGATACACTTATAAATGAAAGGCACTCCCCTCCCTACCAGGGCTCATTGATTATGTACCCAGCACCAGTAAAACCCACTTTTCCAACAATTCCTTCAGCATGGTGCCCAACAGCAGGGCTCCCTACCTGGCTTTGCACAGCTCCTGTGGTACAGACCATGCCACCCATCCTCAACCTCAGCCCCGTGGCACCTCCCATCACCCACACTCGCTTCAATTCCCTTGAAAATACTTTTCTCCATCCTCCCCCTGTGTTGCAGGCCCTCATTAATGAGGCAGATTCAGTGACAAATATTGCTGGGGGTTATTTATTCATGAAATACCAACACCATGCAATTCTCAAAGCCTCCAAAGCACTCTTCTCAGAATAAGCTCCCGAGCTTTGCAGCAGCTCTTCTCTGTAGCTCATTCTGGAAGGGGATTAGCAGGTGTTATCCAACTCAGCTGCCCCTTTTTATTGCCTACTAATGGTTAAAGACTTCGGTGTCTTACAAAGTTAACCATCGCTGGGAAAAAAAAAAAGAAAGAAAAAGATGCAAGCTGGGGACTTAGCCAGTGCTGCTTTACTATGTGCTCCCTCAACTGCTTGGAGAAGGACTGGGGGGAGATTTGGGGTCCATGAGCTTCTAAAGAGGGCCCACTAGCAGCAAAAGGCATGATGCTGTGTCACCTGCAGCTTCACCCCAAAGGAGGGACCGGTACAGAGCAGGGACCCAAGGCCACCTGGCGCAGCCCAGCCAGGGTGCCTCGTGTCCAGCAGCTGGCACTGCTTCCTACTTCCACTAGCAAGACCCCACTCAACAAGGAACTTCAGGGCTGATGCACTTGCAAACCAGGACAGAGAAATTTCCACCCAGATTCTGCATTTTTCAGCCTGACAGCTGCTTGCCTGAGAAATTTTGACCAGCTGGTCAAAAGGGCTGGTCTCCTTACTGTCGGGAGCCCACCAGAGAGGTGTCTCCCTGCACAGACTTTGCTCCCTTTTGCCATTATTCTCAGCTAGGGGTTAAATCTGATGTCCTCTGCCTTCTTCCATTCTTCTTCCCTGTCCCATCAGGTCATCTCACCCACTGCTGGCTTTACATGGAGGGACCCTCAGCCTTTGCCCTGTGGATGCTCATGTGGGAACCCAGGGCTGCTTTCCCCTTCTAGTCCCCATATCCAGCCCCAAAAGCTCAAGCCAAGCACCTGTCCCTCTGGGGATGTTTCCAGGAGGAGCTGGATGCCCTCCTTGGGGAAAAATGCCTCTGAGGCCACAAACACAGCCCCAGACCTGCAACAGCTAAAGTCCCTGTCCGCGTGGCTCCCCAGCAAATGCTCTCTCTGAGCTCTCACCTTTTCCACTCCTGTCTTCCTCTGCTCCTTTACTCTTCTCCCTCATATCTCTTTTTCTCCAGTAAACCCCTACCTTCCTCTGCTAATCTGGATAGCGCTGAAATCATTAGTGATGTTGCCAAACTTCCTCGAATTTCAGAGTAAATGGTTCAAAGATATTAATGGGATCGGTGGAAGTGGGACCTGCACGAGCCTTTTTGCTGTGCAAATGGTTCTACCTCTGTTTTGCCTGAAGCCATATGGGTTGGAAACTTCTTTACCAGCCATGAATTGCAAATGCTGGGTGGAACAGCGAGCTGGGAAGGGTAGGATCCCTCAGCTGCAAGCCTGAAATATCAAATTGGAGGGGGAGTTACAGACTGTAGCAGAAACAAAGTTAACCCAGCTCTTCATCCCCGGCTCCCTGCGCTGCAGCGCCTGGGCTTGTTAAGGCTGGGCAGAGCTCAGCGTGTTCACACAATGCCCAGCAAGATTCATCACAGAAATGGGCATGAAGGGTCCGCCTGCCTTATCGGCATGCGTACCCAGCTGAGGGGGTACTGCAAAACTCATAATCACATTTTTTATAAAAGCATTACATATAACCAATAAAAAGTCAAATTGCACCTGCAAAGCCCAGCGTTCAGAAGTGAAGCGCTGGGATTTGATCAGCGTGTGGGGCTGGGACCCTGGCTGCCAGCAGACCCCCGGGGACCCCTCGGTACCACCCCCATGGCCCTGCCCTGCTCTCAGCACGTCGCATTCCCACTCTCCTACTAGGCAGGGCCATCCCTTCCCCTGGGGGTTTCCCCTCCCGGGGACTGAGCGCCCAGGACCCCCAGCATCTCACAAATGTTAGTTTATATTCACAGCCCCTCTATACACTGGGTATTTTCTTCGTGCTTAAGACAGGGAGCCAAGGCAACAAGAGATCAGGATTAAAGGCACTCACCACTGTGGGATGCCCAAATGGAGATGCTTTCAAAGTTATTTTTAGTACTTTTAGCACTTCCCACAGTCACAGTACAATTCCAACTGGGTTTGACTGCACCATCGGCTCAGCTGTTCTGTACAGAGGGCCATCCAGTTAAACACCCAAATTACAATGAACAGGCAGTAAATGGTCATCTGAGAAAAGTGGTCTCCAATTTAAAAGCAAAAGAATATCTTTCTTCCACAATTTCAACCCTCTTTTAATACTGCCTGCAACGAGAGACTGTTTTCTCTACAGCCTCTCCTGCACCCACTACACCATTCCCCATGTCTGCAGTGACTGCAGCAACCATCTCCCGCAGCACCGAGCCAAGAGCTATCTCCCAAGCAAGTCCATCCGCACACTGACCAAGCTGGGATGCTCTGGAAAAGTTAATCTCCAGCCCCGACACTGGACAACCTGGGAAGGTGGTGGCAGCTTCTAACTTGGGGACTTCACGATCTGAAACTCTGGCATGCTTGAGCTCCCATCTTCAACCAGCTTTCTCAGCACAGTGCCTGACGATGTGCACGCATGCAGCAAATTTATCATTTTATACAGAAAAAATGAGTTTCTGCCCAGCGCACCCACAGACTCTAATAGTGCTGGGAGGTTTGAGGAAAAACCACCATCCACATCATAAACTGGAAAAAATCATTCTTACTTGAGTGACACTGGAGGAGGCACTCCAGTGGAGCTACACTGACATACCACAGCTGATGAGCTGCTTACTATAAATTTTCTGGGTAGTCTCACTTGTTGTGGTAATACCATAATGAAGACTTGCAAAAATGCTTTCCCAAAAACCTTGAGGTTGAAAACATGGAAAATTCCCTACCAAGCTTCAATAATTTGCTAGATATTCAATAAAACCATCGCTCTGCCAGAGTGTTTTGAAGCTCACTTCAGCAACCAGAAGGGCCAGAAATTTAATTACAGCAAAGCAAAGCAAAAACAAACACACCAGAATAAAAGCAAGCTCAGAGAGCCCACCAGACACAGCACATAGTCCAGGGTTTGCTCCAGCCTGCCCCCCCTCCTTCCCCGCTGCAGCCCCCTTGGTGGCGGCTCTGACGTATGAAGGACCAGGATGTCACCAATGAGATAAATAAGACAGTTTTAATTCTGAGCATTTTCCCCCTATTTCAGGGAAGCATCGCGGTTGCGGCTTCAACCCCATGCAAGCCAAAGGCAAATGCAGGCAGTGCTGGCTCAGTCTCCCAGGCAACCTCAGCGCTGGGAGGTTTAAGAAAAAGTGCATGAGCCTTAACAGAGATGATAAAGCATGGTCAGTAAGCATGCTGGAAATTACACGTGCCAGCACCCACTTTGCTGTGACTTTTAATTAATCCCAACTTCAGCGGGTTGCATTCCCTGCATGGTGGCGGTATCATCAGGATGCTCTTGTGCATCAGGCAGCTTGACAACAAAATGTGGGATGGGATGGGATGGGATGGGATGGGACGGGACAGGGGCTTGAAGCACAGCAAGCACCCACACTAAACACCTGGGAACACCTGCTGGGAGGAGAAACAGCACTGCCAATCATCTGACTACCCTGACCACCCCGGCATGTCACAGCAAAAGGGATGGGCACTGCTGTAGGTCCCCACCACATTCTCCATTTATTTAAGATACTGCCTTCCCAGCCATCTTAAAAGTCCCAGCGTTTATTCTCCTGTTTTACATCTTTTAGGAGCCTTGACAGCCACGTCCTAGCAGATCACACGGGCTCAGCCCTGCACACTGCACCAGGCAAATGTCCCTGCTCCTGCCCATTTTCCACCTGCTCCTCATTACCTTCAGCAGGAGCTAGTTCTTCAAGGTGAGGATGTGATTCCCCGTTTCAAAGGTGTCCAGCACTGACAGAACTACCTCCCCCCTTCCATGCAACTGCAGAGCCCAGCTCCCCACGGCTATTGCCACAACTGCTCCTAACACCCCACCTAATGTTCTCAGCTTCAAAGGAATCCATTTCCCTTTGTTGACGATGTCACCAGCCAGAGCCAGACACACCTAATTCAGTTTTATTAACTTTAGTTATTAAGTTATGAAGCATGCAAAATTATCTGAGCTGAGCCTGACCTCTCCCTTCCCCTCCAAACTTCAGCTGCAAAGGAAAACGTTACAATGTGAAATCTAAAAGTTCAAGAAGTGGCAGCACAGGAAAAGCACAGTTTCAACATCTTAAGAAATTAAATAATGAAAAAAAACATAGCGTTTAGAGCACCAGGAACAGAAACCTCCAGGCTCAGTGAGAAGCCACCTGGCCCCTCACGCCACTGCAACGACACCTTTTGGTGAGGCATTCTAGGCTGCTCAAATATTAATAATTTTAAAAGTTAATAGTTGTAGAATCTGCTTTTTCAACACAGAATCAGTAGTAGTATAATATATTAATTGAAAGCAATTCACACTAACTGATGAAGTAATATGTTTATCTAGTAAAATGGATCACTATTGGCACAGGGGTTATCAGTAAAGACAGCAATGAATAATTAAAAAACACATAAATGAAAATTATCACATGATTTCTCTATGCTACTTACTATTTTTACTAGCTCAGTTTACCCAGCGATTTGTTCCCTCCCATCCTCTCAAAACATCATTTTCAAAACAGTGAACTTGTAAATACATTTCCAGCTTCAATTTAGAAATAAAAAGCAACCAGAGGGTATTTTTTATGCTCAGAGATAATACTGTGCTAACGAAGAAGGAAAAGATCTGTGCAGAAGGGGAAGGGAGAGACCTCAGGGAGGGCTCGGGGCTCGCCACGGCTTTGAGCCGAGCAGACTTCGCGGATGCCATTGGCAATATCCAAAAATACTTCTAACACCCCTACCAATTAAACACTGACCCCAGGACCCCGGCAGCATGCAAGTGGTGGCCAGGAGTCTCATGGGCTTATTCGGAGGGACAGAGCAAAAAGACACCATGCCATAGGAGGAGAAGAGAGGAGCAGCAGCTGGGGGAGAAATCTGGTTTGATGTTGATTAAAACCCCAGTTCTGACCCCAGAACTGCATGTCATGACCAAGGGCAGGGACCTCGGAGGACAAGGGAGGCCAGCCTGGTGCCAGATCCTCCATGGGGATCACGTTTCTGCAGGAGCTCGGCAGGGAAGCGGCACGGGCTCTGCTATCACCCTGCCTTGCTCCTGTAACCTGCTGCTGGGATGCAACCCAGCCCTGCCACCCAAATCCAGGGCAGCTGCCAAACGCAGCACCCCACAGACAAATTTACAGGGAGCAAAGCCCTCTGTGGGGGATGCCATGTCCAGGCTATCTCCACCTGGATGGTGGGATGTCCACTGGCAAAAGGATCCTGCAGAGCATCGGCTCTGCAATGCAAAGCCAGACCAAGTTTCCAAGGAAAGCCCACGTTAGCAGGGCTGCAGGTATGATGGGCACTGCCAAGCCAGTGAGACGTGGAGGTCCATCAGGCATTCTGTGAACGGGAGCCACTGCCATGCAAAGCAGGTACGCGCCCACAGAAGAAATATAATAAAGGAAATTACCAAGGTTGCAATGTTGCGTACTCAAAAATTAAGAAAATGTGAGAACTAAGGGCAACCTTAATGCAGTCTCTAGTAATTATACACTTTGATGAAGGTGTTGATTGCAAGACCACATACAGGAGGATTATCTGAAGGACCTGTCTCCCCAGATGCCCAAGGTGATGGGGCTGAGCTGCAGCCACGTGCCTCTGGATGCCTGAATCCACCCAGAGCTCAGCATACAGGCATCCCCAACCCCCTCCCCCCCCCCTCCCCCCCAGGTACCTATGAACATGCACAGGCTTCTCAGCACCCTACAAACAACTTCACCTGCAGCTTCTCAGTATCTTGTTTTCCCTTCCCTTCCCTTTCCAGACACATAGCTCCTACTTTATTGTACTCTATTCAGATGCTGTTCTGCATGCACAATTACTCAGCTTCTCATGGGTTGCTTATGCTTTGCTCAACACCAAAAAGCAGCAGTATTTCACAACCAATAAAGCGATTAAGTTCCCAGTCCCCCTGTTATCATCCCCATTTTACAGACAGGGAGCTAAAGCCCAGGCACGATAATGTAAAAAACATCCATTACATTACATGCACCAAATTTGAGACATTTAGACTTGATTTTTCAGAGTGCTTAGCATTAAATGACACTTCCCCTGCTCAAAGCACAGCTCTCATTGACTTCAGTTGAAGTTTTTACAGCTCCACATTAATGCAGATCATTCCCAGAGCAGGTTCATCAGCTGTGCTGAGAGAGGCAAAGGTGAAAAACTGGGATATGATCATGCCATTAAAGACGGTTCCATAATGCATATGCACAGAGGGGCTGCCTGAAGGCTGCACAGCAAACTGACCCTGGCACCTCCTGGCTTTGGAGTTTTGCAAACTTGATAACGTTTGCTGAAGATGAGCCTAATCAGGGGTTTATTCTGGGCAGGGAGGAAGGGGAAGGTGTTCAGTCTGGAAAAAGAGGACATTTTGCAGCAGCAGCTGCAGGATGCAGCATCGCTCAGCCTTTAGTGTGCAGAGCTCTCCCCGGGGCAGATCCCCACGGCAGGCTCCTACCAGCACGCTCACCGTTCCCTTCCCCTCCTGTGCCAGTATAGCCCATTCCTCACCCCTATACGCCCCGTCCCCCTTCCCCACTAGACTCAAACTCGGTGGTTTTGGCCATTTGCTGTCTGCCTTCCTCACGGCCTCAGCCAGTGTTTCGAAGCAAGGATGCTCAGCCGTGCTCGGGCGTGGAGGATTGCTGCCAACACTTGCTGGTAAAATCAAACAAGACTTCACGCTGTGTGCAGCAATTCAAGTTTTTCAAAAGCACTTTTAAGCTGCCCAAATTAAGGCAATTCTTCACTTGTAAAATAGAGACCCTCCACAAAACTTGCACCTCAATCCTCTGCAACAGTTTTGCCTGGGGGAGAAAGAGAAATCTTAGAAAAACAAGCAATCGAGCAAAAGCCTAGACAGAAGGCCTGGGATCTCTCATCCTAAATTATTAAAGGCTGAAGACATCGTGAGATGGGTCAGGCCACCACAGCACCAAGGCAAGTGATTGCAGCCCTGCCTGGGCTTGCTGAAATAAAACAGAGATTCCCATAGATTCTATGTGGCAGGGTGAAAAATGCCATTAATCTCACTGCTGTGATGAGCTCTGGGCATCTCCTCGCTACCTCATCCGTATCTGCTCCCGACACAGACCTGACCAGACACTGGAGAGGAACTGAGCATCATCCAGCCACCTTCCCCTTGCTTTGCCCTTCAAAATAATCAGCCATCAGCAAGCAAAGATTTCAGGTCCCTGCTTGTTCACCATCCCAAAGAAATGAGCCTAGGATGAGCTAAAGGATTCTCCCTTTTAAAACAGACATATATTCTAGCCCAACAGAGAGCTTGGCTGTGGCAGTTTTCATCTCTCCACCCTGCTTTCCTGACTGAGAAATAGGGAATTTGCTTGCTGGTGGGAACTTGGAGGGGCCAGAAAGACAGAGGGGAGCTGGAAGGACCCCAGCCCAGGTGCCAGTGCCATTCCCTGCTCCTGTGCCTCAGCCCCGGGGCTTGCACAGCTCCCCCAGGTGCTGCAGCTCATCCCCCAGCTCCACAGATGCAGAGATGTCCTACAGTGACCCATGGGGTGCTGGGGACAGACCCAGTAGAGGGTACGGCATGGGGGGCTGTATCTGCCTTCAGTCACCATGAGCATTTTGCAATGGCAAGTTTGAAAACCCCAGCTTGGGGCTCAGGCTTCAGCATCTCCTGGGGCACAAATGAGTCACTGGGGTTCTCCTTCCCTTTTATAACCTTTGAGGGTATTTTGTGCAAGTTTTCTGTTCTAGTGGGCTCTTCTGGATATGACTTTGTAGCAATCTGTGAGGGTCACCAGGATAAGCTGGACTTTGCAAAGAAACTGGGAGAGGGAGGGGGTTCCTCTTTAGCCTGGGTTTGCCTGTGCCCAGGCACCAGGACCAGCCACATCCCAGACTCAAACACTCATTACACAGCAATTGTGGGTTTTTTTTTTTCAAGATACATATAACGTGCTTAGATGCGGTGGTGATAAGCACTTTAGAAATGCCAATAGAATTAGATTAGATAAATAGGAAACAGCAAAGGCTGCTGGATCAGATATCCATGCCCTGATTTTTCACAGATGCTCCTATCGATCCGCTGGGAACAAACGGCATCAAGCCTCTAAGAAACTGGGTGCTGGGGATCAGCCATCTCCACTCAGGCAGGGATAAGCGCTGGGACTGCAGATCCCTGCCCTGATGAGATGCTCGCTGCAGGCAGGACAGCCCATGGAGGAGCAAGCCCCTGAAGACCACAGCAGCTCAGCATCCTCATGCAGCTCAAGGGTGACACCAGGCTCTGCAATGAAGCTCCATCCAGCTAAACCCTGACAAAAGCTACACAGATTGGTGACCTTCGTCAACCTGTCTGCATCCCAGGGATCTCCACACCCCATCCACTCCAGCCTGCTCCCTACAGACCTGGGGCGCGGGGCACACTGCTCCAGCCACAGCATGGGTGGGCAGTGTCCCATGGCATGGGGGTGCGTACAGCTGCACGGAGGCAGGGGTAAGAGCCCATAAGAAGCAAAAGTAGAGCTTTCTAGAGAACCAAACCCATGAACTGTATTTTAGAATACCGCACACCGGGGTTGGTTACTAGGGATGCATTTATGCATACATATACATATATGCATAGTTTTGCTACTATATATAGCACCTTCTATCACCAATGCTCACTGGCTTTCAAAAAGCCCAGTGAATGTCCACAGACAGAGGAACTGAGGCACAACTAGATTATTTACAGCTTATTTCCAGAAGTACTCTTTGAAGTTGCAATCCAATTAATTTTATACCTGGGGAAAGATTTGCATAGGGATTTTCCATCCACATGGACAGATTTTTTGAAAGGACTCAGCTGTTATCTAGGCACCCAATGCAGACTGTGTTTTCCAAGGTGCCCAGCATCCATTAGCAGCTCCTTGAAGTTCAGCCAGGTTTGTCACAAGGGCAGCACTCTCCTTGGTAAGCCCCTGGTCCCCAAGCCCTTCCAAGGACACCACCACCATGGGTTCAGTCTCCAGAGATGACGAGCACCCCGATCTGCTGCTGCCTTTGGTAGGGACACATCTAACCCCTGCCTGGTAATGTGGGCACCTCAGAGCAGATCATTAACTACCACAGAGAAAATGGGGTTTTTTGCTGATTTAAATCCCTGAACAAGCTCAGCCCAGGATCAGAGAGATGCCACTGCTGGCATGGGGGAAGTGATGGGCATCAGTGGCTGGGGGAAGGCCAGGACCACCCTGTGCAGTGGCCACATCTCATTAAATCACCTTGGTTATGACCTATGACTGCACCCACACTGCTGGGAGGGTTTGACTTCCACCTCTCCTGCAAAGATGTGCCACCACAGCAGTGAGGACCACCTGAACAGGCCTCAAAGCAGCCACACGCTGTCCCCAGCTTGTGAACTCCTTGGGCCAGAAGCTGCATTGAGACCTGCACTTGCTGCAGTTCTCTTCAATGCACTTCAGTGAACCTTTCCTGATTTGCGTCTTAAAATACCCCAGCAGAGAGTTGAGCAAGCCTTTCTCCTTCCCCTTTCACACCCCCATGGCAAACCACAACCCCCGAGAGCCCACAGTACAGTGTCTGAAAATCTCTGATCCGGATGATGGCTGCAAAGCATTGCCCTTCCAACTTTTGAGGAAAAGACAAAGCTTCAAATGCACGTGAGACCCCCAGAGACCAACGTTTCACAAACAAACGGCACCCAGTGGGAGGGAGCGGGCAGCCCTGGCTGCAGCAATGCCTGCCTGTAATGAGCTGACCCGCAGGCTTTCTCCTGGCTCTCCAATTCATGGGGTAAATGCTGTACATTTTTACACTTGCCTGCAGCCATATCGTATAGTGAAGGCTGTCGAGCTGTGTCCAGGGCCAGGTGGGTTCAGAAAAAAAGGATGATCAGCATTTAAAAGAAAAAAGAAAAAAAAAAAAAAAAAAAAAAGAGAGAAAAATCTGGCACTGAACTCTGTTGCATCCATTTTTGTTCCTCCTGAATCAAATTGGCTGCCATCGAAGCAAACAGCAGCTGAAGAAAACATTGACTTTCTGTTTGGGTCAATAAACAAGATAAATTGAGCAGGGAGTAGAACGTGGAACAGGGAACATCATCATTTACCTGAGGAAGTGAGAGGGTTAAAGGCAGAGAGGCTGAAGCAGGGCACACATCCATCTGTATCTCATGTAAGGGCATCGCACCTCGGAGCTCAGTGCTGGGAGGCAGGAACTGTGCCCGCTTCACTGAGGCTTGGGAAAATGCTGTGGGACTGGGGTTGATGTGCTTAAAACAGAAGACCCCAGACCCAAATCCTGAGATAAGATGATGGGGAATGGCGTGCAGCCTGCGCAAGGCTGAGACCTGACTGCTGCTCATCCACCAGTGGCCAGACCAAGCCTGCCCCAGGTCTCAGAGATGCCAAGGATGGGCTTCAGCTCACCTGTCCCAAGGCAACCCAAGATATGCACAGGACTGGTCACTTTGGGTCCTTCCAAACTCAGGAAGATCAGGGGGAGATCAGTCCATGCTGGGAGGGCAAGGATTGCAGCAAGAGCTGATCGGTGCCTCCAGAGACTAGATCTCCGTGGATTAGAAAAAGCAGCATCGGGGACTAGCTTAGGTACAGATCTAGGGATGACATAAGCTACTCCTAAGCGCAGTCAAATCGGTCCCATCCTACGGCCCTTGGAACTACTAGCAACAGGTGCCAGAGAGAGAAGGAGCCTGTTACCAGCCTTCCTACAGAAGGTCTTGAGCTCACCCATAGCATTAGACAGCTAAACCACCATTTGGCAGAGGTACAAAAAACCTCCACCAGGAAGAACTCCTCGCACTTTGCATTGTCTTAGACACCACAGATTCACCATGAGACACAAACCTGTAAGATGCCAAACTCCCAGCGCCCACAAGAGGATTCGTTGTCCTTGCTGTGCTGCCCCATCCCATCACTCTGCCTCTGGACATTGCAGCTGCCCTAGTTCAGACCTGCCAAGCAGGGCTACTAATGGGGGTGGGGGTGGAAATGCACAGGGCTGAGTCCTCGGTTTGTTCACTAGTCCCAGGCTCAGGTCTCCAAAGGAGGCATCACTTTGGAAGATCTACGTCCTTATTTTGTTGAGTTGTTTTTTTATTCACAAGCCTACCCATTCTCAACAATCACCTGACGCACCTCTAAAGACGACACAATGCGTTACACCAATGGCAGCACTGTGCTTACATGCAAACATACCCTGATTTTGAAGTTTAACTCAGAGCTTCTCTGGCCTCACTCTGATACCAAGCACCCCAGAACAGACATCCTCCCCTTACCTGTAAACCTTTGTGCTACTGCAGGATTAAGTGGAACATAAAGAATATATGCCTCTATTAAAGGCAGAAGAGAGACTACACCTCCTGGCAGATTCTTCCCTGAGTTTCAGCACTAAGTGTCCCACATCAAAGGCATGTAGAAGAGCTGTGCTATGGCAGAGGTTGTAAGAGATGCAGCGGGGGCCCGAGCCTGCAGGCAGTGATGGAGCTGCAGGCAGGTGTGCATGGGACGGGAGCATCCTTCCCCTTGGGCCAGCCAGATCTCAGCCTTCAGGTTCGTTTCAGTTGCCAGTGTCACGGTGAAGGATGTTCAGTTTGAACTGCAATTCACAGGAGCGCGGGACATGGATGTCACTATTCCTGCCTGATTAGACCTGTCAAAACCTATCAGGGGGAATTTTGCCTGAGAACCTGCTCTCCAGCTGCACGTTTAGCAAGGGGAGAAAAAAGCAAGGGGGGAAGACAAGAAGAGCATTTGTACACTGCAGCATGACCCCCTCTTCCTCCTGCCCATCACATTTCACTCACTGCCTTTATTTTAGAGTCTATTTTAATTAAGAAGACTAAATGGAAAGGCTTCTATGCTAATCCAAGGTCTGCCCCAAAGGGCTGAGGAGGATGCTCGGAATACAGTTTGCTTCCTCTGAAAGGCACCAGAGAGACATGCAGAGACGTGTCCCTCCGTGGTCCCACCACGAACCCCACAAACCACCACTGCCAGGGCAGGGAGCAATGGGTGAAGATCTTCTGACAGGTGCCAGGAGCATCCATCAGAGCCTGTGGCAGCTGGTGCCTCCAGGTAGGAGGGGGAGCTGTGAGCATCACATGGGCTCTCAGAGGAGGTGGGGGGCAAGGGAAGGCTGATCCCACCCTGACACCGTGCACCCTGCTCCTCTTCATGGCGCGACCTCTCAGCCTGAGTCACCTCACACCGCAGCTGCACAGAGCACGATGCCAACTCCATGCTGTGTGCAAGGAGAGATGAGGGTTACCCAAAGCCTCTCAGACAAATGTTCTCCCAAAGCACAGACCAAGACTCCTCTTTGATTACATATACGAGGGCCAAAACACTGATTTTTCAGCCAATAAGCAGCAGCAGAAGCAAGCTTCTGCAAACGTGACCATGGGCAAGAGGCACGATGGAGGTTTGGGGAGGCAGAGCTCACTGGAGAGGCAAACTTGGGGATTTACAAGCAAGAAAACAGTTGGTGGTTTTATTTTTACCATTTCACGCAAACAGGCTTCTCTGTACATATAGGCAGAAAGCAAATCATCGCAGAAAGCCGACTTCACTTGTTTCTCCAAGTTTTTCCCTCGATGGAAGGAGCACTGCAAAGCTGAAACTGCCCGATTGCTGGCCTGAGGGCAATGAACTTGCATTCAGCATTTGGCTTAATTCACATTAGGAGACTCAAATTTGACTTCAGCAATAGTCGCCTCTATCTATCCAATAGGTTTAAAGAAATGAAGTTGACCTCAAAACTCCTGAGGGTCTGCTCTGCCACAGAAGACAAGCAGAGCGCATTCCCAGGAATAAAGCCCCGAGTGGGAGATGGCATTTTGGGATCAGCTGCAGACTTGGATGGTGAAATACTGCACAACCGTGGGCAACTGGCAGTATGTGTCAGCGCTCCAGACTCCTCATCTGTGAAACAGGGACAACAACAGCTACCTGCCTCCCACCGTGCCACGCAGTTAATTAATGCTCCTTTGAGTTGTGAAGATTAAAAGCGGCATATAACTGCAAAATAGTGTTTTATTATTACGATGAATGAAGCTTCCACTTATTCCATCAGAGCACACCTTAAAGCAGTGCTGCTGTAGACACTGTGAGTCGTTCCCAGCAGCAGTACTACTGCTGGCATTTGCAGGAGTTTGACTGTAGACTTTCAAATAAGAGCTTTGAGCATGCTGGGGGAGAAGAAAGAGTACGAAAAAAAAAAACCCAAATAAAAATGCCGCCGTATTCTGTGCTTCACATCCAGAAACAATGATCCTACCCCTCCTGGGGGCTGAAATAAAACAAACCAGAGACAACAGCATCTCTTCACCTCCCATTCTTGTCTGTGCTTTACCTTCATGGGTTGCCATAGACCTGCATGCATAATGTCGGGACAGATCATTCTGCAAGGGCACTTAAACAGCAAACTGAGGTGACACGGCCACTTTAGGAAGGGATTAATATATTGTCTCTACTTGACAGGTGGAAGAAATGTAGCACAAGACACCAACGTTGCCTGCAGCAAGCTGGGGGCAGACCTACGTACTGCCTGCACTACAGGGACAGACCTCTGCTCTGGCAGGGGCAGTGCCAGCTGTGCCCAGCTGTTAGCACTACCCAAACCGCATCCCATCCTCCCAGGCGCACTGGCTGAATGGACCACAGGAGCACTCCTCACCCACCCACCCGGGCAGCTCTCCAGCCCCTGCAAACCCTCCTTATCTTATTTGATGTTGCGAGCATCAATTCTGGTGGAGCAGGTTTGGAGCCTCCAGTTCCACCCCCAGCCCCTGAGCTGTGTGCAGGCTCAGTCCCTCTCCTGCCACAGTCGGGTTTGAGTGGGTAACACCACACCAGCACATAGCAACGGAAGGTTCAGATCCCGGCTCAAGTGCTTCAAGGCAAGTCACCTTTTTGTACCTGCATTATTTAAGAGAGGGCCAACATTATTTCCTTTGCTCCACCTTGCACCTCTTCAGTCTGCATCTCCTGGAGGCAGAAGCCCCTCCTTCAGTGCCTATGCAGCACCTGGCCCTCTGTTCTCCTGACCCTGCAGCCAGCCTCTCCGTGCCTGGCACTGCAGCCCCAGCCCTGCAGAGCCGCTGGCGGTTCACCAGCCCCCCCGGCAGCGCCGCTCCACCATGCCCAGCTGAAGGACTCAGACGCATACATCACACAGTGGCCATGCTGCTCCCAATAGGTACCTTTCATGTTTAATACAGAGGCTAGTTTAGTTAATCTATTTTTTAATAATTCATCCCTTCCATCTTAATTTTGGTAGTTGTTGAAAATCCCTGATAAAACATTTAGGGGCTCTTTTACTGAAGCAATGGCATGATTTACCTGATGGAATCCAGTCTTTGATGTCCTCTCTTAATTCTCTCCCTCCCACTGTGCCCCAGTCCCGGTTTATCACTTTGCTGGAGGTAAGAGGTTCTTGTCGAGTTTTTTACTCTGTTTTCTACTCCGTTCTGGTGAGACCCCGCCTGCAGGGCTGTGTTTAGCTCTGGAGACCCCAGAATAAGAAGGACATGGACCTGCGGGAGCGAGTCCAGAGGAGACCATGAAGATGATCAGGGGGCTGGAGCAGCTCTCCTGTGAGGACAGGCTGAGAGAGTTGGGGTTGTTCAGCCTGGAGAGGAGAAGGCTCCAGGGTGACCTGAAAGTTCCTTCCAGTACCTAAAGGGGGTGACAAGAAAGCTGGAGAGGGGCTTTTTACAAGGGCCTGTAGTGACTGGACAAGGGGGAACTTTAAATTGTCAGAGGGTGGATTTAGATTAGATATAAGGAAGAAATTCTTCACTCTGGGGGTGCTGGGCCACTGGGACAGGCTTCCAGGAGAAGCTGTGGATGCCCCATCCCTGGCAGTGTCCAAGGCCAGGCTGGATGGGGCTTGGAGCAACCTGGGCTGGTGGAAGGTGTCCCTGCCCATGGCAGAGGGGTTGGAGCTCGATGATCTTTAAGGTCCCTTCCAACACACACCATTTCATTATTTCTATGTAGCACTTAGACGCCTGGTCAGCATTAATAATTCAGCTGGACCACACAGCTTAGATAAATCATGTTGCACACCAGCCTCTTCCTCTTATCCTCTGTCACTGCGCATCCCGGCATCGGCCGGCAGTGGTGCAGAGGGACCAGGTGGAGCATCCTGACCAACGTGGGTCAGAAGCGTGAGCAAATTATCGCAGGTGCCAACTACATTGTTGAACGAACATACACCCTTTTACAACGCTTATATTTCATTCTCTACTGCCGGAATGGAGAAACATGCTGGGGTTTTGCATCCGTAATTGGGGAAGAACAGATGGTGGAGGCACAGTTGGAAGTAATACGGCCATTAAAATAATCTATACGGCTTGTAATTCTCCAACATGTGAGAAAGAGGAGGGCCTGCCTTCGCCCGAGTGCCCACCCGGGCTGTAATATGGGTGGCAACATTTTTTTTTGCAGTTGTTGGGATATTGGAGTGCTGTGGTGGGTTTGATGGGTTTTACTATTTCCCTTCTCCCAGGATTCTCCTCTTGAAGCAATCTGAGGTGCCAACAGCTGAACCAGAGCTGCTTCCACTGGGTATTTATTTGACTACTGCATGCTGTGCAGGACACGTTTCCCCCCACCCCCCCACCCATCACCAAGTTAAAGCAACTGCTAGCTTTATGTCTATCTTAATAATATAAAAAGAGCACGTCCCAAATACTTGAGTCAGGTAGGGGTATCTCTATAACTAAATTAAATTTCAAATGGGGTGTTGGGAGAAAGAATTATGCAAAAAACCCTCCCATTGATTCATGAACACTGAAACTTCTCAGGAGGATGCACAGGCTTTGCCATCACCTCTATCAATTACAAATTTCAAGAGCAAGAAAATGTAAAATCTGAGTAAGAAAATTCCCCAGAAAAGCCCAGACCTTTAGACAATATATGGAAACTGATGTCCTTGCTCTGCATGATTTAGGCCATGGTTTCACCGACCTCTACACTGTGCAAACACCCCAACCACCACATTGTTCGGTACCTCTCGATGGGTGAGGGTTTTCCTCTGGGATTCAGTTACTGCTTTGTGTCAGTTTGTTTTTCCACACAGACATACGACAGAAAAGGTCCTACTTCAATACAAAATGGAGAAAACATGTGAAATCTCAAAAAAACCCACACTGTAAGGAGTAATCCTTTCCCACTCAGACCCAGAGGGCAGCCTCCTCATCCTGATTTACAGAACCGAGAAGGAAAGGGAATCGCAGCAGCATCCCCTGGCCAGAAGCACAGGCATCCCAGGTCCCTCAGGCACAGCGCTTCCCACGAACACCTCCCTGGGCTGGACACAATGATTTTCTCAGACAGAAACCTCTCTGTTGGGCTTAAAATCTTCACTGTGATCACGCAAGCAAGTACCTCTCCAAATCCTTACTCTCCACCCTGAACACATGGGAGCCAGCAGGACGTTACCTTGACAGCTGGCTTTGCTTTATGGAGCTGTAAATATATTTTTTAATAGGCTGGCGGCAAGAAAGATGTGTTTTCAGGCTCGACAACATCCAAAATGAACTGCGATTCATTTCAAAAGGGAAGAAGGGGTGGAGGAAGGGGGAATACAAGCCTGAAACCTGCAGAATATAAAAGCCTTGAAAGAAACTGCCAAAAAGCCCCTGCATAGCTGCCTTCTGGCTCTCAGAAAGAGATTAAAAACCTGAGCAGCTTCAGGCTGAAGCAGACGTCACAGAGGCCACCCTGGGCCATGCTCATGCTCAGATAAGACTCTTTCTTCTTATTATTATTTTCCCAGAGACAACCCAGCCTTTGCCAACACATAGCTCTGCCCCGCGCCTTGCATCACCCGGCACAACGGGTTCATCTACACCTAGGAGAGGAGATGCGAGATGCCGGTGCCTGGCTTGACTAGGGGTTCCCCCCTCCGCATGGTCCCTAGGGACCTCAGAGGGATTCTGCCCTGAACATCAGCAGCTCATCCTCCTTCGTGTGCCAGAGCATTAAGCCTGAAGTGCCTTCGTTAGCCCCAGTGTTGCTCTCCGACGCCTAATTTGACTAACCCTTTAGTGACTAATTTAATTACCCCGGCCCACAAACTGACAGACAGCTGTTAAAAATGGTTATTGCATTATTAATACGCTCCAGTAATTTCCCATTAAAACTATACTGTTAATAATTTTTTTCCCTGTATTTCTTCCCTCTTAATTAGTCTATTTAAAACTTTGAAGGAATATTCTCTTTATGGTAAATGGGAGCGTCGAGCAAATTACATTTTTGATTGAATACTTCTGTGATAGGCCAGCAAATAAGACCGTTGAGTTGTTAATTATTGTCAGAGTTTCACACGATGCCTGCTAATGAGGCAGTCAATCTTCCCTGCCATTCCTAGAATATTAATGGAAGCCGTTGGTATTGATTTTGTCACCGGGAGAAGGCAGGAACCCTTCCTTCCTGGGTAGCCCCAGGGAGCAGGGGGGCTCTGCAATGGGAGGGGACACGGAGGGGACCAGAGACCTTTGGGATGGGCTGAGCCAAGGAGGGCTTGAAGCTCGGGAAGCTCTTGGTTGTGCTAACAGCAGCTCGCACAGCTCATGGACCCACTGGGGAAGCTGGCACATCCCCACGGGGATGCCCATCAACAGGTGGTGACACACAGCAGCTGCATCCCAGCAGGACAGGCAGCGGGGGGGTGTCAGATCCTGCCAGACACGCTGGTCCCTGTCCCCTCTCTCTGTGTCTACCTGTTGACTCTGAAGCATATCAGATTCACCCCTTATCTTTCTGTGATAAGAGAATTTGTATTATTTCTGTTAAGGAAAGGCAAATACCTGATCCGTCTAAACTTCAACAGATAACTTGATAGAGTGATGCACGGAAATTATTAGCAAAGCGACCATGGATAAGGATTGACATGAAACTGCAAGATGGCTTAGAGATGGTACAAAAGCAGCCTTTGAGCTGTGCTGGAATATGTGACAGGGAGCTTTCAGTGCCATTTCTCAAGCCCTCTGGGGGCTGATCCTATGTGATATTTGTACTAGTGCTCTCACCAGAGGAGTCTGACAGCCATGTCTGCCAGTGTCAAAGTCACAGGACTTGAATACTTTTCCCACCCAGGCTCCCACAGCCCAGCTCAGAGAGCAAGAACAAGTCCTGTGGGGCCATGCTCAGTGCAACCCCCAGTGCCAAAGCCATGTCCTTGCAAAGAGTGTCTTGGCCAAGCCAGAGGTAACCCTACTAAAAAAAGTCATGATGTTGTAACAGGGGAACTGAGACGGGGGGGGCAGCAGCCACCCAGGAGGTATATGGGTCTATGACTGATGTCCCAGCTGTCCCACTAATGCCACCTCCCCTGCGCAGGCAGGGAGCCATACTTTGCCGAGTGAGAGGTTGCGTGTACATACACGCAATTAAAAGATGCCCCACATATCCCTGCTTCAGCCCCCAAAAGCAAGGATGAGCACACACGCCACTTCAGCCATGGAAGCTGTTCAGGTGGCAGAGCCCCCTACACGAGCATGTCCTCCTCTGCCTTCTGCGGCCACATCTCCTGCAAGAAAAAGCAGCTCTTCCCAGAGCAGCACCGCAGGTGAAACCCCCTCGCTGCGAGACACGTGGGGCAGGCAATGCCACCCTGCGTAGAGCTGGCAGGTGGCAGCAGGAGGGACCGCAGCAGCTCCTGGCAGCATCAGAGCTGTGGCAGAGGACGTGGGACTGACTTTGCTGGGACTCTGCGGAACCAAGTCAAAGTGGCTACAAGGATTTCCTAAATAGCTCACCCAGCACTTGGCTCTGGGTTTTATTTCTGCAGGTTTGCTTGGAGGAAATGCCTGCGTGGGCGCCTGACCCAGGGAGCAGCAGGATCAATGCTGCACACAGACTCCGTGCTGGCCCTGCATAGCAGCTCAGCCCCCAGTAAACTGCTCGAGCATTCCCAGCCCAAACCTCCCTCAGCCCCGCTCCCACCGGGAAATCAAGGAGAGACCAAGATGAACCTGGCAAAGTTCAAAAAAGCCCATTATAGCAGGCAATGTGCCAACACAGGTCAGACTGTCACAGATGCCATGGAGGGGCCAGAGCTTTGGGACTTCAGGTACCAGCTGCAGCTACTCAGGGGGAGTTCTGCACAGCCAAACCCACAGGCTCCCCAAAAATGAGCTTTTGGCTATTCTGGGAACACCCTCCATCAGCCTGACCAGGTACCACAGGGAGAGGAGGGTTGGAAAATCTGTGAGGTTGCTCCTAACTCTCTGCATGCCCTGTCACCCACAGGGTGACACAGCTGAAAGGTCACCAGCAGACAGGGACAGATGGAGGACAACAGCCTCCGCAGGAACAGCTGCCCACCTGCGCTAGAAGCGGTGGTGGGGTGGGGACCAGTGTCCCCGCAGCAAAGGGGTGGCAAAGCCACTGCTGCCTCCCCACCTCTGCCTGCAACCTGAGCACACACAGCGTTCTCCGAGCAGGCTGCCAAAATACTGGGGAGCCAGATGTTTAGCAGGAAATCTTTTCATGCTCCCTTAAATCCCTGCAAAGCCTCAGCTGATGAATCAAAAAGGCGCACAACAGCTGGGGCTTCTCCTGGCACCACTCATCAGATTTCCATTCAATCCCACCCATTTCTTGCCCCCTTTCAAGGCCGGGCAAGGGGATGGCAGGAACTTCTGCGGCTTCTTTTCCACCCTGGAGCTGGGCAGTGAACGTGCATGGCTGCTCCCCAAGCACAGGCAGTGTCCCCCCACCCAGCCACCCCTGCTGCTCCATCTGCTGCTCACTTGTGCTCGATAGGCAAGCCAGGTGCTATTTTTACTGCAATGAAGTTTTTCATACTAAAAGCTCTTTTATATATTATTATTTTTTTAAAGCAGACTTCAACAAAAGAGGAGGTTTCTGTTCATAATTAATTGCCTGTGATGCAGCATATCCCAGTTTTACTAGGAAAGGGGGAGTATGCAGCTCTCCCCAGGCTCCAAGTGAGATGCCATGAAAAGCCCTACAGGTCAGTGGCCGCCATTCTTGCCTCTCCTTCCCCTCTATCAGTATCATGGATCAGCTATGTCTGGGCACAAATTATGGCTTTTACCCCCATCAAAAATATGTCATCCCAATGCCCCAGGTCAAACTAACACGAACCCAGGAGGGCTCCTTCACCTGGACCCAGCTCCCACCACCCAGGCAGGATGGTGGGCTTGGGTTTGCCTACAGACAGATCAGGTAGGGATGATCTGCTCCTGCCTTCAGTCCTCAAGAAGTTCCCGTAAGGAAGAGAAGCCGCCAGGTCTTGTAACACACCTGGTGCTGGCTTCTTGGCTCAAATAAGCAGAGTTCCATCCACACCCTGCCTTCCCCTGCTCCCCTCTCCCACAGCTCCCTGCAGGAATGGGGAACAAGCCACCTATTCAGAAAGGGCAAGGAAGAACTAAGGAGATGGATAGCCTGGAACAGTCCATCCATAATAAATAGTCTTGGCTTGCAGTGGTGCCCGTCCCAACTACTTGGAGCAGGTCTAAGAGGGCTCATTTCAGCTGTCAGTAAAACAACAGTTAATGTTCTTTGGACCCAAACAGAAGCCAATTACCAACTCATAAGTAAAATGCCACCATGAAGACTGGCTGTGGGCCAGAGGAGAGAAGAAACCCGCAGCTTCCCTGAAGGAAGTCATCACTATGGAGCAAGGGGAGGAAACCAGGTACCACCACTCAATAGCTGCCAAACCTCTACACAGTGACCTCAGGCATGACTGGGCTGTGAACTGGGCTGGCAGCTGCTACTGATGCTTGCAGTCAAGAGGCCGTGCTGCCCAGCCTGCCTGCCCAGCCAGCACGTGGCCGCCGCAGGCACTGGCCTGGGAAAGCAGCCTTGGTGCTATCGAGCTTAAAGGTCATGCTTCAAAATAAGGGCAGGCTTTGTGTTAATAAAGGGTTAATGGCAGATTATGGGCTGACAGCATGGGCACATATGAAATAAAAGGGGGGCTGAGGTCAAGAGCCTCATGGTGGGTTAACGCCCTCCGTTCCCACAGGATTTTCAAGGCATGCCCCTAAGGAGATAGTGCAGAATAGTTGCTCCACAGCATTTACTCAGGTAGCGGAGCCCTGATGCACGTCAGGGACCTGTTACACATATCGATCATGTCTGGTTATAAGCAACGTATTCACCCCTTGGACTCTATCAGTTGAGAAGCCCTTTATTAAACCACCCACAACTTTATCATTAATGCTTTATAAACTGCTCGGTTATGGCCCCAACGTGGGTCCAAATCCAGAGGGGACCCACATTTCCGAGCCAACATCTCCAGCTCCAGCCCATCTGTGTTTGATGCATACCGATTAAAGAAAAGAAAAAGAAAAAAAAAAAGAAAAAAACCCCACAAACCAACAGGAAATGTGGACTGAACTGAATAAAGAGACTTCTTACTGCAAAAGCTCAGTGCATATTTACACAGTATCTTGCCTTAATTCTCAGCTTCTTCATTTATGTCATTTTAAGCCCTCCACAGTAGCAGGGAAGTACTAGCTGGTGTTTAATTGTGTGTTGCTGGGTTCAGTGCAGCTCCCAATGAGCTGCTGCTGGGAGAGAGCCCCGCTGCAGGGCAGGGCAGGGATGGACATGGTCAGGCAGTGACAGGGAGACAACCAACAGTAGAGCCACCAGCCAGCCAGGAGGGTGAGCAGCACCAGGGGATGCTACCCCAGCCTGAGCCAGTTACCTTACACATAAGGCAAAGCAACATCGGTCCGCAGGGAGCAACCTTGCTACGGACCTGACCTGGGGCAAACTCTGGCATGCAATGCCCAGACCTCCAATTTGCAGAGGACATGGATACGTTCTCCCCCAAAACCCATCCAGTGGCAGGGACAGCAGACTTCAACATGCCCTAGTGCAGCTGGGGGCTCTTCACGCCCCCCTCATGGCTCCCCTCCAAAGCCTGCTCAATACCAGCCACTTTTGTTTCCTCCAGTGGAGGTGAAACATGCTAGGTGAATTATACATGGTCCTCACCCTCATCCCTCCTTCCCAGCACTGCCTTCCCCGCCTCCACCCCAGCCACCACCAGCATTGCTCAGCCCTGCTGGAGCCTGGCCCCGAGCGCAACGCAGCCTGCAGCACGGCGCAGCAGCGGGTCCCTAACTGCACCCATCTGCGTTATGATAAAAGGCACTTGGTTGCAGCCAATAGCACCTCATTATATCAAAAACACCGCAGGAAATGTCTAGAGCTGAATTGATTATGGCACAGTAATTCTTCAGGCAGTGAAAGCGGGGCAATTCCCAAGGTGGGATTATTTTTTTGCAAGGCTTCACCTAATTTTCTTGATATTTTTTTTCCCCTCTGCTTGCTCACCAGCCCTTCTTCCAAACATCTCCAGCTTTACAACTGCTTTTTTGATTTAGTCCCTCAAAACAACATTCTGCTTAACACACTCCAGTGTATTGCCCAGGAAAGCATCACCACCCACCGCACCTCCAGGCTTTAAACACGTAGCAGCAGGAAAAAGTAGAGAAAGCTTCTGTTTTTTCACTCTGTAGCCAGCAGCCCGATTTGGGGAGACCAGAAAAAGAGCTGGCAGGTACTTACAAACATGTAAAATCAGAAAAGGAGAAACTAAGTAAGCAGCTAATGAACAGATGAAGATGGGCAATGATACAAAACCCGGGCAGAGCAGAGACAAAGGGCAGACAATTCGCAGCTGATGCACAGTGCGGTCCAGCGGCAGTCATGCCGGCTGGCTGCAGCAAAGCATGGAGAAGTTTTCTGAGGCAATGGGCAGTGCCAGACAGGGCACACCGTTCCCTGCTCTGTGCAACATTGACGCTGTCTTTAAACCACATGCTGAGCTTTTTGGTACTTCTGACCTCATTTTGAGCTGCTTTTGTTCCTTTCCTGCAGGTCAGGGGGCCAGGGGGAACCTGCAGAGCATCCATCCATGGAATGAGAAGGACCAGCGTGCCACAAGCAAAGTTACTCTGAGCTGCCTGGGAAGTGCTGCACCAACAGCTCCCTTGGCTGCCCCAAGGCAAGCTGGAGGAACAGAGGGCATTTTGTCCTAATAAATCACCCCAAGAACACGTATGACATCCCAGAGCGGAGCAAATCACTTGGGGGCTGCAGTCACGGCGGTGGGGCACTGTACCGAGTCCACTAGAGCTGATGGAAACATCACCCTGGCCTCGCTGCTCAGGAGCAGGAGCTGAAACTAATTAACTTCATTTGTCTTCGGAGAGCGCGGCCGGTTCAGTGGCCGTGACTGCGGCTGCCCCCTGCCCGGCCCTGGCTGCCCACACTGCCGGGTGCAGCAGCCACGGTGCCCGCTGGTCGCTGCCTGCCCTGGGGTGAAAGCTGAACGGGAGCTTTTCCCCTGGGTTTGTCTGCTTTGCACAGAGCTGCCATCCCTCTCCCCTCTACGGCGAGAACAGTCTTCCTCTGCAGCAACGCATGCATCCCCCACCTTCCCTTCAGTAATTAAAAAACACCCATAAAATTAAACCTAGGGCTCCATCTTCTCCAGGAGTCCTTTCCAAGCCTGCAAGGGACAATGTCTTCTCGTGGTGCCTTTAAAGCAGAAGGGCAAAGCTCCCCTGTCGGTGTCCACCTCTGCGCTTGTCACCCCCACCAGGACGGTTTCTCCTCACGCGCAGGCTGCAGAGCCTGTCTCAGGCCCTGGCACACTCCCCGGGAAGTTTTGCCTCAGCTGGATTTTGTTAGTTTTGCCCTCTGGATGAAGCTGATCCGACGGTAGTTACAGGAACGAGAAAGGAGGGTCAGGCCTGGCTCATATCGGGTAAGTTTTGGGGAACTGAAGGCCCATCAGAACTGCTTGGCAGGTGCTGCCAGCCCTTCCCACTAAGCATTAACCTGTTCCCAACGTCACTGCCCCAGCCAGGACCAGAAGCCCCCAGTTGCATAGCTGGGCTGAAGGGCAGCTGTACATCCAGACGGGACTGGGGCCATTGTCCCACCCTGCCCTGAAGCATCTCAGGACCTTAAGGACAAAGTTGTTGAGGACAGCCCTGGGAGAGAGGGCAGGCACTCAGAGCATCCTTCCCCAGGCACCCAGGAAATCCTGTCCCCCCCTGCCACTGTCACTGTTCTCATTCCTTGCTGTCCCTCTCCTGTCTCTGGTGACCCACGAGTGCCGTTCCCAGCCCCAGCCCACCAGGCAGGCGGCCACACACTCTCAGCTGGCACTGGGTGAAGGTGATGTGGGTCAGCTTGCTCTGAAATGGGAGAGAGCAGAGCTGCCCCCAGATACTCTGCCCTTGCTGGGGCTCAAGGACCCGCACTACAACCCAGCCCCACAGCACCAGCCTGGCACCGCTGTGCCCATCCCCAGCGACCCGACCCTTCCCAAAAGCCTGCAGCTCCCTCCCCGGCACAGGAGGAGGAAGAGGAGGAGGAGAGCAGAGGTTCCCTGTTCCAAGCCTGGCACAGGTCCCCGCCGACCCAGCATCATGCTGTCACACAGCCACCCCTGCATGGGCCAGGGGATGAACTGCCTGGTCCCTCTCCCACCTGCAGACCTTCTAGTCCCCTTCACAGACAGGAGATACACACAAAGGCAAAGGGGATAAAACTCAAACGGTGCAGGGGGGTATGGGGGGGTTGGGGGAGGGTGGATGAAGCGGAAATGTTATTCAGGAAAAACAGTACAGACAGGCTGTACAGAGAGGCCACAGGGCTGCACTTTGAACAGGCAGCTACAAAGCATGCTCTGGGTGTTGTTGAACAGAAAGCAAAGGCAGGGACATAAAACCAAATACCACCATCAAACAGGGACCGCAGAACTCCTTTCACTGAAGAAACCCAAGGTCTGATTTTGCTGCTCTGCATCACCCTTTCTGCTAAGCACGCACATCAGCACAGTGTTTTAGAGACCCTGCCTCCCTCTCCAAACCCTCTGCACTCACTGCTTGTCTCAGCGCTGGCAGGATCCTGCTCCATCACAGACAGATGCTGCTCCAGGCGCTTGGATGGACGGACACACAGCCACAGCAGCACATCTGGCGTAAAGGGCAGCTACGGAGATGGGTGCCAAACCCTACTCTGTGATGGGAAATCCCAGGTACATTAAAGGCAATCATTCAGGGTGTTGAGACAGCATTTGCATATTTGGCGGTTGTTGGGGTTTTTTTTAATTGTCTCAATAAATATATAAACAAAATCTGTTCGCTTGTTGGGTTGTTTTTCCCTCCTGGGCTCTGCGGCACCATGGACGAGAGGAACAACAATTGCTCAGCTGCCAAACTTGTAGCTGTTGCTGGTGCTCCCTGTGATGGATTTGCCTACAAGCCAGGTCCAAATTTACATCCAATATCCCTAAGGGGTTCAATCATTCTCTGTGAAGTTTTACAGCCCAGCACCACGGTCTCAAAAATGCAGTGGGTTTGCACAAAGGACTGAAGCACAGAAAGAGTGAAACTCAGCATTACTGTAGCAGGAACCGTTAAAAGCCCCTGAGGAGGGAGGGCTGAAATGTCCCTTGGATTCTGGGCATGAAAGATCACCTATGGCTGGTGAAGGACCAGGAAGAGACAGGCTGAGGGCAGTGGGGTCCCTGTACCCTCTCACAGGTGCTGGGTGACCTGCCTTTCAGTTGTGACCTACCCTAGATACTCCCTGGGCAATTTCAGATCAGGTTTCCAGGGTTTTTTCCTCCCTGCCCCTATTTCCCCATCACACCACTCCTGTAATTCCTCTCTCATTTTGCTGCTCACACCCTTCAGTGGCTGCTGCAAGGTTACGTCTCCATTTAGTCACCCCGTAGCCAAGTGAGACATACCTGGCTCATATAACATGCTCTCATAAATCAAAAGTAGGAGGCAGGGAACAGGAAAAATCCCGGTAAGCAGCCAGGACAATGCTAAGTTGACAGATGCAGGGCAGGGGCTGGTGGCTGCCTCTCTGTAAAGCATCTGTCCTTTCCCTCCAGAGGAAGAGGCCAAAGGCTGCCTTTATCCTGGCGTTAAGCTCTGCAAGCTGCTTCTCCACCACTTTATGCGAGATGACAGCGTGTTGGGGTGACAAGCCCAGGCCAGAGTGGCAGGGACGTTATCGGTGGGGATGACGGTGTCTCTGTGATGTGCACAGTAATGAATTACCCTCTTTGCAGAAATGAGTAAGTTGTACCTGGTGATGCAATGATCAATTTGCTCCATCATGTGAAGCCGTCTATTCATCACAGGCACCGACTACCAGCTGCTCGCAGCCACTTTATTGGCACCAGTGGAGCTCTGTAGGCAGCTCCTTGGGTCCCCCGCTGAGGAACAGCCCGAAACAGGGGTTTCCCCTCTCCCCCGACCTCCTGGTTGAGGGTCCCTCCAGCACCAAGCATCCAGAAATCACAGCCCACACTGCTCCAGGAGGGCAGGAGAAAGAAAAGGGGGGAAAAAGACTAAGTTCCTATGGCATCTCCTGCACCAAACAGCACGAAGAGCTGGCAAGGTGCCTTCTGCCTGCTTCTGCTCATACCCCAATGGCATGCTGCACACGGGGACTGGCCTAACCCACCTCCTGAGCCTCAGTGATGCTCACCTGCAGCAGCACCCATTTTCCTGCACTCCTGCAGATAAGGCACAAGGCTGAGGCACAGGGCAGATGAGCTCTTGCTGCTGCTGCAACAGCATGGCCATGGCAAAGCTGTTTCCCCATCTCCTGGCCCAGATTCCCTTCGCTTTTCTCATCCACTTCACTTTTCATCCTCCGCTCCTAGGGAGCCTCACACCGCAGGGCTCAGCACTGTCTTGCAAAATCACAATTGCCCAAATCATGGCAAACCCCCTGCAAATCATCACTGCAAACCCCCTGCAAAACACCACGGTTACAAGAGTTTTGACTCTTGTAAGACTGGGGTAGCAGTGGTGTTGCAAGAACATGGCAGGGCTGAGCCAGGGAAAGCCACAGGCAGGGAGCAAAAGCCCAGCTCCCATCCTCAACACAAGACAGGATGCACGCAGGTGCAGAGCTGGGGAGCACCACTCTGTCACCAAGAGAACTGAAAATAAAATAACAAACAAATAAAAATTAAAAAAAAATAAAAATCCAGTTGATTGTACTTTGGCGAAGAATGCAGAGAGCAAAGGCTCACTTGGGAGCAAAACGAAGATGAATCGACAGCAAGTTCAAGAGAATTCATTTTGCTGCTGAACACTTGTCTCTCCATCAGGACATCTCAAAGGCTTGTCAAGCAAAGGCAAGGCTTTTATTTGTTTCTATGGTTGCCATAACGATAGAGCTATATGTCATGTCAGGCACAGCTGAGGCTTGCACCTCTGATTTATAGCCGCTCACCAGAAATTATCAACTTCTCTGCAGAGTGGGTGGAACGGTGAACCAGGACCACCAGGCATTTGCCAGTGCCATGCTCTGCCCCCCAGGTTGTCTCTCCTTTAGTCTCCCACAGCCAGCTGTGCCTCGAGGGATGCTTTTATTATCCCCCACAGGGATGCTCGGTGCCAATGGTGGTGGGACTGCAGGTGCGGGTCCTCCCCATGAGCTGCCAGTGGGGCAGAGCAGCATACGCTGACACAATTATAGCGATTCCCGGTCCCATGGGACAAGCAGTACCTCCTGAAGGGCCAGAGACAGCAAGGTGTCCAGGGAAGGCTAGTAGAAGGATTAAACTCCTAATAGTAATTTGTTTAAAAAAATATGGACTAGTGTGTTTACCACCAGGTTATGGGAGAAGTACAGGTAAGAGGGAAGGATGAGGGCAATGGGGAGAGGGAAACAAAGACAGCTCTTGAAACCAGGTGAGGCAAGGTGGGACCAGGAGGTATTTCTTGTCCTGGCAGGGGAAGCGCAGCTGGGGCAGTCCGCCCAGCCTGCCACCTGGCCTCCAGCCAAAGCCAGAGGCTCCCCAACATGGGGAGAGCCCCACAGCACTGCTGGTCAACCTCATATGAACAAAGACATCACTGTTAGCGTGGCTACCACAATCCCAGACGTGTGACCGATGTGATCATCGTGTGGATGATGAGATGCTGGGGTTGAGGAAGGGATGCTCAATATGGTTACTGATAAATTATACATGTAAGTTTCATTAAGTCTAAGCACCCTCGTGGTTAATTTATGATGCACAGTCCTAAAACCTCCACCGCCAAGTTCTGCACGCAAAGTCCTGTCCCCGCTCAAGCCCTAGCACACATGGGAGCATCCCCAGCGGGACATTTGTATGCAGACCTTTGGCTTCTGTCTGTAGGAAGATTCTGTGATGACTTGCCTGCAGCAGCTGGAGAAGGCTTGTGCCCTTTGTTCCCACCCACCAAAAGCACCACGTACAGCTTGTTGCACTGCTCAGTGGTGAAGCACACAGAGAACGGCATCCCTCTGGAGCAGCAGCGTAGGGGGTCAGCATTTCTCCAGAGAGCTGCTGAAAGGCAGAGCCCCACCTCCCCCCTCCGCAGGCTCAAGCATCTGCTTAAAAACGCAAGGCCATGTTTGAACCTTTAACCCTCTGAGTTGCAAAGACTTCATCACTTGTTTTCTCCAAACCAGGCTTTCTGCAATTTCCCTCCATTAAACTCTTCAAGACAAGCGACCCCGGAGCCAAAAGGTGCCAGACTAATGAAAGGTCTGGAGGAATGCAGCACACTCGTTATTAAAGACACAGAAGAAATACAGGACTGAGCTACCACCACAGCGTTCCAGGACAGCAAACAGGGCACTCTAGGTGCTGAGATGTGGCTGTGTTGCGGCTGATGTAACACAGCCCAGGATCTGCCCCCCTGGCACAGGACGTGACTGGCTTCGAGCTCAGGTGCTGCAGGACCCGCTGCGGAGGCTGCCAGCACGGAGGAACAGCAGTGCTCCTGCGGTCCCACAGCCCAGGGGGCAGGTCCCCCAGTGCAGAGGGATGGCTGCGTTTGAACATCTACACAATGGACAACCCAACACGTGTTCACCTCTGATGGTAGGTCTAACGTTACGGGTCATCATCTGGACATCTGAACCATCAAAACTGCTGCATTACTGCTCCTTTGAGAAGCTACTAACACTTTGCTTTGTCCTTCTGGATTGAGACAAGACATCGCAAGATAAACAGTTCTAAAAGTACTTTTCTCATGTGAAAGCACTCAAGAATCTCAGTGGAGGTTCTTGAAGACAAGGCAACACAATGCCTGTGAGCACCAAACACAGCAATGTCCCTGCTCACCAACTGCAGTGGACCTGAACAGCCCCAGCATCAGCCCCTCCGCACCATCATGCTCCGTTCGGGCAGTATTACCTTGGATTCCACCCACCCCAGGGTGCTTGGGACTCTGAGCTTGCAGCCTGATCCCTGTTTGAGAAGTGTTTAAGTTCTAATGCAGAAATAATAGATCGCTTTTCGGTTTTCACTGTATCTGTGAAACCTTCCATAATTCAACATCAAATATTTATTATTACGTTTATTGAAGTTTTAATAATTTAGTGTCTCCTGTACGTAAGATACAAGCACCATGAACTCGCCTCCCTTATTCTACCTGGGTCACTCCAATATTTATACCTGGAATTCTCAGTTTGGGATCCAATTACGAGGGAAACGGGCAACAGCCCCCGTGCCAGCAAATCCCCTCCTCCTGCCTGGCATTCATCCACCCCGACCGAGACTCTTCCACAAGGATCAGTACCCAGAGGCAATTACTGCACTGGAGCAGAAAGCGAGCTTCCTAGGCTCTACTTTCACTAAGGTACTTTTAACAAAGATGTGAGAAGGTAAGAAATAAAAAATGTTCTCCCGGCATTTTGGCTTGGAAAATGTTAACATAAAAGCAGACGACCCTTCACCTTCTCAAACAAAAAGCAGTAGTCTTCTGCAGACAAGAAAAACAACGTTCCTAAGAGAGCCAAATTGTGATAGATATGTACCATCAGTCTCTTTGCAGGAAAGGGAACAAACACTAATTAGCAACAAAAACACACTTGGAAGTGAGGACCTCTTGGACGCCAGTCCTGGCTTTGCCATAGGTTTTGTACGCACTTGCTCCAACCATAGCCCTGCCAAGGTGATGGGACAGAAGAATGGAAATCCACCACCTTATTGCTCTGGGAAAAGAAAAGATGGAGGGGCTGTGGGACATGAGGATGCTGCTAGTGCCTAGGAAGGTGAGCCACAACACAGACAACAATTTGCAGGTCAGGAAATTATGTCTTGAGTCAACAGCAGAAGGCAGTGAGATGGAAGGGAGGGAGGAAGGGATCACAGAGTCTCCCTGGCACCCAGCAGTCACATGCTTAATCTTAATTTAATGGGGGAGAGAGGAATACACAATAGATACCTTTAGGAATTAAATCCTTGTAGTTTACAGCCAAGCCCTTGTAAATCAGACAAAGGAGGACAATCACCACCACCACCTGCCTCCGAGGCAGAGGCTGCTGCTCCCTTTCCAGTTGGGGCACAGAAGGCGACCGTTTTGCCTGGCTTCTTTTCCAAAGGATCCCCCTTTGCCTACCCTCAGCCCAGTCTCCCAGCAAACAGCCTCTCCTTCCACCAGGACAACTCTCCTGCAACGCCTTCTTAGGTCCCGCTTCTGAACTAGACTAGCGCAAGTCCAACGACATGCGGTTAAAAGGCAAGCTAGCCAAAACAGGGGAGCCAGAGAAATATCTGGACATTTACTGAACTTGAGGAAGGGAAAAAAGAACCTCAAATTGTGTAATAATTGGACAAGCAACGTGGTCTTTCACCAGGCTCTGAGCTTGGCCCTTCATGAGCACCAGAGCCAAGTATCAAGGGCTGGACAGATGTGATACACGTAGGAGTTTCTGAATAATGACAGCACCTCCGTACTGGTAAATGCATCAATCTAAGCCATGCAGTCTAACGTTAGGTTTAAGCCACTTTAAAATTGCTTTTCCACAGGCTCAGACCAATTTACCTGACTGGATTGGCAGACTTCAGAGCTATATACACAGGCCTGGCCTAGACCGATCAGGATCAAAAAGGCCTGGAAAGCTATCACGTCAGATTTCTTATTGGAAGAAAATTAACCAAACATCATCATAGAAATTACTGCATTTTCAATAACAATTTAAAAGCAGTGTAGTCACTCAAGCATGAGGAAAACGAGAAATCTGCTTCCTACCTGACATCTGCTGGATCTTCCGTCACCAGAACATCTGTCTTGCAGCTGGCGAGAGGATTGATGGAAAGCTCCACGGGGGGCACCACGAAGCTCTTACTGACAGGCAGCCACAAGCCTTGACCCAAACTATAGGTTGATCTGGAACAAGGACAAATATATCATATAGGAACAGAGAATCCACAGTGAATGGTGGTCCTCTGTTTCACCAGACCACTTGGAAGTCAGAGCAGCAGTGGATAAGTTAGCTGTTTAGTTGTGCTGAAAACCAGATGAGAGAGGAGTAAGTAGAGGTGTGACAGGGAGGAACATGGGGATGGTCAAGCTTTTCTTTTTAGTCCACGGGAATTTTCTGTGCACACTGTCCTCATTTTGCTGAGCTGTGTCCAGCCAAGGGGACAAAAGGGAAACCCCTCCCTGTCTGCAGAATATGGACAAATCTTTCACGTCTGTCAAAGGCAAACGACAGTCGTGTCCCCCAGCCAGCACAACAAGACAGAGCCAGGACTGACCAAGAGGTAGCATCTGCTGGGATGTCCTCACCGGCTCTTCCCTCCCGAATGTCCAAGTTGAAGACTCCTTTGGCTCACCTGAGTATCTTCTCCGGTGCCTGCTCTCCTGTGACCAAGTCATATCCCCGCTCAAGCGTTGTGTATGGCCACGGCCTGGAGGCAGAGAGGGAAAGAGCAGCTGTGGCACATCGCTCGGCAGGGAAAGCGGCACAGCCCAGTCCCGGGTCTTTGGTGCCATGATGACCGGTGGGGAGCAGAGCTGGGCTCCTCACCAGCGTGGGAGCCAGGACAGAGCAAACATATCATTGTATCACCACTCACCCTTCGCTGTGTCCCCAGTCGCTGCGCACGCACAAGTGGCGATGGACGGGGTCCGGGGCATAGCCTTCATGGCAGCTGCACTCTCCTGAAAGAGAAGAGGGGAAGATGAGACCTCTCTGCCCCAGAGGCATGTCAGCACCTGTGGCATCACCCTCCTCCCCTGCTGCCCATCTGTGCTTGTTCACAGCCATTCCTGGTCCCTGCCAAGGACCTGGAGCACTTTGGACTCTTCTGAAACCTCCAGGAGATGTGGAGGAAGAGATGAGATGATGTGGAAAGCTGCAAGAAACCTGCAAGTCTTCTGGAGGGGGTTACATGACATAGCACCCACAGTAGCCAGGGATGGAATTTCATGCTGCAAAAGGTCTGTCCTTAACCTGTGTTCCTGTGCAGCCCTGCAGCTCTCCAGGCTCAGCAAACCTCTACTCAATGGCCTCCAAGAATGCCTCACATTCCCCAAAGAGACTGCCCACATGGATCCAGCCCCTGCCCTGGTCCTGCTGAGTCCTGCCTACACCCCTGGCAGAGGGGCTGCTCTGGGGCCAGTGGTTCCCTCAGCAGGGACCATGACCTCACTTGAGAAGAGCAGCATCTACTCCCATGCACTTCCTGAGTGGGGGGACACCCCAAACCCACCTTGGCCACATCCCCTTCCCACCTGTGCTCCTGCCACCTTGCATGGGGATGGGATAGCAGAGCCTCCTGCAGCCCAGACTCCCACAGGAGGATGCAGAAACCCCCTCTCTCCACCCTCCACAGGCAGCACCCCTGTCGTGTCCCTGTCCCGCAGCACAGGGACTCCGAGCCCTGCTCCCCTCCCTGCTCCCCAGGTGCTGCTTCACCCTGTTACAGCTCTTTGACAGCAGGAGAAAATATTTCTTGCACCAGAAACCCAACCGTGCTTGGCCCAAATTGATTCCATGTTTGGTAGAAATACATAACCCAGAGCAAGAAACGGCAAAATCAAAAGATTAATTGGATTTGCACGTGGTGTTACAAGCTGCTGCCAGTGGTTTTCCCCCTCCTCCCCCCACCGTGCCTGCCGGTGCAGCAGGCTGAGCTCTAAACACCAGCAGAGGTGGGGACCTGGGGAGGGTGCCTGGGGGGGAGGGACCCCCAGCACGGCAGTAATGCAGACTGGCAGGTACCTGCGTGCTCATTGGGATCCTAAGCAAGTTCTTAAAATGCCTCGCAGGGATTACAGTAAAGAGCTTTATTGTCAGGAGGGAGCGAGACGAGGGTTCAGCTGCTGGGATTTTTGAGGAAGAGCTGCCTGGAAAGGGGGAGGCGGCAAAAAAAGAAAAGAAGGGGAGAAAAGAGACAGCTAATGATGTGCTAAAATGCAACAGCACCTTCATGAAATATTCACTGCCTTAAACACGTCTAATATTAAAGATTAAATGTCCTGGGATTTGTCCTAGCGACTTCGAAGCACTGATTTATGATCTGTCAAAAGCTGCTAACCTCATGATTCATAACGGGAGCGGCAGGAGCATTGCTTCTCCAACGGGAAAGAGTTGGGACAGAGATGGCAGTGCTAGCCCCTGCTCCGGCTCAGCCGTGCCTGCAGGCTGGGGCAGTCTCCTCTCAAGAAAACGTGGGTCCTAATGGCTCCATCAGTGATTTTAAAAAAAGAAAAGTTATTTTTTCCTTGGGTGCTTAGCACGCAAGTTTCCCCAGACATGCCGCAGATCATTAATTCCTGGCACTTATTACATAACAAATATATGCTCTGCAAATGAGAGACATCTCAAAGTGCTTGCAAAGCAGAGCTGGAAGTCTTGGGGAACCTGCTCCTGCTCAGCTCCTGCCACAGAAATTACAGCAAGTAGGGAAAAGCCACCTACAGAGGTCGGCATCAAACGGCCCAAACACCTCCCTCCTTATCAGCGGCTGGAGGTGCCGGGGCAGCGAACCCTTTTCCCACAGCGCAGGAGATTTTATTTTGTCCGCCAGTTTGTTTACTGCTGCCTTAGTTTGGCGTCGGAAGGAGAAACTCTATCAACCTGCAGAAATATTGATTTTATCGACTCCAATCCTGGAGTTTCAACAGCTACAGCCGGTGCTCGAGGCTTTATTGGGAGGTTTATTGGGAGGTTTATTTCAGCAAGCGAGAGGGCAAACGGTGGCACTAGCTGCGGAGGAGATCCAGGGTGGCAGAGAGGTGGGACACCGCATAAAGCCACTCAGGGCACAGAGACCATGGGTACCTGCCCCTCACCAGGAGCACTCAGGACCAGCTTTCCACAGATTTTCCAGGGAGGTCTGCAGCCTTTTGGCAGAGTTTTAGCAATTGGATAGGAAGGTTCCCAGCATGGGATCAGCTGAGCGTTGCAGCCTGCTGGAGGAGCAGGGACTCCATCTTTCTGGGACAGATGCTTTAGGATCTATTTCTGTATCTAGAACCACAAACAGGCAATTAGTGGGGTTTCCAAAAAGCCTCAGCAGAACCCGCTTTTGCTCCCTCTTCATCAGCATCCACCCTCCTTCTTTGGCCCTCTGAGCTACTCGGATATTTTGTCTGTTCCCATCCTCCCTGGGTGTGATGCTGAGCCAAGGGAGGCTGCTGAGCAAGCCAGGCTAATCCCCACAGACTGAGAAACACCCGATAAAGACCCCGGAGTGGCAGGACCAGCAGCTCCCGTACCCCTAACTCCTCTTTAGGGTAAGTGCCTTTTCTAAAAAGCAGATTTCGACAGGTTACTAAAATAAACCAAACCACCAAAAGCCAAAACAACAGTGCCTTTGTTCAGAGCTACTAAATCCCATCTATTTCTGAGACAGGCACAGTTACCTGCCCAGCATTGCTTGGGCTAAGTTAGGATTCAACCTGAGCTTAAAGCCAGAGTCAACCAAAATAACCAGGTTTGACAAATAACCACGCCTGAAGCTGGATGCAGTTTCCCTAAGTCCTGCACATGCCTCCGCACAGCATTCGGCTGCTGCTGGAGGACAAATGAATCAGGATCTACAAACTGCCGTGACAAGCATCCTATTTCCACAGCCACCAACCCGCACCCTGCCTGCCCGTGGTAAAAACACAGGCATGTGTGGTCCTGCCTCTTCCTTTGGATTCATATATAACCCACAAACTGGGTCGGATAATCCATGGCAAATTTTGAGCTGCTACAGCAAAAGGAAGGATTGCTGCTCGCTCAGTTTCAACGAGAGCAGGTCCTGGTGCTCAGCTCTGGAGGTCCCATGTTATACTTACAGTGTGTTATTAAACAAAATACTGGGAGGGGAGGAAACACCTCTGCCAACACAGAGAGAAGATGCATAAACCAGCAAATGCAATGCTGTAGCTCTAGCAATAAGCTCAGAAAATATATTATTCATGTGATACATGCAGCTACATGGAAGGACAAGGGGAGAGCTGAGGCTGTGGGAATGCAGCAGCACCCACAGCACTGCTCTCCATCCTCCCTTGCTCCCCTCTCCCCACTTACACAAAAGCTCATCACAGACTGTGCTGCCATGACTAATGACAGGTGACACAGTCTCCGTGGCAGTTTCTGTTTGGGGAGAGCAAGCCCTTGTCTGTAGCAGCAGGACATATCCCCAAACAAAACAGGCATGTCTCACCTGCAGCCTCCCTCCTGCTGTGCCTTCATCCCCACGGAGGCTGGTGGAAGAGACCCCTGGCAGCTCAGCCCGATGTGCCATGCAGAGCCATGCGCAGCGAGGCAACGGGCTGCTGTGCTGCCAGAAGCAGGGAGCCCAGCCCGCGGCACCTGGAGACACAGCGACGCACCTCCAGCCTGCTTTGTCCCCACGACACTGCAGGCATTGCTCTTGCCCTCAGCTGGGCAGGTGAGAGGGATCTGGAGCCTCACCTGGAGGAACGGGGCAAACTAAGGACACATCGACCTAGTTTCCACATGCAGATATGAGCTTCCTCCGTCTGTGTCCGAGCAAAGAGCATCTCGCATTGTCCGTGCTTCACGCCAGCTTTAGTGCTGGAGCTGCAGAAGGGAGGGCTGGAGCAGTCCGCAGCCATCGTTACCACTGTTAGCATCCACGGCTTCTGGCTTGGGGTGGGCCCATGCTGAAGCTCGCTCGTGCCTGAAGGAAACGAATCTAACAGGAGCCACATCAGAGCTCATTGCTTCCAGTGGCACAGGCATGGTGCAGAGCCAACTACGTGGAGGAAAAGAGCCCTCCAGCTCCTGCCACAGCTTGACCAGCACAGCTAGAGGCTTTAGCTCTCTTTTTTTTTCTATCTAAGCTGAAAGTTGAAGAACTATTCTTCCATTTCATCCACCACACTGCACTGCTGCTTCTTCTGAAAGGGGAACAGGGTCTCGTGCTGCACCCGCACCCTCCCTGGCCCTCCCCACTCTGCCCGGGGAGCAGCAGAGCAGAGCTGTGGGATGAACTGCCAGCGTGCCAGGGTAATCCTGTTAGCCTCATTAGGGCGAGAGGTGATCCACGGCGATAATGCCGCAAGATCCCCCTAATCCACCCACCCAGCGCACAGCATGACGTGGAGGCTTCCGGAGTCCCTATGCTCCCAGGGAAGCTGCTGCTCTTATTGACATTTTTATTTAAGGAGTCGGGAGGGCTTTGGCACTCATGGAGCAAGCCTGTGGCTTGTCAGCCTTCTCCTGGCACTGCCAGTGTGTGTGATTCCCTCTCCACAGCAGCACTTCTATCCCTGGTGTTCGCCCTTGTCCCTGAGGGATGCCCTGCTGTGCCAGGGCTATGCCCCAGCTGCAAAGACACCACTGTGGGGACAAGTCCAGACCCCCGTTGAGGTGGCAGCCTGTCCCCAGAGGCTGCAGGGCTATAAGCACGTGCCTTTCAACCTCTGTGAACACTGCATGTACACACGGCCAGCCGCTTCGGGGCTGCCTCTCCCACCTGAAGTGATGCACAGCCTGGTCTCAGATTTTTGGGTCCCCTCCTACAGCCCCAGCAAAGCACCCCCAGATGCCAGCGAGCCAGGAAGCTGCAGCACCACTTGCCCAGCCACCCTTGGCTCTGCAGCCCGGCTGGGCCATCCCCCATGCAGAGCCCCCATCCCAGCAGTGGGGCGAGCTCCAGCACAGCTGGCTTACCGACACTGCCTCTCGCTTCTCCTCCTTCCACCCATCATGGCACGGGAGGAGAAAGGGTCTGCAAGGGAGGTGGGCGCCAGGCGATAAGCCGAGGCCAAGCATTTTTCAGTAAACAGAGGCGGCCGTTGAGTGCGGTGGCTGCCCGCCCCACCAGCCCTGACTGCACCACTGTTCGCTGCGGGGCCGCGGCACAAAGCCCCTCTCTTCTGGGTGAGTGCAGAGCCATCTCCAGGGTTACCAGACTGATCCGAAGTGGGAGGACTGGAGGGTCCCACCTCCTTCCCTGCTGCAGGGATGCAAAGCCTTCACCCCCATCAGCAGCTTGAGTTGCATGGCCTGAATCCCCTTGCCAGGAGCAAAGGCAGCTGCCAAAAGGCATCCCCCACCCAGTCGCTGCTGTCCCAGCCACCAGCTTGGGTTTTGGCATGGACAATGTCCCCTTGTCACCACTGCCTGCAGTAGGAGCCACTGCCCAGGAGTTCCCATCGAGGCAGGGGGGACATGGGTGCTCCCATGTGGGGTTCATGGGCTGCCTCCTGCCACCGCACGAGACACCCTGTGCTGTCTTTGGCTCTGCTGTTCCCCCATGCGTCCCTCCCAAGGTGGGGGCAATGCCCAGGAGCACTGGCAGCAGCCCTGAGTCACATGTCACCATGTGTCACAAGCCACCAACGGATCAACACAAGTCACCTCATCCCTCCAATGGCCATGGCCTTCAACCTCCCATAATGAAGCTGTTGAGGCCTCAGAGTTTCATCCATGTCCAGAGGAAGCCCTGCATCGATTTATCCTTTGTGAAAGATTTCTGAGCTCCTGACAGAGAAACAACCTCTTCATCCAGCATCTGCAGGAAGTTCGATGCAGGTGAATCAAACCTTGTGCCCTTCAGCCATCTAAAGTGCATGCTGTGACCCCATGGACATCTCTCTCAGGCCATTCTTCCTCACCATTATGGAGAACCCCAGACCCTCAGCGCAAGAGGAGGCCGCAGCGTTCCCTCTGGGGCATGGCATGGCCCAGTGGTCCTCAACGCTGTCTCTGAACCACGTGCAATGCTCACTGCCTTGGCCCGTCTCCCTCCCTGCCTACAGCAACCCCCGTGCAGGCAGATCTGACTGCACCCCTGCACCCTACCCTAGAGCTGCAACCACCCATGGGGAGATGCCACGGGCCCCCTAAAGCAGCACCTCTCCTGGCTGCCCAGCCTCCTCCTGGGGGATGATTACCAGGGAAATGCAAACCCTGGGAACTGCACAAGAGATCTCAGCACCAAGTCCTCCTCCAGACAGGAGCTTCCCTGCCTGCAGTCTGGCCTAAATAAAAATAATAAAACACCAAACCACCTGCTAGCAGCGCTCCCCGAGCTGGCCTCAAACTGGCTGCCGGGCTGTGAGCGCAGCATCGTGTGGCTGCTCAGGTACCTGAGCCACTGGTGCCCCACTGCAGCTTCCCTGGGAGATGCAGCTCCCAGCAGTGCGATGACAAGGATGACCTCGCCAGGGACGGGACAAGACACATGTTTGCACCAGGGTTGGCACCAGGGTTTCCCATCGATAGAGGTGTGCATGAAAGAAAAGTTAAACCCTTGCACCAAAACGCTTCCTTAAAGAGTTTTCTGTGCCCCTGTGAGACAGCAGATGCGGGCCTCTTTTGAGAAAGTGATTCGGAGAAAATTAAAACACATATAAGGATGAACAAGGGTCTTAATAGTTCATGAAATTCCCGACTTCAATGAACAAGCACAACATCTTCAGAGAGCTGCTCCTCAAGCCAGGGTTGGCCCCTGGTCGAGGCCGTGGCTCCTCCAACAACCCCAGCAGCACCAGCTCCCAGCGATGCTCTCTGCAAAGCTTCTCCTCTTGCCCTCGCTATCTGCTGTCCCTGGCCTTTGGGGATGGCACTTTCCAAACCTGAGTCTTTGCTTCATCCTGACAAGAAATGCAATTTCCAAAATGCAGTTTAACCATGGAAGAAACAGAAAGCGGCTCCTGCCCGGCCAGCCTGGCACAGAGTACGGAGGGAAAATCTGGAGTTAATGTGACAGTTATCCCTCCTCTCCCCCTGCCGCAAGTCACTCTCTTCACCCAGATCCATCACAGCACTTAAGCGAAGTTTAACTTCCAAGGATTGCATCTGGGTTTACGCTCTGCATGGATTTCATTCTCATTCTCATCTGCTCAGCTCCTACGTCACGCCGCCAAGGAAGATCTCCCTGGGCACAGCGTGTGGCTGATGCAAGGAAGCAGCGAGAGTGCCCAAGGGTGGACCAAGGCTGATCCACGGTGCCATGGCTGTCACCTGGGGCGAACACTGCCCACAGCTGACCACGGCAAGGCGAGAAGCCACCTCCTGCAGCATTGGTGGGACAGGCCAAGCCAGGGAGATGGGCCCAGGAGCGGCTCCGTATAGCAAAACTCATTCCTCTTCCCTCTTCTCCATGGTCTTTAGACAAGCACAGAAATGCCATTACAAGAACATTAGCAGCTACAGGATTAAACAGTCTAATGGCAGAAAATGAGAGTGTAAAGACAGCACAGATAACCTTAACTCAGCCCCCTCGAAGGCATGCATTTTGATTGCTGTTTATGTATAACACTTCAGCCCGAAGCTAAATTAGCTTGGGAGTTAACTGCCTCATGCCCTGCTTGGTGCACGAAGCAAGCTGTGCCGCCACATGAAAAGAAATCATATATTACATGGTTTTTGACCAAGTTATTAAACTCCATACCTTAGAGAGACAGAACCTCATCTTATAAAAGTCTAAGTCAATAAAGACACTAGGATCCTCCAACAGAGAAAATAGCAGAAGTGCACAAGAACAAACAAATATTACTTGATGTGCACAAAACCTGCACAATATTAAATTGAACTATTGGAGAAAATGGCTGTTTTCATAAACACAGATAAACCCTCACCAAGGCTGGTCATCTCCTGATTTACATGCTCAGTTCTGCAACCTCCAAATCTCCTCACCAGGTTGCCTTTAAAAAATGGCTCTGTTTAAAAATGACTTTCATCTGTCTCCTGCCCGCAAGACCCCTGTTCTACCCGGACAGGAGCACCATCTGCGGCTCTGGTGACAAACTAGCCCATTTGGAAGATGATGGAAACCCCTTTTTTTTTTTTTACCTCCTGCCAATTTTCAGAAAAGACCCTTCACTACCACATCTCATTTGGTCCTTACAAGCCTGTGCCTATTGCTTTGGGGGTGTCATAATTGTGGATGCAAAGGAGAGAATTTCAGTGGAGAGGTGCCTGATTTATAGATGGGGGGAAAAAAATTTCAACACATTTGCACCTGTTAATCAAGGTAGCTATCCATCTCATTTATGCCACTGCTCCAGCAAGCCTGACAGCACAAAATCAGAGGCTGTTTCTTCCAGCATTTGGCCTTAAGGGACCGATTCTCCAGCAGGTCTCTTAAGTGATGCCCACAGAATGTGCAAGTGAATCAGTTTTATGCATACAAAGCAGGTAATTGTGCTCACAAATCAGGATTTGCATATGCTGCTGAAAACGGATGCTCTCATAAACGTTACCGGTGCCGTAAGGGAGGCCAGTGAAAAAGCAAGCACTCCTGAATTGTACACAGAGGTATCCCAGTGCATGGCACAAGCGGTGGCGCGGGCAGCATACTCCACATCTGTCCAAAATACAGAGAGCAAGGAGAGCTGACTGCAAGTCCCAGAATTCAACAGACTTTCTGTTCTCTTTTCAAGCAGCACAGTCAGCATCTACCAGGATGGGGCGTTCTGACTGAACCTCTTCAGCTGAGGACAGCATCCCGACCCTGGCAAGGGACTGTCCCATCTGACATGGTGGCTGGGGAAAAGCCACCGTGTCACATCTGCAGGGGGAAGACCCTCAGCAGCCTCCATTTATTTACATATTTGCAGTCATGTCAGACCAACCGGCTTGGCTGTTTCCAAGGCAGGGAGGAAGGAAAAACATGATATTTTCCTCATGTGCAGATGTTGGTGCTCCCTCTGAAAAGCTCTGATGAGCTGGTGCTTTGCAATGCGGGTTTGAAACTCGTCAGGGGGCAGCAATCATTTAATTAAAGAGTGAGTCACAAGGCAAAGACACAAGGGAAGGCAAATTAAGGTCAGGCAAGCAAAATATATTTTGGTATATCCTAGTGTTTCAGAGCCTCCGTTTTCACTGTGGATTATTATTCATACTGAAGTGGTACTTGGTGGCTGGATGAATGAGTCAGCACATCGTACGGACAGATCTTACATAAAATGCCAGCCCAGAAGAGGTCTTTGGTGCTGGGAAGGGCTTGAGTCTCACCAGACAGAGCATACATGAGCTGGGGGCTCCTGTCCAAACGTGTGGCAGGAGCCGGTGGTGCTACCACCAGGGGTGAGTCCTGCCCACAGAGGTTTGCCTACACCTCGGAGCAAGGAAGCTTTGGGACAGGGTTGTATCCACACTGCCATGGAGAGCGGCTCCAACGGTAAGACTAAAGACAGATTAGCTACAAATGTGCTGGAGGACCTCAAATGTGGTTTTGCTGCTCTTCACAGGAGAAGCCTTTTAGATTTTCATCCTCTAGATGGTCTGAGGACAAACCTCAGTCCACCCTCCTCATGGATGCTTCACCCAGCACAAGAGGACAGAGGGCAGGGGAAACCCCCAGCACCCATTGCTTGAGATGCTCACAGAGACGATAAAATCCCTGACCTGGAAAGGTTGAAATCTAGACAAGATTTATGTCCCATAGTAAAACCACAGGCCTGCCTTTCTCACGGTGATAAAAACAAATCACCCTTAAAAATAGAACGATGCTAATAAAAATAAATCTAAAAATACATGCGGTGTATCACGGAGCTACAGTCTGCTCCCAGCCCGGCATGGAAACTTCTCACCAGTTAAAGGCTGGTCAACGGTGATGAACTTCAGTGGTGCTTGGGGCCGTGTCCTGGGGTAGGGTGTCACAGAGGTACTTCCAAAATTTTGTTTTCAGCGGGTGGTTACTACGTCTTAGGAAGTTTGGACATCCTAAGAGGATTTTTGATTTAGGCTTTGAAATCCAGCCTGACTGGCCAGTCCTGCTCTCCCCCGTGGCATGGCGCACCCCATGTTACAAAAACCCAGCACAGCCCCCGAGCCACCTTCCTGTGCAAGGTCCTGTCACCCGCGTCAGCTGAGGAGATGGCACCTGCTGGCTGGGGTCACACACACACTTCCCACCCACGCAGACCCCCTGCCTCCATTCACTAGTTGCACGTTTGCTGTTTTCTGTGTTTCCAGCCCACTGCAGGCTCCAGGACCCCCATTTATCACGCAGGAGCACACAGGCCAGAAGGAAAGGTGACACTTCTCCTTTGCCCAGCCCCACATCGCACAGTCCCAGCAGGGCAGGTTGTTGCTTCACAGGGGCAGCCTTTGCATGCAAGCAGAACATGCTCAGCAAAATGTCATTTACAGATGAGGAAAGGTGACACACTTCACAGCTCCCTGAGGAAGGGTTGGTGGAGAGATCCAACCTAGGTGACCATCAGGCAGGAGCACTAATGGGAAACTTGGTGCTCTACAGTGGAATGGCCCAAAAAGAAAAGGGACAGAGATGGGGCAAACTGATGAGTAGGTATTTGACACTGGACAGCAAAATAGCACAACTTAGAAGCAGATAAACTCCACGTGCCTGCAGCTGCCACACTGTGCCCATTGTGCCCATCCTCTTTACACTTTACTGATGGGGGTCACCACTGTGTGACCCTGCTGGTACCTCTCGGTCCCCCATGCCTAGCACCAGGCTAAAGCAGAGGTGAGCCAAGCAGGCCTCAAAGTATCCAGAGACAAACCTCCCTCACATCTCCAAGTTTGTCAAGGTCTTCATGCTTCCTCAGCCTCTCTTACCTGTTTCTTGATCACACAGCTGCTCACAGGCATCGGTGGTCCTCTGTCCACAGAGGTCTCTGACCCAGGGGGATGTGGCATTGATCTGATAGTAGAGGGACAGCTTGGCTGGATTAAGCCAGTCGGAGATGTCCAAGTAGCTCCCCTCGCTCACAACGAAGCTGCTTCCTGGAGGGTAGGAAAAAAGTGTGTCAGTTAAGTGTAAAAATAATAATAAATAAAAAAAGCCAATTGTGTTTTGGCCCAATGACACTCTTCAAGAGCTGCTGTGATGTCAAGATCAACTAAATAATAGTGAGTTCACCAACACCTGGACCCAAAGAATTTCATTTGACCGTTCCTGTCCATACAACTGTGCCCTAACAAGTGGTCCGCCAGCTGGAACGCTCCTATGCTGAGACATTCCCGTACCCAGCATCACGGGATACTGGATTTGATTCCCAGATCTCTGCAGAAATGTGGACAACTGTAATTATCCTGATCCGTACGATTGCAGCATCGCTTCCCCAGCTTGTGCAAGTGGTGTCCACAAGACGCCTGGATGCCAGGCTCAGGGCGCGGGTGGGCAGAGCATCGTGGGCTGCTCCCACTTCAGAGCTGTTGTCGAAGGTGAGTGAACTGCCCCAACACACAACTCCTCGTACGACTGGTCTCGTATCAGAGACACTCCCTCACCCTCTCCCTCCTGAGAGTTAGAAGTGAATTCCTGCCAAAAATCTTTTCTTACAAATTCTTATGTTTCTTTACTTTGTGAAATGTATTTTTCCCCATTGGCATCTGGGAATATGCATCATCTAATTAGCCAAATAGATTTTCAGTTCAGCCCAATCATTTCCTTATCTAACATCTGAGGCCCAGCATCGCTTGGGGGATTTTGTAGGCACAGAGGTCCTCATTAACTCTGATCTTCAATTACATTGATTATAAGACTGCCTCCATAATAGTGCTGCACAGATGAGAGGGGAGCCAAAAAACCTCTGCCATTGAGTGGTGTTTTTCAAAAGTTACCCAGGTAAAAGCCTCTAAAACGAGGGGAGAAGAAACCTTCACAGAGCAGTGGGCAAGGGGAACTGCCAGATAGCCCAGGAACCCAGAGTCACCCTTCCATGAAGTGCTAGGACTTGCAAATGTGGGCAAAATTTGCAACCATGTGAAGATAGAAATCTTTCTTAGCGATTACCCAAGGACAGCAAATCTACAGATCCAGGGCATATTTTCAAGAAACTTTAGGGCTTGTATCACTTAGTAAAAGACTTGGACATCATCTTTCTAAGCACTGCATAAGATTTTAGCTCAATGAAAGCCCAGGAGATTAAAACAGCAAGACAAAAAAAACATAGCAGCAACCACCCCGCATGAACCTGCTTGAACACTAACTCCTAATTTCCTTCTGAAGAGAATCACTGATGCTTCAGCAAGAAGGAGCCCTTCTAAACCTCATCCTCCACCACGTTATCCATGCAAAGGATAAAATAACTAAATCCTGAAGTCAAGTATCCTAGTGAGTAACCCCATTTTCAGGCATCCTGAAGTCTCAGCGTCATACCAATCTGGGCCCTAATTTCACATGATTTTGAGTCTTCTACACTTACACTGTTTATATACCATAAACGTATTCACAGACGCATCTCTACGCTCAAAGCCAATGGAGGCTGCCAAACTACTGACTGTTCAAGCAAATGAAAATTAGACATCCGGGATCCAGCTGCTCTGGAGACACAGCAAGGCAGGAGCCTGCATCACCAAGGCAGCAGGATACATCTCAATCAGACACACGGCAGCAGTAAATTGCTGGGAAAACTCCACAGCACCAGTGGAAAGCATCGAAACGCTGAGCACAAAGTACCTTGGAGCCACGTAATTTTATTTCTAATTATCATTCTTTTCCATGAATATTTAAAGATAGCTTTAAATACCAATAATAACTATTTCTGTTTGGTAAAATAAACCAGCAATGCATCAAGAACCCATTGGGAGTGTTTACCATTTACGCATACGTATCTATGTAGTTACCTGTCCATCTTGCTTTCTTCCTTGTTTTTGTAGTTCCTAAAAAAGAGTGAGGCTTGGGAGGCACGTAAGCACATTCTGAGGCTCAGCTACAGGCAACTCCCTCTGCACCCAAAGACTGAAGAGTGAAACCACCAGCTCTTGATTAAATCCCTACTTAATGAACCCCACTTCTAGTTAAAATACAGCCAAGCTGAAAGTAACAGAAGCAAATCAGACATAAAATAGTCATGTAATTACTATTCATAACGACAAGAGTGAGTTGAGCTGGCAGAGCATCCTGGCCCAGGAGCTGCTACACGGAGGGGAGGACCTCATGGTCGGGGTGGGCGATGGAGCTCCCCACCAGCCCACCAGGCTGAGCTCCTCCAGGAGGAAGAAGCGCATTCATGACACTGCTGCCAGATTTTAATTTCCTTTGGAAAATCCAGCCTATTTGCTGTTGGGTGTGTAAAAAAGCCCACAATGACTACCTGTTTGTGGAAGTACCTCCTCAATCAACACCAAAATGTGACACCTGGCCAGGAGCCAATAGCATCTCTTTCAGCAGAATTTTGGCATCCATGTTCAACCACGATTGGGAAGCTTGAAATCATTTGCAAATTGATAAAGCTTTGCCATATTCTGTATATAGAAAGACCTTCCCAAACACGAAGCAACTTAAAAAAGAAAAGTCCTGGTGTCTTCAAGATTAATTACTTATTGTGATTTCACTAAGTCTGAGTGAGAAATCATCCTCAACTTCAAAAGTGGTGTGGCAGAGGTGAAAACAACTGAATCTAAAATCCCTGAATTTGAGTTCAGTGTAAAATAGAGGCTGTCTACTTCAGTCTAAGAAACAAAAAAACCCAACCAAATTAAAAAAAATAAAGCCACCACCACCCCAAACCTGGGGAAACTAAAGGTTTTAGTTAATCCCCTCCTTCCTAGAAGGGAAGGGACAACTTCCAGCAAAGAAACATCTCACATCTTTGAAGCCGAGTGTGTTGCAGCTCAGCTGGGTAAGATTTCTAGAAACATTCACAGACACTCTCATCACCTTCACTCCCATTGAAAATACAAACAAACATACATCCCAACCTTGATCCCTTTGTAGCTTGTCTGGGAAAAAAACAACAGGAAAAGGCATTTTACAAATATTTTGAAAGCTAAAATTCTGAAGATTTCAAAGCCTTTTCACACAGGTTTTCTCTTTATTTTCAAAGAATCCACACACAAGAAACAGTTTTCAGAAGTCACCAATGCACACTTATCAAAACCATCTTGAAAAGCTCAGAAAGGGCAGGTTGAGTATCAAATCCTTTTAGAAACTACCAAGAACAAATATTTTCTAAGCAAAAGCTGTTTCAAATGTCTTTAGCTTGCTGGGAACACCAGCCAGGCTTGTTTTCACCAAGGCGCAGCCTCTCAATGGAGGAAAATCAAGGAGGAGGGAAGGGGGGTGATGGGGAACCCCAGGGGCTCACACTGCCAGGGCAGCAGGGGGTTGACCCCACTCTGAACCACCCCCTGAAAGCCTGCCTTGAGGACCTCAGACCCCACCAAACGACCCCCACATCCAGCCTTAAGCACACCTGCAGTCACTGCCTGTGGACCCTGGGGAGCAGATCTCGGCAGACACTCGGAGAGGCCGTCCACCCTGCTGTCCTCTGCTGCCAACCCCGTCCCTTCCCAGGTGTCCTCTTAGCCACAAGTTTTGAGCTTTCTGCTAAAAAGCTGGATGAAATCTCCCTTAAACAGAGACATTGAGGTCTCAGGGTAAAGCAATCATCAACCAAACACGGGAATACAGCAACAAAGCAGCACCTCTCCACCCACCACCACCTCCCAGAAACCCCCCCAGCAGGACACGTCCCTCGAGCACTGGTGGCTTTATGGGCCAGTCTATGCTGGAGAGCAACACTGCAGTACCACGGAGGACATCAGTACATCGCTACACAACCGCCTCCCAGCTCCACGAGGTCCGGTAGCCCTTCGGGGGACTGATTTGTTTGGGGGTTTGTATGCATGTGTTTCCCCCACCTGCCCTTTCCTTCTCCAACCCTGATCAAAGGCAGCTCAGTTAAGGCAGCATCGAAAGTTCATGTCTGTTATGCTGGGGTCTCCTTCCAAGTTCAGTGAAACTGCTTAAGCTTTGACAAAAGAGGCTTGAAGTTTTGACATTTCAAAAATCATTTTCCAAAACACATAAGGATAAAACAGCTCTGAAGAGATATCTAACAAGGGAAAAGAACAAAGCGCCCAAAAGGCAGCCAAAAGGGTTTGGCTTTTCCTTTCTCTTTTTTTTCCAAGGGGAAAGATCAAAAAATATATTTTTTTTAAGAATGTCTGTTTCTTCCTCTCTCCGCTCTTTTTGTCTTCTTTGGTCCATTCACTGTTTCTTGGCCAATGAAATTCCTTTTCATCTAAAATTAGTATTTTTGTTGGAAAGCTACAGGAGGTCACGCTACAGGTTGCTATTAATGTATCCATTGCTATGTTAACATACAATTATAATCCTGTTACAGATATTTTTTTAAACACTAGAGGAAGGACTATCCCTCTTGCTCCATTCTATAGGTACAAAGAACATCCCTATTTGATTTCTTTAGAGGACTGGAGTTTTTTCCTTGTTAAACTTCAAAGAACATTTCCCAAAGAGACAACTCCTCCCTTATCAGTGTTTTCCACTGATCGGCTCTCACTCTCCTGTCCTGGTCCCAGGGAAAGAAAACAACTGCTTCTTAAGTTCTTCAGAAAGTGCAGAAGAAGCAGACAGATGTTGGATGTCCAGGACACACTGACCTAAGCAAGCAAACCAGGCTTGGTGCAGGATTGCACCCACAGATGAAGGTGGTGTTCAGCTTTACCACCCCTCTCCCGCTCAACACAAAACGTAATTTTGGAAAACCTGAAAATCTGCAAACTCTTAATTCTGTATTATAATTTGAATCCAAGGACAGGATCACACCAGGTTAAAATCCAATCTATCCATCTCATCTTGTTTTTCAAATGGTTTCTCTCCTGCACAAGACGAAATGCTTAAACAGAAAGCTACAAGAGCAAGCTTCTAACTAAACAAAAGCCTGGAGACACACCTTTACTTTACGCTTCCATCAGCCCAAGTGCACACAGTTTACACCGTCCACGGGGCTTGGCTTAAGGATGTGTTGTCAGCACAGAAACTGCCTGCGTGGCCGTGGGCTGCTCATGCCAGTGGTCCCCAACCCGCCGACCATCAAACCTGGAGACCCCCGCCCCTTAGGAACACTGTCAGTCCTGCCAGAGCTTTTTCACTCTGGCAAAGCAGAAGCAAATTAGTGATGCAAATCTGTACGTAATTACAGCTAAGACTAGAAGCGTCTTTCCTGTGGGAGGAGCAGGGTTACAGTTTAAGTGTAAAATTGCACTTTCTTGATAATTCTGACAGACTCTTTCTTTGGGTTTTCTTGGCAGTCAGTCTTGATTTCGCCAGGGCTGAACTGACAAGCAACGCACGCATTTAACTTTATAGAGCAGGTGACGACCTGGCCAACGTTTCCCAAACCCAAGCCAGATGCCATCTCCCGGGCCCTGCCTTGTGGTCAAGCTCACACTGCAATGACATCTCCCATGGCGTTATTAGGGAATATAATTGCACAGGTGTTAGTAACAGCACATCTCTGTCCTATCTGGGCCAGCACTGGCTGAGACTGAGATTAGACTCCTTAATGCTCCCTATCTCCCAACTCCCACACTCAGCCTGGGGCTCTTTCTCAGTGATGCTCTTTAGATACTGGACAAGGGTTTGGGGAAATCCAGCCTACATCTAATCACATCACAAAGTATACGACAGGTAAGTTATGCTAAGCTTTAAAAAACACAAAGTGTGGGTGAATGGAGATTTTTCAGCTAGCTGCAAGACCAAACATCCTCCCAGGGCAGCAGCAAACACAACCAAGAGGCAGCCAGTGCAAAGTTAATATGCCACGGGGCCAAGGCAAGCTAACACCCACTCGCCAAGAGATTGCAGATCAGCAATGCCACTTGGTGGGAGAAAGATAAAGTGAAGTAGCATGTTCCTAGCTCTGCAGCCTCCAAAAATCCTCACTGCATTGCTGCATCATTGCTGCTGCAGGTATCCCATTAATTCTTTTTGGAAGGCAAGCGTGGCCTAAGCCAGCTTCTCAGGAGGGACCCACCACCATGCTTCAAGCGCACAGGGCCTCATCCTGCAGATGCAGGTCAGTGTTTGCATCTCTCCATCTATGGAAAGGAGCAGGGTTAGTTAGTCAAAGACATTGTGCCTTACTGCAGTCTTCCCTCACCATCCCTCTCAAATTAGAGGGTAAACGGTGTTGACAGAAGCTCAGCAGGTGCCGGGAGATGCCGCCTCCCCAGTGGCGGGCACATCCTGCCTCTCTCCGGGTGCAGGAACTCCCAGCTCTGAAGCAGCCCCTGCTGACACCATCCAAATACCAATACCAACTGCCCTGGCTTTACTCCAATGAATTCTGCAAAGGAGAAAGGAAGAGGCATTTGCCTTCCCTTGCAAGCCGAGCTGTCCCGGCAGCCAGGCGCGCTGGCAGCAGGCGCATGGCCAGGGGAGCCAGGCTGGCACCGGGAAGAGCTGAGCGCAGGATCACAAGCCTGTCAAAGGCACGATATAAACATGATGTACTTCAGCCTCCAGAATATTATTAGTTCTTCATGCAAAGAGCATTCGCGCCGTAAAACCGTCTCGGAATCCCTTTGATCCACGCTGATACAGTTTATAAATTGATGTTAATATTTAGAGTTCATGTCTGGTAGCGCTGCAGCCATTTGCTCACACTTTCTTGCCAACCAAACAGGCACAGGAACAGGAGCGAGCTCTAATGCAGACACAGAGGTGACCTGGTGATTAAGAGCTGATGGAATTAAATGCAATTTGTAAAGCTGCCCCAAAACATGGCCACCTTACAAGAAACACGCAGGGTCCAGAGTAGCCAGATGTGGCCTTGAGTCTGCAACAGGAGAGTATTGCTTCTGCTGAAGCCCCGAGCCAGGTTTCTGTACAGCATACCAGGCACCTCTGTGGCAGAATGGCTCCAGGGGGCAGAAAACAGCAAAAGAAAAAACTTGTTTTAAGCCAACGAATTCCCTCTGCTGATTTCAGAGGGGGCTGGGACCAGCTGGAGAACGTGGGGGACCCCAGTGGCAGCATCCCTCTGAAAGCTCAGAGAGATACTTTTGAGATCAGATCCCTTCCTCCGTCCTTTTGCTATATACCTGGGGTGCTGCACATGTAAATAAAAGAGCAGCTCCAGATTCTCCTTGCTGTGAAATGGGATGGGGAAGCAGCTGGGCTCCCACCTCCTGCTGCTCATTTCTCTGTGGCTGCACGTGCACATGGGCTGAGCACGTGCGCAGACAAGCACCTGAGGACACAAGCTAACGCCTGGTCACCTCTGAGGGCTGCAGAAGATTGAGCAGGAGATGTCAAAAGCAAACAATTTAAAGCAACATATTTAATTAAATTCAAAATGAGAAGTTGTTGCGAGTCCAACAATTGCAGTCTGCAGAGCTCTAGCAGTCTCTGGGGAAAATTAACACAAGCTGCTAATAGGAACATCCAATTCCACCAGCGTCTTGGAGGAAACAGTGGTGGTGGTAAGGTAGGAAATAATCTTGAGATGAAACAATTAACTATCAGCTGTGTGATAATCACAGAATGTCATCATTCAGACAGGCAGACACAGATGCATGAAGCTTAAAAGAAAAAAAAAAAAAAAGCCACAAAGAAGCTTCCTCCATCTCTGCCATCTTGTCAGACCCTCAACCCCACAGCATGGCCTCCAGTGGCAATTCCACTTCCCATCGCTCTCCTGGCTTTGCACGGGGTGCGAAAGGGTTTGCTTTCCTCCCGCCATTGCTTGCAGGGCAGTGTTCATCCTGGGGGAACTGATCCGTGTTTGCAGGAGGGCTGAAGCCCGAGAGGCAGCTCGGAGCAGAGCCCACCGCGAGGACCGTGCCTGCGCGCACGGTGCCTCTGCTCGCTGACCTCCGTAAACCACCCAGTCTGCAGTTCAGCAAGGTGCCAGGCAGAGGGTTTACCACATCTCCTCTGGGATGTGCCTCAGAAGAGGGGGGGAAGGAGGTAGTGAATGCCCTGAGATGTCTTTGAAGGGACAGAAACCTGCTTTATGCCCTTTGCTTTATTTCCACTTATAAACCAAAGCCCTACAAGCCCCTAGCTAAATGTAGCTCGTGCTTCCTTCTGTACGCACCGGAGGCTCTCACCTACCTCTCCTACTGAAGTACCCAGATACAAACATCCACCCACACCGTATATAACCTCTTTGCAGGCTGTAAAAATGGGAAGCTTTAATTGATACTATATTTCAAACTGTTGTGCAGCAAGGACATGCTCCAGGCTGAGTCCTCTAGGGTATCTTTCTCCAGCCCTGCCTTCCGTGCAAGCCGCTCCCATTGCTGTACCTCTACTTTTTGAATGATTACTTACACGAAAGAAAAACCCCCAACCCTACTGTTGAATGCATAGAGCTGAGTGGCTCACATATTCATAACAGGTTTTATTACTCAGATAGAGGGACTCTCCTTCCTTTCTTCCCCCTTTGACACTGCTAAAGGGTCCTCTAAATAATGCTTTGCATTTCCATATAGTCATAAAAGCCACTACTATTCTTTCTATAAATCTGAGCCATCTCTGAAATCAGTGATGCCTTCTGCTCAGCAGAGGCAGAGGCTACCCCAAAACATGACACCCTGGAGCAGCAGAAGGGAGAGGATGCTACAACCAGCACACCCTGAGAGAAGGTTTAGAGGCACCGACCTGTCCCACCGAGGCAGGAGACCCCAGCCCTCCTTGCCAGCTCCTGCCAGGCTTGCCTGGGTCTGGCTGCCCTGGGAAAGGAAGGCATGGCAGCTGTGCAAACCAGCCAGTAATTGCTCAGAGGGGAGAGGAGCAGGGCAGGTGAACAACATCAAATGAACAAAAGAAAGAAAACGAACCGAGAGAGAGAAATAAGGGCAATAGAGACAGGCTGGTTATTAATACTGCTGCTTGGAACGTATCCTCTCAGCCTTTGCTGCCAGTTGGCTTCTGGTCCCAGTCCTTCCCCTCCCCTTTCCCATCCAGTGACTTCAGTGGGCTTGGGAGCTTCTTTCTCTAACGCTGTTGCTCGCTGCAGAGGGGAAAGCTGCTTTCCTCCGAGGCTGGAGGCATTTGGTGGGGCTTTTCCCCCTCCTCCTTTTCCCAGCTTGGCTTTAGCTCCTGGTGTGCTGGAGCTTGCTGGCATCTATTTAAAGTTTCCTTCAAAGATGAGTTTTCATCTGCTAGGAGAGGGATTTCTTTCAGCCTCTGCTTTTGTTTGGCTTTTCCTGCAGAGGTGTTGGGAGCTGCTCCGCTTTAAGATTTTCCTTGGCTACTGGCATCTATTGAAATACCACATTTCAAAAAGGAACGAGAGGGTACCCTTCTTTCACATGGGAGTATCTCCCATGAATGCACCATCCTTGCCTTCTCACAGAGCCTGCCTTATCACTGTGCAAAATACAAAAAAGAACAGCTTCGGGAACCAGACTATTTAAGTGCACGGCAGCATTTACGAGATGTGGTGCACGCCATCAGGTGCCGTGTGCGAGGCTGGTTTCAGACTGATCACAGCTCCCAGCCTCGGCCAGGCCAAAGACATCAGCTCTGCCATCGCCTGGCTCACAGGGGGATGCCCACACCAACCCTCCTTTGCACCTAGGCAGAAAAAGATCTAAACCCACCCAGGAGATGGCCAGGGAAAAGAAGTCCCCTATTTTCCATCAGTGTAAAACTCTGGGTGCCAAGCTGCTGCAAGCACAGCGAGCCACGTTCTTCCTGGGTATCATTAAAATTTCCCAACACAGCTCAGTTCCGCGATGTCTTTAAATTTTTTATAATATTTTGCTGTCAGTTGGGTGCCACCCTGGGATTTGTTGTTATTCAAAAAGAAGGGACAACTTTAAGAGCTTTTCTCTTCCCAGGCAAGGGACTCCGCCATCACATAAAATGATGAGATTTCAGTAAAAGTGATGGCCACTGCAAAACGTCTTGGCTGCTTCTATGTGAAGAATTTGACTGTTTCTCATAAAAAATATTTAAAAAGTTTTCACAGTTTGTAATTATATTTTACAGTTTCATTACAAAGCTCATTTTAATTCTTTTCCAAACCGTTTTCACCAGTCCTCTTGCCACTTTCTCTTCGGAAAAGTCATTAAGTCAGGACTGGAGATCATCCCATTTCCCCCAGTTTCAAGGATATTAATCTGTTTTATTGGTATTTCATTGTCATTTCCATTCGAGTGTTCTCCATATTTGCATAATTTGCATCGCCACCCCCTTCCCGGTGACAAGCACAGGCTCAGCTTTTCACTTTCATTCTACAGAGTCACATTGCATTTTGTTTTATTTCCTTTTTCAAGGAAACGCTGTCTTCCTGGGCCAGAAGCAGGATGCCGAGGTCCTGTCTCCATCACTGCCTTCCTGGCTGACCTTCAGCAAGTACCAAAACCCACTGTGATCTCCCGGTCCAAGTGAGGAACTGGCCAGTGTCCATCTCGAAGGGACACGAGTTAACACTGCAGCAGCCTCATTTCCCAAGTGCAAAACCAGTTTCTGTTCTCCAGCTATTCAGAATAACCATCTGTGAAGACTTCAGGATATTTATGTGCAGCCTGAGTAATCCTTAAAGCCTTTTAGAAACAGGTCAAGGCATAGACAAGTCCCTTGCTTCAAGTTATGCTGTTTTCATGTCTCCCCTCTACCGATGTCCCGTCCCTCCAATCTGAGATCACAAAGTAGACGCTCACCTCCTCTTCCCTTAAGGGATGAAGCTTTGATGGCTGGGGTTGCCCACGTACCTGGAGATTGGGCTGTGATTTCCAGTCAGCAGATCAGAGCAGATGCAGCCTCACCCACCAGCAATGGAGGCATCAGCCTACTGCACACAACACCCGTCTCGTAAGCACCATCGGGTGCAGACATAGAAGTGGGGTTAAGGAGGCAGCGAGGGTCAGTGGTGGGGCTGGGGAGAGCACGTGCTCCATCAGTGTTGCAGTGCAGGTAATGTCCTACGAATGCATGTCACAGCCCAGGAGAAACCACTCCTAGCAGGGCTTAATCTCACTTCAAACACACTGGTGAGTCCCTCCCCGCCACAGGGCGATAGTCTAAGCCCCCCCTCCACCACCTCCTACTGCTGCCACGCCACCACACCTCTTTAACCATCTACATCTCCCCAAAATATTAATCCCCCCCAAGAGCTGCCCTCCATCCCAGCCCCCAAAGTGGGAGGCTGTACAGGAGCTCACCATGCTGGGACACCCCAGCAGGTGGTGATGCACTGGCTCCACGCAGCATATTTCTGGCAGAGAAAAAGTGCCTCCTCCGCATGCCCCAAGCAGCAAGATGAGTGCAGGAGCTGAGGAATTGGAACCGACTGAATAATGGGTCCCGTCTGCTGGAAGAAAATGAAATTTGCCCTCATGTTACTGAAAACTTGCACTTGACGCTCACTGCACATTATAAAGAAAAGGTCAGTGAAACACAACAAATGCAAGGAGCCCAGTTGGAGAAAACAATAAATAGTGACAGCAGCCCTTGTCTAATTTTTCAGAGCATCTCTGCCTTTGCTCAAACCCTAGCAATTTCACTCTGCACTGCTGCAAGGGGCTGGGATGAGCAGCTTTGCTGCTGCAGGACAGGAGGACATTTGTCTGTGCAGGCTCCCAGGGCTCATCAACGAGTTTAGAGGAAAACAGGAATATCCATCAGACACAAGGAGCAGTAGTAGTAGCAATAATAATAATAACAGTAATAAAGGACACAATTGAGATTTTGGCCTTGAGCTTGCAGATGTGCTTTGCTCCTCTGGGAAGGGGTATCCCTGCAGCTGAATGCGGCCAGGGCAATTCTCAAAAAGAGGAACCCCGTGTCCCAAACACACCCAGGTGGGGCAGTGGGGTCCAAGACCCCAGAGGATCTTACCATCCGCGATGAAGTGCTCAGGTACATGAAGCGTCACCTTGACAGTCAGCGGGCAGGAGAGCTGGGAGCCGCACACCACGGCCAGGACGCAGGAGCTGACTGCAATGAGGGTCAGCGCCGTCTTGTTGACAGGGCTCTTCATCGAACCTGGAAGGCAGAGAGAGGGGTGGGTGGCCACAAGACAAAGCTGTACTAGAGGCTTGCTTGGCCTTCCCCTTCCCTGTGTGGATGCAGGAGAGCTCCAGCCTTGGGGAAGGGCAGGCACTGAAAACAAAAACTCAGCTTGGTAGCACTGGAAGAGCTCCTGAGGTCTGCAAACCCCATCATTCCCATCACACTTTGTTTGGCTGGGTTTTCAACATTCCTCCCGTTCCACTCATTCAGTTACATCCATCTTGGGGACTATATTTTCCCAGAGGAGGAAGGAAACCTGCTCAGAGCCCTGTACAGGCCCTCACCCTAGGAAGCCCTCCTCCTGCCAGGCTCCCCCAGTGAAGGCACCAGCACTTCTTGCCAGCCTTGGTTTATTTGGCAAATCCTGTCAAGTTACAAAGAATAATTAAGCCAAATCTGAGGGCTGCCTGGACTGTGGCATTGTTTGCTTTCACTTAATGCCAAGAGAAATCTACACCTGTAGATGTTATATAGCACCAATGAGCGCTAATCATTTGCACAAATATATATCAATATTCAGTCATCACAAGGGGGCTACACTAAACAACAAAGCGACCTACAGAGCCAGCCACTTCTGACAGGCAGGAGATACTGCAAAACAAGTTTTATTCTGTCAGGCAAAGAAATCTCCCACAAAGCAGCTCTATATTTTCTGACACACAAAAGCCAGCTGCCGAAGCAGGTACCCAGCCCACCCGGTCCCCAGCAGGCACATGTGGGTCACTCTCAAAGTCCCATCCCTCAGCGTGATGGCCACGTGCCTGGCGCCATGGCTAAGGGATGCCAGCACCATGAAATAAGCCCACGAGGCTGGGGAGAAACCCATCACCCCACAGCTCCACTCAGACCTGCACGATTGGCTAGGCTTGGCTGGTGGCTTCTATTTTATTTGGGCTTTTTTTGAAGCATTAGTCAAAAGTCAACGAGCCAACGAGAAGCTTGAGCATCTGCATGTCTAGAGAGGCTGTCAGCAGGTACAAACCCACGGGGTAACCTCATGGAGCAGTATAATATTAAGATGACTGAATCACTGTCAACTGCAGTTGGGTGGGAGAGAGCAACCCCTGAACTGCAAGGAAGGGGGTGAAGCTGGGCGATACAGGCTCATCAGAAAAGACCTGGCTGCCCCAAGAGATTCAGATGCCCTTGTTGGACACAGGACAGGAGCATCCACATGTTGAAATAAGACATCCTCCATTGATGTCCGCTGCCCGAGAAGGGAGCAGCCCTGGACCCTGCACCCTGGAGGCAGCACTGCTCGCTCCCTGCCCAGCCTCTCTGGACCTGGGGCTGCCCCACCGTTGCTCCGACTGCACCGCATCCCTTACGGCCACCTAGTCCGACACCTCGCAGCAGTGCTCTGCTCTGCTCAAGGCTAATGACAGACAGCTTGCAGAGCAGCCAGGTCCCTTCTCCAGTGCTTGTCATCCTGAATAAAAACCACCTGGGGAGTATGGCAATGCCAAGGAGAGGGCACAGCCCAGCAATTAACCCCAGGCACCGTGCACTTTATTACGGTGCAGCTGAGATGAGCGAGTTCCTGGCAGACCTGACCGTGTCCCTGCTCAGGATTCAGGTGAGGACACTTACTTATTTTTGGAAGCCAATCCAGCCTCCCCCCTGTTGCTCCCCTGGCCCCTGCCATTTCATCAGCAAAGCGAGATTTAAAAAGCATCAGTCTGAAAATTGAACGGGAAATACATCCAGCAGGTTAGCACTTGCACACCCTGTAATTTGACCGAAGCTGCTGTTAGAAATGCTGGTGCCAGGGCAGGGATCTCACGCTCGGCCCAACCTGTGTTTTCCAGGCAGGGCAGCATGCCCCACCGAAGCATCCCCTACTGCAGGATGGAGCCTGCACAGCGGATGCTCCAACCAGCATCTGCAGGACAGGAGAAGTGGTTGATGCGCTGGAAAACACACCCATCACTACAACCGCCAGGAGTATGCAGATGGATTATTTATGAAGCATCTTTTACTTTCCTTATGCATGCATCATCTAAACAGCCTTCCCACCCCTTTTTCACAGCTTTATTGCCTATCTCGTGTGCCCTTCACCTTGCAATCCCGATTTTTTCTTCCCAATCTGTATTCATATCATCTGCATAAGTTAGCACCTCCTCGGGAGGCAAACTCAGCCTCTCACTGGGCATACTGTGCCTGCACAAACCCTGCGTTGCCTTGAAGTTACTACACGAACACAAAAAGGAAAAAGAGGGGCGGGGAAAAAAAAGGAAAAAATCCTCCATTAGGATAAGTGGACATGGCCAAATATACAATAGACCACAGAACACTGGATTTTACCATTATAAATCACCTTTCAATCCAGGGTCTTAAAGTGCTTTGCAAACATTAAATCACAAATCCCTTACAAGTTAGACAAGTATTATCCCCTTTTCACAAAGAGCCTGAATCACAGGTACGATGGCAGCTTTCACCATCCTGCTGTGGATGCGAAGCTGCAGGAATTAGAATCTGGGAGCTCCCACCCCCATCAGTCCATGTGGCTGCTTCTTTCCCCATGACTGAGAGGGGCACAGGAGCTTAAAAGAGCAAAAAGCCCATTACAGCTCAATGAGCTTGAGCTTGGCTGTCCAAGGAAAGGGACAATGTGCTACAAGTCTCCTTTAACTACCTTCCCTGCTCCCCTGCCTCCTGCGCCCCGCTTGTTTCCACCATGGCGCTAATTATTGACCTCTAGAACCGCCTGACATTGGCTTTGACCAACTGAACCAAAACAACAGGTCTTCTGCTTGAGCAGAAATTGGATTTCCAGCTCAGCTTTTTATTGCTCATGGGCAGTTTGTTGCCAAGTTTGAAGGGAGGCTGCTGGAAAAGCAGATCCTTCCCTTGTTCTTTAAATAAAGGGACACAGCTCCTGTTTTCCATCCCATTGCCTGCTCTTCAGACCACTGATGCTCCAGCAGAAGCACTTCTGTGCTGCATTTAAACGCCCATCTGGAGATAAAGAGCTTCATGCCAGGCCTCTAAAACCACAAGCAAATGTGTTCTTAGCAAGCCACTGCTAACAAAACCAACCTCAGCGGGTTCACCAGAGCTTCATGCTCCTGTTCAAGAGGTGAGACAAAAATGATCCATCCCACCCTTGGCCCGGGGAGGGGATCCAAACCCAGCTCACTAACACCGGCAGCACCACATAAACCACAACACTGCGAACGAGCTCTGTGTGGCTGAGGCTCACTCTATCCCTCCACGTCATCTCCGGACTTTCAGGGAGGTGTTTACAGTGCAGATTTGCAAACTCAGGTCCAGCAAATAAAGCTGGTATCAACCTGCTTTATGAAGACGAGGAAGCTTGAGAGGGATTTCAAGACCTCCCTGGATGGCTGATGGGACTCAGGAGCCCCGAGAGCCTCAGTAACCAACACAAGTCTTTGCTTGGATCTTGTGGGGTCCAAAAAACCCAAGAGGCAGATGGGAAGCAGGCACGGCCAAGACCAAACTCACTCCCCAGATTCCTCTGCCCTAATAAATCTTTTATATATTGAAATGACTTCTCTATACCTTTAAACCAATTTCTGTTGTGTTTTGGATGGTTGCAACAGAGTGAGTGGGTGCCCAAGCACTCAGCCAGTCTGTTCTGGGGGGAAAGCGATGGTCCCGGGGGGGGTGGGGGTGGGGGGGTGGAGGGGGGCAGACCCAGGGAGCCTGTGCCTGAGCAGCGGGCAGAGCAGTGAGCAGAGCAGCAGCAAGGACACACAATGGGGATGAAGAATAAGAAGAAATTACTTTCTTTCTGACTGGGGAGAAGTAACTTCTTCCCCCAGCCTGTGAGAGCGAAGGAGAGAAGTTGAAAGGAAAGGCAAACTGCTCCATTTTAGCACAGATGCTTCCTGCTAATGATCCAATTAACAGCAGCTTAATTTAACTGGAAGACAAGAGAAGCAGCCAGGACTGTGGTCAGAGGGGTTCCTGCCACTACCACCTTTCCCACCCAAGATTTTTTTTTTTTTTTCTCTCCTTTAACACCCGTGCCAACTAGCCCAGCTCCAGCCTCCTGGAGAAGACACCGGTCCCCTCCGCAGACAGCTCAGAAACCGCTTGCAAAGCGCCACATTCCCCTGAAGAATTTGCACCTGCTGCAAGATGAAGATAAATTCAAAACCACTGGTGTAAACACTCTGCAAACAGCCCCTCCAAATGCACCGTGTCTCCTTTGAAATATCATTTCCTTGTGCAGTTAATTACTCCCTGCTTTGTATACTTTCCTTTGCTCACCTAAAGGACAAGGGGGGAAGGGGGGAGGGGACGACAGCAACAAAACTCTGAGCTCGTTTCTTTTTAATATTGGCATTGCTGCCTAAATTTGGGGGGGGGAGGTATGTTCAGAACACACGGATTTACGAGCAACACAAATATCCCATGCTCTTGGTAATATGATGTTTCTAAATCAGGCTCATAAATACATGCTTGGGAGATTAGTCTATAAAAAAAATAAACTTTAATTACCCCATCTTTATCAGCACACAGCCCATGGTGTTAGCCATATGTGGGTGTTAAACGGCAAGTGCTTTGCAATCTTCCCCACCCCCCCGGAGATAATAGCATAATACAGAATGTTTCGCGGCTACTCGGATATTAAAATGTATTTCTATCACCCGAGGAAGACGGGGCTGGGGAAACTGGGCGGGAGAACAGCAAGTGCCTGAACTGCTTAGCAACGCGCGGCGCAGCTGCCAGCGCCCGGCCGCCGTGCCGTGCTGCATGCAGAAGCACCCGGCGTGGGGTGAGCAGCACCCACAGCACCCCCGCGGAGCAGCGAGCCCGCTGCAGCCTGACTCGCATCCCCAGCATCCCTGCGCCGCTCCCCATGCATGCCAATGTTGCTGGCTTGTTAGAGGATTTGGGCGCTCCTAATGATCCTCCCTGATGTTCCAGCAGAGGCTCATTAATACAGTAAGACAGCGTTTCCAGGACACCCTCACACACAGAAACATCTCAAGGTGTTTTACAAGTGGGAGATCATGTTGACTCAAATCAAATGCCAATTAAGATGAGCAGTGGTGTTGCAGGCAGCTCTGGCCACGGAGCACCCCTGTGACAAGGAGCAGCATTGCCCATCTCCCCTCCCTGACCAGCACCAGCCCCACCCCCCACATGAGGATGGGCCCTCTTTCTCCAGCACGCCTGAGACATGGGATGGGATAGGATGGGATAGGATATCCTCCTTCCATCCAGACACAGCTCTTGTGCACCATGGTCCCCACAAAGCCTTCATGGACCACCCTGCCCCAGAGCCACTTTCCTCAGAAGGGGATGGATGTTGATGCAATGACCCCCCACAAGCAGCATCTGAGCAGCTGGGTGAGAGCCTGAGCAGGCGTTTCATTATGTGTCCTCTCTACAATGCCTGGTCTCAGCCCCTCCTCGAGCAGGCACCTTCTCCATCGCTGCCTTGAAGAAATCCCAAGTGAAGGTGCTCACATCTACAGTCAGGATCTGGACCAGGGCTTGGGCACGGGGCTGTCTCAGCCTCATCCCCAGAGTCAACAGGATGGGGATCAGCCCCGAAGCAGCAGCTTTGCTCCCCCCGTGCTGGGGGAGACCCCCAGGGAAGCTCCTCTCACCTCCAAGAAGGCAGAGAGGGTGCACACGAGAAGGGACGGGCGGGGAGGGGAAGCGAAGAGGAAAGACGGCTGCATTGTGCAGCAGAAGAGTGAGATCAGACACTTCTGGATTTATAGAGGATTTGATCTTGCTAAGCACATGCTGAATAAGATTAATACTGATTATTTTTTTAATGAACATTTATGTTTTAATGTTCACATATGGATTACCCATTTACGAATTACCCACTAGCAATTAGCCGAGGTGTCCCCAGGTATGGCGGGGGGGGCGCTACAGAAGAGGCAGCCCTGAGGCATGGGTCAGGGAGAGGAGTATGCTGGGGGAGGGGCACGGCCACTGCAGAAGGTTGGGGTCAGGCTGCCGGACCTGATGGCGAGGTGAAGGGCTCTGCGGCTGAGCTCTGGCATGCACCACAGCCTGCAGCACTCGCCCCGGCGAGCTCTCACACTCCTCCAGCAGCCTGAGCCTCAGCTCTTTATGTGCTCCTGGCGTCTTAATGCCTCATGTACTGAATAAATGTATTTACTTCCTATTTATACAGTTGCCAGTGGTGCTCCCCATTTGCTCTAAAACACTGTGTCTGCAGCTTGCAGGGAGACAACACCAGCAAATTTCAATCAGGATTGAGGAGGAAGAGTAAGGGGGGAAGTGGAGGGAAAGGAAAAGCCCTGAAGGCTGGGCAAGGAAGGGGCAGCAGAGGGAAGGGGGGAAACAGAGATGGCCAAGGTGGCACAGGTTGAGATGTTGGTCATTGCTGACCCACCAGCTCCATCACCTCCAGGGTCACCACCTCCAGCCCTGGCCAGCACGGGCAGAGTCTCCTGCCCGCACGTCTCAGACCTCCCCCGGCACAGCAAAGGGGGAAGGAAGCATTTGTGCAAACCCAATTTGTTCTCACGGCACTGTTAAGATTTTTTGCATTTCTCTGGGCATGGACAATTAAAATCAATGAAGTCAGTTTTGCTTTCATGTTCTTGGTGCTGAATCGGTTGAGATAAAATCACATTAAAGAAACAGTTACATATTTAAAGGCAGAGATTGCCTGCACTGGAATTTTCTTTCACACAAATCAATGGAAATACTTCTCCTGGAATTAAGGTGTGATCTTTTTTTTGTTTTAAACTCCAAATGAGTCCCAATTTTACAATATACAAACACAAAGGCAAATCTGAGTGGAAGGCTTCAATTTAAGGAGGAGGTAAAGCAATTTTCAATACAGTGTAACGAAAACATTATTCCTACAGGAAAAAGAAGAGAAAAAGAAGTAATCATTATCTATGAAATAGCTCGTGTTGAGTCACAGCCCAGGGAGGACTGTGCTGGGTGAGCGAAGGGCTGGTCAGACAGCTGAATTGATTTCAGAGACTGGGAAAAAGCAGGGATGGAGGCCAGGCTGCCTGGGAGGGCTCAGGACCTGGCAGGAGATGCCTCGGTGCCTGGCAAGCTGCCCATCACTGCTGGACCTCCACCACGCTGCCCACCCAAGCTCTCCCATCGCAGACACAGCCAGGCTGCTGCCTGGGATCTGGGCTGGGACCTACAAAGCCAGACGCTTAAAAAAAAAACCCCCAAAAAAACCCAACCCAAAACCAGCCAAAAGCACCGAAACATCTTTCATCTTTTCCCTCCCTCCATTATTTTTGGAATAGATGCAAACTAACCCAACAGGGTGAGACTAAAAATCTCTGCTCTGCAACAGTTCCCTGGGGCTGGGGCACATTCCCTCCGTGCCTCAGTTTCCCCTGCTGCCAAGCACCGCACAAGGACGAGCTTCATCAGCACAGCGTGACATCCACCACCCTCTGCCTCCTCCCGCTCCTCCTCCTGCTCCATCCAGGAGACAAATCCATCGTGTCACGGGCGCGCCAAGCACCGGCACCAAAACGCGTCTTCATTTTCCAGCCAGCAGTAACCCTCGCCTTCCTCCTGCCTGCATCCAGCACCGTGTTTATGTTCCGCTTCCTGGGAAACAAGAGGCTCGTTACCATGCGGAGGGCGACAGCAGAGCGATTAGTGAAATTTGTTACCCACATGCTCTGAACAAAATTAAATTAAAAGTGCTGCTTTGCTGTCAAGATAAGGGCCAAGCCGGAGAGATAATTTTTCACTCTCAAACACTCAATTACTCGCTGAGGCTGTATCAGATACAATCAAAAAATAAATAAATAAATAGAAAGACCCACACTGCCTCCAGGAACAGATGTAAAAGCCGTTATCTCTAGCACAGTCCGAGGAAGTTAAACAGCCTGTGGCTGCTGTGGCTCTAGGATGGCTTTAATTGCAGACCCCTCTGCTCTGGCTTTGCAACCACCTTCCCCAGCTTCCCTCTCCCCCAAAGCTCAGTACCCCTGACACAGGCAGGAGCGTGTGTGCAGCCTCACACCTACAGCCACGGGGGACTTACAGGACCAAAGATGCTGCTGGAACAACACCAACACAACTTTGCTGGACAGACAGCATCCAACAGGGATGGAGAGGGGCTCCGCGTGGGTTTTATGTGCTGATGCAGTGCCTGCTTGCTCTGTGAGCAAAATAAGCCATCAGGCAAAAGCACCACGTTTGTTGGCTCGCTGGAAAAACCAGCATCCATGACGGAGCTTTGGAGAGCTGAGAAGGGTTGGAAGTTAACAGCATCCCTCCTCTGCACCACTGCCCTGGGGCACTGCAGTGGTCTGGGCACGGGTTGCAGCCTGCGGGGTGGATGCACTCTGATGCTCTGGGAGGTAAAGAGGAGACTTTTATCACATAGGTATCTCAGCCCCAGAGATTTGGGGAGTCTAGGTTGCATGGGACCCCAGCTGTCCCCTCTGGGATGCTCCACCCTGGCCTTGCAATGAGCAGCACAGCTCCACATGCCACAACCCAGCTGGGTGTGCGCCAGACACCAGCACTGGCCTGTCCGTGTGTCCCTGCAGCCAGTGGCTCTGTGTCCCCTTCCCAGAGAAGCCCACGCTGCAGGGGCTGGGGCACAGCCGGCTGTACCATGGACTGACCGACCACACAAGCAGGGGATGGGCAGCAGCTGAGCCAGCACAGGGCTGCCAGTGCCTGCAGGGAGGGAGAAGGATCCCCAAGCACATTCAGGCAGCACCGGGCATGGACAGACCTATTATTCCCTCTTACTACTGTAAGCAACCCAAATCAACATGTTTGCTTTATTGCCTTTTGTCTCCTGTTTGATTCCTGACAGCATCTCCCCCAATTTGAAAGCTGCCGGCACAGCGAGCTGAAGCTGGTGCAGACACGGCAGGGTGATTCCCTGAGGAGCACAGCAGGGACGGGGCGACATGCTGCCCACGGCATTTGCTCAGCCCCGGCAGGGCCAGGGGCACCAGCAGAGCACGGAGAACGGTACCCAAATTTCATTCTGCATTTCGTTTAGTTCCCCATGAAATAATAAGTGTCTGCTGCCTCCGGAGACAGGCGAGGATCAAAGCAAAGCTTCCTCATATGTAACAGACTCCGAATACCTAATATTCCCTTATAAAAGGCCTTGTTTTAAACACCAAATACAGAGGCAGATCAAAGCTCAGCTTCTCATTTCTCTAACAGCTCTCAGAAGACTTCACCAGCCAGCCAGGCACACACACGCATGCACACACTTGCTGCTGACACCAATCCAAGGTACATAATTGGACTCTGCTAATTTGTCTAAACCATCACCGCATGCTATGGAAACAGCTGGGTGCCTTGTTCATGGAGACCTCGGCCAAGGATGATCCCAAAACCACACCCTCCCTTCTCTGAGGCGCTGGGGAGCTCTCCTGGGATGGCAGCAGGTTGCTGGGGTGGGAAGGTACCACCTGAAGAAAACTGATGCATGAAAACGGCACAGGATGTTTCCCCTCTCCTCTTTTAACAGGCTGCAACAAAGGTGATGCCCAGAAGGATGAAACAATCCCAGAGCCGAGTGTGGAGGAGCAGGCTCGGGGTGGTCTAGGTGAGGCTGAAGCAGGTACCAGAGCCTGCCTGAAGAGCAGCCACCAGCTGAGGACATTCAACGGGAGATCCCAGCTGGGTCAGGGTGCCGGGGGCCCTCCAGCACATCTCAACCACCATGGTACCAACAGCATCGCTTCGTGCTTGCACCCAGCGCTCCACTATGTATCCAGGTTTCCAGCAACTCTCTGTGCCTGACCTTTCTGCCTGAGCGGGGGGAGCAAGATCAGCCCCAGTCCCAGTGGCTCACCAGCAGCTGCGGGGACCCCTGGCAGGTCCCAGGGCTGCAGACAGCAGCCAGGCTGCAGGAGGGGCAAGAGGCTCTCCAGATCTCCAAGATGAGTGGGGTTGGGATGTTCAGCCCCTCACAGGATCTCCGTACGACACCGGCACTTTTCCTGCCTCAGTTTCCCTTAACCCAGGAAGCTGCAACAGCATCTGCCCTGCAGACTGGACGCGAAGCTTATTTACTCTTCGTTTAACCCTTAGAGACCTTCTCCTGGAAGAGGTTTTAAAAGAGCAGGAACGTTTCTGTGTTACAGAGCAGCTGTGCCAGGGCCCAAGAAAGCAGACGGAGGCGGGGAAGGCTTGTTCATGCCCCCCCTCCCCACCAGCGAGCCAGCGGGGCTCGTTAAACTCACAGAGACCTTGATGAGCCAGCACAGAGCGTGGGGGCCAGCAGGGAGCCTGGTACGGCCTTTGGAGTTACAATGCCCATTCTTTTATCCACACACACACACTCCCCCCCACCCTTTCCCCCCATTTGAGTAGCCATTGGGCAGGCACGGCATGCGACCTGGGGAGTGGGGGGCTGCAACTCAGACCTGGAGCTGAATATGTTTTGCTGGGCAGGAAGCAAACACCACACCAGAGCAAGGGGGATGGAGCAGGAGCGATGCACGATGCAAGCAAGGTTTGTCATGGGCTCTGCCTCCCTGGTTTGGGTTTTTTTTTTTTGCTGCTAATATTTTCCTCTTGAACTCAGAGGGGGACCTGACTGAACACATCCCATGCTGCTCAGAAGAAGAGAGGAACTAAGTATCAAAGCTTGATATCACCCGTGACGGGCAGCTGGGGGTGTGGATTAGCATCCCTACAACACTGGCAGGTTACCTCTCACAGAGACCTCAGCGCTGGTGAAATGTGCGGTGACTGACAGCCCTGGAGACAAGAGACATCCATGTACCACAGCTGGCATGCGAAGAGGTTCCCGTGCTTCCCAGTTCTCCCAGGGGAGTGGGAAAGGGGAGAGCCAGCCCCCACAGCAAGCAGAGCCCTGAACTGCACAAACCTGTAGCAAACAGGTTGCAAGAATATTCTAATTCCCGGAAAATCTTGAGGAAGGGGCAAACCAGACATTGCTGGCCCCAGCTGAGGGTCCCTCCCACCTCCATGTGGCCTGACAGCCTTTCTCAGGATGAGTAAAAAATTGTCCACTTGTAAAAGCAGGACATGAAGTCCAAATGGCAGCTCCCTTGGGAATGCACGCCAGCCCTGCCATCAGCGCTGCCATCCAGAGCAGAAGTCACACTGATCCATCAGAAAGTAGGTGGTGGAGAGCTGGCCTGGGCACAGAGCTGTGGTGAAGAAAAGGGGTGCCTCACTGCAGACGGGTATGGACAGAGCACTTCTGGGCATGAGCCAGCTCCCCAGAGACACTGGTGACCAGTGCTGCTTCTCCCAGCACAAATCCCAGAGATGGGACTGAGCCCAACAACACCAGACAAGGAACCAAGACAGGAAAGTCTCCTCTGCATGATTTCTTACATTCCCCCCGCCTCTAACTTCTCCGGAGACTTTCCAAAGACAGGAACACAAAGGGATCCCACAGACCTAGAAGCTGGGAAGATGCACGGCGCAATACCCTGGGACCACAGAAGGTGATGCCTCAGCCATCCCTGCCTCTGTACCCAGACTGATCATTCACTTCTCCGTGTATTCCAGAACTGAAAACCAGGCATGACGAGGTCTGCTGCTCCTGAGCTACCAGAGCAAGCTCTCACTCACTCAGTATTTACCTATGGGAATGTCCCTCTAATATACCTTGCCAAGGGACTATGAAACCTGCAGTCTTCCTTCTACAGAAGATAAACAAAGCCCACGACCACTTAAACCAGCTGGCTCCAACAAAGCTCCAAGTCAAACCAAAGCTACATGCCACCTAAGTGGAAACTTCCCATCGCATCAGCTGGGATCAACACCTTGACAGTATCAGTAATTAGACTCAATCCTGCAGAACCAAATCTGAGGAGAGAAACTCGGAGCAATCTCTCTCCTCGGACCCGATATCTATCTCATGGCACCTGCAATGACACACAACCATGGCGAAATTGATACAAGAACATCACTGTAAGAATTAACTGTATCTGACGATGCATCCTTCTCTATTAGAGTTACGATCTCGTCCAATTATGGATCTTTGCCGAACTTGTAATTATGAGTTTAGCACTGTGACTTCCCACTAAGCTATTGCTTTCCTTCCACAAGGGAGAGAAGAGTCAATCAAAGGATAATGGAAAATTCCTTTCAAGGACGCAGCGATGGCAAAACTTAGCTAGACAGGAGGGGAAATACAATGGGGACTTTATGCAAGACAATCCCCTTGGTTAGCCACCACAGAACATGAACAAACCGGGTTCTCGCAGCATCACTCAAACACAGAAACTCAAACATAGATCTAACAGCCAGCTCCGCACAACCGTGCGAGGCAGCTCTTCCTCCCGAATCCCCTTCAAACCCAGTCATCAAAGCTGCACAGGTGAACAACAGCTTATTCAAAGGAAAAAAAAAAAGAATCCTTCCCATTTATCTATTCCTTTATATTTGCCCTACAAGGAAGCTTAAACAAACAACCCAAAGCCAGCTTATATGTCAATAAGAATATCTTTGTACCCAGCATCCAGCACGAGCGTGCTTCGAGAGACTGACAGAGCACTTGACCTCTCAGGGAATGGCATCAAGGCAGCAGGAACACAAAGATTTATCTGCTTTTCATCAAAACAGTTTTCTACACCTAGCGCATGCCTCCCCCTTCCCCAGAGGTAACTGAGAAAACCCAGACTTCCGTGATTTTTCTGAAGTACCCAAGGACCTTCACACCCAGCCCAGTATTTCAGAATAACTCATTGAAAAAACTACTGCAGCACTTAGGAAATTTTCCTCCTGCACCAGCAACTTTTCGGGACCATTTCTTTTGTCCCTGTTTGCAACACAACCAATTTCTTCCTTCTCTTGCGCACCATTTTCCCCTTAACACAGCTGTGTTCGTACTACTACAAGTAACTTTAACTCATGAATTCTATCCCTGCTTTTTCATCAAAAGCTCATTTTAAACTCAGTGAGAATTTCTCATGGTTCTAAAACACATGGAAAAGGAAACAAAAAATTGAATGCCCTGCTCTTCGGCAGGAATAAATGCAATACACCCCTTTGCATATGTGTGTTTATTCCCATGTGCAATCATCAGGCTGATCAGAGGTGTTGAGGTAATTTCACATTCAAATAAACACATTGCAAGCATTTATTGGAATGCCTAATCATTGAAACAAATGGGGCCGCGTTTGCTGCGGTGGGCGCAGGCATCTATCTGGCATGCTGCACTCTGCTGATGCCTGGCTTAATACGGAAAACAAATGGAAGGAGCAGACCCACTGTGGAATTTTTAAATTGCTTCCCAACATAGCTATTTCCTGACAGTGATTTTTCAAATGCAGCAGCAGCAAGGCTCGCCCTTGTCCTCCGTCAAAGCACTTGGTCCGAGGGTCCCAAACAAAAGCCATCCAGAGTGATGTGGCCGGAGGAGATGTGGACGCTAATTTCAAACTGCGAATGATATTTCAGTTTCTCAGTTCTTCTAAGTCACAAAAAAAGCCTGAAGGGACTCCGGTCTACAAATCCCTGCCCCAGACCTCATTTTGAATTTGTTCCTTTTAATTGCCTTTGTGCCAAGAGGAAGGCTGGGAAATTTCTGTCTGATGGGTGCTTTGTATGGGGAAATAAAGGGCAGAAAACAGGAGTTTGGAGCAAGGAATTGCCAAGGTGACATCCCTACACAGGCACCAGGACGGTGGTGGACACAGTCACCACCCACCAGTGCAACTTTAGGGAAATGCCAGGGCATGTGTAACGTAACTGATACTAAAAAAGATCAAAGAAACCCAGAACCTCAGCAACAGCACCAGGAAACTCTATTTCTAGCTCCAGCGTGGTGCTGCATCACACACACAGCACATCTTGGGATGTGCTTACCACTACAGTCTGGCCTTATCTAGATTATACAGTATCAGACAGCACCACCCATGGAAAGGTGCTCAACCAATTCTTTCCTTTTAGACCCCAGTGCCTATGTCATTCTGTACCTTTACTTCGTCTCCGGCTCCGATACTGCTCAGTGTAGAAGGTTAGCTGGGTTTCATCGTCCGCCTCTGAGCCAGAGTTTCCTTTGGCACGTCCAAACCCGATGCCACCTGCAAGCAACAGAGAGGAAAAAATCAGCCCTGTCAGCTGGGATACATGGCAGAGAGGAGGAGCTGGAAGCTCCTTGGCAGAGCTGCCGGGTTTGGCCGGCACCCACAGCTCCTGGCCCAGGTGCTCTGTTTGGGGTCACCTGAAGCAACCAAGGACTTTGGCCACACATGATTTCACTGGTTCCTTATTGCCCTAGTCAAGAATCAAGACCCCATAGTGCCAATTGCAATGTGAATGTAAGCTGCTTTCTATCCCCAGGAATGTATTTTACAAATGTATGGCAATGTACACTTACAGAAAAAAATCTCTGAGTGTAGAAGCTGCTTTCCTCAAGGACAGCTACATGGTGAAGTACAGCAAATTTTAGGTGTTTGCTCCGAAGCAAGCCCAGCAGAGACAATCAGTGCAGGGGGAACACAGCACCTGGGACCCCGCTGCATGGCAAAGCTCTGACTTCTCTCCCTCAGCACCCACTTTGGCCCATCTGCTCCCCCAGCTCACCGTGATGGGCAGCAGCACGCGTCCCTGCAGCGGCTGGTACGGCAGCCATGGCAAGGAGCAGGGCTGGCCCGGTTTATCCGGCATCTCCCTCCCCGAGCTGGGGATGGGGTGGGATGCCAGCGGAGCCTGGCTCGCTTCAGCTGCCGCACCCGCCAAGGACTGACGGATGCTTAAAAGCAACCCAGCCTAACTGGCAGAAGCCCTTCAGTCCATGAAGAGTTTAAAGCAAAGAGGCCTATGGGGGCCAACAGTGGCCCTTTAATCTGCCATTAAAATATTTTACTGTTTTTAAAAAATCCTTTATTCTAGGCAGAAGCACAATTTCCTCACTTCTTGGCAGGAGAACAGAAAACGAGTGGTGCCTTCTGCCCTCTGAAATCCTTAATCGCCACAACGAGAGGTGGCTGGCAGGAGCCAGAGGGACGCCAGGAGTTCGGCACGTGGCTTCTGCCCCATCCATGCCCCGACCTGGCTGTACAGTGCCCTCGGGGGGGCTCAATGGGGGGCAGGCAGAGGCTGCAGCAGCTCCTTTGCTTGTGACAGCAGCAAGAGGGGTCAGCGCTTGCACACAGCAGCATTTAGTGCTTGGACGTGGGGTGTGGGGGTTTTACAGCCTCGCACCCCAAACCATAACCCGTTGTCAGTCTCTCTTCAGCCCCCCACATCGCAGCAAACATCCGATGTTGTGATATACCCACACCCAGGGACTGGGTGGTAAAACCAATAAGGCTTATTCACATCAGTGAGGAAAAACCTAATTAACCTGGGCTTCTAATGCTGGCCCTCGGGCAACCAGCCAGGGCTGCGGCTCTGCTGCACATCCCCTTCCCTCACCGAAGAGGGGCTGCCCTGGGCTCTTCTGCTGCCGGCAGTGCCCAGGTCCAGGCACCAGACACCAGCTATGGGGGGAGTTCCCCCAGGGGCTCAGCAGAGCCATCTCCCCTGCCCCGGTGAGGGACCTGGCCGCTGCCCGCGCAGGCAGAACATACCACATCCTTCTGCCACCTTCCCATAAGCCAGACCTGGTCCCTTTTGTGAGGCAGATGGCCAGGGGTGGACAGAGGAGGGATCTGGTGCTCTCTCCACTCTTGCACCCCACCGAGGTGACCGGGCAGCCAGAGCAGGCAGCTGGTTCAGGCAGCAGCCACTCCACCAGCCACAGTCCCAGCCCCCTCTGGCCGCTCTGCGTTTGTTTGCCGGCTGCGTCTCCGTGATGGATGGCGCTGACATGTTAAATTACTCAGGCTGGATGTCTTCGGAGAGCTGGTGACAGCGATATTGCATTTTCTGATTACCCAGCACTGCGCAGGATGTATAAATACAGGAGTCGGGAGACCCGGCGCAGGTCCCCAGCCCGCAGCGGAAACGTCTCCTCTGACCCAACATGCAGTGGCAGAGGTCAGCCTGGAAACACGCGTCTGGGGCAGGGAACTGGCTGCAAGGGATGCGCTTCTACCCCTTCGTGATATCAAGGATGCTAGAACGCATCTTGGCAGTGGTTTTGGGGGTCCCAGAGCCCAGCCGAGGCAGCCTGTAGGATGCAGGAGCACTAATATCAACTGATCCCACTGTGAACCTGATTTCATGTTTAATTGGCCCCAAAATCTTGCTGAAGCATCCCTGTGAGATGCTTGTGCTTGGGACATCACTTTCTGCACCAGCTGCTGTGGCTGGCCTCAGTGGCAGGCTGCTCGCCAGGGCATGAGGCTGAGGATGCTTGTGGCTGGGCCAAGGATGCTCAGGGTGGGGCTGAGGATACTCCCAGCAGAGAACACCCACATGCAGCTGCTGATGGGGGTGCACAGGGAGAGCACCCAATTAAAGCCAAGCAGTCCTGCCTGGTCGGCACCCCTTTTCTCTTTAAAAAGATGGAGAAAAACACCAAATAGCAGAAAAAAAGATCCTAATTGCCACAACCGATTGCAGAGCAGAATAAGATGCTTAAAAGACAGAGGACAGGGAAACAGCAACTTCACAGCGCTGGGTACCTGTAATGTGCCAGCAACTCTCTGCAGCAGCCCCCCCAGGGAGCTACTCTCCCCTGACATCCAGTTTACTCCTGCTCTTTAGATTTGAGAAAAACTAAAGCTCTCCTTCCTCACCTGCGCCCCTGCGGTGGGGCAGGAGGCAGAGGTGTGTGCGAGGAGGGGGAGCTCAAGGAAGATGTCTCGTTTCTAATCCTGTTTGCGGATTTACAAGCTCGCTAATCCATTCAAATAGATCGCAGCTCAGCCACGTGCCAGGGCAGGGCGCTCGTTTTTGAGCACGACATTAACTTCGGGGGGAGCAAGGCGGGGTGCCAAGGCAAACACCTCTTGTTATGGTGTAATTAAAGATAGTAATGTTAATGCTAAATGGGGACTAAGGAAATAAAATTCAGGAATTAGAGACTCTGTCATCCCCAAAGACCTTTTGTTAACTAAAGCCATGCATATTTTTTAAAGGTGTGGTTTTGTCATTAAAAAGAGGGGGGGGGGGAAACCATAATCCTGACATTTTAAATCCCTTCCCCAAAGCCAGGGGATTACAGAGTGTCTCAGGGAAACAACTGTGGATGCAAAACGAATCAAAACTGAGTTAAAATAAAGAAATAAATAACAGGAGCTACTTGGATAACTCCTGTGTGAGACCAGGTTGACTGCAGATACTTAATCCCTCCAAGCTGCATGTTATAATAGAAGGGGTGGCTCATATTTGTTCCCAGTGGTGCCACCCTGGGTGACACTTGTGTCCGTGCATGCCTCTGCCCCACAGCCACAGCCCCACTGCCAATGCAAAAGGATTTTTCTGCATCCCCCCCCTCCAGAAAAATGGCCAAACCCTGTATACACCACAGCATTAAAGACCTATGACCTCCCTGCTTGATTGGGTTTGATTCACTCCACCTCCACACTCGCTTGCCTCATGCAACACAGTCTCCTGGGTGTTCAAGAAGCCCCTCTGCTGCCAGGCTTCCCAGAAAGAATAAGATGAGGGGACCCCTCCCCAGCACTGCAGCAAGGTCTGTGCACCAGGGGCTGGCAGGGTGATGCAATGCTATACAATTAGCTAAGTGGAAATTTTCAGTTTAATTAATTTACCCCTGAAAAGTGCACCAGTCAACTGAAAACCCAAATGTGGCCAGAGAAAGATAAATTAGATGCAGTTTTAGGAAGGCAAAAAAAAAAAATACACAAATGTTTTCTTTTGAAATGTATCCAGTCAACACAAAAAAAAGATAAAGAAAAGAAGCCCTTTACAAATGAAACACTCTGCTCTGGTTTGTCACTGCAGCAGGTGTACGCACGCACACACATGGCTTCAGCTGACGAAAATTCTTCCTCCTCATCGATCTTCCCTTTTCCTTCTGCCTATGCCCAAAAACGCGCACCGGGGCAGGTGGTGCAAATACCAAGTGACAGCCCCTCAGCTCCCACCATGGAAAACTGGGATCACACTGATCCCAGATGGCAGCCTTTGCACAGCTGCGAAGGGTTTTATTTTCACCAAGGACCAACTCAAGGAGCTGGATGTGATGCTTCGACTCAGATGAGGCAAAAGCTCCTGGCTGAACCCCAAAACAAGCCTCACCAGTACAATGCAATGCTCCGTGGGCACCGCGGGATAGATGGATGGGGCGAGATGGGAGGCAGCGGTGTCTTGGCAAAAGCAGGGACCATGAGCAAGCCCTGCCGAGCCATGGCTCTCCTCCCCAGGGTAACTTTGGGTACCGTATGGCACAGCCAAAACCTTCTAAAACACAAGCTGCAGCCTTGATAAACGGCACATCCCACCTCAGGCAAAAAGCCCCGTTAATGGCTCGTTTATTCTCCAAGCCAGGGTGCTTTTAAAGGCCTGCCCCAGGAGAGGGCACCAGACCCCCTCTCTGCGCGAACCAACCTCCCCCAGGGCCACCTCCCAGCCCCCCACCCCAACATCCCACCCAGCCTGTGGGGTGGGCACACAGGGTGGTCCATCGGCCAAACCCACATCCTCGGTTCCTGCACGGCTGCCTCGCCCTTCCCAAGGCATCGCTTCCCGGTTCTAGCCCCGTTCTGATACAGCCAGGATGGGATGCTCTGGGTACCCGCCTGGCTGCGTTTTGGGAATCAGGAAACCTAGACCCTGCTGAACACAGCATCCTTCCCTCCTGCACTGCCAGCCCTCAGCGGAGATACCCTCCTTCCAGCCCTCCTGCACCTCAGCTTTTATCATCCTCGCTCTCCCTCTATTATTTATAAACTCTAAATGCGCTTCACTCGATAAAAGTGTTTTGGGAGAAAGTTTGTATGAAAAAAGCATTAGACAAAATAAAGTTATATGGTACTGTAAATGGAGAGGGTGGTATGGTTTTGTTGTCGGGTTTGTTTTTTTTTTTTTTTTAAAGTCGATCTCAGTAAAATACGACCTTTCCCAGAGCTGTTAGAAACACTTAGTGCAGAATCAGATTTAATGACAAGCAATAGGCAACAGTTTAAATGCACTTAGTGCAGGGAAGCGAAGCAAGGCAAAGCTTATCCCAGATTTGATTTTGTTGGGCCGGGGCATCAGGCTGCTTGTTTTCTGGTTTGGTTTATCCCGTCCTTCTGTGAAAGCAGCACTTGGAGCCCTTTTGGAGCCTTTCTATAAAGGAGGAAATCCTTTTGCTGTGCGCGATTCCTGCCAGGAGAGCGCTCCAGCTGTAGGGCTCTGATGAGGTTAAGCATTAATTAAATCGAACTGCGAGAAAATAATTACACACATGCATCCGTCAGCCTGACGTGTCACTACCCAGTAACAAAGTTGGATGCAAACTCCATCAGCAGAACTGTCACGCGGCTGTTAGAAGGAAATAAATGCATCCCAAACGGACAATTTCATTTAGGGGGAGGAAAAAAACCCCACGGATTGCAAAAGATTAATGAGGCGAAGGGTTTGTGTTTGCAATTGGATGTAAAATGCAAACATTGTGAGTTGTGATATCATCGTTTAACCTTAATGTTTCATAGCACTCCAACCACTTGCCCGCTGGAGGGACAATTAACTGCGGGCTGTAAAAACAAGACCTCCAGCACAGGAGAGGTGCAGGGAAAGGTGTGCATGTGGCCTCAGCAGCAGCACCCAGCCACAGCTTTCACAAGTGAAAAGAAATTTAAATTCAAAGGAAAAGAGGATGGGATGAGGCTGTGGGGAGTGAGATCTGCACTGGAGACACTGCAACTGGCTTTCTTTTGGGGGCTGCTCTGATGATTGAGACCTTATAATGATTGAGACTGATTTCTAATGATTGAGATCTTAAAATCTTTTTTCTAGGGCATGCCAGTGAGGGCTGCCACTGGTGGACACTCTCAAAGTTACATTCCCCTCCTGAAGCCCGTGGGGTACATTATGCCTTGGGCAACTGAGAGCAGACACAGCTCCCCACCATCTCTGATGGCACACGCAGCCATTCATGGATGAGCTGCTGGGAGGAACAGAGACCCAAGAAAACCACAGTAGGTTGGGCACCAGCACCGTGGGGACCCATTCTGCTTCTAGTGCAGACAAGGGAACAGCCACAACAGCACCTTCCCAGCTAACCTGGGCCCTTCCCTTCCAGCCACCCTCTTCACTTCTACCAGAGCTGAGCCCTGCAGCATAGGTGTGCAGCGAGACATCCCCACCCATCCTGCAGCACCTCTGGGACCATTGCAACCAGCTCAGGACCAGAGCAGCGCAAGGTGCTGGTGCCCAGCTCCTCCCCATCACCTGCCCTCACCCGCATCCTTCCCCCCAAGCTGTTCCCCAGCCCCACAACTCGGCATTCCAGAGTCTGCCCGGTGTGGGGCTGCACACCCCAGACGCACAGCCAACGCCCCGGCAGACAGCCCCCAGCACAGCATGATGACGGCGAAGATTTGTGGGACGCTCTGGCTCCCAGGGGGTCCCATCCCTGCCGGGAGCAGCACAGGAGTCCCGAGGGACATAATTTGATTTGCTTTCTGTAACACGGGTCTGGCTGAGGACTGCCTGTACTGGCAGCCGTGGCAGGGAGAGAGGGAGGGTGACTGCGCTGAGCACCACGAGCGGGTTCCTGAGGCACAGCAGCCAGAGGGGACATTCGGCTCCTCGCCCCAAGTAGGTGTTGGGCACAGGCTGGTCTCCAGCCCTCGTGTTGAGGAGGCACAAGTCTGGGCAGAAACAAAGAGCAAGCAAGGGCTTTCTTGTCCTGGTACCCACTGATATTCCCACGGCCAGTGATGGGCAGGGAGATCCTGGGGCTCAGGGGTGATGGGGTGAGGGTGGGGAAGACCTCCCGCTGCCCTGGGGCACACTGGTGCAGATGGGGATTTGCAGGGAGTCAGGGGAGCCCCAGCCCGGGGAGACGGAGGGTGCATGTCCCCAGAGATGGGGTCAAGCTGGGCTGGCTTGGCGCCACACTAGGTTCTCGTGCAGCCAGAGGCTCTGCCTGCAGCCGTGTCACCTCCTAAGCTTGGCTGCAAGGATTAATTGACTTCCACCGTTAGTGACCAAAAGGCCTCTTACCTTCAGGCTGTTCAAAAGTGAAACAAAACATACACACATGAAAAAAGAAACCAAACCAAAACCCAAACAAATAAGAAAAAAAAGAGACTGGAGCAGGGAATCATGAAAACTTCTCTAGGCAGCCACTGTGGACCTCAAAGTACCCACACACATGCACACTAAAATCCAGATATACGTATTTGAATAACTACTAGAAAACAAACCAAATAATTTAAACCAGTTAAAGAGTCAGAACATTTTCTTCACACTAAGTGAATAATTTATGGGGAGAGCTATAATAAAAAAAGCCCTCTCCAGGCCTGTATTGCAGGAAAATGTATCCGGAATAAAAGATTGCATTTCATACTCATAAATAAATGAAAAACAAAACCAACAGTAAACAGAAAGAAAAGTCTTTGCTTCCCAGTTCCCAGCACTGCCACAAAGACCCACAGTGCGCTGGGCAGACCATGGGTAAGGGACCCTTCTGCCCATCATCCCTGGAGGAACCCTGACACCTCCTCCCCCCCAGCTGGGGGTCTGGACCCACACCCTCCGCACAGCCTCAGCACTCACCGCTGAACCCACAGCCACTGCCCTTCTAAGCAGCAACAGCAACAGGAGGTGGCAGTTCCCCTTGCTGACAGGCAATACCAAGACCAAATCCTGCTCACAGGGCTGTTCCAGCCAACCTCCTCCTGTTGCTCTGGTGTAGCTGGCAACAGCCATCAAGGCTACAAATAAAACTCAGGAGCCCCCAGCACGCTTTTGCACGGTACAGCCTTCAAAGCCATGGATGCTGCTCCCACCCTCTGCATGGCCCCTAAAAAAAAGTCCAAAAAAGCCTAAGCACTGGGAAAGTGGAAAGAAGAGAGGTCCCAGTGATGTGAGTTACAGCCAAAATTAACTTCACCCCTTTCTCTGAAATAAACACTTGCCAAGAAACCGTATTTCCATCCCACAAAACCTCAGTCAGCCGGGCCAGCTGGCAGCAGGGCTTACAGCAGATCTGGATAAATCCTTGGTGGGATATGAGGTGACACCACTCCCCAGGACCTCCACCAGACCATCCAGAGGATGCCGTGTGGGGTTTGCCCCTCTTCACCCCATCACAGAAAAGCTCTGGGGTCCCCAGACTCAGCAGTGAGGGTGAGGAGCCCCTGCCTTCCTCCCCAGCCAAACCTCTTCAGACATGGCCAAACCCAGGGCACCGGAGGAGCAGCCGGTGACCGTGGCAGCCTACCTCGGGGCCGGCTCCGGCGTTTCCGTCTCCCCACAGACGTGCTGCGCAGCGCGGGCTGGAGCTGCCCGATCTCAATGGGTGTGTTGGTGCGGAAGCTCTCCTTGAACTTCTGCATCAGGGACTCCACCGTCTCCTGCGTCACCTCGGGAGCTGCAACACCGGCAAAGGGACTGTGGTTAAAAGAGGACCAGGCCACCATGTCCCCACTGCCCACACATACAACCCCTTCTCACAGAGGACAGTGTGAGCTGGAGCAGAGTCCTGGGCCAAGACCCTCCAAAGTCACCCATAAGGACCCACCCAGCCCTTGCCAAGTTTTACCAAAGCCACAGAAAATTGTGAGTTTACAGAAATCGCATTTTTTTCATGCTGCTTTCCAGCATTTTGGATTATCTCTTGCCTCTTCCTCCACGTGCACGCAGGGCACTCGGAAGCGTCATGCCCTTATCCAAGTCACAGCCGGAAGGGTTCAAACACACAGGAACTCCCCCAGCACTGAGCCGGCTTTGGGTCAGGTTTAACTCTGCCCTGGGAGCTCAGAGTCGAACCCCAGGCTTGGCAGCCTTTTGCAGGGCCGGGTACTCCCCAGCAGGCAAGTCTGGGATTACGGAGCGATGGGCAAGACTGGGGTAGGAGCCAGGCAAATGATGTACAGCCGGGCTGGGCATGTTCTGAGCTGTAGAAGGAATCCTTGGGGTCTTCCAGCAGCTGCACTCACATGCTGGGCAGCAGCACCTGAGCTCAGGAAACAGCTTGCTGCAATATCCCATGGCACATCACAGCTTGCTGATATTTAAGCAACTCCCCTCCTTGCTCTCACACAGCCCCTATCCAGTAATGGAAGAAAAAAAAAAAAAAAAGCACCGAACAAAACCCCAGATTTGTTCTATGAAAGTCACCACCCACACACACAACGGGCAGTGACGGGAAATCATGGAACCACTCACAAAGAGCAAAGGTGAAAATCAGGATCAAAAGGTTTGTTCTTATGTAGGCCACAGAGGTCTCCCAGGTTTAACAAAGAGTTTGGTCGCTGTCAGCTCCTTGAATAAACTCATTAGCAGAACATAACCTCTGTGCTGTCTCCATTTCGAGAGTCACAGAGTCCCTCCGCTTAGCTCCCGCAGCATGCCCGTGCCATGTCTAGAGCTACCGCACATCCCTTTCGGATAAGGGATAAGTGAGCCCCTTGGAGCCCCCCAGCCTGCCAGGAGCTATAGGCTGACACATCAGTCTGCACCTCCCGTGTCCAGAGACACACCACGTCCGTATGGAGCTCCTTGGGCACCCAGTGAGCTCAGGGTGCATAACAGCTCTGGACCACAGGCTCTAACTCCCTTCACAGCATGGTGCAGGGGCCATTTTAGTGCAAAATGAGAAGCTGGCTGGCCATGCAGGGCATGGTATTTGTAATCCCGGCCAAAGATTTAACTTAAATGTGGAGGCTGCAGCAGATGACTCTGCCAGCCAGCCACGCTGCAGGCAGCGCCACACCAGCCCACGAAGCAGCTCCCCCTTCCTTCTCCCCAAATCCCAAAGGTGATGTCCTTGGCCTCCCAGGGTTGAGAGGCTTTAGACCACCCCAGGGTGCTTTTGTACCCCCACAGGCTGCAGAGAAGGTACTGAAATCTGCTGGGACCACTGGGAGTGGCTGCAGTGCCCATGGGTGCAAGCGCATCGGGAGGGCCTGGGAGCGGATCCATCCACCCAGCGCTGCCGCACCGAGCGATGGAAAGACAAGGATCAAACCTGCTGCCTGCACCCGCACCAAAGGTGGGAATCATTTGGGGAGAGGTCCAGAGAGAGGGTGGCCTAAGGGACGAGCTATGTTACATCTTCCAATTACTCATCACCAGGCTCTCCCAGGCACCACAGATCAAAGGCAGAGCTCCCCCAAAGTCCCCTACACTTAAGGCAGGCACAGCTGGATCCTGCTGTGTCGGATGCCTCAGCAAGCAGTATCGCAAGGGGGGGTGGGGTGGGGAATAAAAAGTCACGAGCAGGGAAAGGTCCCCAAAAAGCATCTAGTCCCACTGCTGACGGCACACATCAACCCCTTCTTGCAGGACTCCATTGAGGCACCAGGGAAGGATGCTGTGGCAGCACCGGTGTGGCTCAGCACCACACCACCATGTTTGCAGGGGGAAGCCTGTCCCCACAGCTCCTTCACCTGGGAGCAAGCATAGCAGGGCCTCCCCATGAAGAGATGGCAAGTTATTTGAACCTCTGGGGCTGTGCAATATAAAACATGTGCAAGCAGAGCAGGGAGCTCAGGAACTGCGTGGCTGAGGCTTATTTACTGAAAGAAGGCCAGAAGGAGGGCGCGAAAGGGGAGAAGGAGGGGGACATGACTTCAGCTAGCAATGAAACGCGCTGAGGTCGCAGCTCTCTCATGGTCCCTGCTTGGCTGATGGGAGTAATCACCACTGCAGTGATTGTACCCCACCTGGCCACCACGCTCCTCGGCACATCCATGCAGAAGCATCTGCTCACACGCTTGTCAGCGGAGCAAACCCCAAAAGCAGGGGAGGAGCATTACCTTTGTGGGGAGAGGGCCCCTGCGGTCACTGGCTAGTTGTGATGATGCTACAAACACTCACTCCAGGAATGGGAGCAAAAAGCTGGTGCATCTCACAGTTCTGCACAGTTCATGTGTACCAGCATATCACTGGCTTCTCCATGTGTCTGATCTCTATGTGTCTGAGCTCAGGCGTTTGCAGCAGTGGGGAAGGGGGCGGGGGGGGGGGGGGGGGGAAAGAAAGAAGAAGAAAAAAAAAGAAGAAAAAAACCCCAACCCCTGCTGACATGATCACAAGCAAGTGGAGTTCTACACAGCCAGCATAAAGAAAATCCTTGCTCACAAATGAAAGGTAGGTGGGCTTCAACTGAATGAGTATCGGGGATCAAGGATGAAGGGAGGACCCTTCATGCACTGCCAACAGTGACAAAAAGGGAAGAAGAAACCAATGCATCATAATGAAATGAGACATGGCACTCGCTGAGGCTGGTGGGACCCTGCTGCCCATAGACATGGTCACCATATCCATAAGAGACACAGTCCACCAGACTCACGCTTCCCCACAGGCAGCTGTCCCCACCCACCCAGACCGATGCCTCCTTGGCCATCACACAACTGCACAGCAAACACCAGTTTGCCCACACACACCACTGTGCTCTGCACGCACTGCACGCGTGCCTGGCATTCCCCTTTCCCATGGAGGTTTGAATTGTTCCTAAAAGGATAGGAAGAAGTGCTGCCATGGGGTAGACAGTGCCCTTAATAATTTGCTTTAATTTTTGGTCAGCCTTGAAGTGGTCAGACAGTTGGACTAGGTGATCCTTCTAGGTCCCTTCCAACTGAACTAGTCTGCCCTGCATACCCCAGCACTGCCCTGCAGGACCTGCCTGGGCTGCATGTGCCAAACATGGGCTCGGCTGGTGGCTCCTGTCCCTGCCGCGCTACCCGCATGCTGCTCCCCTCCCCAGCATGATCAAGCCCCATCACCAGTGCCCAGGCACCAGCTCCTCCCAACAATGGCTGAACACGACACGGTTTTAGAGGTGATGGGACCATTCCCTCCTTGAGCAAAGCTTGTCAAGTTGCCCTCTCTCCCATCCCTGGTTTCCAGGAGATAAATCCATCAGGGCTATTAAGCTCACACCTTTGTCACCACGTTGACAGTTTCTCCAGCCTGGCAGAGGTGGCGAGATCCACCCTGAGGTCTGGCACAATGCTATGATCTCAATCTCACCCTGTCCTGTAGTGAGAGCCTGCGGCAGCATAACAACCCCAAGAACAAGCTGATGCAGAGGAAACACGAGGCTCTTCAGCCTCCACAAAATCAGCTCCCATCTCCAGCAGTGATTTAAGGACGCAGCTGAAGGTCACCATACCTTTGTAAAGCACATTATGTGTTCCCAACGTTCACCTCCCTCCTGTCCACCCCCATACGCTCCTTTGAAAGTGATTTGCTCTCCTTATGGCTCCCCTATGCATTTGCGTGTCTCCCACAGAACAATTCATACCAACAGCCTGCCTTTGTGCCAGCAAGAAGGAAGGAAGAAATTGCAATGGGAAGATATGTTCTTTGGGTTAAAAATTACAACAACAGCAGCAGCAAAGTCATCAATTGAACAATATAAGCAATGTTTGGGTAAAAATACATTGCAATAGAGATGGGACATGGCAGTGCTCGTTCCAGCACTCCCAGCACAGCCAGGAGAAACGTACCTTTCACAGACTCACAGGCTGGGCATGGAGGGGGCTGTTTTGAGGAGATATCCAAACTAGTATCTCACCAGCTTCAGCAGCCAGGAGAGGTTCTCCAAAACACAGTCCTGGGCTCAGATCAGTACAAGCACCCGCAACTTGTATTTGAGAGATGCACTAGTTGGGTGCTTCCACCATCCCATGACATTCCCAAGGGTTCAGCTCAAGGGACACAGAACTGCAAACCCCCACCGTACAATCTGTTTTCAGCCAGCAAAGCCAGGTGATGGTGGAAGTGCCCCATAGCTCTTGGAAACAAGCCCTCAACTTTGCTACTTTAGGGACTTCAGACATGGCCTTGGTGGACCCCAAGCAGCAGCCGTACCACAGACTGGAGAACTGCCCTCTCCTAAGCCAACACTCCCGCACCCTGCAGAGACCCTACACCCACCCAGTACCTGGCAGCCCCACTCGATGCTGCACCAGACCCCGGTGGGGCAGGGCAAGGGCAGCAGCTTCTCCCCCAACCAGGCTCAACACCTCATGCTGCCGTTGGGCGGTTGGGAGAGCTGGACAACCCCATGGCTTAGTTTTTGCAGCTTATTAAAAGAGCGATGAGGCTTAAAGTCTGCAAAGGTGCCAGCTTCCTTGAGTCTCCCAGTCTTTGGTGTTCAGCTTGAAGTTTTGGTCCCTGGAGCCACAACCATCCCTGTCCCCCTTGCACAGTATCTGCACTCCTACAGCTGCACGAAGGCGACTGGGAAGGCAACAGCAGCTTCTGTTAGATCTTCCCATGCTAGGTACTGAGTAAAACATTTTTTTTTAAAATATAGTTTTTTAAGCATCTGGTTTTCCCATCCCTCTCTTTGATTTCTGAGTGTCAGAGGGTAAGTTATCGATTCCTCATCATTACCAGTGGTTAAAATGCTCCCAGAGTTTTGGAGAGAGAAGTAACTTGCAGAGCAGCTCAAGAGCTGCTCGACTGAGCGTGCTGCTTCACTGGAATCAAAGCGTTTCACAAGAACATGTCAAACTCAATCAAGGATTAAATGAAAAAGTTTGGGCACAATTAGAAGTCAAGGCTGGTGGGATTTTTATCTCTTGACCTGTGCACACATTCATAACAGCACCTGTGGCCACGTGCAGGACGCAGCCCCTTCATCTCAGACACTACCCCTTCTCCAAGACTATCTCCTGCCTCTCACCAACTGCTTCCAGTATCTTTCAAATAATCCGCTTTTTCTAGGCACAGGAAAGGGTGCGCTCCTGGGAATCACTGACACCAGCTGTAAAGCTCTAATGCATCATCATGTCCACTACATATCACGTAAAGATCAGGTATGTGTAACGCAGTTTAATAACATTATAATTGTTTCCTCCAAATCAAACTCCCAAATTTCAATAAGCTGCTTTTGATCTTTCTGGATCGATACATTGAAAATTTCTATTCTACAAGGTAATTTCAAGAAATCGACTCTCCGATCCTATTTGGGATGAGCATAAATTTCTCTATACTGGAAGTTTTCCACATGGTGGAAAACCCTGTTTTCTCCCCAGCTCTAAATAATGGGTGTTTGTTGCTTTCCGAAGCATGAAATAAGCAACATTGTTTGTTCTGAAACTGGGATGTGGACTGATTTTCAACAGTGCCACCCTGAAGGTACTAAGCTCCAGCAAGCAGAGAGCTTTACTAGCATAAAATTAGGTAATTACAACAACGCCTATGTGATGATGGTGGGAGAGATTTGTACAACAGCTTCACACATATTGGGATGAAAACACAGTTGGGCAGTGATGTCCTGACAACACAGCGTGGAGGACATGGAGGATAGGGCAAAGACATGAGAAACACTAAGAGCTTCACCTCTCCATCTCCTGCAGCCACCAAAGCCTTCTACCACCTCTCCAGCAAGAGAGCCTCTGTCCCCATCAGTCACCTGCTCTCCACCAGCCCATGTCATATGCCATGTGCAAGCACACCACATCCAAGAAACACCAGGAGGCTGCATTATGCAACCAACTCAGGATATGTATTTAAAAAAAAAAAAAATTAAGAATGTTTTTTATTAAAAAAAAATAATATATATGTATACACACAAAGCAGAAATAACCACACATACCCGTGCATCAGGGGACCAAGTACCTCCTGCAACACATACATCTCCAAGCCATCCTTAGGTGAACCCATCAGGGACGCAACATACGTGACGCCACGCGCTTTGCTGGAGCTGGCCCCCAGCCCAGCCTGCCAACGCGGCTGAGGGAGGATCAGGCTCTCTCCGAGAAGCTCTTTTACACAGAAGGGTTTTCAGCTGCGGCAAGAGAGGGATATGGGAACCTGGGAGCATTTTGAAAACAGGCTTGTATTCCATCTCTGCTTTTTCTTTCTTCTCTTTCCTGGCCCTTTTTGTTAAGTTTTAAAATAGAGAATGTATACATTTTTTTAATGTAGGTATTAATACATAGATATTAATATCTAAATAGATTACTACATACATTAATAAATCTCCCACTATAAAAATAGATTTTTATACGTAAAATTCTGATTTTAATTGCAAATTGGAGGGGGAGGGTAGCAGAAGAAGAGATAAAGTTTTATTTGAGATGTCTTCTTTGAAGGAAACTGAACAAATGTACTTTCCTCCTTCATATATTCATGAGATGACTGCTTCCCTACCCCATTCTCCACCACCCTCAGCTCCGGGCTCAGAGCCAGCACAGTCCTTATCTGGTACAAGGCAGGGGAAAAAAAAAAACCCAACCCTGATAGGATCTGAAGTTTTCAGTAGTTTAACAAATCTGAAAAAAAAAAAAATGTCCTCATTGATTTTAATAAAGTGTGGGGTGTGTGACAAGGAAGGGGGGATGCCGGGAGAGGTTGGCATGCAGAGTGGGAAGAGGATGGAGATCTGTGCTGACTCAGCATCCCACAATGGGGATGGGGACCCCAGAGAGCACCAGGACACCCTAGAACCCATCTGACAATGCACCCACTCTTGGCTTTTCCTTTTCATTGCAAAGCTTTGCTGCTGTTCCTCCCCCACCCCCTGCCTACAGAGATCTATAGGCACCCATCTATAGAGAGCAGGAGGTATCATCTGCAACTCCTGTCCTTGCTGCAGCCAGGTGACCTGCTCCTCAAACCAGCAGGACCCAGGGGAATGCCCAGCATGCAAGGAAAGAGCATCTGGAGCCAGAGCCCACAGCAGCACCCTCCCAGCACCAGCTGCCCTGACCCTTCTTCATCCTCTCTCCAGTCACGGCGCTCAATTGCTTCCCAGCTAATTGCCTCCACTCATGTGTGCAAACTAACCGTTTACTGGAAAATGCCACGGAATGTTAATTTCATTCGGAATTGGGTAATTGTGAAGCACTTTCATTTTTTTATTATAGGAAATGAATAAGCATTGTATTAATAGCATCGCTTCCAGCTCCAACCACAGTTGTGGCCCCATCGACACAGGCTGTGAGTTATTTGTCACCCCATACTTTCCCTGCTTTTCCACCTTCCTCCTTTCCCTTTCCACCTCCACACTCCCAACTTCCATGTTGGTAATTAAAATAATGCAATATAATTACAAACACATCGCAAAAGATAAAACGCTTAACAGCTGCGGTCCAACAGATCCTGCCTCTGCCTCACACCTTTGCATTGTGAGCATCTTTCAAAAGCAGATGGGTCTCTGCACTCCTTGGGCTACTACCAGGTGGGTTTGACCTTCCCCGGAGCTGTTTCTGACCAGGAAACCTTCAGCATTTCCATGGGGCAAAGATTTTTCTAGCACGCCGCTCCCTGACAAGTACAGGGCATTTAGCTCTTTACCCCATTTCTCTTTCTGCAAGGAGAAGTCTTTGGCCATGGAATGCTGCCCACGAAGCCTGCCCCATCTCCTCCTGCCTCAGCATCAAGAAGGTCCAGGCCACTGGACACTCTGCTTCCCACTTTTTCCACTCTAATAAAACCCTTAACTGACCTTTTTTTTTATAAGGCATGATAGCTTTTTCACTTAAATGGTGAGCAGAGAGGAGTGGGAAAGATGGGCAGACCCTCAGCAGTAGCTAATGTTCCTCAAGTTATAAAATAATTGAAAAGTTAAATAAGAAGACTCTGGAGGAAGCTTCCCGATTTGGTGCTAATGGGGACACGAAGCAGCCTGGCCTAATGTTGCATGGAGGAGAGACACCAGCTTGAGAGCACAGCGCTAACCTCCCATCCTTCTCTCCACAGCACGTCTCCTACAACTCCACAAATCCAGAGGAAAAACTGCCCCATGGAGTCAGCCAGGGCAGAGACCCACCAAGGGTGGAGAAAGCCCCATCCCTACCTGGCCAGGAACTGCCGCTGGGGGATGAACCTGGAGGCAGCAGTAGTTCGGTGTCTATAAAGTGAGTGTGAGCAAGACCCAGCACCCCTAAGGATGGGCAGGGCTCTGGGAACAGCAGTGCCTGGCAAACATGGGTGGGAAATGTGGCATTGTGGCCGCGCTCCAGCCTCAACCACAACCCAACTCCCTGCTCAGCAGCGCGGTGCAGAACAGATCTGTCAGCTGGCAATTAATTTTCCTTGCACAACAGACAGGGTGATGACACCTTTCCATGGTACCAGCAACTCCGTGCCACGTGCCGGGGAGAGCAAGGGAGTGACATCAAGCCAGAGAAAGGCAAACCACCAAAAACTGGTGCTGGCTCAGGGGAAGACCTGGAGCTGAGGGAACACCCAGAGAGCCCAGGCTGTCAAAAGGAAACCACTTCCAAGCCACATGGGTGAAGAAGTGAGGCTGAGCACAGCCAGAGCCCACAGGACCCGGTGGGTGAGTCGCAGCAAATGCTGTAACTCAGCGGGGCTGTCAGAAAGGATTGATTTGAAGCACCTTGTTAATAAGTTTCCTCTCCGCTGGTCCTTTGGGTAGGTCATTGCCTAATGATAAATGGGGCTGGAAGGTACCTACAGACCTCGTATCAGCGCAGGTGCCCGGCCTCGATCCGTCTTCCTTAGGAACCAGCTGACAAAACCAACTGTCTCGGCGCCGTAGCCAGGTAAAACACAACCGATAGGAAGAGGGCATGCAAACAGAGCGAAGAGCTGGTGCTGCAGCTGCCCCCCCTGCTCGCCTCCCCATAAAACCCATAAGCCTGGGACAGACCAGCAAGGAGAACACCTTGCACACACAATGCTACTGAAAGCCAAGGTGAAGCAGCACTGAGCATCACGGACTGAGACAAACCCATTGCTCCCATGCAGGCAACAGGATCTGGAGCAGCCTCAGCTCTGAGCCATGCATCCCAGTGCCTGAGAGTGATCTAGAATCTATATATTCCCAGCAGAAATGAGGAACATTGTGGGGTTGTTCTCCTTCATCCCAGACCCCATGCCCTCTTCGCCTGGTCAGCCTGACTTCAGAAACCAGTGGCAGGTTTTTGCTCCACGCTGACACCATGGAAGGACAGCCCCAGGCAGAACTGAAGCTCTCCCAGGTCCTCCGCATTGCACACAAGGCAGCTGCAAGTTGCAACCCAGCACATAAACCAAGGAGAGGGGAGGACACTTGAGATCCCCCAGGGTCTTCCAAGGGGAATAAACAGCCATCATTTTTTTTTTTTTTTTTTAATTTTACATCAGGGGGGAAAAAAATCATCTTGAAGCTAATCCTGGTCAACAACTGGCCTACAACCAGCTACGCCTTAAATAATGTAGTGCTTTATCAAACATTCATAGTGATGCACAAAGTGATGAACAACATGCGCCTGGTGTTTATATAAGTATAGTTCCTGATGGCTTGTTTTCCTTGGACAGCCAAAACTTCACAGCTTATCTTCTCTGAGCTTGTGATTTCGCCTGGATGAAAAGCACTTTGGACATCTGGGGAATCAAGGCTACTGCACACAAAACTGCCACGACATCTCCACCAGGCATCGGCAGCCCCACAAAACCCAACAAAACCCCACATTAAAAGAGCTGCCGCTGACTTGAGGTGCCACAAGTCACTCAGCTGTGACTGGGAAAAGGGATGAGCAAAGGTATTTCTTCTCACGTGGCATGTCACGCAGCACCAGGGCAAGACCAGCCCAAGATTCACAAAGTGGCAATAAACCAGTGGGACTTCACAAAACTGCCATCCCTTTGGGATGCGCAACAAAGTACCGGTATATTAACACCCCTTTTCTCTTCCATTCCCTATAGCACCATCAAAAGCCACTTTTCCGTCAGCTTTTTCCCTCCTGTCTCATGAAAACATGAGCAGGGTATAGCAAAGAGAGGGGAGAAAGAAAACCACATCAGGAATCCCAGCCTGCCAGCCTTTCCTCAACAGCAACGCTCGCTGGGGGCCAGGAAGAGCCCTGGCTGGGCTGAGATGTTTAAGCATTAATTAGTCATTAAGCACATGCCAGCACAGCACTTCCCTCAGCCCAGGGGACACAGGATCAGGGGAGGCCACCAACCCCTGGGAGCTTCCCCATCCCTGCTGAGCCATTGCTGGAGACAGGAGGGACATGGCCTTTGCCGGGAGCCCTCCTGGGCATGCTCCTGTGCACCCATGATGATGCTGTAGGCCACTTTCTTGGGGGTGTACAGGAGGGGGAGCATGATCCACAGGACCACCGGGCCAGGAGACCATCAATCCCTCCCCCCACATTGGTGAGGACAACACAGATTTGGGATGGAGGCAATTAGTTCAATGTGATGGGATGAGCAAAATAAATGTAAAGTTCCAGCCTGGTAGCTTTCCATTTAGAGCTTGAAAAGCAATTAATATATTAATTATGATTGTGTTTATGCCTCTGGAAAGCAAAGCTTTGCCCTGGCAAGTACGGACACTTTCAAATCAACATTAAAGTTAGAGCTGGCATTACCATAAAACTAAAGGGAATGACCCATGGCATATCTGTTGTAACATCTGCAGCTGGGGACCCTATTCTCTTCATTAATGCACTCAAATCAGTTGGAATTAAGCATGTTGGACTTAAAAAAAAAAGGTCTAATTTCTCTAATAACTAGACATACTAGTTAAGCATGTGTTTAAATGCTTTCCTGAATTGGGACTCAATTCCTACCCTATTGGGCCTCATTTTTTTTTTTATTATTATTATTATTTTTTATTTCTTCAAAGCTGAAATTTGCAGCCAGGTTTTTCAGCCAGGAATAGTGGACTGCAAAAACACTTTCCGCTGGCAGGCTACGTGAATATACATTTTCAAAGGTCTCTGTAAATTACACAAGGAGTTGGCAGAGATTAGAGCTGGGAAAAGCTGATCACGTACAAAGAGGGTCGTGATCCCATCAGGTCACTGGAAAGAAGACAGAGCCCCAAGACACATCAGATGCCAGCCTGACGCACTGTCCCATTTTAGCCTCCAGCCCCAGCAAATGTTAAGCCATCATTTTATTTATTAAAGGCTCAGAAAGCCTCTGGTTAATGCTCAGATTCAGGGTGGCACCACATCTGCCTACCCAAGCAAGCGGCAGCTGCAGACAGCGGCTCAAAGCCCTGGCACGGCCGCGTGGGCACCAGGATGGCACACGCCGACACGGCGGGGATCTCCCTGCCGGCAGCCAGCCACAAGCCCGGCCAGGCACCCACCTTCCCCCAGGGACACCGGGCTGTCACCTCAGAGATGGCAACATCAGGTCAGCCACCTCCCTCCTGTTGCCCACGGGCTTTCCCTTCTCCATCACGGAGGGCAACACTGTCACCCTGCCCATCACGAGGGCATCGCCCCCGACGCACATCCTGTCTTCAAATCTCACCTCCAAAATACTGCCGAGCTCACATGCTTGTAATGAACAGCGGCTGTAGGGCACAGCTAAACCACCTGCCCTCCTCGCTCACATCTCAGCCCCCCAAACGTCCCTTCCCCCAGCCCTGACACTGACCTCGGGCCAGAGCACTGCCTTACCTCTCCCGTAGAGGAGCCTTCACTGGGTGTGAAGATGATGACTGAGATGTGGCCACCAGAACAGCTGCTCCAGCGTTGGTGGGTGGCATAAGAAGCCCCCCTCCTCATCACCAGGACCCTTCCCCTGCCTGCCTTTCTGTGTTATCTCAAACATAAGCCATTTGTCTCCCCTGCCTCAAACCCTTCTCCCGCAGTTCTCCCAGACTGCAGCACATCCCAGACATCATCAGATCAGTCCGGCTGGGAGGCTGCTGGGACCACAACCCCTTACATTAGCGGTTCTCAGTATTTCCTCATGCTGCCCAGTCTGCTCTCTGGCTTGACTCCCCTCTCCAACTCACAGATGAGGACTAGACCATTAAGTGACATGACCAGGGTTACCAAAGCAGCCAGTGGCAGAGCAGAGCTGAACCTACATCTCCAGGTTCACTCGAGGTGCCAGACCATCTTTCAGGCATGCTCAAAAGCCTCTTACTACCACTACAGAGAAAAGCATCCATGGATTAAGTAAGAGAAACTTCAGAGGTTTACCTAAGTTAACACAGCAGGTGAGAAGGAAGTCCAGGAGATATGAATTCAAGATGACAGCACAACCACAACTTTGATATGCCTACGGTATTAATCATTGGTACCATCAGTAATAAGTCCTGTCTCCTGTCTAGACTTGGAGGCCATACCCAGACTGCAGAGTCTGTGAAGCCAGCACAAAGGCTCGCTTGGAAAGTTCTTTTTTTGAACATGAAAGAAACTGAGAAAATAAAGGTAGGTCCTTTGTTGGAGGACTGGAATTGCAGATACTCGATTTTCAATCAAGTCTGACATCTATTTTCTCCTCAGTTTTCACTAGGCAGAAGTTCTGCTTCTCACCAATCTGTAGTAGATTTGGTTTGGCAAAATCTTCTCATTGGGGAACTTGTGGGTAACCCCATATTCAGGCTTGCTGGACTTCTATCTGCCTTCATTTACTAACCCCACCTCCCTGCATCCAGCAACATCCCATCTGGGGATGCAGTGGTGCCGTCTGCGATAGACCGGGGGCCAGACTCCCTCAAGCAGCACTTGATGGACAGAAGCAAAGGGCTCCTGCCACTGTAGGATGAAACTGTCAGTAAAGACGAGAGCCAAGTATATTAAAAGACAAAAGCAAGTTAGGAATTCCTCAGCGGCTGGAGCTCGAGGCCATCTGCTTGGGAAAGGCAGGAGAGCAGAAATCATCAGGAGCATGGACTGGAAACCACCCAGAGAAGCAGGGACAGAGGCACTGAGGACAGTGACACCACCCAAATTCACCCAAATTCCCTTAAATGCAGTATGTTGTGTACACACAGGGACTGGGTTTGGACACGGGAGGTCTCCCGGCAAAGACCAAGACCCCAGAAACTGCACCCCACACCAGCAGACCCCACTTGGCACCACACACACACGGTACAAAAAGGCTGGAGACCTCCTAATTGCCAGAGAGAACCCAAAACCACGAAGAGACAGCACGGCCCCTTTCCACATCAGCACAAAGGGATCCTTTCGGCTAATTAGGACTGTCTGGCTATTGCCTCCTTCCTTGCTCGATTTCATTTTATTATATTAATAATAAAAAAAGGACTACTTTTCTTCTTAAACTGCCTCAGATTTTTCTTCTGTCGAAATTCATCTGGGCTCTGTGCAATGTCACCAGGTCAGTTTGTGCTCCTGCTGCAATTCTAATTTTGTCAGCTTTCCATTTTCTAGGGAGTTGGGGATTTTTCTTTCGCTCTTTCTTTTTTTCCCCCAAGTCAAAAATGATTTTGCATAACAGTAATAATGTTAATGGCCCTGCATAGCGCATCCAGATTACAACTGCAGCTAGGGAGAAATAAACATCTCATCTTTGCCCTGCTGTTTATCTACCCACAGCAGAGCCTGGTATCAGGTCAGAACCTGTAATTTCATTAACTTTATCACTCAGACGCGCTTGTTGCTAGATGTCATTATTCAGCACATTGCTCCCATGTTTTCTTTGTGCTGAGCTTCACTTCAGATGCTCTGGCACTGTGCAGGAGCAGCCCTCCCACCTGCATCGCTGCAGAGCACTGCCCAAGACTTGGGAGGAAAGTTTGGCTCGCTGATCTGTGCTCGGCTCGCCTGTCACTTGCAAAACATTTGTGCTGCTCGACCACCCGGGCCGGGACTTCTCTCCCATTTTGCAGAGCTGTATGTAGCAGAGTCATCCACTGCAATTCCCTGCCTGACCTGATACATCCAGAAGCTCCACATGGGGAATAAAAAAATTACACTCTTCCTCATGGAAATGGCAATTGAGCCCAACAGCCACACAGTGCAGGGTGCACAAATCCCCAGTGACAGAAAGCACCCGCCGCCGGCACAACCCAGCAGCTGCAAATCAATCACTGCCCGGCACGTGGGGGAAAGCAAGCAGCGCAGGCAGGTGGAGGGTGAGCCGAAATGCTCCATCTTCCTCGGATTTGCCATCCCTGATAATTACTGTTGGGAAGTGACACTTGAAAGAGCCTCTAGTGACAGCCCCAGTGATGATACTTTTTGGAGCCTGCTGACAAGTCCCAGCTGTCTTATCACAATGTTACGCTGCAAGAGCAGCAAGGAGAGCTGCTCCTTTGGGTGCTGACGGACTCCCTGGGATGTGGGCACAGCTTCTCACCCAGCTCTGGTGTTCATGCTGAAACCTGGAGGCTCCAGCCACGCAGCCGGACACCAGGGGAAAGGCTGATCCTGTCCTCGAGCTAGGGCCAAGCTCCAGCTGGGTTTGCCTTGATGCATCCATCCTCAATGCACCTCTAAAACCATGCCCAAGCAGAACTGATTTCCAGTCCCTGGGGATCTCCAGGTAGGCAGTGTCTGCTCACACCAACTGCAGTTTCTCCACCCCACCTGCTGCATCCCCAGGGGAATCCCAGCTGCATCTGCCGCTCAGGCAGGTCGAAGCGCCTGTGTGCACAGCACATCCACCGCGTCCTGAATCACTGCATTGCCATGCATATGCAGATCAGGTCAGAGTGCAAAGCCCACAGCATTTATATTATCTTTATAGTCTAGAAATCCTAGATCTGAACTACATCCACCTCATCCTTGACAATCCAGGCTCCGACTAGCTTCAGCAGAGGAGTAACTAGCACATACCATAGGTCGACTCCTGGAGCAAAGCCCGTCTGGAAGGAAACACACAGTGAACTGGCATTGTTTGGAAGGATCAGACTAGGCAAGGCACAAACCTGCCTCCATCCAAGCTGCAGAGCCTGGCGGCATCATGTGCTGAACTGGTTGGAGCATTTGTGAACACATCTCACAGCCTAGAGTAGCCCTGGCCCTGCAGGCAGCTTGCAGCCCTGGCTTGGGGGGATTTCTCAGTCAATAAAAGTAGTTCTTTATTGCCAACTCCTGAAGCCCTTGGATAGTTTAATATTCTGCCCTAGATCTTGTTTACTATTATGTTTTGAAGAGGACTGAAATGCAGTTACTGCTGTCTCCCCCACTCACACAACTCTAAATAATTTATAGAAAAGCAAAACAAAGAAGAGAATATGAAAGAATAAAAAAGGTACCTCAGTTACGATATATGAAGGCTTTCATTTGTTCATTCTCATCGAGCAGAGGCTTGGGGAAACATCTCTTAACACCACAGGCTGGTAACAGCCAGCCATACACAAAGGGGAATGCCAACAGGGATGCTCAGATCAGCACTCAAGGATGGCAGATTGACCCCTGGGCACCTCAGTGTTTGTTAGCAAACCATCACCATCATAATAACCTTGTTTAAAAGAAGAAAGAGTAAAAAGCATCTTAAGGATGGAAGAAACACAACCTCAGCCACCACTTAGGATCATCACAAGTGCAGGGACCTGCTTTCCAGAGACAATGCATCATCTGTGCTCTCCCTGGCTCCGTCACTCAGAGCCGCAGTCTCCTCTGCAGAGCCAAGAAGAGTCTCTGTCCCCATCCTTGTCCTCTAGCTCCGCCACCACGGGTGCTCCAACAGGGACCGCTCAGACTTTACGGGAAGCCCACAGGCTCACGGGAAGAAGGGAGGGATGGTCCAGGTCACCCCAAGAGCCCCTTCCCTGCACAGAGTGAGCTGGAGCATCCCTTCCTCACTCCTTCCAGAGTCACTCGGCAATTAGCACTAATGTACTTGGCTTTTGTTTATTCAAATGTATTTTACTGTTCATTGCAGGTGAACAACATTAAATGGCTTCTAACAACAGCTCAATAAGCAGAGGTGGGTGTTGCAGCTTCTGAGAGACAGACTAAAAATGCAAGCAATCAAGTGTGCATTAGCCAAAACACTCTGGGGAAAGCGCTGCTCTTCTCCATGCAGGAGAAATATCCCTCCGAGTCACACAGTTGTACCCGTGCAGCCTGCCGTCCCTCCATCCCCATGCACAGACCCTGCCCGGCCCCCTCAGGGACAGTTCTCCAAGTGCAGAACAACATGGTTTGGCAGCACGAGTTTTATTTGCAGTTCAGAGAATGAAATAAAGAGCAGCCAGTCTGGACTGCTTTATATAGGCTCTCGCACTGACCACCCCCTAGAGCTCCTGGGTGCCTTCCAGTAGTGCATTAAGAGACACCACCGGAATCTGTCACCCATGGTTTTGTCTCTCAGTCTCTCCCAGCAGAAGCCGTACGGGCTGACACAGGTAACGTGCCTCCCCAGCTGCTCAGCTTGCAGGAGCACTGCGAGCCCTGTCCGTACGCACACCCTCTGCTCCTGCATGCCGCTACCGCCAGCGACAGTGCCATCCCGGACACCGTGACCGCAGAGGACCCTGCCCATCTGTCCTGCTGCGCCCAACCTTTGGCTATCCGCTGTGCCCGTTTTGGAATGCTTTACCCAGAGGGACCCCCCACACACTATTTTCTTCCCGAGCTGGGCAGAGCTCTGGGGAGGAAGAACCCCAAAAGGACCAGAGCTCCTCCAAATCCCAGCCCAGCACACTCAGGGAAGGCACAAAGCATCTGCAGCACCTTGCCTACTCAGGAATGGGGCACGCCAGCCCAGCTCTCGCTGCCCTGCTCCCTGCAGCTGCCAGCAGAAGATTTATACCTCAGAAGAGCGGTGTTGTCCAGTATTACACCTTACAAGCAGCCAGAACCCACACTTATGGAATTATACAGGCTTCTTTCTAATCTGACCTACAGATGCTATATAGCACTCTACCTGCCATACCAAACACTATAGGTGGGAAATGGTTCACATTCGACATCTGTGTCCATCCGTCGGATCCACATGGATTCAGCTCTGTGCTTCTGCCCACAATGAGAATCTTCTAATCTGCCACGTACAGCTCCAGACGGGGCTTCTATGTGCTTGTCTCAAATCTACAGCCCTGATGACTTTGTTTGCGGGTGACTACAGGATCGTTTGTCTGATTGCTCAGAGAATAAAGCACAGGGGATGTTTTGCTGCTAGCGGAAAGCACTGCTTTATGGAGCAGCTCTCTGAGGAGCATCAAGGCTCAGCAGGCTGGCAGAGCCCCAGCACACCAACACACTGCCTCGCTAGAACTGATGCCCTACTCAACAGCAAGGCAATGAACATTTCTGCCACCTAGAAAGTAAAGACCAGCCTGATTGATACCCATGTGCTAGCACTCACCCACGGCAAGACGTTGGGATGAATCCTAGCATTCCCATCCTGTTGAGAAGAGAGGAGTTCCAGCACTGCTAGAGCAGCAGGGATGCCTCCTCCATGCTGCCCCGTGCACGGTGCTGCACAAGCCCGTGGCAAAAAAAGCATCTCCCCTCCGTGGGGAATTGCCAGCTCTGCTCCCCCAGCCAGGCATCCCCTAACGCACCGGGAGTTTCACAGTGGTCCCTGCCATTGCTAGGACCAGATATACCACCCAGCTCGAAAGCAGAGCCATCAGCTTCCCATCTCATCACACCAGGCAGGCTCATGCTGGGAACAGGAGACTGGTTTGGGAAGAAGATGCTTATAAAGGAGACGGGTCAAATCCTATGCGTCCCCATCTCCGTGCAGCTCCCAAGCGCACAGCTCACGCTTCTATGGCACCCAAGCCACCAGCAAAGCACAGTCAGGGGGTGCTGCGAGACATGGGGTCCTGGTCTTCGGGGCTGGCAATGACAGCTGAGAGCTCACAGCTACTGTGCCTCAGTTTCCCCAGTACCATCCAGAGGTGATACCTCTCTCAGGAAGGGCAGCTCTAGAACAAGGTCTGCAAAGAACCTTGTAGACAGCTGAGGAACAAAGCCTGGAAAGCCAAGCACCAGCCACAGGGGCTGTATATGGATGAGCAATCCTCTCTAGGTGACACCACACAGGACAGACATGCTGGCAGGAGATGCGGACAGTAAAAGAGGAGACAGAAAAGCCACAAACCTTTCTTTTCGTAGTCGGGCTTCTCCTCCCCGCCCCGGCCCAGGCTCTCCAGCGTCCGCGTCACCTGGCTGCCAAACTCATCCTCCCTGGTGCTGGGTTCTGCCCGTCGCGGTGTCTCCTCCTCCTCCTCATCCTCATAGTCATCCAGGATGGGGGTCTCACGGATGGGCACCCCGATGACCGAGTTGTGGGCCTGGAGGCGCGAGTTGCGGAAGCTCTCGCGGGCCTGGGGGCCCAGCAGCACCGAGGGGATATAGTGGATCTCGTGAGTGGCCTCCGTGCTGGCACTCTTCTGCGGGATGCGGCGGCGCTTGTGCCAGCGCCGTTGGGCGTACAGAGCCACCATGAAGACCAAGAGAAGCAGGAGCAGTGCGATCAGCCCGCCCTGCAGAGGAGAGGAAAGGGCATGGGTCAGGAGAGGTACAGGGCACAGGAATGGGTCAGGAGATGCAGAAGGTGCGGTGATGCGTCAGGAGATGCTGCAGCCACTGTCCATGGACCCTCTCCTCTTCCACCCTCAGAGCATCCTTTCAGCAACACCCCACGCACACATACAGGTGGATACGTGGGGAAGCCACCTCCAGAACAGGACATCACTGGCAGGTGGAGCAAGGTGTCAGAGGTGGCCTTTAGCCAGGGATGGCACAGTGACACCCCTAGCTCAGCTCTGCCCACTCTCCCAGGGACTTTGTTCTTATCACTTATCCCTTGGGTCCCCCCAGCCATCCTCACCCACACGCAGAGGGGCCTGAGGTGGGTACGCACCCCTCCCACCCTGCACCGGGACATGACAGAGGTGGCAATCACATCCCACCACTTAAGAGAAAAAAACTCATTAAAACAACCCAGCCACCGACATGGGAGCAGTAAAGCTTCAGCAGACACAACGTTTCACACAAACAACGGTGCAACAAATGGCACCACGCAACTGCCGCTCCCCAGGGCACAGTTAGCCCAGCTCCATCATTTCTGGTTGTGATTTGCCTATGGTTTCAGTGAGACGTCAGCTGCAAACCTGGGGGCACAGCACAGCATATTCCAGACCAAGACCCCTCTCTGCAAAGCTCTCCTCTTCCCCACCTCCAAATTTTATTCAATACAACTCCCAGCTACGTTACCATTATATTATAATTTTTTTAACCAAAATAATAAACTTCCTAAATAGCTCTACACCCATGGAAGTAGCCTCCTCTCCCAGGGGAGCTGGGCTAGGAAGTTCCAAAGGGCGTCAGCCCTGCCTCTGGCTGCTCTGGATGTTAAATTCCGCCAGTTGCTCAGCTCCATGCAGGCAGGAGCTGTGCACATGCCAGTTACCAGCCTCTTAATCTCCACAGCATCGGAGCAATTTTATCCCATGGCAGACAAGAAAAGCAGGGCATGTAAATCAGGAGCAGCATGAGCAATCGGGGCTTTGCAGCATGACGTGGAACAGCCAGGGCAGGGCATTTCTCTGCCGGCAGGCGTTTCTCTGGCACAGGGGATGCCACAGCCCAGAACTTTACAAAGCATGCAAAGGCGAAGCAGACACATGCAAATATTTCCTCCGCATTAGATACAAAGCACCCTGCTGTACCCGGAGCGTGGGTCTGACTCGTAAACAATATCAGCTGTAAAGAGGTGGCATCAAGAACTGCAGCTCACAGGATGAGCTACACGGGGGAGAAGCCTCAGAAGGAGGAGAGACGCTTCCCTGGATGCTTCACCCTGGCACCACAACTTCCTGCAGACAGGAGCCCAGCCCAGCCTCTCCCACATCAGGACCACCTCCTCTCCCCACTAATTGCTACAAACAGGAGCAGGGCTTGGGGATTCAGGGGGACATTGCTCAGCTTGATTTCTCCAGTTTAGGTAACATGCAGGAAAGGTGTTGTAGTGTCCAGGAGATGCTCAGGGATCTCTGCGAGGGAGAAGGGCAAGGCTAGGTCAGCAGTCTGGGTTCATGCCCTGAAGTACCAGAGCACTTAAAGGATCGGTCCAGTGGGATGAGGACCCTTCGCGGCCTTCCATGCTCACAAGCAAGTAACAGCATGGACACCCCAGCCTGGAGGAGCAGACAGGCATCTCCTCAGGTCTGCACAGCACCTGATTCACAGAGACCCCAGAGCATCACAGGAGCTGCCTGGCATGAGCCACCCACGCTCCCTGGCATCAAACTGGGGACATTTCCTTGGAAACCCAGTTCGCAGGAGAAAAACCACAGCACACCAGACCCTGTGAAAGGGAGGCCCAGTGACAGGGACACAGCAGGGTCACAAACTTCAACACAACAAACCAGACAGCACAGCCAGCAAAGCAAGGGCTCTGATATTACAGAAGGGTTTCAAAACAACACTGGTGGACAGGACTACTGGGAAAATCCTTCTCCAAGGCTTCACCATCAAGCACCCAAGCTGCCTGGCTGGATGTCACTTCTGTATGGCTGCTCTCTGCAACTGCAAAGTGGCTGCAGGACAGAACACTCTGTACCCACAGGCACTTGTCCTCCCTTGAAAAGCACAACTGGAGACAACCCAGATGCTCAGAAACAGTCAGGGTGACCAATAAAGCCTTGCCTGAGGAGCTGCTTTGCCATCTGGACCCAAGGAAACGGTCCGGGCACCTGCGGCAGTGCTGGGGCCGTGTATCTGCCTGGCTGGGCTCACCTTGCATCAGCCCCCGTGAAACAGCCCGGAGCAGATAAACCTGTTAGCATATTAAATTAAAGATCTCGCTGCTTAGGAAAAATTACCAAAAGGCATAAAGGCACAGATGTTATTAGTGTGCCATTTCCCCCCCCCCCCCCCCCAGCTCGGAAACAACAGGGTTGGCTCCAGAAAGCTGAGGGCTCCCAGCCCAGCTCGGCTGTGGCTCCCACATCCTTTGGGGACGAGCCAGAAAGCATTGTTCTGTCAGATATGGAGGCAACGTCCCCCTCTGCCTGGGAAAGGCTGGGGGTGCCCGTGCCAGCCCTCCGGGGGAGCACTCATGGGCCCACAGCAGCCAGCTCAGTTTTGACATGCTCCTTTTGTCCCTGACCCCGTGCTAGCAGCTGCTTGTTTAACCACGCTGCACATGCCCGGAGAGCTTCCTGGGAAAAGGGAAGGGGAAAAAAAAAAAAGAAAAGGAAAGGAAAAAAAAAAAAAAAAAGTCCAACTTAGGAGGCATTCAAGCCAGCCTCATTTTAATCTATTTTTCATGTTAAATTATCCAACTGAGGGAGCGGGAGAGAGAAAGGGGAAGGAAGGGATAATATGAGAAATGTTTTATTTGACAACGTGTCATTCGGAAACTGATTATTTCTGTCTCCGAGCTTTTTAATATTCCCAAACAATGGCCGAGCCGCGCGGGGATTTGGTATTCTAAGGCTGGATTTATAATACTCTGTTCTGCAGTGATAAGAACACGGGCCTTTAATCCTCTGAGCTGTGAACATGCATATTCTCCCACGTAATGTCCTTCCCGCCGTGCTCCCGCGTGCCCTGCGCCGGCCAAGTGGGAGCTGCTGGGCACCAGGGGGTTGCTGAGAGCCACAGGAGAGCGGAGGACATGGGAGGAGGGGGAAGAGGAAGAGGAGGAGTGAGAAGAGGGCTGGTCGGGACAACCCATGCGTGTGCAGAACGGCAAGGCTCGTAGCACTGGGGCAAACCTCAGCCGAAGCTGGAGAGCAGCAAGGCTGGGACTTATTTGAAGCACAGAAGGAACACTCATGGAAGAAGCCACCTCAAAGCCCAAGAGATTGGGCGCTCATATAAATGATGAAGGCTGCCAAGCTGCTGACCTGGAGGGTGGTCACTGTTTGGGCATCTATCTGAGATGCTGAGCAATTTCTGAGCAGCAAGAGGATGCACGTGCTTCTTCAAATGCAAGCCACCCCCCTTCCCTACCAAAGCGGTGAAAGACGAGGGACTGCTGCTGCTGCTCGTCTGGGGTCTGGACACACGTCCCTGCAACAGGCTCCAGCCTGGTCTCTGAGTCTCAACAGACTCTGCCTGGCCAGTTCTGGTCCCCGTAGCGGGGTGGACGTGGCGTGGCTCCCCGTCGGAGCCTCCAGCCCTGCAGCTTTACAGTCAAACACAGCACAACTGCAGCAACACAGCCCAGGCGTTACCAAAGCAAGCCCTGCTGGTCTGCCAGCCGCCACGCCAGAGTGGGCTGAGGTCCCAGGCTGGAGGAGAGCATGGTTTAGGCTAGGGAGACCTGTTACACCAAAGCATCCCTTCTCCAGGTCAAAGCAAAAGCGGTGCAAAAAAGCCCAACGTTCAGCCTGGTGCTGACCTGAACCACTTCTGCTGCCTCCTCTGAACACTGACACCAGGTTTTGCCCTGGGGTAAAAAAATATCCCCATTTCTTTTCCAACTTTGAAGCCACTACTGCTCCCACATAACATCCAAAACCAGTTATTGTCCCACATCGTGCTGACAACCAGCCCCATTGCTACCTTCCTGCTGCTGGGTGGAACAGGGCTCTCGCAGCCCAGGGCCACCACTCCAAGGACAGTCCCCAGGACAGCCGGGCTCTGCCCCACACAAACCCCGCACAAAGCACCCATCGCACCCTATGCGGTCAGAGTGCCGGGACGTCACGCTGCCCTACATCATCCCAGCAGGTGAACCACAGTACACAAACAGGTCTCAGAAATAACCATGCAATCCTCAGAGCTCTTCACATTGTGTACTACTTCTTTCCTTTTCGGCTGTGAAGGTAATTAAACACTAGAACAATTTACCAAGGGTTGTAATGGATTATCCATCACTGTCATTTTTTTTTTTTTTTTTAAATCAAACCTGGATGCTTTTAGAAATGTTATGTTTTATTTCAAGTGAGAAATAAAGGCTTCAGGGGGTCTTTGTGCCCTGGGAGGGCACTTGAGCACTGGAAGGCACAGCAGATGACCCCACACTCTCTTCTGGTCTTCCACACTCTCAATTTTTTCTTACTCACATTTCAGCTCTATAACATCCTACCTCTCTTTCAAGCATTTCATCCCCTCCCAGGTCAACCCAGGCACAAAAAGCACCACCAGACCCTGGACACAAGCGGGCAGGTAAGGCACGTCCACCTATTGCCACACCAGAGAGGAAGATGCCACCAGCACAGACCAAACCTCAGACCTCCACAGCTCGGTACACAAACCTCTCCTCGCTCGTTCCTGCCATTGCCAAGGGCTATAATAAGGCAGCGCTCAATAAGTAGGTGTAGCAAACATTTGCATTAGGTTTTACCCATGCTGTAATTTGAGCTAACAGATTTCTAATTGATTTAACTAAAAGCAATGGCCAACAGCAGCACAGAGACCCTATAAATGCCGTTTCACCAGGCAGAGGCTTGGAGCACAGACCCTCCACAGCCACATCCCAGCGCAAACCACAACCAGAAGCGGAGCTGGGTTCATCCTTGTTAGCCGATATAGCAGTGGCTGTTAATTGGCAATCAGTCCCCTCGGCTGACCCCTCTGCTGCAGCCAAACTCAAAGACACCCACTGGTGCCCAAGCTGGCCGGTGAGCAGCCCCAGGTCTGTCCATCCTCTCCCTCCTGGCTCTGCCAGTAGGTCCCTTTACCAGGCCAGACCCCGTGCCAGGACACCCACACCCCAACTGAGCTGTGCTCAGGGTGACTTTGGAAGAAAAATACCACATTTAACATACTGGGTCGCATAGAGTCCGCTTCTTCCCTTCTCAAATCAAACCTCTGCACCACACCAGCTTCTCCCTAGGACTCCTTTGCCTTATTGCTGCACCTCTCGATTTAAACGTTTCTTCTGCAAATTTTAATTAACATGCTGTTTGCACCTTCTTTCAGATCATTAACGATGAAAAATAAGGCTGATCTCTGCAGACATCTCTTGGAGTCTTCACTTCCCTGCGCATGGCTGTTTATCATGACCTCCTCTGCACCCTGCCGCTTCCTCGCCCTCCTGAAGGACAGGACATAACCACAGATGGCACACAATCCCTCCGGTTTTAAAAGAAAAAGCAGGGCTGGGGAAACGATGTTACAGCGTGCACTTGCCTAGAGCAGGGATAACACCAGCCTCCAGCTGTCTGCCCCATAACAGGAGAGGTTTGGCTGTCTCCTGCAAAAACCAAGGTCTCTGCACCCACAGCACCTCTGCCTGCCTCTCCATGTCCACACACACTGGCCCATTGCATCAGAGTCTAAAAAGGCAGATGAGGTCCCAGAAATACCAACATCCCTTCAGGCAGAGCAAAGAGACCCTGGATCACTCTGTCCACTAACGCACATGGCACACAAGGGCAAGAAAGGTTATGGGAGCCAACCGAATGCACACAAGGAGGGAGAGGATGGAAAAGAAACAGGGCTTTGGCAAACAGGCTTTGCAAGAAGCAGTCACATCTACAAGAGGAAATCAGGGCTCATGGACAGAAACAGAGCAGTAGCACCTAGAGCTCAGGAAGGCGCCGAGTCCTGTCTCAGGAGATGCTCCTGTGGGCACAGACCCAACCAAGCCTGCTCAATCCTTACACAGCCTCGTCGGCAGAAAGGATGTGACAACATAAGCCAGGGATGGAAACATGCTTGCTGCCTTCCTGCATGGATGGCATGACAAGTTGGGAGCTTTGACTTACAGTCAGGATCATTCAAGAAGCAGCATAATAGCAAAAAGCACGATGCTTCCAGGAGAGCCGAGACATCTCAGTCACTGGATGTCACCTTCCCAAAACGTGGAGCAGTGCTGGAATACCTCAGGGATGCAGGGGTCCTGCCAACAGCCCCTGCTGAGAGCAGGCAGCTTTTGTCTGGGGATGGGGGGCCCACCCCGATGGCACGCACCCCTGCACGCTGCAGGGCTCTGTAAATGAGCCCAGGGGCAGGTGAGCACAAGGCAGGGAAACTGAGGCAGACCAAGGACAAACAGCAAGCCAGCACGAAGGCTAGCGAGGAAGAGATGACCACCAGGAATGCAATAAAATACAAAACAAAAAAAAAGCCAAAAAAACCAACCAACCAAAAAGACACACACAGAAAAAAACTCATCACACCAAAAAAAAAAAAACCCAAAACAAAACACCCCTCCAAAGAGATCTGGATCCAGTCCTGATCTCAAAACCACTCAACTCCACCTCTCCATAAAAGACAGCAATGACACAGGGCAAATCTACTAAAAAATACAGCATTTTCTCCCTGTATGCTTCAAATCCCCATTTGAGCACTGCTTCACCAAGGTGCTTAACCACACGCTTAACTTTAAATATGTGTTTAATTCCCATTACAGTCCATGAGACTATAGCACACGCCTCAGCGCTTTGCTGAGCAGGGATGGCTGCTTGAATTGTGGCCCGAAGAGAACTGTATTACATCTTTTTTCTCCTCTTTCCACAGCTCTTACAACATTGCTGAGCTCCAGCAATGATGGGGTACTGCCTTCTGCAGTTGTTCTTATCACAAGTGTGTCACCTAATGCTGCCCAGAGCTGACAGCACCTATGTACCACCCTCTCTGAATGGGCTTATAGTGGTGCAAGAGAGTGCAGGATCTGGCCCAGGGGTTTAAAAGGAAGCGTTCCCGCAGGATCACTCCATCAGGCCCGTGCAGATCCATCACACACTCTGCTGTATGTACACGCATGGAGCACCAGTTTAATAGCATATACAGTCCTGCAAATGTAACGCACGCAACGAGATGAGAGTTACAGTTGCTGTGGGAACCATAACTTTAAAATCTCTGACTCTTCCACGTTAAAAAAATATAACGTCAGACAAAAAGTCATATTTCCATATAATTTTATTTTTTTTTAAGGCGCACTGAATTTTATTTTGCTGTTTCATCCAAGAACAGAAACAAAAAGGAGCGAACCTGCCAATCAGCTTTTCTGCGTCGTTCAGACATGCAATGTGATATTCCAGTAAGTGTTTATTTGAATGGTCTCCCAGGCACTGGCTGTATGCAAGCACCAAAAAACACAACCCTCAATCACACTGAACATGCCTACATATCCCAAGCTGCACATCTTGCTGGGATAACAATTCAAAATGACTCCTAATCCATTTTTATGATTAAAAAAGAAAAAAAAAAAAAGGCATTTATTTGCAGTGAACTGAAAGAGAAGGGCTGGAGGTGATTTTATTAAGCACCTTAAAGCCAGAGCACAGATTGCATAAATTGTGATTTTAATGCACACTAAATGGTTCACCTAAATCGGCTGACCTGCTAACCCAGAGCTTGCCCTCAGAGAGGGAAGATTTTAAAATGCGTAAGGTCTCCTGCGCTCGTGCTCATGTTTCCCTAATGTGGGCAGTCTGTCTGACCGCAAAGCTGGGACAAAAACAAAAGCTTCCCGCCCCCCGCCCCGAGAAGTTTCAGTTACTGAGCCCACTAGACAGCCCTGCACACGTTCATCCTGCTCAGCTCATTTACACCCAGTTCCCGAATTGCATTTTAACAGTATTCCAAAAGGGGAGGAAAAAATCACTTACGAACAAACAACCTGGCTTTTAAATCAAAAAGGTCACCACATCCACAGCCAGTTTCTCCCAGCACAGGCAAGGTCTCACAGGCATGGTCCCATTGCAGGGTGAGAGCGCCCAGCGCTGCACCAACACACAAAGCACCTTGTAATTAATCATGGGACTAAAGGCAAGTCCCTCAGAACCAGCGAGTGCAGAGCTACCACCCATGTGATGTCCCTCTCCGCACCATCTTCACAGCAGAGCCCTGAGCCCCAACCCCCACCACCCACAAGGACCTGGCTCAGGTGAGGAGCATCCCAACATCCAGTCAGACTGCCCTGTGGTTGCATCGCAGCAAGGGCAGCCTCTGACAGGGGAAGGGCAAATGGAAATCCACCCAACATTAAGGAGGACCACCAGAGAGACTGTGTGGCCCTAATACCTTCCAAAATGAAAGAGAAGAGCAACGAGGTCCTCCAAGGCTCAGTTTCTACTTGGGTTCACTGAAATCACCAGTAACAGCAGCTTGACCATGCCTGCTCTGCCTGATGCTAGTGGCGAACACAACCCTACCCCACCCCCCTCCTCCCTCCAGAGCTTCCCGACTGACAGCAGAGACGGTCAGCTGGGGGTTCCTCTTAATGAGACCCCTCCAACAGACCTGCAGATCTGCACTTTGCATGCGTGCACCCCTGGGCAGGGACAGCCGGTCCCATGGGAGCCCCAACCTGCCTCACCCTGCACGCCACTCCTGCTTTGGGGGCTGGCAGTGCTGCCTATGGGAGCATCTTGGAGGTTTTCCAGACTTTCCTGCCCTGAACTTTAGGTTAAGCTCTGCCCATGCAGGTGCTCCATCCATCAGCAGAGCATCTGCCATGGCAGAGCATCACGCATGATGCCCTTTGCTGTGCCAGCCAAGCCACACCGCACTGTGTTTTTCTGGACCCACTTTTATCAGGTTCATGCTTCACCCGCTGCCCAGTAGAGGCTACAAACACCTCCACAGCCTCTGCCAGGAAAAAATGCAGAATATTCATTTTAGCATCTGATGAAGAAGCCAACCTGCTGGTCAGATGGCCCCGATGGACAGAGCAGCCCGGTATTAGTCACAGCAAAGGGGGTGCGAAGGTGGCACAATGACGGAGGGATGCAGCTAAACTCACTAATCTAAAAAAAGGATAAAACTCAGAGGAGCTGCACATCCTTTAGGAGCCTTTGCCCCAGGCTGATTTCACACCCCTGAGTGACCACCCAAACCCCAGCACCTCCATCACCCTGTGTGTCCCCCACCACAAACCTAGCGCGGGTCCTACCTTCACTCCCACCCCCTGTTTACCCGCTTTGTTTGGACAGCGAGTGCACAAGAGCATCTCCCAGAGAGTGTGTACACAGCTTATCTCTGCTTATCAGGCAGCAGCTGGGGCCTCTGGCAGTCAAATACCAAATACCGTGCCCCGATCCCCTCCCCCCCCTCCCCACCCCCCCGCCCCTCCCCGCGAAATCACTTCCACTGCAGGATACCTGAACTACCCAGCTGCTTCTCACCCCCTCCAAAAACAGGTTTAACAAACACTGAAGCAGGGTCTCAAATTACTAGAATTATTACAAAATCTACCAGCAGAGCATTTGCTAGCAAGTGATGAAATATAATTAAAAGTAAAGAACACTTGTCAGATAAATGAGTAACATGTACTGCTGTTGCAAAAGTACCTTTCTTGTTTTTTCAATAATTGTGTTTATCCGCTTCCTCACTAATTTACAAAAAATGCAGTTAATTCTCAGTGGATCTCACAACCATTAGTGCGAATTAATGCTGTTCCCACTGTATATTCTGCATATATTAAAAAAAAATTAATCTAATAAGAGATGCACATCTCCGGATGAAGGAACACGAACACAATTCACATTGTGCCTCCAGCTTCCAAGTGCTGGTGAGTGACACGGTACAGCATCCTTTCTGCTCAATTAACCAGCCAGCTTCTGGGGCCTGCCAAATCTTGGACAGTTGTCCAGAAAAACTGGCAAAGCATGGACAAAAATTCACCACAGCATTAAGGAATAATTAAGGAATAATTCTTGGAGAAGCCCGACACTTCCAAGTGCATTGGTGTGTGCTGCTGCTCTGCACAGGGTGGAGCAAAGACAGGACAGAGCCTGGAAAAGGGGTTTAGAGTTTATTTATGGACATCTCAAAACAATTTATGGAGTGAGGACCTGATGGGAAGGTGCTATTGTGCACACAGGAATAGAGGAAAAGAGCTCTTTTTGTTGCTGTTGGGTTTTGTTTTTTTCTAAAGGTTTATTACTGAGCCCAGAGCTGGCAGCTGCTCTGGGAATGATCCAGCCTATTGTATCAAAAAAACCAAAACTGCCTTACCATATTTAAAGTGCAAATATTTCAGCGTAATGAACATCTTTCTGAAAAGCAGCAGCACAAACCACTGCTTTCCAGGGGGAGAGGGAGGGTATTCAAACACAACAAGGATAAAAGCTCCACGCACGTGTCTACGTAGCGTTTGGCACCTCAAGGTACTTTGCAATTCTGGCGTTGCAACTCACACTACAGGAATTGCACACCGCAGCGCCCCGTACTCCAGAGAGGAGCCTCCACTGGTACCTGGGGCATCGCACACCAGAGGAAAAGACAAAAAACCGGACCAAAACAAAACAAAAAGTTGTATCAATTTGCGCATACACAATTTGAAGGAATACACTGCTGCCCCCATGCATCGCAGAGCAGGCAAATCTGAGACTTGGTTTTAAGGAAAAGATCAAAGAGCTCAGCAAGCCCACAAACCTTCTCCTCCCCCCAAACACCACAGCTATTCCCACAGGGTTAAGAGCCCAGTTATGTACTGCTCTTAACCATACACTTAACTCCCATTAACTTCACTGGGACTTTGCACAGAAACAAAATTTATCAGGTGTTTCAGGGCTTTTTCATCTTCTTGCCCAAGAACGCAGAGTTCCTGTTACCCAGCCCTAGTCTGATGCCTCCAAACAACCTCGGGACTCGGCACAGTGAAAAGCAAACCCCGTCCTGCCGTACACCTCCCACACTCATTGCTTATGCACCCGTGGGTCCACAAAAACCTTTTTGTTCCACAGCATGTTGGACCACGCCAAGCCGGCTCGCCGAAACCCTGGAACTCATTCACTCTGCTCTCTTGCTGTATTGATCAAAAGCTGAGAATATAAAAGGATGGGAACACACCAGCTTTGTTTTGCTCACTTGTTTTCAAGTGTGCTTTGAAGGGCACGAGGCCAGCAATCTCCTTGCTGGTAGGCAGAGCCGCAAGCAGGGACTGCAGGCGTCGAGCTGCCAGGCTGGAAGGGGGAAAGACGAATTTGCATCTGCCAAGGGGCCCTTTGCACCCCTGGGGTGCAGCCAGAGCAGCTTCAGCTCTGGAGAGCTCTGCACACAGGGGACAGCCCTCACCTCAAAGCACGTGCAGCTCGAGGCACCTGCAATTCAAGTCCCTCTTTTTTTCTGTATGGGTATAGGACATCAAAGACCACGGGAGCAGAGCAGAGGAGGCAGCGGGAACCAGGGCTCCTACCTCCATCTTTCTGCCATAAAATGCTGCAGGAGGGAGGCACTGAACAGGTGCTAAGATGCTGGCACTTCCAAAAGGCCAGTTACCTGTGCATTTTGAGAAAGGACCAGTGATTTGGGGCAGTCCAGTCCTGCCCTCCCATCCTCAACAGTCTGCATTTAAAGCACCACAATTTGAAAACCTATGACTACTTCTGAGCGCCCCCCCCCCCCCCCCCCCCCCAATAACCCGCACCCTTGCAAGAGCAAGACTTGAGAAGTGGGGACCTGAAGGGACTCCCTGAGGACCTGCCAATGCATCCCCTTCCGGGGCAGGGCTCAGAGCTCCATCCCTGCTATCCACAGGGACCTTTGCAGAGCCATGAGCTTTCACTTGTGCTCTCACAAAGCGAGAAGCAGTCCTTATTCCCAGCTCTAATTACAGCCGCCTTCTTGCAAAGAGGAGACAGACCTTTAATTAAGAGAAGCTGGCACCAGAGCAGGAAGAGGCCAGCAGGCAGCAGCAACGGCCCAGAGGGCTGGGCAGGGTTTGGAGGAGCTGGTGGGCTCACTCAGTGCCACACACACACAAAGGTGCTGGATTTTCTCTCTTTGCATCCCCACAGGCAGGACTGATACTATCCCTTGCGTGATATGTCACCAGCTGCCACCCCCCTTCCACCTCTGCTGTAGGGTGCTGCTCAGTCACCCAAATCTGGGGCCACCCAGTGCGACCATCTCCTGTATAGCTTGCCTGGCGCTGCCGCAAAGCCCTGGAGAGCCTGGGAGCAGGGTAAGCAGCAGCAGGAGTACAGAGTGGTTTTATTCAGGCACACAGCTCCACAGCCCTGAGCATCACAGACCAGGCATGCCCACTCCGCCTTGGGGACCCTCATCTCCCAACTTCATGCCCCAGCCGCAGCTCTTGCCCACAGAAAGCAGCAAGCATCACAGTGATGCCACCCAGGTGTCACCAAGATGCCCTGCCAAGCTCCCTGGTATGTACCACTCTACATGCTAAAAGGGAACGAGAAAATCTGGGACTTGCATCCCCAGCCAAGCTGTAAGAGAGGATCTGAAGCGTGTTCCAGCAGGGTGCATGCATGGAGAAACAAGAGCTCCTTCCCAGATGGAGCGAGGATTGGAGGGCACTGCTATTACAACCGGTTCGCTGCAGCCCAGCTGCACCATGCCATGTGGGTCCATGATGGGAAGGCTGCAGCCCCCCCCTCCCCCCCCAACAGCGGCTGAGAAAGCGCCTGTTTGGAAATGGGAAAGAATTCATTTCAATTAAACATGTCTGGTGCTCCAAACGAAACCAATTAATTCTCCCCATCTGAAAGCTGATTAGCCAGGATATCTGGGTAAATGGATAATAGCAGGCTAATAACCCCCTCCCGTCCCTGTGTGCACACCGATGCCACTGTGAGGTTTTTGACATGGTGTTGCCAGCATAATTGCAGCATCTGTGAATAGTCGTGGAGTGAATTCAGCCACCGATGGCAGGTGGCACCGTCCCCAGCAGCAGGGTGGGATGGGGGGCAAGGATGGCTGCTTTGGAGTCAGCCTGACACCCAGCCCTCTGCCACCCACAGCAGCATCAATCGTGGCACGAGCTCCGCGGCACTGGGCCCCCCCATTGCATCCTGTCTCTGCTTGCCCACTGAGGAACACCAGCGGGGGCTTGTTAAGGCTGACAAGAGCCATACAGGCTGGGTGTTCAGCTGATGAGCAGTAATTCATTAATGCAAACAGGCTTCAAATAGGGCTGTGTGTAGGGAAAGCTGCCCCCACAACCTGCAAAACCTCCTTCGTCCCCCCAAGGAAAGATCTGTAGGGAAGCCCTGGGCATGGTAGTTTACAGCTCTCCAGCCCTCCCCTCTCCCCATGTCTGTTATTAGCTGGTGTTTAACTCCACTGTTTAATTGATTTCCTCATCCTTCCCCCTCGACTCCTACCATCTGGGACAGACAGCAGACACACCAAGGTGCTGGGGTCAGTGGAACAGGGGAGAGCTCTGCACCTGCACCCCAAAACAGCCTCACCACCCCCGGGGTTGAGCATCCCTCACTAACCTGGGCATGGGATGGGCAGCTCCTGGCGCCGCGCCAAGGCTCAGCCACCCCTGTGTCAGGGAATTCAAACAGCTGAACCCCAACACAGGGATGGCAGCGAGCAGGAGAGGAGAGGGGAAGGCACGAAGCCATGCCACCCCCTTCTGCGTTCTTTGTTCCCTCCAGTCCCCAAGTCATCCCCACCACAGTCCTGGCCCCACAGCCCAACCCTCCAGGTCCCTGCTAAGAGGCAGCTGCTGGCTGGGGAGCTGGTGGCAGGAATTCTCCAGCTCTGCTCTCTCTTCTTTTCCCTCCTCCCACCCAGTTGGAAAGTGCTGATTAGCTAAAAAACTAATAGGGTATTTTTGGTTACAAGTGATCTCCAAGCCAAGCTGCGCGCAGAGAAAAACAAAGATCTCAATCCCACTGCCATTTTCTAATCAAATTTCCTTTTACTAATTTGACAGGCCTGTTTTGAAAATCTAAATTTAAAGCTAAAATAAAGTTAGATTCCGTAGCTAAATGGGAATCAAGACAAAATATTTCAAATGGAGCTAATAAAGCCCTTCTACCCACACCTTTGGGCTCACAAAGCACACCTCCGCTCCTGATTTGCTGCTCCTGGTGCAGGCAGTGGGTATGAAGCTTTGGTCTCCTTCCCCCCACCAAGCACATACACCCCTGAACAGTTTGTTTTTAGCCCACAGGAGGCAGGAAAACCACCTCCCACCCACCTTCAGCTCCATCACAGCTCACCCCAATGCGGTGCCTGTCCTGCTGGCTGGGCTGAGTTCACAAGTAGCACATCTAATCTAAATTAAGCCCAGCACATGCAATGCTCCCATCTTCAGAGGAGGCCTGGCCTCCTGCAGAAGAAAGAGCTTTGCCTGAGGGGAAAGCAGGAACTGGAGATGAAGATACAGCGATATGTTCCCAGAGAAGCTTGCTGGGGTGGCAAGGTGAAGGCAGGTGGGGAAGAGAGGGGAGAGCTCCTGGGTAGAAAGAAGCATCCATTCGAGAGGCAGCACAGGTCTGCATGGGCTCCTCCACCTTTCAAACCCTCCTCTCCTCCAAATAAGAACCACCTCTTGATCCTCAGGCACTCAGCTGACATTCTCAGCATCCTACCTCCTTTCAGGCTTCACCACAGAAGAGTAATTTCCCACATGACAAAGGAAGGCAAAAAAGAACAGAGTCCCTGGTATGTTGTATAGACAGAGCGCTGAAAACTTGGTTCAAACTTTTTGGTCCACACCGGCATGGTCCTTGGGCAAGCCCCCAGCTCAGGGAGCCCAGGACACACACTCAATGTGCAAAACAGCAAGGTGAAGGCAACCTTCCCGTCCACGGCTGGAGAGCAGTTGGATGGGAGACCATCCCATCGTGAAATCACGTGCCGCTGCAGCAGAGCGGTACCTGAGGGCACAAGGAAGCTGCTCAGCTTTTTGCTAGCCACCACCCCGAGCGACAGCACCCAGCACCAGGATGCTGTTCACCAAGAGCTTCGCTTGCGGCCAAGGAGGCATGGTCCTCCTCCAAGCCCACCCCACCCACCCTTGTGGTTTCATGGCCAGGCTCTCCACACCGGTGGGGATCATTCAGGGGTGGTGGAGCCAGCCCACACGCCCGAGCCCAGGGTGAGGGGACAGCCAGCACTGCCCAGCCGAACAGAGGAAACCCCGTCTCCAAGGCAGGCAAATGTTTTCCATCAAGGACCTTTCAAAACAAGCTCTTCTCTCCTGGCAGCCTCAGCCAAGGGCTGGAACAAGCTCCAGCACACAAACAGGACCTCAGGATCCCAAATGGGGCCAGAGTCACTACAAGCAGGAAAACAATTTAAGAAAACAAGACCCAGAGCTTGGGGCTCCGCTCAGTCTCCTGCATCCCCGTTTAAAGCAGCAGCACACCCTTTCCTCTGTGCTACCAAGCCCTGTTTCCACCACAGCTCCTCTCCCTAATGCATCCCAGCGCACACCTGAGGACCCGAGCTACCTCCAGCAGGCGCTGGCCATGCGAGAGCAGACATGCTGGTCCCTTCCCATCCTTCTGAGATGCTCATCCCTCCAGAGAAGAGGCAGAGGTGCCCGCACACAGCCAGCGCAGGCAGCAGAGGCTGCAGACTGTCACATGCCCCAAAGCTGCTCCTTCCTATTGCCAGGTGCAAAACACATATATCATTTTAATGTTCCCAGCGACAGCTCAGGGCTCCCTTTCCAAAGGACACTTGAGATAAAAATCTATGTGATGGCCAAGCAATTGCAGCAGGCAATTTAATGTGATAGACCCAGATAGCACCAGGCAAGGAAAAGTCTCTCCCAAGAGCACCAGGTGAGTAAAGTTACACACTCAGCAACTGTGTCCCTGCCTGGCCCATAAATGCTCACTGTGGGGTAAGGCTAATCTGCAAAGCAGGGATTAAATACCCAAAGTGAGTATTTAAAGCATAGGTGCAACCCCAAAGAGGAGGACTGGGGCGGGGGGTGGGGTGGGGTGGGGGTGCAGCATTGGGCAGGGCTGCTCTGGGGAGATTTACAGCAGGGCTCAGATCTGCAGCACCATGTGCCCACCACAGATGGGTCTTGCCAGTGAGGTCTTGAGGTTTAGGGGATCTGAAGGTTTCCCACAACTACTCATTTCCACCTGTGTTTCCCACCTCCTCCTCACACATCTCAGTGATGCTCTTTAACAGTGCAACTGAGCCCAAAGAATCTCCACAGGCAACACAACTCTGCACTGACTTCTGCCATCAACAGTTACCCTGTACCACAAAGCAGCTTCCACCCTTACACCGGAGAGGGGACACGTGACACTAGCAGGGACCAAGCGACCCCGCAATACTTGCAAGCTGCAAACTTGCAGGATGAAAACAAAGTCCTACAGCCCAACAAGAGGGTCAAGAACCTGCTCCAGGCTTCAGCTTTCCACTCTTCTGCTTGGTGATCATCCTGCCACGCTGAGAATGCTTTGTGGGCTTCCTCCAAGGCAAGGTGACCCATGCATCAGCAGAATGGCATCGAGCATCACCTCTACCCATTGACATTGCAGAGCTCAGTAACCCAATTGCTTCATAGCACCGTATCATTGCCCTGCACACAGCAGTTCTCCCTGCTTTACAATGACCTGCCGCCACCCACAGCTGCCAGCTCAGGGCAGAAGGGGACAGTAGCTTCTAAAACACCCTCAGCAGAGCCCTTACTCCTGGCCAGGGCTGCTGGGCATTGTGGTACCAAGCCATCCATCACAAGGACCTTCTTATGCACCAGAGAACCCGTGGAGGGAAGAGTAACAGCACACCTGGGAGGCTGCCTGCAGTCACCCCGTGCCCAACGCTTCCAAAGTTCACAGCTTTCTGCTCGCCCAGGCACAGGGAGGGCAGCCAGGGGGTCAAGGCACTGCCCAGCTGCACAGATGCTGAGTTCAGTTCCCAGCTCCTGCCACAGCTGATTCTGGCCAAAAAAATCATACAAGTCCTGTGCTCCAGTGTCCTTTTGGCAACTCAGGAACAGCCTTGCCCCTGTTTTGTGGGAGTGGGATGAGAATAAATCCATAAATCCAGGAAGAAATTCAGTAGGGTGTACAGGGAACTGTAGAAGAGCAGTTCAGTTACTTATCTAAGACCAGGTGCCCTTGCACAAGCCAGACAGGAGGGTCTGGTTTAAAACAAGATTTTGTCTTTCGGAGATGAAAAAGGAGTCCCAGGGAGTAAAAACCCAGATTGCTGCAGCTCTCAGCCACCCCTGCCCCAGGCACCAACCATCCCGGTCCCTGCAGGGACTGGCTCCTGGAGCAACAGGAATGGATGTGGCTATACGGAGCATGGGCACGTCCCATTTTTCAATGGATAACTTGAAAAGAAAAATAAAAGTGCTTAGACCACTCCTCTTAAAAAGCAGCTGCAGCGGCAGTCCTCCATGTGCACGTGTGTCTGTAACCTCTGACCGAGGAGCCGCAGGCAACAGCAGGGCAATGGGAGGACGCCAGCCTGCATTCCCGCTCTATCCCGGGAGCGAGATACTTGAAGCTAAATCCTCAGAGCAAAACATTTACAGGAAAAGGATTTCCATCAATCACTTCAAACCACCTGCTTATTTAAATCAGTCCAAACATTGAGAAAAAGTTACTTGAAATACCAGGCTGTTGCAAGGCTGGGCTGAAGGCAGTGTGCTGGAAGGGAAGCGTGTTTGGTGGGGTTTGTAAGGCTGCTTCTCCCTGGGTCGGCTGCAGTCCAAACCAAATCTGTGTCAGACGGCATAGGCTGGAACAACAGCCTACAGGGAAGTCTTGCAGAACAGGATAGAGAAACATCCATCACCAGTGACAAAGGGTTATTGATCCTGCCTGAGGGCAAAGAGATGGATTTAATGACCTCTCCAAATCCCTTCCACTCCAGAGATCCTATGCAAAAGTAACCCTCATCCTGCAAAACCCTGGAGAAGGGCAGTACCCCCTGGAGTATCCCGACTACTGTCAGTGCCATTAACAGGGTAGGCATGTGTGGAAAGTTTGGGGTAGCGAAAAAGCAACTCCCTCACTCAAAAAAACAAACAAAACAAAACCCACCCTGCAGTCTCAAAACGCCACACCTTCCCAAGCCAAACTGCATCAGCATTAACCTGAAAAACTTGTTTAAGGAAATGACAATAAAAAATTAGCACAGCTACGCTTGTGCAGCCTAGGGCGTGCAGGTGAAACTTCCATTTACACCCATGTCTCATCAACCCCCAAACCCCAGAGACCGAAGGCAGCTTTCCAGGGAGGTTCAGTGCAACAGAAGACATTGACGGGTGCAAAGATAGCCAGGGTCATTTGCTTATCCACTTCATGTTTGAATTTCCAATATCTGCACTGTCAAGATGTTTTCCAGCATAGATAATCATTTAAAACTGAAACGTCTCGGAACAAAAACATACCATTAGCAATTCCCCCACCAATTAGAAAAGGAAGAAAGACGTTCAAGGCATAATTTAAGTCTGTATAAAACAGAAGAGAGCAAAGAACTAGCTATATATGAATGTAGTTAAAAAATAAAGAAGTTGTGGTTCCTATTTCTGTACGTTACACCCTTTAGATCCCAACTCAGTAAAAAACCATACATACACATATCTATTTGAAGTTTATATTTCATATATATACACACACACAGAGCCATGCAATATGCATGATGTGCTTTTGCTCATACATCAGCTCTGCCTATTTGCCTGTTGAAGTGTCCCGGTGGGACACACAGGCTGCGATGCCGAGGTGCTGACAGGACCCCACGAGCAGCCCACGGCACTGGCCCACGAGCTGCGATGCTGCATCAGTGAGCAGGCGTGCAAGAGCTTGCACTGGCTGTGCTACAGAGGTCAGGGAAGCATGTGGGGTGCACACCCAGTGCTGGAAGAAGGATGACCTCCTCCTCCCCAGCAATTTTTAGGGTCTGGCACATTGCAAGCCAGGTGTCCAGCTGCCCTCGCTCGAGGGGACAAGAAGAACGAGGGTGGTTTTCTCTGCTATCTAACAAAACGTGAGATTGGCACGCATCCCCTGACGCACTACAGCTTCAAGGCTACATGTTGTGCATTCAGGGCTTATCTCAGCCTCCATCCTCAGCCCCCAGAGACGTTCTCCAGGACTGCCACACCGCTGTCAGCCCCACAGAGGCTCATGCAGGGTCAGGTCTCTTAGCTGGCGAGAGACCTACTGGGATGCGGGAGCAGCAACTGGGAAGACAACCCACCTCTCAAGAGGAGTTTGTCCCACAGAGAAGGTCAAGTTGTTTCCAAAATCAGACGGGTTGTCACACCCAGCCCTCCAGCTTCTCCACATATTCATCCCTCCCCATGATATACCCCCTCTCCTGCAGCCAGCCCTGTTTCTCCCCCTTGAAATCCATTCTCAAGGTGAGCTCTTGTTTTACTTGTGATCGCTTCCTAGATGATGGTGATGCTCAAGAACCCTGTTTCACCTCCCTTCTCTGCAGACCCACCCCCCGGCTTCTATACCTCTTCTTTTTTTTGCTCCTCACCCTCCCCCACGTGAACATGGAGTGCTGTGTCCAGTTCTGGAGTCCCCAGTTCAGGACAGACAGGGAATTACTGGAGCGGGTCCAGCAGAGGCTACAAGGATGATGAGGGACTGGAGCATCTCCCTTAAGGGGAAAGGCAGAGAGCACTGCGCCTGCTTAGCCCAGAGAAGAGAAGGCTGAGGGGGGGGGATCTTATCAACGCACACAAATATCTCAAGGGTGAGCAACAGGAGGACGGGGCCAGGCCCTTTGCAGTGATGCCAAGTGACAGGACAAGGGACAATGGGCACAAACTGCCACACAGGAGGTCCCATCTGAATATGAGCAAGAACTTCACTGTGAGGGTGACCAAGCACTGGCACAGGCTGCCCAGAGAAGCTGTGGAGTCTCCTTCTCTGCAGACATTCAAAACCCACCTGGACATGACTCTGTGCAACCTGCTCAAGGAAAACCTGCTTTAGCAGGGGGTTGGAGTGGATGATCTCCAGACGTCCCTTCCAACCCTGACCGTTCTGTTATTCTGTTAAACAAGGATGTTCCACAACCTTGCCAAGGGCATTGGGAAGAACCTGAAGGACATCAGAACAACTCCTCAAAAATGACTTAGTGCCCGTAACTGTATCAGCTGCTCTCCTGACCAACATCCCAGTGCTGCTGCTTGTCATCTAAAGGACATGGGAAATCACAAACCAGACAAGGAAAACAAAAGAAGTATCTGCTTGTCCCCAGTTTCTCAGCCCCAGGAACCAGCAGAGTCTGGGGACAGTCACAGCTCCAACCCCGCAGGGTCACCTCACAAAAGGGGGAGCGGGGGGCGAGCAGAACCCCTATAACACAGGGGCTCTCCCTGCCCTGGGAGAGGACCAGCTTTTGGAAGACATATGGTTCTTCTCCATACTTCAAGCAGCGACTCCACCACACTTCCAAATTCCAGATGCCTAAGCGATTTTTGCAGATATTTCCTCTTTCTTTGCAATCATTTGGCTAATAAGATGAGCAGGTTGGGCTCATTTATTTTGGACACTGTTCTTGGGTCATTAGCGGAAAGGCTAATCATTGCATTGGCAGAAAATATCACTTCTGCTTCAGAGCTGGCTGCATAGCACAGGGAGGGGGAGAGAGAGCATGAGTTTGACAGAGCTTTTTTTAAATATATATATATATAAAACAAGTTACATGCCTCAAGAAGTGGAATTTTCTTCTGCTGTTTCCCAAGGTACCCACCACTAGGATGAAGTGGGCAGACTTCAGCGCCCAAGGCTGCTCTGCAGAGCTCACACTCTCTCCCACACACGTGCCACCTCGGAGGGCCCAGAGAAGGAGCAGTGCTCACGGCGGCAGCTCAGCCTCGCTGCCTCCCTCGCTGAGCCACAACAACAATCCTTGGTGATGCTCAGCCCTCCAGAGGATGATCACCTTCCTCACCCTCACGCAGAGCCAGGCAGGATGCCAACAGCCCCAAAGCACACGGCACAGGAGCCCTTTCTGGGCTGGTTTGGGGTTAGGAGAGCATTTCAGATGTGATGCCTACGCTCTGTTTGCAGTACCTGAGCACAAAAAACTACCTACAGAGACATGTTGGAGACATTTAAAGAACAATTTGTATTCAGCAGTGAAAGCTGGTGTGCCAGTGGGGGTGCTGAACCGCCGGGCATTGACAGAGCTGAAGCCTGAATTTCCAGGAGAGACAGCAAAGCTGAGCCCTTCCCATTTCTCTCTCTTGAGACAAGAAAACAGAAGTAAAAGACGAAGCCCCAAAGCACTGCTGAGCAAAGCTGCTCCCCGGGCTCGGCTGCTGCAAAATAACCTCTCACCAAGGGCCCTGGGAAAAAATTTGCCCTGCAGATGTCCTGCTAACGCAGGGCGCTGGGACATAGTGCTGCTGCTGCCGCCTCCTCCAACTGACCTGGCAAGGGCAGAAATGAGGTGCTGGGGGGGAACACCTGGACATGGCACAGGTTGTCCCCTTCTCTAACAGATATGCAGCCAGCACGCCTCCTGCTCTCCCCTCCATCTGGCCTCAGATGTCCTGGCCACATGCTGCCAGTAATGCCATGACCTTGGCCACTCTCGGCAGCATCCTTGGGGCAAGCACGGGCTGGGCCTCCCACCTCCCCAGGAGGCTTTCGGCAGCCATCCATCAGCTCTGCGCTTCCCCTCCCACTCTCTCCAGCACCACAACCGAGAGCCCCAACGCACTTGTCAAGCAAGTGCTGCAAAGCCGTTATATGGGGAGGGAGCTGAGCCAGAGGCTGGGGTGGCAAAGGTTGGGAGGAGGGATGCCAGAAATTTGCCTCCCACCTCTCCCCAGGATGCTCCAGCTTCCCTTGAGCCATGTCATGCCGAGAATCTTCCCGGTATCCCCATGGGAATGCCACACTGCACTCTCCAGGCAAAGCCCCCCCCAGCACCACAGCAAAGCCAGCCGCTCGCCGGGGAGCCCAGTGACAAAAGGGGAGCTCAGGCTTGCTCTGTGGGGAGCTCTAACCAGAGAAAGGGAAGAAGAAGATTTGGGAGCTAATTTAGAGCTTGGATTTCCTAAGCCTTTTCAGACATTGAGGCTATTGGCAGGCAGTAGTATAGCCCCTGCCAGTCTCAGTGGCTATACAATGTCCTTCCCTTGGCAAGGGCAGCAGTGGGGAAAAAATAACACACAAAAAACAAGGGACATGTGATGGAGAGCTTGGCTGAAGGCTCCCTCTCCCCTCCGACCTGCATGCCAAGGAGGAAGAGCATGGGAAAAAAAAAAAAAAAAGTGAAAATTAGCCATTTAAAAAGGAAAGAAAAAGAACCCCACGGTCCTTATTTTCCTCAGGGAAACATGGCCAAGGCGAGGGCATGGAGCTGCGGCAGGAGGTGAGCAGATGAGACCTGGGGCCATCACTTTGCTCAGCAGCTAGAACAAAGCCATCACCCTCCGGCCAGCACAGCAGAAGCTGGGCTCCCACTGCCTCCTTCGCCGGTAGAAGGCAGCAGCTGCATTTTGCACAGCCCCGCTGCACCCCACGCTGCTGTACGGAGAGCCCCCCAAAGCAGGACCTCCCCGAGGAGGCATCGCACCCACCCCAGTGCCCTCACTCCAGCAAGCCCACAGAGGGAAGCGCTGCTGGGTACACTGCTCTGCCAACAGGCTTGAGTGCATAGGGGTGAAGTAGAACGATTTTACCTCAAAATGTCACGACCCAAAAGGGCAGGGCAGTGGGAAGCCTCCTCTCTCCTCCCTGGCAACACAAGGCAGCCCCCACGGAGGTGACAGCTCTGCTGAGGACACTGCAGGAGGAAGAAGCTCACCGGCACCCAGAGGGTACAAAGGGTGAAACCCTCTGCGGCCGGAGCATCACAGCCAGGAGCAGCAGCTTCCCAGGGAAGGACAGGATGAGTCCAACGTTTAATTGGCAGATTTTTCAAGGGAGAAGAAAGGAACATGACTAATCCTGAGAGCAAGGGGACAACCCCAGCCATCCAGCCCAGGAGCAACCCAAGAGCAGCACATGCATACAGACACACGCACCCCCCCCGCCCCATTTGGGTGGCAGCTTTGCCCCCAGCTGAAGGGCAGCATCCGCTGCTGAACAGGGCTTACCCCAAGGAGGGGTGTATAGCCCCACCCAGCCACTGCAGCTGAACGGGCGATGGGAAAGCACCCCAGGGTGGCAAGGGAGCACAGTGAAGAGATCTTATGTCAGCAGAGACACCCAGACGATAGGCTGGTCAGGTAAGGTGTGAGCACTTTAAAATAAAGTAGCTGTCAAAGAGATATGCAGCACATGACTTTATCATTGAAGCCACTCTTCACATCGTTGTGCATCACACTGCTAAGCTGAGCACCACCTGCGTTGCAGGTTAGCTACCTCACACAACACCTGGAAAGCTCCAGCCAGCCCTGGGAGCAGAGCAGCCTGCTCACATGTACATACTGCTTCAAGATCTGCTCGGTTAGCAAAGCCAGGATCCTGGTATTAGTGGCCTGCGGAGCACAAGCTGCCCAAAGCCAACGTAGGTCACCTCCACCCAGGACTACCTTCTGCCACGTCACACCAGCCATGCAGCCAAGGCCAGCCTGGGTGTACACAGGCAGGGACATAAACCCTCCAAGGGTCTGCAGCTGCCAAGGTCCGTGTTTTACCCCAACGCATCTCGGCACACCGCCAGGAACAGCTCCCCCTCAGCCCCCCCCGGGGAAGGCTCTGCCCAGCAGTGGTGTGGGGTGCTGGGGCTGGCAGCTAGGGACGGGTATGAGGTCCAGGGTGAGGTACACAGGGACTGTGGTAGCCAAGTCCAAAGCAGCCAGTATCCTAAGGCAGGAGTAGATTAGTAGAGAAATCCGTTTGTGTCTGTATCTCTGACTAACCCCAGCCACAGCTGTCCCCACGGACTACAGGCAGGCTGTCCAGACGCTCGTGCAACCCCCCACCTCCCTGACATGGGCTGGGGTGGGGTGGGAGAGGAAACACAGGCCAGCAAACAGCCCAGCTCACTCCTCCCTTCCAAGGGCTGAGGGGAAAAGAATCAGGTCACTTCACTCCTCTAGTTTGGCAAGGTTATCCCCCAATTCCCAGGACTAAGCAACAGCTACTAGAACAACCTGGCTGACTCCTCCTCCTCCTCCCCTTGGCCCCCAGACAGCTGGAGGATGAGCCAGGCTGCATGGCAGAGGCAGTTCAAGTACACGAAGAGGGAGAGGAGAATTGAAAACAGCTCCATACTACAGCTACTGCTGCAGCATTCATCCCAGCACAGGCCATGAGCATCCCAGGTGGATATGGGAAAGGGTGCCCCCAAGCCAGTACTGAGGATGCCTCGAGACAAGGTCAAGGTAGCCGTCAAAGAAGGGTCTGAGATCTGTCAGCCCAACCAGCATGCCCAGGCAACTGATTCTCCAGATTTTTGGTGCAAAACAGGATCAGTGACAAGCTGGAAGCGTCACCACGGGCGCCGAGAGCTGTGGGCAATGCAGCAGCAGCCCTTCCTTGCAGGGCACGTAAGGTGGACAGAAAAGCTTTTGCTAACAGCTTACACGCTTCCCCAACCTGGGAAGGCACGGCCACATCCACATCCCCTCCCACAACATCAGCCTAAGGGCACAAACCTTACTTGATAACTGGATCCTCAGCCACACAGCCAAGAGGCATCCCACAGCTTGTTAGCTGGATGCTGCGGGGTGAGAGGAATCCTTGGCATCAATTCAAGCAATAGGTCAATGTACCTGGAGCTGTTGTCCCATTTCTGTTTATTTCTACAAGCCTTGTAGCAACCATTGCTTTTGTTTGCAGTTTGCAAATGAGCCTCTTCCTTACCTAATCCCGCACCACGGATGGCTGGCAGCACACCTCTCCATCCCCACGACGCTCTCCCAAACTGGCACCCCAATATTCATCCCCCAACATCTCCCAGTCCCATGAGGCTGCAGGCAGCTGAAGAACCATTTTCCAAGGGGGTTGCAGATGTGCCTGAACCCACAGAGTCCTGAAAGGGTGTGGGGGACAGTGGCTGAACAGCTATGTACCCCAAGCTCCCACCACAAGGAAGGGTGGTAGGCGAAGCGGCTGCCCTGCCCTTGCCATCCCAAGGATGCATACCGGGATCAGGTCCCCAGTACCCCACTTTGCTGGCACCCCACAGAGCCCTTGCCTGCCTCGCCAAGCTGCATCCCGACACGTGAGCTGGTCGGCGAGTTCAAATCATTAATTTCTGTGGCAGAGGGAGCCTGACAGGCCCAGTGCTGGCGTGAATAATGATGGGTCTATCTCTGGGAGAGGCCAAGCAAAACCTTTATCATAGCGAGAGACTCCCTTTGGGGCATTAACCAGCACCCTCCAACCAGTCGTTCCCCCCCCCCCCCCCCCCCAGCAATTTCACGCTGCTGATGGCTGCTGTGCCACTGCAGCTCACAGCACCCACGCAGGGCTGCCTGTCCCTTTACTTCTGCCTTAGCAAACCCACCCCACAATGCAGACCTCTGCGGAATGATGCTCCCAAAATGCTCTAATGTTTGCCAAAGCAGCAGCAAATTCAACACTGGAGCTGCTCTCTGCTCCCCCAGCAAGCGCTGCCTTTACCACCTTGGTTTGGTGCAATGAGGAACGCCAGGCCCAGGACAGCAGGAGGGCTCAGGAGTGCCTAAGGGGTGGCTGGTGATGAGTTCATAACCAGATATGCCTCTGGGAAGGGAAACTGAGGTACCTGACATTGCTAAAGCATCATCTGACTTTGGTGCCATTCTCCTGCAGCCAGGTGTCTTTCCTCTCCATCCCCCCACAAAAAAAAGCAAACAAAAAAAAAACCCCAAAAGTGGGCTCCTCTGCCCTGAGGAGTAGAAAGAAGACAGCTAGAAGGAAAAACAACCAGTTTCCCTGTTGAATAAAGAACAGTGCAAAGAATAAAGTGCCAAGCACCTGAAAGCTGAGCATTTCCTAGCAGAGCTGGGGCTGATGCTCCCACTTGCTCCTTCTCCAGCCACTGCCGTAATGAATCCAGCCCAGCCCTAGGGAGCTCCCACCCAGGGCAAAGCCCAGCCAGTCCAAGCAGCTCCATTCAAAAATAATTATTTTCCTGCAGTTGTAGATAATTGGATTTTAAAAATAAGCACAATTACTCCTCCCCCCCACCCTTTCTTTTCCTTTGCTGCACATCGTGAACACAAGGCTGCTGCTCGGAGCTGGCAGAGACCTTTTGAAGGCTGAAACAGAGCTCACTCCCTCTTGTCTGGGGGGATGGAGGTGGGAGGGAGGAGGCGGAGTGGGAGCAGTGACAGGTAAAAATAACCACACTTGGCCCGATGTTGCTCCCAATTAAGCCGGTGGGAATTTTGCCCAACTTCCTACAGCAGCAAGATCCAGACACACATAAAAAGAGTCCTTTGCTATATTAACAGCTTTACGATGATGAAAGAAAATCACATCTGCATGAGCTTCTTCCCCCTATTTCATCCTGGTGGCTATCTGAGCATCCCTTCCACCAGGGCCAGGCACTGCAGAGGCTGGAGACACTTGGTGGGTGATCAACCAGCCCACACCGCCTTCCCCCCCAGCACTGCATCTCCTCTGGTTTAGGCACAGTTACTCCATGAAGAGCTTGGCAAGGTTTTTCAAGGCATGGTTTATCTGCTTAGACAGTTTCGCATCAGCTGAAAATAAAGCGTAAGTGGTTTTAGGGAGGATATGGAAAGTGTTGAAGAATAGAAACATTTCATTCTGACACTTCCCTGAACAAAAAACGCTCTGCCTTTTCACAGTATAACGTTGCCTTGTGAAACTAAGTCCAATTTATTTTTAAATGGGGGGAAAAAAAAAAAAAGCCCAAACTGAAAGCGAACATCATATTTCTGGGGACAAATACGATATTGCATTTCATCCTGTCTTTAACACTTACTCCCATCTTTGGGGTTTGCCAACCAAACAAAAATTCAGTCTTTTGTAGTGCTGTATAAAGTAAATATATTTCACAACCACTTTTAAGCTATTTCATATCAGGTTCATCACAGTTCACCTGTACATAAGCCAATGCCCAACACCAACAACGTTTTAACTGATGCAAACCTTTCTAACTTGCATTCAAACAAGAATAACTACGAGAAAAGCAAGATCTGCAGATAACACAAAGTTTGAAGGAAAAAGGCAGATGCCTCTCTCCTTGTCTGAAGGCCAATCCAGCCTTCACGTCCACAGCCTCTCCCTTGCAGCTACAACAAGCAGCAAACCCCAGGACCAGGAGCATCACCCATCTCTCTGCATCCCCAGGGTCAGAGCCTGCGTTGTACCGGCAGAAAGCTGGAGATGATGCTACTCCTGCGGGGAGGTAAAGAGCGTGCCAGGCATCCCTGGCCATGTCCCACCATATCACAGCCTCCCCGGCAAGGGGACGGCATCCTGCCAACACCCCATCACCCGGCCGAGGAGCACCCCAAAGCAGGCAGGGCGAGGTCTGCAGCCTGAGAAAACACTCCCCATCATAAGCAATTACCTTGGAGCCCTGGCCACCCACTCCCAGCCACCACCGGGCCACCCAGAGCGGTGTCAGCAACCACAGGCCCGTTCCTGCATTAACATTTTGTAACAGTTTTAACACCATATGTAGTTTTGAGCCTGGCAGTTGAAAGCGATTAGATCTAGGCTGGTAGCTGCAAAGCATTTCTGTGTTTACGTCAATGTTTCAAAGGTACACATCAAATACTCTCAGCACTTTACACACAGGATTAGCACTGGGCTCCCGCATGGAATTGCTCTCTCCAGGAGCCCAGCAGCTCGGTGAGATTGACCTGTGCAGGACAGGGATGCTCCTTCCTCTCTGACCCCTCTGAAGCCAGAAGCCAAGGCAGAACTACCCCACCGAAGCCCGGCTTTTCCATCTGCTTTGCCCATGCTGAGAGAAAAAGCACTGAGAAAAGGTCAACCTACCAGCTACGCCCCGCGGCGCTGTAGATGCACAAGTATTTCTCCCAGACAGATGGTGGGAAGGGGAAGAACGAGGAGGAGGAAGGAAAGGAACAAGTTCAAGACAAGAATCTGAAATCGGCAAACTCCCTGCGCAGCCCAGCGCACCGCGCAATAAAAATACACGATGCTGTCGCCAGCAGCACAGAGGGATGCGCCACGGGGGTGAAGACAGATGCACACAGCGCCTTGCTGCGTGTCCCACCCTGAGCCACCAGCTAATGCTGCTCCGATGCTCCTCATCCTATTTCTGAAACCTCCCTTCCATGTCTCTTCTCCATTTCCTCCCCACTCCAGCATCCTCCTTCCAGCTCTAGCACCCCCTGACTATACCAGCCACCTTTCCAACGTGAGTTCTTTTTACCCGCTGTCCTCTTTTCTCAGCATGTCGAGGTTGGGAATTTCCTAAGGGTGCAGATCCCTCCCACACATTCAATGCCATCTGCAAAAAACAAACCCCTCCCAAACACCTCCTATGGCTGCTTTTCCCCCAGTACCAACTTTGATTGCTCTGGGGATGACACAAGAAAGTTGGTTTACTGATGAGTTCAGATGAACTAAGAGTATTTATTCAGCCTTGCTTTATCAGAGATGCAAATCAAGCACTCCAGTTACATATTTTAACACAGTGGGGGGAAAAAAAATCTGCTAGATAGAAAGCTATAAAGTGTCTAATGTATTCACAGTAGCTAAGGTAGAAAACAGAGAGATTAGTGAAAAATTATTAACATAACAGGTGTCACTGTCACAAAAGTGACACTTTAAAGACAAATCCCTCCCAAATGAATTCCCTAAATACAAGAGCACACCGTTAACTACATTTAGTCCCCGTTTTGGATCATCTCTGCAAAGGAGGGGAGCGGAGAAGAGGAGGATGGTGAATGAAAGAGGCTGCTTCTCCCAGGCTACAAGAAGTTTGTTAATGGCTCATTATGGTAATGGAACTTGAAGCCAAAGAATGTCCCCACCCTGGGAAAGAGCAGACACCACCAACAGTGTCACCAACTAGCAAGCCCCCCTGCGCTGGTTCACGTGCACATGCATGATTTAATTGCTGTCCCCAAGGTGCTCCAGACAGCACAGGGCAGGTAAAGGTTATTATGGGGAAGTTCAGCTTCCAGCTATGCTGAGCTCCAGTCCCCAGATTAACAGTCTGCAAGCACTCAGCCCCACTGCCTTGGGTCACCAGACCCAGCAAAGGTCCCACCAGCCCCTTTGGCCACCCCAAAGCAGCTTGGGGAAGAGCTTAGGACCACCTTCAGCAGACTGGGGAGGACTGCTGATGGGACACTCCTCCAGACAAGGGGCTACCGGCTTGGTGTTTCACCAGCACAGAGCCTGCACCTCCCATCCACCTCCTGGGGATTTGGGGATGCTTGGTCCATCTGCACATGGGGGTGGGCATCTCCTTTTCCTCTCCCCATGTGAGGAGCAGTGACGCAACTCTCAAACAGCAACGTACTGAACCCAGCTCTAGAGGTTTTAGGGCTTTGCTTTTTTGCTTTGTTTTTTTTTTTTTAATAAAAACAGCTCATTGGAGATCAATTTAGCTTTTTAATACCTTTCAGATAAGGAAATCTGCTGCAGCAGCAATTCTCTCCCTACCTTAATTAATTCCTAAACATATCACAAGCTGGAAGGGCATGTTTTATGAATCTGGTTGACCTCCTGGTGCAGAAATGATGACACAGATGTTGTGCCTTCTTCACTACATCATTACTCATGTACATCACTTTTTTTTTTTTCCCCCCCCAATTGAGCTGGCTGACAGAAGCTCCCATGCTGCTATCAGCAAGACACAGTGCAAGGAACCAGAGTAAGGCTCAAGCAACATTCTGTATCCACCAGGGCACCCAGCTATCCCAGAGGACATGGTGCCATGCAAGCTGCAAGCACACGGTCAGGAGGGAATTAAAACCAATGGGAGGTTTTGCATCAGGGAAGACAAAATACATTTGAGTAGGGAAACAGGACACCACTCATGATGGCCAAGCAGAGGGGAATGCCGAAGATGACCGAGCCCGCACATGGATGTGTCCGAAGCCCATGGGACCTGGGGTGATCCCTCAGAAAGCTGTTTGCTAGGAAGGATGGGAACTGTCCCAGCTCTGCAAAGAGCTCGGCCTCCTCTCCCCTCCCATACATGCCAAGATAAGCCCGATTGCACTGGTATAACGTTATATCTATCTGTGGGAAGGAGAGTAACCCCTGCCAGCACAGGCAGTCAGAAAGGCAGTTGGGCTTGCACAGCGGTTTGGAGAAGACCTCACCACCCTGTCCAACATGCTGGCTGGATGCTGTGTTTAAGGCAGTCAAAGCACTATGGGGCTCGTTCCACCAGGTACAGCTGTCATCACACCCCAACGTCACGCAGGACAAGCACGATGCCACCCACAGACAACGCTTTGCACAGCCAAGCTGAAAGCCAAGAGCCTAATGTGACACAGGGTCCCCAAGGAAACACAGGCAGAAGAGCATGGGTGGAGGGAGAGTTGTGATATGGGTCACAGATGATGGGGAAAAAAAAGGAGGGGGGGGGGGGGGGGAGATGAATGCATTTGTCATCACTCTTGTTGGGTGACAGCAGCTTCAGGTAGGAGACAGCAACAGCTCCTAAAACCTCACTTGCTCTTGGATATTCTATTCCAGCAGTGCTTAAGGAACTAGAAAGCTGCCCCAGTCCGAGACAGCCACGAGAAACGGTGCTCGCCACCATCCACCTGCACAGTACATCAGACCCACAGGACCCCTCCCCAGCTCCACTTCAGAGCAGGATGCTAAATCAGAGTGAAGCATTTAAGAGCACGCTTTATACCCAACTCGGAGGCTGATGGAGCACAGCACCAATGGCTGATCATTAGGGAAACATCAGGATGCATAAGAACAAGAAGAAAAAAAGGAAACTTATAAATAAAAGCTAAAAAAATCCTCTGGGAGACCTAGAAACCAAGAGATAACTTGTCTACTGCCAGTATCAGCCAGCAGAAAGTAGGCAATAAAAGTAAAAAATAATAATATAAAAAAAGCAGCCTGATGAGGTCTGGTCACTGTTTATGCCCGAAACTGATATGCTTCTCTGCAGGGTGATGGTACAACATGAAACAAGGCTTCTGTGTGTTACCATTCTCAAAAAAGCCCACCTTATTTCCGCTGGAGCTGGAGCAAAGGCAGTGTGTAGCTCATTTACACCCCCCCACAGTCCTGGCTCTGATATCCCACAACCAGGGGTTTTACCAGCATCACTCACACAGGCTTCAGGGAGAAAGACCCATCCCCTCACCAGCAGAATGAGATGTGGCTTTGCATCCTCTTCCCAAACGCGCATCCCTGGCACTCGCCGGGCCAGGAGGAGCTTCTGGCTGCAATGGCCCTACCAAAGGCCTGCGAGGTAGGTCAACGCAGAGATAAAACATGACTGTCCTACCCATACCCACCCCTTCACCTCCCCAGAGCCCAGAAGATAAGTCCCCATCTACAGTGAACGCTGCTGGACATGGTCCCGGCTCTGAATTCACCACGACACAGAGCAATAATTGAACAGGGACACAAGATGGTGAGGAACAACAAAAGAATAAATATCTCTTATGTTTTGTTAAATACAGCAATTTACAAGGCTGGAATAATTAGTGGTTTAAAATGTTTTGACACAAGCAGCCCCAATAATCATGATAAATCATATCAGGCATATGCCCAGATCCTTGAAGTGACAGATGACAAACAGAGCAGTGACAAGACGCTCCGTCACGCAGGGAATCATTGAGTTAATGGAAGAATTATTGCTTCTGAAATCCACTCCAGTCCTATTGTGGGGAACATTCCAATTTATCAAAGCCAAATGAACATTAATTGCTGCAGCCTGGTAAGTTTTCGAGCTGCTGTGACCTTCATTGAATTTTAATCCAAAACAGATAAGATTTACTTCCACACAAGAGGAAACAACACAATTAAACCCAAATGACAGCTAAGATATGGGGAGAAAACACAACAGGAGTAATGACAAAAATATTGATTCCTTTCTACTTGACACTGCGCAAAAAAAAAAAAAAAAGGTAAATAAATAAAATCTAGCATTTGCATATTTGTTTTTTCCCTTTCTCCCTTCTTTTCATTTGGGAGACAAATTTCAGATGCTCAAGCCAAGAGGAAAGGGGTGGCAGAGAGTGATGGAGACCGAATTCCCTTTAACTGCAGTAATTAATGTTATGTCTCATTGGGGAGAGATTAAGAAAAAACAGTGAGGAAAGGAAAAAAAAAAAGAAATAAAAATAAAGTATTATTTTGCTGTCAAAGATGCCCTTGAGCTTCGGAAGGGAGGTGTGAAGAGGGTTATGGTCACCCAGTGCTTTTGTCCCAGGGCCACAGACGTAGATGGGTCCTTTCCTGCTGCACTGGAAGCAAAGCCACCGCAAACCAGAAAGCCATGCACTGACAGCCAAAATCACTGCGAGGGGGAGTAAAGCCAGGATTTACACCCAGCGGAGCCCCCATGCAGCGCAGAGGGGGTCCTGGCTTTAGAGGCAGAGCAGGAGCTGCCAGCCAAGCCATAAACATTTACAGAAATCCAAAACAACGTTCCAGTCACAGGGAGCTCAGCTTGGAGATGTCTTGCTGCCTGATAAAGCTTTGCCAGAGTACTCCCTAAGCGGGGGATTAGCGAGATCCCCCAGGCAAACCTTCCTCGGCTTTCTATAACTCAGCTGGAGGATGAGGAAACAGGTAAAAGTGCGTGTTACAGCCACTTAAAGGAGATGGAAGGAAGCACTTTCCCATGTCTCCTCCTGTCCCCCGTAGCGAGATGCTGGTTGATGATGAACGGGGCACACCGACCCTGAATGCCAAGGCAGCGCTGGGGTGGGCTGAAACTCCTCCTGCGCAGGGAATGGTGTTTTAGCCTATAGAGAACATGCAGGAGACATTGGGCTTTACAGTAGGATGCAGAAGGAAAAGCATTTGAGGGCCGGGAAGGTGGACACGGGGATGTCCAGCTGCATCTCAAGGCAGGAGAAGGGATACAGACACAGGGAGCACAGGGGAGGACAGGAAGGGGGTACCACAGCCCCCCACGCTGCAATCCAGCGGCTGCCAAGCAGGGCACAGCAGGGGAACCCTGCTGCTGGGGAGGCAGGAGGGCTCGAGTGACAGGGGCTCCTGGGATGTGATGTCGCTGGGGCCAGGGAGGAAAGTAACAGCATGGGAAAGCAGCCTGAACAGAGCCTGGGGACTCGGATTAAATATTCCACCTAAGATTTTTGCCCCGTGTTACTTTAGCTACAGAACTCCATGTGGTCTTGAAAGGAAAAAAAAAAAAAAAAAAAAAAAAAAAACTCAATAAAACACACATTTATCCTCTGCTAGTAACTCAAAATTTGGCTCAGGTTCATTCAAAAAGTTAATGAATCTTCTAAAAAAAAAAAACTAGGCAAAGTTTCAAGTCTACGCTGCAGTCCTGACCCAGGGAAGCAACGCACAGGGCTTCTCCTCTCCAGGGACACGAGTGCAGCCCAGACCCCAACCTGAACCCAACATCCCTGTCTGGAATCTCTGCTCCCATTGCAAGTAGTATCAAAGTTGATACAGAAAATGGAATTATGGTTCATTCTGTGCAGGAGGAACTTCTTGCTTTTGCAGAAGGGCAGGAGAGGGTCAGGGCATGAGTCAATCCTCACAACAAAGCCACAGATGCTCCCATGCCATCGGCTTCAGTAAGATGCGGCAAAACCAATCTTAACCACTTAATCAGCACTGGAGTGCAGGAACATTTCTGCTGTGATATGCACAGCAATACCTCCAGCTCCAGCCCACCGGCATTGCTGCTCCTATGCTCTGAGGTGCCGCAAATGAAGGCTACGGGCAGGAATTTCTCAAAGAAACTTTCTCTCTCTGATGCAATCCATTACAATCATCACATTTTTTTATAAAGAACAGCTTCAGCAAGGTCTGAGGACCAAGACTGAATCTCTCCCCACTAAAGCTCACCTGCTTTTCAAGCAATCGCAGGAGTCACCAGGCTCCAGAGCCAGTATTGCCCTGCAGCCACGGGCCACGGCTTTGTGGCTCCGGTTTGCCAACAACAGCCAAGCAATCCCACACTCAGACCAGGGATTGAGCTTTCCACACCCCAGACCTGCATTCTGCTGTCCTCATTCTTTGCTCTGTCTCTCAATTATTTTTTCAGGTTCATCTTCTAAGTGCACCAGTTTTACGTTCTTGCCCCGGGCCCCAATACTCCATCACACTGACATTTTTAGCAGGACATAAAAACATTCCCTAGCCAGCCCAGTAAGCTGAAGTCCCCAATTTGTTTCCTTTCTGCCATCCTGCATCTTATCTTGCCTAACTGCCTTAATGCTAAGCCCCTCTCTGTGCTCACAGGCACCCACTGCCCAACCTATAGCCCCACTAGCAAGGGCTGAGACACTCAAACAAACAGGTTTAAGTTGTAAAAGCCAACAGCTGCTTGTTCAAATGGAAGAAATAAAGGCTTTCTGCAGCCTCTGCTCCTCCTGCCAAAACAAAGGACAGAACCCATGGAGATGACACACTGGTTCCAGGAGATGAATAAATCCACCTTTTGCTGCAATGGAACCCCCATTCCTATAAAAGATTTTCCTTGGGCAAATAGGTGACACAGGATCTACAAACCTAGCTTTGGGTTTTTTTTTTTCTTTTATTGATGGGATCGTTTATCCCAATGGAGGAGTTAAGGGACAATATATTTAGTCCCATTTTACAGATGGGGCTCCAAAGCACAGAGGAATGATGGACCAGATCCAAATACATAGACAACTGCTTCAATAAGGCACTCAAGCACTTAAAAGGCAACAGAGCACATACATGATCTGTTAACAAAAGGTCACACAACACCCGGGACGGAGACATTCAAAGCAATATGGAACATTTTTTATTATTTTTTTTTTAACTTTTAAGTCAGGTTTATCCTTTGCAAAAGAAGGATCATGCCTCAGCCCATATTCACTCAATAGGTAAAATCCAGTTTCAGAAAGAAATGACCAAGTCCATGCCCAAAATCTTGCCTGTGCACATGTCCAAAGGCAAGAGCAAGGCAAGGAACACCTCACCAGTAGCCAGCAGATGCAGGAGGAATCACAAGCTTCCTTGTCACCCTCCCAACAGCTTCTTCCCTACAGTCTGTTGTTTTATTTAGTTTCATTTTCTAAAAAGAACAACTTTTTTTTTTTCTTTTTTCCCGGCCCATTCAAACACATTTCTCCCTCTCTGGAGGCCCAACCAAGAAGGGACACAGACATTTGCAAACCAGGCTCATCACATTGCCCCTTAACACCACCCTCCCACCACGACCTGGCTACTGTCCCATCCCAGAGAGTCTTCTGTGCCCTCTGATGCCATTGGCAGCTTTAACTCACCATGACTGAGATGTGAAGAATATGCATCTGCTCCTCCACTATCTCCGAAGGCTCCTGGAGTGTGGGGGGGGTGGCTCGGGAGAGCTGCTCGGCACTGCTCATGGAGACGTGGAAGTACAGGGTACCATTCTCCAGCCACTGCTGCTTCCAGTGCACCAGGGAAATGTCAGCCACTGTCCCCGACATCTCTGCAGGGACAAAACACACAACTTGAGGATCAGTTTTCTCCACGATGCTAAAAGGCAGTATTCTTAGCAGTCCAGGGAATCAGGACTTTGGAGCCCTACCACTAGTACTGCTTCTGATCTACAGGATGAGCTTGAGCACTGGGTTTTTTTTGACCTCTGTCTGCTGTTTCCCCCACACATGAACAGTAATAGTTATCTTCCTTAATAAAAACCAAGGGGCTACAAACTGCCTTGGGATTTCTAAACTGGAAAGGCAACAACTGTAAAAATAATATGTTGACAAGGTTCCTTTAACCTCCTATAGCTCTCCCAGCAAACAGGCTAGAAGAAGCTCCTAGAGATCTGTAGCCAAGCCCAAGGGAGGTTTGCTGCTCGGCACAGGGTGGAGGAAGGACACTTGGTGCCCAGCAAGCCAAAACACAGGCATTTGTACATATTCTGCTGGTGTTTACAATGGAAAACTTCGTCCAGGTTGCGAGGTAGCACTACAGCTGTGTTTAACAGGGGCATCCCCAGCACACACTAATGAGCACTGGCAAGAAGAAATGACCACCGGGCTTGACAAATTCCTCTTGACCTTGGGGTCACACGCCTGTCAGTGGTCTTCTGCAGCCTTCTGTTAGTGTCACATCCCACCCAGTCCTGATTTATAGCATAAGCACCCTGGGAGCCCCGATTACAGCATCCCAGCACAAACATCCACTGTGGCAGCTTCCCCTGACTTAGGGCACCACATCAGACTAATTAGGGGCTTAGGCACCCTGTAAGCGAAAGCCAGCTGAGATCCACAGCCCCAGCACAGCCAGAGCCAGCAGCTCCAAGCCTCAGCTGCAGCTCGTGCCTTGGCCAGGCAGCAGCAGACACAGGCAGCAGTGCTGACAGCTCCACAGCTGCCCATCAAGTCTTAAACGGATCTCTGCAAAGAACGGATTTGGCAGTTTGGCAGCCGAATCAAAACCGAAAAAAAAAAAAATACTAGCATAAAATGAGCCAAAATATTTCTCCTTCCACCACCTCTTTTGTGTTTGTTTTTCCATCTGAAATATAAGCAATGGGAAGAAAGTCAGGTCCTCTTAGTCACTGGGCCCACAGCTTCGGCAAACACTTGCTTTGTGAGAGACCCAAATTCAGTTCCCTCCTATCTGGGAAGGGTGAGCGGCTATAACGGAGCATGACCTGCTGTTTGCACAGTGTCTGCTCCAGAAAGGCCAACAGCACAAGTTTGGGTTTCCCTGGCACCACGGTGGGAAGAGAGACAAGGTCCTCCTTCACAGCCTGGCCACAGAGGGTCAGTGGGGAGGACAGGGCTTGCTCCCCTGCGGGCAAGGCAGCCAGGCAACAGCAGGGGCATTGTGCATTTATTTTCCTGAACCCAGCTGAGCAAAAGCACATCCAGTTCCAGCTTCCAGTGGAGACGAAACCCAGCTGAGGCTGTCCTGAGGAGTCACCCACAGCTTTCAGAATAAGATGTTTCAAGACACTTGGGTGCTGGCTCACGAGCAGCCATGCAAACTACAAGACCAGGCACTTCCACAGACCCACATCTCCACCCAGCAAAAAAAACATACCAATCCTTAAGGAACAATTTTTCTTACTCCCCAAATCAATACATTTCCCAGCAGCAAGCTCCTGGCTTTCCACCATGGATTAAAATGGAGCCAAGCACCCCCTGCTCACAGAGAAGTCCCCATCACACCCCTGGTCCTGCAGGATCTCCCCCCACTCCACAGCCCTGCTGACAGCAGGGACAAGGTTACACCAGCCAGCTCCCTGATTCAGCACCTCACTAATTACACTACTGACACACCTGAGCCAGCTGCCCTGTCACCTGAAGCTAATTGGAGGGCTATGCTCATTATCTCTGCCCTCCCAAGCACAGTGCCAGTCATTATCCATATCTCTATGCACATCTGAGCAGTCAAAGAAGAAAAACTAAACAGCTCCTGACCATGCGTGGAATCCATGAAGAGCCCATGCTTGCACTTCGGAGGGAACACGTGAACTCCCTGTCACATCCCTGTCATTGCAATAAGGTTGCTCCTGATAATCCCTTCCCTCCTTTAATAGAAATAGCCATTTGCTGGAGCAAATCAGTAGCAAGAGGTGTTGCTTGCACTCCTTGCCCTGTAAATCAAGCCATCCCCATGGCTCATGCTGCAGGACAGCAGCCTGTGCAAGACCTGGGAATCTAATGAAATTAGCCTCTTTGGAGATGAGAGACACAAGACTAAAGCAGGCAGCTTAAAGTGGTAAAAGAAAGGACAAAATGAGAGGAATATCAGGGCTGTTTAATTGCAGTCATCTTCCTAGCAATACTTCAAGGGTCTGTACTGAAAAGCATCTCCTTCTCTAATTAAAATAGCAGCAAATGCTACTTTTAGGAGTAAAAGCACTAACTCGGCTTTGGGATAGATATCACAAGCTCTTCCGAAGAGGCAAACAGGCCATGGGAGACACAAGCATCGAGACACAGGCCTCTGGCTACGCAAAGCCATCTTAATTCTGTTCAGAGGGACCATCACCCGTAGGAGAGGATGATTTACAGTATCACACACTCATCACACACACATCCCTGCAGCAACCCGTTCCCAAAGGGCTCAGGAAAGGGAGGTTATATCACCTAGACCACAGCACAGACTCGATGTGGGTGCTGCCAGGACCCCGCTGCTATGGTTCCCAAAGGCTACCTCACATTACGGAAGCAGGGAAAAAAACCTTCAGAGTCAAACTTTCTCCAATTTTTTCCCCTTGCGCACACATTTTTGCATGGGATGTTTAAAAGGATCACGGAGAACACTTCTGAGGAGTTCTGAGATATAAGCAATTTTTTGGATTTTAGCCTAGACTGAAGATAAGCCTGTTTCATTTTCAAAAGGTCTCTTCCAAAAGTAGAAACTTCAATTTAACATTCATTTCACAATTTTAAGCAAACGCAGCAGCAAGGCAATTTCTGACGAAAGTTGACTTGCCAAGCCTGGATATCATTTACTACACATTTATAAATACCTGTATCCTTTTCATCCCTGCAGCCCGTGTTGCAGGATACCTGACCACTACTACTCCCACCACTGCTGGGACATCATGAGCCTCCAATCAGATTTGCTGCTCACAAAACAAGAAAAACAAACATAAAAATCCCACCCTTTTCAAGCCCTGTTAGCTGCTGAACCGTTCGATATCCAAACACGGGGAAGTTTCGTGGCCTCATGCACTTGAGATGAATATTACACTGCCTGCGTTGCACTAGACACGCGTTGTCACTCCACTATCTACACAGCAGTTACAGCAGCAATAGCCCGTCCATCAGAAAGGATGCAATAGTCTGCAGCAAGATTGCCTGTTATCAGAGCTTTCAAATACTTTTGGAACAAATCAAGGGCATTTCTGCACCAAAACAGAACGAGATACAGTTAAGGTATTAAATGGGCAGCAATGGAAGAGCATTTGTAGCCTATAGCTATTTAAAACCTTGGCATCTAGCAGATGGGGAATTCTCCACTGGGGCTTAAACACAGATTCATGGGTAAAACACTGAGTAAACCAGCCAAACAGACCACAAAACATCTGCCACGCCATCTTCCTACCTGCTCACTGCACCCAACAGAGAACGGCAGAGAAGGGATGATGAGGGTCCTCTACGCTTGCAGCAGCCAGCCAGACCCCTTTTCCCCCCAACCAAGAGTCTGGCATTTGTCTGTCCCAGAGCAGAGGACCTGAGGAGCCTCTTCCCCCTGCAACAGGAGCAGAAATGTCTCCCCTGCAGCCTCACCTGGCTGTGGCCCCCAGCTCTTCACACCTGCTCTTCATCTCCCGTCACGCAGCTCAGCTGAGCCCAAGGACAGCACCTGCTGATGGTCTGCGTTGAGGAAAGGGCATACAGAGCACTAGAGCCTTTTCTGCCCTTCCTCAAGCTCTGAGTCTCATAAAACTACAATTTCCGCATTTTCCTTGGAAATCAAACACACAATCCAAACAAAATGTTTCCGGGGGGTCAGATCCTGACCTGGGCTCATGCCCATCTGAAGGTCATCTGCCCAGGAGAAGGGTGGGGGCAGGGGACAGCAGCAAACACAGCAAGATCCCTTCAGACTGATTATCTAATTCCATTTTTCCCTTCCCTGTTGCTACAATCCTTACATATAAACATTTCATTGAAGTCTTCAACTCGTATTACAATCAAACTTAAAAGCAAAAGGGCCTAAATGCATTTGGTTGGGAACCAAGACGATTCCCATAAAAGCAGATTATGCTGACATGATGAATATAAAATGAAACAGCAGATATTAAAGTTGGAGGATTGTTACTCTATGCCTTCGGGCTCCTGGCCACCCTACCCACCTCCTCCTTCCTCTCCGTTCCCTCCTGCTCCGTTTTACTGACAGCAGAGAGCTGGCAGAGATAGCCTTTTCACCTCTGCCTTCTCCAAGGCAGGCTGCCAGGCTCAAAATATTCACTTGGCTCCCCCCTGCCCTCCCCCCCCCCCCCCCCCCCCCCCCCCCCCGACCTTATGCAATGCTTCAACATTCATCAGTTATGCGGGAGGTTGCAGCCCTGCCTTATCTGTCATGGCGTTTTACAAAGCCTGTTTTATATTTAATTGGCTTGTTCTTGCTAATCTACCATGATTATTGTATTTTTATTTAATTCTTGAAGGTCATTATTAAAATAAGCCATTTTGCTTGTGGCAGTTCATCCCTGCACAGTTCCACACCCCCGGATAACCAAACCCTCCTTGCGCTTCCCCTCCTCTCTGCTCCTCAGTGCTGCTCAGACCCTGGGACCTGCTGGACACTTCTACTATAAGAATCAAACCCTTGGCATGACGGGTGAGAAACCTGTGAGTAATTTCCAGTGCACAGATCCAGGCTCCTCCTGCCTTTTTCCTCCCCACCTGCTTCATCCCAGCAGGACCTGCACCCTGCAGCCAGACTTTCATCAGCTCACCTGCACAGCCCATCATCTTAATCTGCTGGCAGAGGAAAAGCTGGAGATCTGTTTAGCGATTATATTTCCTTTTACAGCAGACTCAGAAACACAATCCTGTCCTCCATAAAAAGCCAACACTGGTAACTGCATCGTCCTCTTCTTGCCCATGCGTCACCCCTAAGCCTGCAACCCCATTTCTCCTGCTATTAGTCCAGGGGCTCTTCTGAGTTAATGTTCTCCAGAGGCACCAACCTCTGTGAAGTGTTAGTTTATAGATTCTTCGGTGCTAGCTACCACTTATGCTAATAAACCAAATTTATGCAGAAAGTCATAAACAGAGAGCTCTCCCCAGTGCCCTTGCCAGCACAGGATTGCTCCCTGCGGAATAGATTATCGCGCTCTGTGCAGACTAGCTCCAAAATGACTCTAGTAATGGGGCTTCCCCCATGCTCCCCAGGGGACTATTCTGCAGTCAAACAGGCCCTAACAGTTCTAAGGGTTTGGGTCTTTTGGTGGCAATGTGGTGGGGTTTTTTTATCCCAATCATTAGCACAGGTTTTTTTTTGGTTTGGTTTTTTTTTTCCCCCCCTTCCCCTCTGCTCATTTTTTTAACATTTTCCTTGCCTTCTACATCTACTCCCTGCTCCACTGGCAGTACTCCCCAGGGCAACACACAAACGCAGCTGCAGATCGTAAAAAGTAACAGAGAAGCTCAGAAGTTTAAGAAGGGGGAAAAAAAGATTACAAGCTCCCTCTGATCATCTTTTTTTCAAAGCCTCTGTCTGTGAGGAACACAGTGCTGCACCTGCAGGGCACTTCAGGGGTGGCTTCAGCACTGTGCACGTCTGCTGGGACACGGTGCATGTCTGGGGGTGGTGCTGCATGGAGGAGGTGTCAGGGAGCTTCGGTCTTGGGGTGGTCCAGGGGGCACCCCACCAACATTGTGGGAAGGCTCGGGCTCTCTCTCTGCATCTCATTTGCTCTGCCAGCAGCATCGTTATCTGATGTTGGATGGGAAAAAAGGGATTTACAGTAAAGTAGGTTTGGCTGGTTTTAGGTTTTGCTCAAACTACCTGGAAGAAGAAGAACAAGAAGCCAGACTTTGGGCATGCTCCTGGGTCCCGCCACCTCAAAGACTGCATAAATGTGGTAAGAGCTAAAGTGCCACCAAAGGGTCCCTGACAATCAGAGCAACACAACTGAAGGTGAGGAAAGATCCCAAGCTCAGCAAGAACCCAAAAGATGAGAAAGCCTCCTCAGTTCTGATGGAGACCCTGCCTCTCCCCATGGCCAGGCTGGAGAGGTACAGGGGCAGAGCATCCCCGCCGTGCTCCCAGGAGAACGGGTGCTCACCAGGGACGGCACAGCCAGCACCACCTCACAGATCATCCACACTGCCAAAGGCAGGTGACAGAGACAGCACCAGCACCACTGCCTGCCCTGTCACTGCTGCGAGCAGACGACATGCCTCCATGCAGCCTCAGGACGTCGACCTTCAGACGCAGCTAGCACACAGCCCTGTCCCACGCTGCTGCTATGGCGTCACGGGTACAGAAAGCTGTGACCAGGTGTGGTTCCTACGTTCATGATGCCCTGGCCAACAACCCTTCCCACAGACATTTTAGAAAATGCTGGGAAGGGCTTTGCACAGACTCTGCCCTGTGCAGGAGTGACTCCCAGGCTGAGCTTGCCAATGCTTTTGGCAACAGTGATGAGCCACAAAGCACCTCAGCAACTCTTCCCTCATGAACACCAGCACCGCTGGTTTCTTGAAGAGCTGGAAGACTACCATGTACATCTCAGCTTGAGAGCTTGAAGGTTTACACCCATTTACTGGTAAAATGCTCCCCGCAGGCTGCAGTCTGGTGGAAACAAGGTTTGTGGGTACGCCTGCACACACAAAGCAGAGGTACCTGGCATCCCTTCAGCTGGTGCTCTTCCCAAGCCCATTCACCTTTGCAGAAAAAGGGATTGTCATCCTGCATGTGGCACAAAGCAGGACACACAGAGCCCATGGTGGCCGAGAGGGATGTAAGGGAATACATGCACCGAGCTGATAAATTCAGCCACCAGCACATGAAATCAGACAGTGAGTCCCAACTCAGGAATGGCCTTCCTTGCTGCCATCACGTTTCATCATCAAGCTATTGAGCCATGCCACTGTACCGGCTGTCCCAAGGGTGGTCCACAGCATCAGCCCAGATTCAGCAGGCACCAATGCCAGCCCTTACATCTCCCTGCCTGACCCTCCGATGGCTTCAGCAATTCTGGGGCAGCTGTTTGCCATGAGCTGGTGTTACACTTGCGGGACCAGTGATGGTACTGGATTTGCTCCAGTGAATGTCAGGAACAGTGAACTCAGCCAGGACATTTGGATTCTTCCCCTCCTCCCACCAACCTTATTCATAAACATGGGATTTGTGGGGTTTTTTAAAGACTATTTTAGATAGATGTAATTATTGTGAAATACAGCAAGAGGTCAGCAGACTGCATCATCACACAGATGGTCCATGAGATGAGACAGGGTGAGCACAGTGGACAGCATCAGCCCCTTGCATGGCTCAGCCCCTGGAAACGCTTCGAGACAACCCGAGGATTGAGCTGCTCCAATACAGCTCCCACTCCTGGCTCTGGAGCCCTCTGCACCATTCTCCACATCCCTTCGGCCCTTCTAATCACAGGCTTTAGGGTCCCTGTATGCGTCAGTGAGCAGATATCGATCTGCCCGCACTGCTTACAGATCATAATCTGGCTTCACGCACCCTAAAGAAACTCAGCACACGCTCCACATTCTTACAGCTGCTTTGATTGCAATTCAGTCTCTAGTACATTACCCTTATTTCTAATGCCAGGGCTTCAGTGTGGCGCCTCAGGCACTCTAAAATTATTACAGGGCCCTTTTGACTTTCAATTCCCTTCCATTCAATTCCATTTTTATTTGTCAGCAGAGACTCCCATTGACCAGCGGTGGAAGCCAACAGCACGCAGGCAGACAGCGCTACTGCATGTTAAGCCAGTCCTATAGAAATCACTCACACGCAGCTCAACACGACAGGTCATCTCGGTTTGAATGAGAAATGCTGGGTCTGGAAAAGCAGGTGGCAGAGCACTCCTGGGTGCAGCTTTCTCAGAGAGATGGGACAGGCAGGCTCGGAGCAGCACTGGGGGTGCTCAGCCGCAGTCCCTTGACAGTGTCATCCACTTGGCTGATGCAGCCATAATTTAAAAAAAAAAAAGCAAGCAACTTTAAATATCAGAGCCCCTCTTGCGCATCCTGCGGAGGTGGCTTGCAAGAGGGATGGGTGTGAACATGGTACCTTGATGCACAGGTTTTGTTTAGCAGCCCTCTCTCCTACCCTAATGCCCACCCCTGAGGCAAGGCACAGGAGTTTGCTTTGGAGGTGCTTTGGGGTTTTACTGAAAAGCTCAAGCTTTGCCACTTCTCTGGATCCTCCTGGCTCACCCAAGAGAGACACAGGGTTCACTTGTGAGAGAGCACCTGAAGGTGTGAGGAAGAAGGAAGAGCTGAGTCTTTCCTCTTGTCACAGGAGAAAGAGCTGCTGGTCCATGAAAGCTGCTGCTGTAGAGATGCGTGAGGAAAGCTGCAAAAGTTTTCTGTTCCCCACTTACTCCAGATCCTCAAAACCAACAAGAGATAGACCTGATAAATGGAGGGGAAAAAAGTGTATCTGAAAGGCACAAGCACCAGTTTTTGATGGTCCAACTATTAATCCCTGTTAAGGAATTCAGTGTCTTTGATGAGGAAGCTTTTCTGTCGGCAATGGGCACACAACACTGCCAGACCTGGCCCATCACTATTTTAAGGATGGATTAAATGTGACAGGTTTTTATGAAGACAGTAGGGATGTCCTGCCTCAGAAAATTCAGCTATGAGCAGTGGATCAGCAGCTCAGCTGCATCAGGGCAGTAGCTCTACTCAGCCCTAAGCCCTGCAGGGACCAGGTCTGCCCTGCTCCACCTGCACCCCTGCCACACAGGACATCTTTCCATCACTGCCCCAGCCCCACACATGACTCCAGCATGTCTGAAAACCCCAGCTTGGCTCCTGCAGGACCACAAAAAGCCTTAGAGAGTCTGTTAGAGTCTGTTCCCACCTCACATCCAGGGGAACCACCTTTGGAAGCCTTCACTAGGCACTTGACAATAAAAAAAAACCACCTATTTAATCCTCAAGCCCAGGCACAGCACAGCTAAGGCGAGATGCTGGTGCTTGGAGTGCCGTCACCCACCACTACAGATCACTGCCTGCACGGTGACACGGGAGCTTTGCTTGGAGCCTGAATGGATCTGAAGTGTCTAATGACACAACCAGAGGCTACCGAGCAAGAGCTGCTGTGTGCGATAACCACTCGCTTGATTTTTCACAGCAGCTGAGACAGCCGTGCGGGCAGGCAGGGCACGGGCATGGCACTGCCATCGCCCGCAGCGGCAGCACGCGGTCCCCGAGTAGGCAGCAAATGCTGGCACATGGAGATGGGGCCGGATGGGTTCTGTCAATGTTTTAACCCAAGTTCCACAGCAAAAGAGAGAAGGTGCTCAGCCAGCCCCAGCTTGCCTGCATCCCTCCTGCTTTCTTTTCCTTGACACAGGCATTTGCCAGTGAGGCTGGGGTGTGGATGCTTTTTTCCAGGACAGCCAGCAGTACCTCAAACACAGACACCCTGGCAGCAGAGCAGCCCCAGGAGTCATTATGGCTCTAGATAAGGCTTGTGCAAAGAAAAACATTCAATTTTTTTTAAAACCACCCCTACAGCCTCTTCCCTGTGCAGGTGGCAGTGGCAACTGCGACTTTTCCTTTAACTCCTGAGTTTCAGCAGGAGTTGAGGGCTGGGCGTGGAGCAGGGCAGAGGGCTGCCCAGCACAGCAGGGTGGGCACTGAGGGGCAGCGGAGCACTGTCACACAGGCAAAGGCACAGGCCAGCAGCCGCGACCGTGCTTCTCTTTCCTGCAAGCTGTGGCAGAAGGGCAACGTGACCTATCCAGGTGACTTGAAGAGCATTGCAAAGCCAGGCAGACTTCACAACAAAGCAGAGCGCTATGTTCATTTTACAGCATCTGCCGCTCTGCACAGCGTATGCCAGGGAGTGAGTGAACGGTGCTGGCCTCGAGGGGTGAGCATTGCTCAGAGCTTGATTAAAACTAGCCAAGTGCTTTATAACCTCTATGCATTTTTAAATGTCTCTCTTTGGGAAACATACCTCTTAAAATTATAAGGTAGTTTGATAGCTCAGGGCACTGCTCAAACTGTGAAGCAAAGTAATGGTTTTAGAATGGTTCCTCCACAGACCTCCCCTCCCAATAAGCTCTTGAGCACTGGGGGGGTCCCAGCAGAAACTCCCCATGTGCTGTGGTGGGATGGGCAGAGGAAGACAAGAAGGACAGAGGAGATCTTGCTGCTTTCTAGAGAGACATACACTAGGACAGTTCTACCTGCTGAGAGGTGGATGTCCTTTCCCAAGGAGAAAGAGCCGGCAGTGTAAAGGAGAGGAGCCGGCTGGGCATTTTCAGGCAAAAAGCAGGTAGTGGATAACTTGAACTCTTCAGCCCATGTGTCACCTGGAACACCAGGTGGGTGCATTCAAAGCCAAGTAGCCCGCAAGTTCTGGGCATAGCCTTGCCCAGAAAGGTAAAAATATTAGCTACCAGGAATGAATATTTGCTGGAGCCCATCCACGTGCATGACAGGGCTCCCACACTAACAAAGTCCCTTCCCTTGCTGTCAAGGCAGACATCCACAGTGGTTATAAAGGATTAAGGATCTCCCCTCTTCTCTGGGAGAGGCTTTTGAGTGCTTGCTCCTTGGAAGGCCTCCAGTTCCCCAGAGACCAGGTACCCAAGGTACCACGCAAGTATCCAGCTTCTGCCTTAGCTGCTCACAAACCCCAGATTCAGCTCTTGCTTATAGAAATGAGTTCTTGCAACCTCACAGAAAACTCACTTCTCTCTAAGGATATTACACCTTAACCCAGGAGCAACCTTGCATGTTTATCTACCCCAGCACCCAGAGGGATGCCATCGGCCCCGCACACACTGACAGGGTCCCATTGCCCAAGCACCACCAGGTTTCTGCAGGAAATAAGCACAGCAAGGGCTATCTATGCAAGAGCAGCCTGTTGCTCCCCGAGGATGCCATCCCAGGGTGCCAGACCCCCCCTGAGCAGGACAGACCACCCAGGCTGCCTCAGCCCTGGAGTGAAGGGCCGCAGTGGGAGGCTGCAAGCCATCAGACTGCCAAAAGCAAAAGAGTTTACTGAGACAGAGCTGTGAAAATCCTCACGTCTGTCTGGACTGACTCACACTGAAATGAACTGGACTCAAAGCAGCTGATCTAAGAGCACAGGGAAGTTGCTGGAGGGCTCAGAAAGTGGCATCGTAAGATGAGGAGACATTAAATTCCAAAATAATAAAAGTAACCAAATTTATTGAGGCTTCTCAGAGCCTGTGGGCAAAATAATTTTTCCTCATTTAAAAGTGAGTAAGGCAAAAGAGAAGCTAAGCAATTTGTCAGAGATTAGAAGTGATGAAGTGGCAGAGACCGAAGCCTGGAGCAGCCATGTCCTCACAAACATGATCACCACCCAGCCTGGCGCAAGCAGGGTCCTTTCTCACTCGACCAGGTGTCCTAGCCATGCCTTGCAACAAGTGCTTCGCCTGCTGTAATAAGAGAGCAATCCTGGGTTGCTAGAAAGCCCTGCTGCGCTGCTGGGGGTAGCCAGGCCATCATAACACCCCCGTCACCATGTGGGGGGTGCCAGCCCTCTCTGAGGGTCGGGGAGATGCCTGTGATGGTGCCAGGGTGTGACAGCACAGGCAGGTCTCCAGCCACTGTGCTTGCCCAGAAGTTCCTCCAGCTCTGGAGGTAGCTTGAGCCCGCTGGTGCCACATCTGTCCAAACAGGCAGAGCAGGGCCAGCTTTGCTGTCACTGCAGCCCTAACCCAGCTTTGCAGAACTTTTGACAACTCACCATCAACACACACCACCCCAAACGGTCCCACTCCTATCCCAGCCAGGTCACCTAGCATTCCCCATCACTGGAAATGCTTCATGAGGCTCTTCCTGTCCCCCATCCTTCTCTCCCATCACTAACAACAAGCCTATCATCCCATTCCACCCCTTCATCCTTATTTTCCCCTTCCCATCAAATTCAGATCTCTTGCCATCCTCTACTCCATGAGGAAAGGCTAATCCATGTCCCCAGTAACAGCAGACCTGGTGCTCCCATCATTAGATCCAAAACCATCATGGTTTCATGGTTGTATCCCCATTTGCTGTCCTAACAGAGTTCTGGGGAAAGCTGTGCAGCAGCTGCCCAAACCCAGGCCACCTAAACAGATAGAGACATGGAGCATTTCCACCCCTGATCTGCATACACAAAGGTCATGGGAAAGAGGCAGAGGAGGATGAATCCTTGCAGCCTCATTAGAGGGAAAGAAACTGTTTCTGCAAATAATAATTGATTTCTAAATTTATCCCCTAATTAAATAGGTTCCCTGGATGAATCTGCATGCAAGCTGCAAGGTGATGATTTAGTGCCTGGCTTCCTACAGGAACGCATCAACACATGTTTGCAAATTGTCTCTCTCCCAGATTCAAAGGCAGGGTGATCACCTCTCCACACCAGCACACCCAGAGCAGACGGGCCCCTCCTGCCACCTGGAGCTTTCAGCAAGCCAAGCCAAGCCAAGCCAAGCCAAGCCAAGCCAAGCCAAGCCAAGCCAAGCCAAGCCAAGCCTTCCTCTGCGCCAGATTTATCAGAGCCGTATGCAGGGGAGAAGGACATATCCACTCGTCCCTGTGCTCCAGCCCAGCAGGGCCTCACCTGTGGTCCAGCACAGGGGACCCATCATGACCAGAGCGTGCAACTCACACCCTGCCTAAGCCGGCAGCCAGCCAGAGGATTTTTTTGCAGGCAGCAGCTGTAAAACTATGGCAAAACTAGAAATGAGCTGCCTAAACTCAGCACGTAGAAACAGCAAGAATGAGAAACATTATCTCCAAAACATGCTCTTGCTTCCTACATCAATTCCACGGCTGTTCCTGTCTAGTCGCTTTGACTTTTTCCTACAGACACCATCAGCTAATAAAACCCCAAGAGACGGATCCTGGGATAAAACCAGGCTACAAGCTCTGCAAAAATTAAACACATTTATCACTCTTCTGTGGAGAGCTCCTTTTGGAAACCAGAGCGCCCTGATACTCTCAGACAAGCATCAAAGGACTTCGGACGTGAGAAGTCCACGTTAACTTGGAAAGGCGATGGTGCCGAGCAGCCCCGTTGCATTAAAGCCCATGCTAATTAGCTCCTGCTGCCCAGGACTGTAAGCATGGGGCCTATAGCCTGTCCATACCCAGTGCTGGCTCAAAGCTCTTCCCTCCCATAAAGAGAGGCACTTACCTGCCTTTCCACACCATCTTCTGCCTGTCAGTAGCAGCAACACCTTTCATCTCCTCCCCATCACTCCCTGCCGACTTTCCACCACCCAAGATCATTTGTGCACCAGCCATAGAGGTCTGCCTTCCTTCAGGGCTCCAGCCCTTCACAGTGTTGAGGCTTTGGGATCTACAGACATAGATCATCTCTCCTGATGCCCCACACGCTGGGCTTCCTGCTCCTGGCACATGGTGCTTGCAAGGCTGAGCCATAAATGCAGCCTGGAGATCCTTCATGGTGCCCATCTCCACCACACTGGGCAGACACTGAGAATCCCTCCATTCAACCTTTGGCTCTGCTACACGCCCCAGAGACATTCATGAATTCAGATATTTATGGATCTACCTGGCCCTGGTGGGGCTTCTGGAAGAGGTGCAGCCTGCATGTCCAAATCGCACCACACTGAAAACAAAGGAACATAACAGCTGCTCCTGTGGAGATCTAAGGAGGCTCTCCTGAGGCTTTGAACCTTATCCTGGTCTGTGGTGGGGAAAAAAGACCACTTGGAAGTTTCCCCATGAGGGAGAAGGGAAAATAACCTCTCCATCTATCCCTCCCAGAAACAGTGCAATGAAAGGGTGAAAGACAAGCATCAGGCACAGCCCAGCCAAGACCACGGACATTTACTGTCCCAGGGTGACTATAGCACATGTGGACACCTACCCGGTCACATGCTCTTCTTTGAAGAAATGCCAAAAGATGGGATTTTTCCCTCCTCCTTCCCCCAGAAAACATTCAAAACTGAAGCTTCTCCATGGTATTTTGGATTTCTGAACACTTCTCGATGAAAACTGTCTTGTTAAGTGAGTTCTCAATCAAAACATCACTACCGCAGATGGAGCTGGGGCCCTAACCTACTTCTGCACTCAAAAATGAAAAATCCATTAGGTGGCTAAATACTTTAGGAACAGCGTCCCTTCATCTCCCTGCTTTGGTTCTCCGTCTGTAACAAAGCATCCTCCTTTATAAATTGCCTCTGAGAGCCTCAGATCTCTTCTAAAAGAAAACAGTATTATTCACAGGATGGGAAAGAGATGCAAGAAAGCTAATTAGTCCTCGTACAGAGGAGTTTGCAATAGACAGCATTTAAATGAAGCCTGATTTTTGGATCACAGGGCTAAAAATTTCGCGTTGCGTCACTGGCTTTCTCTTCCAGAGGTGCCTTTTTTGCTCACCTTGAGCATTTTTAAAGGCAAAGAAAATTCCTTTAGGTACCAAAGCAAATTCATAATCTAGCTCTCCACCACTTACCAACTTGAGCGTATTAAAACTCCGTTAAAAGCAGAGCAAGATGAGTCCTTGAGGCCCTGTTCCCCAAGGATGTGTGCACATAAAGCAAGGAAAATGTGTGGTTATTAGAGTTTAGCTTTATTGTTTTCATAAAACACACTGAAGATTGTGTTTATGATTCTGGAGAAAATAAACCCCTCTCTCCAATTGTTAAAATAATGAACACAAGATACTCCAGTGACTTCTAAACAATCAAACACTTTGGACTTGCACAGCACCCTCTACTCAGATTTTAGAAAAGTCTGTACAAGAATGAAAATAAGCCTGGATGGGTGGGGGATAAATTCAGCATCTCACCTGACAGCCAAAGGAAGCAGAATAGTTTATACAATTACCACATGAGGCCAAGTTACACGGATGGGAAGGGAGCTGTTCAAAACACCACAAAGTTGCTTAAGAGCCAGTTTGGCTCATTTGCCATAACACACCAGCTTCTGAATGATCAATTCCCATTTGAAAGCCATACATGAGCATGAAAATCATTTAAAAACACTCAAAACCAAACAAAAAAGGAAAATCTCAGCCAGCACCTTCGCTCTGGCCCTTGCACAGGTCACTCACAGAGCCTTCTCCCACAGAACGTTCACACCTTCAGAGGGCTTTTGCCTGCCCTATGTCCCTACCACTCTGAAGGGCTTCTGCATCTGGCCACAAGAAGACATTTGTGTCTACCACTGCATCCAGTCAAACAGCATTGCCCAAGGAACCACCCAACAGCCTCCATCACTTCTGCTCCTCTACCTCCAGCCTGGAGGAAGGACAAACCAAAGGGGTTTTCCCCCTCCTTTAAATATTACGACGGCTATGTGAGGTTATGAATTATTGAACGGAGCTGTCTCTTCAGTTTAGCACAATGATGATGGAAAGGAAACGTGGACCACAGAGGAGCCACGTCCTCAGCATGGGAGCAGGACAAGCGAGCCAAGGGGCATGACCAAGTGGGATCCTTAACCAACTGCTTAGTGTCTCTGTCCATCCATCATAGCCCGACACCAGCCTGGCACCACTCACACTGTGGGGATCGAATTCATCTTGGAAGAAGCCAAGGGAAATACATCTTCCACAGCAATGGCCTGGGAAGGGTGGGAAGCTCTTCAGACAGGTGAGCCCCTCCATATCGCTGCACTGCTACTTGAAACCCTGGGCTGAACCAGGACCTGAGACCCTCTTGGCCATGTCCAACAGTTAACCTGGACAGGCTGACCTGGCAGAAGCACGTCTTGTTTGGAGCTCCAGCACAAGGGAACAGGCTGGGGGTAGGGATGGAAAAAGCCAACGAGGACAGAGATACTGAGAATGTGGTGGCAGAGTCTAGCCTTCAGATAGTTTTGCAGACAGTTTCTGGAAGGTATTACTGCCAGCTCTAAACCAACCTATTAGTATAAGCCTTTGGGGCTTGTAATAAAAATCAAGATGTTTTTTTCCCAGAGAGAGGTTAGATGGAAGATGTCTGAAAATTAAAGCAGCAGACTAAAAAAAGATTTCAATTCCATCCCTCCCTTTGCGTACATTTACTCGCAAGCTCCTTGGAGACAGAGGTCAGCTCCGGAGCAGTGGTGCCCCAGCTGCATTCATCCGCAGGACCGGCAGAGCATGCAACGGCACTTTCTGCTTCTCAGACCCACCTTGCTGATTAATTGCATCATTCCAAGAATTCAAAGAAACACCAGATTTGATACACACAGCCAGATCTTCAAGTTGAGGCAGCAACTGTCCAAACTGACAGTCTCTAAGCATCCTGACCCAGCAATACAGCCTAAAACTGATGAGAATGGAATAGTTTCCAGGGCCCCACTGTTCCCTCACCTGCAAATGTCTTCTGTGGGCCTCCTTCTGAAAAAGGACATAACCAAACCCAACATACCACCCCAAAGAGATTTGAGTTTTATGAACTAAAACCTATCTACTCGGGAAAAGCCAAGAATCAAGTTTTCCTGCAAGAAATTTGCCACCGCGGCTGCCTTTGATCATCACATCACATCACACACTGTATTGCTACCTGTACTCAAGGTTCAGACCATCATTAAACACCAGAAATAAAACCCAGTGTCTTCCCAGAGAAGCACACAGGAGCCCAACTAGGTCCTATCCTGCTCTTTGCCTCCACAAAATGCAACTTAATCCTCCACCTGCGATGACTGTTGGGCTGGTCACTACCTGCCTTGTGAATCCTGCCCACTAGCTCTTTTTTTTTCATTCTGGATGTTAATGGAAAGAAATCTCTGGATCCATTTGAAATGAATTATACTCCAGTAATTGCAGCTGCTATAGGGCAGTATTAGGTCAAACTGCCCTTTTTGTGCTGTGTCTCAAACACTAGAAATGATGAATGGGCTCATTTTCAGCAGAGCTGGATGCTCACAGCTCCAGGTGAAGCCCAGGCAAACCGCAGATGCTCACCACTCCGATACCGCATCGCTAGTGCCTGCCAAGCACTTCCATTAATAAAACATCCAAACTCACACTACATAAACACAATTTTGGCTCGCATTGCTTGCTACTTGTTGTCATCGTCCCGTAGGTCCTCAGCACACAGCCTCCCGGAGCCATCCCCAAGGCTGTCCTCTCCAGGCTGCGTTTGATGGCTTAAGAAATCCATTCCGCCTTCCCCCCAGAAGGACCTTCTCAGCCCAAAACAGAGATCCTCTCCTCCCATGCTAGCTCTGTGTTAATTATTAAGATAGGGTGGGATTGAAGAGACTAATTACCACTGTAAAGTTACTCTCCTGAAGGCTGATAAAGGAAGTAATTAGGATGGACAAGCATGGATTACAGAGCTCTAAATCTCTCTCTCTTGTCAAGATAATGCTGCTGCCCAACCTCACAAACGACAAACCGAGTCTGTAGGCAAACACAAAGCAGTTGTGGAGACCAAACAACGGGCTGGACCCTCACAGAACACAGACCCTTTGTGCTGCAGCACAAGGGGATCCCTTCTCCAGCAGCTCCAGCCTGGGACCGGCCTCCAAGATGCAACCCGAAGGACCTCAGCACAGACACCCTGCCCTGGGTTGGGTGAATTCATACTCGCCCCCATGTTTCTTGCCTTCCGTGGTGGGTTAACCTTGGCTGGCTGCCATGCACCCACCGAGCCACTCTCGCATTCCTTCATTGCCAACTCTTCTATCTCCTCCCCCTAAGCGGTGCAAGGGGTATAGGAAACGGGGGCTGCCACGTAACCCCAATGCACCTTCACAGTCAATGAGATGGTGGTATGTTCCTTCAAGTCAGCATACCCAACACCTTCCCACCTCTGGACACCATGCTTTCGGCCACTCCGCCCTCATCTAGTCTATTCTCACCTCCCCAGGTATCATCTAAGACAAGGAGCACACTCAAGCAGCAGATAGAAGGTGACAGCTATTCCATTGGGCTGTCACAGGACATGTGTCCCCTTGACTTGAGGGCAAGGCTGACATTTCACAGTGTCACAGCAGTGCACGACATCCCTGAGAAAGTGGCTGCTTGAAGCAAAAGCCCAGGGCCTGGGAAATCCCAAGAGAATCAGCCCCGTGCATATGTCCAGCTACCTTCCATCCCATGCCTGTCAGCTTGTTTGTCCGTATGGAAGATGTCTCATGGGTAAGATACATCCGCGGCACCTCAGGGGACCTGGATTGAAGCTTGACCTCCACAAGGGCCAGCCTACGTGACCTTGTGTGAGCCACGTTGTGTTTCACGGCTACCAGAATACAGACGCCCGTACGCCACATCCCTGTGCTCTGCAGGCTGCAGACCCCTGCAGTTCTCTGCGTTTTTGCAGTACGCAGCAAAAGTGAGGGTCGAGCTTGGGCAGAGCTGCCAGCACCACTGAAATAAATCTTCATATAGACAGCACAGTGCATGAGAGCGAGCTAACTCACCCGAGCTCCCCAGCAAGCGAGCACAGACCACTTGGCTTGTGCTCTCTTCCAGCTGGAGCAATACCAGCTCCCAGGGTCACGTTCCTACCGCAGCCGTGCACATCTCACGTGCATTCCTCATGCATACACACAGATTATTTTCCTATAACGATTTTGGGCACCCTGCACTAGAGCATTTATAACTAATACATATTATAATGTTCCTGTTCACCTGAGACACTCAAAACTTTCCTGCCTCATTTGTCAGATTTTTTTATTTTTATTTTTTTTAAATACTTCTTCCCCTCAGGCCAGTCAAATCAGTCCAGTTAATTTTAATTTCCATGGACACAGAAAGTCATCTCAAGGTCATTTTTGGGTTATTTTCCAGTTTCAAATCTAGAGGATTTTTCAGGGTTTGCAATTGAGGATCCTGATTACCTGCTACATATTGAAATAAAAAGGAACCAGCTGAGGAAAGACAGTGATGAAGCACCCCATTGACACCCAGGTAATTAAGGAGAAACTAACATGTTTGTTGGCTGAAACAAGGTGGGAAATGATGCAAACCACTTTATACTAGCAAGGAAGAGAGGAGGGAGGAAAGAAAAAGCAGCAGCTAATGGGTTTCCATCAGAAGGGTGTGCTTTGCTCAAGCCAAGACCTTCCCAGGGTATTTGCATTTCAGTGGGAAGGTTGTCCGGGTGCCACACAGAGGCTTTTGTCACTTCTGATCAGAAAGACAGTGAAAAAAAGAAACCAAATAAATTGCAAAATACAAGCTTTGTGATGCACGAGATAGATCAAGGCGGCCCCATTCTGAAGGGGAAAATAAATAAAAGAATAGTTAAACAAATAAATATATTGTCCTACAGGTTCAGAAGCACTGAAGCCTGGAGGTTTGCCACAGGATAGTCCAGTCTCCTGGTCAGCCTTAAGCATTAAGGTCCAGGAAATTACTCCCTTGGGAAACTGGCGATTCCCAGTGTCAACCCAGCTCACAGCCAGGACTGGACGATGCCGGACGATGCCGGGGCTGCAGCAAGAAACAGCTTTCCCGGTGAACTCCAGCATTTGGCTCCCAAAGCGAGCCCAGTGCAGACATGTCAATCTGCACTCCAAATATGTTTATTAAATGTTTTCAATATCGTGGTGGCAGACCAAGAAATGCAATCAAGTCTGAGTCACACATCTTCCCCAAGTCCATGGGGACCGCGGGTACAAGCCTGGTTTTGTTTCTTTCCCAGGGAACAATCAAGATACAGGACTCTAAGCTCAAATCACTCACACTCTCCAGGGGCAGGACGGTAATTAGTTTGTGTGCATTGGAGGCATTTTCGCTTTCAAGCCCTGCTCAGGCAACCTGGCAGGAATACTGGAGCTGTTGGGCAGGGAGTGCTCTAGAGAGACCTCATCCTGACGGTGGGTGCTGAGCAGGTACAATGCTGGCCTCAGCCCCTTGAGAACTGGCCTTGTCCCACCAATTATTTGCTATCTAAAAAGCATCTCACTCCAGGCTGGCGGGTTTTTTTCCCATGGGCAAGCACCTTCCAGAGAGGAGTAGCTAGGAGGCATAGCTTATTTCAGTCTCTGTAAAACCAACCAAATCCTATTATTCTGGATGTGCTTCATCCTGCCCCCCTCAAGGCAGAGCTCATTTGGTCCAAGGCACCACCACCTCCTTAAGCACATGATAGCCTGGAGACACGGGGGGGAGGGCAAACCCACAGCCCCCCAGCACCAGCAGGGCTCAGAGAAGGGTGGGCAACATCAGTGAGGGCAGCACTGGACCACCAGAGCCTTACTCTCAGTTTTAGCTCTGCTCCAAGCTAGACTCAGGCTGCCGCGGAGTGGTTTGAACAGAGTGGTCCAGTGCTACGGAGCCTTCCTTCAACAGCAAGTCCTCTCCCCTGGTCACGCAAGGAGCCTTGGAAACCACAAGACACCCTCAGATGGAGCCACCAGCGAGTACATGGGCAGTGCACAGCATGACCCGCGCGTCTCCAGCTGCTCGGGTCAGGTCTTTGCAAGATGCTAATGCTGTAAGAGCGCAGCTGAAGTCAGTACTATTTTCCTGCTGACTGTGAAATTGATGAGGGAAAAATAAAAAAAATTAAAAAAAAGGGAATGTGTTGCCATGTACATTTGTCCAGATATAGCACTACCAAAGGCAGATTGGACGTCAGGGCACAGCCATGAGATTAAGTCATTTCTCTGTTTGCTGAAAGCATTAAGGAAAAAAAACCTTAAAATGTTTTTCTGTGAGCTTAATGTTTCATTTGACAATTAGTTCTGAAATAGCTAATGCTTGAAACAAAGCCAAAAAACCCTGAATTTTAGAAAAAGATCATTAAATCACTCTTGGGTCAAACCTATTAAAAAAAAAAGAAAAAGAAAATGCTTGAGTCAGAAGAATCCTGGCTCTGCATTGGGATCGGGCTTGTCCCTGGGAATGACCCTGGGGCACTGCAAAGGAGAACAAGATAGAAACCCACCCAAAATCGGCCGGTGGAATGAATGGCACTGCCCTTGCCCTTCCCGGAGCACAACCTGCATCTCACCGGTGCTCTTCTGCCTGCCACGCTGCTCCGCACGCCCTGCATCGGCATCGACTGGGCAGCATTCGCACACCGAGGTCTGGGCGAAGTGAGCTGCTAGTGGCCAGCACCAGCCACACAAGCAGCCCTGTCACGTTTTCAGCATCCCACCCATTAAGCAGTTTATTTTCCGAGTTGATGCACACAAGGACGCGGTTGTTTAACATTGGTACAAAGCCCTTTCACCCACGGGCCAGGAGGGATCGGGTGCATGCCCACGCGTGGGGATGAGGGGACGTGGGGGGGCTCCCCACTCCTCAGCTGTGGTGATTAGCAATCAAAATTAAACCACAAATTGGTGCCTAGCAAATCCTGAGGAGAGACACAGCTGGTGGAGACACAGCTGGTGGATAATATTAAAGAGGAAAAATAAAAAGTTAAGTTGACATCTGAATGCACCTTCTATGTGCTGTCTAACAGGGCTCACCGCTGCCACCCCTGCCCTCCGCCACCCCCAGGCTGAACAGGCAAGGCAAGCTGGGCAGCCCCAGAGCCCAGCAGACAGCCCTCACTGCTGCCAGCCAGCTCCTCGGCCGAGCCAAACACCCCGTTTTGAGCCAGAACGAGCCCCTTCACACCAGTGACCGCAGGAGAAACGATAAAGCTGCTGGTGGCTGCATTCACAACCCCACACAGCTGGCCAGGAGCCAGGGAACCCCTCCTCAGGCTTCACCTCACCACCTCCTGCTCCTTCCAAGCTTCCCTTTTGCTAACAGACCTCCAGGCATTCTCTCCTGCTCTGCTTTACTAAGGCAAAGCCACAAAACAACCCTGAACTAAGAGATACAACTTCCACTTGCAGCAAGTCCTGGGGTTGTGCCTCCCTCCCACCTCCTCAGCTCGGAGCAAGGGCTGTGGGAACAGATGTAGCAAGACGTGAAAAGTTTAAGAGGCTCCTTGTTTGCATGGAGCTGTGCTGCTGCTGCAGGGAAGAGGGAGAAGTAGGGAGATAAGTACTTGCTTCTGCACACGGTACAGAGAAGGATTAGATACTTACAAATATTTTATCCTAGCTAAAGTAATTGCACCACTTGTTCTTATGAGTCAGAGCTATTTATTTTCATGCTTCAGGGCATCAGTTGATCACACCAGCTGAGGTCAGGCAGAAATCCCCATTGCTCCTCTAAGCATTTTGCATATTGCAGGGAAGTGCGTTAGCACTAGTTACTGCAGCCTGGCACACCCCTCGTCCCAGCCCTCTTCGGTCCCCACCGGGTGCAGAGGACATGCCAGCAGGAGCTACTTTTCCACCTTAACCCCCAAGCACAACACAAAAAACAGTCTTTGCTCTCCCCAGTTTATCTTCTGCTAGTGGAGAAGCATATCACATGCTCCTGCCCCGGCTGGAGGATGCTGAGGCTGTTGGTACCTTTCGGTACCATAGCCACATCCAGCTGTGTGCCATCCTCCAGACAGCAGCTGTGCAGAGAGACCAGCGGGAAGAGCATCCAAATGAGAAGAGATGGTATCGGTTGCACAGGAGGTGAAAATAAAAACAACTCCTTTTGACCGTGAGCACAAGAGCCAAACTGGGGTCACCAAAGCTCATTTCAGCGGCCAGCAACTGCACGGCCTCTGCCGGGAGCAGACATGGATAACTGCTCATTTCTGAGTGCTTATGGATGCACAGCTCTAATTGTGTTACCACCAAGAGCCCTCCCAAAAACCAACATTTGGCCAATATTAATAAATAAAAACCAGAGAGCATGTGCTTGTAAGGGGCAGAGGAATGCAAGAAAACAGCCACAAGTATTGAACTAGGAAAAAAACACCTCCCCGCCCTCCCTCTCAGTGCTAACTAAACAGCTCCAGTAACTCAGAGGCACTTAAAGGTCTTGGAAAGAAACAGCCCTTGATCTCCGAGCACCAAGCATGAAATGAAGCAGCAGAAGCCAATGCTCACCAAATAAAACGTTCCCTTCACACAAACAAGTCAGCTGCTCTTGAAGCAAAATGCATGCATGTGCCAGTGGCCCCTCCAGCAGCAAGCAGGAGGGACCGCAAGGTGCTTCACCATAACCTGATGGTGCACATGCAAACCTGGTCAAAGAGCATCTCATACCATGCATCTAGCTTGAAATACCTCCAGGAGCTGCGGCAGCACAGGATCACTCCCCTACCCCCTTCCTTTCATTCTGCTCATTCCCTAACTTCATCCCCAGCTGTCCTCCCAAACAGCATCATTTTACCTCCTCACCCCTGCTCAGATGCTCACCAAAAGCCAGGTATCTTACGGTTCCTCATCTGTGCTTCAGTGGTCCCCATTACTAATTACACTGCTGCGGCAGCAGCTCCATAACTTTAATTATAAGACAATTTCTGTTCTAATCCCTGGGTCTGACTCACTACTGCAGACCCCCTCCTCCCTTCTCTCCCCCATCCTCTCATTCGGTCATTTCAGAAGTGAAGTCATGCAGATAAGGAGGAGTTTGAACAATTAGGTATAACGATAATACCGACATCACTTTCATACAGATGTCTGAATACCGCTTCAAGGGCAGGACTGTAAAACCAGCCAGCTCTATGAAGATTTGCATTTCTTACGGCATCAGAAATTGTATCAGGATCCTTTCGGGAAGCTTGCATTCATTTACTTTTCAAACAAAACATTTTATGTCCATCGTTTCCAAAGCTCTGGGATACCCTCCCCTCACTGCTGGCATCTCACCTTTAGCAGAGCCCACCACGGAGAAGTGCCTGCAAACTGCACCAGGGATGCAAACTCGCCAGTACCTCCGCAGGCAGAGCATCCCATCAGCATCCCCTGGCTGATAGCCCCTGTGAGGCAGCTGGGGTAGAGGGAGAGCATCAGGAAAGTAAAACCCCCAACTCAGAAGTCACAAACCTGAGGTGTCACACCCAGATCTTCAGCTCAACTCAATCGACTTTACCTCTCATCCCCCCACCTGTCACCAGGGTTAGTATTTTTTTCCTGACGTGCTTTGTTATTCAGAGATAGAAGATTCTGTAAATGCTGAATTATTATCATCAAATTATAATACTCAGAACATTGTCTCCCTTTGGGATTTATGCTGCAGGAGGAGAGAGCACAGCACAGGCATCTGGAGCTGAAATGTCCCATGTTTAGCTCCCTTAGAGATAGTGGGGATGGATGCTGCTTCAGTCTTTTCTCTCTTCCTCAGCTGTCCTGGAAGAGTCTCTCTCTGACAGGTCTCCTGTTGGAGAGAACTGAACTATATTTGAAAGGTAATTTTGGAGCAAATGGGAACAGAAGTGTCAGAGTCGTCATGACGAGGTTTTTTGGAATTTCCTTCCCATTTCAGGGGAGGGAGGTGGGAGAAATCAAGACATTTTGCATTTCATTGTTTTCAAAATAGGATGGCTCCAGCTGCCACCTCCAGCTTCCCTGGGCTCCCCGCAGGCCCTGGCTGGAGCACTCCACAAAAGTCTCTGAAACAGAGCCAGCCAGCCCCACACATTCGGTTCTGTCTCATTTTCACTTTCAGAAATAAAAATAAAGCAGATTCCAGATGTAATTGCTTACAGCACAGGACAAGGGGGCTCCCTGGTGAGGTTCCTACAGGGGAAACCATCATCCAGCCACTCCCTGGACCAGTGGAATAGGTAGCACTGATAGCCAGCACTCACAGGCATCCAGCACTGCATCTCAGGGCACACATCTCCCCGCAGAGACACAGAAAAGCCAATCCACACCTCTGGGACTTCTCAAAATTACAGCACACGAGCACAGAGCCAGGAACATCCAGTTCTGGTAGCCATGAGGCTGGGCTCGGCTCTCCCTCCACAAACCCCTGTGCACAGGGCTGCTGCTCTGCAGGAGCATCTCCTGAGAACAGCCTGGAGAGCGACCAGCACCCATCTCCTCATTCCTGCTTATTTTAAACCTTTGATTCAATAGCTTCAAGCCCCTCAAACGTTACCTTTTCAGGAGAAAAAGCAAAGACAGCCAAACCTCTGGAGATGGGCAAAGGCTAATCAATTGCTGAGTGTTGAGAAGAAAGCTGGGAGAACGCAATTCCCCGGGAAGTACAGCCGGCAAGCGAAGGAAAATAGCAGCCTGTGCCCAGCTTGGCGGAGCCCTGGTATCGCCACCAGCACAGCTGCTCCAACGCCTGCCTGTTTCCATAACTCAGGCCAAGAGCCCCAGAAATCTTCCAAACAAGTAACAGGGGAAAACACAAGCACCACAGGAACACAACAGCACAGCAAGAAGCCATCAAGCTCGTGAGCAGGGGGAGAGGAGAGGGAAGGCTCTTGCAAGCAACAGCCTGCGGCTTGGGCTGGGAGGTTTTGCTCCTACTCTGCTACAAAACTTGCCATCAGCTTTTGCCTTAATGCTTGTCTTCCTGTGAAACTTGCCCGGTTCCCACTCCCACAAAAAGTTTTCCACAGCAAAACCCCAGCTAGCACGGACACTGAAATGTTAGCCTCACCCATCCTGCTGGGAAGTTGGGCTTCCCGCACCTGCAGAGCCCCACACCAGCATCTCTGCTCCCTGTATGTCAGCCCAGCTCAAGCAGGACATCCCAGTTCATCCCAGAGCCCCCCAGCAGCCTCCCCCAGAGAGGTCTGGGCTCGGCACTCATGGCAGGCTGCTCTCTCCCAGCTCAGGGTGCAGCCTGGCTCCCTTCTCCCAACACACTCCTGCTGTCACATCCACAGCTTCTCCTGGGAATGACGACAGCAGATGATACAAGACCTTGAATTTAATTGCCGGGGGGGGGGGGGGGGGGGGGGGGGGCGGAAATAAAAGAAAAAATGTTCAGAGTGATATAAAGAATCTCTTTCATAAGCCACATTTTTTGTGTCTCTTCTAGAGAACTTCAGAGTTTGCTTGGGGGTTGGTTTGTGGGTTTGCAGTTCAGGGCTGTATCTTGCACAGAAACAGGCACAATGCTGGGCAGTCGGTCACCCATGAGCATCCTGCTGGTACAGCACGGCAGGTCTGGCATCGCAACCAGCCACTGCGTAACTGGGGCAAATATCTCACCTTCTCGGATACCTGCTGGACCCTCACTTCCCTATGCCACACACACACCCCTCCTGCTTACCCTGGACATAGTGAAGTAGCAGTTTCAAATCTTCATACACAAGACAGACCACTGACAGATGATTCATGGAGATGGGAGAATGTTTAGAAATAAAAATCATACACCCTTACAAGCTGTATGGTGCATCCTGCCATTGCACTTGCTGGTTCGCTTGTAGCAGAAAACCCAGCCAGGGTTCTTCCATGCTCTTTGGGGACTGGTTTGCCTATGGACCTTGTGCTACCAGAGAAGAAGGGGCACAGTCATGCAGTGGTCATTAGTAAATGGGTTATCTGGGTATTGCAGAGTATGGTCTTACTGGTGGAGGGGGGAGAGAGGGGAAGAGACACAAGGCTAGCCTTGCTGGAGAGCAAACAGTGATTAAATATTTATAGATTATAATGCATTGATTTGTTAAGTCGGGAAACAGTCCTTTAAGAGTTTGAAGATGCTTTTGAAGGCAATTCTTAATCAGCAACACAGGTGCAGCAAAGAGAAGCTCAACAAGAGGCAGAAACCACTCCAGGGGAAGGTCTTGAAAACAGGACGCTCCCTTCCTTGCCCTACAGGAACCCCTCCGGCTGGGACAGAACCCAGGAGGCTCAAAGTGCCCTACAAAAGATTTATGTCCAACAATAATTAAGTTTCTCCTGTAAAGGATTTATTTTTGGACAGCATTTTTGCAGGAGTAAATTAAATTACAGTGCTTAGGGAGAAACAAACTGCAGTATTTCATGCCGGCCAGAAAAGAAACTCCACACCCCTTCCAAAATCTGCACAACCTGACCAAGGAAAGCTGCTGCCCACATTGGCATCTGCATCACCATCCCTACATCGGCTCATTGCCTTGTTTTGGAAAAAAAACTCAACTTCAAAAGCATAAATAACCAAAAATGCAGGGGTGCCCAGCAAGTGCTGATGCCGGTAAGGTAGCTGGTCATTGCCCCTCTGCAGCGCTCCTCATGGGCATTAAGGTTGCACCTACCCCTGCCTGGGCTGGGACAGACCATCTGGGTGCCATCATTTGGCCTCTGGAAACATTTCAGTGCCACCAAAACAAAAGATGCTCAAACAGGCAATGCTCATGAGCAAGCACTGCATGCCTTCACTGGGTTTATGCCAAAACCAGTGCCAAACCAGCCTCCCCCATCCCTCATTTATGACAGTGCAGAGCTGGAAGCAGGACACCTGCCCAGCTGAATCCTAAACCTCCTGCAATTCAGCCATATAAAATAATACTTCAAAATAAAATGGCAGTTTTAATTCTAATTCAGCCAACTGGAGGCTACAAATCGAGTGTTTCCTCCTTACCCCCCTCCCTTCTTCAGTGAAATTATATTTTCTGAAGGGAAAACCATGAGAAAAGTTTTGGATGCTCCTCTCTGGCTGGGAAACATCAAGCAACCCCAGGGCTGCACATACAACATCCTATAGTCCATTGAATCCATTAACTTACTTATCAATATGAGATTAATTATTCCAGTTCAAAGGATATTTGGTTATTTCTTAATGCTCCAACTACCACATTTGAAAGAGCCGAGATGCTCTTGACTTGGCTCACTGGATTAGCTACTTCTCATGGTCACTGCCAGCTGAAGACACAAGCAAATGCCTCCTCTGGGCTCACAAACAAAATGACAAATAAAACCCCATTTCAGGAGCATGTGCTGATGCCTGAGTCAATGAGGTCCTCTCCTGCAACCCCATCCAGGGAGGAGAGGGGCCGCAGTCTAACCTCCACTGATGACTCTAATAGCATGAGCAAGTGCGCCTGGAGTTTGGGTTTCTGTTGACAAATTTTGACAGGAAAGGAAGAGGAGGGGGGACAGAAGAGGGAGGGAATACACAAACAGAAGAATACAAGAAATCGCACACATTTTGTTCCCAAATCCTCCAAACGTGACTCACTTTGCTCTATTGTGACAAACTGAAACGCCTCTGAGGAGTTCATTTCACGTCTCATCCATTCTCTGAATAATGGGAAAATCCCTCTTTGTTTCTCCAAGATATCAGCACGCGCGACGCGCCACATACAGCCGGTTCCATTAGACATAATGGAACGAGATTGTCCCAGAAGTTGTTTTCAATTGCTTGAGTGCATCCTTCATTTAGGGAAACAAGAATATATGAGCTGCTCTACCCCAGCCGATGTGAGGATGCAATCTTCAAGCTGAAGTCAGGGCCATTTTTTTCCTGGCTTTGGCACGGGAAGAGGGCTGGTCCTTCCTCTCCCGAGCTCCAGGACTGGGTTAACCAGGAGGCTTGGCCATCTTCCTGGTGAAGCCCAGGGTCCTGCCAGCATGAAGCCATGTGTGAAACTGGAGATCAAGCTGTCAAATGGCCACGGGTCCCCTCTCCCAATGTTTCAAGCCTGGGTGCTCCTATTAGGCACTGAGGCCTTGGAACGCTATGCCTCGTGCTGTGCGCCGCCGAGCAAAGATGCCGTGGCATATACCAGCGATGCCTGCACTTCCCTGTCCGCTGACCTGGTTTCCCAGTACATCCCATCATGCCATTATGAAGTACATAATGATGACAGTTGTACAGTCAGGGGGCTCAGGAACACACAGAGACCTCAATGCATAACAAAAAAGCCTACTTATCTGCCAAGGAAAGCGGATCCCCCAGGAATGCATGTTCTAGCTGGCTGCCTGCAATTTACTTTGACTTCTTGGGACAAAAGAAAGTTTGAAAGCCTCAGAGACAAACCCGCTGCCTTAAAGACACTGTCTCTGATAACGATGTTGTTAGCATTGCTAACATTACTTCTGTATTCAGAAGGAACTGATGGGGCTTAGTTGGGGGGAGAACCACAGATCACAGCAGCCAGGTTTTGAGTTTTGTTTTTTTAATTGACTGCCACCTTGAGACAGTTCCTCTTCCCAACATGAAAAAAAAAAAAAAATCACAACAAAGCAAACAGCGTCTTGAGCCTATTGGATCCTTTTCAGCAAAGCACTGGCTTGAAGCCTCCACACACCGGTGCTGAAAGCAAAGCACGTGCCCGAGCTGCATTACTGAATCAGGACTGATGTTCCCAGAAAAAATTCACAGGAATACTTGCCCTGCACTTACAGGACATGACAGCAATTAGCCCCGGGGCCACCTGCACACTTGGGACTTCAGGCCTTTCAAGTTTTACAAGTTTTAGGTTTTCCCCTTGGAGAAAAGCATGCGATATGAGCACAAGCAGAAGGACAAAACCTGCCACCTGCCCCACAAAGCACAGAACCACTTTGACGCTGTTCTTTCCCACTAAATATTTTCTTCTCAGATTTACCTCCCCAGCCCCACAGGGAAGGAAAGGAACAACCGACAGCAGCCAGACCGAAGCCAGACCAGCAAGCACCACCGGTGGGTACTGGGGACTGCAGGCAGAGGAGCGAAGTTCTCAGAGGTGGTCCCAGGGCTCTGCCAGGCCAGCATCAGCTCCCTGCTGTCCCCATGTCCAAAAGCTCACCCCAGCCCTATCCTGACCTCCAGACAGATGAGCTCAGGGCCATGCTGCATCATACTTTTTCCCCCTAGCCTTGGCACCCAGCCCTCCCTCTATAGCTTCTCCTGGCTTGATTTCAACAGCAAGAGGTTTTATTATTATGCCTCGCTGCCCTAATTCTCTCCGCACTCAATTTTCCATTGACACATTGACCCTCTGCTGCGTTTGCTAGCTCTGGGCAGGCAGCAGGCAGCGCTCGGTCACCTGCCCGCATGAAATGGGAGCAAGGGGCAGGGAGGCATCCTGCTGGTCCTGCGGACATCTGCATGGACACGGCTCTGCAGGCACCTGCACGGACACAGCCCTGCAGGAGAGAGAAGGCTGGGATGTCTCTGAAGGGAGCAGAAAGACATAGAGACAGAGAAGGTGAACAAAAGGAAAGACAAAGAAAGTGAAAATGATGCCGTGCAAAGAAAATTAAGGGTCAGGGGAAGAGAAAGAAGAGAGCAAAACTAGCAGAAATTTGGCTGATGGGGTATGAAATGTGATGCTGACATGCAGTGACAAACAGTGATGTGGCACCAGGACAGGCACCAACAGGGCTGGCATTGCCTCACCCTGGGTGACCTCTCCAGGCTCCAAGTATCACCAGACCCTGCCTGGCTCCTGGTCACCTTCTCCCAGCCCTGCTGGAATATTCAGAAGAGACGCAGAGAAGATGCAGATGTTCTTGCTCCCAGGACTGCAGAGGCTCATTTCTACTTTCTCTTCTGGTTTCAACTCAGTCAGACAGGCTGGGCAGAGGGAGGTGGTTGCCCCCAGCTCATGCCTGCAGTTTCTCAAAAAATAATAAAAAAAAAATGCATTGCTCCTAGGAAAAGACCCACCCCAAAGCAAGCGTTACAGCTTCGAGCACTATGTCCATCTGCCTCAGGCTGCAAGGCAGGCAGCATAGGAGCCTGGTAGCTCCCTCTTTTTGTCTTCAGCCTGAGACCTTCCACCCCTCCCACTTGGGAGAGAGATGCACAAGCACAGCATCCCTACCCTGCAGCCCCTGGCCCGGCTGGTGCTGGCTGTCCCCAAAAACCACATCACCTGCTCCTGCCGGCCATGCCATCCCAATCCACTCCATCACAAGTCTTATTTGCTTGGGGTATGCAAACACCCACCAAGGAGCAGCCCTGCTGGTGGTGAGAGCGAGGGGATCAGTGCCAGCATGGCCCAGGGGCTCTGGGGAGGAGGAGGAGAACAGTGCTGGCTCGCAGCTGCCTGCTGAACACAATGCGGAGATGGAGAATGGCCCATGATTACAATTTGAAGGGCTTCTATGCACTGAAAGGGAACTGATTCAATTGTGCTGCAACTCCTGAGAAGCTGTCAGCAATCAAGGCGTTCTCTGCGCTACAATCATCGGAGGCAGGGTGTGAGCGAGAGCAGGAAAAAGGTATAGCTTAAGTGATGGCAAGGTACAGCAGTGCAGCTCATTCCACCACTGTGATTTCCTTCCCCATCAGCACCCATCGCAGGAGGCAGGGTAGATCAGGGAAACCAGAGGGACAGAGGAGATGCTGGTTTGCAAAATGCTGCTCTGGCAAATGATGGATGACCGAGACCTGCCAAGCCACAGAACTCCAAGACTGGAAGAATAGGGGATACTGCAGGGAATGAATTTGCGATGCACATTTTGGGAGCACTTGTTCTCGTCAGCCCCCCTGTGTGCACACGCGTGCATCGCATCCCCCTGAGCTGCAAATGTCCACAGGCAGTGTGAAGGCAGCCAGCCACCCCACACACCGGCAGCACTTCCATCCCAGGCACCTTCTGCACCCCGACTCCTTTCCCTGGATGCAGGTAACTCGGGCAGAATTTTAGCCCAGCCTCCCCTCCCTACATGCACCCAACAGTAACGGCTCCCACAGCCAAGCCCAGCACCCATCTCTTCATTCTAAAGGAATGCAGAGCTGCCGGCTTTCACCCTACCAATACAGCATCCAAGCCATGAAAGCCACGTTTGACACCTTGTTGCAAACCTCAGACTGAGCCAAGAAAACTTTAACGCAGACAAGCTAGAAACAAAAGTCCCTCCAGCCCATGCCCTTCCCCATATGCCCCACTATCCATGGGAAGCGTGAAAACTCACAGGGTGCAGTCGGATGGGAAGGCGATGAAGCAGATGCTGCAGAGCGGGTGGGCATCAGGCCAATTGTCATGCCAACCCCAGTCCGTTCCCAGCATCAGCTGCTGGCAGCCCCCGGGACCCCCGCAGCACCAGCAGGTTGGAGTTGCCCACTGCTGCTTATGCACAAAACTCAATTTGCAGAGCCAGAAAGCAGCCCCAAGAAGATTTCATTTGTGGGGGATGCAAGAGATCGGAGTTCATTTTTAAAAGCCAGCACCATGCCAGAAACACTTCCTTTGCCACAGGCTCCACTCAGCCACTGATCAGATAGCTGAGCCATCGGTGTGCACAGCATTTCTGAGTTTATCCCTTGCCCATGGACAAACTCCTCCAAGACGAAAGCAACCCTGTAAAGCCTCAGCAGGAAGGATGGCACCAGGACATGCGTATTCACCTGCTCATTTACAGACCTCCCTGTTGACCCAGCTGAAGGGGTTTTTCAAGCTTTGCAGAACTACCACTAAAGAAAACACAAATCTCCGAAGCCTGGTTTAAAACACAAAATGCATTACATGCATGTTGGTAGGTAGAAGCTGTCCTATTATCCAAGAAGATTATAATTAACTCATTTGCCTATTAAAAGGATACTGTGACAATATTTAAGCTGGAATGCTTTGGTTATTTGCTGAAAATTATGTGGTAGCAATCAAGTGAAAATTTAGGCTGTAATACAGCCATAGCAATATTGCTAGCAATTTGTATAACCAATAACAATTATTTTTAATGTATTAGCCAACATGTTTAAATATGATTTTTTATATACACATACATCTATATATATACACACACACACACACGTGTTGATGGACAACAAGGCCTCAATTTCCCCTCCTCTGAAAACTGAGACCTTTGCAGCATCTATCTTTGTCAGCACAGCATGAGACACACCACTTCAGGAGGGGGCTGTCTCCTGAGGAGCCTGATCCACACCCTGCCAAAGGGATGCAGAAGGCAAAGCCTCCCATCAGCTGATGACAACCTGTACGATCAGAGAAGAAAAATTCTCTGAACCCTACAGGAACGGAGACTATGGATGAGAGGATGGGCGACAACATGATCTTCCCCTCTCTACAAGCCTATCTCAGGGTCAATAGCTCTTCCACCCTGAGATTACCAGGGGAAACGTCCTGGATTCTTTCTTACAAGGCTCCTGTAGCTCTGCTCCTAGGCTTTAACCTCTATTTTTAATATAGAGCCCACCCCACTGTGCAGGGTGCAAGGTTTCTTTTCTTCTAAACACTAAAAAAAACCCACCCTAAGACTCAGCCATTTTTACTTGGCATTGCCCTCAGAAAACGAAAATCTGAGTACTCATTCCTTGCAATCCCAAATTACCCCTGCCAGGCCAGACACTGTGAATAAATCCTTGCTTCTAGAGATACCCTCTCCATTATAAGTGCATGATGAGACCAGCATCCCATTGACCCAAGGACACTGGGAGCACCAGCTGCAACCCCTTTGGTCTGTGTCATTGCCTCCCAGCCGGCAAGCAATCCCAGGAGGGATTAGCACAAGAGCTCAGCGGGATGATGCATTTCCCCAGCTGAGAGCAGCCTTTGGGAGCAGACACCAAAACTCAATTTCCTTCTCTGCTGTGGCATTTAACCTTGCAAAAAGGAGTGAGAGGATGGGGGAGAAGGAGGAGGGATGCAGGGGAGGACAGATGCTTCTGTTCAAAGACATCCCTCCCATATCCTACCCTTCCTAAGAAGTCCGGGAAGAAGCTTGCTTTATTTGTAGGAAGCAGAAAAACAGAGCAATATTACAGCCTGTTGTAGCCTTCCAGCAGTTAGAGTACGGGAGAGAGAAACCAGCTGTTCCCAAAGACGCAGGCAGGCAGGAGAGATCACAGCAATCACACAGCACGACCCCCCGCCCGACAGTGGCCAGCTAATTTCATTTGGGGATTTGTGCTTCATTTTCAGCCTGAATTTATCTAATTGCAGCTTCCAGCTGCTGGATACAGTTATGCCTGAGCCTGCAAGGTGGGGGGCTTTGCTCTGAAAAGCCTTATTTTCCGAAATACAGAGAGCTGGTCAACCAATGTTATTTTTCCCCAAGCTTTCACACCAGGGAAAGGCCACAGCCATGTGCTTCAAGAATGGGTTTCTTTTACCATACCAGAAAGAAAATAACTCCCTAGTGCTGTGCTGTGCTGTGTACCAGCTTCCCCCCTCCCTGAGCACAGGAGGACTGACCTAAGACTGCTGTCTGCAGGCAGCCAGTTCATCCACCGCCCTCCCTGTCTTATAGCTGTCAGCAGCTCCAGGAAAAAATACCCCCCCCGAGTCAAACAAGGCATGAACTATCAGAAAAACTACATCAGAGGTGTAGGGTCTGGTTTCTCAGAAGTTGTAGCTACTTAAAAAAACTTGTGCATCCTGGCTGCCAAGCTAATTTCACGTCCTTCAGATCTGAAAAGGCTTCTTAGCTCAGGTACAGAGTTGTACCAAACACTAACACAATTCCCACAATATCCTCCAAGCCCTGGATGCTTTTCCTAAAAGCTGTGCAAGCAGCAAAACAGTCACAGTTTGTTTTTTTTATCGTTGTTATTATTATTATTTTATTTTTTAAAAGCAGAAGACCATGGCTCCAGGACCGCAGAACTACATACCAAACCACAGGAGAGCAGGAACTTCACTAGTCTAATTAGGGGTCAGCCAATAAAGAAGCCAGCAAAGTATAATCTGAACAGGTCGAGGCAATGCAACTTCTTCAAGGGATGCTGGAAAAGAGGCATGCTAAGTAACCTGGCAGTATTATCTGCAAAAGAAAGCCTTTAAAATAGATGAAGGTGATTTAGAGGGTCTAATTTCAGCAGATTTTCAGAGAGCTTATGATAAAAGTGCTTCATAAAAGATTAAGGGAAATAAATGGCTACCCAGTAAGGGGCACAGCTAGGCAGGGATTACAGCTGGCTAGGCAAAAGGAAACAAAGACACTGCTTCCCAAATTGAAAATAGGTTCGCGGGGGCAACTGCGGTAGAGAAACGCTGCAAGAAGCAGAGAGCAAGTTGCAGTTTGCGGAGGATCTTGGGGAGCTTCAGTTTGCTGAGGCTACAGGGGCTGAGCATCTCTGGCTGAATTCGTAACACACTGCAGGAGGTGGACGATTAAATTCTGTTTCCGCAAATAAATGAACACGTTCTGCATGCCAAACTGCTCACCAGAGGAAGGTGGATGTACCGAATAACCACGTTGATCCTGTATTTTAGTTGATTTGCCTCTGATACTGCCAACAGAGGAGACTCCAAAGGTGGACAACAAAACTGCATCCCTGTGGCAGGATGCATCGAGAGCCCTGGCTGCCGCTGGACTGGGAGAGAAGAGCCAGATGTCCCTCAGCTGGCAGAGACATGGCAAAGGAGACTGTGAAGCCTGATCACATCCCTGCGTCTGATAACAGATAAGCAGCACAGTGGTACCCGCAGGGAGCAGGGATGCCTTTTACCAGCTCCAAACACAGTGACTGCACTGTCCCATGGCAGGGGAGATCATGGTGGTAGGGCTGCCCACATGCATGTAAGAATAAAAAAGCTACTTGGGGAACACCTGAAATTTAATTCTAAAACTGCAACACCTCTCCAGAGAAAGGCATGAGGGCACAGAAGGGCATAGACTTCATATTGTTTTCTGAATTTGGCAAAACAGGAGCTCACATGCCAAAATCCTGCCTACCAAACCCTTCATCTCCATCTCCCTCTCCCAGCTGGAGATCCGCCACATCAGCCTTCCTCATCATTCCAAGACCTGCCACCAGCCAGTCCTCCCCTCTGCATGCCAGGAAAGCCCAGGAGAGGTCTGAAATAAGGCATTTCACAGCTTTTCAATGCTTCTCCTCTCTACCTGCTGCCTCAGTAGAGAAAAAGGGCTCATGCTGACTCCAAGGGCTGCTTTCGCCAGATCCTCCCCTGGGAGCTGCCCACAAGGACACCACACATGCTCCTTCTCTAATCAAAACTTTTCTGTACTGTAGAAGGGTTTGAGATAATGACAGGTTTGGCTGGAATGTACCAGATCGAATTTATAGCTGTTATAGCTGTTTAGATTTAATCGACAGGCTCCTGTGCTCGCCACGGGGCTTGCTTGCCTCACTCTATATTAGAGCCTTGTACTCGTTAGTGGCTGCTTTTTGCTTTCGCTGCTCGCTGTACTGCTGTGCTGCTGATCATCCGACACTGCTGGGCCTGCGAACATTTTGGTAACAGCAATGGCGATGCGCCTGGGCTGGCAGATGGCCAGCTATCTGTAGCTGCCTAATATCGAGCAGAGTACCTAAAGGCGGCCTCCAGGAAAGACGGGAAGGGACTCCTTATCAGGGAGTGTAGCGACAGGGTGAGGGGTAGCAGTTTTAAAGTTAAAGAGGGTACATTTGGAGTTGACATTGGGAAGAATTTGTTGATGGTGAGAGTGGCAAGACACTGGCACAGGCTGCCCAGAGCAGCTGTGGATGCCCCATCCCTGGCGGGGCTCAAGGCCACGTTGGATGGGGCTTGGAGCAACCTGGGCTGGTGGAAGGTGTCCCTGCCCATGGCAGGGGGGTTGGAGCTCGATGATATTTAAGGTCCCTTTCAATGCAAAGCATTTCATGATACATTTTTGAGAGGTGTTTGGAGGGGGCTGCCAGCTGATGCAAGCACATTAAATTCAAGAGAAGCTGGTTCAGTGCTCTTCGTTAACAACCCTTCAAGGGCGGGGGGAGGGGGGCTGGGGAGAGAAATGCAATTCCCAAGTCTACGGTAAAGAGAAAAAAAAAATGTAACCAACAGTTTTCTTCATGCGAAGCTAACACAGAGTAAATCAATCAAACGCTGCTCCCCCATGACAGGGGAGGACGCATCATTGAACAACACTCATCGCTCCCCATTGGTGATTTCTCATCTCACCCGTGCTAGGAAAACCTTACCAAGCAGCAGCCCTGGGGCTGTCGCAGGCAACGCAGACTCCCCGTCCCATCCCACAGGCTTCCAGACATTGCAAAATACCCCAAGTGATGCACTTCGCTAACAACACCACGAGAGACAAATCAGTCCTTGGGCAATTCAAGACCTTGACTTTTTTTTTTCAGGGACCCAGGAGGGTGCCACATTAGCAGCTTCTACGCACCTAACAAGAAGTTGTTCAGCTAAAACTGCTGGAGACATCCAGAGACAGAAAGTGTCCAGCTTCCCAGGGATTTTTCAGTAGGGAGTACTAATGATATCAATCAGAAAGTCAGTTGAGCTTCATACACCCGTTATCTTGTGGCACTTCTTCGTCAGCATCTCTAGCAGCATCTAACAGTAGGAGCACACTTGCAACAAATCCCATGCCAGGCACTTCATTCCTACATACAGAAAAACATAAGAGCTGAGATGCCTGATGCCTCAGCACAGCCATTCAGCCAAGAAGCGACCGTACACATGCTGACAGCCACCTGCACAGCCCTCCTCCATGAGCCCTACGGTCCGTAGGGCACCAGGGGCGTTGTGCCCAAACACCACGAGGCCAGAAGCAATGGTGAAGACCAGGCTATTTGATCTCAGACTGGAGACCAAGCAGGCAAAACTAGTGGTGCCACATCTCCATGCATAAAACAAGCACTTCTTTAAAAGCACTTGCAAATAAATGCCCAGGTAACCCCCTCAAATCAGACAAACTGTTGCAGAGACAAGGAAATTTCACCCCACATGCTATCCTCGCTGCAGGCACATCCCCAAGGCTCCACAGCAGAGGTGCTTCTACAAAAAGCATAGAGGTTATACGGGACAAAAGCGTTAGCATTTAGTCTGAGCATGGACTTGAGAGTCTGCTTTATAGCTGAGAAGCATCACTGGGTACCAGCACAGAGCCCTGTGGTGGGGACTGGGAAAAGTCAGTCACTTAGTGGATCTAACTGGAAGAGGGAGAAAAAGTCAATGCTCCACAGAGGCCCCATCACAGGAGCAACCCAGCAGCAAGTGGGTCACACCGTGACAGCTGATGCCAGCACATCCCCAGCCCATGCTTCATTCTAACAAAAGCACATGTGACATTCGAAAGGCAACATGCTTGACATCTCCCTGAATCCCCCTCTCAGCCAGAGCCAGTAAACTATGGATCGGTCAAATTTACGCCTCCATGCGTGTCCAGCATCCACTGTCTCTGCAAACACTGCAAGGGAAAGCCCCTTCAAATGGGATTTCTCCCCACTGAGGGTTTTTCCTCCGGTACAAATCTATTTGAAAAGAAGATAAAGCATTTGCAGTTTGACTGAGGTTTTATTCAGAGAAAGCTCTGGCTCAGAAATAATTGCCGTTTGCTATAATTGGTGAGATGCAGGAAGGGACTAGATACAAGTGGAGTCTGGTGCAATTTTGGGAGATTTGTTACGCTTAGCTCGCTTCTATCAATTTCAGTGGCTCAGACACTTATGACCTGTTGCTCAGCTTATTGTGAAAATGGCTTTTATTTACTGCACTTCCATTAAAAGATGAAATCCATGCATAGGGCTCACAGGGCAGAAAATCACAGTTTACGTCTCGGCTTATCTCCCTTCAGCGGCCTCAGCTCATTTTTGCCCTGGCTTACTCCCAGCTGCTATAAAAAAAGTATTTCTGAGCACTATTTCAAGTAGCCAAGGCCCCTTACAGCCCACAGGGCAAGAGGCACATACAGATTTTAAGGGAGTGCTCAGTGCTGCAGCCACCACATCAGCTGGAACAGGGAGAATGAAGAGACAGGGATGCTGCTGTGCAGGCAGGCTCTGTGGACACCACCGGTCCTTTTGCAGCAAACAGGGACCCTGCTGTGCTAACAACCACCTTCCAAGCCCCAGCTAGTGCTGCTCTGCTGCGAGGCTATCCACTCCCACTGCCTGCAACCTAAGGAGATGGACAAGCCAAGTACAGGCCCACTCTGTGCGCCTGGAGGGCAGGTTCCCACTCTCCTGGATCTCCAGAGCTTCCCCTGATGCAGCACCAAATCCCTGCTCACTGCAGCGCAGGCATCACTGGTACAGAAGCAGCCTCAGCACCTCCTTCTGCACCAGTTCCCTTCCAGTACCGCCCACAGACACCACAGCACTTCACCCTAGAGCTCCAGCAGGTTGCACACCCAGCCTGCGCATCAGCAAGTACAGAGCAAGCAGCGATGGGACATCGGTGCCCTCCTCCCACGCCGGCTCTTGCTTCACATGGCAGACACCACCAGACACGCGAAGCAGTGTCAGGGAGGGAGGATGGGTGTGCAGGCAGCCCGAGCTCTCCTGTCCTCATGAGAGGCCATTGGAACACCAGACACGCCATCTCCAAGGGTAGCTGGAGATATCCCTAGCACCATCATGGAGTTGCTAAGGTTACCTCCTCAGCTGCCTAATTAGAGAAGCTGTCACTCTCTTGCAGAGATCAGGAAGACGTGTGTGCACGTGGGGGAGAGGAGGGGAACTTTCAACCATGCAGATCATTTTTAGCTCACTAAAGCAAAGAAAAAAACCCAACTCCTAATAGGACCGACCACATGTTACAGCCAGCAGACCTGACAGCAGCATCCTGCTCTCCCGCTGCCCAGCTGCTCGTCGAGCCGTGGGGAGAGCTGTTGGCTAGAGAAACGCACGGGGCAGCAGCTAACCCAGCTCAGAGAAGCAGCAGATCCTGGTCTGTCAAGTCTACTTCTCACTCCTCCACCCACCCATTTCTTCTACCTCTGGCTTTGCACTTCCACTGGTCTCCTTTCCTCACCCGCTCCGCACCATCAGCCTGCAGGCAGCATAGTGGGAAAGGACCCGAAAGGGTCTGTCCCTCCCTCCCACCTCCACACAGGAACTTTACACCACCTTGGTAAAGCAGACAGGGAGCCCTCCAGGCTCTTGCAAACAGTGGGTAAGGTGTGCTCGCTCTCTCAAGGTCATTTCATGAGTAAATAGCAAAACCAAGAAGAGAATGCCAGAATGACTGAAACCCCTGTGTTTTCCACCAGATGAATCTGCACGCTCACGTACGCTTCCTCCAACTGCAGCGCAGCAAAGGTCATGGAGGGAAGCTCTTCCCCCTAACCTCCACCACAGCTAAGAGACTGCTTTCACCTGAAACAGGATCCCAAATCCTGTGTACAAGGCCAAGAACCAAGCTGGGAGTGTGGAACAACACACAAGAGATGCACCACCTCAAAAAGGCTCAGGAGAGATTTCGGGAAACACCCAAGCATGGCACGTATGTCCCAGACACTGCAGCCTGCTCTGAGCACCTCCTGCCCACCTCCAAGAGCGGAGGACCCTCCTCCATGATGCAAAGAAGGGACGATCATCCACAGATAACACTCCGATCTGGGAGTGCTGGGCAGAGGGAACCCAGGAATGTCCCACCCAGTGGCTGGTACCCTTGGGAGAAACCACAAAAAACATCAAGTCTCTGTGGCCAGGCCTTTGAGGAATGGGAGCAGCGTTATTCCTGGATGGCAGCGCTCCTGGGGCGTGACTTTGCTGGTTCAGAAAAGTTTAAGAGCAGCAAGATAAAAAAGCAGATGCAGCCAAAAGTGCAAAGAGATCCCTGGAGCTGAAGCGCTTGCCAAGTTTCTCCCTAACGCTTCAAGACACCCACTCATCCTCCCCGAGGGCTTGTCAGACTTACATGGCAAAAAATACACGCTCCGCAACTACCCAAGCCCAAAAGAAAAGACCCTTAAATAAATCTGGAATCCAGGACTGGCAGGAAGACAAAGTTGGGGGTGGAAGAGGAATTTTTGGTGTCTATTTTCTAACGAAGGAACTGCCTGACAGCTCTTCTGCAGCAGACCAGGGCTCATGGCCCTGGAACTCACACAGCTCCCTCAGACATCGCAATAGATTGCTTTTAATTATAAGGCACCTGCTCAGAGGTCCCTGGGTATCTGAGAGAGCACAATGGAAACTAGATCTTAATGGGAATTTAAAAAAAAAAAAAAAAAAAAAAACAACAAAAAACCCCAAACAAACCCAAAACATCAGCACAAGCTGGTGCATTCAGATGGTTGAAGAAGAGAAAATCCCAAGAAAAGGTGATCAGTGAGTGACCAAGGATGCTGCTTGCCATCCCAGCCAAGAGGAGATGCAGGCACCCAGCAAAGGAGAGGTGTGTTTAGCACTGCTTCACCTGGCACCCTGGACACCTTCTTGTACGCTACAGCTTCATGGACCGCGGAGCACGAGAGGCTGCTCTGTGCAGGGGGCAGCGAATGAGCACCTGGGCTGGGCCAAGCGTCCACAGCTTGAACTGGGGAGCTGCAACACTGGGATGGGGATGGGGAGCCAGACACTGAAGAGGCTGTGACAGAGCCCAAGGTGCTGCAAGTCCCCAGACCCACCAAGCCATTCCCCTCCTGATAATGGTGTTCATGGCCAGCCTTTACCCCCAGCCCAGCTTCCCCGGTGCCTGTGGGTGAGCTGAAACAGTGTGAACCAACGAGCCCTGGGGCCGGCCGAGGAGCAGGGGCAGCCCAGAGTCAGAACCAGAGCCAGCCAGCTCCAGCCTCCCTCTTCAGTCCTCACTGAGAGAGCACTATTTGGCTAATCATTTATGCAGATGCTTGCTAAACAACTGTGAAAAATTTGTTTTCACAAACCAACTCCAACTGCAGTAAGAACTGCTGGGGTCAGAAGTGTGGAGGGCATCTCTTGGGCAGCAAGAACAGGACCAGCACGTGTCTATGCTCCATCAGCTCTCCCCATCTCACACCCTCCTCCTCCTGTCCTGCTTGGTCCATCAGCTGCCTGGAGGAAAGCAAGCACCCAACGGGGCAGGGGGCACACACCACTCCTTCTGCCAGGCTGCGCAGGGCTCACCCTGCCCAGCATGCACCAGCAACACCAACAGGAACCACTCACTTCACCACACTGGACACAGGGTCACCTATGTGATGGCCAAAGCCAGCAGCACCTCAAAGTGTCTTCACTGATCTTTGGGGATGGTCATTTTTCATTCTGGCCAGGGAAAGTCTTGTTGAGAACTCTTTCATGCAAACTGTATTTTTCTTTTCTTTTCTTTAAATGTGTCAGTTTAAGATTGTAAAAATACTTTCATCTTCAAAACAGTGTCACAACTCCCCTTCAGCATTTTCATAACAATGCGGCTTCAAAACATCTTTCTAAACTTATTGTTCACACATACGCCAAACTTTAAAGCTCAGAATTGAGGGGCTGCAATGAAACTGGAACAAGGCACTCTTTGAATAAAGACAAGTTTTCCTTTTATCTAGTGCTAATTAACAGAAGCATCTCTCCCTCTGCACCAGCCCCTGGTCAGCACTCAGCGTGTCCAGGAGACCTCAAAGGAAAACTTCCCCCTTCCCCCACTGCAGCTGTCTGTGCATGACACAATTCAGCATCCCCATCAACAGAGGCACTTCCCAGAGGCCAGTGTTACGGAGATGCAGGAGCCCCTCAGGAGCTACTGTGGGACCCTTTCAGCTTGGTCGGGATGTATAGATGGTTATTGTGGCTATGTGCAACCAAGCTGATGGACAAGGTGGATCTCGGTGCCCACCGTGAGACCATTCTCCTGGCCCAACCTTTCCTGCTTACTCGGTTCATGCCAGGAATAAAATCCTCCCTGGACAGCTCCCTAACTGCAGAAATATTTGCATGGAGTTGGAAGAACAAGGGCATGAGAAGCCTGGGGAAACGCTGCACAGCCATTACCAGCCAAATTACGGCTGCAGGTTGTTCCCCAGCCAGGTCTAGAGCACCCATGTCTCACCCGCCCTCCAGCTGCCACAGCCAAGGTGAGAAGCACCATTATAAATAACAGATTTTCTTGAATCTGAATTCTTTCCCCACCCAACAGCAATAGAAGAAGAATATTAACACCTACTGGTTTGCCCTTGGGTGCCTTCAAACTGTTTTGTAGAGTGATGATCAGAACAAGCAGTGATTAAAAACCACAGCCCCACATTCACAGAAAACTCTTTCCTTTTGAGCCACAGCAAAAGCATCACCCTCCTTCCCAGCCCAACCTCCTGCCACCAGCAGGGCCCGGGAGCTGCAGAGAGATCATGGGACACGGCACCATTTGGGACACGCTTTGCAGGGAGCTGCTTCAGCTGCGGGCCAGGAAACCATGGACAAATTTGCATCATTCCTGCTGGAGAGAGGCTCTGCAGACCAAGGTCTACTTAAACGCTGGGCTTACGTGACTCGGGGATCATCCAAACCAGCAGAGAAGCCTGTCAAGCAGTGGGGAACATGGTTTTGGGGAGGCAATGCAGCTGGGACATGCCACAGGAGAAACACCAGTGGGCTGTTCTGCAAAGGGTAGGCTCTCGCGAGGCTCAGTTTTTCTTCAGCATCCCCTACAAACACCCTGGATCTCACCCCAGCGCAGGCCCCGGGCTGCCACGCCGGCTCAGCTGGGAGGAGTGCTGCTAACAGGATTTTTTCCTCCCGTTTTGCGTTTAAGTGGCTCATTGCAACACGCTGTAAAACCCTTCATCGGCAAGGAGGGAAAAGGTTTTACAACAGTCTTTAAAGCAAGCCCAGGCAGCAGAGCAAACCTCCCCCAGCACGCACAGTTTTGGGCGGCGCAAGTGATTTTGGGCAGTGCACGCACTCCCGGGGAGCAGGAGCCAGCAGCATCCCCGCATCGCATGCTCACGGAGCTCGCATCCTGCTCAAATCCCAGCTCTTGTCCCCGTTCCCGCGTGCCGCTGGGCCATAGCATGTTAAGGAACAGCTTGTCAGCTAAGCGGCAACGGCAGCTGCTACAAAAGCAGAATAAAATTGAGTACAACGAGGAGCAGTGTGTCTGTCGTGCAAACTGCTGCTCCAGCAAGACCCCAAGCTGGCTACGAGCAGCCCCTACAGGCAGCGTCCCCGACCTCCCTCCCCGCTGCCATGCCACCGGGTAACGGATTTTCTCCTCCGACACAGCAGAAGCCAGGAACACAGTAAGGACAACTGTGCTGCTTGTCTGGGAGAGCAAAGAGCAGGAGAGGAAGAAACAGCAAGCGCTGGGACGTGATAAGATGTAAAGCAATGTAATGGAGTTTGTGTCTTCAAGCAGCTCCAGTTTCTTGAATTGTTAAAAGGCAAGGGTGTTGCTATTTAATTAAATACACTTCTAGCCCCTCTGATCGCACTCAGAAAAATTAAAGCGAGAAACACATGGCTGTTGATTCAGGACGAGGCATGCAACTGCAACAACTGCAGTAAGAATGACCACAAACCTTCATCGCCTTTTCAAAGCCGATTGATACTGAAGGCTCTTACTGTCCAGTATCCATGAACTATGCTGGAAACACCACACCCCATTACTGGTGGCCTGAAGGACCAATTCAAAGGGGTCCAGGGAAGGAGGCAAAACTAAAGGAGCTGCAGGTGGCAACACCACACCTGCGCTCCTCAGGGATGAGCATGAGAAGGCTTGGAGCCTCCAAAGCAAGAGCAAATGGATGAAAAGGCTAGCAAGCTTTTGAGGTGTCCCTGCTCCATCCCAGGGGTGCCCACAGTAATTCCCATATTCAAATGTGACAAAATAACCTCCTTCGCTGCTGCGTTGTCCCCTCCTTAATTGAGGACCTCTGGCCAGCAGGCACCTCAGCCCTGCCAGCACCACGCACCCTGGATCTCCTGTGCACCAGGATGCATTTAATGGGAACACGTAAAGGCTGCTTTCCATTTTACAGTTTAGGAGCTACACAGGATGGGAAAATACATCCCATAAACAAACTGCTAAACAAAACAGGCTAAGCATGTACCACTCCAAACAAAAATAGACTCAAGCTAACCTCCACTTTTCAAGCATATGCCTCTGATGACAGCTTCGTTTAGAGCCGCTTATCCCACTTTCAGTTTTGAGTTTTAGGCTCTGCCACCATCGACAGCAGGTTCAGATGCCTCCCACGGCCCTCACAGCTCCAGGTAAGCCAAGAGCAGATGCAAATAAACCCAACGGGAGCTGGAGACCGGCAAGGGTGACCGAGGCAGAGGGGGCTGCATTGCCCTTCCCTGCTCCCACTCTGCGGGCGGTGGGAGGCAGCAGCAGCCTAGACGTTTCCAAAGGCTGCAGGACATGGACACGCCATCAGCTGGCTCAGGAACTGTCTCTGCAGGGACAGAAGGGGACATTGGGTGACAAAAGACTTGCACAGCAAGTATTTCAGGCAGACACTACCAGTCTCCCTCCCCAGAGCTGCCCTGGCAGCAGCCCCCATACCCAGCAGTTGAACCCTGCCACCCTGCTTGTGCCCAGAAGCAATTTCTCAAGCGCTCAAACTTTCTTATCCTCTTTCTTGGGTCTGCATGGAGGGCACGTTCCCCTGCGAATGCTTTTTCTGCCGAGATCCAAAGCTGTTGAAGCTGCGTGAAAGTAATTCCCACCCACTCCTACTGCCCCAGGAAGAATACTTCTTCGCTGGTTTTGCATAACAAACAGCTACATGCTTTTCCTTTTTCTCCTGAGAAACTCGGGCTTAGAGGAAAACACCCGGTGCAGTGCTAGTCCAAGATCAGACTTCATAAAGTTCCCTCTGCGATGGGGAGGGGGGCGGGGGACACATGCTACCGCAGAGATTAGACTGCAGCCTTTACTGATAACATTCAGTCACCCTGGCAGGCTGCAGCACACTGAGTTTGTAAAGCTCCTCGGGAATCCTTCAAGATGAAAGGTACAGTATGATACGGATGTATTATATCCATGGGCTTTGTTACAGCACACATTTCCTAGCACGGTTTTATTGCTAGAACACAAAGTTCAGCCAAAGCCCAGGGGCTCTTCAGGTGATGAATGCACCCCTACAGCCGCCCTCCGCTCTGCAGGGGTTGAAAAACGCTGGAGCCCCCGATGTGAACGTGGTAGATGGAGCAGCCAGCACCCTTCCAGCAACAGCGGGCAAGGACATGCCTGCACAGCTAAGGTCAATGTCATCGCTGCTGGATGTGCTTTCAGCCTGCAACATGTTTAACTCCCAAACATGCCTGTCAGGTCCCCAAAATGCCACTGCTGCGCTCGGCTTCTCTACGGCATCCCTATTCTTCAGCTGGACCCACCGCAGTGCCTCCTGTCCCAACAGCCATCCCAGGTAAGAGCTGGGAGGCTCCTGTGAGTTGAGTCTACCTTAATCAAGTGGTACCCAGCATTGGCATCCCATGAGAGGCCCTGAGCTGCCCACCTCAAGCACCTCCTCCAGCCAGGAGATGATGGGAGATGTTTGCCAGTGGGTGGCCCTCTGGCTGGGGCATCCCAGGCCACACCGGAGCCTGAACCAGCAGAAGCCCCAGGCACAGGGAGACTGAGATAAACCCCAGCACACTGCCGTGTGGGCCACCTCTCTTGATAAACACCTGTCACCTCCTGGGTGGGAGGGCAGGAAATGTTTCCTACTCTTTTTTTGAAGCCTAATTGATGCTTGAAATGCTGCAAATGTGTCTGTGGACCCAGCTTGACCATGGGCTGTCCAGTTTGGATGGCATGGAAGAGAGGGAGGGGAACGTGTATCCACCCTTTGGGTCACCTGCCCATCACCTCGCTCCTGGGCACTTCTCTGTCCAGATTTCCCAAGACATTAGAGGTAGATGAACAAGGAGCACGATGCCAACAAGAACATTTTCAGAGAAGCCTGGAAGGAATTCCCTGGGCATGTTACAGGGCGGGAAAAAGTGTTTAAACTCCTCTAACTTAAACAGATGAGAGGTACAAAGGACAAGACAGAAGTGTGATAGGGGTAGAAAGAAAAGGGACACATTCAGGATGTCTCAACAAGCCACAGAGCTCTCCAGGGCCACCACCCATGCTGAATCCACCACACAGGTGACTGCTCAGACCCAGCAAACCAAGGTGAAGGGTTCTCCACCTCCCTCCACCCCCACAGAGCAGCCTGTGCAAGGCAGCACCGAGTAACTGAGATTGAGGTGGGAACAATTGGCAGCATCTGCTGTATGTGCCCCTTCACCCCAGGAAGCCCATCTAAGTGGGAAACTTCCCAAGTGAGCAGACCTCACTCTGTGCGTGCCCCTTGAGTAATTAATTAGGTCAGTGGCATCAACTTTTACTCCAGCTCCCATCAGACCCCCAGGTAGCAAGGAGCAATAGGACAGCAAGCATGAATGGAGGTAGAGGCTTTTCAGCCTCAGCACACAGAGCTGGTGCTCCCTGGCCAGGGCAGACAAGCAGCAGGTCCTGGTCCTGGGCTGCAGAAAACATGCTCTGCTCCAGCCCTCTGCTCTGCTCCAGCCCTCGCCCCTGCTCCCACACACAAACTGTCCTGCGTTTGCCATCACGGCATGCTGCTGATACGGCAGCGGTGCATCAAGAAGCTGATGTTACTGAGCAGTTGGCTAGAGGCAAAAAAAAAAAAATTCCTATGCTGTTGCCAACTCCTATTTTCTGTCACTTGATCCCATATTTTAGGGATGTGCTGCACTCCCTGGAACACCAATCGCTTGAGAACCAGAAGGAGCAGCAAGGGAAGGATACGAGCTCTGAACGGCCTTGGGACCAACACAGCTGTGACTGCGGCAGCCGCAGGCACACTCTGCAATGCCAGCTCACGTTAGGCGAGTGCCTTGGCACTCAGCAGCCCTTGGGGCTGGCCAGGGAGCCCAGCTCATGCAGCAGAGCCAGGGCAGGGCTCCAGCCACAGGTGAGGCCACCCCGCTGCCCTACAGAGAGATATAAGGGAGCAGAGAAAGGAAAAAGAACCAAAGCCTCAAAGGTATCAGCACAGCTGAGCTCTTGTGAACATGCTCACGGCCAGCAGCAGGGCTGGGAGCAAACCTGGGGTCCCCAGAGCCTGCACCCCATTATGCAGTCCTGGGGCCACAAGCTTTTGGGAGGGTGGGTGCACATCTGCAGATAGTCCGTGGGGTCTTTGCAGCCAGGGCAGCACCCTTCCATAGGCATATCTCATCAGACTCGGAGAAAGAAAGGTAGCAGGCACCAAAATAACCAGCCTGTCCCCGAAGGCAGGCTGGAGCCAGGCATCCCCTCCGCCACTCGAGGATGGGGCAAGCACCCAGCCCCGGGGAGCCATGCTCTGCTCCCCCTCTGCTGCAGCTCATTAGTGCAGCTGGCAATACGATTTCTGTTTCATTCTCGTGCACTGGAAGAGCAGATGACTGTGCACGCGAGATGCGAGGCCCAGCGGGTCCCCTCTCCAGCACAGCGGCTCTCCTCTCCCTGCAGAGAGATGCACAGCTAACCTTTCCCAGCTCACCTCCCTGCGTGCAGCTATGCACGATGGCCCTTGCCTCCCCTCTAACAGGATCACTCCCATGCACATGGCTGGGAGCAACACCATCAGCTCAGTAATCTTCCTAAATACAGCAGTTACCAGGTGACTGGGAAAAAATCTCTTTTACTGCTGATGCTGCTAATGGAAAATTTCTCCCCTTTTGCTGCTGCTTTCAAAGCAAGTAGCGGTTTCATACAGACTTTGTCTTGCATGGAGATGGGAGAAATGGAAGCACAGAGGGAGGGGTGCAAGACTGGTGAGGAACAGATAATGAGAAACAGAGAACTCATACTTCTGTCTACCTCCTCACCAGCCGCCTCTGCTCCCACAGACAGAGCCCTGGCTCCAAATCTTATCTGCCCCATCTTCTCGCAGGCAGTCACAGCACAACCTCCTCCTGCAAGGAATCCCTCATTCCTCCTTGGACCAGACCACAGCGGGATAAGCACACTGGATGCATTCAAGAGCAGTGCTTCTTGCACAGCATACAGGGAAGATGCCCAAAGGGATCGATGGGCCAAAATCATTTACTCTTACGATTTTTTTCCCCTCACCTGCCTCCTTCCCAGGAGACAATCAGAAAGCCTCACCCACCCAGTCAAGATCACTGCTCGTCCCCTCTGTGTGCCATTCCGCTTCTTCAATACCATTAAGTGTCTCCATACTGTCTGGACACTGGAAACCCTAACAACATTAGCTGAGACCCGAGCAGCAGCACAAGCATTCAATTCTTTTAAGTGGCACCATTTCTTAAGCTGGTTACGCACAAGAATCATCTCTGCTCAATGCCGTCACCCACCGCACAGGTAGTGACAGGGCAGGACTGGGGAGCCACAAGGGAAGGCTGCCCGAGGCTCATCATTCCCCATTTCAGCTGGTTGCAGTTGGAGGAGGACACTCCCGACACGAGCTGTACTGTGGGCACTACAGGCGATGAGAGGCTTCAATCAAGACACTTCTATTTTCTTCACTTCTCCTTTCAGTCTCCAACCCCAGCCTACCCCCACACATTGCAAGGCAGTTTGGTGTGACGGTAGGTGTTTCTTAAAGCCACCTGCCGTCGCTAACATACACATCGAGGCAGCATAAGATCAATACCCTAATGTTCTCACAAGTGACATCAATCTATTCTCCTCCTGTCTCAGCCAGTCCCACGCCTGAACTCCCGTTACACCAGGAAAGCCCAAGGGCTCAGCCCAATTCACAGCCAGCCAACACCGCACATCAGTGCCGTGTCACTGAGGCAGCACAAAGGCTGGTCCGTCACACAGCCAGGGTTCACACTTGGAGGGCTTAGAAAGGAAAAGACAGCAAATTTTGGAGGTAACGCCTAACTGTGTGGTGGCACTCGGAGGTCACTCACCTCCCCAGCCCCCACAGAGAAATGCAAGTGCCCCACCTAATTCTGATGAAAAGCACACATTTTTTTTTCTTCCAGCAGAAGAGCGATAAAGGTCTCTGGCTCACAGACATCATGGAAAAGCCACCACCGTCCCATGGGAGGAAGAGGGAGCAGAGGACAGCCCCAGCTGTCAGCCTCTCCGCTACTCCACGGTTCAGCTGCAGTAAACCGGCTCCTCTCTCTATAGTTAATCTTCTGTTGCCACTAGCTGGTCAACATGGGTACTCTTGAAAAGCAGCAGCTCCCCGAGTACAGCCTGCCACTCAGTTACAGACTCCCAGTTTTAACTGGGATTCTCACCCCAGAAAATACCTGAGATGAAGCAAAAACCCTGCAAGTCCACACCCCACCGTGCTGGACCAGCTACGCTCAACCTTGCCTTTGGGGAGGGAAGCAGTCATCTGAGGACAGACCCATTTTCATGGGCACTTGGTGCCTACAGCCTTTTGGGGTGTTACAGAGCTCGCCTCTCCTGCAGCAGCCCCAGCGGGCACAGCTCGAGCTCAGGACCCACATCACTGGTACCACCCCAGCCCGAGCCGGGCCCTCCTTCCTTCCCCTTTCAACTACAAGAACCCAACGGCCTGGAAAGGTTAAGTAATCACATAGCTTCACACGAGGAGGGGAGGAAATTGCTACCAGAAGGTTCTCCCCTTTCCTACACCCTCCCCAGGCAGCCCAGGCACCGGGGACCTGGCCCAGACCCCATGACCACACACAGCTGTGGGTGGGCATGAAGGGGAAGGGAAGCAGTCATTCCTCTCAGGTCTATCTCCCCCCCCAGCCCCCATCCCAAGGAGCCCACTGACACATCTTATCTTCACTGTACAGCCTCAATGAGGCTTTTTGGCTCCCTCCACTTGCCTGGTGGGAGATGTGATACTTTAAACCTTGGGAAGAGCCAGACAAAGAAAAATAAACAAACAAACAAAAAAAAATACCAACACTTGATTTCACCCAACCTCTGGCCAGATATGCGGTGCAGCTCGTCAAGTCTACCAGGAGGCAGTTAACAGCAAAGGGAGGTGTTGAAAGCAAACTTTGCTGTTGGCTCTCTGCAGAGACAACCCAGTTTTTAGATGCTGTGCCCTGATGAGTAGAGTCTCACGCCAGGCACAGGCTCTCTCTGCTACCCGCCTGCTGCTGCTGCATCTCACGGGCCAGCTCAAAGCAATGAATGGTGCTTCCAAACAGTGGCATCAAAAGGCATCAGTGGCAGCCACGCTCCCTAGGTAACCCTCCAGCCTCTCCACCCCGCTGACAAAAGCAAGGGTGGCAATCCCCTGCTCAAGCGCTGTCCCTTATTTCAATGCATTCTTACCCTAAAGAGAAGTTTGAGTTACAAGATGGCTTCAGGAAAAGTTAAGAAAGAAGATAAAAGAAGCAGCCCCGAACTGCTGAGGAGATGGAGGAGCTGCACAGCTTCAAGAAGTGGGGGATAATGAGCAGCCACACGCAGGGGCCACGGTGGGACACTGGCAACATAGATGCACAAGCACCCTTTCTGCCACCCACCAAAACAAAGCACCTCGTAGCACTGCAGATGCCCGTTAAACAGCATCCATTAAAGCCATTTATGAGAAGTGTATAGTAAACTGTTCTTACGTAAGCCACTACCGGGTAAGAGCAGTGGTGAAAATTTGTCTGCCTCTTTCCTTCTCTCTCCTCTATATATATCTGCTCACACATAGACAGAGCTCATCTAAATTAGCTCAGAAGCTAACTGCCTTCATTCCCTGAATTGCACTTAAAGCAGGCAACGCTGCTCATGGAGCAGCTATTGTACAGAACACATGGCTGCTGACTAAATCAAGATACATACCTTAGAGAGACCTCATTGTACAAGAATAAAGTCAATGATAGGCTGCACCATTCGCCAGCGTAACACTAGAAGAATTAAAGGGGAAGGGGGGGGGGGGGGCAGGGGAGGGGGGATACCGCAAAGCATCAGTTGTATCCAAGGTTAAGGAAAGGGCAGGATGCTTTTTCAGGGCAGGAGATGCACAGCAATTCATATGCACTGGTGGCAAAGTTACATTTGTCATTTCCTGCCACCGCTGCGCTTTGCTGGGTAATTTTATAGTAATGTAACTGGGTGGTAGGGGGCGAAACGTCCTCCTGGTCTCCAACACAAGAGAGAAAAAAATAAACTGAGGCGCAGGAAATACAGAAACTGAGAGAGCCAGCTGAAGGGCTGCTGAGCATACCGTTCAGCAGCAGGCCCGAGCCGCAACCCGGGAAGGATGCGACGCAGAAGCAAAGTTTCCTGCCTCAGTTGGGAGATGAAGAACCCACTCCCTGCTGGCCACCCACCTGCTCGCAGGGGGCTGCGTGCGGGCCATGTGCATGTGGGCTGCATGTGCCTGGGCCATGTGCACGTCTGGGCCGTGTGCATGTCTGGGCTGTATGTGCATATGTGGGCTGCACGTGCCTGGGCCGTGTGCACATCTGGGCCGTGTGCACGTGCCTGGGCCGTGTGCATGTGGGCTGTATGTGCCTGGGCTGTGTGCACATCTGGGCCGTGTGCATGTGCCTGGGCCGTGTGCATGTGGGCTGTATGTGCCTGGGCCGTGTGCACATCTGGGCCGTGTGCATGTGGGCTGTATGTGCCTGGGCCGTGTGCACATCTGGGCCGTGTGCACGTGCCTGGGCCGTATGTGCCTGGGCCGTGTGCACGTGCCTGGGCCGTGTGCATGCAGGCTGTATGTGCCTGGGCCGTGTGCATGTCTGGGCCGTGTGCATGTGGGCTGTATGTGCCTGGGCCGTGTGCATGTGGGCTGTATGTGCCTGGGCCATGTGCACGTCTGGGCCGTGTGCACGTGCCTGGGCCGTGTGCATGCGGGCTGTATGCGCCTGGGCTGTGTGCACATCTGGGCCGTGTGCATGTGGGCTGTATGCACCTGGCCGTGTGCACATGCCTGGGCCGTGTGCACGTGGGCTGTATGCGCCTGGGCCGTGTGCACATCTGGACCCTGTGCACGTGCCTGGGTCATGTGCATGTAGGCTGTATGTGCCTGGGCCCTGTGCACACCTGGGCTGTGTGCACGTCTAGGCTGTATGTGTCTGGACCCTGTGCATATGTGGGCTGCATGTGCCCAGGCCGTGTGCACATCTGGGCTGCGTGCATGTTCCAGGCTGTGTGCATGTGTCCAGGCTGTGTGCACATGCCTAGGCCCTATGTGCCCAGGCCGTGTGCATGCCCGCTGTATGTGCCGGGGCCATGTGCACACGGGCTGCATGTGCTGCGTGTGCCCGGGCCGTGTGTGTGCGTTCTGCGTGTGCCTGGGCCATGTATGTGCCCACTGCGTGTCCCCGGGCCGTGTGCGTGCGCGCTGCTTGTGCCCGGTGCCGGGGCTGCCGGCAGAGCCGGTGCTGCTGGCGGAGCATCTCCGGGCTCCCACCACCCCCTAGCGGGCTCGCGCGCGCCACTCGCGACCCACGGACGGCGCGGATGAGCCCGCGGCTGCTGCTGCAAGCACGCCGTGGGCCAGGGGTCGTCTGCACAGGGATTTCCTAGCGCTGCTCTCTCCCGTCTGTCATGCAGCAGCTCCTGCAGACCAGGCTTCCCTGCAGGCAGGGGTGCAACCCTGCAAGCTCTCACTTTATGCGCTTATACTTACTTATGCTTAAATTAATTAGATGTCGTATTGCCAGGGAACAGAAAAAGTTGCTTCCTCCCTAGAAGGAGGAATCCCTTAAAGAAAAGGGACACGGAGCACTGCACATGCTCTGTACCAGCCACCAACTCAGAGCATCTATCCCCTGAGCCTATTTTAACTTGGTCTGCCCTTAAAAAAGAACCAGCAGAAGCTGTGGCGCTCGGGGACATGGGTTAGCAGTGGACTTGGCAGTGTTAGGTTTGCAGTTGGGCTCGATCTTAAAACCTAAATTATTCTGTGATTCTAAGTTTCACACTGCTGCAAACAAGGCTCTGGCATCTGCGAGCCTTTAGCTACAGTTCCCCCACCCTCCTTTAGCACAAGAGAGGCACAGGAACCGCTCCAGCGCCAGAAGACATATTACACTGGGAGTTGCTGAGCAGGCCCAGGACTACAGACTGCCTGCTTAAACACAGGTAAGGTTTTATTTTGTGCTTCCTGGCCTGGAATGACTTTTCAGCCCTGCAGAATGGTGTAGCCTCAATTTATTCTCAACTTATGTCCATAGCATAAGCACCAGGACTCAGCTCTGCCTGCTTTATGCTTTGCTTTTTTTTTTTTTTTTTTTATAGTTTCAAAAATCCCTCCAGACTGCCAGCCAGGGTGGCTGTCGTGAGGTGTGCTTTGAGAGGTCTTCCTAACCCCTCCTTACCCCACAAAGCCAGAAAGCGGTCTCTGCTAGCAACATCAGCTTGCTCTCAGACATCTAGGAGCCCTCAACACATTTGCAATCAGCAGGACATCAGCTCTTTACATGCCTTCCTGAGCTCAGGCCCAGAAAGCAACTAAAGGTTTTCAGCAACGTGCATAAATACATATAAACATCAGAAATCACCTAGTGATAAGACTTTGGCAAACAGAAGCCAGCGTTCAAATCACTCCCTGCCCCCAAGTCACCCCGAAGCCATCCCACTGACCTCCTACATGTAACGTGATTTTCACCTCCAAGAGCCCATTACCAGGCGGCAGCAGCTCTCAGGTTCCCAGCGACGAATGAACTTAGAAAAGGATGCAGGGGGGGAAAACCACCACAGAAAACTCCAGCCTTACTTCCTGCCAGCAGAAATCCTCTACACAGCACTCGCCCAGAAAAGAGTTAACTGTGAGCAAGACTCAGTTGCCACACCAGGAGATGGGATGAAATGCAACAAATTTGAAATATCAGAGCATCCACAGCAATTCACGAGCTAGACCTTGGGAAAGGACAAGTGTTTTACCTTCTCTGGAGGCAACGTGCTGATTAATTTCAGGACTGTGATGAAGCTATCCCACCATGGGCAAAGCTTCCATTTATCTTCCAATCTGCCTGATGCCTGTGGGTTCAGGGAAACAGGAGGGGATGTTTCGGGGTCTTTTGTCTGTGAAGGGGCAGCAGAAAACCCCAGAGTTTTGCACAAGACATGCTACATATTCAACAGTCATGCATAACCAATATCCCAGGCAAGGAAAAGAGAATTTTTTAGATCAAGACATGGTCTTTTTACTGGCAGTTACTCACAGAAATAGGATTTGCTATACGAGATCATGTCTCTGATCTATCAAGACAAATTCCTCTCCTCCAAATTGAGCTATTACCTAAGCTATACACAGAGGGGTTTCTTTGCTTTCCAATATATTTAGATCAGTGCGCAATTCACACCTGGTCCCTGAAGAAAGTGTACTCTAATCTGAAAATTCAACTCTGTGAACCATGAAACTTCTTGTTACTTTTAATCACTGTAAGGTAAATGTCATTCCTACTAAATCAAAGCTTTGATTTTCCCCTTTTATTACTTGAAATAGAGTACCTGGTTTGTTTGGGATTTTTGCAAGTGACCAACCGTGTCTAAGGAAGCCACACTGCAAAGCCAGAACCCAAGAGGCTCAAGAAGTACCATCAACTTATCCATTACGGGCACTTGCTACAAGAACGCTTCACAGAAGGTAAAAGGACAGGACCGGGAGGCACAGCCAGGCATTTTCCTACCCCGGCACATCGCACCCAGCACAAGGCAGTCGCTTCCGCAGGCCAGGGGAAGGGACTTGCGGTGGGTGCCCCAGCCAGACTGCGGCGGGCACACCTCAGCACGCCTGATGCATGCAGGGCGATGCACTGGAAGCCACAACCAGAGGTGGGTGTCAAGCAGTATCTCGGACCCGACGTTAAGCAGGTACTCAAATTAACCTCGGTTCAGGCACCAAAAAGCAGAAAGCTAGTGGATCAAGAAGAGATCAACAAAAAACCTTGGGTGACCCGGCAGAGTAAACACCGCGCTGTTCGTGCGGCATTCCGAACAGTTCCCGTGGAAGATGCCCAGGATGGTTAAGGCACAGAAAAAGATAAAAGTGACAAGAGACGGCTCGGGCACCCCGGCTGAGCCAGTAGGATCAGGCATCAAGAAGTACGACAACAGAATTATTTCTAGTCCCATCCCCCTCCCCACAGAAGCTGAGACAGTAGCAAAGTCTGCAGGCGGCTGCCACAGACCCAGGCGCTGGAGTTGTGCGTGAAGCAAGAGCGAGCTTCGGGAATTAAGACGAAGCATTTATAAAATCAGGCTCTGGCTAGAAAAGCAGCCTCTCCTGTTCTCCCAGGCTCGGCGGTACCTCCTCCAGGGCTAAGCGTTCAAGTCGGAGCACAAGAGGCAGCACCCATCACTTTATAGCCTGAGTGGAGCTGCTCTACTCCCAGGGCTTCCAAGAGGGAGCAACCCTCAGGCCCTGCTAAAAAATCCCTCCCCAGCAGAAAAAATAAATACATATATAAACAAACAAACAAACAAAAAAAAGCCACCAGGGTGCAGCAAGGGCAGGGTTAGAGAGCTCCAAAACACAACCCAGCAGCCCACGGCGAGGGGAGGCTGAGCAGAAACCCCGGCGCAGCGGGGAGAGCCCGGGGCCGCCCGTCCGCAGCGGGATGCTCCGCGCCCCGGGGCAGCGCGGCGGCGGGGCAGGGGGGCCCGGGGGCGGCGGGCCCCGGGGACAGGGGCAGCGGTGCCTACCGAGGGTGAAGAAGGGCAGCTCGGTGTTGTCCAGGTCGTCCTGCACGGCGACGCGGCCGGGCAGCTCGCTGCGGACGAAGAGCAGCAAGCGGGAGTCGGCGGCGGCGGCGGGCGGCGGGGCTCCGCTCCAGCTGATATCGTTCTCCCGGAGCACCGGCAGCGTGGACACCGTCACCGTCTTCACTCGGCAGGGACCGGGGGTCTCCCGCGACGCCGCCGCGCCGGGCCCGCCGCCCAGCATCACCGGCGGCGGCAGCAGCAGCAGCAGCAGCAGCAGCAGCGGGGGCGGCGCGGCGGCGAGGCGGCGGCGCGGCGGAGCGGCCATGCCGGGCCGGAGCCAGGCGCAGGAGAGCCGCGGCGCGGGGAGGCGAGCGGAGCCGGGCGCACTGAGCCGCCCCAGCCCGCCGCCGCCGCCGCCGCCCGGCCCCGCCTCCCGCCCCGCCCCGCAGCCCCCCGCCCCGTTCCGGGGACCCGCCGAGCCGCTGGACCCGCCGCTGCTCGCGGGGGAGCGCCCGCCCCCGCCCCGGCACCGAGTCCCGCCGCTCCCCGCGGCGGCCTGACCGGCTGCGCACCGGCCCCCGGCCCGCACCTTCCCGCTGCCCCGGGCGCCTCGCCTCCTCTTCCTCGCCAAACCGGGCTCTCTGCCTCGGGAGCGTCGCCTCCTCTTCCTCAGGGAGCCCGGGCTGCTGCCCTGGGCACGTGGCCTCTTCTTCCTCACAAAACCTGGCTCGCTGCGCCAGGAGCATCGCCTCCTCTTCCTCAGAAACCTGGGCTGCTGCCCTGGGAGCATCGCCTCTTCCTCCTCACAAACCCAGACTGCTGCCCCAGGAGCATCGCCTCCTCTTCCTCACAAAATCCAGGTTGCTGCCCTGGGCACATAGCCTCTTCTTCCTCACAAAGCCTGGCTCTCTGCGCCAGGAGCATTGCCTCCTCTTCCTCCTGAAACCCAGACTGCTGCCCTGCGAGCATCCCCTCTCCCTTCTCACAAAATCCAGCTTGCTGCACTGGGCACATGGTGTTTTCTTCCTCACAAAACCTGGCTCACGGCACCAGGAGCATAGCCTCCTCTTCCTCCTCAAAAACCCAGACTGCTGCCTTGGGAGCATCGCCTCCTCTTCCTCACAATACCCAGCTTGCTGCCCTGCAAGCATCCTCTTTTCCTTCTCACAAACCCAGCTTGCTGCCCGTGGCACATGGCCTCTTCTTCCTCGCAAAACCTGGCTCTCCCTCCCACCTCTGGCCCCATCTGGCTGCCTGCCTCACACCCGCAGCCTCCCCCCACCCCCCCCCCACCCCCACTTCCCTCGGGCACTTGCCCGGTGCAGCAGCACAGCAAGATGTGCCCATGAGCTCTGGGTAGTTATTACGCTTCCAGAAGGTGCCCAGGGCACGCCAAGACAGCTTGCGCTGATGAGCCTGGAGGAGACAAACCGGGGACTTAACAGGGAAGATTTTTGACCTCTCCTTTAACAGCCAGTGTTTAAATGGGAGCCAGAGGGATAAATGATGCTGGGGTCTGATCACAGGTCCCTACACCCATCCGTCTCATGGATGGCCGGTGCCACCTGAGGGCTTGAGGACAAACCAGGTGAGCTCCTCGGCCGTGGTTTTGGCTCACGCTCTGCCTTGAGCCGCGACAGAGCCAACTGGCTCTTCCAGCAGGTAGCTGGTATTAGTTTTGGAGGCAAAGCCTGTTCGTACAGGCAAAATGGACATGGTTAGCCCCAGAGCCGCGTGAACCCCTGCCCACAGGCAGCATGACTAACGGAGACAAGGAGAGGCAGCCTACGGTAGTTATGAGTCAGTGAGTCACAACAATTTCCTAGTGACTGCTAATCTACCTGATTTTATTTGTAGATGTACATATAAAAGAAGATGTCAAAACCCTAACAAAGCACACTTAATGCTCAGGCTTATATTATTTCCACAAGCTAATTAAGATCAATTCATCACATGCCTATTGAGGTAAAACAGCCTTCTGAGATACCTAGGTCATCAAACGTTAAAACCACAATGATGGCAAAGAACGCAAAACCCAGCAAACAAACAGCATGAGCCCCCGCTCCTGGAGTGGCCACAGCTCCAGCTCACAGCCTGAACAGCCTGCAGCCCCCACCCCAAGTGTTGGTGTGAGTACGCTGCCTGTCTCCAACTACAGGAACAGAGAGAAAGCAAAAAGGGCTCACCCGCAAACAGTCAACTAGTTACAAAATATTTAATGTGGGACCCCAGCTCTGCCTAACTGGGAGGGATGAACTTTCCAGGCACGCTGGGGAAAAAAAAGAAAAAGTCAAGCAAAAATGCAATCCTAAATGTCAGCTGTCGGTTGGGAAAACTGTGATGGTAGAAGTTTTTTCTCCTTTCTTTCCCCTCCTTTTTCTCTTTTGCTTTTTTGTTTCTTTTTTGTTTTTTTTTTTTTTGTTTTTTTTTTTTTTTTAATAGGGAAAGGACAGATTTTTGAACTGCCTTAGGCTGTTGTCAGTACGTGTACTAATTTCCAGGCATTAGCAGTGTGTGCGCTGATAACTTTTTCATAGTTTTGAAAACTCTCCTAGGCAAAAAGAGCAAAGAAGCAAATCTGCATAGTAGGCAGTATGTCTGAAAAGTGAAGTACATTTTTCATGGTTTTTTTAGAACTGGAAATCCTGAAAAATATCTATTTCTGTTTAAGGCCCCATCCCTGTTATGTACTCTCCCGGTAGCCCCTTGCTCTGTGTGTGTGTGTCAGAAGCAGAGGCTTCTTTCTGCTGTCGAGTACCAGAGGATTTTGGCAAGGGGTTGTCCTTGAGGTGGGAATGGGATCCAGAGATACCTTCTGCTGTCACAGCTCTGGGCAGCCTGCTTTGGGCTGCAGGGGTTTCTTCTTTAGTTTTGCCCATGGATCCGGCTGGATTGGCACGGAGGACACATGTTTTAAGTGTATCCAGATGTTCTCTGATCTAGCATATGCCACCGAGCATCGAGGTGAATTTTTTTGGGGGTTTAGAGCTGAAAAGCCAACGATCAGGAGACGTAAGTTCAAATGCCTGTTGTGCTACTGACTGTCTGACCCTGGGCAAACCCTGAGATACCAGAAAAGAGCTGTGAGGGACCTTGAGGGGTTGTCTTGTCTGCGCCCCTACCCAGAGAACTGAGCAGCTCTCCATACATCATTCAACCCTATTTTGCCTTGCTGTCTGTATCCACAGAGTACTGCTAACTGTCTCCCGAGAAGCACACTGAGATTTTTGCAAGTCCTCCTGTACAAAGGTAGACACAAAGATAAAGGGGAATGTTCTGCAGACGGCTGCCTTTCAGTGGGTTCATTCAGTTTAGCCTGGATCCTTCCTGATGCAAATCTTTGTTCTCATTTTGGGAAGAAAAGGATTCCACCTGCGTTTTTGTTCCAAAGAATTAGGCTAAACACGAAGTTTCACCATTTGAAAACCACCAATGATCTTCCCAAAGGGAAACACATAGTCCTGGTTTACAACTGAGGTGACAGGTTTCTATTACCCTCCCCAAGCACCGTTAAACGGCAGGGACAAAGTGAAGCACATCACACTAACAAAGTTTTGCTCACTAGCAAAGTATTCTAGGAACACTTAGAGAAGTTTGCTTAAACTTGCTAAATTTGGGATACTTTAAGTCCATACAAACTGTGGATTTTCAAGCCAATTGCATAACCCAGATTTCTATTTCTAAATGAGGCCCATTTTTAATATCTTTTTCTTATGCTTCATGGATCCAGCCTTTCCTCAGGGAAGTCAGCGACTGCCTGACCATCAATTTCAATAGCATCAGGGCCAAGGAAGCAGTAAAAACTGCCATTCCTAGCAAAAACTCCAGAATGAAAATGGAAATCATCTAAGAAGTGAAAATGCATTAAATTGACAAGACCCATCTGGGTAGGGCGTGATGGGGGGATCTGACGGGTTGTCAGGAGACACCAGCTCCGTTCTCACCTCAGCTGCTGACTGTGCGGTTTTGGGGGCAAATCCCTTCTATTTTCTACCCTTGAGGTTTGTATGCCCTCTTACATACAGAAACTCAAGAAAATAATTAGTTGTTACCATAATAGATAAAAAGGGATACGGAGAGCTGCAGGAATTGTAGCAGTAAATCCCAAGTATGGGGTTTTCAGTACAAAAAGCACAGACATTCTCGGCATGAGCTGGGAGTTTCTCTGCTATTGATAGTGGGCTGTTATCAGGTGGAGCAGCCTCTAGAAGCAGAGAGAACATATGTTGTGTGCCATGCGAACCGGGAGCCTTGGCTATGCCTACCTTATGTCTGCATCTGCCTACATTCATACCCAATTTTCACCTGAGTGGATTTTTTTAGCAGGAACTTTGAGAACTCTTCTAATTTTTATTCCCAAGCAGAGAAGCTCAGCCCCAGGGTCACTTTTTTCTGTATGACTATACCCCAAGTGGGGTTTGGGAAAACCTGTGGTTTTGTGCCTCTGTAGGGAACTTTGTGCAGATGTTTTGCTGGGAAACGCTTAAAATGTCTATACTATCTAAATTTAAAAAGGATGGGAAGGGAAGGGGAAAAAAAATAATAAAGAGTCATTCTCATTTAAAGGGTCACAGATGAAGCATCCTTCGACTTTCAGTCCTGTGAACTGCCTTTCTGGACACCCAGAACTAATGCATCTTTTATCGGCTGGCACAGAGAAGGAGGTTATTGCAAAGATATCAATAGCAGCTTTCTGAAGTGGTTTTCAATTGGTCCCATTACCAAAGAGATGTACATACAGCAGCAATCATTAAAATGCACTATGTATTTACAATATAGAGAACAATTTATGTCTGTAATGTGTATCACAAATCCTCCTGCTAGCAAGTGGAAGAGAAAGTAAGTCATAGAGCTATGATGTAATCAGAGGCTTATATTTCACCCTGCAAGAGTCACATCAGCATTAATAACTCCACTAAAGAAGTGAAAAGGGTTTTTTATATATATTCTGAAGGAAACACCACAAAATTAATTTTGTTTCTAAGCTGCAGTGTACAAATGCTGGTCCACAGCCATATGGTATCTGACTGTGGTCCACAACCACATGGCTCAAGCTGTGCTTTTGTCAGCTCTCACAAGCAAACCAAGAGACAGGCTGGGTCAGCAATTCAGAAAAATGCCTCCTGGGAGAGCGAGCGAGGGGATGCAGAAAGTGCCCTTTGCAATTCCTTAGGTGACATTCTTGCTTCTAGGTTAATAGTGAGCCAACAGACCCCTCGCTGTGCACAAAGCTACAGGAGATGTTGTCTTTCTGAAACAGCATCAAACTAGGAGCTTCCTGACCACTTGCAGATAAGCACCCTGAGGGACGCTCTCCTGGCTTTAGCTTCCCTGCTTTTACAGCCAGGAGCAGCTGAATTTCCTCCTCCCTTCTCAAATACAAGTAGCTGGTTCCTGCCTTTCACCGGATAGCCATGAAACCGTGCTGTGCACTGGGAAACCGCCACTGGGCTCAGTTTAGAAGGCCCTGGAGCAGTAACAAGGGTCTGCAGAATTTGTACAGCTAAAAAAGGCTGTTAAGCATCTTGCGTTGAGGTACAGATAAACGGTTACATTACAAATAACAGCCTTGACTTACCCAGGTGGGATGGTTGTAGTCAGGCACCTGTCGCTATGGCATCAGGGCATTTTCTAGTTTTCCCCCCCTTGAGTGGTATCATCCTGCACTACCTCCCACTTGATAACTCAGCCTGGAGCGCCCTGGGGTTTTAGCCAGATGTTGCTTGTGTATGGTGTCAGCAGCGTGCTAGGCACATTCAGGACCAAAGCCACACTGCAAAGGGACCTTGCACACCCAAAGGCGAGCCCTTACTCAGGCAGCTGGAGCCAGGCAGGTGCCTTGCCACAAGCCCCCTCCCCAGACATTGCTAGAGGGAGGCATGGGCCAGCCTAGCTAGCCAGTGCTCTTAAGGAGAACCCAGGGACAACTGGAAAGCAGGCTGTTGCTTGAGCCAAAGCCCAGGGAATGAGGCTGTCCCTTCCCCTCCTTCAGTACTGTGCAGCCACTCCATCACTGCCTGCCCTTCATGAGCAGTAACAGCCTCCAGCGTGGCTCCTCTTCTTCCCAAGATGAAAGAAACCTTAAATGCATGTAACTCTTGCACTCTACTTAATTAATCAGCTTTTGCATTACAAGTGAAACTTCTTTGATGCATGAAATATTAAGGAGCAGCAAAGGGAGGGGAAGGAGAAGGGAGAGGTATTGTCTTTCACTGCTTCAGAGATGGGTGGGCTGAGGGACCCAGAGGCTAAACTGCAGACAGTGCATCTGCAGCAGATCTGTCTGCCCAGATAGATGCCAGTGAGCAAAGGATTTCCCCTGCACTTCTTGCTTCTCAAGCATATGGTTTTCACTCCGTGTTCAAGCTGTACATGCTCACCAATGTTTGCACACACAGGCACAGGAAGGGGACAGTGCCCGATTAAACTTTTATGAAAAATAATCTCTGGTTGTTTCATTGTTTTTTATCTAATGATGGCTGCAAGAAAGTGAGGCAAAATGAGTCTTTGCAGCAAAGAAACAGCTCCATTCTGGAAAACCCAGACGGGCTTTTAGTCAGATGAGGCTCTCCCAAAGGATGCGTGAGTAGTTATCTGTGTTACGGGTTTGCAAGTGCCATTTCCACACTGAACTGTGAAGGAGAGACAGCAGAAATCCACACGTCAGTGTGGATATTACAGCAGCTCTCGATAGTGCACAGTGAGAATTTAGTAACACAGTACCAGGTGTGTGCAACACCAGAGAGCCACGCTGCTCTAGCATCCCCGAACCCTTTTCTCCCAAGCCACCACACCAAGTCACCTTTCGAGAGCCAAAGCAGAACGCAGGGTCTCTTCACTTTCCACCCTGCTCCTTCTCAGCTGACACATTCAAGAGCCAAGCTGGCTTCTGAAAATGCGCCTGTCAGATCAGACCTGCTTGTACAGAACCACCAGTTTCCCCGGAGCATCACGATGGGCCTGGCTGCTGCACAGCCCAAGCCAAGCAGCCAGGTAACAGGCTCTTCGTAAACAAATGGCGATGGTGTAGCCTGCATTCGCTGTATAAAGGGTAATAAATGAATAAATGGGTTAATTATATCCACCACAGAATTTAATTAGACCATCTCTGTTCACTCTGCTTCAGCCAGAATCTCAATTATAAATCTTTATTTTCAAGGTTTTACAGCTTGGACATAAAAATTTGCTCTGGGCTTAAACGCGACACACAGGGTCTTCTGTTCAGGGACTGCTCCAGTTTTTTAAGCAATCTTTTTAAAAAAGGTCAGGTTGAGGGACCAGATGGCTCGAGGGGAAGGTAATGAAGATGCAGGGCTTTTCTGAAAGAGGTGGCTGGCTGAAACTGTGGGCAGCTTAACAGAGCTGAGGCATTATTAAAGGCTGCTGGGTGAAAGCACGCTCAACTGTCCCCAGTCCCTGACAGGCAGGAGCCCTCATTGCAAAATGAAACTGGGGCTCCTGCTAATTGGCATCCCCACTCCCCATCAGCAGAGAGCAGGGACTGCAGGGGCTGGGGAGAGGGGTCCCCCCCAGGCAGCCACGGCAGGGCCAGGCAGGGGAAGCTCACACACCTGCATCCAGCACAGGGAATGTGCTCCAGGGCTGTCAGGTGTGTGCTGGCTGCTCCCCCCAGTGCAACCAGAATCACTCCTCTCCTCCTCCTTCTCAAAGGCCTGCTCCCAGGGGAGGAGGAGAGCCGGGTGACCCGGAGTAGCTGAAAACCAGAACGCAAATTAGAAACTACTCCACTTTTTAAATTGTTATGATTTTGAGGGTAATTTAGGACCCGCCTTCTGCTTTCTGGAGTTGACAGTATTGAAATCCAGTACTTCTGTCTTGTTAAATGTGCTCTGAAATATTCTGATCATTTTAAAATGTCAATAGTGTTACAGAAAAAAACAGGAAACATGTTTACCGGCAGCAGAAGCATCTACAGTCTCAGGTCACATCCTCATTCAATTTGACATATGTTATTTTTTATTCCCTCATTGAGTTAATTACTTGATTTGCTTTTCCTGCCCTATGCCAAACCCCCACCTCCCTCCGAGTGAAAACAAAGATTGCCAGCAGGGACCAGGTCTCCGCAGCCAACGCCACTGCCAAGGCTCCTCACCCTGCTAGTGAAGGCTGTCACCAGGCAGTCCCCCTGCATAAGAACTGGTCATCCCATCTATAGCTATGCTCAGCACATATTTTTTAAGAGCACTGCAGGCACCTGTTCATTTTCTACAAGCTTTGGTCACCCTGGCACATCAGCGTGTTTTGCAAAGATTTTTTCCAGCCACACCCCACCCCAGTACTGTTATTCTGCACATACAACATGTCCTAAATACATTCCCATTTGGTAAACCAGAACAAATCTATTAGGTAAGTCAGATTCCAGTACTGCTGAATACATATTTAACCAGCAGATCACAACAGTTTATTGTCTGGTTAGTGCACCATAGACTTTAACCCTTAGGAAACATTGGCATGCATCAGGCAGCCAAATTACTGCTCAGAAAGCTATGATATATAGCATGAATTACCGGTAATAAAGAAAAAGATATATGGGATGGATTAATCAAATCATAAATTTCTTAAATCTCTATGGCAGTCCATAAATCAATTTTGGCTGTAGGTTTCTGGCCCTTATTCAACGTATAATATAAAGTAGAGATGACCTACGTGTGCAGAGCACTTTTTTGGTGGCCTGTTGGGAAACCCTGGCTAAATATCAGAGCAAACAAACATCTTTTTGAAAAACATTATGTTCATGTACTTCAAGCTGTACCATTGAAAATGTATGCACTTTTTGGAAGGTGAAGGTAAAAGGTGTATGTTTCCACACGAAGAGTTAAACCAGACCCAGAACAGATACTACTGGGCCAGGCTAGACATGGCACAGCTTAGATCAACTTTAGCTTCATGAAACAGAGACAGGCCTTTTCTAAGCACAGGTGACTATCCTACCCAGGTCTACCAGCTATCCTGATTTTTTAGGTGTTTGCCCCATTTTGTGTGCAAAGCAGCTGAAAACGCCTGGAACAGAATATGCTTCTGGGAGCCCAGCAATCGCCAACCCCATCACTGCTGAGGTCCAGCTGGATCTGAAAGGGGTCACGTTCCATCCAGGCTGATCCAAAGAAATACGTGACTAAGGGGAGCAGAATATCTGGTGTGTGTCCTATCCTTAATTCCACTAAAAACTATCACTTGGAATCATTCCTTTACACCTAAGCCCTCACCCAGCTCAGACTGACTCTTGTTCCTAGGCCACTTCGAAGCACAATACCCCAACTCCTGCACCTATTAACCTTCTGCTGGTTTTATGTGCAGCGAGGAAGCCTCTGATAAGACTTCTTCCACCCCTAACCCTCACACAAGCCCTTGCCTTGGGACCTTTTCTGCCCCAGTCAAAACGGGATTCACAAGCTTGCCATCAGCCAGGCTTCCTGGCCTTTGAACATCTCAGATGTTTTGGTGTGAGGTCTTAGCAAAACAAGAGCGACAACGTGCTCAGTGTGAGCCTGCTCCACAGCGCAAACATCAATATATATTTACCAGAGGGAGCAGCAGGCTTTAGAAGTTCAATTTCTTTTTGGCTGTCCACAATATACATGAAACAAGGAGATTAAACACCAGGGATAAACACCTATAAATAAAACTGACTATTTAAATCCACCAAAGCCAGGACATTTGTCATGAAATCTCCTGCTCTCCAACACCAGCATAGCAGCACTTCTGATGTTGTTTACAGCTGCACAGGACAACCGAGCATCCACCTTCACTTTGAACCTGGCTGTTGGTCTGCCAGGCTGTGTGCAGCTTTTCAACACTGATTAACAAAGTCTTGCTTTGACCAAGATACTGTAGCTATGGATTATCGTTCCACCCCACTCCTCCTCCTTTCTTTAAAGGAAAGTGAACACGCCCATTGAAGCCCATCTGCTTAGAACCTCTGACAAAGCTTAACCTGAGCCTAAGTGGGAGAGGGTTAAAAAGCCGGAGATGTTCTGGATCTGAAGGCAGGCACAGGGGCTGCAGCAGGGATTTTGCAGGCTGGTGTCTGGCAGCGGATGCCCTCTGTTGGCATCTTTTAGAAATCTGAGGAGCTACGCAAGCTGGTGGCTCAGATCCGTGCAATTCACCCACTGCTTATCCCGTGCCGCGTGGAATAGCCCTTAGCACCGGCTTTAATCTATGAGCACCATGTAAACAGCAGCCCCTGCCCCAGTGCACCCGCTTGCTCGGTCACAAGCAGTGCCCCTGCACACCGAAGGGAATGTTTGCACGTCCTTTGCAGCACGGAGCTGCAGGCTCCTCCTACCTCACTCCTGCTCTGGCTGGCAGCTGTACAGAGATGCTCGTGGCTCAGCCAGGGTATATATGGTTCTTTTTTTGGTGGAAGCAGGGGCAGAGGCTCCGTGGCGCTGGAGCAGCAGCTTTCTGCAGGGATCAGCTCCATCAGCCGCTACCAGGAGGAGCGTCTGAGCCACAGACAAGCAAGGGGAGAGGAAAACAGTGATGTACAAGCAGGGTCTTGCAGCAAGTGTAAGCACTGGGTTTGCAGACAACTTTGTCCTCTAAACCCCTTCAAGCACTTACGTAAAAAAAACAAAACATACAGCGATCACTTTCACAGCTGTTGCTGCAAGCCAACAGGTTGCAAAACTGCTCTTCTGGGACCGAGCGTTCTCCTGCTCCATGCACCTCAGAAAGCAAGGTGAGCCGGTGCCTCCTGATAGACCCCATGGCATGGTAGAGGATGAGCATGGCTGAGAGGTCACGTAGCCAACCTGCAGAGAGCTTGTGGCACTGGGGTGAGCCTTCTTGTGCACCTGGAGGTCACAGCAATGCTGCCTGTGAGCCCTCCAAGGTGCTCTGGTCAATGACAGGAGAGGCAGGTGGCACTTCTGGCTCCCACACCCAGGTGCTGTGAGGGCTGGTGTCCCCTTCAAAGCCAGGAACCAAGGGACTTGTACAGCCCCCACCCCACCCCACTACACCTGAGCCGGGCAGTGGGGCCAGCTGCTGAGAACCCATAGCATCGGGGAGGCAGGTCCAGTATCCATTGAGGAAGTCAGTTGGTGGGGCAGGACACAGAGGAGCAACCTGACCATGAAAAAACCAAAGGCAACCCCACACACAGCCCAAGAAAAAGGCAGGCACTGGGCTTGGGCTTAAATACTGCTCGTGATGGCTGGGGGCAGGTGGGGCTGCTCAGGCTGTTATAGCTTGTTAGTGCTCCTGGCCCTGGCACCACCGGAGAGGACACCTGTGTTTCCTTGGCAGATGATTTCCTTAATTCAGTCTCCAGTGAAGAAGGAGACTAATTGTTCCCAAGGTCCAATCGGGACATGGCCAGGCTTTGGAAGGGTCTGCTGTGGCTTTGTGGCTAGTGCTGGGGCTCTGGGATAGCGCTGTCCTCTGAGTTTGGGGGTCCCACCACGTGACAGGCGGTGTTACTTCTTGGCATTCATCCCAGCAACAGGGGAAGGTTTTTAAGCTGCAGATGCTCAGTATCCCCTTCTCCCAGGTGCAGGAGGAAGGGATGTTTCCGGCTGGTTGGGACTGGAGATGACATCTCCAGTCACTGGGCTTGGCCTCAGGAGCTGCCGCAAGCTAAAAGCAAGCTGCACAAGGAGTGCCCCATATTTACCGTTGCCTTTCGTGGCAGTGCAAAGGTGTGATGCCACTATTCACCCAGCCCTCAAAAGATGTCTCAATAAAGAACAAATACAACAATTTTTGTGAATGACTTGTGGCTCTTTTATCACTAAAGAAATCAAAAGCAAACTGAACCGAAGGAGATCGTAAGCAATAAATGATGATTATTCCAGTTACAGTCTCCTCTGTACTTCTCTCTCAGGAGACTTTGTAACAGAGATTATATATGGCAGGAGTAGATTTACCCTTGGAGGGGATCTAAGTACCTTTTTTCTAAAATGAGTTGTAATCTTGTTTTAATGGTAGATAAAAACAAGGCACAGACATGGCTTCTCTATATGTATGGGGAGAGTCTTGTAAATCCTATTTTGGTATATCAGTGATAATCTAAACAGCTAGTAATAAGAAACATGAATAATCTTAAGTAAACCCTATGAAGCCAGTGCAAATATTTAAGTCAGTTATTCAAAAGAAATCATAGCAAGATCCATCTTAAGAAAAGCATATCAAAGAATATCAACATTCTTATAGCTGAATAAAACCACACTGTCCTGCCCCATGACACAAATTTAACCCGTCTCTCAATTGCAACAGAACATTTCTAACCAATTGGGTGTTTACGGTGAAAGCTCTCCGTATTGTGAATTGTAAGACTATTTTGATATCCCCTTAAATCAGCTCAAAAATGCAAATAAAAATTTGCAGGGGTATTTTATGGCTTCCTCTCATCTGTGGAAATATGGCTGGGCAGAGACCACGCTGCGGCTGCCCCTTCTCGTGCTTTGCTCTGCTCTTGTCTTGCTCGCACACCGAGCCTGCGGGGACCGCAGAGCAAAGGGCAGGGCAAAATGTGGCTTTCAGCTCAGTTCAGAGTTTTCAGACCCCACCTGATCCCAGCTGCTTTGTGGGAAGGGTAAGATGACATTCAATATAAAACCGACTGCTGTCATCCCTTCGCTGGTGTTGGGGGAAGGACCTGGTAATGTCTTCAGCTCATGAATATGTAATCTGCTGAATGCCTATGCAGTGCACTTCTAATTGCCTTTGTTCTTGCTGTGGGAGATTCTCAGAGCATCTTAAGAGTTGTTCTTGTATTCAGTCAATTTTCTGAGTCATTCTTTTGGTTTCATCAAGGTTTAATAGAGGCAAGAATTCTGTTTCCAGTAAGTCCAAACAATCTTACTTTTATGTATATAAGTCTTCCAGCTCTCAAAATAGTCTTCTTAATTTAATTAATTCTTAAAGAGTGCCTTTAAACTTGAGCAGTATTTAAAGAACTTATTGTCCTTTTTTCTTAACAAGAAATTTAGTGAGGTGCCTCTTGACAGATAACTAATTCTGCAATTAATGTAAATACTCTATGCTTCAGCTACTGCTATAGCAGTAACCAACTGCAGCATCATCTGACCTTGCTGTGTTGTACATAAAGCATCTCACCAGTCATGTAGCAAATGCAGCAGGGAGGTTATTTTGTGAATGTCTGTACACAGATGCACAATACTTTCAACTGCACATCTCGAAAAGCTTGTCATTTCAAACGTTTAAGGAATCAACCAAGCTTTACAGCAACAAGAGGAAACATGAGTTGAACAGGAGCAGCTAACATCTTCCAGAGACTGTTTTCCAGTCCCTGGTTTGTTTTTGTTTGAAGTCTTGAAAGTGCTTATAGACAAAATTACTTTCAGTAAGAATAATATATCACTTCTTTTGGCTGATTTAAAGTAGATTTTTTTTCCTACATAAAAAGAAGCCTGATTTTCATCATATGCCTTATGGATCTGATAACACATTCCTACATTCCTCTTTTTCCTAAATTTTCTGAAAGGTTTGTTTTCTTGCAATAAAACTCACATCTGTGCTAAGATATTGCCCTATATGCTTTTTTTTTTTTTTTTTTTTTTTTGTGTGTGTCTTTGCTGAAACACTCTTGTTAGCTGTTGTGTGTTGACCAAATGGTTTCTGGCTTTACAATCTGTCACTAGTATTACATTTACAGCTTGCAATGATGGGCTTCGATTAAATATTTTGCACAAAGCTGCAAGTTCCAATAGCCAAACCTTATATATTTTCCAAAACATGGCAAAAAAGATAAGAGTATTGAGAAGTAAACCAAGATTGAAGTTATAAAAATGGCCTTTAGAGTCTGGATAAATATACACAGAGTTTTATAGCCATGGATGTTATCTCTTCTGATACTGAGGCTTGCCCTTGGGTGACAGAAAGCAGAATCTTTCCTGGATTTCTTTATTTCTTTAAATGAGACTGAAAGTCTCCTTTGGTAAAGCATGTATACAACATGGGCTGATATTCACTGCAAGAAGCATGCTGGATATTTTTAAAATGGCATGTTTTTGATGACTTAGCATATGTTAGGATAGCATACATTAATGGTGCTATAAGCCTTTTCTTTTTTTTTTTTTTTTTTTTTTTTTGTCAGTATGGCTAATAACCCCTTAATTAACGTAGAAACCTCCATACTTTTCTTTTTTTTTTCTTTTACAGGTCTTGCCAGAGGTTTCCACCGTACCCCAAGGTGGAGATCAAGGTCCGCCTCATGCTCGCCAGCCTCGTGGCATGAGAGGAGGTCCCCACAAGCCATAAAGCCTTTCCTTTCTGCCTTTCACACTGCATCAGAGATGATTACAAACACCCACGATGGGCTTTGCTGTGGAGTGCAGACAGCTCTGGTCAAGATTTAAGCCGGGTGCAATCTGCCAGGTGATCAGAGATGGTCAATTGTCACCAGGAGGCCAGAGCTTCTTCTCAGGATGAACGGAGGAGCTTGCTGACATCCCTGGCACAACCACGGCTGGGAGGGAAGGAGAGCAGCACGTTGCCCTGTAGCCTCCTTCTCTGCTGTAGCTTGAGCAGAGCAGATGTCAACCAGCCCGGACTCCTTCCCCCTGCCTTGGCCAAGGCACGGGGGCTTGGCAGGCGTCCAAGGACACAGACAATAGGAGGCTGACTGTCTGCACACCATTTCGCACTCACTTGACATGAATCACTTTCTGCTGCCTGGCTCTTGGAAGCAGCACGGGGCTGTCTGGCACTGGTCCTGCCAGCAGACCGAGGAGCAGGGGAAGGCTGGGCCCTCTCTCTGCTCCTCTCCTGGGCTTCTGCCCATCTCCCAGCAGCTACTTTCTGCTCCTATTTCTCTGTCAAACGGTGATTCTGCAAAGGGGGAAAAAAATAGTTATTGCCCCCCAGATACTCATTACAGAGGACCTCCAGGATGGATTAGCTCTGTGCAGACTGCTTGCAGCCAAAGGCTTCTCTGTCCAGAGTCTGGGGGTCCATTTGGGATGGTCCCACAGGACCTTTCCCTGCTATCTGCCGCTCTCTGGTGGACAGGCTGCTTTTGGGCTGGCTGCCAGACTGTTGAGTGCCTTCTCTTGTGCCTCTTCACCTCCTGACGCAGAAAAGCAGGGAGACATGGCAGCCATGAGTGGTGCTGGAGGATCCCTATCCTTAAAAATAAGAAACAAGACCCCAAAAAGCAGCAGATGAACCCAAGGGCATGGGTTCTTTCTTCTCTACCCCAACCTCCCCATTCTCCCCATCGAGCAGCCAGCAGCAGCATGGATGCTGACAAGGGTGAGGACTCGTTATCCCACCCCAGCAGACTGCCAGTGTCACCTCCCAGGTCCCGCCTCCTCCTATCGGGCCTACATAGGCAGCAGGAGCCATTTAACAAAAGAAAACCTGTTAAATTAAACATTTTCCCAGCCTGTCTGTTATCCTGTTGCAGTGCAGCAGCAGATGCTGGGGGCCATGCAGGGCAGTTTCCAGTGACGCAGAGCCTGGGTATGTCCTAAGCTTTATTTACACCCACCCACCAATCCTCAGATAAGTCCGGCAATCTTTTCTCTCAGGTCTCCTCTGAGCTGCCCTTCCCAGGTACGGAACATGGCTAAAACTTTCAGTCCCATCCAAGATCCAGGCCTAAAAGGAATTGCCACGAACTTCACCCTCCCAAACTGGCTTTACAGGCCAGCTTTGTGTTACCCAAGCTGATGTTCCACTTTCCCTCTTTTCTAGACTACTTTTTTCCTTGTGAATATTTCTTCCAGCTCTCATCTTTCCTGTTGCTTCCCCCTGATCTCTACCCCGTTCTTCCATTTTTTCCCTCCCACGTGGTAACCCATGGAGCTCTGCTGTGGTGTCACCAATCCCTAGGATTAATGTACGTCTCCTGCATCATCTGCCTTCTTACACAACCTGGGAAGACGTTTGCCATTTTTGTACCAGCTTGATATCACTGAGTCATGTTCACTTAGTGGAACAAAATAAACCTTAGATCTTTTTCTGCTGAACTGAAGCCTATCTCACCTGCGCAGTCCATCATCCCTAGGCATATTACTTTCCGGCTGCACCTTCTGAATCTCAACCTTTTATTTTTTTCAGTTCATTTCTCCAGTTTGTCACAGAGGTGTTAGAAGAAGAGTGTCCTTGACAAATCCATGGCCACTGAGACTCTTCTCCTTGGTACCTCCTAGACACCTGTAAATAACATACTCATCTTTCTGTCAGGATTTTTCATGGACTGAAGTTAAACCAGTGGGTCTGTAGTTCCCCATTTCTGCCCATGTTCCCAATATTTTTTAAAAAGTTAGGCATTTTTTGTCCCTTTCCAATCTTCTGAAGTTTCCAGAGATAACCACTAATGACTGAGATTGCCACAACCGGTTCTGCAAGTATCCATGACTTAAATTCACTCGGTTTGGAATAATCTTCCCAGAAGGGTTTTCCTCCTTGCCGGTGTCAGTCAGCAGCTGGCTTATCACCAGGAACAGAAGGGATTATATCCCTTGTAAGCGCTTTATCAGCTTATCTGTGGATGTCCATTATCTGTCTATCACTCTCTGAATCCTCGGGGGTCCTTGCCCTCCATGGTTGTCTTGTAGCACCAAGTTCCACAAGTTAGACCCTTCCTCCCACCTAAATTTCAGTGTTGTCAGAGCCAGATTCTTCTCGCAGCAAATGATGACTGGCATCAGACACAAGGAGCAACAAGGGAAATTTCGACTAGATATGAGAAAAACTTCCACAACAAAGGTAGTTGAAAAGAGCTTGGATGAAGCTCCAATCCTGGAATTGTTCACAGCTCAATTGGATCAGCCCTGAGCTGCCTGACCCCAGTTAGACCTGCTCTCAGCAGGGCTTGGACCCTTCAAAGGTCCCTTCAGCCTGTGGTTTCCCAGTGCAGCTTTTCCTTCAGCACTGGCTGAGGGTCCCACTACATCCCTCCTTTCTGGTGGGTCCTCCTCAAGGGCTGCCAAGAGGAGGGTCATCTCCTTTCACCTCCTCCTGTACTGGCTGTCATGTACGGCACCTAGTGCCAGGGTGCAGCGACGTGCCTTTTGATTCAGAAGCCATCAGTCCACCAGAAATCCCCCACATTCTGGCTGTCCAGTGTAATGATAAGCTGAAATGGGACAGGCACAAAAATATCCTATGAGGATATTAAGGGATAAACCACCATTCTTTTATTTTTCCTCAGCATTTCCCCAGTGAAGCATAACCAAATAAAATCAGAGTAGAATATCAGCAAACGCCCCCCTCCCCCCAAAAAAAAACCCCAACGCTTACTTTCCCACCAGTGAAAGCAGATCTGCGAAAATCTATGTTTAGACAAGGGGGAAAAACTTGGAAGGAAAAACATCAAAACCTTCTTCCCTGAGACCCACCTGTGGTCTCCACGGGACACGCTGCTCCCTGCTTCCACCGTAGACTGCGGCTGCCATGGGTGCCCGCATTAACGCCTTTGTGCAGGCAGGAGCGTGTCTGCAGCTGAACCCTTTCCACTGCTCTGGTGACATGTTTATAAAACAACTGGGTTTACCCTTGCCTGAGACTCTTTTTGGTTTAGGAACAGGTGGTCACACAGGCTTCACCTCTAGGGACAGGAAAAAAGGAGAAAAGAAGGAAGAGGATCTGGGTAAGTTTGGGCAGAAAATGGCTTCTCCAGTCTCTAAAGCTGGTTAAAATTTAAAGGTCATCCCATTCTGAACCTGAGATTACTGATAAGCTTGTCCTTTCCAGAACACTCAGTTGTTGGGGTCTCTGGGGGTAGGTGAGGGACCAAGACTCAAATCTGTGCTCTTGATCGACTTGCCCGTCACAGCATCCGTGTCATCGGGGTGGTTTGAGCACCAGGCGCTCAATAGCCCTGGATAATCTCCTGCTCTTCTGAGGTCTCCTTCCCCTTGTAGGAGGGCTTAACCATATAACCTTCTTGTCCAGGCTAAACCATCTTATCAGGGTCAGATGTTCTTCAGGAAGGTTTGGTTTTTGAAAAGTTAGCTTTGCTCTAAAAAAAAAAAAAAAAGGAGGTGGGGGGAGGGTTTCAGAGAGAAAGTGAGAGAGAAAAGAAAAACCTATTCTATTAAAAACTCCAGTCCGGCTGTCGCTGCTGGAAAGGGATCTTACACAATGGAACCTGCTTTCTCCTGAAGTGAACTGCTTTCAGCTTGCTCGACAATAGATCAAAACCCGAGTAAGAAGCGATTTCTAAGTATCTGAGTATCTTAATGGGAAATTCTCCAGCAATTGCTCATCTACTTTTATCTGCAATTAGATATTAACATTCCAGATCAGAGTATTTTCCAGGTGTAAATGTGAAACGGTGCAAGGTCTTGTCATCTAGTTTTGCAGTTCCATCCCCCCATTCTCTTTTTTTCCCCCCTTATCAGCATGATCAGGGACCTGACTAGGAACACGAGGCAGAGAAATGCCCAGTAAGGGCTGCGAAGCGAGATAGCAAGAGAAGCTTTGCACTCCAGCGCGACTTGCCTGGCCTCTTATTGACAGAGCCTCCAAGATGCTCAAAGATAGCCTTGCTGCATGTTACATTACCTTCAGATTTATTTCGGTGCCACAGAAAAGTGAGGGGGGTGAGGGCAGAGGGAGGGACGACTGAAAATGTTGCTGTGGGTAGAGCGATTATAACCAGAATTTCTTTTTAATGCAAAAATCTTTAGCCCGACAAAGGATCCATCTCTGGGAGAGGTTTTTTCACCATCGAATACCCCACCCCTTTGCATCAGAGCATTGCAAAATGTACTTGGAAGAGCAGCGAGTTCGTTTTAACCGATAGCATTCAGCGCTTTTTACTGTGCTATTCATCCATATGACAAAGCTGAGAGGGGAGCCCATACTTCTTCCTGACTTTTTATTGCTTTTCAGCCCAGTGGGAACCAGCCAACATGAAAAAAAAAATTGGTTTAACCGCAAAATATGTTTAAGCTTCTTGCTTTTTTTTTTTTTTTTTTTTTTTTTTGGCATGTCAGGAAAAAGGTGGAGGGGGAGGTAAATACCCAAGGCAAAATAGTCCCAAAATTAAGTCAAAACCCAGCCAAAATGTTAGTGCACGTGAGCCTGATCCTACACGTAAAGGCTGAGGTTTGAAGAGGAAGGTTGGTGACAGCCTTCAAATGCTGGGACCACCGTGGCATCTGACAAGAGAGAAGACAGACTCATTTTGAGGTGACTAAATAGAAGCTGCAAGGAAAGACCATGGTCTGCAAGTAGGGTTAAGGCTTTCCGGGCAGAAAATTCTGGGACTAGTGCTCGCTCTGGGAAGTGACAGCGCGTGCTGGGTCCTCCAGGGTTTTCCATCTGGATCTTCTGAGCAGCCTGGTGTTCTGGGCTGCACTGCCTGCAGCCTTGCTCTTGCTCGACGGGACTCTTTCTCAACTCCAAGAAGTGATTATTTTAAGCTATATTTAAACTTCTGATTTTTCTGAATTAAAAAACATAAAGAACCCTCTGCTTAGAAAAGCTATTGCTCATGCATATATCACACCCGAAAGGGAAAGTTTAAGAAATAAAAGTAAACCAGCATTTGCACGATCCCAGTTGTTTCCTTTTTTTGTTGATTTCAAACTAAACCTGCAGATTGACCCATAACATAAACATTTAATTAACTCTTTGAAAAATTTTACATTTTTATCAAATAATTAAAAAAAAAAATGCTTTTGATTTGGGAATACTGTTGTGTGAAGAACATGGAGGTTTTCAACTGCTCCCAATCAGAACAACATCAAAAGTTTTGCATGACTGCAAAGTCCTTTCTTTGTGCCCCTCTGCCCCTGCCTGCCACCACCTCCAAAAACCCAGCTTTAATGGTGACCACCAGGCACTGAAATCTGCCCCTAAAAGAGATCAACAGAGGCTTTCACAGCAAGCACCTGCTCCCAGGTGCAAACAACACAACTCCCCACCAGCTCTACACTCTGCTACAGAGTCTTTTAAGAGTTTATTTTCTCCTAACCTCTCCTGATAAAGTGATTCTCTCCAGCTGAGCCCAGCCTGGCTTCTGCAAGACAAACATATTAACTGTTTCCTCACCGAGGACCTGGACAGGGCCTTCTGGTGTGTGGGTCAGGGTTTGCTGACATGCGTGGGCCTGGTACTGCATTTGCTTCGATGGACTCATGACACTTTGCACTGAAACCCAGCAAAAGATGAAGCTTCTGCCACCTCCAGCTCCTGTGATTTGCAAATTATTGTAAGGCAGGCTAAGGGTGGTAAGATAGAGGATAGAAGTAACTACAAATGCAGATGCAGAGAGAACAGAACACCTAGAAAGAAAATTGGGTGCCTTTAAAATACAGCAAAGGCTTTATCTGAAAACACAGCTTAACAATTAGCCACACTTACGCGGTGTACAAAATGCTGGTGCTGTGCCTCAGCCTGAAAGCCTCACCCATGCTGGGCAGTGAAACAGTCTGTCTGTACCCCGGTGTCACAAAGGCTTTGTATTTGATGACAGGGCAGGTGTAAGTGGGGCATTAGGGCACCTTGGTCCTCAGCAAAGGTTAGTTGTCTTCCTCATAGACTTCCTCACTGGCTTCCACACCCCTGTTGAAAGTCCTCCTCCTCCAGCAGCATGGATGCCCCAGCTGGATGGTTTAAAACCAGCCCAGATCAATCCACCACAGCTGTTGTCCTGCCTCTGGGCTGCAGCAGGGGCCTGGATGTATCTATCAGCATGCTGGACTGATGGCACAGACTGGGCTTCTCCATGGGCACTTTCCTCTGGTTAGCTGGTTGCTCTTGTCTCTGGATACTGAATATCAGGCAGACAACAACTGCGGAGCACCTGCTGCTCCATGAAGGTGTCGGGGTTTAACGTAGCAAAGGAAGGTCTGTCGGCACCACACAGATTCCTCCTTCCTTGGGAGGTGGATGGACCAGTGTCTTGTGTGTTGAGTCAGCAGCAAAGAAATACTCACCCAGTTTAAAGCAAGACCTCTCTGTACTGATCTGATAGACTTGCACAAAGCATGCTAGCTAGTGAGAAGTCAGGTGGGCCCTGGCAGAGAAAAAGGATGAATGTCTTTAGCTGAGAATATTGGAGGGGCTGGGCAGGGGAGCAGATGGTCTGGTCCAGCCTGGCAGTCTGTGAACCAACTCTAGTGCAAAGTCTCACTTTCTGAGTTCCTTTATTTGGCAAAACTTCAGGTTATCATTCCCTGGAGCTGTCTGCAGAAGTGCTATAGGATTTAATGTGAATGCAGTTGATAGGGTTTTATAGAAAATTAACAGAGTTTATTGAAATCTCATTCTAAAGTCCATAGAGAGCAACAGCAGGGAGTGATTTTCTAACAGTCCCAAGGAGAATTATAGACTTCTTGAAGGCTCTTAGTCCCGAGACCTCCCATCCTGCAGCCTCTTTTCCCTGAGCCTTCCTCCCCCTGAAGAGACCTCAAAACAAGAGGTCATTTCCCCAAAAGCTGTTTCAGTTCAGCTGCAGTAATGAGACATTTTCTGGCTTCATTAGACATGCACAGCTGAAGGTGAGGAGAGAAGAGATGCTCTACACGTTACTTGCAGGCTCCTGCAGTGGTCTTATACTTAGAGACTTACAGAAAGTTTTCATCCTGATTCAGGAAAGCAAAAAATTCATGCTGAGCAGTTTCAACCAGGAAGTATTTTTTAAATTATTTTTCTTTCTTAGGTCAATGGTCCTCTGTGAGTTGACCTGAGTGCCCTTGAGCTGGAGCTCCTGTTCCCTGTGACCCACAGGAGGACTTCAAATATCCCACTTGTGGATGAGTCACCCTGTGAAGTTATCTCTGGAGGCCCTGAAGGTGACTGCTGAAGGAATTTGGGAGTTCCCATCAAAGGATGGTCTGTTTTTTGCAAAATCCCATCAGCATTTTCCATTGAATTTTTTAAAAAAATTTTTCCCCTCAAGGCTCCCAACCACCTTTTTGATGCCACACTGGGTGGGTGGGTGTCCAGCCTCCCCAGCCATTCCTGCCCCCACCATGAGCAGGGCTTAGGCTGGGAGCCAACTATTTCCTAAGATTCGGTTCCTTTCCCTTGGCAGTCTTTGGTAAGACAAGTTATATGGCAACTGATGCCCAATACAAAGTGCTAAAAAATTGTCCTGTGGAGTAAAAGGAAGAACAAGACAGCAAGTGTAGAAAAACATTTGGAAACAGCCTTGACACTGAAACCATTTTGAATAATCAAAGAAGTTGTTTTGGAGAAAGACAGGTTATTTCCAAAAGATAACTTTTAAATGGCACGGTGTCCCTTCAGCCATGCTGCTGCCTTCCATTAGCAGCCAGGAGGGTTAGGAGAACTCATTCAAGGTCTGCAGCTGAGAGGGAATTATTGATTTGTTTATTTTTTTACGAATGATCATCAAAAAGCATTTGCTTCTTGTTAAACCACCACTGTGGCAGCAGTGTTTGTGGAGAGGGGGAGCTGTGGTAGTGCCAGTCGTGGACAGGACTGTTCTGTTTCCCATTCCAGAATTGCATAAACCCAATTACAGATGTTACCCTTGATGCACGTATGGAGGAAAGGGCTACCCTGCGTTTCAGTGATGCTGAGTGACTGGGCCTTTTGCTGACAGCCACAAACATCGCCTTCTGTCCAACATTGCTAAAAAACAAGCCACAGTACAAGCGACATCATCCCGGGGTACTTTTTCTCTGGGCGGGGAATACCAACATTCCCTTCCCCAGTTTGGAGAACAACAGCGAATGAAGAGTAAATCGTTCCGAGATGATCTATTTTGGCTCAGAAACCTGCTCAGAAACTTTCTTCCTAATGTCTTTTCCCCGATGCAGGCAGCACTCTTCTAGCCTGCTTCTAATGACCAGCATTAGTTTGCATTAGATGGATTTGCGATGATTTCTTTCTGCCTGGCTGCTAAGCCTGCAAGCAATTCAAATTAAGTTCGGCTCCCCGTGTCCCATCTGGCAATGGCAGCTCCCCCATTTATGTTTGCTGCCTTCTCAGCTGTTCTCCCTTTCTCACATCCTACGGTGGTTTGATCTGTCTGGATTTTGCAGCCCCACAGTGCTCGGCAGACACCTGCTGGGGCTCACTGCATCCAGCCCCAGCCATCCCAAACAACTTGCTCTCGGGTGCAAGATGGGCACTACTGGGAGAGGGCCAGTGGGGGGAAGGAGGCTGGTGGGACTGGAGAGGTTCCCTGAGATGGGAGCTGAAGCCCAAACCTTGGCTTCCATCCTCGCTGTCCCCTCTGGCACCTCGTTCATGGTATCACATGACAGAAGGAAAGGGAAGCCGGCGGGCTTTGGGAGCGTGGCAGGCTACGGGGAGGTCTGCCATTCCCCTGGCCAGCACAGCGTCACAGCACCCTTACAGGGTGATGGAAGGTGGAGCCTTCTCTTTAGCTTTGTAGAAAGAAAATACGATAAATAAGGCGAGTCAGAAACTCCTTCCCCTCTCTGCCCTCAGCTCCCACCTGCGGGGGACGTTGTTGGAGGTGCAGGGAACCTTTTTGGGATGCCAAAACAGAGGGACAGAAACACAGCAGGGAAAAAATGCAGTTTATCACGTTTACCAAGTGGCTGACTCACATGTTACAATCCTAACTTAGGAACAGCCTGCTCTATTCCAAACACATTCGCTAATAAGAGACAACAGGAGGGTTCATCATGACCATCCACCAAGGTATCCTGTCACCACAAGGATCTTAAAATGTGTCAGATAATGCATATTTCAAACCACCCTATCTTTCTCTGCCAGTGGAGACAAGGCCAGAGGGTCTGGGAGAGAAACGGCATCAGTTTTGTGTTCTTCTCAGTGCTTCTTTGGAAATGTTTGGTTTCTGCACCCTTGAAGTGACTCTCACTTGTTGTCGGCTACGTATGATGTCTGAGGACAGCATGGATGGCTGTAAAGACGTGTCACATTACAGCAGTAGTGATTCTTCTTTCTTCCCATTCCCCCTCCTCATCCTCAGCACTGGGCTAATGACACCGCCAGGTACCAAGCAACAGAGAATTGAGCCTGTTGTTTTTACAGTGAAAATGAATGAAAAGTGCCTGCTGGGTCACATAAACCTGTCAAAAGAACAACCAGGGCTTCCTGTGAGAGGGATAATAGTTAAGAAACCTGAAATTCTGAGAAAAAGGGATTATGAATCATCAGTAATATTTACAGTGCAAGTCCCTATTCCCTATATTTCTAGTTGTTTCTTTCTCCTTTCCAGGGCAATTATTTCCAGGAGCAGAGGAGCAGAGCCCTGAGTGCATCCCCCTGGCAGGTAAACAAGCCAAACCCCAAATGTGGGTCTGACAGAGCTCAGGGACATCTTGCACCCCTGGCCCTGCCACCCCCTCCAAACAAGGTGGGTGACAGCAAACAGGGTGTCTCTTGAGGGGTGGGCAGGGTGTCCCCCCATGCTCTGCAGTGAAGGTGTATGCTCATGGCTTAGCAATGCATCCTACATCAAGTCATGCGGGTGTATGAAGCGAGCAGAACATCTGGGCAGCTGTGCTCAAGCAGTGCAAGCCTAAATGATATTTAAGCTTTGTATTAGGGAGTTATTAGGCCTCAGGTGGTGCACAGACCTACTGGGTCTGTTGCATATGGGGTTAAAGGCTGGCTGAGCACTTGTAGCCATGCACAGGCAGCCCAAAGCAAAGCACTCCCCTTTATGATGCTCATTAGCACTTCTCCCTTGGAGGGATCCTTGCAAAGACGGGGCTGTGTAACTGCCCAGGGAGAGCAGCAGGTCCCTGGATGGGAGGGGACCCTGATGTGGGGAAGGGAATATGCAAAGAGGGGGGGGAAAGTAAAGAGTCGTTTTTGCTGGGCAGGTGCCAAGTGAAAATGTAAGAGCAGATCAAACACACCTGGGTTAATGAGAGTACCGTTCCCCAGGCCTCACCAAAGTGAGGAGAGCAGGAACAGGCTGGACGGCAGGCGCTGAATGATATTCTGTAATTAACTGGCAAATAGAATATGATATTTGGTGTAATTGCTCGGAATGATGTCTCGCAGCCCCGATACATGCATTACTTGCTGAGTGCTGCATCCCAGCTGCCACAGCAACTTTGCTTCCCTTTGTTTCCCCTTGCCTGTCATTTCTAATCACATCGTTCCCAAATTTGATTGCATCATCTCTGAGCTTTAGTTGCTAGGGTAACACCACAAAGTCATTATATGCATGAGACGAATACGTTACCCCCTTGCACGACCAGTTATTTGACCATCTCTTTGTGACCCCCAACTCAGATTCCTTTGTCTGTCCCTTCTCAACCAGATCCCATGACATAAAAACTAGTGAGAGGCTCATCACTGATTTCCGTGGAAGCTGGAGTCATACAGGGAACTGTCATTCAAAGGTTAGAGAAAAAGACCCTAACGAATTGAGTAACCCAACATTAGAAGTGGGGCCACCATCAAAACCACGCTGCTTTTTAAAGCACAGGGCTGGAGCGATGACGATTGCACAAAGTACCTATTGCAGACCTTGCCATGGCTGTTCCCTTGCATAAACTCGTGGTCTGTGTGGGATTTGTGTAAGCAAGGGGAATATATATGCATTTATGAGCCCCGCAGTCTGGCTCAGCTGCGTCCAGGTGTGCATTTGCAGACCGCTGTGTCTCTGCAGCAGCGTGAACCTGTAGCATTTGGGCAGGCAATGGCACAAATGGCCTAACACAACTGTCCTGGCAAAAGTGACAACAGTGATGAAGTCAGCATGGGAAAGGCTTCAACAGGGGCTACCAGAGCGTGCAGCCAGTGCTGGTGCAGTGTGTGTGTGTACTGGTTGGCAGAGCAACCTCCAGCTCCAGCCATACCCTCTTCTTCGCCATTGATCCCTGGGCTAGGAAGATTCAACTGGATTTGTGCATGCCACAGCCAAAAGTTTGCTCTGGGTGTGTAAAGGAGCCTCTGGGCAGTGAAAGCCCACAGCTGGGAGGTCTGCAGGGGCCACAGTGTCCTGATAGAGCTGGGCTGGCCCCTCACGAAGTCCTGGGTGCTGCAGGGTTTAGCATCACCCCCCACCCCAACATTTCAAACACCTGCCTTTCCAGCGCAGGCTGAAGCCTCACTCCTCAGCACTTCCAGTGCATCAGCACACCGCTCTCCACCCACCCCAGCCCATCTGCAGGCTGCCTTCGGGCTCTCCAGGGCCGAGGCTGCAGCAAGGGTCATCCTTGCGGCATCGCCAGCTTTTCTCTTTTCCACCCCACCAGCCCCCCAGTGCCTGCTGGAGCCAGGACGGGTATGCTCCCAGCCCCCAATAGTGCAAGGCAGAGAGATGAAAGATATTGTTTTTCAGGTGGAATAGCTTCCAAAACGGTACATTTGCAGTCAAAGTGCTGTTTGGAATGCATATGAACCACTGCCTGCAGCAATGAGAAACAAAGCCATTAAAGTTTAGATAGCAGTGTTTTTATTTTTAACCAAATGACTCAGTCTCCCCTCTAGCTCTGAGCAGGAGACAGGGAGAGAGCTGGGCATCAGAGTTCAGAAAGCCTTAACCCCACCGGGATCCTGCTGCGGGGAAAGTTCAAGCAGCCTGCTCAGTTTAATTGTGCCTAGGAAAGGTGTTTAAACCGATGTTGCTGCTTTGATAGTGTCTTGGTTGGGTGGAAATTTTGTTTGTTTCCCTGGATTTTAATTTCAACAACAACAACAACAAAAAATAATTCAGGACACTTACTGCATCTCCCTTTCCTCCCCGCATCCAGGAGGCCTCATGTTGCTTTTTCTTTTCTGCAGCTCTGCCTGGGGGAGGTTGAAGGCCAACCTGTCCCAGTCTGGAAGGTGGGTTTGGGATACTGCAGATTTTCCTTCAAGCTCCCCTGTTAATAAAAAACGGCTGAGGGAAGAGGACGACCCCGGGAACGAGCCTGATGTGTGTGCTGAGTGTACGTGGTGTCTGTGTGTATGCACATGGGTGTACTCCCTGCCAGCTCCAGGCAAGGTTGCAGCCTTCTTATTATGCACGTCCAGCGCCCAGGCATGAACTGCATTTCAACAAGACACCTACCTGCTTCTGCACCATGGCCCAGACTATTCCTCTAGCAATTTCTCTCTCCATCCCAGCCTGTTTCCAAGGTTCCTATCCCTGTTGCACCTATAAGATGGTGTATCCAGCTGTTAAAAAATGCTTGCGCTCTTGCCGTCACCCTGGGCTGCTTCTCAGAGAGCGCAGAAGGCTCAGCGCTCCAGCCCCAGCCACTTGAGCACATGCTTAATTTAAAGCTGAGGCCCTTGCGCTGAATCAGGCAGCTTGGCCACTTGCAGGAAAAAAACTCAAATACATGGAAAATTACAAAATTACATTTCTACCTCTATTTATTGGTTTTCCAAGCCATATGGAAATTTATGTAAATATACAAATGAGAAACAGGCCCTGGAGCTCTGGTGAGTTCGCCAATGTGCCACTAGCGCTCAAAATGTTGGCCATTGTTGACGCTTTAGGAGAACAGAGTGAGAGAAATGAATTCTGGCTCCAAGAGTTGTCCAGAGACATGGCTTCAGTTTTGTTTGTGGGTTTTTTTTAATACAATGCCTACTGTTCTCATGAAAAAACATCCCAGACTCCCCCAGCTGCTCCAGTGAGAGCTGGCTGTGCAGCCTGATCCCAATCAGGCTTGGAAAACCAGGGCTCATCGCATGCGTTTGGCTATGAAGCAAACTCTTTTGCAAGCAAATTACCTTTACCAAATTTTTCAGATGAAGGCTGTAGATTTGCAGACAAGCTGTGCAGAGGCAGGTTGAATCTCACAGTATCCTGAGGAATGTGTCCATTTTGAGCAGCTGATGGACACCTGGGACTCTTTCACTCCCCACAAGTATAAGATTTAATCCCATATGCGCTTCTCAAATCGTACCGACACTTTTCTGAAAGCAGAGGTGGTAGCAGGAGGCAGAAGGGAAAGCTTACCAACCCATACATATTATAGCCATCCCTACGGGTTCTTTTAACTTGTGATGTAACCTGTTCCTTTTTGGATCCCACATCTTGGGAAGTAGGAAACATCACTGTCAGCTAGGTACCATTATCTGAGCTGGGTGGAGATGGACTGGACCAAAGTTTCACATCCAGAGTGTGAGCTTTTGTGGGTTTTATACATATATATGTGTTTGTCTGTATATATAAAATATATGTGTAAGTGGGTATGTATGTGTCTAATTTATTTATATCCACTTAGTTTTAAAAAGTGCTCCACTTAGAGAGTCACATCTTAATTTCATGTCGCATGTTTTGCTAAGATTCAGCAGTCTTTTTTGTGGGATGGTGATACATTTTATTTTTGTTATTATTTCTTGACAGAGCTTTGGGAGGACAACTGGGATCTGCAGAAGACAGGGAGAAACCTGTACAAAGTTTTCCTGGGGAAAAAAAAAATGCTGCTCCTGTGAATTAAAGCTGGAAAAAACCCTCCCAGCTATGCAATTTCCTAGCTTGTTATTAATTATTGGAAGTTCAAGCATTTTCAGCATAAACATTACCATTTGTGCTTTGAACATGCATAATGCTTTATATGTGCTAAATGTTGTTACTATTTCAAAAGATTTATGTCTTGAGTAAATTATGATTTGGATAATTGCGTTCAGTCTACCAAAATCCATCCTGCAGCTTCACTGGAGTGTGGCATCCACCTTCGCTCCCTGGCCCGCGCCGCTTTGGTGTGCTGCGATGTGTGATTGAACATCTGCTCCCTGTCCCCGGCGGGAGCAGGGATGCGTTTCAGTGGAAGGGTCCAGGGCTGGTGAGGTAATGCCACTCGATAGAGGTCTGCTCGCAGCAGGAAAAGGCAAGAGTGTCAAGGCCATAGTTGATGGAGTAGCTGGAAAAAATTTATTTTTCCACGGCACTGACTGCTTTGGAAGTTCAAGAATAGTTTTGTGTTGAGCTAGGCAAGAGTTTCAAAAGAAGCCCCAAAGTTTGTGGGCCTGACATCTGGCTCCTTGGCAGCCTCTGTCATGCCTGGACTGGACAGCAAACACACCCTCAGGTTAGTCATTGCTCTCTGGGAAGATAAGGGGAATCTTCACGCTGGGGTGCAGACTGGGCTGTGAAGCTGCACAATGGTGGTGGCTTCACATGATGTGCTAAACAGAAGCTGAAGTTAACAGGGGAACTGAGACTCCTCATGGTGTTTCTTTTCAAGATACCCATCCCTGCCCATTAAAGTCAGCACTTTGCAGTATAACGTAGATATATCCAAGCTGGTGATGGTTTGCTGGCCCAGACGTTGGCTGGACTCTGGTCCAAGCCTCTCCTGTGTTTCAGTGGTGAAGCTCTGTAACGCTGGGGTGGTTAGCAGTTCCTGGTTACGTCGGCACGTCGGCACTGTAGGTGCACTCCAAGGTGTGCTGTCCACTCAGGGTGGCACTGGTGGGAAATGAGCACAAGGCCTTGTGACAGGGGTCCAAAATAGTTCCCTCAACAAGAAGGAGGTAGGTGTGGACCATATCAAGCTCCGAGGCTGGGAAGGCCGAGTTGTTTTGTGGGAACAGGGCCCTTAACCCTTAAAACATTTTGAGCTGCATCTGTAAAGTTACTTTTCACTTGTTTTAGGCTTCTTTCCCTCTGCAATGGGCACTGTCTCTGACAAAGTGATGAGCGCCTTCCAGGATGTCTGAAGGATCACCTGAAGTGCCAGCAAAAATGGTGCAGTTGGTGTAAAAACAGACAGAAAAGCTTCCATCAAGAAAGATTTCTTTCTCCAGGGTTATTTCACTTGCGGTATGAGTGGAAACAGCAAGTTCCCACTTCAATCAACAGCTCTTGGGAGGGGTGTGGTGTTCAGCAAATGCTGAGGCACCTTCAGCTTCCCCAGTAATTTCAGCAGAAACAATGGGTGTTGCTCAGCACGGTGCTGCACCCCCTGAGCTCTCCTCAACAGGGACATTAAAGGAAGGAGAACAACGGGTTTGTCCTTTAATTCTGAGTAGGCTGTGAGCAGAAGCAGGCAAATGGAATTTGATTTTTTTTTTTCATTTATTTTTACCATAATCACTTGGGTCCAGAGCTGGAGCTCTAAGAGGAGAATCATGATTCTACTGAAAAAAGCAAGAGAATGGGCCTTCAAGGACTCTCCAGTGGGACAGGACAAACATGAGTCACCAGTCAGAGTAGTGAATAGGAATAATAACATACTTTTGACTAGCATTTGCTAGCATGAATGCAAACTAGAACTAATCTGACAAATCCAGGAGTCATCAGGCCTCCTGTGCTCCAGTTCATCACCAGTATGCCTAACTCGGTAGCTCTGCTGTGGCACATTCCTTGCTCATGTGCAGAGCATGTATAGATCAGTATGTCCTGTATATATTTGGCTTACCAGGCAGGACTTTTTCACAGAGCTAATTCCTTTACAAACAATGGGCATTTTTGCAGGTTCCATCGCCTTTTGGCTTGGTGTGATAGGCACTTAGAATCGGGCTGTCGCTATGTGGAAGCAGTGGCCACGCTGCATTGCACCAAGCATCTGGACAGCACAGATCTGACAGGGGTGACATGTCCAGAGGTGCAGGACTCACTGCACCGGTGCTGTGGAGGTGATCTTTGCATTTGGACTTCTGTTGTCACTACTCCAAGCGAGTGACTAGACAGGAAAACGAAGTCCTCAAATTCACCTCAGATCAAATTCTAAGGTGGAGAAAGAAGACACATCTTACCATTCCCAAAATATATGGTAGCCCTAGAATGAGCCTGTCTTGGGGTACAGATTATCTGGCACACCACTGTATTGATGGATGCTGTTGAAAACCTGTGGAACCAGGAATAAAAAAAGTAAATATGGGTAACAGAACCACAAAGAAACATCCTCTGCTGCGAGCTGGCTTGTTAGTCACTGGAACTGTTTTTCCTGGTAAGTTCAGCAGTTTTTCAGAGTAGGAAACGTGACCTCACTATATACACAGAAATTTGCTATTTTATACCTTACTGCCAGCATGGATCTTAATCAACCAGAAAAACTCAAAATGACAAACAAACAAGAGACAGCTTTGCTATCTGAGGTTCATTAGCTCCTAGCGACCTCTTAAATCTGCAAGAAATCAAAGAGAAATGTTCAGAAAACGGGAGGGCTTTCAAGTCATTTTGCCAGTAATTTCCACCTATTCCCCAGTTTCCCCTCAATAATGAATGGCATTTCTTGATTGTTTTCCCAAGGTTTGCATTTATCTGAGCAAATGTAGACTGGAGCTTTGACCCACAACATATAGCGGATGGGAGGTGGAGTCTCCCTGGAAGAATGGCACATACTCTGTGTCTTGCAAGGTTATTTGAAGCTGACTCATAAGGGCATTGTCATCCTCATCTGGGAGGCTGGAAATGTGAGCAAAGGGCAGTCTATTTCATGCTTGGCACAAACACACACCAGGAAGCCATCAGCACTGTGTGTTGCAGAGGGTTAGATGTAGGAACTAATAGCCAGCACAGACATGGGCTCTGGGATGCATCCAACACTGGGAAAGGAAAGACAGATAAAAGCTGAATGCGGATGACACATTCTTTTGGGTGCTTACACCCTGCCCCTGGGCTATGGGAACCAGCCAGCAGAAAGCAGTGGCTAAGAGCATCACCTCATGGATACAGACAGGCCAGTCATCAGGTCACTTCTCCGTGGCAGGCTCAGCACCAGCCCCTCAGCCGGTGTGAGCAGACCTCACTTTTGGTCTACCTGAGGCTGTCCCTCTGCACCTTTACCTGGAGTTTTCTTTCCTGGGTGACTTTGAAATGTTTGGTTTCCTTGCCTATATGGAACAGAGGCAGCAAATGGATCCCTTCATGCAGCAGAGCATCTGTCTTCTCATCAGTCCTCTTCAGCATGAGATCTAGCCACATTCTCCAGGTAGAATGATGACAAGGACACCATTTCTGGAGTGCAAAAAGAAGGGCTGTTTTAGCTACAGGTAAAACCATTTGAGGCCATCTTGTGTCTTCTCAGAAAGTTCTGTTCTATTGGGACCACAGCTGAGGAACTACTGATTGTGGATGGAGAACAGAGAAAGGCTGACAAAGCATCAGCAAGAGATAAAACATTCAGAATAGGCAAAGTAAAGGGGCCCTGAGGGCATCTCTGGAAGACGTTTTCTGTGGTTTACTGACTTGTTTTGATGGGGAAAAAAAAGATTTTTCAAAGACGAGTTACAAGATGTCACACGTGTATTTACAAGATTGTAGTCCTCCCTGACAACCTCTACGAACTCCCTCTATTGAAGAAAGAAGTTGAAGAAATTCTAAGAAGAGAAAGGAAGCTAAAAGATGAAAGCATAGGCTAGAGAATGGAAACTGCCTTTCGTCTTGCCAAAAGGGAGCTTGCAGTGGGACCTGTCCTTTCAGCCTGAACTTAGCCCCTACTGACATCACTGGGAGTTACTGGGACCCAGCAGGACTGGAACCAGTTTCACCCAGGCACTGAGGTCCACGGGCAGCATGGAGGAAGAGGAGTCCAGGGCTGAAGAGCAATGAAGCTAGAAAAGGTCTGCGTTGCATAGGAGCAGCTGAGAAGGATAATTTGCCATCTGTGCTAAGTGGTTTCACCCTAGTGCTGTCGGTCACACCAGAATGCAGAATCGCAGAGAGACCTCATATTTATTGTGGGGAGGGGTGGAGAGGGAAAGGAGAGGGAGAAACCATCTGTGGAAAGGAATCAGGCCAGTATGTAGCTTCGGAGAGTCACATCTAGAGGAGGCTTAGCTAGAAAGCACCTGGCCTGTATCTGGCACCTGTGAGACCATGCACCAGTGATGCTGAGAGCAGCTGTGGAAAGCACATGGCTCAGGCTGTGAAGGGACAGCGTGTACAGGTGGTTGGTGTTGAGGATTTGGGAAGGAGGAGGCATGCTGACTGCACCTTGCTTCTGTAGCTGGACCATTCGGGTTGTCAGTGTGGGGCTTGCCAACACCGTACCTTCCCTGCTGCTATGTGGAATGAGCTACCAGTGCAAAAACAGGAGGAGAAGGCTTTGGGGGTCTCGGAGAAGAGGGTAAATTTGCTGAAAGGTGTGTATGAGCTGGAAAGGAAAAGGAATATACTCTAAAGTTGCCTGTAAATTCATATGGGAAGCCCTAATGGTTTTAAATTTTTAGGTCCACCATTCAGTGCCTCTCTTTGTTAGCCTCCCAGCCTGGACGACCAGTGAGCAGAGGATCTTCTGAGCAGAGATTAATGCTCTGCAGTGTTGGGGCAGAACCCTTGACAGGATAAGCCACGCTTTTCTCCCAGCTTTCTGACAGTACTGCAGTCCTGTAACAAACCAAAGGGGAAACTAAGAAGTGTTGATAGGCTTCTTTTCTCCTGGACTGTTAATTCAAATCTGGCTCTAGGCCATTAGTGTTTTCACACTATTACCTTCTAATGGCTTCTTGCTCTTGGCTCAGCTCTTACTTGGTAAGTCACAGCTGTGTGCATTGTTAGCTATAGCCTCCCAGTTAGCCTCTTGCTGGGAATCTCAGTCAAGATTATGACTTGTGTCCGTGTTATGAAAATAAGCCGTGTGTAGCAGCTGCTGTCAAATACTGCTCCTTCCAGCGCTCACTCAACAGGTGTTATGAGCTGTTTTCCTACCGCCATGGATGGGCTCAGCTGTTTCAACAGAAGGTGCACTTGTAATCCATACCCCCTTGCTGCGCTGTCTGGGTCACATGGAGCTGCTGCTGAACCCGTGACAGCTTTTGCTGAGGGAGATGCATCTTTCAGCTCAGATGCTGGAGGTCTGCAATACATGGGTGCTCCACCCAGAGCTGCAGCTTTGGCTCTGGATTTCACGCCCTGCTAAAGCAGATGAAGTACCTGGCAGCCTGCTGTGAAGGGCTGAATGTGGCTGCCCACGCTCTCTGGTCAGATACAGCAGTGTTGCTGAGAAAGACGTCATGACAAAGCTCCATTAGGTACCTGTTATAAAGTTTGACTCCGTTCCATAGTGCAGGAATAGAAGACTTAATACTCTCCAGTCCTTGATTTTTCCACCTCTGACCATCGAGACTGGATTATTTTCTTCCCACGTTTATACTCCAAACAGGTATGGATGCAAGGAAATCCCATGGCCTCTTATACCAGAGGTCAGACTAGGTTGATCCTTTGACCTTAGGATCTGTGTTTCAACAAGAACACATCTCATAGAGCTAGGTAGGGCAGCATGGCCCAACCATTTCTAGGAGCAGCTACATGAGAAAGGGTAAGCATCAATGTCTATACAGCGTACAGTGGGATTCAGGCATGCCTATAGGACAGGTGGATTAGAACTCAGCCCTGCTGTCTCTTCCCTATGCTTAGTCCAAAGATAACACGGGAGATTTCAGTGCACGGGTCCAGCAGACTGGAGGGAACTGAATTTAAACTTCAAAAACTAAATTGGAAAAAAAAAAAAAAAAGCCTCCAAGAGTTCCATGGAAAATCAATTACCCAGCATGTGAAAGTGATGCTGAGAACACTGCTCCACAAAAAGAGCAAAATTCCCAGCAATTTTAATCTATTCTTCCTGCAATTTCCCTCCCATCCCTTGTGATGTTTTAAGAGAGGGATGACTTTTTTTCTCTAGTTTTAGATATGCTACTTGGGGCTGGAGAGTGGAGAGAGCGAGAGAAAAGACTGTTCCAAAAAATGTAATTAAGGTGATATTACTATGTGAATTACATATCACATTTTGTTTAGACCCATTGTTGTCTGGAATGGCTCTGAAATTGAATTGTACTGCAGATTCCTAACCAATTTTACCCACACTCACTCACTGTCAGGGATTCCATTAGACCTGGGGAAGAGGAAAGTATGGATAGAGGAGGGGATCCAGCTGGGGAGGAAGGGCTCTGGAAATAATTTCTTCCCATGCAGAAGCTTTCATCAGGCAAACAAAGAACCCACATTAAAAATTACTCTTCACCCCATTGACCCAAAGTGAATCGATGCACGCACCGCTAGCTGGTACTCTGCTGTGGGGACAGTGAGGACATCCTGCCACCCTCAAACATAACTCCTCCGCTGAAATGGTCACTTGTGGTGGAGGAGTTCAATGTGTATTTGCCTGCCACAGGCTGGCTGAGGAAGGGAGAGATGCTGTACAGCCATTACAAGCACTGACTTTCCCCTGCTTTCAGTCAATACTGCTCTGAGATGGGTTTCAACCCATGACCGAGGAGCAAATAGATCATCAATCTTGTCTCTCCTCATTTCTATGTCCCTGTGTCCTTCTTGAGCTGCAGTGATGGGCCAAAGGGTAATGGCATCTCCATCGACACTGTGCTTTCCTCTGAGTATGCTCCCAGGTCTCTCAGCTTTGCTCTTTTGGGATATGAGGCTTCACACCCTCTGCCTGCGGCTGCTTGGAAGATGCATGGTGGTGGGAAGGAGAGAGCGTTTGACAGGGCGCTGTAGGGCGTAGGGACACTGGGGTGTGAGCGACTTGGGGGAGTCTGACGAGGGAGAACAAGGGCACGGAGGAGGTGTGAAGAAATAAGGACTAACATCAACCTCTACGTCCTCTCTCCAAGGCAACAGCTTGACAGAGGTAGGGAAAAGAAGGATGAGAGGAACAATTTCTCATGAGGATGAGCATAAAGGGGCTCAAAGGCCAAACCTGCTTGTTATAGCTCCTGTGAGGACACACGTGTTGCTCCATGCATGCTTATCAGGGATGGCATGAAGAGCGCAGGGGCACCTCACCATGGTGGTGTTGCCTACATGAGGTGGCAATCATCGGCAGAGCGCGGGGTGGGGAGGTGGCTGGCACCCCGGTCCTTGGGGACTTCAGCTTGCAGAGGTCAGCGCTTTCGTCTGTCCTCGCAGACCCTTAAGTCTTTTGGTGTAATGGGGTAAAAATACTCTGCTGGATGGCACAGGGGTGTAGTAAGTGATTCACTGCGTAGGCAGCAGGACAGATGAAGCCAGGTTTCCTGTGGTGCTGTTGTTTGTGGCCTCTCTGATGTCAAATAATGCTCCTGTCTCTATCCTCTACTTGGCCACCTATTTCCCATACAAGCTGTAGCAACATGATAGCTTTGCATTAGCTATACTGTTTAACTGGTTGAAACTGGCATGCAGATTCCGAAGTTATGGGGAAGGGAGGGACGAGAGAGACACATCCCTCTTCCACCCAGCACAGCCACAACAATTCAGAATGTGAAGAAATTGTGAGGTGCTGCTGTGCAAGAGAGATCCACATCTGAGAGGTGGGGAAAGGTAGGTAAGAAGGAATAAAGCTGTTGTGCATTAACATTTGTGTCTTGATTCTGTGATTCTTTCTTCCAGTATTCAGGGGTTTGGTTTGTCGTTCCCTTTTGCACTGAGGTATTATCCCTTTGCATATTGCACCCTCAGTCCCTCTGCTTTGGTCTTGACATCAGCCGCACCAATGCGTGGTGTGATGAGGGTGCTGCTCATGAAGAGAGAAGTTTGCTGGGTGATCTGTCGTGGTGTGGTCCTGGCAGCTGGCAGATGCGCCCCAGGAGGGCTGTGCCAGGGAGAGGCTTTGGAAGAGCTGCTGTCTGCAAAGGGGGAAAAGGAAAATATTTCTTGCCTCCTCTTTCCTTAAACCATCTCCCATCTGAATAAAGTGGGGGAATTAGAAGGGGATTATCTACTGGCAGGAGAGGTGTAATTCATTTCTGCCTCTGTCCGCGTGTCAGGTTCGATTTTAATTTCAGATAATGTCAAAGCCAGATTAAAACCCTATCATCTAGGTAGGAAAAAAGACCCATCCTTCCCACCCATCTCATTCAGCTGCCAGGACAGTGACTGCCACCCCTCCCTCCTCCCCCTTCAAATACACTTGGGTCTTGGCACACTGTTAAAGCTCCTGCATGGGAGGTTGGACCCCCTTCCCCATCTCCTCCCCAGGTCCTGTCCCTGGGCAGCAGAGCCCCCCTATTCTCCATGCGTGACGCCCAGGATGCTTGCATGGTGCCAGGGTGCTTTATGTAGGGACAGGGAAGGGGGCCTGGGAGGCACAGAGGTACTGTCTTTCATGGACACTTGGGAAATGAAGTTCCTATACGGGAGAGTGTGAGAAAAGCAGTGAGAGGTGGGGGGTGGCTGGGTCAACCATTAAAGAATATGGTAGAAACCACATTGGTATTGCTCCCGTCATGCCTGGCTGTTCCCTGGTCCCATTCCTGGGATGCAAGTGGAGCAAGAAAGGGTTAATTTGAGGGGTTTATTCCTGGCTCTTCCAGAGACATAAATTAAGAACACTTAGAATAGCATCATCAAATGGAAAAGACCCCTAAATTAAACACTTATATCTGTACTTGACAGCTAAGGAGAGGCAGTGTGCACAGAGGATGTTTTACCTTTCTTGGATGTCACTGCCTTGGTGGTTTAATGTTATCCCACCCTTATCCTCTCCCATGTGCATGTCGGGCCAGTCAGCTCTGCCAAGCTCCAGCAGCATGCTCCGACTTGCATTCCTGTTAGCTGTGGCTCTTCGGGTCTGCAGATCGATGCTTTGGGGCCTACAAAAATAAAGCCGTTTGGCCAGAGTAAGGATGCTCTTAACTGCTTTGAGATCTTTGGATGGAAGGAGTGGAAGTGTTTGGTTATGTTTTCTTCCCTGAGTGAGTGTAGACACAGGTAATTCCTGCTTCTGCTCATGCAACATTTAAAGCAGAGTGCTTCTGACAAACAAGGTGGGAGATGGACTTTATTAAAAAGAAAAAAAATAAATCTCTTGAGATCTGATCAGGCACTGATAACTCCTTCTGGGTTTTACTAGCATTTTGTTCTATTTCTCAGTTATTGCGGTGGCGGTGAAAAATGCTGCTCTGATATTGATACAATGGGCCTGCCATGGAGCTGTGTGCATGCAGGTGGCTGCCTGATTTTGATGTTTATCATGACAATTAATGTGCTAGTGGACTTTTTTCATTACAACTGTATTGAATCGGAGACAGATTCAATCCAACCTACCAGCTGGGTTTTCCCATTGAAAAAAAACATAACTGGTAATACGATTAAAAAGTCATAAAAAGTAAAGGAATGATCCTGATGATCTACATGCCTCTTCATCCCTTTATTTGCTCTCTCCATCCTTCCTCAGCTGAAATTCAGCCCTGCTCAGCAGTTGTTCTCAGCTATGCCACATGTGCCAGCACAAGCCCCAACCTGGAGCAAGACGCTGCCTCGGGAGAAGGTGGCCAGCCTCATGCTCCTGGTTTTGGCTCCTGCATCAGTCAGTTCTCTCTACACTTCAGGATGGAGTCTAGGGATGACTGTTCCTGCCTCCTTGAAAATGTGGAGTGGCAGAGAGCTCAGCCCATATCATAATGCCATCATCTAGGTTTAGCAAAACTCAGGTTTTGGAAAATGTAAATCACTTGCATTTTGGTGCATTTTACCATGTCTGCAGTGAGTTGTTAACATAAAAGCAGCCCTTGGGAAAGGGCCATTTTGCTTTATCAACTCACCAATGTGCACTATGACTTCCATGTCACAGTGTGGCAATGCTGGACAACACCTGGGGAGGAACTCACATGCCCCACATAGCATGAAAAGTCATAAAGCAAAGAGAAGTGATATGAATAAGGTCAAATCTGCGTCACCTTGCCCAGCTACTATGAGATCTGCATACCTCACTTCAGGATCCCCCAAAACCTGGAATCCAGAACTTTTTCTGCATTCAACATGCTCTGCCCAGGAGTACCAGCAAAATCATGCCTCTGCTCAGCTCTGCCTTCCCTGGCTGCTACGTATCCTGCAGCAATGCTGGAGGTGTGTTGTTTCAGGAGTACAGAGTTCCAGCCTGCACCACAGGTGGAGGATGTGGATTGTTCCTGCAGAAGATTAAGTCTATGTCTCAGAACTATGCATAAATCCAAGATTTTGGGTATTACAGGGGCTGACGTGTTGGGGAGCCCTAAAGCCTAGGTTTGGAAACAGCTGGTGGTGGCTGTTTGGATGCTTCTCTGTGCTGGAAAGAAGCTGGGTCTGCCTCAGGCTGGCTGGCACTTCCTACATTTCCAGGGACAAGTGGGTCCAGGCTCTCCCTAAACCTTTACAAGGTCTTTGGCACCATACGTGAGCATGCATGCAGAGCCCTAAGCACGGCTTCCCTTCATGGCCCGTCACACCCAGGCTTCGTTAACACTTACAGTAAATGAGTAGACACCACAACACATCCGGTGATGCTGGAATCTGGCTTAGGGCTCCAGAGAACCAGACACATCCCTTCAAACTGGGGGCCTGTGAGGCAGCACTGATGGGTGTTTCAGGAATGTCCAGCGATGTCTCAGTCATTGCTGGTCAAATGGCTGGGACGCAGCTTGGTCAAGGAGAAGAGCCTGATGTTAGCTGCGTTAGTCCAGTGATGTGCAAAAAGCTGCCATGAGCCAATACCATATATCTGATTGCTGTTTGTAGAAACCCCTCATATGCCATAAATCTGGCAGCTCTCGGGAAGACAAGACAAAACTAAATAAACCCCCTGCCTTGTTTGCATTTAAACCCTGCCTTGCTTCTCAGATAAAACAGTTCTGTCTCACAGGCAGAGATGATGGGGGGAAACTGAGGCAAGGCCAAGCCCCAGCCTCCACCCCTGCCCTCCATTATCATTAACTCACACAGCTGTGAGAGCAGCAATACACACAGGAGCACTGGGAAATGTTCTTATTGATCGGAAATGAATAATTATCACCCGCTCCCCGTTCCAGGGCCTCGCGGTGAGCGGAAGAGCGGAAGCACTAAGCGGGATTAATAACTACTTTTCATTACTTTTAATGCAAACTATTGATTTTAAAGTGTTGTAGGGTATGACAGTTTATTACAATAAGACAATAAAACAGACTATATGAAATAATTGAGAATAATCTCTTCCCTTTTCCTGCACGACGCGAGGACATTATGTTCTGTGCATGTGGAGACATTTATGGCAAACTCTATCCAGCAATGGCAGCTTAAGCACTCTATAAAACAGCACTTTGGAGCTGGAGTATTATAAATAATAGGCAATAAAACTGGTAAATGGGGCTTTAATTTGATTCCATTATGTCACCGAATGACAGGAAGGAGGGGGCAGAGCAGCAGCGAGGGGATGCGATGCTGAGCTCAGTTTGGGAGCCCTGGATGTGCGGTGGTGGAGCAGACCACAGCGGTGCCAGCGGGTCAGGTTGTGCCAAACCCCAGCCCAGGCATGGGCTCCATCCTGGCAGCTGACAGCCAGGGCGTCCCTGCAGGGCTCCTCCCTGCAGCCAGCGCAGGAGATGGCAGCAGGGACACTGCTGTCACAGGACATAAGGCTCCCCGAGGACGGTCAAATCCCCATTGTGCCAGGTACTGCCCAAACGTTTGAGGTACGATCCCAAACCCTCCATGCTGACGCATGATCTCTGACTGCTGGTGCTCTCTTTTTCTATGCTTCCTGCCCAAACTGGCCAGCGTCCCCCTGCCAGCACTGCCCTCCCCAGCTTCGGTGAGCCACGCACCGCGGCAGGAGGCAGCCAGCACCAGCCCTCCGAGGAGATGGCCACACACCTTTTACTATTTGCAGCAGAAACACTTGATTAAGAGCCACTGCCTGCCAAGGACCAGGGGTACACCTGATTATCACGGCTCAAATCAAATATACCCCAAAGAGTGCTCAGCCAAAATGACCGCTGTGAAGAGATGGGCTTTATTCCTCAGCATGCTGGAAAATCAATGCAGCGACTCCTCGCTGGGCACTTTGTGGGAGGAGGATCTCTGCAAAGCCCCAGAAGAAACCGCTGTGCACCATCACCACTTCCCAGCAGGGATGCCCATGGCACAGAGGGGTGGTGTTCGTGGTGGGGTGGGTGGTGCAGGGAACAAGGGAATAGTAACAGACAACACAGCCTTTGGCTCAGGGCTACCAGCTCCCATCCGAGTGCCGAGAGAAAGCCATTACCAATTGATGGCTTTGCAGGGCCCAGTGATACGTGAAATAAGCTGGGAGTCTCAGCCCAGTGGTTTCTGCTGTAAAGCTGTTTACACTAATTGGGCCCCTCCTCATCAAGGCTGAGGAGTGAATGTACCAAAGACATCAAGGGCCAAATGTGGAGAAGGGGCTGAGGAAACCCTGGAGATGTTTTAAGTGTCATGATGCATAGTTTCCTCCAGCCCATCAGTCCACATAGCCAGCTCTCATCCTGTCCATATACCCTCTGCCCATCCTCACCCCTTACACTACCTAAATACACCTCCCAAGCCCCAGGAAAGAGGGTCAGAGGCTCTGGTACAGGGAAGCACTTGGGCAGAGGCTGGTCCTGATGCATGGATGGGTCTTTTCCCCTCCCTCAGGTCCTGGTCCTACAGACCTCAGAAACAACAGGAAGGTTGCCCCTGGGAGAGAGGAGCTGAAGGCAATTCAGCATATCCCTGTGCCTGGAGTGTGAAACGAGGCTGGTCAGGACCTACATGGACCTCCCATGGCCCAGTGGGATGGTGCTAAGTTGCTGTGCACTGGCTCAGTTAATGGGAAATTGGAAAGAACTGCAGAGGAGTGGATGGCCAGGACCTCAAAACCACCGGTGGGGCAGTCACACCTGGCCTGAGCTCACTCGTGTGGGCTTGGCACTGGGGTGCTGCCAGCCCCATGCTGCAGCCCCAAAGATCCTCCGGTGGGAAAGAGCTCCCCCGGAGATGTGCTGTGCAAGCTCCTCTGCTTCTCGCCCCTCCTGTCCCCTTTGCTCCACCAGACAGCACATCTCCCAGACACGTCTGCAGTGGCCCCAGCCCCTCCACACACATCATTATTGCTGTGAAGATTTTTGCCAAGTGGGGAAGAAGAGAGCCAGTGGCACTTCTTCACTTTGTTTTCAGTTCCAAAACCCCAGCTCTTCCAAGATTCTTCTGTAGAGAATGTCAGCATCCCTGGGGTTTTTCTAGCCTCTTGCCTAAGCATATAATCAGGCAGGGCTGTTTTTTAGAGAGGGGATTACACACACAATAGAGCAGAAGAGCCCCATCGGAGCTATTCGCAATCTATCAGGGTCTGCACTCTACCCAATATAAGCAGCACAAGAGGAAACACTGAAGTGACTTTGCCACATGTGCTGTGCAGGCAAGAAGGAGGTTTGGGCTGTGGATTTTAATGGGCTTTTCTTTTGGTCCCTGCATTCCTATTGCATCAGGATGTGTATGTCCCACTCCCATGTCCCTGAACACTGATGATATTGGAGCAGCAAGCATCGACTCTAGCAGGAGGGAGAGGCAATACCAACTGCTTCATGCCTGAGACTGGTAGCTTGGCATGGAGATCTGTGCCAGAGGAGACAGACTGCAAAGAGGGCAGGGAGCAAACGTGCTGGGAGAGAAAGAGCTGCTGGTTGTGACCTGTTGTGGGAAAGATTTTGTAGAGAGAGAGGAGAGGTTGAAGATGGGAGAGAGACCTGCCAAAACAGGGGAGAGACACTGCAGCCAGCCCCACCTGCCAGGTACAGGAGCACACAGTTCATTCCTGAAATTGGTCCAGAGAACTGACATCCAAGATTAGTTGGGGTCTGCAGGAAAGGGGAGAAGACAGGACCAGCTAGGAGAAGGGGCAGAGGAGAGCAAGCTGGCTTTTGGGGAGAGATGGAAGGGGTGCAGAGAGCAGATGCGTGATGGTCTGTGTGTGGGGTGTGACTTTTGCCTCCACATCCCCCGGGAACCCTCCTGGGTGGCTGCAGAAGGCTATGGTGAGGATGGGCAACTGGACCTGATCCTGCTGGGTGTGAGGTTGGCTGGCAACATCGCCATGGCAACCAGCAGCATCCCAGGAGGAGGAGGACAATGAGGAAGAGCAGGCCAGCATGCCACACCATGGGTTTGAGTGGGGCAAAGTTTTGCACCAGGAGAGAAAAGAGCAGCATAAGCGCGTGGGGAGCATGGGGATCCTGGGTCCATGGTGCCCACCACCCACTGGCTGCAGAGGGGTCCAGGTCCAGCTCTCCTCCCTTTCACACAGCCCAATGAACAACAACTCCATTTTAGCTTCCATTAGACGTTAACATCTTAATATTGCTAGAAGCAATGCATTTTCCTGCTCCACAGAGATGCCCATGAGAAATAACCATTTGGAGGCATTTGGTCACTGTGAGAGCCTGTGATGAAGAAACTCTCTGCTTTGGGTTATTTCATTTTACTTTTTTTCTTCAGGTACACAAGAAAGTGTTACAGTAGAGATACAGATTTCCTCACACCCTTTTGTCTGCCTGGTAAATCTACCAGCTAAAGTGTTTCAGGAAATAAAGGGTGATATGCTCTGAACACAAACTCCTGCACACGTGCAAGCACATACACATGCACACACACCTATCCATTTCAATGCATGTGGAAATTCATTTAATCTTTTAATGGAAATATCTGTATTTAGGCCCAGAAATGGCTTTCCACACCTTTTTGCTAGTGCAGTCCTGATGTTACACCTGGAAGAAATTGCAGTCATTTGTAAATCAAATGGCTAATGAGACGCATTGATTAATGAGGCAGGGCCAGGCACACCCTGTATGGGGCAGGAGGGGGCTGAGTGCAGACCCCAGCATGCAGCAAAGACCCAGACAGTGGCCTGGGTGGACAAGAGGAGTTGTGTAAAATGGATGAGTGGAAGGTGAGGTGAAGAGAGAGGACTTTGCCAGAAGACTCAGCCAGCCTCTCTATCTGAGAAATCAAGCTGTGAAAGCAGTGAGAAGCAGGTGTGAATGGTTTTCTGCCTGTCTCAGGACAGGGCTGGGGGTGGAAAGCTGGGCTGGTGCAGAGGAAGGGATATTTCTGCATTCAGTGTCTCTCCCAGCACACTGGCTCCAGGCCACCCAGGCTGAATGCTCACAGTTTGTGCTGAAGTGCTGGAGAACCAAAAGGGCCTGAGGCTGTGCTGGCTGGTCCCCGGCATCTTGCATTTCAAATGCCCTCAAAACGATGGATTTGATGCTTCGCCTTTTATTTATTGCATTTAAAACAGTTTTGCCAAGGGGTAGCTCAAGAGAACAGGCAGCTTACTTTCCTGAGGATCCCAGGAGCCAGGCTGTTGCACAGCTACATGCGAGGGCAAAAGACAGGACCCCACCGGCAGCCAACTGTGCAGCCGCCTGCTCTCGCTGCGAGCAGAGAGGGGCCAGGGGAAGGCAGGGGTGAGGTAGGGAGGAACGGTCCATCTACCTCTGACCTGGCTGAGGAGCACGAGGAGGCAGCAAGCGGGGAATCGTTTGCTGTGCTTTCCTCCTTACTGCTGGGCAGTTATTATCAACACGACGCAGCTGTAAATGTTCTCTCAGTGGCAGGGACCTGGGAGCTGAGAGCGCAGCTCAGCTGAGTGTGTTATTGGATTATCAACTGATTAGGGCTGTTAAGAGCCCACTCTTGAATAATTAACATGGTGCTTTTTGGCTGCTGTGTATGAGTGGGAGGGGGAAGGAGGCAGAGCAGCCAGCCTGGCTACCGTTGATTCATGAGTGAGCCCTGGATGCTGCCATCAGCAAGCCATGCTCAGCAGGGAGTTGTGATGCCCACCTTCCCCAGCTCCAGGCCGTGCAAGCTCTGTGGTGATGGGATGGGGAGCTGCAGGGCTTCATCTTCTTTCCCTGGCACAAGTTTCAGGGTGTAGGGTTTCCTGCCAGAAGGGGTAGGATTTGGACAGTCTTGGCCATGTGGGGAGATGCCCATGCAGCCTGGTGGCGTGCTGATACTTGTGGTGGGTTTGATGCACCATGATCCAGCGCACTGGAGACTATGGCTGGCTGTCCATGGCCTCGGAGAAGGGAGGTCTAGGTCTTGTATGAGGAGATGGAAATGCTGAATCCGTCTACTGAGCATTGAACTAATACAATAGGTGGAGATAATGTGGGGATGTGAACGCCCCACTGCTCACAAAAGGGATTCCCTAGGCAGGGTAAAGGGCAGGGATATGTTTCTGGTGATATGCCAGAGGTCAAAAGATTAGCAAAAGCTTGCAGTGATGCACTGTAGTGGTACCCTGTTGAGACAAGGCAAGACAGAGGCTCAGGGATGGAGCTGAGTTAGCCAAGATTAGTCTGGGAGCATTTTAAGTGAAGACAACATGGTGTTCCCTTTCCTCTGCTCTCCTTCATACTGACACACGGCAGCATTTGGGTAACAGACAGAAACAGCAATGTGCCTGCTGGCCCTTCTCTTTCCTTCCCCCTTATTTCAGTTTTTCAAAGTTAGTTTGCCCTGTTGCAAACTCACAGCTGCCCCTGGAGAAGCTTCCTACAGCCACCTTGCAGCAGGAGTCATGTTGCTCTCCTTTGATGTGTATTTTTGCTTCCTGGAGCTGAGTCCTTCTGTTGGTCTCTAGCCTGGAGAGTGTGATTCACCAGCAACTTCACGGCCGATGTTTTCCCCTTTGCTCATAGCGCTCCTGTCCCCACTAAAATCAATGGCATGACACCTGTGTGAGGGGAGGATTTGATATTACAAGGAACGATTAATCACAAGCATAGCAACTGTACCCTGATATTCAGGGGTACTGGCTGATGAGGATGAAGGAGATGCCCCTCTCTCTGTGCCTGCCTCTAAGGAGATCAGTATTCTCCTTGCAGAGACCTGTAGGGGTCACAGTTGGATTGTACAACAGACTGTGATCCAGTCCTTGGGAAAGGCAATCCCAGCATTACACTGCCCACTTGCTGCTGAACTGTGGGGCAGAAAACCGGCAGAAAGCCAAGCGCCCACTGCCCACAGGCTGCTGCCCCAAACCCACCCAGGTGGGCTCCAGCCCTTCTGCAGCTCTCTCTGCCACTAAGCTCTAGGGGATATTTTCCATGGGATGTATTTCTTGACCTAACAGTGAAACCAAACATGTTCCAGGCTGCAAAAAGCTGGTCTCAAGTTCATGCACAAAAGTATGTGAACAACAAAGATTTTAACAAGAGGGTGAGATAAGGAGAAGAAAGAGGAGAAGCCATGCATTAGATAACATGATTTACACACATACGGTGCAGTCAAGGGAAAGGAGAGCGTCCTGATTAGTAACATGCAACCTGTCAAAGGCGGCTCAGGCTGAAGACTTCTGTGTCCAGGTTTCTTGTTCATGTAGATGTTGGTGGTCCTTCAAGGTTGGTGCAAGGGGGCTTTGCTTCCTGTTTGTCTAACCTGATCTCACTCAAAACTGACAAGTTTTCAAGTACAGACCTTGAAAAGCAAAATCCAAGTCGTAGAACTAGAGGAACTTCAAGATACAGATTTGGGTCTTGGTAGACCTCCAGAGAAGTAAGATGGATGGGGCAGCTCTTGAAACCCTGATTGGGTTTCCTTTGGTATCAGTACTCATCTCTGCAGCTCACTTACAGGGCTGTGCTTGTTTGTCTTGGCTTCCATATTCACTGAAGCCTCCCAGAAAGACAGAAGTCACAGGAGACCTGCAGAACCAAACAGACAGGAGCGTGCTAGAAAAAAAGACCTGTGCCTGGGTAAATTCATACTTCCCATGTGAAAGCAGTTTTCTCTCTAGGGGTTTTATGCCACTATTGCACCAGACAGCCTGATCTTTCTTCCTTTTATTGGGTGACTGAAAGTCTCTTTCAGATGAGCTCGATCCAGCCTCCAGCATGAGAAGAAGCAGAAACAACATCACCCACCTTCATTCTCCAAGGTCCCTTTGACCCACAGGCACACCTGGTCACTGTCAGAGTCCCCTCCCCACGTCTGCACTGCACAGAGCCCAGGGAGGCAAAGTAGGATCTGGCTGTGATGCTCAGGAAGATGGACCCTTTCCATTATACGATAATTAAATTTCCTGTAATTATGTTCTTGACAGTGAAATGCAGGCAGTAAATGATCCTAACATTCTGTGCTCCCTCCCTCTTCCCAGGACCCCCCCAGCTGCCCCTCCCCTCTAAATGCTGAATTATTTTACAGTTGATAGTTCCTTAGATTCGCCGACCTTTAAAAGCTGAACACTACATGCCTGTTGAATTTTAATCAATTTATTTTTTTCAACTGGAAATGTCAGACTTCTGTACAGAATTACTTGGTGCCGGCTGATGTGACAAAGACTCAAAGTTCAGCATCTGAAGCCGCGGAGGAGCAGAGAGTTGCGTGCATTAGCACAGATAATTTGCAGGATGTGAAAATGAGAGCAGGAGTGAGGGAGCATATATTTTTCATTAGCTTTGGTTTAGAGGGTTCGGGGACCTGCATTTATTTCATCCAGTGAACTCTGGCCTCATTAAATCCAGACCGTGGCTGGTAATGACTGGAAGTAAGAAGCTGTGGAGGCCACTAAAGGGCAGGAGGTAGAGCGTGTTCTTTGCTGGAGCATGGGGTGACCCTCGGTGTACACCGGGACAGTGGGAGAGCAGAAACCTCTGCTGTGCCCCCTCCGTGGTACGGAACACGGCAAAGGAGGTGCCCAAAACATTTGCCAGCCTCCACTGGTCCAGTTCATTAGTGCACGTTACATCACACATTTCACTCCAGAGTCTAGCAAAGGTTTCACCTGCTGTGCTAGCCTTTCCCTGCCCGAGCAAGTTCATTATTAACCTTCTCATTAGCATTGAGCTTGGCTGGCATTACCTGGAAGGATTAAACTTTCCCCAAACGGAGCAATGCCCATCTGCAAAGTTGGGAAGAGGCTCACTTGTAGACGTAGTCCTGCAGACTGGCTCCTGCTGCTGGGGAAGCCCATGGCAGTGAGCATACACCAGTGAGCAACCTTGTTGTCTGTACTGGGATTTTCTGGCTTTCATTGTAATTTTAGCATCACATTTGTGATGTGCTAGGGCAATGCTGGAGGCTGCTCTGCCTCCTTTTTGAGCAGGGAATTTCTCTGCCATCATTGGGTGGAATGCTCCACATCAGCCCTGTCTCGCATCACCTACTTCCCCACTATCAGTCGTTTCAGGCATAAGTTATCACCTTCTGGTTTTCTTCTGTCAGCAGCTTCTAGCGTTTCCCTGCAGTGCTGTAGTCTGTTCCAATCCTGGGCCATGACAGCCCTACAAACATGTTTCTGTCCTATTAAAATTTAATTCCTTCTTTGGAATAGAGACTTCTCATCACACACAACCGGATGGATGTTTGCTAAGGTGACAAGGATTGAGTATATTTAATCTTCCTTCCTTCTCTTTAAAAAACTGTGCCCGTCGTTGCCTCTTGGCACAGGTACATTAAAATCAATAATGAAGCTTACAAGCGGATCTGTGATAAAATATGGTCTATCCTTCTGCATTGAACTGTAATAAGCAGCTTTTTCAAAACCATGCACGTACCTATGTGCAGCAAAAATAATGTGGTGAGTGTGTGTTGGTTCAAGGAAAGTTCCAGGAGACTTAGTAGGTTGAGGTGCGCATCAAACCCAAGTATTCTTTCAGTGGTACAACCTACATGTAGTTAGAGATGCAGCTTTGGGAAGCTGGCTGACATAAAGGGTCATGCTTTATGTGTTCTGATCTTAGATGTTCTCTGCAGCTTTGCAGTCCCCTCTCTGAGGGAGGGGTCATGGAGCCTTTGGTGTGACACAGCACCACAGATACTTTATTATGCCTTTATTTCCCTGAAAGCAGTTTTAATTGGAAAATGCTCATGGGCTGACATCAGGTCTTCCTGAGGAGGGATGAACCAGGTTAGATGAACTGGGACAATTCAATCAAGCATAGAGATATAGGACTGAGTCTTGGTGGTGAGGTACACAGGACTGCCATCCAAAGAGAGACCAAGCTATGATTTACACCAGCCTTGCTCTGAACCATGCTGAGGCAAAGACTTGAATCTGCATTTACCATGTCTTAGGTGACTGTGCTGATCATCAGTATATTGACTCATCTGAGGGAGCCTGTTTCTTATGCTCCCCTTCCCAGTTCAGCCCATAAAATTTTGAGATTTCATTTCTACCCTGAGGAGGATGGAAAATTTCTTTTAATTTTTGAGTTTTGCAAGAAAGGGAATCACTCCTGCTGTGTAGATTTTTCATTTAGCTTAGAGGTTCTGCTTCTCAAATCCTCCCATATGAAAAGTCCTCAGAGAAGACAGTGAGCCTATGGAGAGCAGCCCAGCCCAGGATTACTAACTATTCATCGGTATTCCTTTTAAATAAGGCAAATGTTATTATCCTTTTTGCCAAAAGGGAGTGCGAACACATATGCTCCTCCACCCACCCTCTTGGCACCCCCTCCCAATGCAAACTCCCACAACTCACCCTCTGTCACAGCTCGACAGCCCATTACAAATGGCTATGTTTAAGCGAGGTCTTGCTCTTCATTTACAGCCCTCTCCGTCACTCCGATGGGTTCCTTCCCTGGCCTTTCACAGCCTCCCTTTGTTTCAGGTTAAGAAAATGTCAAGCTCATTTGGAAGTTCCTTGCCTCTCCTTGCTTTGCCGCAGCCATTAGTGGTCCTCTGCCTGCCGCAGGAAGCTGACATTTACATCGCAAGCCAGGGAGGAGATAATAGCGGTTAAGTCGGACTTTGCTAATCACCAGTTATGTCCACCCTCAGAAATGAGCTCAGGTGGCCAGAGCTTATTCTCCTCATTTCCTCTGTCTCACATTCTTACATCCCCATCTACCCCTGCCTGGTCCTCCACTGTGCCACCCCATTACCACTTATTTATTGCCTGTGGCTGTGAGGTGTAATTTGATGAAATACAGGTTAAGAAAACAACAACAACAACCACTTATTTTAGAGACAAGATTAGAATTGTCTGAATTTACTCCTCCTTCATACATGATCATCCCCCCCAACTCTCCCCACCCCTTTTGAACCCAGTGGGGAAGATGCTAAAGCCCACTGGCAGAGCGATGAGGGTGGTCCGACCGTGATCAGCCCTGCTCATGTTGGAGATCCTGGAACACACTGGCCTTCAGGGGAGAGGTTAATTCAGTAAAGAAAGCAGGTTCTGTCCGTCGCATTTTTCCAGTCCAAACACGACACCAAACCAACCATAAAAAGCAGTTGGCATTTCCCCTTACTGGTGAGTCTTATACATACGGGGCTGTCTGACAAGGGGATGGATGAGGTGGCATCTGGGAGTCCTGCTCACCCCTAATTTTCTATGATTCTGCAAGGTTGACATTTAAAGATCAGATCAAGACTGGAAACTGTTGCTTCTGTGGGGCTCTACTAATCACAGCCTTCGTTCAGATTTGAAAATGAGTTTTGACCAGGGCTATTGATTTCCCTCCTTGCTTTGCTTTTTCAATGTGTATGCATATGTGTGTGTTTGCAATTTTAACCTGAAAGACTGGAAGGCACCACTCCCTCCTCTTCCTGACTTCTATGCACCTCCCCTTTGAAGCCCCGATAAGGGACTTCATTAAAAAAAAGCAAACTGCAGCAGTTAGGAAGTGCAAGGGGAGGAGAAATAAGAAGAACTGATGAGGACAGCAAGTGTTTGAAAGCTGAAGAAGAGGAGGAGCTGTGGCAGATGTTGCCAGCTGTTGCTCAGTGCGTGGGTGTCACATCAGCCCACCCCTACAGAGCAGAACAAACCCACAGATTAAGTCATTGTGCTGTGACCCTGGTGCTGTCCTTTTCTATTTGATCTGATACCTCTCCCCAGGCCTCCTTCTGTCCTGTCCTCACAGGCTTCATCCACCAGTGTCAGTTCTGGCTGCCCCGTTCCATGCTCTGACCCTTACTGCTGTGTGCAATGGCTGTCAGCCAGCTGTGAACAACTGGGAGAGGGGAGCTGGGGAAAGCCATCTTTATTCATATGATTGAAGTCCTCTAAAAACATGAAATCAATCCAGTCTGTGTGTTTTGTATATGGAGAAAAAAAAAGCAAAAAAAAAGCTACTTGTTTTGTAGCCTCTTTCTTTTTGCTCCTTGAAATTTGCTTGTTTTCCTGGAATGACACTTTATCATCAGAAAGGGAGTGCTGACGTCAAGTCTTCCAGTTCTCCATATTACACTGCTCCCTGCGCAGAGCTGTCTTCTACCAGCCTCCAGAAGGTTTTGTCTGAGGTGTCAGAATTTTCTGAAGCTCCCCCATGCAGAAGCAACTTGCCCCCCTGCCCCCCAGGCCAGCCTATCATGCTAAAAATCACATTAATCCTTCTGATTACTTCCTTCCCCTTCTTCTTCCATTTGACCAAGGAATATTAGTAAGGGTTTAAAAAGGAAATATTTGTATAGCCAGAAGTGGAAGGCCAGTTGTCCATCTAACCTTAAATCTAGCCCTCACTGAAATCCGTTATGCCACCTTTATTCTTCTCATCACCTCGTATTTTCCCCCTAGGACCTTCACCTGACTGTATCCCACACTGGCACCTTTTGAGAGTGGACAAGTGGAATGTAATGTAGGAGACTGTTGTCTGTAGGACATTTGATTCATTGCGTGCAGCAATCTTGTCTCTTTTTATCTCTGCTGGTTTCTCTGTGACCCCTCCGCTCCAATCTTTATTCCCACTCCTGCTCCCAAAAGTCAGAAGAAGAAAGTGAAATCCCCTCAGCCCCTGTAGCTGCAAAGGTGCGACCCTCCCAGCACAAGCTCTCCAGCAACCTTTCTACCACATGCACATTTTTATAGCATATCAATAAGGGGATCTTGAGGCCAAATGGAAATTGAGCAGCTGCTTGAATTGCTTGAGGGGAAAGAAACCCATTCAAGGGGGGGGGGTTTATTATTATTATTATTATTTTAAACATTCAACTGAATGACCCAGTCAAGGGCCTTTCTGTTCTTTTTCTGTTTCTTCAAGGGCTTTCTGTGAGCCCTTCCCAGGAATCCCTGTGTGCTCCAGCTGTGGGACTGGCAGCTCTGCCTTGGAGAAAGCAGAGCACTGCTGCAAGCACCAGTCCTCATCCCTGGGCCCCTCCAGTCCCTCTGGGGTTGTCATCTCCCTCATCTACTGTCCTTCCCAGACCACGTTATAATTTTACAGGGAGGGACAGAAACAAGTGGGTCACCAGCAGGTTTTTTTCTCAGTCCATGCATCACAGAGTAAGCCCATGTAGTATCTGAGTGCTGCTGTGTCTAATACTGGCTTTGCATAATGTGATTAATTGATGGATTTTCAGAGTGTGACTAGCGCTGGACTGGACTTCAGTGCATTTCCATTTTGAAGACTCTACCTCAGCTTCATTTTATTGATCAATACTCCAGAGCGAGGAGAAGCCAGCTGCACATCTCTTGCAAAGCCTCATGTGCCATGCCTCATCTTTTTTCTCCTTCTTAGTTCCTTGACCGTTGGCCTCTCCATCAGCAATCAGCCTCTCTGGCCCTGTCATTATCCTTGCTGTAATGATGAAATAATAGCTTGCTGCTTCAGGCTTGCCATCAGGATTGTCCTGAGTGCAGATGGCCTGGTATGTTATCCAAGCGAGGGAAAGTGCCAGGGGATGCAGCCACTGACTACAAGAGCATCCGCAGTTTCAGTGGTCCAGCTCAAATGTCCTTCCTCAATGGCACTTTTGCACAGCCTTCTGGGGCAGAGCTGTGAGCAGGCTGGCTTTCAGATGCCGTGTGCAGCTGTAAGAGGGCAGGTCCATTCCCTGCCTCACTACTGCACAAAAAAAGTCACCCTGAATGTATTTATTGAGGTTTTTTTTGATGAGGTGCTAGATCCTCATCAGGAGGCAGTCTTTCTTTGGATTCATGCACTGCCCTTGGAAAAAGTACTTTTTCTCTCTGTGCATCTGTTTACCTGGCTTAATCTTCTTTTTTTTTTTTTTTTTTTTTTTTTTTTGGGTCTGTTTTATTAGTGCTGAGTGCAAACTTTGTAAGCCTGAGGTTGTCTCCTAGAAGTATTTGCACAGCACTTAGCATGAAGAGATATCCAGGTCCTACCTTAGCAGTGCAAGTGTCTGGATGCATTATCACCTGCAAGAACAGGGCACTACAGGGCATCACACGCTGCCCTGCATTCTGAATCATGCCTTTCTACAGAGTTCAGTGTCTGAAGGACCTCATTTCCACCTGGTTCCAGGCTCCTAAGAGTTAGCATCTGCTGCAAAATTCAGACTAACTTCCTTGCCCATCTGCCTCTTGTTTGTTTGTTATTTTAATCTTCCTCCCTGGTCCACAGTGTGAAGAGAAAGGGCTGATTGACAGCTTAACTGTTTCAAATCAATAGAAAGAGCACTTGGAGATTAAAGCAATTTAAACAAGGTGTTTATGTGGAGCTAAAACTGCACTTGAAGGAAACAAGCAAAGGAACTGAAGGAAGTGGGTCAGCCACAGGGACGCAGGAAAACTGCATGAGCAGAGGTAAGATTACAACAATAGGCTGGGATGGCTTTTTCATCAAAAAGAGATCACTGCTTTCCATAAAGGAGGCCTAATCTCAAAATTGCTTTAGCCTCCGACTGATTGTTCCATCGATTTAAACATGCTGGCCCTGCCCCTCTTTCTGTCCCTGATGCTCTGTAGTCTGTGGTGCATCTCTCCCTCTCTCAGGCTCTGACCCCCTGGTGCTGTACCCCAGCTGTAGAGGCAACCCACCCCTCCCGGAGGAGCGCTGCCTTCACCTAAAAGAGGTCCCCTGACTACAATTGGTTTGCTGGGCTGGAGAACAGAGGCAAAGCCCCAGCAGCGCTGTGACTTCTGCCTCTAGCTGATGAAGTACTTCAGGGGCAACTTTGAAGCCATCTCAAAGATCCCATTACATTTTTTAATCAATGCAAAGGCCCTGTCCCCTTGGTAAATTACTTGATCTCCTCCCCTTCCCAGGCTTTTAGGTAATTGCTGTAGATGAGCACTACTGCATATCAAGGATAGCTGAGCTAGGGCTATTGATCAATCCAAATGTGCTGTTGGCATGGTTTAGAAGAGCTTTACTAACCTACCCCAGGGGCAGATCAGGTTTTCGCCAAATCGAGCGAGTTTCATGTTCTTGCTGTTTTGCATAGCCCTAATGAGGTGGTAATTCAACCCTTCCTTCCCTAGACACCCACAGTGTGATGGCAATAATTTGTCCTGGGACATGCCAATCTTTCTCCAGCGACCGTAGAAAAAGTCCAGATAATTGGTTTATACTAAGCGCGTGATTTCTGGCCAGCTGAAGTTAGCGGGGAGGGAACCCACTGAGTCTTCCATGAGGGAACATCACCATGTGAAGGAGATGGGTTATTTCTCCCTAGACCAGCCGAGGACCTAGCCCTGCATGGAGGCAATCCTGCAGAAGGTGTACAGAGAACCTGGTCCAAAGAGCTGGAACCGGACAGAGAGCAGGTGCATGGGTAAGCTCAGTGTAAAGGACAGGAAAATTTGGTTTGCTTGTAATTACTATATTAAAATCTTCAATAAATCTGCAGGTGTAGATCAGCAAAAAGCCCTGGCCTCCAACCCAGACACAAACACTGACAGCTTTTGGGGTCGCCACAGAAGATAGGAAGTCCTCAGGCCAGCTTTACAGCAACCAGACAGCCATAGAGTAACTCCCGATTTCTACCAGTCTCAGGGAGGTAGTGTCAGGTCCCAATTCTTTAGCAAGGACTTGAGAGCAGAGTGGGTGGTAAATTACTGTTTACTTTCTGTGTCACCAGAAACATGCAGCGGGATTCTGCCTCTCTGGCTTCACAAGAAGAGCATCAAGTAGAAACACCTGCTCCTTCGGTGGAGGAACCGAGCATGTTTCAAAGGCCATCCACAGCAATGATGTGCCCTGTTTCCAAGTGTTTATTATTTTCTTGGTGGTAAGTGTCCAGCTGACATAGGAATTCAGATGGTGCCACCAGAGCTGTCACAGCTCCGTGCAATTAGAGTGTGCCTTACAAAGGCATGCTCCATCTTCCTGGGCGACATGGTACCTACAGCGATGCTGCATGTTTGGTTCATCAGCTCAGTGTCAAGCCTTTCAGCTGTCCTGCCCTATGTGCTAGGCAGCGCTTGTTCCAATGCACAGGAGCCAGCAAAGCTCCTGGGCTTTCTAGGAGCATGTATGGGTCCATGCGTCTTGGTATGGGACATGACCTGGGTAACTGGACCAGGATGCAAGGGTCCAGATTTGTCCTACCACTGATTAGCTTTACTGCTTTACAAGTCCAGTTGCTGAACTCTGAGGCAGGGATCATCATAATTACTTGCCATAGCATCGATTTGAATATGTTTTACAGAAAGTCCTGACTGGTGTTTGACCCATGTCTTCTGAAATGGGCATCGTGTTCTGCAGGGAGGGGATGGTGGCCTGCGTGTGAAGGGGCAGGACTTTTGGAGCTGGTTAATTATAAGGAGTTTTGTTTAACTGGAAAGCTGGAGGTCTGAGCAGGGTCTTGGTTGCTATATAGAGTCCAGAGACGCCCAGGCACTGACAGGGATTCACAAGCGGTGAAACACAGCCTTCACACAGCCTGTCACTGGTGGAGGGTGTCCAGCTGAAGCAGTGCCAACTTGGGCTCCTGCCACACGAGGTCCAGTCCTGCAGCTCCTCTGCACTGTGCAGATGGGGTTTGGCTGGGGACTCTGGGGTGCACACATGCACAGCCTGTGGATTTACACCACCGGATCAATCTGACAAGGGGACCCTGTGACTGCAGATCTGCTCATCCACAGCAGCAGGCACTGTGAGCCAGGAGGAACCACTATCCAAATCAACCTAGGAGAGCATGAGGCACACTCCTGAAAAGCTGGCTTTGCCCCAAACACCCTGCTTTTAATTTTCTGGCAGGTGTCGGCCATGCAGGTTGCTCAGTGGGCAGGGGAACTTTGCAGGGAGACAGCGAAAATTTGGTATTACTTCAGTATTAGCAAAAGCTCCTACAAACCCACAGCACCACAGCCTCCCGTGGGCTACTTCCTCTGTAATGGGCTGTGGAGCCTGCTATAAATGGGGAGAGAAAAACGTCACGTTTGCAGCTTTTGCTCCCCCTCCCCTGGACACGTGCATTGTAAATCCTGGGTCTGTGCCATTCCTCCCTGCCCACCCCAGAGCTCGTGCACATATATTATCTGCCAGCTGACAGATTCGGCAGTGACAGATTAGTCGAGCTGGAGAAAGGCCATTTGGACCCTGGGATGCTGGTGGCAGAGTCCAACAGCCGGCAGCAGGAGTGCACGGAGCAGAGAGGTGTGTGTTCCTCTTGTAATCTCAGCGGAGCCAGAGAACCCAGGGAAGCAAGAAGGGAAGTTTGAGCCATGGGGCTGGATAAAACACATTTTGCTTCAGGTCCTGAGCTGGCTGCTTTTGCCTAAGGCCTTTTTGGTGGCTTGAAGGCTAATCTCCCACCTAAGCCCAGGAAATGCTCTCCAGCCCATTTCCACTAGTTAGCATCCAACTGTGTTTCTCCATGAATACAGACAGGAGGGTGGCACAGCAAGTTTTCAGCCACACAGGGGAAGAAGTAACTCACACTGCACTATTGCAGTACTGTGAGCCTTTTCCCCCACATCCAGCATGCTGGCAAAGGCTTCCACAAGACAGGGAAGCTGTAGAGTGATGCAAGTGTGATTGCACAAGTTGGGAGCAATGTTAGAGATGTGTGAGAGCAAAGCAAGGTCAGCTCTGACACCTGTTGTGCAGGATCATGGATGCATTTGCATTGCCAGCCACTAATCTGTACCAGTTTGCACCAGCTGAGCGCTTGGGCCCTGAGTATTTTGTGCTGATAGCATACAAAATATTTTGTGTTTCACTCTCTTCTGCTTGTAAAAAAGAAAAAGGATTGTATTTGAGGCTATAGGAAGGACATCTTCATCAAACATGCTGAATAAATACTGCCTTATTTATGAGGCTTTAAGTCTCTACCAAATTAGAACCTGACTAAAACATGAATCTATTCACCGGTTCCTCACACAACACAGAAAACAATGCCAATTTAAATGCAGATAAATTAAATTTTTGAAGGTAAAGGTAGGTAGAAAAGGTACTGAATTCCCATGTGTGGCTAGTTCTTAGGAATGTGACAAAACTGTCTCCATTTAGCTGCTGGGGAGGAAGGTGCAGAAGAACCATGAACTAAGGGAGATGGAGATACATCACCCAAGAAAGTGTCCTGTTTGCTCACAGTGTGCTTGCCGCATCCATGACACAATGCCCGGACCCAGGATGCCCTTCTATGAGGGCCTTCCTCACCTAAACATGAAGAGCTATTTGTGTAGCCAGTAGGGGCATGACATTGGGAATCAAAAGTTGTGGCTCTACCTGGGGAAAAAGGAAACTGTGAAAGGAGCTCCAGATTTCCCAGCTCATCTGATCTCATGGATCTGTGAAAATCTAAAGGGTGAAATGACTTGCATGGAGGCTTCTCACTGCTCCTGGTGTTGTTTGCCTCCATGGAAATACAGTTCCCTCCAGCCTGCTATTAAGAAGCCCAGTGAGTATCGCTTTATGTGGAACTGACTTCCCATGGGAAAAGTGCCATGCTGAATACCCATCACTTTCCTCCCAAACCATGAGGCCCAGGCTCTGAGATGTCAACTACAAAAGAGCCTCTACATGAAGAGGGACTATCAGTCGAAAGGCACCAAGTGCCACCAGAACTGCACTGCCTGCCTTCTTGCCTGCTGCTGGCTGGACCACCTGGAGATGAAGGAGATCTGCTTGTGGGGAATGGTGTGGCTGTTGCACTTCAGGGTGCAGGCAGCAAGTATTTCCTTAAACCAATAAGCAAGTGGGCTCTTAGACGCTGTGAGGAAACAGCATTGCTCAGTAAACTGAATAAGACCATGTTCATTGATGTGCCTCACTGCACTGGTGAACACCTGCATACATTATGGTGGCTGTCAGCAGGCAATTCCAAGGGTAATGGCAATAACCCAGTCTAATATAACCCCAGTAGTGTGAAAGGTGATGGGAGAAGATGGGGAAATTTCTTTCCTAAGGCTGTTCTTTCTCTGCATTCTGAAGTTTGAGATTTCAATTCCCCCATTCACAGGTATAATGACATGCTCTTAATGGCTGTAAAATTACAGAGCTCTTTTTTAACTCCAACCACAGCATATCACTCTGACCTCCTGCAGCAGTGAATTACATGAACTGACTACACAGTACATCAGGTGTGGTCATTTTTTTTTTTCTTTAACCTGTATTAAATTTCCCTAACCATTAATCTAATGGAATAAGAACATAGTTTTCTTATTATGAGATAAGGCAAGAAGAGCAATAAATTCCTTTTCACTATAACACATATAATTCTAAAATATTCCTGCCATTAACATTCCTCCCCAGGCTAAATACCTTCTGAGAATTCTGGCCACATGGGGTAGTCATAGACAAACCCCATTTAGGCCTTCAGTCGCCTTTGTTTCCTTTCAGTTTTTCAATCTCAATTAAACATTGACAACTTCCCCAGTGTGAAATGACCCAGAACATACTGTGCTAGAGTCTAAGTATATCCAGGCTAAATTTGGCCAGATCTTTTCCTCAACAGCTGGGAGACATGGGCAGTGGGTCTTTACCTAATGCAGAAAATTCAAATCCCAATTCCCAAAGATCAAATTTCTTTCTGTTCCCTGAAGCAGTAGAGCTGTACTGTGACTGTCTGCTCAATACCCTCATGCCTGGGGAAACATTTGAAAGCCCCTTTGCTAGTATAATTTTGATGATCTAATGTGATCCAATCAGTAAAGATTTACTTTAAGTTGAATAAGTTGTTAGACTATCTTTACAAATCAGTAGCCCAGGTACTATCCTGGATGTTTCACTGCTTTGGAGTATCAAAACCAGAGCTCCCAACAGGTTTCAGAAAGCAGAAGTCCCCATCCCCTTGTTGGTGAATAACACATTGAAAAGACCATTCCTGGCATAATATTAACCAAGGTGGATCTTTCCTTTTGCTCCTCATCCTCTTAGTCAGGTGCCATAATCTTTACTGGTCCCAGACCTCTCCTATCCTGCCTCTCGATCTTTTACCCTCTGACCACTGCTCTGCCTTAGATCAGCAAACACCATTCTTCAACACAATCAGATCTCAGAAAATAATTTTTGAACTGGCAAAGTCCAGAATGATTACTACAATAATACAACCCTGCAATTATAGAGAATCTCAGAGCAGTCTTAAAAGGTTGGAGAGTATCATTAGCTATGTTTCACAGATAGGAAGCACAGGGAAGGGAAATAATTTATTTGAAGTCATACCTCAAGGCAGAGGTAGAGGTAGAAAAGGAACCCAGGAGTCCTGACTTCCAGTTCCATTATAGAGTGTAAGTGGAAACCCACGGAGTGCTTACGAGCCTCTCCAGCTACAGGAAACACCAAGGCTGCTCTAGCAGACCTGGCTGCTGGCCAGCTGGAGAAAGAGAGCACATATGGGGTCCAGCTGAAATAAATGCAATCCTCTCATGGGAGTTTCAAACTTAATTGGCTGTTTTATGACCAAGTAAGCTAACAAAAATCTTGGGTCACATCCCTTTCCTGCAGTTGAGCGGGCTGTGAAGTCCAAACTAAGTCCCATAAACACTGCTTGAACCTCCAGAGACTCTCTTTCTGGTTTGTGCTTAGCAAAACCTGTCCCTTCTTGAATGAGATTACCCTTTCTTTTTTTCTTCCTTTTTTTTTTTTTTTTTTTCCTTTTCTGTGAACTCATCTCAGTGTCATTGACAAGGCAAACCACCAAGATGAGGTTTGTTGGGGCTGCAAACCTTCTGTGAGGGTAAATGCAAACATGTTTTCCCAACGCTCCCCCTGCATACACCTTCCACTTCAGTACAGTCAGCTCCAGCACTGAAATTTAGGCTCCCTGGAGACCCGCGCAGCAGGTGGGCTCTGAGAAGCTCCATCAAGAAACCAGCTGTCCCCTAACAGATGTGACCAAGAATGTGACACATGCCCATGGTTTACTTCTCTTTGCCTGTGTCTCCTGTTTGCTTTTCAGTATCAACACCACTTGGACTTTGTTTATTAATTTCCTGATTCTCTTTCAGTCTCCCTTTTTCTCTCTCCTCTCCTCTCCTGGGCTAAGCCATAACATCGCTTTGCCCAGGCACTTTGGCAAAGGGAGCTGGACAAAAGGAGTAAGGCGGGCTCACGGAATTTGAGCTATTTCTTAGTGGCATAATTACAACCCTTGGAAAGCTGGGTTGAATGCTGAGGTCCGTCATGGAGCAGAGCAGCTGCTCCAGTTCAGGGGGAGGTTGTGGGTACCAGAGTGAATGTCCAACACAGCTGACAATAGAGTCAGGATAAGATCCAGAAAAACAACAGGAAGGATACAGAACATCTCCCTGGAGCCAGTTGCTCCCACAAATGTACGTCAGCCCTTGCTTGATGGGGAGCCCAGTGGCCTGTATTTGCAAAGGTGGTGGAAAAAGGGACAAGGAAGCTCTAATAGTTTCAGAGGAGGCACAAGCCTTCATGATAGAGAGATGTGCAGAGAGGTAGGAGAATACAAACAGAGCAGAGGGCTGCATAGCATGGGAAGGAACTACAATACTGACTTAAGGAAAGCAGATATCGACATGCAACACCCTTGGGGATCAGTCTATGCTTCTAGCATAATGATCACTCGAACTCAGGGCTCCTGTCACTAGCTTGGAAGATAACCTTCTGCCATCCTCCCTTATAGTATATCTTAGCTAAAGGCAAGATGTAACCCTGGTAGTGGAGACACTTTGCACTTCCTCTATCCAGTGCTCAGCAAGGAGGTGCTATAGTGCAGCTCCTAGTAGGAAACCCCTGCTGTAGACAGACCTCTGACTGGCAGTGAAGACATGCCCCTATTCTTTTTCCTTTCACCGTTTTCAGGGCTGCAAGTAGCAAATCAAACCTTTTCTAAGCATGGAAATGCAACCTGCAGAGTTTGGTGATAGAAAGGGCAGAGCAGGGCCCTGCTCCCACAGTTTGTTTCTAGTTTGTTTCTCTGAAAATGCCTTGAGTGTTTTATACTTACACTGTTTTCAAAGGTGGCAGACAAGCCAGTGCTGTTATTCTGCTGAGGAAAAGGAACAGAAACAAAAATAATAACCATGTGCCATCCCTGTGACTTGGAGTCATGGAGGGAGTACAGAATAAAGAAGGACCTGGGAACTGGTCTGCTGCCACCCCATGTGAATTCATAGGACTTTGTAACATTATGAATATCAAATAAAGCCCCAAGGAGTCTGATAAAACCTGCTACTTCCCCCATCCAACATCCAGATATCACGAAACAAAGTCCTCCCACAAAAACAAAGCCCAGAGGTTTGGGCTGTGTTTTTGGAAATGGGTAATCACTTGGTGTTTCTGTTTTTTTCAAGGTCCCTAATCCAAATGCTTTGCACCTCCTGAAATAATACACTGAGAATTTGCTTCATCTGGCAACACAGATACCTACAGCAGTGAGCTATTTTATCTTCCTTTGTAGACAGGGGAGAGAAACAGATACCTCTGGGGTGCAATTCATCCCGTGCTGATGTCTAAAGCAGGTGAAATGAATCATGCCCTTGACATGCCTCTTTCTTCCATGAACTGGAAAGGCAGCCTAGTGTGTTGCAGCCAGACGAACAGCACTATAGACATCCAGAACAAAGAGAAGAGGCTCTCCGGGCATTTCATGGGAGACATTCCAAAATGAAAGCAACAGAAAAGGATTTTTTAGGAACCTTTACCCATCTTTGTACAGATAATCTGGGCTATTCCCCTCTTCTTTAGCTATTAACCAACACTTGGGATGCTGGGCACAGTGGACCAGGCTCCCAACACATCACCTTTTCTGCAAGGAGTGGTCATACCTCAAATGGGACCACTTTTGGCTTGGGCTCCAGATCTCCTCCACCCCATCCTCACAGGGACCTTGACAGAGACACTTGGCTGCTCATCCAGTGGCCTCATGATGGAGCCAGCGCAGCATGTGGCCATGGCATCGTGTGCCAGGGGAGCGAGCATACCTGCCAGGGAAGGGGCGTACGCATCCATGCAGCGCACTGTAATTTCTCTAATGGCTTTCTTTGGCTTGATAGATATTGAAGGAAGCTTGTTGCCGGGGCAATTTCCATGGAGAGATAATAAGAGATCATTTTCAAGTGAGCGAAACTTTAATGGCACATTCTGGTAATGAGGCAGCAAGGAGAGTAATGACCGAGACCTCAGAGTACGAGCACATCATGAGAGAGGGGGGAGAACTCTTAATTCACTGCTCAAGGTAGACATTTGAGGCCTGATCTTTGTTCCCTTGAAGTCAGCCTGGAGTTTTGCTGCTCGCTACAGGAAGATTAAGACCTAAGTGCTGGTAATGGGACTGAATGGCTCCACAGAGATGCTCCAGTGAATTCACTGGGGAAGAAGAAAGACTGGTAGGGCTCAGGCATCAAACGCTCCAACCTTCTCCTTCAGCAGAAGGTAATTTGGAAACAAAGGCAAAGGAGAGCTGGATACTCCTGTGTATAATCATGTGCTTTTTCTCTGAAACCAATAGGAAATGTTTTATCTTGTGTCTGTTAAGGGACTGTGTTCCTAAATGAGAGGGAAGGGTGTATAACAGAGGGTGAAGGTCCTGTCTGTTTTAAGCTCTGTGATGGGCATCTTCAGAAATCGGGGAGGGTGGTAGCACCAGAGAGTTGGTAGGTAGAGATTAAGGGTCTGTGGACAGGAAAGTCAATGATAAAGAAATACTAAGAAAAGCCGTCATCCCCTTCAGCTTTCATATCCAAGAAGGAACTATACTTATTCCTCTGGCCAATTGTGTGAGTATAAATATGGAACCCAGCAGCCAGTATAAGCATAAAAGCCACTTCTGAATTAGGACAGTAAACTGTGCCCGTGCTAGACCAGCACAAAGTCACAGAGTGCAAAAGGCCACAGAGAACCTGTGTGGGACCAAAGATACTTAAGGTCTAGGACTGTGTTTTCTAGTCAATTCTGAATCTCAGATAAACCTGGGAAGATTTGACCAGGAATTAAACTACAGAAGAGGCTGTGGGTGTCCTGCCTCCACCTGGAGGCATGAAGCACCTACACGGCTCTCAGTTCCTTGAATGCATCTCTGCAGCTTAGTTTTGGCCCTGCTCTTGAGGAGGGCCCTCAATCAGCTACTTCTTAAGGGCAGCCAAAGGCAGTTGTTGTTTACCACCTCTCAGAAGAAGGAAGGTGAAGGGTCTGCTCTCCTCCAGCCTCGTTAACAGTTGTTTCATTAATCACAGCTTTCTCTTCAAAACCAGACACAATCTGTCCAATTAACATTAAAGGTCTGGCAGTCACTTGCAGTGGGGAACTTTGCAAGCGGCACTTTGACAACCATCACTAATAAGTCTAACATTTTTAAAGCTGCTCACAAACAAAACAGCCCAGTCGCACCTTGTTAATACCATACGCTCCCTGTTTGCATGAGCAGTACAGCCAGCCTCCTTTTTAGTCAATTTTATGATGAATCTTAGCAGAGCCCAGGTCCCAAAATGCTTCTCCCACAGACTTCTGTCTTTGTCCATCACATCCCACCCCCACGCCCGCAGGTTTACCTAGGCAATTCCTTTCTTGTGTAATACACCCCCAACCAGGCTTTAACACTAGACTGCACCTGAGTGAACTGCGCTTCATGGAGCTGTAGGTCAGAATCAGCCCATTAAGACATAGGTCCAGCAGAAAAGGTGATTAATAATGTCTTGCAGGGATCATGCCATATGAGCAGAGAATGGTAGAAGTAGGAAGGTGGGGAGAAGAAGTTATCCAGTTAACTACTAGCCTCTTAATCTAACCTTGACTTGAGATTTCAAAGTGAATTTTGAAGGAAAGAACAATTAAATACCCAGAGATAAAGGGGAAATGAGATAAGATGCAACATGGGTTTACGAAATGTAGATTGTGTCAGACGAGCATGATAGCTTTGTTTTGATAAGATACCTGATTTTCTAGACAAAGGGAATGCTGCTGATCTCCTTTATCTAGACTTCAGTAAGGTATCTGATAGGTGCCATGTGGGAAATCATTAGTGAAGCTGGAGGAAAGGAGGATTAGTAAACTGTAAGATGAGGTGCAACTCTCTGGATTTTCTCACAGAACAGTTTTGAAACCTATCTTTTCTTCTTCTGGATGATCTCGGCAGTGAAAGCAGGATCCTGAGTCTAAAATTGCCCAGCAACACAGAACTGGAAGTTTTGTCAAGGCAGAGGAGAACGAGAGTACAAGTTTGAAAGAACTCAGTGACCTTGAGAATAAGAATAATTGAAATGAGCTGGAAAACAAAAAGTTTGAGATGACAGGTCACGAATCTGAGGACTTGTGATAGCCTCAGATATAATACAGGAGATGATGAGCTGCAAATGATCAAGGACCATGTGGTCTAAGCACAGACTGACTGAGATGTCAGGCACAGAGAAGCAAATTCTATTCTTGGATGTATCAGGAGGGATATTTCAGCAAATACAGATAAAAAATGGTGTTATTGACTGTGTGTCTGGCTTCTTAAGGTCACGATGGATAAGCTTAACCTTGTATGAATACAGAGGAAAGCTGAAAGATGATATAGAAGATGGAAAACATCACAGAGAGGAGAGCAGAAGTCTCAGGAGCAGCATGTTTAATTTGATAAAATACAAGTTGACATGGGACAAGTTCCAGAGAGGTAAAGTGTCTCTGTAAACTGATGGGATACAGATCCTGAAGAAACCAGGGCATCAACGCAGTCAGGCCAGCATTAAGAGAAAGGGTTCCCTGCCTGCTGGTGGAAGATACGGGGGTGAGAGAGAAGGTTTTGAGATCTGACCTTTTCCTTTTACACCTGCAATGACAAGAACTGGTCTTGCTAGCCCAGGAGGTCTCTGACATTCACGTGCTCCCAGGCAGGTCACTTCTCCCTTGAGTCTTTCCTGGTATTCCGGACAACTTTCTCATTCCTGATGGTCCTGAAAATCCCTTTATGGTCCTACCAGAGTCAGTAAGTACCTCTGTGTGGGAAACGGAAGTGGTGATTGCAGCACATATAGGAAAATCTCAACTCTAATGCAGCCAGAACAGGTAACAAAATCAAGGAAAACAGGTCAGCCAGAGAGTTAGCGTGATGTAAGAACACCAGCTGTCTGTCCGGGGTCCTGGTGAGCTGCTTGCTATCCTGTGCTATAACATTTTGACTGCTCTGGGTTAACATTTCTAGTTTCTTTCTAACTTGCATCAGCCTATAGGACGATCACCTCCGCATTTTGCTGTCTAAAGATGCCTGAAGAGGGTAAGTTGGCATTTGGAACCAGGCGTACTAATACAATTTACGTGGTGCATGCTTTCCCCTCCTGACTGTTGCTCCTGCATTAGAGTAATTTTAACCAGCATATGCTTTTTTCCTTTGCTTTATATTTGCCTCATTTTCAGGCCTTTTGTGAAACCGGGACAAGTACTTTCTGATGAGCTGACTATAGATTTGAGGAGCTCACTGGGAAGAGTATTTACTGGGTGAGTATGAACTAAGCTTAAATCTAAAGGAACTGTTAATGCCTTGTCTGGCACAGGGCTATCACATGTGAAACAGCTTTGATTATTGCTGCCTGCCATGCTGGGAGGTCAATGTGAGATGAAAGAAGATTGGGAAACAATCAGATTTGAGCAATCAAGGTGATATGCCCCTGGAAGGGGCTGTGAGGGAGAGAGGGGAAGGCTTTGGTGAGCCTGCAGGTTTTCTTCTCAGCTTTGGACTAGCAGCACACATGTTGTAATCACACGTAGATGCTGGCATGGTGGGGAGAAAGCTGTTTAAGAACATTTTTACAAAGTTTTTTCCCCTGCTGTGATGATCACATTAGCAGGTGCTAGGCATTGGGGAACATGTCAAGCCCTGAGGAAAGAAGAAGCAGGAGCTGTGGATTAGGCAGTCAGTAACTTGTTGCCTTTTAAAAAGTGCTAATTCTCCTGTATTTAAGGAGATGGTGGGCTGCATCATGCCTTGGACATGGGCTTGGCCCACGTGTGTGCCCTATGTCTTTAACATACATGCAGGAGCAGCTTGTGCTTTTGATGCACATGCCTCCCTGTATGCTGGGAACTCAGCTAAATCGTAATTGTCACTGTTATTTTTTCTGTCTGCAGCTCCTGGCTCTTTTAACCCAAGTTCCTGTCATACAAAGCACAGGAGAGAGGCTGGTGGGCATGATTTGGCTGGGGGGGGGTAATGGTTTAGCTGCAGAGGGGCTGGGGACAAACAGTTAGGGCAGCAAGTGGCACCTTCACTCCTATGCTATATTCTCATGCCTAGACAATTGTCCCAGCTGGTGATACTTCTGTGTCCACAGAGGGCTCACATGCTTTCCTGGATCCACCCTTGCCATACCTCCTAAAAAATGCCATAATCTGTGTTTGTCAGAGCAAGAAACTGAGGCACAGTGAGTGGAAGTGGTCCAAAGCCAACGTTTACAATGGTAAAAATTATTCAGGAGCTCTTAGCATTTGGTGTTTCATTCAATACAACATGAGATTTGGGTTGCTGGTCCCTGTGTCTGAATGATGGGAGCATCCTTCCTCCACCCCATCAGACAGGCGTGTGCCTGGTGCCTTCTGTGTCACCCACTCCTGCCCCTGCACTTCTCCTTGCCCTGACAGCTCAGGAGCTCTCTCTAGAGCACGTCTGTACGAGGAAGACAGCTCTGCTAAGGCCTGAGTGCTCTTTCAGGTACATATGTAGAGTGTCAGGCTTTATTTGTGTTGGGCTACCAGATTCCTAAGCCTTCTTCCCCTTCCTGAGGGATCGCCGGGTTGGCAGGTTGATAGGAAACCTCTGAGGGTCAGTTTGTTCTCTCCAGAAAAAGTCAATGCCCAGCACTTTGGGGCAGTAGCACCATGACCTTTTCAAAGCACGGACAGATGGAAGTGGCTCTGTGGAACCCTGAGACCAGGACAGGAGGGCAGCTGGCAGCCTTTCTAGGAGCCTGTTTTAGTGGCAGAACATACAAGAACATCTCCCAAACACATACACATTTATGGCCGGCTCCTCAGCTGCTCTGAACTGGTCTACAGCCAGTGACTTCAGTGGTGCTGCAGCACTTGAAGCAGCGTTCAGCCAACCCTCTCTGCCTGCTTGCACGATGCTTCTCTAGTTCCTCCGCACACTGCGGGACCACTTGACCCACTTTCTCATTATGCTCCAAGGATCTGGCTTTCCTCTCTCTGGTGCTCAGAGACTCTCACCCCTGTGCAAAAGAGGTAAGAGGTGGATGTCTGACTTTTCCACCTGGGCCATCCAGTCTTATTATCCACCCTACACACAAGCCAGCCCTGGCACAAGGCTGTAAAGCAGAGGGGGTGGGATTTAGCTACCTGCCTGCTGTTGTGCCATACATGGAACTACTGCTGGGGAGTATGAAGAGAGGTTAGAACTGAACTTGCAGGTGATGCACAGTGCTGCCCCTCTCAAAAAGATGCTTTGCTAACATATTTCCATGGAATGGAGACAAAAGCTGGATTATATTTGCATTTCAGAGCCTGTATACATCTTACTTTGTGTCAGCATAAGAATTACCTCCCCCTTCTATCAGTATCGCAAAAACAGGTTGCAGGTGTATGGCTCAGAAAAAAGAATTCTTTAGCTGAGGATCCTAGCAGCCACATTTCCCTTGTGATTTTTGGATGTCTTGGTTTCAGGATGAGACATGAAAGTCTTTGCTAACTGTCTGAACTCAGTGAAACGCCTGTCTTACCACCCCACACATTTAGAGCGAGAGTCATGCTCAAATGCACAGCAGAATTGGGGCCCAGACCTGGAGCTATTTCAGAGATGAGGAGAATAGATAAAGCAGATCCTATGCCCTCTAGAGAACACAATTGGGTAAAATTACCATAGTAGGCAAATGGTATGAAGCATGGAGTAGGTCTAACTTGTGTGTTATATTCTTGTTAATAACAGTATCTAATTAAGGCATCTGGTGACAACTTAATGGGCAGAAAAGGAAAAAATCAAGAAGGCTATATCAAATTTTTCTTTCAACTCCAGCTCTCCAGATTTGAATCAATCTATCATTGGAGACAGTCTTGTTTGTCTGAGTCTGTCTATAGCTTAGCAGTGTAGAGTTGTAGCTCTGTTGTCTAGGACCTATCCCTTAAAATTAATGCATCGTTCTTATCAAGATGATTGCTTGAAAGTGATATTAACCTTTACGATGTGATGATAGAAGTTGTTGTTTATTTCAAGGGCCCATAAAGATTGATGGGAACTGGAAGTGATGGAAACTGAACTGGGATTTGGCAACACTGATAAGTGGAAATGGAGTTTGTCTTTGATGGGGCTCCTTTTGCCCATTTTTTTCCCACATCTGATTTCATTGTGGAGTTATTATTATTAATATTATTTAAAAAAAAATAAAGATTTAGAAGAGCCTGAAGTCTTATTTGTATGTTTGTGCAGCATCTCATGCAGTAAGATCCTTATGCCCGCTTAGGTACTTTACATGATCCTAAATAAAAGAATAGGGATTCATCAATAGTAGAGTTTTCTTAGTTATGTGCTGCACATTCCCTTTTCTCCTCCTGCTGCTGACTTGCAGAAGAGACAATCATGTTGTCTGCAACCTCTTGCAGAGGAAAAATCCTTTGGCTTTTAATAGGGAAGACATCAAGGCTGTGTATATCAATATTACAAGCCCTGGCCCCTCAGGTTGTGTCTATGCTACAACCCAAAAATATAACACTGGCTTGCACAGAGAGACCAGATTTAACTGTAAACTCCGGGAGGGAAGCAATGTTTCTAGTGCAGTTCAACCACAGCAAATCTTAATCCTCACAAAAGGTTGTATGAGTCCAGCAAGGACACGAGTGTAGCCTTGACTAAATAGTTCTGTGCGAAATAACACTAAGTTGTTTTCAAGCTCTTCTGTATGTGATTGATCTCCTGTAACAGGACATGTGCAATTAACCAGCAGCTTTGCTATTAATAACTATCCCTGAATATGTGGATAAAATGAATTGGTGTCTCTGTGGATTATTGCCTTTCTCCATCTGACACCTCTTTAGCTGAATGACACGGAACAAAAAGGGAATCTTAAGAGTATATAATTGAGTGTGTATTAGGGTTTATGAAGAGATTCCTACAATAACTGTCATGTTCCACCTGATGGAGTAGCTGTTATGTGAACATGCCAAAGTACTACTTTCCTTGCTGTGATCTTTGTTCTCACTTGCTTTCCCTGCATTATCTTAAAAATCTCCTTTAGCTGATGCCACTGAATGCAGCCTGAGTAATGACTTGAGTGCAAAATAAGGACAGGAATAAAGAATGAGGTGAACACTTGCTGTCAGAGGCCTCAAATTGGGCAGCAAGGTGAAAGGAGGCCCACTGTTTCAGAGGCAGATAGCTGCTGCTGCTTCAGCCAGTGACAGCTTCTCTGGAAATCAGGACACATCGATTTATATCCTGTTGGAAAGTGAAGGTCCAGGCACCACTGTGCTAGGCACTGTCAAACCTCTGCTCCAAAGGGGACAGCTACATCAGGCAGAGGAAGCACTGGAAAGAAAAGGAACAAGAAAAGGAAGACATGGAGGGATGAAGTGACTTGGTTTCTGTGTCACAGTGGGTTGGTGGCAGAGCCAGGAAAGGGGGCTCCTTGTACTGGACCACTGTGTTGGGTATCCCAGATCCTCAGCTGGACACTTCTCACAGGGTTGTCCTGTTGTGTGAATGACAGTGTGAGGAAATGGGATTTCTCAGAAATGAAAACCTACCTATAGTCTTAAACACAGTTTTGCCGTGGCTGCAGCAAGATGGAAACTGAGCCCTTACATGCCAGTTGTTGGCCTTTGCTGGGGGTGTGCTGGGAGACACGCGATGCTGGGATAGCATTGTGGTCCTGCTGCCCTTGATACCAAATGACAGCAAATTCTGCAGGGTCTCTGAGACCATCCTGTGCCAGTGGGAGAAGGGCAAGATTTGCTTTCACACTCTTCAAGGCCATGGTGTGTGTCACTGGCTGCTCTGACCTTCTCCAACAGAGCTATTTGCTGCTGTGTGCTACATGTTAACAAAATATCTTGGCTTTGATGAGTTGAAATCCTGTTGGGATGTGGTGGTATTGGTGTGCTTTCATTAAAGAAAAGGTGCAGCTTACAGTTGATCAGGTTTCCCTGCAGCCTGAGACCAGGGCCAATTAACACAGGTACCAACCCTTCCCCTGGCCCAGCAGTGCTGGTGCAAGACTGGCCGAGGGCATGGTGGTGTTACAGGCAGACTGCTTACAACTGCCCATGGACATGCACCCTCAGATGGTTTACAAAAGGATGCACTGCCTCAGCAGCAGCCGCCAGTTCTGTTATCCTTTCAGATCCAACAGCGCAGAGAAGAGGCTTCCTTTGCATCCCAGTATGCCCTCCCCATCACCAGCCCAGCCCTCTTTCCATTGCTGCCCTGGATCTTTCCATCCTATTTTCTTTCTCTGGCCTCCCGGTTGTTTTTTTTTTCCCTCTCCATCTTTCAGTTTGGCTTGTCACACACACAGAGAATCACACACTCAATCCTCCCAACGCCACAGACCTGCCAGCAGATCTTGAATGTGGGGCTGAGGAATGTCCTGTCACCTTCTACCCCTCCACATCCCCCCTGCCCTATTCCCCACTGATCTATCGCAAGGCAACCTCAGCCAGAAAGACGGATGCCACAATTACATTCCCCTTTTCAGCAGCTCTTTCCTCTTGCCTCTTCCTGATGGAAATCGTGGGCAAGAAAAATCTATTATTACTCTCCAAATCATATCAAATATTTATCAGGGTAATTCTCTAGTTATCACCACCGATTGCAAGCCTTAGTCACGTAGTAAATCTTGTTAGTGTCATCTCTGGGAACGTGTCTCATCTGTCTCCTCAACTGAGTGCTGCATAAACCAGGTTGCCCCAGGGGAACTTGGCTTATGGGAAAGGCAGTGGAGGCGGAGGAGGCGGAGGTGATCAAAGATGGGCGCAGACATCCCAAATCCCCATTTTTCCAGGACACAAGATGGGATCTGTTCAGGATGGGGCTATGGGAGAGGAGGCAGGTTGCATGTGGGAAGGGGAGGTCTGTTGGGCCACATGGGCCAATGCCTTCCTGATGTGTCAGGTGCTGTACAGATAAGCTCATTCCTAATCAAAAACTGAAATAGGCCAGGCTCAAAAAAAGAGGTGTATTAATTTCCCCAGGAGGGAGATGAAATGAGTTACTCAGGGCCGTATGGGAAGTCGGTGGCAGAGGCCAGAATGGAGCTCAAGGTCTCTGACTGTAAGGCTAGTGGCTTAATTACATGATTATTCCTTTTGGAGCACTGTGGCTCGTTTGAAACAGCCTGTCCTGGGGGTCCTGTAAGTCAGGGCAACCTTGACATCTCTGCTAGCCGTGCCAAGGACTCTCCCCTTCCACCCGCTGTGTAAAGGACTAGCAAATACAGCCACTCTAGCTGGGCTTTTTTTTTTTTTTTTTTTTTTTTTTTTGTTGTTGTTGTTGTTGTTGTTGGCACCAAAATGTTTCCAGATTGTACCTATTTTTAAACTCTTTATTGGGTCAGATCTGGACAGCTTGGAGCCTTCAGCTCTTCCCTTTTTCTACCCCTGTGCACATAACTTATTGCTGCAAAGGGAAGAAATGAGCAGCAAATTTCCTCTGCCAGAACCAATCAATCTGGCACCTGTCATCAGCATCACAGCAGCTATAAAATATTTAATTTCTTAATGATGAATTGGCAGATTGTTTAAAAAAGACAACAAGGAAACAAAGAAAAGGAAACAGACACTCACAATCTGCAGTCACACTCTCTGCCAGGATGAGCCTTTGGAGTCGATAGCAGGAATGTATTTTTCCATCCAAGCGACCTGACAGTGCTGTCTATTAATAAAGCCCTGATAGTTGTTTTGGGGATGTTCCTGCTCAGACAGTCATTGAACCCTTGACTTGCCATTGTAGGGTCCTACTACCGATTTGTGATGAGACTCAGTCTTCAGAGGAGGATTTTTCTTGGAAAACAGCAAAAATCCTTCTCAATGGCACAGATCTTGCCTCCCTCAAGTGCTGATGCACTGGAATAAATAAGGAAAAAGAGTGACCAGGCTAGGTCAAAGTACAAGTGCATCCAGCTCGAGCAGTGACCAACACTGTATGCTTTGGAAAATGTATAGGAATAGGTCATTCATATAGTGCTATTTCTCCAGCAGCCTCGAGCAATCTGCAGCCCAGGAAGATCTTTGTGGTTTCTAGCTCTAACTGGAATTTTCTTCCACAAGCTTGCCTAGTCATTTTTGAAAGTTATGCAAACTTTGAGCATCTACAAAATCTCCACTCAAATAGTCCCATAGTTCTCCTCTGTGAAGCTGTATATCTTATTTTGTTTTCAGCATATCACCTACTAATTTAACTCAGTGTTCCCAGTTCTTGCATTAAGAAGACAGTGAAAAATCATTCTCCCTTCACCTCCCATCCCTTGGACATGTTTGGCTCACAAAACAGGGAGCGACACAGAGATGCCTGAGCTAACGGAGACCAGAATTGGTCAGTCTGCAGTGGACAGTCTGGTTTCACAGGCCATGTCAGCTTGCGTGTGCCCACAGATACCTTCTGCCTCTGGTACCTACAGCTGTGAGCTTGGAGGGGAGCCAGAGTCCTTACCTGTATTACGGTCTGTCTGCAAATGCTTAAGGTGATGCTGGTGGCAGTCACCGGTTCAGGTGATGCAGCTGCAGGGAAAGGAGATGGCACAGAAAGCAATACCCTCTGCTGAAGTTACATGAATTACTTACAGGAATTAAAAACCACGCCCCTGTCTCCATGTCAATTTATATTCATTTCTCTTACACATTAGTAAATCCTATAAATACACAGCCAAGCAAACTGCCTGACCAAAGAGTTTATTTTACTGTAGCCTGTTCTGCTAGGCTTTATTGCAAATACAGTGACATTTGGGGTTTTTGTTTGATTAACTTCTAAATAAGTACTGTTGCTGGGACCTTTTCATTACAGGAGAGTCATAAGGTTTCACTAAAGCAAATATAAACTTTTAGCCATCACAGAAAACCCTGAAATCTGGAGTTATAAAGGCTTGCAAAACCCTCCTAAATGCTGGGGAAACGAAGAGGAATTGAGCATTTTTCACTTATCACCATTTATTATTTTTAAGTCGGTCTCATGATTTGAAACGATGACGCTGCTCAGTGGCGTGACCAAACCTACACTGTTCATCTGGGCTGAGGGAGCACGCTGGGAAGTTTGGCAGACGTAAGTGGGTGGCTGGCAGCTTGCATGCGGTGCCTTCGTGCTTCCTCCTCTGCCTCTCCTGGCAGCGTGTGGGGAGCATGGGCTCCAGCAGACGCCCATGGTAGGATCGGTCAGGTGTGGTGGGATGGCAGCTGGCAGTGTCCAGTGGATAGCCAAGGTCATGCAGCACCTTAGCTCAATTTACCAGGAGATAATCTGGCAGAGCCCTCGAGTTCTGTCTGCTCTGGTGATTTGTTTTAGCCCTCCTGCAGACATGCTGTGTAAATATGCAAAACAAAAGCTCCCACTTGTACAGAAAGGGCTTAACCTTCTTTCAAGAGGGGTCAGTGCAATTGCGAGCAGTGCCCATCACTGCCGGGGCTGGTAAGTAATGGCAAACTGCTGCTTCAGAGCTCCCCCACTCCCTGCTGGCGTGGGTCTGCTCTGGGGCAAAATAGGGTTTCCCCCACCTCCTGAGCAAAGTCTCAGAAAAACAGAAAGATGTTTCCATATGCTCCAAAGCACATTGTACTCCTAAGGGCTGGTTGCTTTGGCAAGGGATAAGATGAAATCAAAGGACACTACTTTTGTGTCAGACAGCTCATTTCCCTGTTAACTCTGGATCTCTGTCTTCTGCAGATGGCATTTAAAGAGAGGTTTGCTCCATTGATCCTGTCTAGTAGCTCTTTGGAAGTTCTGAATGGAAAACATCCTGCTTATCTCTACTCAAAGATGTTTTTTCTCTGCCTCTGGGCCAAAACACTGCAACAGGTTTGGCCCTTGTGGGACTAGTGGCTGCCGAGCAGAGATGGGGCGCTCCGCTGCTTTTGCAGGCATGGGGAGAACCTGAAGACCAGCCTCTTCCCGCTGTATTGCTGGCTGCAAGCTTTTTGAGTATGGGAGGGGTAATTAATTAGAAAGCAGCAATCCAGAGCTCCTAGCTAGGTGGTAGCTGATTGCAGCACAGTAAGTCTGAAGAGGCATCTCTTTCCCATCTATTAAAATAGACACCACCAGCAGCAAAAAAAAAATAGGGAAGCGTGACTCAAAGTGGGGGAAGGAAAAGGGATAGGACTGCTTGGTAGCTAGACACCCACATCAGGAGAGCAATCTAAGCAAAACTGCTTGCATCCTACCGTTGTCAACGCAATTTCAAATTAAACATATGCTTAAGTAGAGAAGGGACTGAGAGAATAGTTGGCTGTGGGAAGTTTTTGGCTCACAGTGATAAGGCAGCACATGTTAAGGGTGTCCGTGGGATGGACAGTGTCAGAATCCTCTCTAACACAGTGCTTTTCTATCAAGCTTTAACAGAGAGCATGAAGTTAAATAGATCCTACTTTTCTTCCTTTCCTGTTACCAAAAGTCAACTCTGAACACTGGTCTCAGGGCACCCCTCTGCCCTTGACTCCTTGCCAGGCATGCCTGGCTGCAAACCCTCCTCCAGATGGAGCAGGCTAGAAAAGGTAAGGAAATGAAAAGAGGAAAGAAATGAAAATGTATGAATGCCCCTAATTTTGTTTATGTTTTTGCTGTCATTTACACTGTTATAAAATGAATGTAAAATACTGTGATTCCACTCTAATAACTTTTTTCATCTGTTTACGGTGGCATAAATTTCCTCTGAGTAGAAATTTTTGTCAGAATCTGGTTGGGGCAGGTCCTCTATTTTATTATTTGATTGCAGAGTACCTACTTTCTCCCAAATACCTTTTCTTTTTTTTTTTTTTTTTTTTTCATTAAAAAGTAATAACTGAACCTGGCCAGCCAAAGCCCCGTGTTGCAGTGAAGGCAGTCCAGCTAGAGAGCTGCAGCGTGAGAGGGAACCAGGAATATATTGGGTGCTGAGGTGGGAGCATCACCAAAGCTGATTATAACACTTTCAGCTTAAATAGTTTGGTTCCTTGTAGCTGGATTAAACCCTCAAAGTTTCTGTGAACAAAGCTTTGGCAGAGGAAGGTTGTTGACTGAGCTTCTCCACAGGAACACTGTGCCCCGCCATCCCACCTCGCCCCTCTGCTTCGCTGCCAGGGGCTGCGGTGGGGCAGCGGTTCATGCCCACACCAGGGAACACCTCACCGAGGCCGTGGTGGGCCACAGCCTGGAAAAGCAGCTTCTCAGAAAAACACCCCCCTGGCCACCAGCTTCTCAGGAAAACACTCCCCCGGCCACCCGCCTCTGTAGGCCTCTTTCATCAGCTCTGGAGATTTCATCCCCCAGCCCAGGGAATGCACGGGAGACAGATAGCAGGCGTAAGTGCCACCAGCTTGAGGTAAGGATGGCTACCAGGTGTGGCAGGACTGGGACCTGAACCGTGGTGGTGGCCCTGGCTTGTCCCTGCTGTGGCCGTGGCTTCCCTGGGGTCTGCGCTACCCGCTGAGGGCAGGGAGATGGCGGCGGGCCGGCATGGTGTGGGGCTAAATGGCTGCTGGCCTTGTGGGGGCTGCTCAGGGCCTGGCGCCTCACAGCTGTGACAGGCCTGGGGGCAGCTGCCCTCCGAGGACACAGCAGCCACCGTGTCTAAGGCCACCTGGACGCGAGCTGGGTGGCGGGGAAGGACAAGGCCCCCCTCTAGAGCCCTGAAGCGTTAAAGCCACCGCAGGCTGGCCTGCAGCCTGTGGGGACTCCAATGTGAAGCCCTGCCTGGGAAAGGCCCGGGGGCCAGCGGCTGCAGGGGGTGACAGCAGGGTGACGGCAGGGTGACAACAGGTGACAGCAGGGTGACGGCAGGCAGAGCTGGCAGCACCAGGCAGGCCCCCCCGTGCTGTGGCAGGGGTCCCCTCGCACATGGCTGCCTGGGCTGGCAGGGCAGGGGGTCAGAGCAGGGGCCTGGAGAAGGAGCCCTGGCTCACCCTGAGCGGCTCCTGGGCCTGCTCGCACCGAACACCATTTTCCTCCTTTCCACACAAAAAAGCTCCTTCAGGCCACAGCTACTCAGCAGTTGGTTTCACAGCCTGGAGCCCCGGTGTGGCCAGCCAGCAGTGTGCCCTGTGGTGCGCACCCCGGCTGCCATCAGACCGTGACAGTTTCCTCCCCTCTGGTGCTTTTGAAAAACTTTTTTACTTTTTGGTTTTATTTTTATTTTCTTTGTGAGTGCAAGAGCCAGAAACAAGCGACATGAAGCCAGGAGTGCCCTGTGCTGCCATCACATCTCTCCCCGCAGCGCACACTCAGTGTCTGCTTTCCAGCCCCAAGCATGCAGGGCTGCACCTGGCTGCAGCCCCCTTTGCGAGGCACTAGCAGAACAAGCCCTGAAAGGCTTCTCCTTCCATTGCTGTCCAGCTGTTTACCTCCTGCTCTGTCCTCCCAGGGGCTTAGTCCTCACTGGGACAGTCTCTGCCTCAGGACATGGTGCAGGCAGGCAGTTGGGGAGAGCTGAGAAGGCTTTGGGCTCCAGCTCCAGAACAGGGGGCACTGGAGGGAAAACTGGGGCCTCGTGACATGCACATCTTCCCCTTTGCTTACATCAGGCTGGACCACAAGCTGGGGAGATGTGGGAAAGTGTGTGCATACCCCAGGGCTGTGAAAGCCATCATTTCTCCTCGAGCCTGACAGTGCGTGTGGATCCATCCTCTTCTATCTGCACTGCAGGGCTTCTGCCTTTAATGGTTGGGGTTTCTTGCATTAGCTCACTTTTTGGTTGCTCATTTTTTCCCATGCAATAGCTAATTTTTTTCTTGTGCAATAGGCTAGAGCTTAGTTAGGCTCCAGGGCTTGCCTGCATCTCTTGATGCTTGTCTGAGCTAAGGGGGAAGAAAGGCCAGAGCTGTGGAGGGCAGGATGAATTGCCAAAGCTTTGGGCTGGAAAGCTAACATCAGAACAATGGGAGAAAACATGAGGCTGAAGGAGGGTTTCATTTGGAGCTGTGCCTTGGAGGGGACAAGGGGAACGGGAAGAGGCAACAGGCTGTGCAAGGACAGCTTGTGGAGGCACAAGACCCATGCTGACTGCAGAGGAGATGCAAACAGGTCTGGCTCCCAAGAGACATGGCTGCAGCATCCCAAGGTGCCTTTTCACACCAGGGAGCCGGACAGCAGCAAGCAAAGGGAATGAGGTGATACGAGCAGCCCCAAGTGCTGCCAGCCGTGTGCCCTGCCCTCCTTATGCTTTGCACAGTGCAGGGCTCCTCTGTCCGCAGCTCTGTTGCTGGATGTCCTCTTCCCAGGTTCCCCAAAGTGGCAGGAGACCATGTTGTGCTTGCCATCACTGACTGGGGCACTTTGCAGCTGTCACCATAGGTGCTGTCAAGGCATCGTGATGCCATTTTCTGGCATTGTTAATGAGCACTCTCTCCCATGGATCCACTTAACAAAGTGGCACAGCGCCTGCTGACAGGACCTGCCGTGGTTGGAGCAGGGTTTATTAAGCAGCAAGAAGGGCATGCTGAGAAGTCTCCAGGATGGGGAATTTTCCAGGTGAAACAGAGGGCAAAATCTCTGTTTTCCACTCCATGGCTCCTTTGCTGCGGAATCTTTTGCTGTTCTCCTCTGAGGTCTCCATAGCCTTCAACAGCCCTGTATGATATGGGGTTGATTTCAGTCCTGTGCCAAGGATGTCAAGGTAGCTGAAACATTCTGTTCCCCAGAGAGCATCAGGGCACAGGGTTGCCCTGCGACCACCTCCCAGAGTGCATGAGGTGGTGGTGGCTGCAGGGCTTCCCACTCCTGGGTGGTCAGTGCCGGGAGCTGGGACATGTCACCTCCAGGGACACTGAGGTTTTGCTCTCCAGTTCCTCCACCTCCTTGGCCCCTGGAAGTTTTGTCAGCCAGAAGTGTCTCTGCAGTGCGTACCAAAAGCACATGATGGCACTGCAGGAGCGCAAAACCACCTCAGCCTCCTCTGCAACTCAACTGGATTTTTAACCCCTCCGTGGAGATGAAGCTGTTGCAGGTGCGGTGGCTTTCCAGGGACAAAATGTGGAGGAAGCCTGGGGGATGGTGATGCCCAGTGCTCTGCTGCTCCCAGCTAGGGCAAAGCCTTGAGTCCAAGCTGCTGGCTGCCGCTGCAGGATCGCCCCATCTCCTTGGGACCTGAGACACAAGTACATACAGTGTTGCAACAGGGGCCCGAGTGTGTGTTCCTGAGCTGGCATCTTCCAAAATGCACAGTGGATGCTTTGTGAAGTGGTTCCTCACAGCTGTACGTGGAGGGGTCCCTGGGCATGCCTGAGACCATTCCCCTCTCTGGATAGGTCCAAACAAACCTTCCCCAAAGCCCAGCGGTGTTTAGCCAGGCAGCAAGACAGGTAGGTCTGGGGCTACTTTGGGCAGTAGCACTGTAAGCCAATGTGCCCCCAAAGCATCCTTCTGCGTGGACCAGGAGAGCTGCCCATGCCCTGGGCTCACTCAGACTCCACTGCTGCCACAACATCTGGCTTTACCTGATAAGCTCACACAGGCAGAAAGGTGGTCTTCAAATGCACAGCGGTCAGAATCAAGCCCTGGTGCAGGTCTTGTATGATAATATCCTGCTGCCTGGCAGCTGGGTTTTGGAAGAGAGCGAGTAAATTGTTTAGTTTGCTTGTTCCTGAAGTTAGCAATCCTCTAGCCAAAAAAACAGAGAGAGCCATAGAGATGAACAGAAAGGCTGCAACAGCATTTCCATATAGCACATGCTTTTTCCTGAAATAATCCCTGCAGGAGAGAAACTGTAAAAATATCTGGATGTGACAATCCTGGCATTTATCTCTTCTTATCTACAAAAAAACTGGAGAGTTATAAACCCAGCAAGTTCTATCTAAATTATTGCCAGATCCTGTAGGTATGGAAAACACAGCAAACCCCTTTGTAGAGGTTATCTTGAATTATCTGGTGGACACAAAGTATATGGCTCTGTTTTCCTCCTCCTGTTGTCCCTGTAGGAAAAAGTTCTCTAGGACAGGAGAGAAAGCACAGAATCAGGAGAGGAGTGAGACAAAAATCCTTTTCCAAGAGAGGGTCAGGACAGAGGGGGTCTGGTTATTGCAGCTCTCATCTGTCTCTCTGTATGGAGCACTCATTGCTTGATATCTCCCTGTTGTAAATGCAACTGATTGATTTTTTTTGTTTCTTCTTTTGCAGTTGTTTGTTTTAATAAAGACAGATTTTTTTAAATTTTTTTTTTAAGCCTAAAGCAAAATGTTCCAGTGTCTCCACCCACCCTCCTGGCACTAAGTGCTGATGGTTTATTTCAGTGGTTGTAATTTGATTTCTGCCTCTCCTGCTGGGCTGATGTGAGAGAAACAATATTTAGAGAAGTTGATTTTTAATTTATTGGGATTTTTTTTTTTCTGGAGTAGGGGAGGCAGAGGCTGGGAGTGGTGTGGGAAGAGGGAAAGACAATCAGCAAAAATGCACTCTCATTTTCTAGGCCATCTTTTTTTCAAGTTTGCAATCTCTGATGGGCAAAAATCGCAGTATAGCTCAACTAATCAATTGCTCTCTGAAGAATGGAGAGTGTCTCATCTCTTTAAGTATTTTTGTGTTATTCTTGGCCTGCTGCAGGGACTCATCATAGCTGCTCTATGCCACTGGTTTTAGGTTTGTAGCCTGAACTGTGATAATATACATTTTGCAAGTGGGGAAACTGAGGCACGGAATAATAAATTGCCCCCTTCCCCTTCAGATCACAAGTGCAGCCAAGAGCAGTGTATGGCACAGGCACTAAGGGCTGATTTCCAAACCCAGGATATAGCCAGCACATACAACCCAGACCACACCTTCAGCAGCACTCAGCTCCCAATTAAACTTAGACAAAATGAGGTTTTCACTAGTGCTTAGCAGCCAGCCTTTCTTCAGTGAGAGTACTGAGCAGCAGATTTTCAGAGTTCAGCTACTCCTCAGCTCTTGTAGTTTCTTAGGGAAAAGCTCCTGCATTTTGCCAAGACGAATGTTTTTTTCATTGACAATAATCTGACCCTTCATTCCTAGGCATGGAATTAAAAACCTGTTCATTATTTTTTCTAGGTTTTTAAGTAATAGCATCCTTCTTTTCCCTTTTTTGTTTGACTTTCCTGGCTTCTAGGAACAGGGTTAGTGATTGCTTCTGTGCATATCTGAAGATAATAGCTTTGCTAAATAATTTTTCCTCTTTTAAAATATACATCAAGATTGCCTGCTGCATAGTTTACATTTCCTGCTGTGGAGAAAAATACTTCAATTAAAATGGAAGGGAGAAAAAAAAATCACACAGAAAAAGCGCCTCTGTGAAAAGAATCCTAAAAGGCTTGCAAGAAGCAGAAATGGGCAAATGAAGCCCTCCAGCAGCCAGGATGCATTTTATGTATATGCATGTGGGCTTTGGGGACTATTCTGCTAAATTCAAGGAGGGAGGTACTTGTGAAAACCTCAGCTGTGTGAGGAAATCCAGGTACATTTCTTCCAAGAAAAAACAAAACAAAAACAAACCCCAAAACAAAAAAAAAAAAACAAAACACACCCCCCCCCCCCCGACTTTTTCTCAAACTGCTTGTCCTCTGCCTGCTCCAGCTCTAGTCTGTGCGCAGAACAACTTGGTTTCAGATGATAGTGTCTTGAGAATAAGAAGGAAGCAAGTTCTTCTACCTACCTTGGCCCCACCTCTTTCCTTCACTTAAGAGCAAAATATTAAATGAACCCGCTGTGGTTGCTGTATTTGATTATGGGACTCCTTGTACCTGCTCTCCCTCCCTGGCTTTAGCTTGCCCCTAGGGAAAGCACAGCAGCAGCAAACAGCAAGAAACTTCTAAATGTGCCAGGCTGATGTTAACTCCAGGGACAGATGAGAGGGATGGGAAGCTGTAAGCACAAAATTGTGGCTCAGACCTGAAGATTTTTCTCCAAGTCTAGTTAGAGACTAAAAACATTGCACCTAGTTTTGACCGCAAAGTTTGTCAGAGCGGGAAAAAGGGAGACTCCATTTATAGTTAAGAGTGCAGTGTGAGTCTACAAGACTTGCCTGCAGGAAAAATGGCAAGAGAACCCCTTCCTTGTAGTTTGAAACAAAGGAAGAAGCCTGTGAAGGGCACCTACTCAACCCATTCCCATGCCCACTGTAGTAGGCTTAAAGCCAGAAGAGACAAGCTAGCTCTTTCTACGCCCCTGCCTTAAGATCTTCCTCAGAAATACTCCCAATAGTCTTCCCCTAAAGCACATCCACCCAGAGAAAGACCCTGCCTTCCCAAAGCACACCAGGCCATCAGGGCTTCCCATTTAAGACCAGCTCTGATGCACTGCAAGCTGCTGCCCACAGCTGAGGGATCGCTGGAGCTCCTTGGCATGGCTGGGGAAGCAGCAGCTGCCAGCCCCAGGTTTCAGAGGACAGCAGTGCTCCAGCTGGGTGGCACTAAGCAGAAGGGTCCACTTAGATGGATTAATCAGCCTTGCAAAGGTCTTTTTCCAGGCCTGGATATAGGGGGAAGAGGGTGGATTGAGAGTATCCAAGTGTGCTTTCCCCCTGCTAAGCTGTGATTTGTATCTAGCTCGTTGAGTACAATTAGATGATCACCATTAGATGGGTAAGCTGAGCTCTCACTTTCTGTACCATCCCTCTAAGAGAGGAGCATACTACTGTTTTTCACCAGCCTGAACCAGCAATCGTCTCTGAGCTGTGATGCTGTCCTTATATAATTAAGGCTGTCAGCCAAACTCAGGCACCTGAACACTACAAACTCCATGGCCTATGAAGATTGATCACAGGACTTTATTGCTTGGCAGTCAAAGCAGCGCTCTGCGGGCTTTCTTTTCCCTTGTTGGAAGAACAAACTGTGGGGTTGTGAGAAGGAAAAATCCCTAGAAAAGCAGTTAGGTGCCTCCAGTGCTTACTGGACATGCTAGCTGTGACCATGGGTCCTGTGCAGGTGGTGGGGTGAGCTGCACTGATCCTGATCTCTGTTTCTGGTTCAAAGCTAGCTTCTGGAGGTCAGGGTATACCTATGCTGGCAGGAAGTGTGAGTGTTTATCTGTTGTCTTTACTGGCTGGAGCACACAGCAAAACAGAGAAGGGCTTGACCCAGTGCAGCCCCTCTGTGCACGGGGATCTTGTGGGTCAGCAGACAGAGCCTGGGAGCGATCAGCACTGTAGGGCTGGAGGCATGGCATCTGGAAGTCTAGACTTGCAGGATGGGCACTCCGCCTGCCTGTCTCTGCAAAAGTGCCAGGCAAAAGTTTCTCAGCCCTGTTTTTGACCAGTATTGTCTCCATAGCAGGGAGACTCTTCTTTGCCCTCTTCCAGTAGAAAAAGCTGGTGATCTAGCTCTGTGTAGGGCCTTGCTGAGCTGGGGCTGTACAGAAAGAGGGGACCCTCCTGGCCACTGTTGTCTTCACTGGAGAGATGCCAAAAATGCAAATTGATGGAAGAGGGAAGGGAGGAGATGTGTTTCCATACATCAGACACATGCAGCCCTAGGTGTCCCCACAGGCTGAGATGGGGAGGCATTGCACTCGCATTTGTCACTAGCAAAGCTGGGCTTCTCCAGAGAGGCTTTAACTGTGCCTGTTTTGGGTGTATTTTTAGAAAATCAAATAATTTTGGATGTCTTTGGGATGTGTGAACAGTAGAAAAGCATCTGAAAGGTGAGTGGTTTCCCGAAGTACATAAATCTTTTTGTTGTTGTGCACAATTGTACAGTGAATTTTCCCTATGCCTACCCAATACACTGCTTCTACAGCAAGGGCAAATGAGGAATAACTTCTTTCAAAACTGTTAATATTTGCAAATACCATTGTAAGACCTGCATCCTGTGGTACGTGTGAGCAGGGCTCTGGGAGGCTAAAGCAGGGTTAATGTGCTTCTGTGATATACAAATTAAATTCCTCTGTGTGTGTGGGAGGTGTAGCAGTCACCCTCTGATAAATGCTGCTGTGATCTCTGCAGGATTAGGGTCCAGAGGTGGATGTTTACCTATGTTGTGTGTATGTGTGTAGCAGCCCAGAAGTAATCGGCTGAAGAAAGCTTCTGTGCAGTGTGGGTAGGAGGTCCAGGAGAGACCCACTGTTACAGTGCCTGTAGAAGTGTATGTAGATGCTTGTGAGCTCCCTCCAAAATAAAAAAAAAAATCCAGTTCTAATTTCATAGCATCATTGAAAGGCTGGTTGTTAGTCACAGGAAAGTCACAGCTGCTTAATGACCAAGGTGCAACCACTGTCCTTTTATTTAGGTGGGTGCAAATGATGGAGGACTTTTTCCCTTCTGCATCCACAGTCCCAAATTCACTCACGTGGAGCAAGGCACTCGGGGTGAACTGAGTTCATGCGCTGTGTCAGCACAGCACCTTGATCAAAGTGAAGAGCCTATCAAACAAACTATCATGCATGTTACAGAACCGGTTTTGGCTGATCTTTTCTCTGGCATGAATCCTTTATTTCAGCCTGGGAAGCAGTCCTGGTCAGGACTGGAGGATTTCTGCTGCATCTACGTTTCTTCTTACTGCTGTGAGCCTTTGCTGTCCTCAGCAAAGACTTTTGTCCTCTGGACTTTGTACCCAAGAACCATGGTGTGGGTTGCAGCTGCATACTACTGCCTGTCAGTGAGATAACGGATCACTTTGTGCAACAGGAGCTGTTTGATGGCCCTCATGGTGCCCTGTGACATCCCGAGGAGCAGCCACCTGACAGCTATGGAGAGAAAAGAGCCAGGGAGCCTATGCTGTGGATGTGGAACTCCACAGCTCACCCTAGAAGTGGCCATGGCCAGGAGGGCTGTGGGTGGCAGGGAAGGGGAGCCAGGCTTGGGGGCCAGGCCAGCCCCACAGGGAGCATATCGAGGGGCCGAGGCCTTGACCAGTTCCAGGAGTGCCATGGTCAGTCACCTCCCTTCTCTGTGCTGTCACCATGTCATTTTACAGATTGATGTGTGTGCTGGAGTGCTGTGAGGCTTAAGCTTGCAAGGAAAGGTCCTTAGCTGCTGGAGAAAAGGATACTGCATTTACTAGGGTTCATCACTAGAAGGCCCCGTTTAATTTTGTGTAGTAAGGGGCTGACTTGGAGGCTCCAAAACAGCCACTTGGAGGCTCCAAACTCTGAAACAGGGTCTGCTCGTCTGCAGGTCTGACGGCTGCAGGGGCTGGGGAGGTGCTGTCGGGTGGGAGAGGTCCTGTGAGCTGCACGGTGGGGTGGTCCTAGCTGTGGTGCTGCGGCTGTGTGGCTGCTGCGCCTGTGTCAGCCCCCCCGCATTGCCTTCCGCAGGGCTGTGCGTGCAGAGCCTGTGCTACTCTGTGATGAGCTCACATGAAAGTCACACCGAGTAAGTTACCTTTTCTTCTTCCCTCTTCTGGCCCCACTGTTACTGTAGTCTGGGTTAGAGGTGGGGCACGATTCCTTGTTGTGGAAAAAAGAGGCAATCACCCTCCCAGGATAAAATCTGGGTGAAAATATTCACAATAATGTGAATTCTTGGAAACCTGAAAGACTGCATTCTGCCTGGCAGTGACTTTTGGGCAGGGCAGACAGAAAAGTAGTGGGACATAGCAGCATTGGTAACCCTGAAGATGCCTTAGCTAGACTGCAGCAGAGATTCCCTGTGCTGATGGTCATTTCCAGGGTGCCTTGTGGACATCCCACCATGCTGTTCATTGCCTGTCTCCGTCTGGAGGAGTGAGTGAGGTTTACCTGAGGCCAATGATTTTCTAAAACTCAAGCTGTGCAAGGTCTCGAACAGCTTGACACTAGCTCTCCATCTGTTTCCACCTAAATTCCTCTGTGTAAAGGAGCCCTTTATGTGCTTGGGGCAGGGAGGGGTGTGTGGTGTGTGTGTGTGCTGGCTGTTCATGGGACTGAAGTGGTCAGGAGCTAGGAGGTAGGACAACATGCCCATGAGCTCAAAACCTCGCATTTGTAGACCTCTTTAAGAGACCTCCTGAACTACCACTGATTCTCAGACCACAGTCTGAAGGTCTTTAGGAAGGGCTAGTAGGAAATGAACCTTGTTTCTTTCACAGGAAGCATCCTGGTGCTTGCCAGAGATGCTTTGTGTGGAGAAAGCCTTTTCTTGGAAGGTTCGTTAGCTATATTTTATTTGTTTGGGGAATTTTGTTGAGAGATGAATCAGTGTGTCAGTGGTTGCTGATAGGTGGAGACTAGCAGCCTGGGGTTTATATGCAGAGAGCAGGAAGGGAAACAGAGCTAAGTTCAGCTAACCAATGCACAATGGCATCTTGGCACCGTTACAAGTGAGTCAACAGGCCAGCAGAATGATGCAATACAGATGGGTGTGTAAAATGTGCTCTGAAGGACAATCAGAGGGGAAAAGATGTGCTGTTGAACTGATGAGTGTGCAGTGAGGCTTTTTCATGGGTGTCATGAGCTTTGTCATGAAATGAATGAATAAATGAAATTAGAAACATAATGGGAAGTCTGCTTCTCTCTCCTCTTGGGGATAAAAAAAGAAAGGATGAATAAGCGTTCCCCAAACGTGTACAGCAAAAGAAATGGCCAAAAAGGGAGAAGAACTGGGGGGCCAGAACTAGAGAGAAATGAGATTGTGATGCCATTGCTTCTCAGAAGGTGGATTAGAAACAGCAGTAAGGACTGTATTTAAAAGATGTGGGTTATTTCTGGGAAGTACTTCAGGATAGCTCAGTAGCTTTCCAAAGCTCTTCATTATGCAGCCTGCTTCAGCCGCCTTAGTCCTCGTGTCTGATACTGCTGTGACTGCTCCACTCATCCCTAAACTGCTGCCTTTCTTCTGAATCTCTCATGGTAGGTTTGAATCTCACTGGAAGGCTTTCCTGACCAGCAAATCCTTATACTCACTCATGGACAGACCTTTTAGAAGAGAGCTCGTAAAAGTTCTGTGGTTTCATGAGCTGCCTTTCAGGCTGCAGAGCTCAGGTATTGCAATACTCTCCCCTTGGTGGTGGTGTGTCTTGGACGGACACTGTGCAGCTGGAGAGCCTCCCCTTAGGCAGCAGCCTTGAGTGCTGCAGAGGAGATGGAAATACAGCTGGGCACCAGAGTGCACCAGGGGAAAGCTGAATTTACTGGATGGCCAGCCTTTGGGAAAAGGACATTGGCCGGGACGGTGGTGATGGAGGAAAAGGGCAGAGCTTTAACTCCAGGCTTAGTTTGGGCAGGGAAATCTTGATGATTCTTCCATTTCTTGTCTTCCAGTTCTCTCTGGTTTTACCACATTGCAGCTTCTTCCCCAGCAGGAGATGCCTGGATCCTTTGCCAGGTATGAGGCTGGGCTGGAGATGGGTGTTGCAGAGCAGGCGTGTGACGGAAGTGATAGCTGGGTTGAGAGCCTTGGTTTCAGCAGCAACTCGAAGTTCTCTCTCCTAGCACTCAACTTCACAGCCCTCTCTGCCTCTCACTCCCGTCACTGTTCATCTCCCCTCTCAGTAGGTTTCTCTTTCATGCCCTTTCAAGCAGCTGTCATACTGATGAACTTAAGCTGCTAGATTGCAGCTCCCTCCCTTTAACTTCTGTCATACCCTGATCTCTGTTCTCAGTATTGCCCTGTCCCATCTATTTTCTTTTGCTCTAACTCCATCCCAAGTGTGACAGTCCAGGGCTTGGAAAGTTGGGTGCCTCCCTCGGTTCTGCCTGCCCACATTCAGGGACAACAAAAAGTAGACTGTGGCAGCTGTTGGCAAATGCTTTCATTTGGGCCCTTCTTCTTTCCTCTAATTCATTACAGGAATTATTCTGTGGCGTCTCATTCTTCCTCTCTACAATACACTGCATACTGTAAGCAGAGGTTCACCCTCCTAGTTACTGGTCTGCTGGGCATCCACACTTGATTTTTCATTTCTTTAGTGTCGTGACCTCTCACTAACTAGAGATCCTTCACAATTTTACTGGTACATTTATGATACCGCATTGTCTTATGGTCACTAAGTTAAGACCAACCTGTCCAGGATACAGCTGGAGTCCTACTGTAGTGCTGCAGCTGTGTGGCTTTGCTCCTCTGATGCCACCTGAGTTGTTACCTGGGGACATCAAAAAGGCCCTCAGAGGATACTGATTTAACCTGGTAGAGACATTTGTCAGAGAACAACTTAATCTCTTGCAATCTACTTTTTTGCCAGATTATGGTGCCCAAGGTGCACTGTGGTCAGCAATGGTTACTCCATCCATGGCCAACGCCTTAGGAAAATTGAGTCTCACCATGTTATCATAAGGTACTGAATCCTTACTGAAGCCTCAACAATTAGGCATAGACCAAGAGCAGTAATGTGCTTGTGACTCTTGCCTAGTAAACATAACACCTGGGATGCATCAGCTCAGGTAATCAAACAACTCTCTTGCAGTTCATGGCTCAGCACAGGCCCTGCAGGAGCCAGAATGCGTACTGCTCATTCAGATGCTGTGCTGGGGAGCTAGATAGCCATCTCCAGCTCAGTGGAGTGGCAGGCAATCCCAGTGTTACAGGACTACATGCATTTTTACTCTGACTTGAGAAAGTAATTTAATTTCTCTGTGCCTCACTTCCCTATCTAAAAAATAGTGGTTGTCTGCCACTGCTGTCTGCCTTTTTATTACAAGGGAAGGACTATCTGTGTCTGTGTGAGGTGTCCCGTGCCATGGAACCAGGCTGCCAGGCTGGGCCGTAATGTGTGTTGGTGCCCTCAAGTGAGTTCACACAACCAGTCATGTATTTGACAGCACACAGCTGCCTCCAAGGTTGCAAATAAGTGATACTGAAACTGGACAAATTCTGGCTTCGATTCTCAAATTAAATGATGCTCCAGTAAAAGAGCACAAGAAAGATATAGGTGAGAGAACAATAATCCTTCTCTTGTTCCCTGAATCAGCTCTGCCCAACCCTCTGGAAAACAATGACAATGATGCACTGAGGTGTTTGTCCCATTCAAGCCCCTGGCTTACCTCTCGTTGAGGGAAATATTACTGAAAACAAGGAATAAGGTGAGATGTCTTTGCTTAGTGGCATGGTTTAGTGGTGGGCTTGGCAATCCTGGGTTAATGGTTGGACTTGATGATCTCAGAGGTCTTTTCCAACCTAAATGATTCTGTGATTCTAATGAAGGAAGGCTGAAACCAGGTTATTTGCAGTGACATATTCAATAGCTCTGATAATCATGTGTCTTTCAAATATTTAATGAGCTGCATCATGCACCTGAGACTTTATTTTTCACTAATTAGAAAGAGCCCAGTCTCAGCCACGTTGGAGACAGGTATATGGGAAGAAATGTAAAAGACGTGGTGATCCACTGTTCCTCCAAACTCTCATAAGTCCTTCTGAGCACCCAGCCAGAGCGGTAGATTGCAGCTAACTCGGGATCTTTATCATGGCACTGCCTGGTGTGCATGGGCATGCCTCAGGTATCTCTCTGCCTTTCTGCTACAGGTGGGGTTTTGGCACCAGCCCCCCCACCAAGTGGAATGGGAACGTCTCTCAGCTACATATTCTCAACTCGTATGTCACCTATGAAGTGACGTACAAACTGCTGCAGCTGAACGTGGCAAGTAGGGTATGATACCCCACTGGAGAGCAGACCGACGAGCTGCCTTATACCTTCCTGCTTCAGTGCTGTGCAAGGGGAAGGAAAACCTTTTCATTTGTTGCCACATTAGTTCCTTCCCCTAGTAAATGCAGTCTTTTCCTGCAGCATGGTGCTTCAGGTTTGGAGCTCTGCTCCTACCCAGAAAAGGAAGACTTTTCCTCACCTGTCACAGCACTGCAGCGTTATTCTCATTCCAGCATGCCATTTTGCTCTATAATTTCTTTTTAGAGTTACATTTATGTCCACGGCTCTAGACCTCAGATAACCTGGTTCTCTAGTGACAAACAGCTGTGCCATATAAACCCTTTCATATATGTTCCTGTGCTTTCCCTGTCCGAAGACCATTACTAACAATTAGCTAGTGTAAAATAGCAGGAATTTTGGTTGGCATTCCTTAAAAACCTCTGTTGTTACAGATCTCTGGCCTGAGGCTGGCTGTTATGCCCACTGCTTCTGGAGTGTGGTTTTCCCCTTCACTGCACGATGGAGGATTATTTCATTAATGAATCTAATGATACTTTGTCTTTGGTCCTGACGATCTTCGTGATGGTGCTGTGCAATCTTTAATTAACTTTAAGCCTGCCAGGCACCACTAGGATGTTTATAATCTGCAACAAATAGGGGAGAAGCTTGAAGGCCTGGTGTGGTAAAACAACCTTGTCCAAGGTCATGCACTGACTGTTGGCTGGGTTTGTGATTAGATGCCAAGTCTCCTGACTGCTGCAGCAATGCTATAACAAAAAGTACATTTTGCTGCTAAAATGTTTGGAAAGTGCAAAGTGGGACAATCCAGGCGAGGAGTGTGAAGTGCTCAGTTAGGCGTAGGGGACCAGAGAGCGTGTTCAGCTGCTCGCAAGCGTGGTGGCTGTGCTGCTCAGTCACAAGGCTTTTAAGGCAGCGTTTGAGTTTGTACTTGGCCATGTTAGCTTTACGTGAGCAGAAGGCAGTTTTGTAGCACACAGGCCAGGGACAGGAATTTAATGCGTGGATTAAAAGTGAGGTGTCACATGAGGGCTGCCAGCAGGGAATACACACAAAGAGGCACATGGAAAAGCGATAGATGCAGAGACCTTATATAGGCTCTATCATGGATGTGGATTTGTTAAAAAGCGTGCTCATTTCTTCCATTCAAAGCTTTTTGATTTCCATGGAGCATTATGTTTTATCAACCCAGAGGTTGTATGTTCATAAGCCTTCAGCTTCTGCAGCACCTTTTCATGAGACTTCTTTGAGTTTTGGGAATGCTGTCCATACACCTGTTCTGGTTTTTTCCTCTCCCTCCTGCCATATTGAGTGTGGAAGAAGCTACTTGTCCCAGCTGCAGAGATGTTGCTGGTGTCAGTTTTGTAAAAGTATGAGTTTGAAATCCTAAACAGCTCTTCTCTTTTTTTCCCTTTCCAGAGATATGCTGCCATGGGAATCATTGCTTTGAACTCAGCCCTCCATATATGCCAAGAGGCCAATATTGCAGGCTTTGGTTACCCTGGCAACCATGACAATACTAAGCCAATATATTACTACAATAATGTAAAGAAGAGGTAGCAAATGCCTCCTCTTCAAACTAAGGGGTCCTCCATAGGGAAACATACTGGCCCAAAGCTGGGAGTAAAGCAGCTGAAAGGTCTAGTAGCTATTGCTGGTGTTACCCAGAGAAATTCCTGCTGCAACATGCCAGGGAATGTGTTGGCACATGCTTTGTGCTCAGAGAGCAGCACAGGCACAGACCCTGGTGCTTCAGGGTGCCTTTCGTTTGTCCTAGTTTGGTGACAAGGGTCCTGTGCAGTGAAAGTCCTGCAAGGAGCCGCTGGCAAAGTTGGGTTGGGCAGGATCCAGAGCATTTTGGGCAGAGTGTGGGGCATTGTAAGGAATAATCTATAGCTTTCCCTTTCTTGCCTGCAGCTCTTTCAGCACAATATCACTGCTGAGAGAAACAGGCTGGTGAAAATTATTGAGTCAGACGTGGTGAGAGAGGGCCATGCTGCTTGCTGTCTCCTCCAGATAGGACTTGTTGACCCCAGCTGGGCTTTGCCCTTGTTCCAGGTTGCTTTGAGCAGGACTCAGTTTGTCCTATCGTAGGTAGGGTGGGAGACGAATCCCTGAGATTCAGAGCGCTTGCCCTTTCCTCTGCTGGCCTCTGGTTTCCACTGCTGAGGACGTGGGGTGTTACACAACCCTTCTGCTTGGAGTAATCCCCTCCCTGTGTTGTAAGCAGCTAGCCTGTGCTCCTCAGTTCTTTGTAAAAAGCACCAAAATGAGATGCTAAGCTGGTCCTCAGCCCCTGAGGAAGGGAAGGGGTGAAGGTGCAATACCTGCCTTGGGTTTTCAAATTCCTTCCAAAGCAGATTGGAGAGAGTCGTACCCGTCACTTTGGAAAAGGGCCAGGTTGAACACTCGGAGGTTTCAGTATCTAATTGCTGGGTCTGCAGGAAACCAGGACCATTTTGTTCATTGTTCTGTTTGAGAATAAGTTGCAGTTCTGGCTTCAAGGAGTGGGCACTGTCTTGGGGCAGGGGAATTTCAAGTCAGGACAGTTGAGAATTACCTTGGTAACTGCTGGTAACTCATGGCTTTATGACCTCATATAATCCCTTTTTCGTTGCTTTCTACTTTTGTTTCTACAACTCTTTTCTGCTTCAACATTGCTACTTTTCTTTCCTGACTTCACTTCTTGTCTGCTTCCAGTTTGTGTAGGCGTTTCAATTTCGCCTCTTATTTTCAATTTTGTTTCTTTTATCTATGAAATTTGTTTCTTTTCTGTATCAAATATCTTCCTACTTTATTTCTTTTCAGTTTTAACTTGAATTCAATTTTGCTTCTTTTCTCTTTTGACTTTGTTTCTTTTCTGTATAACTTTGTTTCTTTTCTGTTTCAATGTCCTTTCTTTCAAATTGCTTTTCAGTATCAACTTTGTTTCAACTTTGTTGTTTTTTTTTTCTGCATCAACTTTAATCATTGTGTTCCATATCAACATTGTATCTCTTCTGTATCAACTTTCCTTCTTTTCTTCATCAACTTTGGTTCTTTTCTGTTTCAGTTTTCTTTCAACTTTCTGTTCTGTATAAAGTTTATTTCCTTTCTGTTTCAACTTTGTTTAATTTCTGCTTTGACTTTATACCAACTCTGCTGTTTTTCTCCATGCACTTTGCAGATTTTCTGCTTCAATGTTGTGTGGACTGTTTTCCTTTTTTTGGTGGACTTTGCCTCTTTTCTGCTTCAACTTTTTCCAACAACGTTGGATGACAACTCTTTTGCACTTTATATTTGTTTCATTTTTCTTCTTTTCTTTTCAATCTTGCATCTTTTCTGCTTGGGCTTTACCTCTTTTCTGCCTTGACTGTGTCTCTTTTCTGCTTGTGTTTTGTTTGTACTTTCTTTGGGCTTTGTTTTGACTTTGGTGTGGCTTTTTTTTTGGGCTCTGTCTTTTTTCTGTTTCAAGTTTGTTTCAACTTTGTTTCTTTTCTCTTGCAGTGTCCTTTCAACTTTGCCTTCTGTATCAACATTGTTTCTCTTCTGTATCAACTTTGTTTCTTTTCTCTACCAACTGTGTTTCTTTCTGTATCAACTTTATTTATTTTCTTTATCATCTTCCTTTACTGTATCAACCTTCTTTTCTATACCAACTTTCTTTCTTTTCTGTTTCAACTTTACTTCTTTTCTGCATCAATGTTCTTCCAACTGTGCAGCTTTTCTCCATGTACTTTGCAGCTTCTCTCATTGGGATTTCCAGCTTTTCTCGTTGGATTTCCCAGCTTTTCTTCATGGACTTTGCAGGTTTTCCCATGGCCTTTCCAGCTTTACTCATGGACTTTGCAGCTTTTCTCCTTGGGATTTGGAACTTTTTTTCTCAGGATTTGCAGCTTTTCTCCTAAATTTTGCAGATTTTTTTTCCTTGGGTTTTGCAGCTTTTCTCCATATACTTTGCAACTTTTCTCCATGGACTTTGCAACTTTTCTCTGTGGACTTTGCAGCTTTTCTCCTTGGCTTTTGCAGCCTTTGTCCATGGACTTTCCAGCTTTTCTCCATGCACTTTGCAGCTTTTCTGCTTCAATGTTGCGTGGAATTTTTTTTGTCTTTGGGGAGTTTTTTGGGGTTTTTTTTTGGGGGGGGTGTTGTTTTTTTCTTTTTTTCTTTTTTCTTTTTTTTTTTTTTTTGTGTTGCAACTTTGTTTCTTTTCTGTATCAACTTTGTTTCAACTTTGCTTCTTTTCTGTTTCTATTTATCTTCTTTTCTTTTTGAACTCTTCTTTGACTTCTACCTCTACCCTGTTGGAATTTTCTTTTTTTCTCTTTGGATTTTGTTTCAAGTTTTTCTACTTCTTTTCTTTTTTCTGGATATTTTCTTGTCTCTTCCAGCTTGTTCTGAGCATGGAGCCACCTGCCAAGTTTATTTTGTGTGCTGAAGATTTTTCACATTTTAGAAAGGACATTAAACGCCCACTTCTCTGCTGCTGGCTCATGTCCACATTTTACCTCTGGGTCCACATCTTCTCATGCTCTGCTACTTTCTACCAGATGTCGCTATGTCATATTTCCTCTTCTTTACTCCCCTTATTGCTGCTTTCTTCCTGGACTGTTAACATCATGTGTTCAACTCAGCTGTTGACTCTCCAAACTCCTGCCTCTACCGTTAGACAGATCCTGCAGTGCTGGACTTAGAAGGTGATGGCTCTGCTGGTGTGAGCAGTTTGTGCAGCCCTTCAGGCAGGTGCTCACTGGGAAGGCTGCTCCTCCTTCATGGCTTGTTGAGGGTGCACTCTCAGAGTCAGATTGGTATAACTTACATCAGGCTGCATGTATCATACAGCAGCAGCTTTTGGGGTGTGGGAGCATGAGTACAGTGCTCATAACTGCTAACTATTTCCATGGGAAGTGAAACTTCTGCTTTCCCTCCCATTTCCTTCCTCTCTCCCCTTCACTGTGGTCAGGCTTTCAGGGCACATCCTGTGTTACTCGTGTCACTGCTTTTCCTGGGTAACTTCTTATCTAGTAACTCAGCCCTGCCTCCTGAAAGCTTTCAAAAACGCCCTGACTCTCAAGATCTGCAAAGTGTTAATGCCCTCCATGTTGCTCTGCTGCTATTCCCTTTTGGCCAACCTGGTTCCTCCTCCATTACAACTGAAATGGGTTTGTCCTGGTTGGTGCAAGCAATTTATGGCCTAAGAAATGCTGACAAAATTCCCTCAAAAGCTGCCTGGCCCTGGGAGACTGCTGGAAGAACTGGAGGCCCTGGTCCAGCTCAGTTTGAGAAAGGTCACTTGAACACTGGAAGGGGATGACCTCATCTTGCACATGCAAACATAACCAAACTGAGCTTGAGAGAATTGGGGTGTTTTAATAAATTCCTTTTTACCCACTCCATGTTTCCTCTGTACACAATTAAGTCTTTCTATACAACACATAGTAGCCACGCAGGTTTTGCAGATTCCAAAATTATGGTTTTCCAAATGCATATTTGGATTTGGTTCGACCACTCTTGTGAAATATATTGCTTTGTAAGTAATGGAAGTGGGCTCTCAGCTATGTGGACAGTTAATATTTTATGCTCTTCTCCTGATAGAGTAAAATGGCACAAAAATTTTAATATGTAAAACTGATGTACAAAACATGCTATGTACTAACCCCAGGAGAGGGTTTATATTTTCTCTTTAGGTTCTTGTGTATACAAGAACTTTGCCATGGCTTGCAGAAGCTGTGTCTGCACTTTCTGCTGTAGTTGCTGCAACATTTACCTGCTATATAGTGCAAGTCATGGTAGTGAAACCATAAACATGAGGCTCAAGAGTCTTGGCATTGGTCACTGCTGCCTGTGGCAGCACTCCCAGTACTTGCAGCAAGCAGGTCCGCTACATAGCTTTTTGCTCTTATGTTTAAGAGCTGTCTGGTTTCCCCTCAAAACAGGGTTCTGTAATCTTTCCAGGTAACCATGATTCATTAGAGCTGCCTTTTGTTTCAAACTTCCCAGAGTGTTGGAGCAATGTGGTAGGGGCTGAGTATTTAACCGTGCTTTGGTGGGGGCACTGAATCAAACTTTCTTGGGTCCAGTTTAAAAATTCTGAGAGCCGCAGTCCTCCATGCCCTACAAACCTTTCATGTTTGATAGCCTGAATAAATCCTTGCCCTACAGCAGACTCATTATTATCAAGAGAACTGGGGGAAGGAGGTGGAATAAGGCAAAGCCACAGTAATGCAAAACATATGTAAATTAGGCTACCAGATACCATAATAATGATGTAATGGAGGGGGAAAGAAAAAGAAAATGAGTGCTATTGTTGCTTTAGTAGCAAAAGCTAGCATTGGTTTGAGGTGGTAAATCCACCTTCTCAGGGCTGCAGAAAGGTAATTACATTCCTCTAAGCACAGTGCATTTCATGCTAAGGTCCACAAACATCCTCGCATCTATGGCAAGGGTGAACCCCCGGCTGTGGCCAGCTGGAGGGCAACCATGGTTTGCGTGAGGCAGAAGGGCAGGGAGCTTCTGGGCTGTTTGGTGCCAGCCTGCCTGTCTCCAGGGGTCAAGGGAGCTCCACCGTCCCTGACTGCCTGTCCATGAATGCTTGGCAAGTGAGTCTGGTTGTCTCCACCATCTGTGTGAAATCTTTCCGACCATTTAGATTAAACACTGACTTCTGTAAAATGTAGGGCTCCTAACTAACCTGACACAGTCCATATGGAGTAGCTGCCACAGATAGTGTCTATCTTGACACTGATTAATCGCTTCTACCAGTAGTGTATTTGTCCCTGGTTACTTGACACAGTTCTTCCCTAATAGCTTTTGAATAGTTCTGGGGTATTCATATGACCTCTGCTGTGGGGAATAGCCCATCTGATGACACACATTACCTACTTCAGTGTTGGCTTGGCTGCTTTTCATCAAACTAACTTGGACACTAGCTTTTGGGTTGTTTTTTTTTTATTATTTCCTTTCCCCTGTGTACACCAGTATCTGTCCTTTTCTGCAGTGGGGAACACCTTAGCTATGCTGGAGTCTGTTTGGGTTAGGTGGCATCTTTTGCAACTGGCTGGGGCTTGGTGTGTGCTATGTGGCATGTAGAGACTGTCTGTGATTCCACCTCCGTGTCCTTACCTGTCACTTACAGTCACAGGCATGACAAGCAATCTGCGTTACTGATGCTCTTTGCTTTGAAACTAGCAGTTTAATGATCTGTAACTAGAGTCAATCATTGTTCAGACAGACAGCGACGCAGCTGTCTAACACCCCAAACTAAATGCAAAGTTTCTCTCTCAATCTGAACGTTCTTCACTTCTTCAAAGATACGAGATCCAGTAGCAAAGGCAGTGGGTCTTCTAGGCTGATCTTCCATCAAGTGTGAGATTATCACACCCGCTTCGTGTGGGGAAGCATCACAAGTGAGGGTTATAGGCATCAAGGCACTCTAGGAAGGACATGTTCTGATGACACCAGCTCCTCAGCTCCTTCAGCAGCCTTGGTGCAGGGTACGTGTGGTTCAGTGCTGGCTTGATCAGTCTGCCAGGTCAGCCAGGGCTTGCTGGGTGAGGCAGTGACTCACCAGTGCCATGGTGTAATGTATTTGTGGAATTTGCAGCAAAAGGATCTTAAAGCAATTTCCAGACATTCCCCTCCCCACCCTCACCCCTCATTTTTCCTTGTACTTTATATAAATTGTTTTTCCTAGAAGAACGGCTAGGAAAATTCTATATATTTAGAGTAATTTTCTTTTGCTTTTCCTATCCGCTCAGACAACCTTTCAGACTGGAGTTGCTGGGTATAAAGACTGGTGGTGTCAGCTGAACCTCAAGGACTTGGTAACTGTCTACACAGCCTGAGCTTAGACCCCAGCTGCACTGGACGTGATCTAAGCTTAATTCTCCACCGGTGATTGCTGAGCTGAGTTGTATTAGCTTATATTGTGCTAGTTAGGATGGCACATATGGCCAGTGCTGCAACCCATTTGAGAGCAATACTGGGTCAGCTGGTGTAGGTTACCCCATGCCTGAGTTTCTCAAGTGCTTTTGGAAGCTCTTGTGGTGCTCTCCATCTCTAGCTCCACAAATGTTGTGTTGTGTGTGTGCCAGCATCTCAGGAATGCTCTCTCCCATCTGATCCATGACTCACAACCAAATAGTTGTTACAGATGGTCCTTTCACTTAAAATAAGACCTGGTGTGTTTAAACTTGAAGAACATGGTAAGAAGTATTTCAGTCTCCATTTGCAGATAGACTTGGGGAACTGCTGACTACTGAGGTAAATATATCCTCTCTTCTGGGTAATAGCTGTTGATCTACATGTGATACTGAGTTAGCTGTGACCTTGAAATCACCACAGCTACAAACAGCCCTATCTGTTCTCATGGCTATCACCAGCTGTCTTGTCCGAGAGTTAACTAACTCTTCTTTTTGGCTGCAGTTCATGAATTATTTTAATTTCACGTAAGCGAGTACAAGAGGTTTTGTCAGTCCAGCTACATTGTGGCTGTCTTATGCTATGTAATATCTTGCTTCAGATCACAGAGGTTGAGTATATGCTGTCTGCTGTTGTGTTACTTATATTATAATAACGTTCAAGAGAACAAAGATCACTCGGGCATGTGTTCTTAGAAATACAGATTCTCTGTAACACCTCCTTTCTAAAAGATCTTTGATGATCCCACCAGTAAATTGCCAGCACAGTGAATCATGTTTCACTTCAGATGTTATTCTTGTCACTTTAAAGGATTCCAAATAATACTTTTGTTTCTTGTGAACAGAAAGAGGCAATTACATAGACATTACGGCTTTCTACAGTCGTTGCACATTGTTGTATGCAAGCTGAAGAATATGAAGTTAACCAGCACTGACTTTCTAAACCGGTAGCTGGGCTTGATTTGCCAGCTTGCATGTTTTCTTCTTGCACCCCATCCCTTGCAGATTCTGTAGGATTTGTCCTTGAACAAATTGTGATGTGTATTGTGAAACTGTTGCTTGTGATGGAAGCAGCACATTCTCCGAACGTCCTTTAAGCTGCGCTTTCTACTTGACCCCTGAGCAAGGCTGTTGGATGGATTTTGTGATGCTCCCAAACTTTCCAGCATGTTCAGTGCGTCTCCATTGAAATGGTAATTTCTAGAGCATACTTCAGGCTCATCTCAGCTTTAGATAAAAATTAAATGTGGATTGCTTCATTCTGCATATTGAATACTAAAAGATGCACTCATTTGTCCTCTCTGCAGACACATGATGCTCTGCCAGTTTCCTTAATCCAGGCACAGAAGCAGTCACTTTTGATTCCATCTGTAAAAGGAAATACCTGCAATCATGAGAGGCTTTTTAGAACAGGGATTTTGTAGAACTTGTCCAATTTCAACAAACTTCTTGTCTGCTGGCTTAATGGGCACTATCTGGCTGCACATCAGGGTGTCGGTTTTAGCTCCCATTGTGCTGCCTTGTGTTTTTCATTGCAGAGATCATCTGTTATTTTAGGATTTCTCCATCTCAGTGGCCATCTACTGACCTGCCAAAGAAGTCCAATCCCCACCTGCCATATTTTAAACTTTTCTTTATAAGTGGATTTCTCACTGGATTGATATTGCAGCTTATATTTAATATTAATTTACACAGGCTTTCATCAGTAGTGACTCGCTATTCTGTCTACTTCTAGACTAGTATCCCATCCTCATCTCACATTTTTGCAACTTCTCTGTCTATGTGGTGTTAATAATACCCAGGAACCCTATAGCTGTATCCCCAGTAACGCTTTTTAGTTATCTACAGAAAGACAGGAGTAGATACATGAATGCACTACCATTTATCAGAATAAATGAAGGCAGGGAGCTTTATTAGAAGGCTTACAGCTGATTTAAATTAATATTGCCAACTGCGAGGTTTTACAAAGGCTCTTCCAGAAACAACAGCTGTGTTTGCACTGTAAATTAAGGACAGTATTGAGAGGTACTCACTTTTGTAGCGAGGCATCAAATGCAGATTCAGGCATGACCAGGGCAGATAGCAGCTCTAAGCCCAGCTGGGGTGTTTATGCCTTTCCCAGCTTGCTGCTCCCAGCAACCACCCACCCAAGGAAAAGGTGAGGAGGGGTGTAAGGTCTCGGGCTATGACTGCTCGGTGAATCTCCAATATTTACTCCCTGTGCCTGGCCACGTGCAGCTTGTTCCTGTAATAATTACAATACTGAGGTCCAACCAGATGGATAAAACCCAGATGTATGTTCATAAGAGCTGAGCCATAGATAAACCTGTTGTTACATGGCTCAGGAAAACATCTGCCACAGCAGAGCACTTATCCACTACTTGCCAGTGTGGAGTAGCTGGGAGCTTGGCAGGGATACAAAGGCAGAATCATTTGCTCTATCCAGTGCATTTGAATTATGGGATGTGAAGCATGACCTTCCAGAAATTGGACTGAGGATTTCACAAGTGTTTTCCTTTTTTTTGCCAATTTGACCTGAGCTAAGCTGAGGTGATGAAGGCAATTGACACATTGATATAACTCATATTCCTCTCTAATTTCTGGTCCAAACTATACCTTTCATTACTTCCTTTTTTTCTTGCTTTTCTTTTTTTTTAAAATCTTTTTTTTTTTTTAAACAGTTGCAAGAAGAGAAATTCACTCAAAGCATGTCTAGAAAACAGGCGGCTACCAGTTTCACTTCCCTCCTTGTTTTCTGCAATTCTTAGTGACGTGCAGTGAGAAGCAGGAGTGATGAAACACAACGCTTGGCATTTCAGGAAGTTTCTCACTCCAGGTCCTTGAGTGATACTCACGCTGCTTTCTCCTGCATGCCTGGCCTCCTGAAGATGTCCCAGATTAGAGCTCTTTCCCTGTGGATGCTCATGGTAGTGCTGCAGCTGGTGCTTGTCCCATCACAGCTGGCAGGCTGCCTCCTCAATCCCTGTTTGGAGGTATGTGATCTCTAAACGAGCGCAAAATCTTTCTGTTTCTCTGCTGCAACTTTTCCCTCTGCTTGGGAGGTTTGTGCATCAAGTCTGTTGTGTGTTAGTAGTCTTAGGAAAGCCTATCTTTTTTCCCGAGGCTGTTACCAAGGCAATTGAAGTATTTGAAGTAAATGCTGGTCTCAAAAACATCTGAGAACCAGAACTAGCAGCATGAACCATTTCTTCTTGTTAGCTTTCTCTACCTTTGATGGTTACTGCAGTACAGTTAATCTAATAGATTACATTTCCCTTGGAAGAGATCCAAGCCTTATCTATAATTTCTGCAAAACACAGATTATTGCCTGATTTGTACTGTAGAGTCATTTCACCAGTACTCCAAGTACCTGGCCCCTGCATTTTCCAAACTTTTGCTGACAATTATAACTTTGGTTACAGCTGCCTGTTGTAAGCTGAAAGCTGATCCTGGACATACATTGCATCCCTGTGTTTGTTTTGCTGCCTCTCTCAAAGGTTGCTGCTGGTTCATCCATAGCCTCAAGGAACACTGTCCTGTAGTTTTGCACCTGCTTCAATCAGCAAGAAACGCAGCTCTTCCTGGGGAGTAGGACTGGTTCTATTAGAAGTGGGAAAGATTCTTAGGATATATAAGATTATTTCCTAAAGCTCAGGGCAGCTTATTTAGAAACTCACTACAAGGCTAGTCATTCTGCTCCTGTTTTCCTGACTGTAATTTTCTGGCACTTCTTGAAGAGCAGATGTTGACCGTGATTGGATCTGCCACTGTTACAGGTCATCCCTAACAAAACTTTCAGCTGCATGGGACTGAACGTCTCTGGAGTTCCTGCTGAAATCCCACATACCACCCAGAACTTGGATCTCAGTTTCAACAATCTGCAATCACTGGGGTCAAATTATTTTTCATCAGTCCCTGAACTGCAGCTTCTTGATCTTACAAGGTAATGAGCTCTTTTACGGGGTTACTGGTTAACCTTGCTTCATCAGCTGGGCCACCATGGTTGCTTATTTTGCGGTCTGTTGGTCTTGGCTGTTCATTTTGTTTTACCTGTGTCTTTATCCCTGTGTCTGTCTCTCTGCACATCCCCATGGTCAAGTGATGTGCAGCTTTTAGTCTGGTTACTGAGTGCCCACCTGCTGCACAGAGGTGGGTCTGTCAGCCTGATCGTGTAGGTTGGGATGGGATGTGAGAAGGAAGAGGAAGATGTTTTACTTCTCTCTGAACAAGAAAAATGTCAGATTTTTCACTGTAACAAAAACTTCAAAGTGGAACATCTTGGGTGAGCTGTTCTTCTAATCACAGTTTAAAAAAAAATGAAGGTACATTCATTTTCTAAAAGGCTGTTTTAAAATATCAACACATTCCCTTTTCCCTTCTCCTCACATATCTGGGGGAGGAGATGGGGGAGGCTTATTAGCAAATTTGAATTGATGTATAATTTCCATTGACTTAAGACAACAGTTTCTCTGGGTAAATTGTTTCACTGAAAAATGTCACTCAGTTCCATCAGTTACAGCTCCAAAGTGTCTGAGTGGCAGAGCGGGTTTGCTGTAAAGCACTGGCTGCATTATAAAACTAATTTTACTAGAATTAATTGCAGAATGGATTTGGGTCTCGAATTCTGGATCTTCCCTTATGAAACCAATTTTAGGTGGTCACCCTCTTTTTCCTCTCTTCCTTTTCTCCTTTAGAACCAGCATGGCCTGGGGTCTGGTGCCTCTCAGATATCAAAAGCAAAAGAATTGTGAGCTTTGCCACTGCTGCATCATGCTGGTGCCAGTGGAACTACCCAAGTGTGGCTGAGGTGACAGTGTGAAGGTCTGGGGGGTGCAAGGTGGAAGGACGTGCTGTATCTGTTTAGCTCTGCCATCAGTGATGGTCGTTAGGAGGTTACTTTGGCCTTAACAGAAAGCCGCAATTCTTTCCTGCTGCTTGCCTGAATTTTTGACTTTCAGCGTGTCTCAAGGTCTCTTGCTTTGCAATTGAACTTCAGATTTAGAGAGGGAGGAGGAGGTGAGAGAAGGTCTCCTGCTGTGGAAGGGTTCCCTTTGCACATTCAGGAGTGCTGACTGCTCAGCACAGTAAAGCCAAACTGACCCCCAGCGTGAGGTGGAGCCTAAGAATGTTGCACCAGTGCTTGGTGCTGTAGTGTTAGCAGACATGAAAGGGACAGTTTTACATGCACATTTATTCTCTTTTCCTGTCCAACAGATGCCACCTTCATACAATAGAAGATAACTCCTTTAAGGATCTTCAGAAACTTTCCACCTTAATTTTAACTGCCAATTCCCTCCAGTACTTGGGGACAGCAGCCTTCGACGGCTTAACATCTCTGAAAAAACTGGTACTGGTGGAAACCAACATAGCCTCTCTGACTGACCTACCCATTGGACACTTGCATACCCTGCAGGAGCTGAATTTGGGCCACAACAACATTGCTTCATTGAAGCTTCCCAAATATTTCACCAACCTGACCTCTCTCAGGCACCTGAGCTTTCTTTCTAACAAGATCACATATATCTCCAAAGGAGACCTGGATGCCCTGAAGGAAGTGAACAGGCTCAACCTTACACTGGAGCTTTCCTTGAATAATATAAAACACATACAGCCAGGGTCCTTTGCAAAGATTCACCTTGGTGAGCTGGGACTAAGAGCCTCTTTTGGGAACTTTAGTGTGATGCACACTTCTCTTCAAGGCCTGACTGGTTTACAGGTCAACAGGCTAATCGCTGGAGAATTCAGTGACAGTGAGAAACTGGTAGACTTTCAGAGAGGACTCTTGAGTGGACTGTGTCAGGTACAAATGCAAGAATTTATCTTAGTGTGTGTAAGGGGATTTGAGGATGACACAGACACTCTTTTTAACTGCTTAGGCAATGTCTCCAGTATTCGCTTGGTGAACCTCCAGCTTGAAAAGATGTCAGAGGTTCCTATGTTCTCTCAAGTGAAACAGCTGGAATGCAAGAAATGCAAGTTTCAGGAAGTGCCTGCCACGAAGCTCTCTCTTTTCAAGGAGCTGAGAGTGCTTCGTATTACCAAGAACAAAAACCTCAGTAGCTTCCGACAGAAATTTGAGAGTCTAAGAAACCTGGAGGTGGTAGATTTGAGTGAGAATCACCTCTCCTTCTATAGCTGCTGTTCCCCTCTGTTTCCTGGATGTCCAAATTTGAAATACTTGAACCTAAGTTACAATTCTATCATCAGAATTACCGGAGATTTCACTAATGTGAAGAATTTGTTATATTTGGACCTTCAGCACACAAATCTGTTTGGTCCTGGCTCCTACCCTGTCTTCCTATCCCTTCAGAAACTCATATACCTCGATATTTCCCATACCAGAACTCATGTTAAATCCCAGTGTACCTTTTGTGGCTTGAACTCTTTGCGAGTGCTCAAGATGGCAGGCAACTCCTTTGAGAACAACCAATTGGCCAACAACTTCAAAAACCTAAGTCACCTCCACACCTTGGATATTTCAAGTTGCAAATTAGTTCAGGTGGATAAAAATACATTTGATGCCCTCTCTGAACTAAAAGAGCTAAACATCAGCAACAATAAACTACTGAGCTTTGATCCTGTAGTCTACAAGCCGCTGCAAGCGCTCACAGCCCTGGATCTCAGCAACAACCAGCTGAGCGTTCTGGTGGACTCAGCCCTAGGAATCCTGCCTGATAGTCTGGTCCTGTTAGACATCTCTCAAAACCTGTTTGAATGCTCTTGCACAAACCTAAACTTTCTGAAATGGGTAAAGGAAAAGCAGGACCTACTGCAGAACAGGGAATTGATGATATGCCACACACCTGTATATGTGAAGAACATGAGCCTGTCAAGCTTCGATCTGCACTCCTGCCAACTCAAAGCAAGTACAGTGGCATTCTCAGTGATCGCATTGCTCACTGCAGCAGTGTTCCTCTTCCTGATTTACAAGTACTACTTCCAGCTATACTACTCATTGGTGCTGCTCAGTGGGTGTAAACACACTGCAGAAAGGGGTGACACCTATGATGCATTTGTTATCCACTCCAGCAAAGACCAGGAATGGGTGATGAAAGAGCTGGTGGAACCCTTAGAAGGAGGAACACCTCCCTTCCAGCTTTGTCTTTACTACAGGGATTTCCTACCAGGGGTACCCATTGTCACCAATATCATCCAAGAAGGTTTTTTGAGTAGCAGAAATGTCATTGCAGTCATCTCTACTGACTTTCTGGAAAGTAAGTGGTGTAGCTTTGAGTTTGACATTGCCCAGTCCTGGCAGCTTGTTGAAGGAAAAGCTGGAATTATCATGATTGTACTAGGAGAAGTGAATAAAACCTTGCTGAGGCAGAGGCTGGGGCTGTCCCGATATCTGAGGAGGAACACCTATCTGGAGTGGACAAACAAGGAAATCAGCAGACACATCTTCTGGAGGCAACTCACAGCAGTCCTGCTAGAAGGCAAGAAGTGGAATCACGAGGAGGCAAAGCTCATGTGAAGAAAAAGAGAGATCACTTCTCTCCTGTCTCCCATCATGGCTTGGCTGGTGGCTGGTGCTCAGAAGTTGGTACTTCCGTGGCTGTTCAGAGTTGGAGGAAGTAGATGAAGGCACTGCAAAAACAGTACAAAAATACCTGCCTTGCTGGTCACCCTTTCTCAAGGGAACTTGTAAGCTAAGGAGTGTCAGCAGCTGCACACGCCTGAGCCCTGTGTTTGCCTGTAGATGTCAGCCAAAGCTGGTCCAGCAATCCACGCAGGTCTGGTGGGTTGGTGAACAGATGGACAGCTCTTACTGTCGTTTACCTGCCTCTGAAACTGTATTTTCTGATACAGGACCTCTGATCCTGAGGTCATTTACCCAGTGGAACTTCAGGCTCTGTTGCTTTGAGGGGACCCCAGGATCTCCAGGGGAGAGCAAAGGTACAGGACTCTTGGGTCTAAAAGTGATGGGAAACAGAAACAAGATTTGGATCCTGAAAGTCTTGGGTCTGCCTCCTTAGGCACCATGGCTCAGGGAGAAAACCCTGCAGAGGGAAATGGAGTTCCCTACAGCCACAGACCACCTGGCAGCCACTCAGTGCAGCTGAGCAGTTATGTCATCAGTGTGGGGGGAGGTTGTTCTTGGTGGGACATTTCCTTAACATGTTTATTTCAGTTTTCTTTAGACCAAGACAAAATATTGAATCCCCCAAATATTGCCACCACCTGGAACTCTTATTTATATCAAGCTATATTATATAGCATTTGAAAGAGTGGTTTGAGGTCTTTGTGTGAGATCCAAAAATCCGTGGGACCAGAAAGAGCCATAGAAATGCTTAACACCTTTAAAATCAAGCTATTTCTTTGCCTCAACTGTTTTGCCTCACGCAGTGTTTCTGGATACACTGTGTGGGACTGCCCTATACGAGCAAGATTCAGTCTGAGCAAAGTGTTTTGATGTTTACAGCCAGCCAGTTCTAGAATAAGCTTTTCTACTCTCTGGACCAGCCTTAGTTCACGGCTGGAAGGTGCTGTAGGAGCCTCCAGCCCATGGGTTGAAATGGGCTTTGGACCTGTTCAGGCTGAGAGTCCCTCTTGCTTCCCACTGTCAGGCTGTGGCAGCCTCTGATCCTGGTGGGCATCTCAACACGTGTGGTCAGCCTTTCCCAGGGTCCAGGTGCTACGTGGAACAGGCCAGTCACTGGGTGGGAGAGTTTTGCCTTTTTTCACTGAGAATGTGCCTGACATTTTGCAGGGAGAAGAGATAGAGGAGAAAAGTCTGGGTTAGCTAAACTAAATGTATCCCAGCGCTGCCCTGAATAAAGGGAAGGAAAGTCTAAATGCCATTGAATCATATTACTGAGCGCTCCCATCGATGTGCTGAATATTGAATAGTGCTGGCATATTGCTCTCTATTTATGAAAGGCTTTGGTTAGGATTAATCACTGAATTACTCTAGTTTTAAACTTGCAAATCCGTCTATAATCAATGACGTTCTACAGAGGTAAAACAGAAGCAATTGAGTGGTGAATCAGATCTGATATTTATTCAGAGGAAAGGGCCTGATCCATCTCACTTTTCTAAGCACCAGTCAGCACCATCTCCGTGGAAGCTAGTGGTGAGATCAACATCAGACACTATTTGAAAAAGAGAGCGAGCTAGTGCCAGGGCTTGTTCTGGCAAAAGCTGCATCACAGTTCTCTTGCTGTGTACTGTGCCAGATAACACTACCAACGCCCCCCACCCCCACCCCCAAGCCCTCTCAAAGGCTTTTTGTGCCCTATGTGATGAAACTTTCATAAAACTAAGCTCAATGCTGCTTTCACTTGCCCAGTGAGTTTGCTTTGCACCTGCCAAGTACTGTTGCAGCAATTTCCAGAGCGCGGTGCTCCTTACCTGTGCTGTGACTGAGGGTCCAGAGTGCTGTGCTGTGCCAGCAGGGCTGCCTCCTCACCTGGGGAGAGCCTGCTGGGGATGGGGGCGGGGCGGGAGATGGGATGCCGTGAACCAGGGCACAGCATTGTGCTCCCTGGGTTGAGGCCAAAGGAGAGCACGGAGGCCAAAGCAAATTTTAGCCTGGATTTCAATAGCTACAAGTTAAATTGGAAAACAAAAGAGGAAAATTAAATTAGGTAGGAGTTCCTGCTCCTGAATCGAGCAGCACTGAACCTGCATTTCTCCCTCACTCTTTCTCTCTGTGGTTCCTCTACAAACAATTGGGTGTATATGTATTTCTGGCACAAAGCAGAGTCCTATGATTCTTGGTTGTGATTATAATAATCAGTTTCAGAAAGCCTGAAAGTGGTTCTGGGCATTATAGTACGGGTTTAGGACAGTATTGTTTAAAAAGCGAGTGTTTGTTGAATATCAAAGCAACTTTAGGAGAGCTGGGATGATGCTGAAAGGAGGCTCCCACCTGTACAATTTAAAAAGAAACCAGACACTTGTTCTTCTCTTCCTATTCAGAGTCCCTACAGCAAAGATGGATATGTGAGTTGCCCCAGGCCCTCTTACTGCCCAAGAGAAAGCACAAAAACCATCATAGCTTCTGGAAGTGAGAGTGAGATGATACAATGAGAAAGAGAGAGGAGGCTGGGGTGTTCAGAAAAAAAGGGGGTTTGGAAGACGTTTGTTCTCTGCAAGCCCCAAAGTCACTCTCAGTCCTGCTTCTCTCCGTGCGTTTAGAGATTTCACTTGGTCTCAGCAGTAGTTGGTGCTCTGAAAGACACAAGCTGATTTCTTCTATTGCTGAGACCTTCAGAGCAGAACCAGGACTTTCTTTTTTTCCCTGAATGGCCCAGGAGGACAGGCTGCCTGGTGGCATGAACACCCCTTGATAGGACCTGGGTGCCAGGCACAGCCACGTGCCATAAATGTTGACCTGCGCAGCTGTGAGCTCTGTGGGGTGAGTGGCCCCCAGCCCTCCCCTTTGCACAGCCCTGCCCTGGCAGTGCCCGTCTTCTATATTTTGTTGTTTGAGTCTAGGAAGGAAAGGGCTGTATCAACAATTACGTTTTCACCATTTACCTGGCAGAGAAAAAGTAGATTTGTTTTTAGAAGACTCAAAACAACTTTCCCCAATACTATAAAAGGGGAAATCATTGTGCTTCAAAAAAACCCACACATTCCTATTTGCCTTTGTTACAGGAAGCAAATTTCCAAAGCAAAACTGAATGTTCTCATCTTCAAACATGCTGGCATGCACTGTTGTTTGAAAATGTTCACTGTGCAGCAGGTAGCTTTGATATTATTTACTCATTTGGGTGAATAAATGAGCAGCCAACCAAACATCTATGCAGGTCCGCATTCATCTCTCATGTAAATAGCTGAACCTGCTCCAGTTATTAAAGCATCTGTTTTACCCAGGTCATAAAAACAGATGGAGATGAAGCTCCAAAGGGCTGTTGCATCCAAGTTATTTCACTTCATTTGTAATGGGGATGTGCCCTGATTTCACTAGGTGCTTGATTTGACCCATGCAAAATGCCAGTATAGACAAAGCTCCGGTCTTACTTGCATGGCAGAGGGCGATGTCTCAGAGGCAGGCCATCATGATGTGCTGGCATCATCACCAAGATGCGGTTTGCAGTGAGGGCTCTGAACCGAGCAAGCCCTCATTAGCATGATTGCATTTGTGGTCTCCGCACTGTAGCAGAGACATTATGTAAAAGCTGAAAACTAGAGCCATTCGCATTGATGCCCGCCTGGATCCGGCTGGCCGCAGGCGCAGCATCACACGGCTGTTCCCTTGGCCTCCCCAAGTATCAGCACAGACTTCCAGTGTCAGTTTAAAGATCAAGAAAACAAGGAAAAGCAGCTGATTTCTCTGGACTGACTGATACTTGACAGGACAGGTTGAAACTTTTTCTAGGAGTGTGTTTGTCCTTTTGGAAATGCTATTTTGTAGGTGGCTTATGTAATTTAATGAGGTAGCGTAGTGAAGCTGTGGAACAGAAATTGTCATAGCAGGGTTTCTGGTTTAGTATTGCATGGGGTTGTAATCTTGGAACAGACATTTTGCATGGAAACTGATTTTTTGCAAAGTTTTGGAGGGGTTGGAAAAAAGGATTTCAAATAAAAGTTAAATTGTTCCAAGCATCATTTAAAAAAACATTGGTTTAGGCTTCTGCTGTTGTTCCTTAGAGTACCTTTTCATTTGAAATGTCTTTCTATTTATATAATCTGAGTAGCCTCCCAAACCAAAACCAAAATGTAAAAATGTTTTCATCTACCCAAATTAAAAAAAAAAAACAACACCTTTTTTTTTTGTGGGAAAATTAATGATTTTTCATTTTTGTACCATGAGGAACTTTTAACAAAACTTTAAAAAGCAGAAGTTTTAACAAAACAGAAATTCTGCTGCCATGATGGCTCTTACCCTGACCCTCTAAAAGGTAAACCTTCACCTGGCTGTATCACACATGTAATCTGGGCAGTAAAAACACTGAAGAATCTCCACAATGAATTTCACTAAGTGCCTTTTGCAAAACATCTTGAGTAGGTTCAGTCAATCAATACGAACTGCCTGAGACTGAGAGCAATTGAACATGGTAGGAGAGAAGCAATTCCTTAACAAGTTGTTCTTTGCCATCTCAGCTGAGGCTGAGAATTGGGACAAATGACAGCAAAGCATGATTTGCTGAAGAGCTCATCTGCCAGTAGTGTGAACCTTCCTCAGCTTCAAGGTCGTGTAGAGGGCAAAGTCAATAATCCGCCAACCTGGACCTCCCTGTGTTGCTGCAAGCACAGAGAGAGAAACATTGCATAATTGAGGACAGTTCTGTTAAAAGCCTTTAAAATCAAGAAAAAAGATTAAAAAGAATAGGAAAGAGATTGGTGCAGGATCTCAGGGAAAGTGGCCACAATTTAGCAGCTGGGTGAATCTCAGCTGCTGGCGGTGACTTGGTCCCAGGGCTGCCCGCACTAACAGCCTAAAGCAACTAGAAGGCAGAAGTTTTCTGATGAGTCTATAAGTGCTACCTTTTTGCATAATGGTGACAAGAAAAGGTTTTGAAATTAGTACCTCTGAGAAGTTGCTGTTAGATCGAGTTTCTGCATGCTGGTGCCTATTCAGAGAGCAACTAAGGCAGCAGTGGTGTGTTTTCCATCACTCCTGAGAAGAGGGAGGTAATTCTGCTCTTTCAGCAAGTCCTGCTGTGGCGAGCCCCAATTCAGGACATGTGCACTTCTCACCCTGGTGCTTCCTTGCTGGGACACCCTGGGTCACCCTCTCAAAACATGAATGATAGTTTGCACGTTCCTCTCCATGTCTTCCCAGCATGGGCAGTTCCTGGGAGCTAGCTCCACCTGGGCTAACGTTACCTACCTGCATTAGTCCTGTTCCTACCCACGTGGAAGAGAAGGACTGAGCAACCATTTAAATATATTTAAATACAGATGAAACTCTGGCCTTGAAGTGTGTTATATACACCTTCATGTATTCATTAGGAGAGCCTTAAAGCCATTCTACAATGCTCTCTATTACCTCAGTCTGCAAAGTCGTGATTTTAGCTATTACTGTCACTGGATGCCCTGTGGCATAATGGCACTTCCCTTCACGTTCCCTTGCATTGCTTTCCCCCACAGCCTCCCCTTTTAGCAAATGAAATGTCTGCACCTGAAAGCACGTCTGTATTTACCAGCTGCCCAAATTACATCGTTGGGCCACTCCAGCTTTAGCAATGATATTGATATGTCTTCTGTCCTTGCAGTACCCCCGTGGCCCATGCTCCAGAGCAGGTATTGTACCGGAGTCTGAATAGGAAGGATGGAAATGAGCATCGCATGGGTACCAGCACTGTTCTGCAGGTGACATGGTGGAGCTTGGCAGCCCTTGGGGCTCCAGCTGGGGCAGGTGACTGGCATGAAAGTACTTCAGCATCTCTGCAGGACCACAACCCCAGAGGGCAAAAGCAGCCTAGTCCAAGTTTCCCTTTATGCCTGCCAAGGCTACCCAGTATATAGAGGGAGTGAATCAGTACATACAAAAAATCTTCCAGGTCACAATTTGTTGTTCTTCACTCTGCTTATAGTCATTCTCAATTACAGGACACAAATTACAAGAGGGGAGACAGTCCCAAGGCAACAGACATCTCCTCCCCATATCTAACCCATGTATCTAAGCCCTCCCATCAACAGCATATACCTGTCTGACCCCCCTCTCACACAGGGTGTCTATGCTGTGAACTGATGTGCAAAACGTGGGCCCCACTTCCCAAAAGGCTTTAGGCACCCCACAGCACCCTGCTGTACCTCTTCTTCAGCAGCACCCTTTGCTGAACCACAGCTGAGGTGGTGCACCAAGAGGAGCATCAAGGTGTAGGTTGAAAGGGCCGCAAAAGTAAAGCCTTGACCACGGCTACAGGTCAGATGTGTCGCAGCGAGAGGGCATACGGCCCCCGCGCTCCCCAAATCCTCCCACCAGAGCTGCTCAGAAAACATTCCTTGCTGGTGGTGGGGCAGAACCTCAGCCGAGGAGAAGATCACCCTGCCCTGGAGCTCCGGCCCCTGTCCCTCCAGCCAGAGGGTTCAAGCCCTGCCGCAGCCCGGTGATAAGAGAGCAAGTGCAGCCTGCCCTGCCTGCAGCTCCTTCCTCCCTTATCTCCACATCTTGAGCACTATGCAAATAACAATAGGGTATTGTCAGGCAAAAGAGATTTAATTGCAGCCTACACTCCCAGAGAGGGGAAGATAGGCTTTTCTCCAGATCTCATCTCCAGTCTTTATCTTTTCTTCTCCCCCTCTCTCATCCTTTCCCTCTCCTCAAAGGTTCCCTTTTCTCTCTTTCAGATCCCAGCCAGCAGCAAGCGACCAGCCCCAAATGTATGAAAGAAGGGAGGATTGTCCTTTTTTTCTTCATTTTAAAAAAAGTCTTTAAATCCTTTAGAGTGTTGTGTCCCGCAAGAAGGATTAGCAGTAATTCCCCTGCCATCACTTGCTTCAGACGCTCTGACAATTCATTCTCCTGAGATCCCCTAAACTCACTGCTGAATACATTAGGCAGAGGACACGGAGTGGGCTTGAGGAGACTGTTATGCCCTGTCCCCCCTCCCTACAGCCTGGCAGTCCAGTTTAACACATCCACCAAAGGCCCCTGGGTGAGCACTTCTCCGCAGTAACCTGAAACAAACCCAAATTGCCCGATGTGGCAGCGCTGGGATGCTCTGCAGTGGTTCAGCTCCCACGCTGCAAGATTCACAAGGGGATGCCTGGAAGTCATTCTTTCCTCTCTCACAGGCTCTGTCTCAGTGATGGATCTGCTGGGAGCCTGTGTCCCCACCCCTGATCCTGGGGTGTAATCTCTCTGTTTTCTTTTCTGATCAGTGTAATCTGCTCAGAAGGGAACCCTGCCATCCCTGCCTGGCTTTGGATGCTGCTGAGCCCCCTTAGATGATAGATGCCCTGTCTCGTTTTCTCTGTTGGTAAAATGGGGATTGCGACCCACACACTGTGATTTACTGGAGTGAATCACTAAGAGGTAGCTGGACCACAGATCAGCGCCCATGAAAACTGTACTTTCTGTTCCTCAACTCCATTTCCCCCATCTTGGGATTCTGAAATCCATCTCTACAGCTCTCCCCAGGCCAGCAAATGTGTGTCTGAAGTCAGATCCTTCCAACCCCTTTCCTGTCACTGGTCCTGGCTAGTGGTTACTTAAGTTTTGCTTTTTTTAAGGGAAATAAGTGCACTGACAGTAGCACAGCAAAAAGCAGTATTTGGCCCCCAGGACCCTCTTTGCAATTCTGCCTTAGCAGTAAAATCCTCCCTGCTGAGGTATTTCTTTCTGCCACTCCTTCATTGATGCTGTAAGTATTAGAATAAGATGTTAATAAGGAAACTCACAGTGTTCCTGCTTTCTGCTCCTCCCGTGACTGTGGCCCATGCCTTTCTGACCTGCACAGAGTCAGCAAGTTTCAGTTCCCTGCTGCTTGCGTGCTCTAGCAGCCCATGGTCTCACCCAGTGCTAAGCTGGGCCAGCCCTGCTCTGCCTTCAGCCAGTTTCCCCCCACCTCTCACTGCCCCACTGAGAGCAGGTGGGTGACAGGGTTTGCCCCTCAGCCTCAGACAGAAACTGCCTGGGTGGTGTTATTCAGAGCCTTGATGGAAATAAAGGGTGCCTGTTTGCTAAAAATGCCATGGCTGGAAAGCAGCTCTGTGCTCTGACAGGGGACATGCCCGCGGAGATCCCCTGAGTGCTGTGGAGGTGCCCTGCCAGCATCCCTGGTGCTGTGAGGGGGAGAGGAGGATGACAAGATGCTGGGATTGGAGCCTGAGTCAAATCTGGGGAGTTGCTTGCCCTCCTTGATAGCTGCTTCTCTTGGAATAAAGGGAATGTTTTATAAAGAACCTTATGAAAGCAAAGTATATCATGACTTCAGTGAGAGTAGACACAGGCAAGATAGGAGCATCCCCTTAGATTTGCCTGCTGGAGGTTATTTACCTCGGGAAGCTGCTGAATAAAAGATACAAAAATACAGCAGAAAGCACTATTATTTGCTCCATTCAAAGCATGATGGGAGGAAAAGAAACATTATAAGGAGTATCTTTGAGTCTTTCCAGCCTGGATTTGTCAGGGATGAGTTTTCACGGAGCACTCTCTGGGTGACCCAGTTTTTGAGACGCAGGCATACACACATGCACACGTTCACACACACACATTCTGAGCCGCAATCCACAACTTTAATAACTGAGTGACATACAAAGGAGATTTTGATGCAAAGTGGAGCTGACAGAGAAGTGGAAGGAAGTATCTGTTTTTTTGCTTTTGTTTTTGCCTTTTTAACATCCAGTGCCACACCAGGATTACAGTCAAGGTGGTTCTAACCTTCAGCAAGGACTGATGTTGTTGTGGGTTCTGCTTTTAATGACATTTAACAAGAAGCAGTAGCTCAAGGGGAGAGGAAACAAGGGTTTTCTTTTCTTTTCAGGAAGAATTTACTAGGGCTGTCAGGATTAAACACATGAAATGAATGCATATGGGGGTGCAAAGGGGGTTTAATAGCTTTGCTGCCGGTAACCACAGAACAGCTCTGAGACAAGTTTGCCAGCCCTGTCACACATCTGATGAAACATCTGTGTATGTGGAAGTGTGCCTTTGAGGGTAAGTTACCACAAACTGGTCACGCTGTGGTGACTTTGCTGTCATCTATGGTTTTCTGGCTGTGGATATGGTGTGGGTGACATGAAGGTATAGCTGTGTAGTGGTAATCTCTGTTTCTGAAAACTTCCCCTCAGGGATGGGTTGGTGGCTGCTCCAGTCCAAGTGGTGAATGTCACTTCTCTCCCCGTGATTTTATCAGACTTTTCTGTAGGATCCCCAGTGAGCAGGCACATATTAACCTGGGTGGATTTGCCAGGGCCCCAGGACAGCTGCTGGCCAGAGAGTTGCCCCAAGTTGGGTACCCAACTAACCAGTTCAGGGTTGACCCAGAGTGGGGCCAGGCATCCCTAAAAGCTCACATCCTTCCCTAAGTCATGCCAGGCTGTTGCACTGAGTGCACCCAGGCTGATTGCAGTGGATTTCATGTCCTTAAAGCAAAACGTAGGGACTAGTTGCTTTAATATTGCAGCAAAAGGCTAAAAATGAAACATCCTCATAAAATCTGGGGCTTAGGAAGGAACGATATATTGCAGAGGAAGGAACAACAGAGAAAACAACCAAAGGAGATAAATGCTGAGCCAAAGTGCATCCTTTCTTGAGCTTTCCCTGGATTTGTTCATGGCAGTGAGAGTCCTTGGAGTGGTGTTTTGGGCTTGCACCTCTATTTAGAAAATATCTTTAACTGTAAATAAGCTGGTGATGCCTTGTGTCCCTCCAGGACATTGTAAATGGCTAGACTCAAACTTCTGAAAACACAGTGATGGGGAAGTCAGCACTAGCACAGACCTACCACAGCCCTAATTGTATGAGCTGACAGAAGGCAGTGGGCATAGCTCAGCAGAGATAGTGCCAAAGAAAGAGGAAAATTAAAGGAGAAGGTATTATTGTCTGTGCTGTGTGGTGGTGATGCAATTCCCACATGCATTTCAGTCATGTGAACTTTAGCAGATGGTAAACATGTTTGCTGGACTATGTTGGGAGACCTTGTCAGAAATCCCTCCGAGTCTTGAGGCTACCAGTCTGCTCCATTGAAGAGATCCAGATGCTGAGGCTCTGGCAGGGACCTTCTCCTCCTGGGGACTGACAGCTCTTTTGTGAAGGGACCTGGCAGAAAGTGCACAGCCCATGCAGCAGAAGCGTCTGCTGGCACCCTGGCGAGATAGCCAGCTAGAGAAAACCAGACCTCACATGCCACCCAGGTTGTACACCTTGAGCAGGGTGGTGGCAACTTAACTGTAAGAAAATCTGGTGGTTTTGACTAATTTTGAGGAAAGCCATTTGTCTTATGATGTGGTGAATTTTTCATGAGCGTGGGGCTGTGGTGGGGAAGAGACAGTCCTCAGTGGGGAGTGCAGAGCCCTGTCAGATGTTTATGTGTTGGGGAAATGCAGCCTTGAGCTCCTGTTTCTGTGCCCAGCCTCTGTTCGGATGGGGAGCCCTCTCTCCCCACCCCTCTAGCTGGAGGGGAAGGCACCCACCAGGACAGGGAGCCTCTCCTCCGTGGGTCAAGCTGGCCAAGAGCTCCTTGGCTGCCATCAGAGCTGAGCTCAGAGCAGATGAACCAGACCACCAGACGGGCTGCTCTCCTCTGGCTTAGTGCGATGGAGTGGTGATAGATGCATGCTTCGATGCTGCTCTTTGCATCTGATATCCAAACACAGCGTGGGGAAATGACAGCAATATGTGTCCCCCTGACACCCAGAGAATATAACGATATTGCTGTGAAAATGAGGCTGCTGCCACACAGCTAAACTCTGAACCCTTCCCTCTGTGAAGCAGCTATGATTAGAATCTCATCTCACTCTATATTGCACAGCACCTGTGGAAGAAAATCCCACCCAGCAGCATGTAACTATTTTTAAAGGCCTTTTTCTAACGGGCTGGGAGATGGGGCTGGTGAGAATCCTGCTGGTGCCGTGGATTTCTTTTAAACCCCTTGCAGAAAAGTATGGAGCTAGTCTTGGGGAAAGTATCTCAGAAAAGAGGAAGTGGCAGAATGATTTTGCCAAGTGTGAAGCTTGTGCCAGCTCTTCCCACTGGAAAGCTGAATTTCAGCATCTGCGTCTGTTAATTTTTTTTAGCTTTGCCGTACCTAAATCAGTGAGATGCCTCCAGCTGTAGGAAATTTGTTGTGTGAGACTTGAATGTTTTGAAAGCATGCCCAGACACATGAAAGGGGTGCAGCGGTTCATTTCATGGGAAAGGTGGGCAGGAGCGTGTCCCAGGGATGCTCTGCTCTCCTCCTCAGAGCTGCGTGTCGGATCAGTTGCCTGCAGCTTCTGAGCACCACAGAGTAAAGAGGTAGGGAAAACCTCTGCAAATGGGCAGAGAAGACCAAGGGGATAAAAGAGTCATGCCCTTGGGATCTTGGGATGTGGGACACAATAAGCCATGAATTTTGGGCTGCCAATGCCAAACCGGCACTGGATACTTTGTAGGTGAATAGATCTACCAACAAGCCCCAGCAGTGCCTGGCAATAGGGCGCATAAGTGCGGATGGCTTGAAGCAAAGCCCCCTTTCCACTTGATATGCTGCTCATGGATGGAGTTTTGCGCTGTACAAACATAATTCGCTCTCCCTCTCCAAATGGAACCAGGGAAGTGTATTACATTTATCTTAATAAAACAAGTCGCTTTGCAAGCAGTGGAACCTACAAAACCTGGTTTCCTACAGTTGTCTCCCATGTGGGTTCTCTGGTGTCTGATAGAGTGGGTGAGCTCATATCACGTCCTGGGAGTGGGATGGGAGGTGGAAGGGTGATGGGAAGAAGTGCTAATTTGAGTATATCCTCCCTTAAAAGCTTGTTACAACGTAATTCCTCTGACATGTCTCTTCTTCCATCAAATCTGATTGCAGGCCAGTGGCTTTACGAAACTATTATGCAGTGCCTGTGGCCCCATCAGCTAGCCCCATCAGCTAAGCCTTGTTTCCTTGGGAAACTGTGTAAAAAAAATAAACAGATGGGACCTAAACTGCCTAAAAATTATTTGTCATTATATCCCACAGAGTTTGACCCACATACCTGTGCTTTTCATGGCTCTGTAGCTGTGATTATCATTAACTTGAGAAAAAGGTCCTACTTAGTATGTCCCATTGACCATGCAGTTTGCAGATTGAGGATGCAGCATTAAATAGATGTACCCAGCCACAAAACCACTTCCCATTTTGTATAATACAGGCCAACAGAGATTTGAAAAATGTTCCATTTCTGTATAGAAAGACTATTTTTAAAATTGAACAGTAAGTTAGTCCTCTATTGACTTTCAATTTCCATCCTCTTACATTTCCATAGCAACTCTGGCCATTTATGCATTTATCTTTGTATTTAACTTTCCTCTTTCATACCATTTCAAGTGGACTCAAGTGCTGCAAAAGGGTTAAACCAGTCTTTCAAATATCTCCCTGTTTTAAGCAATTACTTGAAAATACACATATATATTTTAGGCTAAATTGACAAGTTTGTGGTTTAATGAAAACTGTCTCCAGAATATTTGCCCTGAAAAACGCTTCAGGGCGATAACAAGAACAAGTCAAAACCTCTCTCCTCTCCCCTTGCCTTCTATTATTACTGTCTTCAGAATTCTCATACAGAATCTAAACTTGCAGCTGCAATAGCTGTGACAGTCAAATGGCTGGATATTGGGTAAGCTTACACTTTGGCAAATCTGGCTTTCTTTTTTTTCTTTTTATTAAAATGTTTTCATGTGTATTCAGGAACAATGAGAAAGCAAGTGCATTTCACAAATTTTGTGCTTCTGGGTTTGGGATAGAGGTGTGACCGTGACCATCTACAGTGCATGGTTAGAGTTCCCACTGACAAGCTGGAGGGTCTTTGGTGGGATGTAGTAACCTCCTCTGAGACCTTGATGTCTGAGAGGTTGGGTAGGTGCAGTAAGCCAAGTGGGTAGCCTTGGGCACAACGGTGAATCTCCATGCATGACACTGGAGAGCCCCACCACGTAGGCATTGTTGGTTGAGCTCCTTGGAGAGCAGATTGGTCTTGAACTCTTGAGTAATGTCTGCAATGGGCTGTGGGAAGACAGCTTTCAGGTCAGTAATCCTCTTCTAAGTCCACACTTGCGTTTCCTCCCTACAGTTCCATAGTGCTCGTAGCTGGGAAGTCTGGTGGGGCTTTCATCCCAGCAGCCAGCAGACTTTCAGTTCACTGTCATGCTGTTCCTCCTTCTAATGTCTTCCCACCTCTCCTCCATCCAGTTGATTACTCCTACCACTTACTGGGGAAGAGTGTCCCCTGTCACCAGGAAAACAATGGGTGACTTAGTTGCAGCACAGAGAAATATGGGACATGTTTCTCTGGAGACATGGTGACACTCCCAAGTGAAGCGCACGGGAGAACATGCTGCTTTGGGGAGGCATTTTCACTGTCTGTGTTCACCTTGAGCACTGATAACCCACAGTCACTCTGCAGCAAAAACCTACCTAACTGACCAAGGTGTTTAAGTGCCAAAGGCATTTTTAAATTTTTATTTTAATGGGCCTGGGAGTCTAAATCTCATTGACTTTCAAATTGACTGTGCAGATCAATGCACAATGCCCTGACAAGGCAAGATGGTTTCCTACAAAACGTCCTCCTGCACATCAGCTTGTCCACTTTTACAGGGCTCCAGCAGCTTGGAATCCATTCTAATCTTCTGCTGGGGGATTTATGATGAGTCCTAGAGCCAGACCTTCAAGATGTTTTGTGCAAAGATGTAAGCAAGCAACTGATGGAAGTGATGAAACTATTTAAGTGCCGAACTCCCACTGAAATCTGTTGCCTAACCTGCTCAGATGCATCTGAAAATCCTATTAAAGCACTTCCCTGCACCTTTAAGCACCTGGACACCTCAGAACTGCATTCTTCTGTCACTTAAGGATGGAAAGCCAGAGAGTTCCAGATGATTTGTGCTCCTAACTGACTTGCTGCTCCTCAAAGAAATCTCTGGTTTTGTCTGCATTGTGCCAATGTCCCATGTCACCTTCCCCTTTCATTCCATCACTAGTGTTGTTCCTCAGTGAAGGACTCTAAACAATTCCTCCCCCTTCCTTACTGTTGGCACCTTCCTGAGTGTTTGCAGGTCGTTATTAAATCACCTCTTTACTCATCCTTTATCTGAGCTGTACATAATTAGTTCCTTTAATCTTTCCTCATAGGTCAATCCTTCTAAACCTTTAATCATCTTTATCTCCTTTTCCTGCAGCCCCTCCAATTTGCTGCCACTTTTTTTTTTTTTTTTTTTTTTTTTTTAAATTTTGCGTAAAAGAAACAGCAAAACCCACGAGTTCCAAATCCTATCCAGACTGACTAAAGGCAGCGTGGGGCTGTGGGTTTCCCTGTGGAATTGCCCCTGTTTGCTTCTGGTACAGCCTGGTGAGCAAAGGTGGTGTTGGAAGGGAGGAAACCGCCTCCTGATACTGGCGATTTGGCTCTGCTAGCAGGGACTGGCTCTCCCTACCCTGTTCTTTGCTGTCACAAAATCTGCATCACTTTCCAGCTGAGTGCTTTAGGTGACAGAAAAAGAAGATTTCCAAGTGTCTTAAGTTCACTGTCCAAGCACAAAGCTGCTTCCTGGCACAACTGGTCTTGGATGCGTCCAGCTCCTCCTGCTAAGGATGCTTGGGGCTGGCAAGAGGGGCAAGGAACAGCTGTCCTGGCAGCTCTGGAATGGGCTGGGGGTGCTGGACTGTGGGGATGGGGGAAGGCAAGAACCAGCACTAACAGCTGGTAGGAAAGAAAGACCCCTTTATTCCTTGCACCAGTGCCAGACAGAGGAAAGATAATGTATCATGTATTTCACCCAAAGGAGCACTTTTTTACCTCATTTTGTGTCCCTACTAGACAAAGTTATCAACACCTCTGTCCTGACAGCCTTTTGCAATGCAGATGAGCTGTAAGAGTCTAGCACTTCTGTCCACATGGGCCACACCACCAGGCTGTTTCCCTTGGCTGTTAGTCCCCTACTCCAGTGACTTTCCACCTGCAGGAGCTCTGATCTATCTGCTCTTGCCAGGGCAGGTTGCTGCTGGGTTACCAGCCCTGGTACTGCATCCCAAACACTGACCCACTGCGCCAGCTCCTGCCCAGCTCCATATTGCTGCTCAAAGTAGCATGGAATTTTTTGCTTTGCTCATAAAAATACTATTTCTGTGCTTGATTTTTTTTTTTTTTTACATTATATTTGCCCTAAGTCCTTCCCTCCAATGATCTGTGAATGATACTGCATTCACCTTCACCATATCTTTGCCCATTAACAGGAGGATGGGGAAAGTGAAGCACTGCAGGAGGGATGGCAGGCAGAGTCCTGGTCCTCCAACCTGCATGTTGGTGGCCCTAGCTCCTGCACTGTCTGAAAGCACATGGAAAAGGCCCCAGAACAAGCTGGCTTTCTGGGGGAGCATGGTGGAGTAGTGGCTACTTGGAGTCTATTTAGGCAGTGCTTTGCTTGGCTGTCTTATCCTAAATGAACATTTACAATTTTCTCACTGGGAACCACAGCTGCTTCTTTCTCCTAAGCAGGCACACCAGGGTGCTCCTTATCATATACTTTGCTGAAAAGCAAAGGCCACCTTCATCTCCTTTCCTTTTATTTATCGTAATTTGCCTCTGGGTTGGCCTAATTGCAAAACAAAATAAAGCCATGGGGGGGTGGTAGAAATTTTCAGCTCCAACCTGTCTTGTGGTACTCCTGGAACCACAAAAAGCCTAAGCTTGTCCTGCAGCACTGGGAGCTGTGAGTGACCGTGACCAGCCCTGGGGAACAGACCCACTTTACAAGTTGCTGTGTTCTTTTATGCAAAAGTGTGCTGACAAAGCCACTCACAACTTTGATGGTTCTTTGCACAGCAGCAAGGACTAGACGCTTTCTGACAGAGATGATGAAACCTGCATCTTAAGATACCTGTCATTCTGCAATGAGTTTGCTTTCCCTTTTTCCACCCATGCCAGCAAAACCTTGCAAATGGTGCATGATAGTTGTCCTGCCTCCTCAGAGGATGACTGGAGGGTTGACCTGGTCTGGCATATCACAGGCAAGGTGAGATCTGGCTGGTTATACGAAAAGAAGCCATTTCTGGGCTGTGGTATACACATGTGGTTTCCAGTGACAGTTATGCGCTCCAGATACAGTGTGATGTTGAGAGTGAAGGGCTGAGCTGTGGCTCTCAGTGGAACTGGGCTGGTGGAGTTAAACAGTCAAGACTCTTAATGTGCCTAGAGGTATCCACTTGTGCATAACGAGGATGTAAAGCTGCATGTTTATGCAAGTACACCTGGAGATCATGGGGGAGGCTGCTGACAGAGAACTTTTCACTTGACAGGGATGTGAAATACTTGATCAATGCAGCAAGGGTCACCCTGAGCCTCAGCAATGGCTGGGAGCAACCTGACCTTAGCAAGGAGATTAGGAGTGGTTGGGGTATTGCCATCCCGTTCCTGTGCCCCTCCCAAAGGCTGACAGCACAATCCAAAGCCCTCAGGGAGCCCGGAGCACCCCCCTTCCCCTGGCACCAGCATCAGGCAGCCAAGCCTGGCGATGCCTCTATCATACTGTTTCATTAGGGATTTCTGAGCCTGTTCCCTAAAGCTTTACATGCCTGGAAAAAGAAGACCATTTCCAGTCTAGGACCCTTGGAGGGACTCAGGAAGATCAGGTGCACTGCCTGGGGTGCCCTGCACACAGCAGACATGCCACAAGTGCAGGGAAAGCCCGCACAAACTATGCCCCCCAGGCACAGTGCAGGCACTCCGTGCTTGCCGGCTCTTTCAGGAGCCATGCTGTGTCCTCTCCCTGCTTCTGATGCAAGGGGAGATGAGGACTGTCTGTGTCATATCCTTGCAATGACTTTTATGAAGCCCCATACATCCATCTCCTGCTGCTTGGAATTGCCACAACCACTTCTAGCCCCATCTGAGCTCTGATGTTTCCAGATGGGACTATTAGACTCCCTAGGAGTGCAACTGTAAATATCTGCAGAAATGCCACCCGAGCACTGCAGTGCGGGAGCATTGCGAGCACCGGAGCTGTGCTCAGCTGTCTTTATTCATGAAAGGGGCTATGAGTCCCCGAGGGCTCAAAATCAGCAGTGTTGTGCAGCAGCTCTACTATCAAGGCTTGCACTCCACAGCAGGAAAACCAAAGAAGTGGATGCAATTTGTGCATGGCTGGAGTGGGACAGAGCCATCATGCCATCATGTCTCTGCCACTGATGTCTCAAGTGACCATGGTCACCTTACTAGACCCAGCATGCAGATGAGTCCTTGGGGTTTGGGAATGTTTTCTGGAATGCAGACAGCATCCACCACAGAGCCTAGCCTAAATTTCAGTGGAACTTTTGCCATAATGGTAATAATAAGCTTATCGGTGTCTTTTTTTTTTTTTTTTTTTTTTTTTGCTAATAAACATAGCATTGTTGTGCTTTTCATGAGATGCTTCTTCTGCATATTTCTGTTCAGAAGAGAAGCATAACTGTGTTGCTTCTTCCACCCAAAATGGATTCTGGTGGCACTGCCAGTGCTGGTTTCTGGAGGCAGCTCACTGAAAATGAATCTGCTTTTTAATCGACAAAACAGCCATACTGGCTGTTAACTGCCTTCCTGCTCCGCTGAGCAAGTGCGAGCTGTGGTTCCCCTCCTCCCTCACGCTCCCCTCCCCGCTGCAATGGCTGGCTATTGCAAATAGTTTCTCGGAAAGGGTGAAATCCCAGACTGTAGGCAACTTGGTTGCAAAACTCCCAGTGACTTCAAATCTGAATACTGTGTTGCCAGCATTCTAAAGAACCCAGCAGGGAGAGCCAGAAGCAGACGCCTCACTCTGGGAGCCATTTATTTGGAAGCATTCAAACGATCTTGTTATGTTTCACTTGTGGTGCTGTTTCACAGAGCTCCTCCATCACAGCATGCAGATCTCGACACCCTCTCCTTTCCTCCGTGCACCATGGCACAAAGTGGAGTGACTATGACCTTCTCTTGACATGCAGACAAGGGCTTCTCCTGGACGGGTAATGGAGCATCCGTGTAGCAAAGGTCACTTTCCAGCAGAGCACATGCTCGTTCCCGTATCACTGCTGCCTCAAGTCACTTTAGGTGCCTGTGACCATTCCTCCAGGAGAGGGATCCTAGACATAGCTGTTACTGAGATGGGAGCCCACGTGTGACTGGGGAAAGTCTGTCTTGTCTACTAGGACAGTCAGTCCTGAAGAAAGCTGAGACATGGTCACCACAAATCATGTGAGTGTCCAAGTAGTCTCATGGAATAGGTTGAAGTTTCAGTTTGCTCACAGGGAGGAACACAGAGATGGAGTGGGAATTGCCGTGTTGGAAGCAGTCATTTTCAGGTCTGTTGGAGTCATGACCTTGCAGTGCTGGTCTTAAGGTTGATCCTTTGGGGACACAATTGAAATAGAGATGGAGTGGGAATTGCCGTGTTGGAAGCAGTCATTTTCAGGTCTGTTGGAGTCATGACCTTGCAGTGCTGGTCTTAAGGTTGATCCTTTGGGGACACAATTGAAATAGAGATGGAGTGGGAATTGCCGTGTTGGAAGCAGTCATTTTCAGGTCTGTTGGAGTCATGACCTTGCAGTGCTGGTCTTAAGGTTGATCCTTTGGGGACACAATTGAAATAAAAAGAGCATTTTCTAATAGTCTAGCCTGGCTGCTCATTCATGCCATGGTTTTGTTGCTGGTTTTGGGGTTATTTTGTTGTTAGTTTATTTTCTCTGGGTTTAGCTGGTACCAGTTTGGAAGCAAAGGGACCCCTCTTGCAATAAGGGACTAGGTTAAAGAAATCTTCACAGAGAAGCTGTAACCAGCCCCAACTTGGGGCAGGGAGACAGCAAAGTACAAAGTGAAAGGCCAGCTTTTTCTGTGTGCATTGATTCGCCTACCCACAAGAAATTTAAAGACCCAAATGAGGACTCCTCACATGACTTCGCTTACAGGCAATGCTTCCCAAAATAGCCTTTTCCCAAATAAGCTTTCATACAACAGCATCTTCTGCAGAGCTCCCAGTTCTGTCACCGTGGTGTGGACAGCAAAGCTATGAGGAAAAATACCAGCAGCAGCTCTGGCTCTATAAAAGCAAAAGTCACCAGTGAGTCCCTCAAATCCCTGATGCCTTCAGTGAAGGACAGCAGTGATGACCCTGGGATCTACCCGTCTCCCTGGAACAATTCCCCCTTGAAAATTCTTTCAAATAAATAGCTAAGTAGCAAGAAACTCAAAGCCTGGGAGATCTGACAAGCAAGCATTTGTCCCCTTCTTCTGGGTATTGATGTGCAAATAGTGTCTGAGATTTCCAGCCAGGCAGAGTTGTGCTGTTTTCCTTCAGACTCTGGCACAATCCTAATAAGAAGAGCTAAAGGGATCTCTGCAGGGAGCCCGCATTTGCACGAGCCCATGTGAACTGCCCCGTATTAGCAAAGGACGCCTGAGCTGGGCTGTAAAGCCACACATCCCTTTCAAAATGTGACTTTGAAAACTCGGGCTCCCTTGACTCTGTGGGCTGAAGTGAGACACTTTCACGCCTTGGAGAAAATGGTTTATAATATATATATATATGAGAGAAAAATAAAGGATAACGACTATTATCTCGTCTTTTTTTTCTTTTTTCTTTTTCCCCTTTTCTTTATTTACCAAAAGTACCTCCAAGGCTAATGGCATTTTCTTTGGCCGCTGGGAGCAGAGAAAGATTGAAGTCTGAAATATGAAAGCTTTTCTCTTGGTTTTTAACAACTTTGGATCAGTCTAGTTAACTCTCAGTCTCAGTTCAAAGCAGAACTAGAAACTGAAAGGCTGGTTCTGTTTTTCTATTAGAAATGAGTAATAAATGATTTCTCATCCCAAAAAGAGACATAGAGGCTTAAAATTCCTTGTCCTGGATGAAAAGTCAAAATCACTAAGACTTTCATGAGCTGACAAAAAATAAAAAAAAAATTGCCTGCAATGCCTCATTTTGATGATATCAAAGTGTTTCATGTGTGACCTCTTTTTCATTTTTTAAAAAAATGTTTTTATTATAATCAGCTTAAATTTCACAACAAAATGACTTTGAATAAAAACTTAAAACAGGTTGTCTTAGTCTCAATTTTTTTTCCTGATAGAAGGAATTCATCAAATTGGCTCTCTTTCTTCGAAGTATTTCAATTGAGATTAATCAGCCTTTTCCAAACTGTAATAGAAGTCTTAACAAGATATTCCTGCCCAGCTCTTCCTCTTCCAGAAACAGTGAGTTTCTTGGGACAGGCATGCATGATGATGGCGGTGCAGAGGACAGAAATTTGGGGGTGATATTAGACTAGGGTTCAAAAAGGAGAATATAAGTTTTAAAAAGCCATATCCACAGGTGACAAGGATTTCAGCCTTTCCCAAACTTTAAGCACTTGGAGGTCCTAATCGGTCCTAAAACCGAGAGATGGGTGAATTAGTGCTGCTGATCATACAAAACCTGTGGGATTCCCAGGCTGACTGCTCCGGTGATAGCAGGAAATTTATTGTGAATGGCCCTTGACATGTTATTTTGGTCTTCCCTCTCAGGATATAAAAGTCCAGAAACAGCAATATTGGGTAAACGAATAAAATTCCTTTTAGCTTCTGAAAAACTCTGATATTTCTATTTGAGCTGTCTGGATTTTGCCCTTGCATTCACAAGGCTGGTTTGTGTGGCTCAGGCTGCAGCTACCAACGGAAAATGCCAGTATTTGGAAGAAGGAAGGAGCAGTTTGCTAAACCCTGGTGCTTGAGTGAGGAGTCATTCTGTTCCTGTGCCTTACTCACCTTTTTAACAATGGAAGGTAATGGGGACGTATAGGCAAAATCATATGTTTTTTTATTTTTTTGCTTACCAGCTGATTGTATCACCGCTTTATTTTTAAGTCTTAAGCACAGAGTGACTTTGCTAGGAGCCACTCCAGGGATTCAGTGCTAGACAGAGAGATGACTTGATGCTCTAATCTTTGCTTTTCTTCTGACCTTAACTTGCTCCATGATCATGGGCTGTTCACGTAATCTCCCTTGGGTATAGGCTCTCCAGGAGCGGAATGAGTATTTAGCTGTAGAGGAGAGCTGGAATAAATATCCTTGAAGTTAACCAGTCCAGCCAAATGGTGGCCAAAGATGAATGAAATTTAACACTTCTAAACCAAGCGTCCTCTGGTTGTATAGCTTGAACTGCTAGTAGGAACTGACTCATTCCTATATTATTATCTTCTTCCAAGTTTCAGGTGTCCCAGAATTTCCCAGATCTGGTGGATCAGCTTCAGCTTTTCATGATCTTGAGCCCTGGGAAAGTGGACAATTAGGGTGAAAAACTCTTTCCCCAGAGGGCATTTCATCCCAGTGTTTCACCCTGACCATTGCAGGTACTCTTCATCACAGTGTCTGCAAGGGACAGCTGTATCTGGAGTCAGTAAATTCTTTTAGCTCTGGTTGAGTTTGTGGATGATCTAGGCGAAGTGATTTAAGAAAAAAAAAAGGGATGAAAGAACCCCAGAGGATTTGATGGGGAATTAGTTTCCATTTAAGAGAAGAGCTATGCTAGGAATAGTATGGAGGCTGGTCTCTGGGGAGGTAAGAAAATAGGAGAGGAAAAAGAAGGATCCTTAAGGAGATGATGCCATAGCTTCAGCTATGGAAAAAGGTAATTTCCCAGTATAGACAGATAATAGGGATGAGGATCCAGGGAGCGTGGCAGCTGGGTCTGATGAGATTCAGCCTGGCAAGCTGACACCAGCAAAGGGATCACAAATGCTTTCCCTCTCCTCCTCACCTCCTACTTCTCCAAAGTTTAAAGTTTACCTGTTAATACCCTTATCAGAAGTTTGTGCTGAGAACTCTTATCTGGATTTTACAGGCAGCTTCTGGCACCAGACCAAAATTGAAGGAAAGCATTTCATTCTTCTCCAGTCGTTAAATGAAAGCAACATTATAAGCCAACAATATTATTCTCATTAATGGGAAGGGACTGTTAATGATGGGAACATATGTGTTTGGCTTTCAAATGAGACTTGCCATCTATCCCTGCTTCTGACCTGGTACAGCTTAGCAGGGCTAAATTGCTTTTTAAAGCTGAACAGAATGAACCTTAATTGAGGCATTAAAAACACGTTCATTTGATCTTCTTGGGACCCACAGCCCTGCCGTTGCTGATGGCTGGCCTGGGCTCTGGCGGGCAGGCGAGAGGAGCGTCCCGCCAGACAAATGTGGTGCTCGAGAGCATCTGGGTTTGCCAGCAGTTTTTCTGTCGTTCCCCCCAGCTCTCCCTATTTTTCTCTTTCAAATGTAATTGAAAGTCATTCTTTTAACTTTATTTATTTATCGGCTTGATACATTTGAAATTGCAGGCGCCTTCATCTCAGCATTCATTTCCTTGCCCTTTAATGTGAACCTGACTCAATTCCCCATCTCCTTCAAAGCCCTTTATTAGTTCTGCGGCGTTTCTCCCCCACCCTCCCTTTCCCTAATTTCTCCTTCACCTTCAGCTGTGGTGGAGACGAGCAGCCCAGGGCCAGGTTTGGCTGGCGGTGCCTGGCTGTGCTTCACCACCTCAGCTGTGAAGGTGGTGGCGTTACCCCGAGTCCAGTGTGATGTAGCGGAGGGAAAAGGCACCTCCCAAAACAGCTCTCCCCAGGTCGTCTTGCTGATGGAGTCACCACTGCACTGCATGGTGGAGGAGCCCACCTTCCTTCTCGCTTCACAACATCTGTGGGGCTCTCTCCCCCCAGGTTAGTGGGGCAGCTGGTCCCTCTTCCCCTCCTATCGGTTGTAGTGTGCCTTCCTCCAAAAGAAGTCTTTTTTGTGCCCTTTTTTTCTCTTTGCTAGCAACCCTTCAGTACCTGAACCCACAAGGCTTCTGCCACCAAGGGCAGGCAATTCAGCAGGGGGGGCCAGCATGGGAGCAGACTGCAGTGAATCATTCAAAACAAAACCCAAAAAGGTCCTTTATCTCTGACTTGCTTGAGCTGGAAGGAGGATATTCATTTTCTTCTCTTCCAGCTGGGGAAACTGAGGCTTGGAGCAAGGAGGTGATCTGCTCAGCGTAGCTGGGATTATAACCCAGGCATATTTTTCATTAACTACCTCTGACTCCCACAGCAGGACCCAAGGTCCAGCTATAAAGCACCGAGGGGCTGTTTCTGCAAAGCTCCAAGCTCTGGCCTTGCCTGGCTCTTCCCAGGCACAGAGTCAAAACAGCCTGCAGAGAAAATCAACAATCTGCTTTGGATTTGTCTTGCTGGGAGTTGAGTTATTTTTTTGCCTTGTCACTGAGATGTGGCGATTACAGAGCTCAGCTGTGGGGCTTGGGGCACGGCGAGGGGACCCAGACACTTGGTGAGCTGTCACCTCACACCGTCAGGGTGAGGCTGGTGCAGAGGAGAGCTGTGATAAGGCAGCTGTGTGATGGGATAGTGTGCCTAAGGCACTGTGAAAGAGCCCATGAACCTCTTCTTGCTGATGAAAACGGCTCCTTTATTTTATTTCATTTTGTTTCGTTTTATTGGGTTTTATTTATTTTATTTTATTTATTTTTTTCCCTCCCCCCCAAGCCTCTTTTCATCCCCTTATCTTCACTGGTAGTTAATAGATTAATGCATGTCTCGGGAAGATAAATGCACTTTCAGATCTTCAAAAGGCAAGCCAGCCTCTGAAACCAGTGTTTACACCCTCTTTGGCTGGGGACAAGGCAGACAGGCAGCATGACACGACCTTCGGCTTAGCCGCCAAGGTCAAGCTGCAATGCAAATGCTGGTCCCCAGGAGCAGAGTGGGTATCAGAGCTCCCAGTAGCATGGCTGGACGAGTCTGCCCTGCGGTGTTTGGGTTTACCTCTATGCTTTGCCAGGGCAAAGTCCCTCACCTCTGCCTACTCTCCTTCTTCAGGCATTGAACAGGAGTTTTGGGATGGAGGAGGAAAGAGAATGGAGTCAGAGGGAGCACAAGCCAAAACTTTCCAGGATTCAAGACTATGCAGATATTGAGACTTTTACTCAGCCCTGGATCCTGAGTAACACACCTGAAATTAACACACCAGTTAGAAAAGAGATGTCCAGCTCCAACGTGCAGCACCACTGCTGTTCCCCACCGAGGGCCAGATCACACCAGTTCCTGCACTCCTTGAACAGCTCAAGTCCCATATAGGTCTGTCTTGGCCATCCCTGAACATCCCATTATGCATTAGAATAATCACCCAAGGGTCCATAACTGATTCTAGCCTGAGTTCTCCAGGCATGCTTTAGCTATGTGGCTAAACCACACTCAAAATACTGAATTTTATGGATTACCTGAGTGCCAAGGTGGCTTTGAAATAACCATCCCTGTGTTTGCACTTCACTCCAGCTCCTTCCCTAGCCCTCAGAAGTCACCGTTTGGCATCCCTGGCTGCTGGCTTGCCTGATGCTGCAGAGAGGAGGGGGGCTGGGGGCAGCAGGTTATGGGGTCAGGAGGAACAGGGCTGGTGTATACAGTGCTTAAGTGGTGGCTCCAGGGTGGGAGAGAATGTAATTCTGTTTGAGCAGTTCACAGGCATTTCGAAGCTCGTCCCTGTGAATTAGGGGGCGAGTGGAGTCATTAAACCCTAATCAAAAGCAGCTAATCAGGAATCAGTGGGAGATCTTCCAATTAATCGAGGCTGGAGCTAACGGAGCTGCGGCTCTGGCAGCTGTGGAAGGAGGATGGCAGTAAGGAATTAACAGCAGTGCAACATCTTCTGCCACTGAGACACCCCAAGGGGTCTGTACCAGCTCAGGGGGCACATGATCAGTCTGGCAACCTCAGAGGTATTGAGGGGACCTTGAAAGATACCTTGCTAGCTAGGAGTTGCCTGTGACTTCAGAACTGTACTTTTGGAACCAGCTGTGGCTCTGTGGGTATTCTGCTGACCTACTGCAATGGAGGTCCTACAAGGCTTTTCTGCCTTGTGGAGCAGAAGAGCAGCTCTTGCATACAGTTGTTAGCAGAGATCCATTACCCCACATCGCTTCACATCTGAGAGTCTCCAAATGCTTTATGGAATTTCACAGGTGAATATCAGCATCTTGACTTTACAGGGAACTAAGTGACATGCAAGAAGTGCTATGACATCCCAGACATCGCACAGGCTTTGTCTGCAGTCCAGTGAGGATTTAACTGCAGTTAAAATAACAGTTTATGCGTTGGATGCAAAAATCACTTTTCGCTGTGTTGTGGTGCCCTGAAAGAGAAGGCACGCTTGGCTGTTGTTTTCCTCTTCTACTAATTCACATTAATAACTAAGATGACAACCAGTCTCTGTGGTCAGTCACTTCCCACAACCCCTAGGCACTAATCTTCTGATGGGACCATTAAGGGGAGCAGCAATGTTCGCATTGTATGGTCTCCCAAATTCAGCTGTGGCCCCGGTTTCCCACCATACCCTTCTAGACCTGAAGTCTTTCTCCTCAGCATCCCTGAAGTTAGCAGGCAGTTGTACCCCACGAAAGCACAGTGTGTGGCATGGAGAATTAGGGCGTATGAAGTTGCCTGAACCCCTGGACACCTCCTGTGCCATTGAGTCATGGGAACACAATGCCACTTTGTGTTTCTTTCTATTTTATGATAAAAAACCTCAAGGATACGGTAGACTCCTCTCACTGTTAAAAGCGTCTGCGGAAAAGCAGAGATATTCTGCTGCTTTTGGAAATTCCCTTGCTTCCCGCTCCAGAGAAACATCTCTCTTCATAAATCTTATTGTACCTATAAAATCCCTTCCTGTTCTTTAGCTTCTGCTTGACTCCCTCTAACGTGGCTGTTACACTATTGCATTCAGGCCGTGCTATAAAAAGAATAAAGTGCATTGTGTCGGATCGAGCACAGCTGTAAATCTTTGCCACATTGGAGTCGACACAAATTGAATTCTATCATGGCTCTTCTTTGGAGGGTCTGCCGACTACCTTTTAAATTTGCCAGGGATAAGATGCAATTTAGTTTAAGTAACTAAAGTGAAAAGGTGCACAACATTGTTGTAGGGCATTAGCTGCTGAAGTTCAGGTCTGTAGAAGAAGGGGCATTTCTCTGTCCAAAAAACATTACTCAGAAATGCAGATGAATGCAATCAGCAAGCCTGAGTTCACATTTGCAGATACGATCTTAATATTTAACCCCCCTGAAACAGATTTTCTGGAAAACCCATCTCCTCACTTGATAGCAAAGGGACAGCAAAGTCTGGTACAATTTATTGGTGTCTGAAATATCCCTGCTCATCTGCTCACCCCTTTTCATGTGTGTTGTAGGGGGAAGCGGAGTTTGTGAAAGTTTTTCATCTAGCTTGAGATAAAGATTTTTAATCCAGGTCAGCTAAACCAATTCCTGTTTTATAGCATGGCCCCATAAATAAACACATTGACATAATTGAGGAGGGTGGTAAATCAGGGATGAGGACTGGCTGAGGGCCTCTTGTACCAACTTTGCTGTGGAGATGCTGTGTGAGAAACCTCCTGACGGAGACTGGACCTGGTCTGACATCTTCCAGGCAAACTGTGATGTTGGGTGACACCCCACAGACCTCGTCTGTCCTCCTCCAAGCCTGGAAGGCAGCAAATCTTCAGACCTGCTGGTAGGGCTGGGGGATTTCCAGGGATCTGAGGACTTCTTAAATGGCATCACTTGCCCTGTGCCCCAGATTGATGCAGGGCTCTTAAAACTAGCACACCAAGCAGCATGAGGGAGGAGGTCAAGCGTTACCAGGGAACCAAAGTTCTCCCAGGGCTTCTTTTTCTGACTTGGACACATCTTCCTTTTCCTGTGTGTTGGTTTCCAGCAGCCAGAGGATGATTTGCCACCCCCTGCAATGTGTGTAGAAATCTTTTGGTTTAAAATCATCCAGGTATTGTCACAAGGATGACACCCCTTGTGACATCTGATGTCACACTCTTCCCTCCCCTGGAAGCTTGTTTCCCCACAAGGTTTTGTTTCCTGATCTACCGCCCTGTCCGTCTGCTGCTCTCCTCATCGTCTCTGTGACTGTGCTGAGCTATTGATTTTTGCCTTGCTCATTTTGTAGATTTGGGGACGGGGGAGGGATGCCTCAAGGGAAGGTCAGGATAAATTGGCAATTTGTCTCCGCCTTGGCTTCTGCATCCCTTACTCGAGGTCTCCATTGCATCCTTGTCCTTGTTGCAATTTTTCTGCCAAATGCCATTTTTACCCTCCTCACAGGTCCCAGGAGAGCTGTTATTTATGGCTGGTGGAACAAAACCAAACGACACAAGCTGGTTCCCAGCCTGCAGGAGGATATCCATCAGTGGGGACTTTAGCGAAAGCCTTTTGTTTAATTATGGGATCACTCATGTTCTCTCCAGTCTCTTGCCCCTCCCGGCCTCCCCTTGCATCCTTTCAGTGAGAAGTCCAGGAGGTATTTCATTCTCTGCTGGCGACTGATGGTTTACTGAAATGATTTCTAGATGTTCTCTGTTTATATTCCTACCGATGCAAATCCTTCTCCATTGATCAGAATATTTAATACCTGGGAGGAGAGGGCAAAGGGTCATCCACTTCAGAGTCAGTTTGGGAATGATAAAGATTGTTCTATGAATATTTTTGCAAAAGGACAGACATTGTCCCTGATTTCTCTCTTCTTTCCCTCCTATGTAATCAGCATTTTCTTTTACTAAAAAGCAAAACAAAGACCCTAAGGGTTTCAATGAATGAGCATGAGAATCCTGTTTAGCAAATCCTTCCCTATTTACTCTGTTTCTGCTATGGCACATATGGCACTTTTTTTCCCAGAACCCAGGCAGCACTTTCTGGAAATGCATCTTGAAGTAGACTGAAATTTGTCCTCTGTGGCTCTGACCCTGGTAAGTCACCTACCAGTGACAATGTGCAGGCGAGAACAGCCTTTGGGTGAGTCCCAAAGACCTTTCTTTCCCTGGCAGGCCTTGTTTATTAGGGACTGGTAGTTACGAGGAGGTATTTCTTGTCTGGACCTCTCAGAGCCAGAAAAAGGGACCGTGCTGGATGGAGCAAAGACATTTGGTTTCTCTGAGGGGCTGACATCTCCTAGGAGGTGGTAGGAGGCATCAGGAATGGAGATGTACTTCTTTAGGAGAGGGAAAAGCCTGTGAGTTCAGACTCTACAATAATTCACCTGGCTGTGTATCTGGCCCTGAGCCCCAGGAACCCTTTCCAGCTCTGCTTTACATTTTGTGAATTGTTTCTACAAATGATCAGTTTTTATGGGCATGTCGCAATGTGATGAACGACTGAGGACGATCAGTGAGGATATCTGTCTCCACCAAGGCTCTGCGAGTCAGCTACCCCATGTCTAGCTGCTACTTTTCTGCCTTAAAAGCCTCAATATTCTCCACTCAGCTCACCTTCCTGCTCTTTCCTGGTCTCCAGATCCATTAGTCTGTCTGGGCTGGTACCCATTAAACTGCTGAACATGGGCTACTCCAAGAAATCTTATCAGTGCTGCAGCTATTAAAGGCAGAAATAGTAAGAAATCGAGTCACCGGTGCAGGCAGTCTGGCACTTGGATTAAGAGAGAAGTTTTGTGAGGGCTTGTTGTTTGTGGAGAACCGCAGAAGCTGCTGTGGACAATATTTGATTACTGTGACAGTGGTTATTAATAAATAGTTTGCTAATGTGAAACAGCAGTATTCCTGGATCCAATAGTCTGAGTTTCGTAAGGTTTCCAGTACCAGTGCTCTCTCCACCACTTCCCAAATGCAGAGAGGCTTGTGCAACAGGACAGCAGTGCTACCTTACCCCTGCAGGCGAGGAAGCTGAGGCACGGGGCTTCAACCCATTTGGTACAAGGTCGCTCAGGCAGTCTGTGATACAGGCATTGCCTAAGGCAATAGACCTGCAGATGTGCTAGGGGGATCATCCCTTGAAAGAGATGCATTTTGTAGTGGAACAAGTTGGGTTTTTTTCTTGTACAATTTACAACAAGGGCTTTTAGAGTGTTTTTCCTGCTACTGCTAATGGTACTGAAAAAAACTCCGAAGCTCCAAAACCTTGGGACCACTTATTTGTTAATGCCCTGGATGGGATGTGTTACACTGGGGAGGAGGTTTGGGATGCAATGTCCCACTGCCAGGTATCTGCTGGCCTGAGCACGTTGGCTGGGCATGCTAGCTGTCCTACTTCCACCATCAGCACAACTCTCGTTTTAAAGTGTAAATGAGACTGCAGGCAGGAACTAGACGGAGAGGACTTGATTTTGTGTGCCTTAAAAAAATCATGCTGAGCCAACCATGATTAGAAGCATGCTTGTGCAGCTCAGCACAAGCAGAGCCCAGTGAGGTTTCCTGGGCTGAGAGCAATAATTTTATAATTACTAGGTCTGATGGGAAGGCAGGGCGGAATCTGCCTTTTATGTGGAATTTTCACCCCTGTTCAGAAGTTTACACTCAAGACCCAGCTGGATAGTTTTACCCTGGACCTCCTGGTTGTTCTGTGCCACCCTTAGTCCTGTTCGGATGCAGATTTATCTTAAATGAGATCCCACCTTTTCTTAACTCTATTTCTGTGCTTATTTGTTTGGATGATTTATTAAATTCCTTGGAATGATACTTTTCAGAAGGGGATGTTCTTTTATTTACATTGTGTGAAAGAGAGAATCTTAGCTGATGTCTCTCTGAAGGAAAGAAAAGCAGTTTTACAAATCCCAACTCTACCTCTGGATAAAGTTTGAAGGTTTGCCTGGACAGCTGTCCTAGAAAGCAGCTCTACTACCAACTTCTGCCCCTGGAAAAGAAGTTGCTTTCTCAGTTTAATTTGCTCTCAGTTCAGCAAGCAAACTGTGGAAAACTGGCCAAGAGTTTCATTGGCACATCTAAGTAATAAAAAAATAGAAAAATTAAAAAAGCTGTTCACCCTTTTAACTGATACAGCTCATGCTGGCCAAACTTTTAAGTGTATACTTGGCCTTTATCTGGGAGTGCTTTAAAAATGCAATAATGGAGTGCTGAAATGAAGATGTTGGACAATAGGTGTGCTCCTTGCTTCAAAAGCTCCCAGGTAAGAATTTGCTCACTGGTGACATCCCATCCATCAGAGATGCCAAAGTTTTGTCACAGTTCCCAGTAGAACAAATTGTCACATAAATCAGAAAAGATGGAGCCAGTCAGGACATGGGATCTGGCCGCATTTTTTTTAAAACTAGGAGTCGCATGCTGAAATATTCTGGTTTCTGCCTCCTCATGTTAATTTGAAAACAAAATAAGGCAGTTAATTCTCATTCTGGATGGGAAGAAATCTGTTCAGTGGATTGAAGTGACTGGAGATTTTTCTCCCCCCTATTTGGCATGTGCACATGATTTAGTTATTTCACACTTGGCCTTTGGGAATTATTGGTATAAATACCTTTGCGCCGTGTGGAGATACATAACCCTTGAAGCCTGAAGATACGTTTTTCTGGCCTCCCAGATGGTGTGTGAGTTACCCCGCTGGCTGGCTGGTTTCTTTCACAGTGTATAGCCACAGCCCTAAGAGACTCTTACTGGAAAGGATGCTAATTGCTGTGGCTGTTTATTTTTTTGGTTTTAAGCACATGGATTTTTGGTATTCAATGTTTTTCTTAAAGCCCTGCGAAGGGGCTGCTTACAGCTAATGGATTGCTTAAAAGCCCTCACCTTCAGCCAGAAAAGGAGTTTTGAAAGATGTGCTGAGGGCCGTGGGATCAGATGTGCCCAGAGAACCTGGGACTGAATTTCCAGGTGCTTAAAAACCACCATTAAAGCAAGTTCTCAGACGTGACCAGTCTGAATCCAGCATGAAAATTAGCTGTTACTTTGGAAGCTTTAATGAAGGCTGGAAATCTGCCTAAAAAGGCTACTGTTTGGTGAGTGGTCCTGGACTTTTAATTGGTGTTCATTCTAGACCTTTTCACTCTTTGGAGAGCTTGCTTTGAATGTGTATGAGATGCTGAAATTTGGAACTTTTCGATGGAACAGGAGTTGTCACATTTTCGGATTCAGAACAGCCAAGAGTTTCATCCAGCCCATTTGTAATCCCTTCATTTAGATGGAATGAAGCATTTCGTTCTGATAAGGTCAAAGCATGAAAATATGAATATATTAAAATACGTGTCAAAATGAAGGTAATCAAAATGAGAACTGGAGCAAACACTGTTGAAATAATTCACTTGGTTTTTCCCCCCCACTATAAATTTCAGGACTGTGGACATATCCTTATGAAATGTTTTCATGGGAAAACTCTATTTTGCTAGTAGATAGCTACCCTGACTAAAATAATAAGATTTTGATCAACTCTTGGAAAAATACAGGCTTTGGGGGGGTGGTGGTTGAGATTCCCTAGCACTGCCATCAATCACATCCCTGCCTCTGGGCTTGCTGGCTGAGGAAGCCCTGGCACTGCTGTTGCTGTTGGTGTGACTCACAGGTCCCTGGTGACCCTTCAGCTGAGGGTTTGTGCTTGGGGCTGCACGAGGGCTGCTTAAGATAGTGAGATTTAATCCATAACTTTCCCCTGACATCTCAATAAAGATCTGCTGGCATCCTTTGTCACCGTCCCCAAAGCTGCGCTTGCTCTTCTTTCCCATTGAGGACAAGGCAGTCGTTCGAGAGGAGGGAATGCAATTGCAAATGAACACCTGAAAATTGATCCAGCCATAATCATCTTATAGTATTTTAATTGTGGGTCTCTGCCTCCTGATTCCACAGCAGTCAATCATTCCCTGTTGAGTCAGCCACCTCTTCTCCTCTCTCTGCTTTGCCCTCCTTGGTTTGAATTCAATCTATATGCATTTCCTTGCAAAACATAAACACTGTGTCCCCTTCCATGTGTGCTCCCTGGCTGCTGTTTCCCAACCACTAGCAGCGTTTCTATGCTGCTGCCGTCTTCCCCTGCCGAGGGGGATCTATAAAACTTGACTCGTAAAGGGAAAGAGATGGGATTTGACTCATGAAGGGAAAGAGATGGTGGATAGGTGAAAAAAAGATGGATGCCCCCCTCCCCAAAAAATAAAGAAATATGGGCAGAAAATGAAAGAGATTTAAAGCAGCTATCAATCGGTCGCTGTTCCAGCTTTAAGAGCTGTTGAAACAACATAATAAAAGGCAATAAACGAGGGATTTATGACCTACCTGCTGGAAATAGCTTGCTGCATCTATTGTGTGGGGTGAACACAGTGTGCAAGGCTGCGGGGGAGCGGTGCCCGCCTGCCCGGCATGCACGCGTGGCAGAGCCGCAGCCCCTTTGCGGGGCCATGCACCTGCCCCTGGCTCCCCCCTCCAGTTTCTCCCCTCCTCTTCACCTCCTCCCCTGCCTCTCAGCCCTCTGAACCCCCATATTTATGGGCTTGGCACTTTGTGTCTGAAAGACCCAGTTTTGTTCAGTTTGACTAGTAAGCCCAAGACGATTTGTTGCGATCGATGGCAGCAGGCTGGAATTTTAAGGGCCAGGTATTTTACCACGGGGTCCGGACCCTTGAGCTAAATCTTGAAGGCAGGGAAGGTGAAAACATACAATAGTGCCTAAGGCAGCATCAGAAAAGGCTTGTAAACTGCTAGCACATATTTAAATTGCAGGAAAATCACCAGTGGGGGAATAAACATACAAAACCAAAACCAAACCGAGAAGAAGAAAGTCAGGGAATAAACATGGAGATTTCTGATGCCTTCTTCAAGGCTAAAACTGCCCTTTAAAGAGAAGAAACAACCTTCTGTCCTGCCCAAAACCCACAGGGGTTGAAACCGCAGACTTTAGCACAAAGCCACGGTTAGGCAGCACCTGGTGCAGGGCTGGGCTATGTGCTGGCAGTAGCCTTGGGTGGTTTATGGACCACTGACACGGGGGGAGCTGCAACACAGGAAAGTGAGGAGACTAAGCTGCGGAAAGATGGTCCCCTGGGCATGGGGAATGGGTGCCTACCCTGAAAACACAATCGCAGGAGAAAGCGTCCCGTCTTTCCCAGTCCTAGATGCCAGAGCAGGGTGTGCTGGGTGTTGCTGGGCTTCATTTTGAAGCCCAGGCAGAAAAACCTTCCCTTGAAATGTGTTTTCCCCTCATTCTTCCTCAGAAAGAGTTTTAACCTCCCGCCTGTCACTCCTGCTTTCCGGCCACGAGTTACATGCTTTTGTTTTGCAAAGTGCAGTAAATCTTAATGGTGACATGAGAAGCTCTGGCATATCCGATGCTGTTTGTTCTTTTGGAGGAAGGTGGGGAGAAAAGTGAGCAGGCTGAGAGGGGTAAATCAATCCACTTTATAAAAAGAGAGATGCAGCATGGCACAACGCCCTAATCCAATGGAGCCAGTGTGCGCCAGAGAGACAGATCTGGGACAGAGAGAGGAGGGGTGGGGGGGCTGCAGTAATCCTGTGTCCCTCTTAAATCCCTAGCATGGAACAAAGCCCTTGTTAGCAAATAAGGATGAGGGAGTGGTAGCAATAAGCTAAATAAATACACTTAAATTCAGTTGTAATAAGAACTGGGAACATGCACTGGAGCCATTTCATAAACACTTAGGGACAAGATTGTTCTAATTATAAAAGCCCAATCAGAGGGACCAGCAGGCATGAAACTATGAATTAGTTCAGCTGCTTGAATGCCAGTCTGTGTCAAGGAGGCAGCAACTGCCTTCTCCCCTCTGTCCTGAAAGGTTTCAGGTGTTCTTTATTTGGCCGTGTTTGGAAAGGGGCACAAGCACCAGGAGCAGAAATGGCCTCAGTGTGTTCGCCCCGTGACGGGGAGAGCTGCCCTGCCCATCCCTGATAGTCCCAGGGCTTTCCCCCACGTGCTAAGAAGTCTCCTCTTGGTGGCTTTGACGGTGGGGACGTGCAGGAGCTTCTCTGCAGGATCCTTTCCCACATCTCTGCGTGTGGGTATAACAGCCCTGTGCATCTCAGCAGGGGTATGGACTATGTCCAGCCATTCCCCTCCTTTTCACCCCTTCCTCCCTTGAAATAATTCCTGCCTCCAGAAATGCAGTGAAAGGAAAAGAAAAGCTAAATTTTTGAGAGCTGCAGGTTTGAAAAATGTCAGGAAAGGATCCGGACACCTGAAAAGAAAATACAGTGACTGCTTTTCATTGCAAACTCAAGGGTCAGGTCCTCCCTAAGCCACGTCCCTGTCAGGAAATACTTAAGATTGATTAAATAGTAAACCATGGCTTCTCTCAAACTGTTGTAAATTTAAGGGCTTTCTAAAACTTCTCTGGGAGGCTCCAAAGGTTAAAAAGTTCCTTCTTCCTAAGAACCATAAAGAAATGGCATGGTGTGAGAGCCCCCTTTTCTCCTCTAATCACAGGGTGCTCAGAAAGATCACCAGAGCTGGCAACAGCCTTTGAAAAGATATTTTGGAAATTTGAGTGGGGACCCATTTCAGACCTGTGGATACCTTAGGCTTGGAGAAAGCCCTGCTGATGGCTGTGGAGAGAGGGTCCCCCTTGTTTTCCTGGAGGAACTTCCCACCCCGGGTCAATAGTTCTGCTGCCAGTTTCCCCCAGTGTTTCCTCCTCTGCTGCCACCTCGGGGGATTTCCCTCATTTCAATTTTTCACTTCACGTGCAAAAAATAAAAGCAAACCAAAACCCTACTCCTGTCCCTACCATTTCTCCTAGTTCAACTGCAGCAGACTAATTTTGAGGCAAGAAGCGTGGAGTTAATGGAAATTCTGTGAATTTACAAACAAGCATTCAGAGGGGAGAATGTGCCTATTTATCTCCTAATACAGTGGTTAAAAAAAAGTCTTTCTTTAATTGCGTTTGGAATCTATTCTAACGATTTACCCAGGAGAGTGTTAAGATGTCAAGGCTTTTTCATTAGTAATATATCCCCAAACAAAATCTTTGTTAAGATAGGTTAAGGCAGTAAATAGACCATTAATTTACAGGAACATAATTAGTACCTTGCAGTTATTCATGAAACTAGTAGGATCTCTTTTGTCGTTATTCAATGGCAAGATTTAAAGCAAATATAGAATCAGCAGGTCAAAAAACACAGAGGCCAAAAAGCATCAAAGGTATTGATTAAAGTTTCAACAATAACCTTAACTCTGCCCCAGTACCCAAAACAACATATTTATGCAAACAAAACACATTCTCCACATAGTAAATAATGAACACAGAAAACAGCATCTAGAGTTTTGAGCAACTCTCATTACATAGCTGCAAAACAGCTTGTTTTAACGGCTAGAGACTATAACCCACACATAAAATTGGAAACAGTATTTAAGGCATTTCCTTTCCTAAGAGATTGTGGATAATATTTAGATTTCTAATGAAAGTCTTTTATTTATTTTTCTTTATTTAATTCTCACTATTAACTTTGCAACCTTGGCATCATCTTTAGAGGAGCTGAAATAAAATGTTTTGTAGGGTCAAGGTCCTCTACTTCAAGTTCTCAGATTTTTTTTTAAAAAAGTTTGGAAACATTTCACAATTCAAAGTTATTTATTACTAATTTTGATTTTAGATTAGTAAAATAAATAAAATTTCAGCTGACTTCAGACTAACTGAAAAATTAATTTTGTTAAGTTCTTTTATAACTCCTTATTAGAAAGCTTGGTTTCACATGGTCCAGAAATCAAGCTTGAGCCGGTTTTCGCTTTTTCATGTGTATTACTGTAACTTGCAAAGCAAAAAGGAATTTTCAGGGGTCAGGAGCTGTACTCATAGGATAGTAAAGCTATAAATCATGGGCATTGCTCAACAGGTAAAATATCAAAATATATTAGACAGCAGTTAATGTTGCAGTTATAAATAATAGTGAATTATCAAACTGAAAAAAAGAAGCAGTAATAAGGTTATTGTGTGCTGGACCAAGAAGATCAAAGTTCAGCTGCATCATGAGATGAATGTATTACTGCTTCCCAGACTAGACCTTGCTGTAGCAGCTAAAGTGGAAGCAGAACAAATAAAGTCGCACTGCAAAGAAAGTAACAAGAGCCATTTTAATTTCTTAAATTAATTTCCCTTACTTGTTTGCTACTCCTAATAATGTTGAGGTGCTGAACAGGTGGGTAGAAATACTGTGTTTTCTTTATGGGAGTTTTGCCAGGTAGTTTCTCTTTTAAATATAAAAGTGTTGTGTGTGTGGTTTGTTTTCTTTTTTTTAATTGGTAAAATGCTTGCTGGAACAATTTCTAGAAAAAGGTCTTAGGAAACTAAATGTTCAAACAAATAGAATAATGTCCCCATTATTTGCTTGAATTGCTCTTCCAATGGCATTTAAGAGGAGCCCAAACTTAATCTTCTCTTGTTAAAGCTTGCAGCTCCCCATTTTGCTATTGAACGAAAGACCAAAAGCATGACATAGGAATTGGGGAAACTGAGGCAGGGAGTGATTTCTGACCAGCTGAAGGCTGCAGAAGGAGGCAGCACTGTCACAGCCCGGCACTCCCAGGCCAGGTCCCTGACGGCATCAGTGGTGGCACTTGCCAGTCCCTTTTGCAGCCATGGGACTGGTGAGAGACCATCTTGGACACCCCTGGGCAGCGTCGGCCGGTGGAGATGCTGGGTTGCAAATTTCAGCGCTGCCTCGCCTGCCTTTGTTACCTCTAATCCAGACACGCTGACAGCAGGACAGACTCCTACTGGGACAGTGCTACAGCTTGACCCTGCAGATGGTAAGGATCTCACAAAGTCTCAGTGTCATAAAGCTCTGCTGCAGGGTGGAGAATTTTAATAAGGACAGGAAAAAATAGCGAGAGGCAGGGAGAAAGGGATACATTGCAAAGAACCTGACCTTATTTCCTCAGAGTGTGTGACTAAATCACACAGCTAAAAATAGGTAAGTGATTTGCTTTGATGCTGTAGGATTTTGCTGATACCACTTTTGTTACACATATAAATATAGAGATTTAATATAATATTTCCCTTAGTGCAGTGTCTTCTATTAAGACAGTGCTAAAGTCTCGAGAGCTGCTGTCTCTATCTGCTGCTTTAAGCCGTGAGCTACAAGCAGGGACTCCTTGGCTCTGCAACTCGTGTGCTGTTGGCCTTTGGGAAAATGCAAGAGAAATTTCTTTCAGGAGGAAAGTTTAGTACCAAGCATTGTCCATGCCTGGTTCTCCGACACAGTCACTTCAAAACCAGTGGGAACTTCCCTGCTTATTTGTTATGAGCGACTGCTTTGGGAAGTTTTGGTCCCAGTCTCCTCCGTCTTTATAATGGGGAGGATAAAATCGATCTGCCTCTGGAGGAGGGTCTCAAGCACTATGAGCAGGTGATTGAGGAGGCTGGTGACTGGTGATGCACCCACTGGTTGGTACTGGGGCCAGCAGTGTTTCACAGCTTTGTTAACATCCAGGCCGATGGCACAGAAAGCAGCCCAGAGAGGGTGCAGATGGTACAAAACTGTAGGGAGCGGGTGATAGGCAGGGTGGTGGTGGCACCATTCAGAGGGACCTTGACAGGCTGGAGAAATGGGCCAGTGGGAATTCCATAAAGTTAAATAAGGGACGAATAACCCCTTACGTGGGGAGAAATGACCCCAGGCACCGGCACATGCAGGAAAGCAGCTTTGCAGAGGACATAGGAGTTCTGCTGGGCACCAGGCTGACGATGAGCTACTAATCCGCCCTTGTGGCAAAGCAGACAGGCACCTGGGGGCAAAGCATGGCCAGCAGGCAAGGAAGGAGGTCCTAATGCTCTGCCCAGCCCTGGTGAGACACAGCTGGATGGTGGACCTGGAGCAGCCTGCTCGAGCATTAGCTCGATGAGGTGATGGTGCAGAGCCCACCAGTCTCGGCCCTTCGCTGAGTCTATTATTTGGGGATCAGAGAGAAAGCAAAAGCCTGGACTCTGCTGTGGGCTCCTCCGCATGGCTGTAGCTCAGCTCTCCCCATACCTGGATGCTCTTTTTTTCCCTTTTCTGATTGAGCTGAGAGTCAGCTTTGCTAGGGGTCTGAGGCTTGAAGTGTACAAATGGAGAGAATTCTTTAATGCTAAACAATCTTTCTATTATAAAACTCCTGTATTTGTTTACTGAGAAGTTTATGCTGAATCAAAACCTCCAGACAGGACTGTCAGTGAGCAGAAGAAAAGAGGTGGGGGTTTATTTAAATTTAGAGCAGAGTGTCTCACCAGTGCCTATTCTGTTTTATTTCCGTCTGTGCTTTCCCTTTCCCTCATTCCCCTCCACTTTTCCTTTTATTTGGTAAACTCTCTGCTTGCCTGCAGAGGTACCAGACTCTCCACCTTCTGGACTCAGCTGTAGATGTGGAGACTGACGGAATGACCACACTCTGAGGACTTTGGTTCCTAGGGTCCAGGCATTTCTCTGCTCCTCCAGGCTATCTGGGAAAGTCCAAGAGGATGCTGCTGCTCTCCCATGTCTCCTACTGACTCCTCGCCTTTGGGAAAGAGCAACACATGCTCGTATGAATGGTGCTCCTTGCAGAGAGCTGTGTAAATAAAGACTCCAGCTGGGGGATGCCAAGAGCTGGCACGGCAGGGACTGCCACTCTGTCAACATAACCCCGCTCCTGACAGGCCTTGTTTTGTTGAAACAATTCCTTGCGATGGACTGAGTTTATCTCTAAGTCACTGGATTTACACCGGAGATCTAAACAGCCTGGTAAATCTGCCACCAAAGCACTGGGGTAGCATTTATCTGAGTGTCCCTTTGTGCGGCTGGGGATTCTCTGTGCACTGCTCAGCCTGGACGTGACTCTCTGCCCGTGCAGCAGGCAGTCTGTTTGGCTCAGGGGGACTCTTAGCAACCATAAAAAGTGTAATTAACCCCCCCTTCCTACTTCAAACTGTCTCATCAGGCTCCCAGGCTAGGCAAACGTTACAGCTGTGAAGAGATGAGCATGCTGTTTTCAGCCTGCAGCTGCAAGCCAGCTACCGGAGGAAAGCCAGTGTTTAAAAATCCGAGCTCTGCCCTCCTCGCTGCCGTCAGCTCCTGCCCGCCGGCCACCGGGTGCTGTCGGATAAGGTGCCTGTTGCACCCCCTCGCCTGCCGTCAGCCTCCTCGTGCCCATCCTGGAGGGACAGAGCATCTCGCTGCGGTCCTGGTGCTGAGCAGGTACAAAAGCACTAAATTAATTTTCATAGAGCCTTTTGGTCAAGCAGCTCAAAGCCTTTTAGAGACTTTAATTGAGCCTCGGAGTTAATGAAGCCTCACTAACATGCCTGCTGGATAAAGGAGTGTTTATTATCCCCTGCTTTACAGAGGTGGTGCAGAAAGCTGGCCAGGTTGCTGTGTGGGTTGGCTTAAGGTTTTTTTCCCCTTCAAAACTAATCATGAAGCACAAAATGGCTTGTCTTATAAAAAGAAATATTTTCAGCAAGTTGTTCTGAATACAGTGGGATTTTTTTCTCCCAGTTTCCTAAAGAAATTGCGAACAAACTTTGGGACTGAAATTAAACTTTTGCCTTCACAGAAATTTGTTAGGCAAATTAAGTTAACTCCTTGAACTCCCCTGAAAGCAGCAGTACTCCAAGAGGAGAGGTCCTCTATGTTCAGAGGTTCCTGGGCAGCCTCTCAAGAGCTGCCAAGTCAATGCTGCACCAAATAGAAGAACTGAATGACTTCCAAAAACCATGCAGTGAACTGTCAGGTCCCCTGACCCCTACACAGTGCCCACGTCCCAGGCTTGCCCTTCTCCAGCATAGCCAGGGTGTCCAGGGGGCACGTGTGTGTGTGGGCAGATCCTGCAAAGTGCCCCACTGACGGTGGTGAAGACCCCTCCTTCCTCAGCCATCTACATGTAATTTCTTGGTACCTATGGCCTGGACCACGCTGTAACTGCCTAGCACGAACCCTGGCCAAATACAAACTTTCTGTGTTTTGCTGCTCCCCTCCAGCCCTTGGAAGACTGAGATGCAGCACGGAGCAGCCAGCCTTCCCGAGCTGTAGCGCTGCTCAGATACGCTGACCTCAAACCATTTCAATCAGCGCCTTTCAAAGCGGCCCTTGTTCTTCGTGGTTAAAGCTCAGAAAGCTTGTTTAAAACTTGCCTTCGCTGTGTTTTTAACTCCGGCTGCTGCAGCGTGACCCTGCACGTGGCGCTCACCGGGGCTGAGCACCTCCCTGCGCCCTGCCTGCCGGGCTCCTGCCTCCACCCCTGCCTCTCCCTGGGGTTTTGCTTAAAAATTTCTTCCCTTTGCAGTCCTGCAGCCCTGCTGCCCATGTCTCCTGTGTGCGGGGTAAAGGGAACCCGGGCTGCTCAGCATTTTTCAAGTGGGAGCCCATGGGATCCTGTATTGAATCAATACACTGGGCAAAGTGGGTAAAAGACCTACCCTGCTGCTTTGTTTTTCCCTGCCTGCTATTGAAGAGTGACCCTTGCCAGCATGCCAGCAGCTCATTTTCTGGTGCAGGCATGAAAGGCAGCGGTGGGAATGTCACAGGATGGGCTGGTGCCAACCGAGGGCTTTGCAATAAAGTTTAGAGAAGTGTGCAACCTCCCCTGGCCTAGAAAGTGCGCAGGAATCACAGGGGACGGCCTCTCCACAGAAAAATCCTCGTTCTCCCATGCGGACTCAAAGCCCTACAGAGACACCCAGTCTCCAGCCCTGCATGTGGGGTCCCTGGCCCCCCGTGGCACAGGGAGAGCCCCGCAGACCGTGGTGGGTGTGAAGCCAGTTTCCCCACACCTCAGCAAAGGCTCAGCGGTCCCTTTGGGGACACATTGCATTAGGATCAGGCGTCCCAGCTCCAGCTGCCCTTCCTGCTGCCGATTTCCTGGAGGATTTCGAGGAAATCCTTTGGATTCATGGAAAAAAAAAAAAAAAAAAAATATGCATAAAATTGATCCGAGTGCCCCAGGAGCAGGCAGGCTGCATCCTGCCCCCCGCACTGCTTGCCAGCGGAGCCGGTGGGGGGGGAGGGGGCTGCAGCCGGCCCCCAGCCCCCCGATTCAGGCAGCCCCGCGGCGGCAGGTGGCGTCCCAGCTCCACGGGAGGCGGCGCGGGGCGCGCAGCGATGCGCAGCGCAGCGGAGCGGGGGCGCAGCGGGGGCGCAGCGGGCTCTGCTCCCCCGGCCCCTCGCGCTGCAGCCGCCTTTGCCTCGCTGCCAGCCCCGGGGTCTGTCGGCAGCCCCCGCGGGCAGGGGGCGGCCGGGTGTCTGATGCCTTGGGGCAGGCAAAGCTCTTCGGGATTATTTCAGCGAAATCCACGTCGTGGAAAATCATCGCTACTCGGTGGGGTGCGCACCCCATCCCCTTCTGAAGTGTAAGAGCACCAAGTGCCCCGGCAGTCACCCACATGTCACCCACCGGCCTCAAACCCGCCGTGGCCGTGCAGGCAGAGCGCCCGGGCATCACAGCCACGCGCTGCCTTCGCCTTTTCCCCCTTTTTCTGGTGCTTTTAAACACTGTTCAATTTTCAACCTCAGAAAAGCTGCAGGGGCTTTGCCAGAACCACTGCAGTAGGAATTGCGCTACAACTAAATATAGAAATGAAATTTTGGATGAAATACAGGCTTGGGTGCATTTTGGCAGAAGTCGCGGTGTTTTCCTCACAGTGCTGGCTCTGTGTGGAGTAGAATATTCCCAGGAATAGATGTGGATGGCACTTGGGGCTGGTGTTTTGAAATGTGTAGGGTAAGTTTGCATCAGCGTGAGAGGAGTTAGCAAGTAGAACAGAGCTGAACTCAGATTTTATGCCCTGTGAAACTCCCAGGGCTTATTTCATTCCAAAGTAGAATAAAACTTTTTCTTTCCCCGCCCCCCTCCTCTGTAAAAACAGAATAATCTGGAAAGAAATATTTGCATTTAGAATTATTATCATCAGTGTTGAACTGTTTTGGCTTTAGTAGTTGATAAGCTCACTCTCACACTTCCATCTTGACTTTTAGAGTCTTTTACAAGTGATAATGTGGTAAGAGTCCAAAAAAGAAAGCCAAAATAAATGGCAAAGTAGAACTGTAGCAAAGCAATAAAATGTAAGTGGAATTGTCATACTCCCGCAAGCCACTTTGCATTCATTGAATGGCATCCAGTGCCTGAAGAATCTGTGGAGTAACTTTTGACCCAGCTGCACTCAGATTTTCATTTGTGATGGATAGAGCAGCAAGCATATGTAATTTTCAGGTCAGGATGAATTGTAATTTATAATATTACTTATAAACTAAGGTATATTTATATGTAAATATTTGCATATAAACATGTACGTTTTTATAGATTAATTTATAGTTCAATAATTTTCAGCTGCTCAGATGCTTACAGTTTAACAGATATAATATCGGAGATATCCTGCTGGTCAGTTGTGGCAGGAGTTTATTTCCTTCAGCCCTTCCCCTAGAAGGCAGCAATACGGTGCAGCGGAGGAGTGGGATGCGGGAAGGGGACTGCAGGGATGCTCTGAGGATTTGCTGTCTAAAGCAAGGAGTTAGGGGAGCCCCTGCAGCCCTGGCTGCTTCCCTCAGGTACATGGTGTGGCTCCCAGCAGATACAACCATACCATTAGGCAAATAAGTTGGTCTGAGACATGCAGATAAGGCTGGAAAGGGCTGCCTGAGCCTGCCCAAGGAGCCGTTCTTTGAAGGAGTTTTGAGGCACTGGCACTGCTGGAAGGAGATAGGAAGGACCTTGAAAATTAACCAAATTAAGGCCTTTCCCCTAATCCCAGTAAGCTTAATTTTATCGAGGAAGTTTTTCGTGCCTGAGGACAGTAATAACCATTCCCTGCAGGGTGCAAATGCAGAGGGAGGGGAAGGCAGCTGCCCAGGGGTGAGCTCTGGCAGCCGTCTCGCTCTCCCCCTCCCATGGCACCCCGACACCAGAGCGGCACACAGTGCACCTCAACTCTCACCATCAGCGGGTGCTTACGAAGTGAGATTGATTAGGGCGGGCGTGCACATGTGGGGAGAAATTGTCTCTGCTACACATGTGCATACCAGCATGCTCCACTTCTGCAGCTGTTTTGGGATTTGGTTCTGCACATCCCTGCCACCTCGGTGGGAGTGCACCCTTCCTTCTGATGTAGGTTTGGTGCATCCTTAGTTGTACTGAGTTTGTGCAGGCTTAGCGCTCTTATTTCTTTATTTACCCATTTTAAACTCCAGCTCCTTGGCCAGGCTGGTGGTGCTGCCAAGGGGAGCTTCATCATGTGTTTGTGATTCTGGGGGCTATCCTTGTGAATGCCTTGAGATGCATGAGAAGGAGAGATTTCCTTTTTTACTAAATGCTCTGCTTTTCACCTTAGAATGTTGTTAATTCATAGGGTGGCTGCTGCTGCCAGCTGGTTCCCTCAGGAGGGCTGATGGGGACCTCAGTGCCATCACCAGCAGCGAGCCCACTGACTGCATGAGGACTTCCCTGGGACTGCAGCTCCCTTTTCTCTCCTCATTTCTCTGCTCTCTCTCCTGTACTTCTCATGCTCAGAAAGACTGTGACCCAGCTGAACTCACCAGGGCTTTGATATTGAGAAACATGGAATAGAGCACCTTGCCCATTCCCTGAGTTTCCAATGAGTGGGGAAAACGATCTCAAATTGAATAAAGCTGCCACGGATTCATTTGTTGCAAGCTGCAAATGAGGAGGCAGGATGACGAGGGAGGAGATTAAATCTGGGCTGAGAAGAGAGGTTGGGGTTTGCTGAGCTTCTGTGGCACAAAGAAGACTTCCTGCAGTGACTCAGCCTGCTGACAACTTTTTAGCTTGTGTGCCTTGGTTTCATACTGCCGTGCTTTTCCTAAGCTCTTTCACAGCCAACAGGACTGGTGAAATTTGAGGTTTCTGCTGTTTTTAGGCTGCCTGCGAATTAACTGAGCACTTGTGAAATAAGCTACTGTCTTGTAGTGTATTTTCAGCTCCTCCAGCGTAAGTAACATGGGGCCTGATTAGGAGGAATGGCTGAGAAAGGCTCAGTGTTGCTGTGCTGGTGTGAAATGCAGGCTCCAAGGTCCAAAGCTCAAGGGGGACTCTACCTGACTCGGTGACTTTTTGTTGGAAAAGGTTTTGTGTGTCTAGGGTCAAATTTCTGTCAAAGGAGAAGAGAGAAAGAGGGAGCAAAACAGCCGAGAAGCTCTGGAGGGAGATGTTCACCTGGTGCATGAGAGAACCCACTTCAAATTCTTGGTCTTAATTAGAAGAGAAGGGGAAATGAATCTGAATCTTTCATAACTCGGCCTATTCCTCTCTATCACTAGCACACTGGATCAGTAGCATGGGTAACTCTCCTTTAAGTGTTAAGAGAAAATAAAAAAGGTGTCATCATATAGCATACTGGAAACAAAAATTATTATTAGTAGTAGTATTATTACTTTATGCATCTCTTACAAGAGAAATAATTAGCTTCCAGTTATAGTCCAAGGCTCCTTTTGCTGGAATAAGATTGGGAATCTCAGGGTCATCCCAGCCTCAGCTCATGATGTTTTGCTGTTCCCCAGAGCCCCTCGCGATGTCTTTCGCCTCAGCCTGGGCTGGAGGCACGGGCAGCTCTGAGCTGCCTACACATTCCCTTTGCTTCTGTGGGAGGTGGAAGCAGCCCCTAACTGTCCTTGACCTACCTCGAGAGGGGGGTTATGAAGCATAATTAATTTTAGTTTCAAAAAAGCTTTGAGCTCCCAAGAAGAAAAATGCTCAAGAATCATGATTAATCATTATTATTATTTCTATAAATTCCCACTTTAGCTTGGTGGGAAAACAGAGGGTATTTAGCAATGTCTATGAAGGTAAAAAGGATGGAGTGGCCAGACTCTCCCCTTAGCCCATGGGGCTGCAGTCACAGCTGTGGAGTTACACCCGATTAACATCAATGCACGTGGGAAGGGAATCAGACCCCATAGTCGCTTTTCTCTGTACTAATGGATAGTGTTAAATTGCTGCTAGTCTCTCTCCCTGAAGCACGCAGGAGACAGTTCAGTACTCACTGTTCCTCTCTTTCTCCCTTGTGGAGGGGTTGGAAGGTTTAATTCAATCATATTTCTAAATGGAAAATAACAGTGCCATGAAAAAACTGCTCGGATGTCTGTGAAAAGAATTTTGTCTTCAGCGAGTTTTGATCTGGATCCTAACAGAGCAAGACAAAACCCTGTGATTGACACCCTTGTTCTGCGCAAGGTGCCTTGGAGGAAGCTTTCAGAGCAAAAGGTTTCTTTTGCTGGAGGGCGTGTGGAGAAAGTCCAGGTTTCACAGCTTTTTGGGTGTTTTTTTGTTTTTATTTCCACCCCCCCATCCACTGTGTAAAGATGTGAGACCCTCTGAAGTTTTATTTTTCTGGAGAGAGCAGCCCACCTCAGCAGAGAAACAAGGATTTACAAATCAATGCTGTCCTCTGTCCTAACCACTGATTCCCCTCCCAGAAAGATGTTCCTGCCCCAGAGAGATCTTTCCCCTAAGAGATCCCAAAGCACCCAAAACCCTCTCAGCACCCTATGGGGTGTGTGGGCCTCAAAAATGAAGGCAGGATGAGTCCAAGTGAGTCTCCCAAGGTCTGCCAGGAACCCTTTGTGCCTGCCTCCTGGGATGCTCCTCCAGGCACCAGCCTTGTGCAGATGCTGGATGATTTTTATTTTTATTGCCCTGCAAGTCTGCTTGAAATCGCACGTGCTTTGACTTTTGCTATAAATCAGAGATGTCTGGTTTCAGTGATGATGACACTTCCCTGGCTCGGTATGTCACACTCGGCTTGCCTGGCCTGGGTGCCGGCTCAGCAGCAGCGCACTTTGCAAAATAGCCCGTCTCTGGCCTGGGTTTCCACCTTGGGATGGTTTTATTCAGTTGCATTCTCTGGCATGGTGGGAGCACTGGAAATCCTGTGACCTTCCTTCTCCCTTGCCACCAAGCACCAGCTCTGAGGGGGAGGAGGGAAGGATGCTCTGCCGGAAGCTCACTCAGTTCATATATCACTGAAGAACTGCTGCCGACAAACAGCGAGATTCATTTTGGTGCCAGCCGACTATAAATTTATTTGCTTGTTAATGCAGCTTCTCCCAGTTCATGTTTTCCCTAACTAGGAGCATCAAAATGTCAACCTGTCCTCAGAGGTATATCAGCCTCCTGAACTGAAGTCAGTAACGAGATTAGAGTCCATGCTGTTCAGAAGTGCCGTCTCTCCCGCATGTGCTTTCTCAGTCACTTGCGCTTATTTTTTTATTATCTGGGTTTTTTCTCCCACTGATGTATTTTTTTCCCTTCCTTTCAGTTCCTCTCTTCCTCAGTTCTCAATGAAACAAATGTGAGCTGACACACACACCCACAGCATCACCTCGCCTGTCCTCGTTTGTCATCTCTCCCCTGCTTCTTCTGCAGGCTGCCCAGCCAGACAGCATCGGCTAGGGGGCAGGGAGGCTCCTGCTTGGGTCATGCCCCCCCCCCCGAAGATCTCTGACTTCCCCCCGGTGAGCCCTTTCTGTGTGAATGTGAAATAAGACGAAGAGCTGCTTGAAATGGAATAAATATACAAAGTTCAGTAGCTGGGAGAAGGGCAGGTTTGTGGCTGGAGGGAGATGCAGGAGAGGAAATCCCCACCCAGCTGGATGCGGTTTGTGGGGCTTGAGGATCGTGAGCACTGGAAGGAGATCTGGATGGAGAGATGTGACCATGCTAGGGCAGAGAAACACAAAACAGGCCCCTGGTCACGTGAAACATCTACAAAAATAGAAGAGGAAACCTCAGTGTTGGGGAGATAGCTCCTTTTGATGCAAAGAGGTTTGAGAGCAGAGACAGGGGTGAGGGGTGCTCAGGCCACAGTGACAGCCCCCTCTGGCTTGGCAGGTCGGGTGCTTTGGTGGTCAGAAGGGTGCCCACTTAGAGGAATTAAGCTCCCTACTCTGCCCCAACAAAACTGCTCAGTCCCTGCCGCCCGAGGAGGAGTGTCGGCTTCTCATCACACTTCTCTCCTGGGTTTGATTTCAGACCCCTTTTTATTAACCTGTAGTCAGCTGCTGTGGCAGTGACTAGTGTGTGTGATTAATGGCCCCTGAAATATTATCAGGTTTGAAAGGCTGCTTGTTTGAAATTTGCACTAAATATAGTTAGCTGGAGGTTTTTTGCAGCTCGGCAGCCTTTTCACACCACAGTTGCCACAAATTGATAAAAGGGGTGCAGGTGGAGGTGGGCAGCATGGGAGAAGGTTTCCTACACCAAGGACAAGAGCTTGCAACTATCTATACTTTAATTTTTGCAATGTTCACTCTTCCTAAACATCTGTAAAGCCACCTTGCGTATGTCTGTTGGGACTGATTCACTAAGCAAATAGCAAGCCCAGAGTCCTTGGGAGGGATTGCCTTCTGCAAAAGGTGGGACTGGGGACACACAGGCACTAGTCCCTGAACAGGTGACTCAGAGGGACAGGAAAGGAATGTGGCTAAAAAGTTACTAAATTTTTCTTGAAGTAGGAACATAAACCCCTTCTTTTTCTAAGAATTTATTTTCCTGACCTTTTAATAAAATAAATGACCTTCCAGGATGACGGAATGAGCTTTTTTTTCTCCCTTAAAAATGTAAAAATAACTTGACATTTTTCATGGAAGAAGATGTCTTCCCTCCAGATCTCATTTGGTCTTATACCTGCAAAGCACACTCATACCACTAATTCTTTGCTTTTCTACGCATGAAATTCACCCATGAAATGACAGAATTACGAAATTAACTGTCTTGAGAACTCAGCTTGACTTGGCTCAGTTTAATAAGATGAAGGTACATGGTAGGCACCTATATATATATTTTAAAACTATCTGTGCAGTACAGCTGGGCTCAAACCTGGAGAAACCTTATGTTGCATCTCTTGCTTCTCTAACTCCTCCCTGAGCAGCAGTTCTGATGAAAGAGGACATGTATCACAATAACACCTTTTTGTAACCCTAGATCTCTGGCTTGGAAAAGCAGCACAGCCCAGACATTAGCATATGAGAGCAGGATCCAGTGTTCCCCACCGACTGTGCTCTGAAGATTGATTTTTGGTGTCTGGTCCCCAGGCAATACACCGATGTTACAGCTCCTCACTGTGAGACATCCTGTGGAAGCTGCCGTTGCTGCTGCATTAGGATTTCTGGGCCACTTCTCAAGCTCTGCCAGTGATGTGCATCGTCCTGGACCAGCCTTTAGCATTCCCTCATGCCTTTGTTTGCTCTTGCTCCTCCCTGCCTGTTCAAACTGTAATCTCCACCAGAAAGATGGGGTCTCTGCCCAACACTTGGACAAAGGTGTCCCTTAGTTCCAATCTTGTGTCACCAGGCCACATTTTTACCTCCCTCCTGCATCTCCCAAAGACCCCACTGGCTCCCAGGGGGGTACCCCACCCTGTCCTGCCTCCCTTAAGCATGGCTGGTGCCTTAGGCTGTCACACGCCATCCCCTTCCTAATCCCTTCCTAGCTTTGATAACGCTAAAAGCAATAAAATATGAAGAGATGGCATTGAAGTAACCTTGGCAATGGGATCTCATAAGTTGGTTGGGGATTTTGGCTGCCACCATGACCTTAGGAGCATCGTCTGCCTTTCTTCTAGCTTCTAACTAGAAACTGGGTAAGAAACGAGAAGAGTCTTCTGTACTGGGGTTTGGAGGGAGGAGGAAAAAGAAAACAGATGCTGTATCTAAGCTGGGATTTCCCTGAGTAAATAAATTATAAAATTACATTAAAGCATCTTTTTAGTTGCATATAAAAGCTAGAAAATGAGCGTCTCCTCCATAATTGCTGCAAAGGGCCTAGAACAGCCATTACTATTTGCAGTTTCGTATTTCAATAAACTTTTATTTATTTCCATTTGAGTGGATGTTCCTGTTCATGAATATTTTGAGGGATTCAGAGCACTGTCCAAAACTAATGCTGATTGTCATTAGGGTAAAGCCACGTTCCCTCCGTCTATACTGATACTCCTCCCCCCATGCCCGGGGGAAAGCAGCAGGATGACTATAATAAACATTTTCACATACAATTGCTTTAGCTCAAACACAGAATTGACTTTCTGGTAGGTTTTAAGAAAACAAGTGTGGAAGCAAACAAAATGCCTAACCCTTTCCTTAGGACATCATCTGAGTTGTACTTTCCTCCCTCTTTTCTGGTGGAAATGATGTCATTTGTGGATGTAGCCGTACCTTCTGTGTTTAAACTGAATCCAAGTTTTGCAACTTCACTAAATTAGGAAATCACTTGCACACCTTGTTCTTAAAGCTCAAAGCCAGGAAATGAGAAGGCTACACTGCTCAGTTTTTATATCCAGGGCTGAAATAAGAACTTATTCTTTCAGGTTCTTCAGAGGTAAAGAGTTTGGTCTAGCAAGAAATCAGCTCAGTCGGGGGTGTGAGAGAGACTCAGTTTAGATTCCTGCTGTGAATCATGCAGTGGGTATTACCTAGCTTTCCTTATCCTAAAAGATTTCTGGTCCTTCTTCTGAGTTTTGAGCAGTAATTCCACTTTGAGAACACTTACTCTTGAACCTGAAACATGTCCGCAGAAAAATCTCCTTTTAATAAATTTCTTAATAAATAGAAGCAATTACAGACTGGCCTATTTGATGATTCAGGCTGTGCTGTGAAGGGTTGGACCCATGAACTGTACATATCCCTTCAGACTTGTTATGCAAGCAGCATCAAATGCATTTCACATGCAAGAAACTCCCCCTACCCATGCCTTCGGGGACAGTTCCTCTTTGTTTTTTTTAATCATATTACTTCTGGGGTTGTCCTGAATTGGATCTACAGGACTCAGAATATCCCCTCAAAGCCCCAGTGCTGATACAGAATTCTGAAAAAAAATTATTTTGCTAAACTGCCCCGTCACATGGGAGGCACTTTGGTACTGAGAGGATAAATATGTGATCAATTCCCACCAACCAGCTGAGCTGCAGGAGCCAGCGCTTTGGCTGGTGTCAGCCGGCTGCCACCATGGAGCAGCTCTTGTTACCTCAGCCCATCTTCCCAGAGTTTTGCCCAGCTCGCCTTGTCAATTAAGCTAAAGCATTTCACTTTGCAGGAGAGCAGGATTCCCAGCAAGCGACTATGTCTTGCAGGCTCAGTAACTTGATTGCTTCAGAGAATATGCCCTGGTTTGCTAACTTTTGACAGAGGGCTGATTTCTTTTTGTGTGGTGGAGACCTGTTTTTTAGGATTTTGGAGTACAGCTGGCTCAGGAGCAATAGGATGGGAAAGTGCTGAGAGATGGGGCTCCGAGGGGAGCTATTCTGTGTACTTTTCTGTTTTTTTGAGGAGGCTGTACATGACTGCCTGATGGTCTCTCCTGCTTTTGCTGCGAGCTGGCCATGGCAAGGCTGAGGCTTGTTGCCTGCTGCCGGGGAGTGGAGGGGTGCAGGGGGGAGCGGGGGCTGCTGGAATGAGCTTAGTCCATATGTCCGCAGGCATCCTGGAGACTGGTGCAATATGGAGCGGTTCAGTGTTTGATGAATGTTGTCATTAGTGCTCGTGGCACTTACGGGCTTCCATTTATCCTGAGCAACAGTGATTTATGTCCAGAGCATATATCCAGGTAAAAAGTATTTTAAAAACTAGGGAAGGGGCTCTCAAAGAGCTTTAGCCTTTTCCCCTCCTCGCCTTCCCCATAAACTAATCATGGTTAAATGCAGGGGTGATACAGTGTGAGGGAGCCTTCCCTCCCCTCCACGGCTGTTCTCACTGCTACAACAGGCAGTGCCCTCACTTGAGAAGACCCTTTAAGGCTAAAAAAAAAAAAAGAAAAGAAAAAAAAAAGTTTTTCAACTGTTTCTGACATTTCTCCTTTTCCTCAGCCTGCCTCTTCATCGCTCCACCTCGCCTTGTGTGCTGCTGAGGTTGCATCTTGCAAAGCTGCCCGCTCGTGCCGAGGGGGTGGTGCAGGGCTGTGCTTGCACAGGCACGCAGCCCAGCTGGCGTGGGAGCGAGCTTGGAAACCTCCCTGACACAGCTTGACAGTGGATAATAGGAAAAAGAGGTGGGGGCCAGGTTTGATTGTTCAGTAAAAAACAGATTTCTGTCCTCCCTAGACCCAATTAGTTTTAGTTGGGCAAAAAAGAAAACCCAAAGCCAATAGTTTCATTATGACATGAGGAAAAGTTGGCTTACCTACTTTTATTATATATGAGTAACATTTTAAAGAGTCGAACTGATAAATGCCAGGCATTCAAAACCAAAGTTTTTATTGAACCCAAGTGGCTTTTTTTCACCCTCTTTCTGTTCCATTTTAAGAAAAACAGACCATTTTTGTCCTGATTTGGTTGGAGAAGCTGATCTCAATCTTTCACAGAATGGGAACTCGGCTTTCTGATGAGGTCTGCCTGCGTATGGACTCCCCAGTCAGCAGTTTAATGCCATTCCATTCATTTACACCAGTGTAAATCAGGAGTAATTGTCCTGAAATCAATGTCACCGTGATTGACCAGATTTTCAGAAGAGCTCAGCTCCCAGCTAAACCCCTGTGATACATGGCCAGATGTATTTATTTATTTCATTTAAAGAGCTCCGTGGCTACCTATCCCCAGTGAAATTGGGCTCTGAGTGACAATATTGAATGCTGATTGCAGCTTGACAGAAAACGAGGGAGGGGAGAAAAGCAATATTTGCAAAATGCTTTGAAAAAGAGAGTTTTTTATTATTATTTTTTTCTTTTCCTTTTCAAAGAGTATTCTGTTTTTCTTGGTTAACTTCCCTCCTCCTCCCCCTTCCAAGAATGTGTGCGTACTTCCTGCTTTCTATTCCTGATCCTCTCTCCCTGCCTCTGACTGTAAGATTGCATCTCAGCACAAAATGTACATAAGACACCCTATGGACTGGGGAGGCTGCAGAGAAAGGATAACTTCCCCGAAGGAGATGTATTGCCCTGTACCTCCACCTAGAGTAACAGCTGACCACGCCGGGTGTGAGCCTTTCTCCTTGGCTCAAGGTTGAAGCAAGTCTTGAGCCACACGGTCATACTGCTAGCTTTAAAGGTTTTGAGTTTTTTTTCCTCAAACCAGCCTGTCAGGGGTAGCTCAGTGCCAGAGGTGGAGGCTGGGGATGGATGCTGGTAATGACAGGGCTTTGCCCAAATGTGCCATGGCTGGATTCCCCTTTGCAGCTCTGCCATCACACCCAGGTGTTGCCCTTGAAGCCTGTTCATGCCGCAGTGGGAAGGAGACCCAAGCTACAAGAAGATGAGCGCACTGGGGCAGCCACCAAAGGGAGATGCAGGGCACCCTGTGTGGGGCACCTGGGGGGCTGCCTGAAGGCAGGAGCCATCAGTTCAGCCTCCTGCCCACACAGAGCTCTCAGCTGCGAGGTGGCCTTGCTGCCACCTCACTTGCCCATGGTGTGGCATTCCCATGCTGGCTGCACAAAGCAGCATCTTGCTAATAGCCTTGCATGTGCAGAAGGGCTGGTTGCAGGCCTGAGGGTCTACCCTGGGTGAGGCATTTATTAATTGCTCCTTCACTAACCTCCTTGCTATTTCCCCCCCTGTCCCTTTTGCTTTGGCTTGTGAATGAATGGTAAACACCTCTTTGATTCAGGTTTTCTGGGTGGGGATGTGCAGGGAGCGGGTGGAGGAGCGTGGCGGAGGGCAGCATCCTCAGGGAAGGAGGACAACGTGTGTGTGTTGAACCACATGTTCTCATTTTGATTCGCATTCAGTATGAAAGGCAAGCAGAAACCCAATTAGTAACCTCTGAACTAGCCCCATGTTATCTCCAGGAACACATGCCATCTGCCAGCTCCTCCGCCACCCAACAGCCCCCTCCCTCTTCCCAGCTAAATGAAACAGGTGGTAGAGCTGGTTTCTGGGCTGGAGACACCACACGGGGACCAATATTTAATAAAACAAAACATAGTCACCTCCCACCCCGCTAAATCAGCCCCCAGCCCATGGTTATTTACAGTCTCCTCACTTCCCATCAGTCTTTGCTTGCTCATCCTGCAGACCAGCTCGGCTCAGACACTTTCAGCTTCACTGCCCCTGGAAAGGTTCGGAGTAACTCAGAGCACCGATGAGAAGATCTTTCAGCTGCTGAAGGCTGGGATTGACAGGGCTCAGCTCATGCCACGGGCTGCTGGCAGTGCTTTGCTGTCTGCTGTGGTCAAAGGAAGCTGCCCCCAGCCAAAAAGAGGGATGTTTCCAGGGAGAATGCAGCAAAAAACCTTGCAGTTTTGGCATCTAAACTTGCAGGATCTGGGCATTGCTGTGATGAAACCCAGAGGCAAGGGACAGGCAGAGTTGTCACAGATACGCTGCTGACATGAACTGGCAAGGGAAGGCTTTTTCTCCAGCGCTGACTTTGCTTTTGGGGTGGACACTGTCACCGGGACGTTTGGATGGCTGATATTTTGTATAGCACAGATCCAGGCAGGGGTTGTAGGTGGCCGTGTGCGGGCATGACACAGCAGAAAAGGAAAAAAGTGGAAACGGCATGACTTGGCTGCAATGACCTGGGTGCTCCCTACCAGCCTCTGGTTGAGCTCCAGGTTTGCATCCCGCTCTCAAACACCCAGGGCATGGACGGAACTGTTGGCGGCATCAGCAGCTCATCCGTCACTGGGAGGAGAGGGTCACCACTGCAGATGCAGTGCTGGAAATGAAAAGGCATGGCTCCCTCCACCAAACTGCCCCGTGGGACAGTGAGAGGGCCAGACATCCCAACTTGTCCCTTTCCATGAATGGCCGAGGTTTGGCCGTGCTGCTTTTTTTCCCCAGCAGCCTGGATAATTGTGTGTTTACAGTCAAATTGACAGATGGGAATTTCAGTGTTTCATGGAGGCAGATGGTATCAGAGGAGGGTGGGAAAAGTCTGGCAAGGAAATGCCAACCGGCTCTCCTTGTGCCAAAGCTGCAACATATGCCTGCCTTATGCAAAGCAGCCCCGTTTTCCTCCAGAAAAGTTCAGGGAAGTAGAGCTGTGAATCAATAACCTGGGTCTCCTGTCAAATGCTGCACGTGCCGACAGTCTCTGTCTTTCCCAGCTAGAGAGAAGCCTGTATGTGAACATGGGAAGGGGAAAGTAATTTAAAATCCGAACCCTGGCTCAAGCTGTGCATGGGGCCCAGATGGAGTCAGAATAGTGTTGACCCCTTGGTAGATTTGGGATGTTTAATGACAATCCTTGAAGTCTGTTTCGTGTCCTCCTCCCTTCTGCTCATGACTCCAGCTATGGCGCAAGGACCCAGGTTACCCTGAGGTGTGGGTTTTCCGAGCACATGGCAAGTGGTGGGGAGAAAAAAGGAAAAGTTGCCTCTGTGCAGAGCCAGCTTCAGAGCACTGAGGTTTGATTGCTTAAAGGAGAGACAGAGCAGGTTTGCTTTTGAATGTGGTTTGGGGTCACACTTGCCTACCAACATCTCGCTCCCGCACCCTCATTGCTCTCGCTGCAGGGGTTGGGCTGTGTAGAGGAGTCCATGAACATGTCACATTTGTAGCTATAGACTTTACTCAATTTTTAGACCTATAGATCTTCTCCTTTGCTCTGCTAGAGGCTGCTACCATCCCCTCTTCTTCCTCCTTTCCTTGCCCCTGTAAAGTCGAAAATTTCTAAGTCCTCTGGGACGGGTACAGGCATAGTTTTCTATTTACTGCTATGCACTAGCTCATGCGAGCGATGTCAGCTGAAGTACCAGCATAGCCACTTCTAGGTTACGGTGAGGCTCAGCATCAGGGAAAGGACATTTTGTGCAAAGCACCCTTCGGATTCAAGTTGCTGGGCCCTTCTTGCTATGAAAAAAGTAGTAAAGAAAGTTGGAAACTTTACTGGGGCCCGGACATCAGCATCAGCTTCTTAAAAACTACAAAGAGAGATTTATTAGCCATGAATGACCAGGACTGGGTTTTAAAGCTCCTCTGAAAGCAGTTTTCTCCGCTGTGGTTGTTGGCACAGTGTTCAGCTTGCTGCAAGACTCCAGGTTTTCAGAATCTTTCCAGGTTTTCAATATTTTTTTCAGAGCCCCTGATATTAAGTTGTCAACAAAGAGGCTGGTAAGTGAGGAGGACTCCACATTTATAAGGAAGAACAGTAGATTTGGGAATTATTAGGCTACTCAAACAGAAGATAAATCATAGAAAGAGGTGGATATTTCTCTATTAGGGGCAGACCGCACTCCCCAGCAGTCGTGGCTGCGTACAGGAGGAATGACGGGAGTAATGCAGTGCCAGGGCTTACTGCCTGATCCTGCACCATGTGGGGGGAGCAGCATGTGGTGCTGGGCTCCAGCAGCTCCCACCAAGTCCAAGAGAGAGATGGCGTCTCTACGCATTGTGCTGAAGTTTTGCAAAACATGGTATAGTTTAAGCTCACTGCTGAATCCTTCAACAGAGAGTTGAAGGGAGCCTGTTGCAGAAGGAAAATTGAGGTGAATTAATGGATAGCTGCCAGGGAAGAGGAGCCAGTGGTTGGGGTAATGGAGGAGTTAAGCCCTTGCCTCCCCCATGGGACCATTCCCTGTAGGCGCTTTGCTGAGCTGAAAGCCTGGGGTTTATTACCCAGCTTGCAGAATGCAGCTGAGTTTCTGCAGCCCATCGAGGTGGCAGGCATTTGAAACAGAAAGAAAAACGGCCAACCTGAACATGCCCCTTTCCCTCGCAACGTATAATTAATGGCAGTTAAATGAGTCTCCTGTGCTGATGCATCACATGCAGGGAGGAGGCTGAGAGCCATTTGTTACAGATCTGGGCCACCTCTGATGCAAGGTGTGCAGAGGTCCTGGTCCGCTCTGCAGCACCGGCAGCTCAGGGAAGCTTTGGAGGTGGGAGGCGAGGAGAGAGGAGGATGTTGCAGGTTTGCTCTTTCTTTCTTTCCCGCTCACCCATTTTTATTTGGAGGAGTTCACATGGGGGCCCTGGCCCTTGGGCAGAGAGGCAGTTGGTATGCAGGGTACTTGAATGCTGCAAAGATCCACATTTTTTATATATATAGTTTTTATACATATAGTTTTAATACATATATATATAAGCAAACTCTTTACCAGTCCTTCTCAAAAGGTGGTACAAAAATACAGCATAAACCCACAGTGTCTAGCATAAGGCTCACAGTTACAGCAGCAGTTTTTAGAATGTAAAATCCAAGACAAGCTACTGCGTGAAGTGGTAAGAAAGTGAAGTACGGTGATCCCTGGGGAGCAGCCCAGTGTCCTTGTCCTTCTTCACATGGGCAAGCAGGTCTTGCAAAGCAATGACAGGCTGACACCTCTTTTCTAAGCTTCCAGTCATAGTTATGGGGTTTTAACAAAGAACATCAAGATCCCCTCTGCAGAGGAAAGCAAAGTTCAGCCCATTCCTGCAGAGCCCCCCTCAGCACAGGAGGGGATGGAGGGGGATACATCACCACAGGCAGCCCAGGGAACAGCGGGTGATGTATCAAAAATGCCGTTATGGCTTCCCATAGAGTATCTCAAACAAATGGATGCAGGCCTCTCTGAGGGACAGCGTTCCTACAGCATCACCCAATGCCCACGTTCCTACCCTACAGCAAATTCCCCCTGGCATTTCAGCTGCCCTTAGGCGCTAATCACAGCTTCTGAAACTCAAAGCTGTTCTACAGTGCGGTGCTGGCAGTGCGGTGCTGGCAGTTTATTCCGTGCAGAACGAGCCGGGACTGTGAAGAGCAAGGGAACAGGCGGGAGCAGAAGGGGAGTTGGAGGAGAGCAGGAAACTCTTTAGATCACGCTTGACTTATAGGGCCAGAGTCATCCTTGATGAAACTCTGCTGCAGTTAGTGCAGAATAACGCCCTTGACTGATGGCTGCGTCTCAGCACTGAGGAGATGGCTATTTCCCAGCCAAACAGCTATGGCCCAAGCACATCTCTCTCATCTCTCTTTTGGCATCCATCGCTTACAGCAGTTCCAGTGTGGCCATCAGGCTGGGCCATCTGGGAAAGGTGATCACCCAGGAAGAGTGGCATTTGTCCACATTACTTATCAGGACAGCAGTGATCCTGAATTTTCTGGGGATGCCATGTGCATCCCATGCTGGAGCAGTGGCAGTGGGAGGCACAGAGGCACAAGCCCCCGGTGCCAGCGGCTGTGAGTGCTAGGGCATGTCCCTGCAGGGTAGCAAGGGCTGCTGCTTAGCTGGTGTGTCCAAAGCCCTGGTTCCCCATGGGCCAGCGATGGATCTCTCAGTCTGATCTGCTGCTAACTGTTCTGTTGTCTGTCCTTTCACCTCTTTTTCACCTCTGGCTTTTTTCCCCCCTCCCTTTATTCTTGTCTTATTGTCCTTATCTAGTAAGGCCCTATTACCTGCTTTTATCTGCCAAAGCGTCTAATCTCTGACAGCACCTGGTGTTTGGCTGGACGTGGACAGAACACATCAGCTCTGGTTTTTTGTATTTTTTATTTTTTTTTAATGTAAGATTTAAAACTGCCTTTCGGCTCTTGGGATCCCTCTTGCTCCTTTTTGAACTTTGCAGCGATGCCCTTGCAGCTCTTTTCTTGCAGGAAGAGGGCCATGTGGGGAGGGTGAAGGACCAGGCTGTACATGCCCTGGTCACACTCCCTGTTTCCCTGGATAAGTGTCAGCCCTGAGTCTGGATCAGCTAACCAAGGGGCTCAGGAGCCTGGCTAAGCACGTTATATCTGAAGGGAGGAGGTGGAGAGGGGCAGTGGGTGAATCCTTTCCCTGCGCTGTCTGAAACCAGGATCTCAGTCCCTGCTACTCAGTGATCTTGGAGAAGGTGCTCACATTTCTCGTTCAGGCTGCCAGTGCTTTAGGAACAAGAACAGTCTCTCGTTACATACGTACATATAAATATATCATTTAGCACAGTGGTGGGCGTCTTTACTGCTATTATAGTAACAGCCAGTCTCCCCCCTCCATCTCCATCTGAGAAAAAAGAAGTGCTTCTCTGTCTCTGGGTATGAATAGCAGCATGGGGTTTGCTGCTGGATTTTGATCTGAGAAGGGACTCAGTCTTTGCCTTTTTTCTTTAAAAATGAATTTGGCACTGGTTGCCAATGGCAGGCTAAACCCTGGTGAGTGATGGCAGCTCTCTGTTCATACAGTAGATACCTGCCAAGCACGAGCAGCCCAGGCTATCCTCATGAACTGCCTGCTCAACGTTACTCAGCCTATCTCCCCCTTCAGCAAAGGTACCTCTAATGTATGAGCCAGGAGGAAGGGACCTCCTGCTCTTTTCTTGTGCCACTGTCTCTGGTCCTCCCACCAAGTGGTTCCTCAGTTTCCCTGTGTATAAAATCATATTGATCCATTATCAAGGTTGGTCAGGAGTGAGCTTGCTGCTCTTAGACTGACCTTGGGTCTTCAGAGCTGCACTGCAGGACCTGCGCAACTGCCCTCTCTGTTTCTGACTACACTGGGAACGCAGCACAGTGAGAGCAGGATCGAAAGACGCCAGAGCCCCCGTTCAGGGCTGCAGCTGCAGCAGCTGCCAGGAAGCCAGGCAGGAGTAAATCTGCCACTGGCAGAGGTGAAGGGTGCACGAGAGAAGGACACTACTGTTTCTTCCCCAAAAAGGGAGAAGAAAGGGAAGAGATGGAAAATTTGTTTAGTGACTCCCAGCAGCTGGAAGCAGAGTTCTATGCAGTGTACAGCACAGGAGTTGTAAAAGAGTGTGGAGTGAGGAGAACGCAAAAAGCATCAGAAATCTGTGGGGTGACTGAGTCTGTGAATGGACGGACCAGGAACCCTTTCCCTGGACCGAATTGACTTGCTCTGACAAGGTACAAACACTGCCCTGATGCACATAGGACTAGGAGGTCCATGTGTCAGGAGTGCTGGAAACACCAAAATGCAGGAACGGTGAGCAAAGGTGGGGAAGGAGAAATCCGTGAGCTAAGGAGGTGGGCAGGCAGGCCCTGCTGTGGGGAAAGGTTAAAGTCATATTGATCTGTACAAGGAAAACATATTCTCGCCGCTTCTCATCCTCCTTTCAGATGATCCTGCATCAAATAAAAAGAAGGGCTGTTTTCCAAGCCTGGCTTTAGAGATCTTTCCAATGATATAGCAGATAAACAGCCGTTCGCTGACAGTGAAGGTGCCAAAGTGATTTTTTGATGATATAAGCTGGGCTGAGAGGGAGGAGGGAGAGGAGAGGTTGCTGAACATGGTAAAATGCGGAGGAAGGTGACAGGCAGGGCTGGAACCAAGGACACCAGACTGATGCGAGACATGGCAGCTCAGTGCAAGGCAAGCGCTGGGGAGTGCGTGTGGCTGGGAAGGGAATGGTCAATGCCAAGAACTGGATCTGGATTAAGCAGGGTATAGACATCCAGGCTTCTGTGCCTCGGAAAGGTTAGTTATTTGGGAGTTTGCTGAGTAGTCAACAGGCACCCTTAAAAATAACCAGGGCCCCAGTGCGTTGCTGTTGGCCTGTTTCCCATCACATATTGGAGGAAGACTGGTTATTTGGCTGGAAGTTCACCCTGGAGGAAGCAAATGTTCACTGTTATTCATCGCTTTCCTTCTTCTCATGCACTTGCCATCCAGCCAGAGGGGAAACCAAAGCAGGAGGTGTGTGAGCAGGTGCTCACAGCAACAGACGAAGTTACCAACAGTGCCCACAGCCTGCGGGGACTGGAGTCAGGGTTCCTTTGACGGCAAGGAACAGCTCTAATGTCACTCCAACCCCAGTCTTTGGAAACAGAAGAAACTTCCGGTGGGGTCTGAATACGTGGCAGCATCTGTGTCTGTGGCCACAGCAGGCTGTGTGGTGGAAGGTAGCAGCTTTAAGCATTGTGGCTCAGCACCAAATCCAGCTGCCCATCAGAAATCCAGCTGCATGATGTCCCCAGAAGATGGCTGTCTTTCACGTAACTGTTTTCTAATTGCAGCTCAACTCAAACAAATAAGGAAAAGCCCCAGAAGAAGGGAAAACTTTCAGCAGAAAGGTGGAAGAAAGCAGAATGATATCCAAGTGAAGTGCAAGAGCTCAGGCAGGAACAAATAAAGTTTAAAGAACATTTGTGATCCAAGATTTAGGGCCATTGCTAAAGAAATAAAAGTATTCATGAAAGTGCCTCTAAAGAGGCAAAAGGATGCATCTGCTATGCACTTCTGGCTCATTCTCTGAGGAAATCTCAGTCCTGTCGAGACCACAGCAGTATTTAGAGATCTGTCCTACAGAGAAAACGAGATCTTTACTCAACTCTGGACCAAGCCAGGATCCTCAGCTGAGCAGGAGTAGACACAGCTTGTTACAAACCTCCTACCGCTTGCAGTTTTGAAGTGTTTAATTCCTTCTGTAATATTCATGTGTTGGGTGCAGGGTAAATGGGACAGACACAGAACTGAGTCCCCATCCCCTGACAAGAGGACGAGGCTGTATCTCCTCTCCACTCTCTGCAGGCTGGTTCCCAAGACTGGTGTGGTGGGCAATGAACTCATGAGAAGCCCATCGGGAGCAAAGGAGGGGGTTTCTCCAGGGTCCTGGACTCCACCATAAGTCCTGCATTTTCCTAATTCGTTTGGGCAATTCTTTTCTGCATCCCTTGCCTCAGCACTCCTAGCTGTTTGATGGAGCTGAGTGCTTCTCTCCATACAGCACTCTGAGATATTTCCATGAAAGGCTGTGTATAACTGTGAAGTATTATTATTGCACACCTTTTGGAAAGTGCCTTGAGACGTCTTGGAATGATAAGGTGCTATAAGGCGGAGAAGTTGTGCAGAGATAAATTCACTGTGAAATGTGTTTTGCTAGAGACATTTATGTAGCATATCATCTTATCAAGGAACTTTGCCCAAGAAACAAATTCTCATGCCTGTATAAAGAGACTATAATTGAACTGTTGACTCACAGTTATGGGAAAAGACAGAGTGGGGGAAAATTTCCAGGGCCTCTAGGACCCCAAGGAGGAATATAATTAAGAAAGACATAATTGGAAACGTAAAGCGAGCCCATCCACTCAGAGTGAGTGCTGAAACAGCAAGCCGGAATAGCTGGGCTGAGGCTGAATTGCAAAGCAGATGGCTGAGGATTTGTAGGTCAGTAGCTCTTGGATCTGCTGGGCCAAGATGGGGTCGGGGTACCATATGGATGAAGGGCAAAAAAGACAGCATATCTGAGCAAGCCACGCACTTTGCTTACCCAGAAAGGCTCTGATCACTCATAAACAGGACAAACTCTTGTGCAATTTTTTTGCGTATTCTCAAAAAGACTATGAGTTCCAGGCTTCTTCAGGGACACTGAGCCAGTATAAGCTTTGTTTATTTGAGAACAGACAGCCAAGAAGGAAACAGAGTCCATGAGCAACACTTAATGAACTTTAACTTTGCCCCTGCCCCTGATGTGGGTTAGCCTATGCTTGGTCCTACCAGCTTTTGCAATAGATCTGGTTTATAAACTGGTTTATCTCGTTGATTAGTATCTCTATGAGCTGCTTCTTTTTTTCCTTTCTTTTCTTCTTTTAATTCTTCTTTTTCCCTATCTGTCATTGGGATGAACAAATCTTGAAGGAAATGATCAGGACGCAGGAGGGAAAACCTTCTTTTTATCTCTAACCCCTGATTTCTGGCTCACTGGTCAAGGCATAGCCTTACGATGGAGGAAGCGCCATGCTGAGGACCCTGCTGTAGATTACTTAGGCTGGGTTTCTTGTTGCTACCTAAGCCCCCCAGATCAGCCAGAGGATCAGCAAACCCTCGTGACCAGTTGTAAGTCTCTGCTCTAAGCCAGAAGAGGTGGCAGAGCAGATGTAACTCTCCTGCTCAGAAGTGAGCCCATGATCCCATGTTGCTGCACCTGATCTCTGTTTTCCTTAAACTCTACAGACAGTGTCTTCAGAACTTAATTTGATTTTGATTGATTTTTTGAAACTTGAAACACTTCTGAACTAATTTTCAGTAGATTACTCTTGTCAACTCTTAAAGATTTTGTCAGTAAGAATTTGCTGAACAGACACAGTAATTTTGTTTCTCATTTTGGCAGATCACCCCTAAAGAGGAAAGTGGGGAGGAGGGGGTGTTATTATAGCTGCAGTTATTAGAATATACATTGCAAATTACTCTGCTTCTATTTATGGGCCATTTCAGAGCAGTTTCTGATAACAGCCACTAGGAGCTCAAGGCGTGTGTGCGTGTGTGTGTGCGCGAAGCTAACTGTATAAAGCTTCACAATTTGCTTGTTAAACCACGGCCAGAGTGATTTTTAAATGTGAGGGGAGTCCACATTAGGGGTTGGCATCTGAGCCCCTTCAGAGCTGATGCACCAGCAGACAGGAGTGCAGCTCTCTAGGACTAAGCCCAGCACAAGGGCGAAGGAAGAGAGCTTGTAGCGCTGCGTGCAGCACCACTATCTGGGGACTCCTGCAAATGTCATTCTCACTGCTGCTAACCAAGTGTGAAATGCTACCAAGCGACTTAGTTGTTTTCCCCAGCGTGGATGACAACGTGAAAAAGAAGTCAAGGTGAAATGGGACACACAGTCTATAGGGAGCAAGAGAAGTGAGGAGGAGGTTGTTACATGAGACATTTTTTTAACTATAAAAATTGTGGGTGGTATCATATTAAATGAGATAAATTAACATGTTTTTGAGAGGCTGAATTAGTCTTCTGCTGGGTTAGAGAGCTGAGCTGGCTCATTAAACTGTCTAGTGAGCTCCAGAGCTAAGTGAGGGGATGTGCACAGCCAGGACAGAGGCAGGGTGTCCAGGACGGCACGGGAAGGGGTTTATAACCATCCCTCTTTGACATCAGTGAGTTGTTAGTGCAACTCAACCTCCCCTACGCAGCCAGTCCCAAGGAGGAGCAGCAGACATCACCTCACTGAAAGGCAGCCACTTCTGGGGTGGAACCTGACAGCTCTCTACCCAGGAACCAGTGGAACAACCAGGAGATGCAAAGCATTTCACCGCTGTCCCTGACAAGATAATTAGGTTTTCTTTGAGTCTTTTTTTTTTTTTTTCCTCCTTCACCTTCTTTATATATGGATGTTCTCCCTTGTTTATGAACTTAATTGCACAGCAGAGGCAGGCATGAGAAACCTGATAACATCCAGTGACCTCCCTGCCATGGTCTGCATTAGTATGCAGGTGTTTGCTCTGCTGTGGTTGCTGGTGGCTCACAACTCAGTCCTGTGCCCACTGCGCGTGGGAGCTGTATCTCTGAGGCTCTCTTAAGATGGTGATATTAAAATCCATCCCTGAGCAGCTAGAGAGGAACAGTGTTAGGGATACAAACCAGCATGCCCATTGTGGGCTGGGGTATGAAAATTGACAGAGGACAGTAACTCGGTGCTGGAAGTCTGGATGGGCAGAAGTGGTGACTGTGTTGCAGCAATCCCCGTTTGACGAAGCGCTTAACAAAGGCGGCTTTTCAGGGATGCTTATTCCTCCTGGATGTCTCGATGTAACCTTTGCTTCCTCTAGCCTGTTGCTTTTTGAGCTGGGAAGTTTAACTCTTAACCTTTTGTCTCTGTGCTTTCCAGATTACTCTCACCAGTGGTGTGTCTAGGGGAAAGATTTATATTTAAAAAATGGACAAAATCCCTACAAGCATTAAGCTCAGCTGCTCAGGTTTTTTATCGTCTATGGCATGTTCATCCTGCCTTACTCTCTCCCGCCATTCATTGGTTTGCTTGATTCTCTCTCAGAGAAGGACTTTTCAACTCAGACACTCAAATATGTTGATTGGCTTGGACCACTCATGCAAACTGGAATCTTCATAATGCAATGTCCTTTCCCTAAAGAAAAAACAAAGGATTTTTTTTTTCATTTGTGAAATACCAAATGAGATGGGAATGAAGCACGGTGAGGGTCTTCCTACCATGTGGGCTGGATGATCTGCTCAGCACTGCTCTCTTCACTCATCACTTGCATCTCTCATCAATTATCGTAATGGAGCTGGTTGATATTGAAATAAAACTGTTGGGGATTGATAGCAGGATCGCTGAAGAGTGTTCTGTATGAATGATATTTTCCTCATTCAGTGGGCAGGGAGGATAACTTGGGGTGGGGGGAGGCAGGGAAGGATGGGGGCTGGGAAGAGATGCATGCTAAGGTATTTGCTTGATCAGAGAACTTTACAAAATGTCCAAAGTTAACAAGCTACCTCTTGAATCACTAATGTACTTCTGGGATATTTTTTGTGCTAATGGAGTATTCCTCTAAGCAGTTTGCAAGCCCGCTTGTGCAGCTTGTTTTCTCTGTTTCTTGAAAGTTGTCACAACCAGCCAGAGCAGATAAATATATGTAGATAGGTTGGACATTTTGACGTGAGTTAGTAAACACAGGTATTTAAGGTGCATCTGTGCTCATGTAGGTTCATTGTATTTTTATTGTGTAAAGGGTGAAAACACTATGCCTGTCTGCAGTAACGGTTGTCACATCCTGCAGTTTGTTGACTCCCTAAATTTTCCCCCAAGGGAGGCATAGACCCTGCGCAGCAGATGTGAGCTCTGTCACAACAGACTCGATCTCTGTAGTTACCACTCATGGATCTGTTAGCAAAATAATGGAGGGCCTCCAAGGATGCACAGACTCCAGACTGAAAACCACTGGACTACGGATTTACAGGCACAGCACTTTCCTGTGGCAGTCTTTTCACAGGGAGATGAAATTGGGAAAGTCTTGGGCTGAGGGCAGCTCCTAAGCAGTGAAGTCCTGCCTCTCACTGGCATGTCCAGGTGTGCTTTACAGTGGTGGTCCCACAGCTCAGCATAATTTGGACCCTAAAGCTACGGAAAATACAGTTGCTTCCTATATACTGCCTCTCCTCAACAAAGGAAGCTGAAATGTAAGTGGAACATTTTCAGGACAGAAGCTGGAATTTCCTTTTCTCTAAAAACATACTTATCTTTACAGAGCAAGACCAAGATGTTCCCATTAAAAAACCCCAAACATTTGAAAGCTTTTTGTAAATTAAAAATTTAAATATAAGATGTACAGGGCTGTCAGAAACAAAGGCACAAAAGCATTCCTCAGGGTTTTCCAAGCAGCAACACAAACCTGACTATGACCAGAACATTGGCCTCATTCAGCCTTGCTTTCCAAACCGAGTGCCCAAGCAATACATAGTTTCTGGCTCAACGCTTTCTAACTTTCTTACAAGGCATTGCCTCCTAACTTTTTATCTATTTCATTGGGAAGTCACAACTTAAATACAGTGATGTTGGTCCCTAGAAACCAAGCAGCAGACCCCCTTGTGCTCAGCACTGTATGAACTGAGACCAGCCCCCTGATCTCAGTTAAACAGTTAAATGCCATTTCTCGACTCCCCACGTGTCTTTGCAGAGCTGAGCTGCCTCACCGCTCTTAGCAGGACCATGGGGTGACACAAGCCTATCTCGCCCATATGAAAAGACAGCCCGTGACCCAAATATCTGTCACAATGTTAGCCCCTTGCCTGCTGCTTATTACCAGGTGCTATTGGCAATGGAAGGAAGGGATTTTGTTTTAAGCACAAGGATATTTTCATCTCTGGCATCGTTATGCTGACCTCACCGGAGCCGGAGCTGCTCTGAATTTGGCCTGGCGTGTGCCACTTTGAAGCTGACGGTTTGCCTGGCCTCCCTCCTGCCTGCTTATCCTGTGTCCCCAGTGAGGGCTCCTCCAGCATATGCTACTTCCCAGTGTGACGCTTGCACAATGTAATTATTTGAAGCTGTCTCCTCCAGTGCTTAGTTTTCCATTGTTCTGTCTTCATTTTGCTTCCAAGGGCCTACTTCCTCCCTTTTTTGTTTTGTTTTGTTTTCTCTTCTCAAGGAATCGGGTGTATACAATGATTCAATCTCGTCCCTAGGCTGCATTTGAAGGATACTGTCTATTTTCAGAATCCTCAGCTGTGTTTATGCTCCAGGCTCCAAACCTCTCTCTCCCTTTGAAAAAAGGGATCAAATCCTCCCTTCGCCTCCTGCCCCTCAGAGCCACTGGCTCAAGGATGCATTCTTCTAAATAACCATTAACCTCCCCCAAATGTGGGTCACTTTCTATTGTAATGACAGATCTTTCTCTCCATCTTTTCTGCACCCTTTTCTATGTTCGTGCTTGTTACAAACACGCCTGTAGCCAAGCCCTTGTGAGTGTACATTGCTGTTGGGCAAACAGGTTCGCCGCGGGAGGGGAGGTACTTTGTGGACCACAGAAAACAAGAGCAGGCTGATTTGGCCACCAGGAAATCTCCAGGTTGCTCCCAAAGTTCTTGTCCGCTGCATTGGAAGAGGAGAGGATGGAGGTCTATAACATCTCCTGGCAGACAACATGTGGCAAAAAGCTGTAGGCTGGCTATCTGCGATTCAAAGGGTGAGATAAATTAAGGGCATCTGGTTTTTTTCAGGGATGAGAGTAATGGGAAAGGCCCTGCTGTTCGATAATCAGCAGCTCCTGCACACAAAGCTAATTTCTGTTACCCAGATGTGGGTACTTTCGTTGCTGTTCTCCTTCCCTAGCGAAATGTGCTTTGTCCCTGCCCATACAGAGGGTCAGTGATGTGGGGGCCCATTGGGTTCAGCTATTCGGTTTGTCCAAGGACATTTAAAGATACGTACCAGCAAATCTGAGGGTGCCCTGTCCCCTGGCTGACTGGTTGACTGAAGATCTAGGGCATTGCTATGGTTTTCCATGAGGTTCCCCTTTGCATCAGTCCACAGCAAAGACCGTGACTCCCTCAGGATTGCACCAGAATAAGACGACCCCGCGCCAAATGGTCATTTATTTGAGGTTAAACCAACCCTCAGTCATCTGCATTGGTGGATTTTGGATCAGGCAGTTAACTGATAGCCCAGGAGGTCATCAGGAGCTAAGTGACCTTCCCCTCTGCTCCCTGGGATACCTGCAGGCTCTGGAGTAAACCCGTCCCCTGTGTTCACTCGCACGCCGGGTCCCGCTGCTCCTGAGGATGGCAGGCAGCCATCGCGGCACTCAAAGTGAATCTCAGCCCCTTGCATTAATTCTCTCTCACATCTTGAGAGGAGTATGACAGCAGCAAACCCTTGAAGTGAATCCTAGCCCTATATTAATTCACTCCCAGGTCCAGCTCTCTGATCTGTTGTCATCTGAAAGTGATACTAATGCCAGGTTTCCATATCCAGCATCCCGCTGTGCCTCCCGCTGCAGTCAGAGTCATGCTGGGAGAGATCAGCTTCGCTTGAGAAGGGTAAACCAAGTGCTTGATTTCAAACAGCGTCAAATAAGTCAAGAGAGAATATGTGGTGGGGGAAGAGGGAGGGAAGGAAGGAAGGAATGGTTGGGAACACATTCCCTTGAAAGTGTGAGTAAAGAAGAGTGCAGATGGGCTTATTTCTATCACCTATGTCTGTCCATCTTTGCTACCCACACCTTGGCTTTATTCCTCCGGTTACCACAGTTCTGTCTTGCAAAACCAATTTCCTTGCCCCACTTGAGCCTAACTAGGCTCTTTGCACTGCAAAGACGGTCTAATAACCCCAACATACATGACCAGCCCAGTTCTAAGGAATAAGGATGAGGCCACTGGCTGCAAAGCTTTGTGTGCTGTCAGCTGCCAAGCCAGTTTTGTGCTCAACTGCCCACAGCGCTGCAAGGCACAGGACTTGCCAGGGAGATGTAAGGTCCAGTTCACCATCAAAGCAATGGGCAGGGGACAGGTTGGGGTGGGCTGTCCAGCTCTCTCGCCAGCTGACAGCTTCTGACAGCCAAACCCTCTTCCTCTTCATCATGTACTGCCCATCCAGGCAAGGGGGAGGAAGGTGAATGCTGATTTAATTTGACACTGCAAGAAAAGAATAAAGATACCTCAATACAGACATCATCTTTCCTTCAGAAAGCTCCCTGAATATTTTTCTGGCCAGCAATGCTATAAGATTTTTGTGAAGGTCAGTAAAAATTACTTAAGAAAGCCAAAGAAAAACATTCATAACAAGCAACAGTCACTTCTAAAAAGAACAAGAAGGAGCTTTCAACAGATCCAAAGTGATTTGTAGTAATGCCTGCTTTGGGCTGTTTTATTTCCCCATGTGTTTTATTTATTCTGTATCCGAGATACCTTCAGAAACCTAATTTCCAGAGATTTTTTTTCCAGCACTTTTGGAGACTCAAGCTTTTGAAGGGGTCTCAGACTGGGAAATCTTGGAATAATAGCTTCCAAACCCTCTTGTCATTTCTGACAGCGCTGGCTGCAGACATCCAGCTCACCCCACCGCAGAGGTGAGACACTGAGTCAGGAGCAGGACTTGCAGTCCCATGGGTCTGTCAACCAAAGGTGGACGATCTGTGCTGCGCAGTCCTGCAGTGCCTCCCACCCCTTGCTGCGTCTTGGCAACTACCACCACGAGCGAGTGGGCAACGTGGCTGTGGGTGAGCACTCCTTATCTGCTTCAGCGTGAGGTCCGAGGGCTCCGTGGGAGCTGTTGGAGGAAGGTTTGGTGTGGGGGGTCTGGGCAGGTTCCTCATGGTCACGGCATGAACGTGCTTTATAATCATCCATCTTTTGGGGGAAAACGGGAAACTGCAGGACAGGGGCAATAAGAAAACAGTGGGGAGAGAATATCACACATCTCCAGAGTCACTTCTGATGTCTACCTTGCCCAAGACCACAATTCCTGAAGTGCTCGGGGCTTGAGTCTGCCAGCATCCACACTAGACCATCCCTGCTCCTGGAGGGAAGCTCCTGCAGTCCCCACGGAGGTGATCTGTGGCAGCAGAGCAGTCTGTCCCCGCTCTGTTGGATGTTTGTGGCAGGGTGGCTCTCCCGCTGGCTGCTGCCTTACGCTGTGCCACTTCATGCCCTGATGTTCCTTTTTCTAAATGGTAGGACAGCAGTACTTACCAAGTGCTGGCCCAGAATTTATTTGACTTTAATTTCCCTTTATGACCCCGTGTGCTAATCTCTATTGCACAGATAAAGAGAGGTAACCCAGGCACCATTACCTGTGATGTGGAGAATTTTCTGCAGTTCAATTATAATCTCTTTTTTTCCTCTTGAGCAATAAAATTTCTCTGTCTCTCTCTCCCTTTCTCTTCCTTTACACTTGTTCTCATAATTCTCTCTCTCTTGCTCTCACGATGAGGTTAGGTACTTTTGTGATGTCTTCTTGGCTAGCGTGTTTGTGGAAGTCAAAGCAGTTAGCACAGGAGCAGAAGGTTCAGGAACGTGCACGTGTTGTTTAATGCGTTGTTGGGAGATGCGCAGAGGCGTGGTGCAGGTGAGACAGAAGTGGTGAATGGAATAGATTAGCACATGGAAAGAATACCGAGTTCTGCACAGACATCTCTTTCTGGATTGCTTTCAACCTTTCTTTCTCTAGAAATGCCAGCATGATGAGTAGCAAAGATGCTGCTGAATTGATGGTTTAATTTGACTTATTTTCCTGTTGCCTTTAGAGGCATTTAAAGGAAGGCATCTGGTGGCAGTCACGCTGCTCCTTTGAAAGTTCGGACTCATTTGTCTGCAACTTCTTTGAAAGGTGAGTAATTCTCAACGCATTTTTCTTGGGCACCACTTACCCCAGCAAAGAGATCTTTCATGTATGCTTGTGACCTTTAGGACAGCAGGGCCCTTGATAGATCTTCAGTGCATGTGTTGGGTTTTTTTGTGTGGTCATTATTTGCAACAGTGAAACGGCTTTGATTTCAAAGTGCAGGCACCAGGAAAAGGAATTTCTCTATTTCTTTTCTATTTTTTTTCTTTTTTTTTTTTTATAAGGAAGTTTCCTACTTTGTAGGTTAGTTTGATTTTAATTTAAACCAAAAAAGGACAGAAGATTAAGAACAGCAGGGTTTAAAAAAAAAAAGGGTAGAATTCTAATTAACATAAAAAAGAAATCAAAATTATATAGTCCTGACTTGTGAATTTTATTAATAATAACAGCCACTGTTACAACAGATCATCATTACTTAGAGTTGCTAACTAAACCTTCTTGAAGTACAGCCTTTCCAAATCTGTGTTTATAATGAAAATATGCCCTGCCCATTAGCAAAGATTGGTTGCATCTGGATTCAGTTAGGCAATTGATAGTGCCTGGAGGTGGGGCTAAGCCCCTACCCCAGACCCAGACTCAGTTTATCAGAAGTCAGTTGGAATGGCTGATGCATGATTCAGTTCTGTTACAGGTCTCAGTCAAAAATCCAGTATCTATGTGACTCCAGACTTGTAAAAATACAGTCTGAATCCAAAAGGTCCTGTTGCATATGTAAGAAGACAGATGGTGGTTGAGCTTGTCTTCTTCTGGTAAGATGAAATTATTTATCTCTGTGCTATCTCTAATGAAAAAAACATCAGAGGGCAGTCTGAAACACAGGCACTCTGCGGGCGACGGCTCATAGAGACTGGGCTGGTTTTATTTTCCCACAGGTATGGTTATAAATAAAATGCACATGCATTTCTGCAACTGTCCTACAAGCCTGCTTTATAAAGCAGCAACTTCTTAGCATAGACAGTACAAGACACCCACATAGTGATCCCTATCCTCAGGCATTTCATCCAATTTTGTTGTAGGATTAACTTCTTTGCCATGAGATAGGCCTATAGCATTTACTTCTTCAGTGCTACTGTGAGATTTTTCTCAGCACAAGCAGCAAAACAATGACTTGTTGTGTATTCTCAGGGTATTTTAATGATCCTATCTCCATATCTGTTAAAACTTACAATAGAGCAGAGCTCTGAATGGCATATGGTTGTCAGCCGAGAGAAAACCGTGCAACTAGGAAGCAGATCAATGTTGACATTGTGGAGGCACCTCTGGAAAGAATTAATTGAGTCTGATCTTTGCATACCCTCTCAGTATGGATTTTCATTAGACGTGGTGCTGTTTCCACACAGAGAGAGTCCAAGGTGTTCTCCTCAAGGTCAGCCCGCTGGAGTTGATGAACGCTCTATAGACTATGGGCTGCTTTGGGCAGAGACCTTGGCTGTTGGTGCTGCAGGAGCGTGCCCAAGTGGAGCTGGGGCACCTGGGCAGGGTGCTGCAGTACCTACCCCAGGTGTAAAAGTTTAAAAGAGCTATCGAATACGTGGGAAGTGGCTGTGTGGAGTGAGAAGTATTGGGATTTGAACTTGTGAATAAATTCCTAGGAAAAACACATTCCTCATTTAATAAGGGGATAAAAGGAACCATCAAGCCCGTGGTTCAACCTCATTTCAGGTCTGTTAGGTGAACCTGAACTCCAGTGGATAAGCTGAGCTAAGATCTAGGTTGTCTTTATCTCGGCAGTTGGCTAACTCAGACCAGCCACACTGCATCATGACTTGTCACCGTTAATTTTGGCAGCAGCGCAGACAAGTGCAAAGGCAGAGTGTGTCTGCAGCTCCATTGCTCCTAAAGGTAAAATGAAGTCCTTCATTAGTGTTTGTTATTAGTAGCTGTTAGTTGTAATCGGGCTTAATGATATGTCCACAGTGAAGAACAGAACAGTTGTATTTCTTAGGCAGAACTTAAAACACCCTAGTAGGAGAATGCATGATGTATCCTATTTCACATATGTTGTATTCCAAGATAATGCCAGAATAGGCATCACGGGTTTGGGATCTAAGAGGTAATCTTATTAATTAACAAAACTAAAGCTATCTAGTAAACAGATTCTGAATTTGTAATAAATAATTAGTCATCACAACAATTTCTTAATGGGCTATTAAGTGACTTAGGGCAGAATTCTCAGCAGCTGACACATAAGTATCTAAAACAAAAACTCTCTTTTCCAAATAAATAATGGTCTAATTAATATTGAAAAGAACAGCCCGCTTTCACTAATTCTTGTGTCTTTAAGAACAGAACAGGCTTATAAAATAGAAACCTATCCAGCATATGAAGATTGCTGCCAGAAACTAATTTTTCAAGAACTGTCATTGAAAATCATTAATTATCTGCAGGTCCCATTTGCTTGGAATCAGTGACAAACTTTGTGAAATTTTGGATGGGTTTAATTAATGCATGAATATGAGATGTAATATGCATCTTGTTTGAACAATTATTGTCCTAGGACAACCCTTGAATTAAAGGACTGGGGGAAAAAATAAAAGTAAACGGGATGCTGCAGGCCTCGGAGCAGAACCCACCTGGGAGGAGCATGTGAGTCGGTGTAGGCTGACACGATTCCACCCTGATCCTACAGCCTGAACCTCATGCCTGGGGAAGCTGCTGTGAGTGCACACACCTCTTCACAGCACAACAGCCTACTGAGGAAAGGCTGCAGTTGTACAAGGACAACAGACCATTTCTCTGTTAGACAAGCTGATACTAAAATGCAATGCACATTTTTTTTAAGCTAATGACACAAGTACCTTACGCTTCCATTTCAAATCTAATCAAGATGCTTGGGGTTTTTTCCCCCCTTTTTAATTCAACACAAGCTGCTGCTTCTTTATTTTCCTTTAATATTTTCCCTCTCCCTCTCCCTCTCCCTCTCCCTCTCCCTCTCCCTCTCCCTCTCCCTCTCCCTCTCCTCTCCTTTTTATTTTCTTTTCATGCTTCACTGACATACACAATTAAAACCCAAACACACTGGACTAGTGAGCAGGACAAGCAGAAAATCCAAGTGTCACTGACCAGGCTGGTTTCACCGTACAGGCTGAATAAACCGTCCAAGGTGCTGTGCCTACAGACAGATCTACAGCGGCGATTTTGTGTTTACAACTCTCTCCTGATATGGCTACCTGGCCTCCCAGATGGGAGATATCTTATTTCTGGCCAGCTCAAGCAGAATTTGGGTCTTCCATGTCACTGGTTTTAACGGGTGGGGTTTCTTATCTCTCTCAAACAAGGCTTATACTGCTGTTCCAAGCAGAATTTGTTCTGTATTTAATAGGCACAAGCTGCACAGTGGAACAGACAGCAAACACTGAGCAGCACTTAGCATTTAGAGAGACAGATCAGGAGGGTGCTGAGTCCATCAGAGTTTGCTTTTACCCTGGCACAGCTATGTTGGTCAGGGAAGCAGCTGCTTTTTAATTCACATGGTTCACAGTGATGTAAAAAAATGTGTTTGGGTGTTTGCCTTTGATTTCACAAGGACCACACTTTCACTCATAATTTCACTCAAAAGAGTAATATTATTCTGCTCCAGTAGGATGCTGGATTCTATTTAACTTTCAGACCTTGTCTTAAGCTGCCACATTTTCATGAATATACTGGCGCCATCTGAATGCTCACGAATAAGGGATAACATGACTATGCATAGCAGATGAGTCAAAAACCCAGAGCTCTTGCTTATGATAATTTTTTTTTGATTATTATTTTTGCACCCTGCCAGCTGTTGATCTTGCTAATGTGCCGCTTAGCAGCCAAGCTTTGTTCCCTCTTGGTTAATGAACCATGCAAGAAATCACGGGCCAGTGGCTGATTTTAAAGCTAATAGTGACGGTCCATAAAGAAGAAATGTCCTAGACCACTAGATGGGGAGAACTGGCAGTGCTGTTGTCAAAGATGATGGAGAGAAAAAGGTGAGAGAACAGTCTTGTTTCACTGGTGAGGTACTTTACCTCTTAGATATGTGCTGAAGTTAAATCTTAAGAGTTATTGCACATGCTGTGGGACTGGCAAGGATTTGTGGCCTGGTAAAATATACCACTCGTTACCCAGAAAACCTTCTGTCCCATTGGAGGTCACCTGCTTTACATGAAAGAGCACAGCCATAGGCACATGGAGCCACTCTCCACACCCTTTGGCAGATGATCCTCAAGCATGTAGCTTGCTTAACACGGCTTCAAGTCCAGGCGAGTTGTGTTAGGTTTAGGAACCGCCTTACTAATATCTTGGAGAACGGGCAGTGCGAGCTGCCCTTAGCCCTGCATGCACACGCGCCCGTGGCGGGGGGCTTGTGGAGGGTCAGCGTGAGTCTGTCCCCTTGCTGCAGGAGTGCTCGCTGGGGAGGGCTGCCTGGGCACCGGCTGTACGGGGGCTTTTCCTCGGGCAGGGGGCTACAGCTCTGCAGAGCCGGCGGCTGGCTGCCAGCAGCCTGCCTCATTCACATGCAGGAGCTGAAACCCAGGCTGCTGCCAACTCACTCCTATCGCAGGGGCTTCAGGAAGAGATGCCGTTTCCCCTGAAGCCCCTTCTCAAACATGTTAGCCCTCCGCTTTGTGGAGCCGGCTCTCTCTATCCTCTGTCTCTTGCTTCTTCTTTTGTTGGCTTTGGGATTTCTCCTGGACCTTCCACTCCCCCTTCCAAGCACCTCTTGGTTATTAAAATGCAGCTCAGGATAGTTCACTTTGCCTGGTACATTATCATTCCTCGTTAGAGACCCCTCCAGGGCCTGTGATATGCCTGCACCGACTTTATAATTACAAAGTCAATTTCTAAACAGACATTTGCAAATAAGTCAATTTAAATACCGAGATTTGCAAACAATAATTAAGCAGTAGCTTCTTTTTTAATATCTATATATATAATTAATGCCCATGGGCTTTTTCATTTTACCTTGCGACTGTGTAGCTTGCAATTGTTTGTTGAGCTAAACCATTCTCAGAAAGCAAATCAAATCACCGATGGGCTTTAAAGCTGTTTAAGAAAATGCCCTGCCTCCCCCTACCTCATTTCCCCCCAGCTCCATGAGCCACCTCCCATGCAGTCCCCAGCCCACCTAGCAGCTATAGGGATGCAGCATCAGGTGCCTCATGCAAGAGCAGCTGAGCTGGGGAGCTTTCCCCTTCAGCGTAAGGGTGGTGACCTGATCTGCCAGAAACTATACAAAACCACAACAGGCTGGGGAAGGCTGCATTGAAGAAGCTGAGCAATAAAAGTAGTCTGCAAGCACAAGGGAAAACACGCTCTGGAGGAGGAGATGGACGTAGACTACCCGGGGTTTCCTCCAAGGATGTGCAGTGAGAAGGCTCATGCTGTGAGCAGAGTGTTAAGAGAGGAACAAATGGGCCTCATCCCAGGATGGGTCCAGGGCAGGTCCGCACCTTACCTCACCTCACTGCACTGTGGTCTCTGTGCGTGGTCCCGTCACAGCTCCCCCCGCCCTTGTCTCCCTAGAGAGAGAAGGTATGGCAGGATCCCAGCCCCCACCAGCCTGGGATCACCCAAGCGCTAACAGCATCGTGGCTTTGAGACCATGGGAAGATGAGGCATGTCTAGCTGAACCTGGACACAGAGCGGTGGAACAGAGAGGGTTGCATTTCTTTTTACAAGGCTCCTTGATTTCCACCCTGATGGCTCTACCTCCTTCAGATGCTCTCTGAGGTGGCTGCAGCACAGTCCCTGTGCCTGCCTTGTTATCCCCAAGGCTATTCCCAACTTACGCATTCATCTCGATCCTTCTTTCCTTCAAATCTCTTCTGTGTGTCTACATGTTTTTTAATCTATCCAATGACCTCAGTAAGATCTTAACTCCTATCTGACCTTCAGTGATTCCTAGTTTTCCTTTCAGTGTGCTGCTGTTACGTCTGTGGCCAGAACTTCCCTCAGCCACTGACCAGAGGCCCTACTGCAGCCACAACCAGATCAGATTTTTCACAGCACAGCCCATGCAGGTCCCTCTTCTAAGCCTCTGTCCTCTCATACCACCTGATCCACATTGCCTTCAGCTTTGTTTTGCCACAGATTGTTTTTCATTCCCACTTTTCTTCCAGTCCTCGCAAGAGGAGATTTTTTTGCTTGGTCTTTCCTCCAGCCCACTTGATCCTCTGCTGCAGGTTCCTTTCTGGCTGAGGGATCACTTGCACCTCTGTGCCCCTTCCCAGCAGGAGGACCCCTGACTTGGTAGCATGTGCTGTCTTTGGGTTTGCTTCCCTTACAAACCTCCTGCTTAGCAAGAGCAGCTGTCCGCGGAGCAAGACTCAACGTGGCGCTTGACAGACGTGCCTGACCTGCAGCGTGCTTCAGCCCTGACATTGCGCATGACTGTTTTGTATCAAATTCAAAATTCTCTGGGTAATAAACAAGGTTTCATCTTCCAGATTTTTCCTTAGCAGAGACATCTGATATTCACGTCACATATGCATATATATGTATTTGGTGTAAACTTCTATCAGCTGCAGACTCTCCTGTGAGGAGCCTCTCCTCACAGCCTGGCCATTTCTTGCCCTGTCCTCTCTAAATTGTCTCAACAGGTATCAGGTGTGTGGCCAGAGCACCAGGTCTACCTGAGCGGTTTTGGGAGAATAAATCTCTACAAGGCCTTGCCTAGAGAATAGTAAGAAAAGGCTGAGTGCAAACTCTTTGCATATGTGTCATGGCACATTAAAGATGGATTGTTTCCTGGTTTGCACTTGTAGTCAGTAATTTCAAAGGGCTTACTCATTATTTTCGTGTTGGTTCCATATTTTTGAGCGTGCTCATATCTTAGCTCATCAAACTTTAGCCAGCTGGGGCCAAAAATATCCCTGGCATAATCAGTTCGTTCATCCAAGCCCAAAACCTTCATTTCCCAATTCAAATAGACATTCATGATCAGCGTATTTGAAGGGAACATGGTCCTCAGTATCATCCTGGGTGATATTGCTGAAAGCAGACTTCCTTGCACCCTGGCACTCTGCATTCAATTGCTATAAGTATGAGCAACAATTATACATCCCTTCTTTTCCCTTTTTATGGGTGTGCAAGGACAATAACTTAAAGCGTTTGCTGCTATTCAGCACAAAAACAAATAACAGAACAACTCCGGCTGTGATGCATTTCAGTGGCATAACTTAGACATGCCACTGTTCTATTAAGTTATAAATATCTATCACTTGACAATGCCAGTGCTTTTCAGCAGGGAAAGGAGTATTAAAAAAAAAGAAAAGAAGCTCAAACCCTGAATCGTGGTTGCTATAGCAATTAACAATGGGCGTCCTTCTTCAGGAGCCAGAGATGCTGACGCAGCTAAAACAAATGTTTGTGTATGGCCATAGCGGGGACGGTGACAGATTAGGGAGTGCTGGCCTTGAGCCGTGGTGTAATCCAATTCTAAATAAATCATAAATCTAAGTGCAGACTGGCAAGCTGGAGGGAATACCAATGCGAGGAGGGTGACAGCAGGGTAGTTTCAGTTTCTGTTAGGGGCAGAAGTGAGGAGGGAGTAATAGTGGGATGGGTGTAAAAATCCAGATGGAGAGGATTGTGATCTGGATTTTTTGGGAAAAGGCACGGCTAGCCTGCAGCCCCAAGCTCTCAAGGGTCCCCTGTGGGGTTCCTTCGTGTAGGAGCCCTTCTATGCTCTAAGCACCATGGTTCTCTTCATTTCAGAGCTGAATATAAGCCTTAAAGCTAAAGGAAGGAGAAGATATGTGTTAAGGGAGTTCATATCTTCCTTTCCATCACTGGATGTGGCCGGCATAATGCATCACCTCCCACCTTATCCCAGTCTACGCTGTTACCAGAAGGTTTGTGTGTCCTCTGGGTCCAGGCCCTAATGAAATCATGCCAAGATGCCCATGGGAGCTCTTGTTGCCATACAATTCAGGGCAGGTTCGCAAACACTGTGGTTACTATTGGGGTAAAGGAAAACCTTTATCAAAGTGGACTAACAGTGATCTGCTGTCTTCTAACCTCCCCGACACATGGATTCAGCCTTGATGTGGAGTGAAAAATGAAAATGAGGACAGCTCAGTCAACAGCATGTCTCAGAAATTAATGAGCCCCTTTGCCTCCAACACCTGATAATTACATCTTTCAATTAAATGAACTCTCTCCCTGTCCAAGTTCTTATAAATTAACTCAAAGTGATGCATCTTTGTGGGTTGCCAAAGCTTCCTTATGCCAAAATCTGTGCGAGCTTCCAGGGCCCTGCAATGATGGAGAGTCTTAGGTCCCTGATGTAACTAAGGGATTTAGTCCTGGTGTCACAGCAGCTCCACTCCTAGGCTACTGGCACAAGCAGAGTCCATAGCCCTGAGTTCAGCCCCTCGTCTCCCTGGCAAATGAGGGAGAGCAAAAGACCTTAGAAGATCCCAGGGAGTCAGCTGCCAGTATGGGAACGCCATGTACAGAAATGTTTCTTAAGTCCTGCCCTTCGCTTGGGCTTCTTACTGCAAAGTATGGGACTGATTTGAGTGAAATCACAGCTGCTTAGAGATAAGAGCTTTCAGCAAGGCAGTGGAGTGATGGACTCGGCTTTCTGGGGCGGTTCGTGCCATTATAGACAATTGGTTATAGCAAAAGGCACTTGGGAGAAGAGGCGCCTGTCACTATGCTAAGGCCTATTACCATACTTTGCAATTACAGTTTGGGTACAGAGGTGCACTGAGTTATGTGTTCAATTTCTTGATGAGATCACGTGTGGCCAGAGGTAGGGAAGACAGATGAGTTTCCATCTTCTCCTCCACTCAAATGTGTCTTATGATAGTCCTAAGGCTCCCAGTACCACCCTGTTTCATTGCCTTCAGCCTGGAGAAAATCCATGCGTAAAATGTGGGCTGTTGGTCTAATTCAGTGTGCTGCACATACAAACCTTAGTCAGTTAGAGAAGGCATGCTGAGTGTAGAGAGCAGGGGTGCAGACAGAGATCCCACCCCAGCAGTGTGAACATTACACAACCAGACAACTGTTCCATTCTCTTTCTGTTCTCCCCTTCCCTTAAGTAACCAAGTGCAACCAGTGCAGCCTAAAGCTGGTTTTTTATAAGCCTGCAATAAATCCAACCAGCTTTTCTAAAGCACAGCAGGCAGCTGATGCAATCACATAATTCAGCCCAAACTCATCGGACAATGGCTAGGAATGCTGAGGATGTATTTTCCTCTTAAACCCACACAGGCATGTACTCCCACTTGCACAGACGTGCGCCATTTCAATTAAGGCAATTAGCAGTGACCAAGGGCAACTGCAGAGCTCCAATTAAACCAGCACAAAGGCTAATGTGATCTACAGTGTCATGGAGCAGGTTGGAACATGCATCCTCAACAGCCACTATCTGCCAGATTAAAGGGTTTATACACTCTCTGTTGTCCCCTTCCAGACCTCCTACAATCTCCTCTCCTTCAATAAGCCCAAATGCTAATCTCCAGTCTTTGGATCTCCTCATTAATTTACCCCTTGTCAGGAGCCTCAGGGGAAGATGTTAGCTTTTGTCTTGTCTTTCTGTCCCATTTAAACTGAAGCCTGAAGCCACAGTGCCCTATTCCCCTTCCTCTCCTTAGGGACAGCCTGCGAGTGTGATTTAGGCTTCAGTGACCTTTTCTTAACTGTGGCTGGTGCTGGACTGTGTGTTTGCTGTTTGCACTGGCAGGCAGTGATAGAAAGGACTGGAAACAGACTCAGAAGAGCAGTGAGGGAGGCAACTGGTTCTCAGCTCAGGCACAGTGATTTCCTGCTGGGGTGATCTGGGAGGGCTCCAACTCTGGGCAAAGTGTGTGGGGAAGGGGCTGCCTTAAGACCTCCAGCAGAGATCTGTGGCTATCTGGGGGAGAAAGGGTTGCTCTCTGTGGAATCTGGTCTGGATTTCTACACCTGTGAAGAGGGGGAAGCTCCTTTGCCTGCAGAAAGCCCTGAGCTTGAGGTCGCTTTCAGATGGTGATTTAGACTCTACTAGAAAATACACACCAGGATGGCGTGTATGTTGAACTAGCCCATTTGGTGTTGAGACACAGACTGGAGGTAGGTTTCTAGCCATGGTGTCAGAGCTCTGACTTTGATTAATATCCTTGTCCATTGCCTCAGACCACCTAGATACAGCCAAGGCTTTTCCAGCCCCTTCTCAGTGGCTTGACTCCACCCCATCCATCCTTAGTATCCAGCAGCTCTGTAACACTCTGTAACTGCTTGCAGTCTACAAACCACTTTTATTGGGATTTGTCAACAACAGGACATTGCATCAAAGCAAGGGCAGAGACTGGCACAGATTGCCTCTTTCAGTCAGAGATTGGAGCCAGACTGTGGAAGGAGAGACGGCTAATGACAGTGAACCTTTCTGAGGATGGGGGAAGACTGTCATGAGGATGTAACTGCACCTGGATGTCACAGCCAGTGGTTCAGATCTAGCAGAGACTGGTAACGGGTTGCAGTGATTAGTCTATGGCAGCTGTTCAGCAGCCTGAGCTAAATGGCCAGGTTGGATCCTGAAGCAATCTCACCTGGGCTCCTAGTGGACCCCTACTTATATAGCAAGAGCCACCAGTACATTTAGTGCTAATTGGTGTCCTCGTTAGCAGTGACTGCTGAAAAGCCATGTGTTGAATAGGCCTAAACAGTAAACTCTTTTTCCTTAAAGGTGAGTGCTCTAATTAAGGGTTGACAGGTAGTTGGGGTAAGATGTTTGTTACCTGCTTGGAGGATATGCAGGAATTTCAAGGTTAGAACCCAGACACCTGACACATATGCTCTCAAACAGGATGTTCTTCTGTTTGGGTACGGTTGTGAAGGGGAAAAAATCAGAGGGTGGATCTGAGACAGAAAAACACCTTCAATATGTCTTTTGGTGGCTCTTGCACCTTTTGGCTGTGCTTAGTTTTTCCTCACTGTTTTAAATTTTCTTGTGTGTTAGCACTGATGATAAAACCCATGAAATCCTTTTCTTAATTCTTTTACTTTGTCCCAAGTAACACAGACAAAGGGGCTGTCAGGAGCTGCTAGAATGGAAATTAATTTTAAAAACATCATCATTTATCACTTTTATAGTAAAAAAAAAAAAAAAAAGAGAAACCACTGAGATTAAAGCAATTGTGACAGAAACTTCCTGCACAAGAATTACCAAAAGGTACTTCCAAAGCGTAATGACATCAAAGTGCTCAAAGAAATTGCAGGCAAAAACCCCAAGGCTGCTGCCAGTACAGCACACTGGGGATTTTGCTTGGTGTGGGTTTTGCCTCTCGCAGTTTGAACCACCCAAAAGCCAGGTACTGCCGGGGTGATGGTTATGTGACCTCCCTTTGTAGGCAACTCAGAGAGACAGGCATGTTTTGAGGGCAACCCTCTGTATCAACATGTGGTGTCTGTGTCAGATGGAATGGATAGCCCCTTCCACGGGGGCTGGAAGGGTTGTTCTTACAGAAATGTTTGGATTTGCGACAGTATCAATAATGGTAGCAATAATATTGTTGACAAATGCAGCTATCCCTGGTGGAAATGGGGAACAATGCAAGAGCAACGTGGGTCCAACCTAAAAAATGTTGCAAAGCCGCACCAGGGGCTCCAGCTGGGGATGGTTCAAACAAGGTAACCATGAGCAGGGAAGAGCAAACACCGACCAACATAGGTGTGCTGGCTGCAGGGATCAGGAGCAGCCCATGGGTCACTTTGTTCTGCAACAACTGGCCCCCCTCAGAGATGAGGCTGTGAGCTGGGGACAGTTTATCTCCAGCTGAGCCAGAAGCCTCATTTCACAAGTCTGATCTAGACTGCCACTCCAGAGGAGCTCATTAAATTGAGCATAACAGATCTTCTTCTTCCTTTACTTACTTGCTTACTTTTTTCCCCCTGTGTGGAATGAGTTAAAGGCCCCTCATTCCTCATCCATGCTTTCTATTAGGATCTTATCTCATTCCAGTCCTCCCCCTCCTCTCACAGGCTCCTTTCCTCACACACATCTACTTGCTCCCTCCAGGAAGCCAGCTAATTATTTCCTGAATGCCCCCAGTGTTATTTTGCCTTGAGAATCTCTCCTGCTGGGACTTCTCACACGCTTATGATTCTCTGTGTGACAAAAGGTTTCTCAGTTTAGCTTTGAATGGGTATTTCTTTAATTTCTACATTTAGTCCTTTTGCCTCATCATCTGCACTTGGGCTGAGAATAGAAACTTCACTTGACATTATCTAAACCATTATCAATTAAATCCCTTCTTAACTGCCTTTTTTTTTTTTCCCTAAGCAGTGTAAGGGTTTGGGTTTTTCTTCTCCTCCTTCATTCCTGCATACCTTTCATTTGTAGATAAAGCCCTTTGCCCTTCTGCATTAACTTTCCAAACACAACACACTTCTATGCTGTTGGGGTTTTTTGTTTAACACCACTGCGGTGATCAGAGAAGAGCACAGGATTCCAGTTTATTTCACACTTGAAAGTCTGTGCACCCTCTTTGAACTTGTGCAGCCATGGGCATCTTTGCTGTGTGTGATAGAGGTTCTCCACTTGGGCATGGAGATTGTACGGTGCTGAGTCAGCAGCGGAGTAGCTCTGGTCGGCAGATGAGCTTGGGTCCTAGGGCTTTAAGTGACCTACAGGCACAGAGTGCACAGTCTGCAAAGAGGCAAACCAACCCAGCCTAGCTGCTCTCCTTTGTACAGAGAAATCAAAGCAGGCGCTTGTCCATGGCCACTGTGCTACAGCAGTTTTGAGCCCAGACTGATGAGAAATGACTCATCAGTTCACCCAAATCTTTTCAGATGGTGTTTCACGTGTTCCCTGGGATGCAGGGACTGCATCTAGGGGGCACGTGAAGATGACAAAGAAAAGCAAAGTATGCTTTCATTGGTACCCAGTAGCCTGCACCTCTACTGCACTAACATCAAGATTACTCCTTTCTACACGTAGCACGGAATATGAAGGGCGTAATGCTCTAAGCCAGACCGAATGTGATCCACTGCAGTGGACTGTAGTGGGGAACCCTTTGACCGACCATCATGTACGCCTGCATGGGCCAGCCAGTCATGGCAGCTACAGCTTCAACACATCCCAGCTTACAGTGAAAGCACCCAGCTCATAGTAAAGACCTGGTGGAGGTGGAGGAACGCCAGAGGTAACGCAGAGTGGGTGATTAAGTTTTTAAATGCCTCTTGCAAGGTGTCTCAAAGGAGAAAATGTTGGGGGTGGAAGAGTGACAAAAATACATGGAAACTGGGATTTATTAATTCTTATGGAACAATTTGCCTCTTCTTTTGACTGAAGCTTTTTCCCCCCTGGAACAGAACTCATGCAGAATTATAGTTCTATGAGTAACAGACATACGGGTCACATCCTTTTGACCCACACATGCTTGTCACAACTGGAGGCGTGCCAAGTTAAAAGCATAAGCTACTGAGACTTAACCTAATCATAATAATTCTGCACCAGTTCATAAACTATGAAGCAAACACAGAAACATTAAAATGTACCAGGAATTTATAACTTGGCAGGTTTTTTAATATGAACTGCCCCCAACTTTGTGGAACCAAAGGACTGGAGAAAATGCAGGTAAGCAGCTGAAATCCAAACCTGCAGCAACTCTCTGGAAGTGCATCTTTTGGAGATGGCACAAGAAGAAACAGTAATTGGTTGCTGTTTCACCTCTTTCCTTTGTTGGATCAGCTGTTAATTCAAGGCCTGTGGCCATGTCATAACCACTTTTATTGAGCTGTTTCGAAACCAAGTCCCAATGAACCTCTTTGTCATTCAAGCAATGAAGGAGGCTGCCTCCCAGCTCTGCAAAAGCTGCTCAACCTAGCCTCAGAGCACCCTGAAATCTATCAGCACTAATTAGGGCCTACTTAAAGGCTCCCAGGCTGCCTACTGGTTTGAAATGCAGAGTGGCATGTGAAAACCCTTACGCTTGGCTCCTGACAGGAGCAAAAGCAAACAACAGGCCCTGCTGTGACCTCCATTTACGAGACTCATTTACTGCACCGAAGGCATCAACTTCTTGGAAATCAAATGGACAAATTAGTTTTGAACCCCTACTGGTTAAGATGGACTTCTCACTGGGACGGCGCTCCTGCCTGGCTGGCTAAATGTTTCCTTAATCTTTGTGTCTGTGGAGTTTCTTCGGGGAGGTTGGGGAGATGAGCTCGCTGCCAGGAAGAAGCCTGGGAGCAGGGAGGTAGTGCACCGCAGGCAGCTCTAGCTGCCCCTGATCTCTGACACCAGGTGGGAACCAGCTGTCACGTAACTGAGAAGCATATCGCTATTGTTAACTACTATTAACTGTTTTCTTTAAGTAAAGGCACAATCCTGTGCTCTGACCCATTATCGCACTGCCTTTTTCACCATGACATGAAAGCTCCATCCAGTGATGCTTTAAGTGATGTGCCCCACGTCTCTTCCCATGGTTCATACTCATTTCCATAAACCCAGCTTTGCTGCTGTCTTTGGGGGGAAAAAGGGTCTCTAATTCATCCCTGTTCTCCGCTCCACGGGACTCCAAGACCATCTGTCTATTTTCAGTCAAGTCTACCCAAATTCCCCACCCAGTGGGCATGAAGCCACCCGAGGATCCTTTCCTCCCGAAGTTCAGCCCAGCCATAATTGCTCCCCATGTAGGCCAGGTATCGGAAAATGCGGGTAGAGAATTGGAAGCCTTAGCAAACAAAAACGACAGCATCTTGCCCAGGAATAATAACAAGTTTAATTTGTCACCCATGGGATCTTTTAGTCCTTATGGCAGAAATACCAGCAAAATACTTCCTCTTCCCCATCTGCCCCACTGCCATCCGTTCTTCCCTCTGCAATTCCCTCTTAATCTTCCTGAGACTCAAGTGCCTATCTCATTATGAGATATTTATATTTTCAACTCTACAGGCATATGGTTCTGTAAGCCTTCTCAAGTCTTGCGAGGGGAATCTGAATTTCTTGAACGCTTCTCTCTTCTCGCCGGTCAGGGCTGAGTCCCAGCACCGGAGGGCAGGAGGTACTGCCCATCCTCCGGGGCCTCGCGCCTCTCTCTTGGGGACCCCTAATTCACTCGGGGCAGCGTTGATGGGGAGAAGCAGTGAAGACATGAAACTATTTAGTGCAGCCCAACCTTCCCCTTGCTTAACAATAAGTAGGGAAGCCAGTGGCTGGGAAACCCCATGTCTGCCTGAGAAATAAGTGAGCATTTACTGTTAGTAAAGGTAGTCAAGTATAGCCATACCTGGAAGGGAATATGGTAAGGAGGCATGCCAAGAAGAGCCAAAAGCTGAAAGATAAACAGAGAGGAAAGGGTTTTTTTTCCTCTCATTGATACCTCAGTGTGAATGTTTGAGACATTACTTGTCTTTAATTCTCACAGCCTTCACAAACAGCACAGTGCTGCTCCATCCAGAGATGCTCTGAGGCTGTGCAGCAACGTTGCTCCCAGTTTGTGGCTGAGGTGAGGGAACCTCACCCAGACTGTGGTGTAAATGCATGTAACGCACCAAATTGGTTAGAAACTCAGACTTCTCAGCTGCCTTTTTGTGAGGTCCACAAAGCTGGGAGCAGACCCGTGAACTAGAAGAGCTGGGGATGGCTGGTCAAACCATGACCTTCTGACTCACTCCAAGATGGTTGAGCAGCCCTTGCTGAAGGGACGGCAAGTTGTGAGACTCCTGAGTGCTCTCTGTCCTCCCAGGATTTGACATCGATGGTGGCTGTGACATGTGGTCACCGTCACAACTAGGACTCCCTGTATCAGATCAAGAACCTGCTGTGTAAGATATTACACAAAGAATGAATAAAACCTGCTCAAATACGAAGACGGTTCATTAAAAAATAGCTCTTTACTAGGTTCATTGTTTCTTCTAACTCCTTTGTTTTGGAGGGATCTGAAATCCTCATGTGTTCACATGGATAAGGAAGAGTTACGCGAGTACTGCTTAATATGTATTTAGTGAGTGAAAAAGTAGACTTACTAATTTTCTTTTATATTTAAAAACATCTACTGCTCAGATGGTAGTGGGTCGCATAAAAACAGGCAGAGCCAAGACCCTGGACATATTATTAAGTGGACAAGACAGATTCACGGTGGCATCTTACAGCCAGGGAGCAGAGGGACTGAGGGATGAAACCCACGTCCTTGTATGCACTTGCAGTCCTCTACAGGTCCCTACGACGTTCTGCAGGACCTATGTACCTAAATAAAAAACAGACCCTTTGTGGGTCTGAGTGTAAACAAGAAGAGGAGGTTGTGGCAAGGGCAGAAGAACAAGGCAGGTGGTGACCATGCTGGACAGCTGCCACAGCCACCCAGTGGTTCTTCTGGTTTATCCTATGGAAAATGGACGTGACCTGGCTACTGGAGCAGCACAAAGCAGGCACCATTACTGCAGGCTGCTTTGAAGCAACTCTTCCAGTGAATCCCCACCCTTAGGTGTGGGGACATTTTTCTGATGCATGAGAAAGAATTGTCCTCCACAGACCGCACAGTCCTCAGCCACTGGTGTAGCTAGTTCATTTGGGGATTACTCTCAAACCTTACTAACCCTTACCTTCAGATCAGAGGGACCTTCTCCTCCACGTAGCACAGTACTCTCCTGCTGAGTACAAGGCCAGGTGAGCAAGAAGCCGGTGATGGACATTTCTTTCTTGGCTTTGCTGGCTTTACTAGTTGAGAATGCCCTGAGAAAAAGCAGGGTTTGTACCAACGGGAGGCCTCATAGCCAAACCACATCTTGGTCCTATCAGGTCTGGATGGTTTGGCAGAGGTCTGGATGGGTGATGTGAAAAAGGCAAGGTCACTATCAGATGGAGTCTAGACCCCTCTCAGGAGCACTCTGAAGTCTTGTTTTTCAGCTGTTGGCAGAAGCGACCTGGAAGGTGGCAATGTTGTTTCCAAGGTTGTACACAGGACAGAAAGAGCTCCGGCTTTGGAGAAGACTATTGCCACTGAGAATCACAGCAAGAAAGCTGATGAGATGAATTAATATCATATCTGTGAATAACATCTCTGTAAATATTGCCAGATGCTTTCCATAAACCCTGCTGCCATGGCAGGGAGGTTAGGGATCCAGCTCCCCCGATCACTTCTGTTCCCAGCCTAAGCCCAGAGGCCAAGCCAGACCCTGGGACCCCCATGATCTTCCAGCCGCCCTCTCAGTGCACAAGCAGGATCCTTGTGGTTGCATGTGTGTGGTAGAATTCATAGCTCCAAACAGCAAGCTCTGTTGTGCGCACACGATGAATTATGACACAGACCCCGAAGTGCCTCTCACAAGCTGTCCCCTCCTACATCGAGACCTGGCCTAAGCCAGAAGGGAGCACAGGGGAAGCAGATGGCAGCCTGGCAGAGTGATTAAAGCCCTAGGTATCTGTTTTAATGAATTGCCCACCCAGCAGATTAAATACTGCAATAGTCAGTCCTATTCTATGCTGTCAGTAATCTCAGCCTTATTTACAACACCGTGGAAATGCCGTGCTCTTCACTCTGCTGCGCATCATCAGTGCAGGCTGAATTACAAGTTGGGATAGAGAAGAGACCTGTGGATTTTGTCTGTCACCCAGTGTAGGAGTCACTGGGTACCACAGCTTAGGTAAACCACCTTGCAGGAGGATTCAGTGAAGGAAATGGGCAATGGCTGAGCTTCTGGCTCATGAAGATGTATGTGTGTCCTGTGCACATTTAGACCTGAAGACAGGTGCAATTTTTATTCACTTTTCTCTGCTTTTACATCTCTCTTGTTCCCCTCTTCCCTTTCACCCCATTTCAATATCTTCAGCTAGCCCTTTCTGTGCGAGAGCTGATTTGGAAGTGAAAAATCAAAGCCTTTCTGTGGTGTCCTGCTTCTCTCTCACTCCTTTGATCTTTGCTGGGATATTGGCAGAAGAGCTGATTTGGATTTGTTCTGTTAACAGGACTCCTGTCAGTGTATTTTACATAGTTAGGCAGGCTTAGCAAGCACAAGAGGAGCTGTGTGAGTGCTGGTGCCAAACCCTACTACATTCATCACCCATATGGCAGGGGCTATGCCCAAGCTGCAGTGCTTTCTCTGCCTCACTTTTACTTCTCCCAAGACTTCCCAGCTGTGGGGCTGGCAACCATCTCTTCCCAGTCCCTTGCAGGATGCCAGAGAGGAGATGGATGTGTTGCTCTTCTTGGGAGGTGGGCAAGTCCTCCCTGTGCCCTGCTGCTTTTGAGCTTGGGTTTAGGAAGGCAGTCACCTGCTTCCCTCATTCCTGTAGAACTGTTACTACTGAGATAGGTGCTGGTAGAGCAGGGCATACTACCCTGCAGATCTCTTCCAGAAGAAGTGCACATTTTCCACAGGGCTCCTTCACCAGGGGCCCTGGTGTTTGTGGGATAAGGAGTCCTGAAGGCACAAGAGCCGCTGAGTCCTGGTTTCCTGAGACTGTCTGGCTTTTGTGTCTAATAAGGCGTAAGCTCCAGATGAAGCTTTTGGGACTTCTAACAGGGTGCTGCTGGCGAGGAATCTCTGAGCAAGATTCGAGGTAGGTGCAATGAGCTTTGAAGGTTTCGCTGAGCCTGAAATCTGGTGAGAAACCTTACCTTAGGGCATCTTGCTGGCAGAACTCAGTGTCTAAAAGCAGAAGCCTCTGAGACTGGAGTGAAAAATAGAGCCAGGATTTTCATCCAGGATTTCCTAGAGAGAAATATGTGCTGTGGAAATATGCACTGTGCTCCGTGAGGTTCATAGAGAGGGAGTGCAGCCTGTCCAGAGTGCCTCGGATTTACTGCACATGCAGAGAGACGAGCACATCAGTCCAGGTCTCATGCACCTGTACTGCCCAGGAGGGTCCAGTGAGCACATCAGGGTTTCTGGCTGCCCCCCAGCCCCATTGAGGCCACAGAATCTCTCTCACTGGGAAAAAACTTAGACAACAGGCCATGCAACCAGATCCTTCCCTGGGGATTATTTTTAAAACAGGCCAACCTTCCCAACTACATGTTTGTCAAATCTAATGCCTTTCTTCAAAAACCCCAGGTGCCAACAAAAGCATCAGGAGTTTTTTTGGCTTGGAGCAAGCACGGGAAAGCTTAGATGGTTTTTCTGAGGCCAGCTGTGCTGTTTTTCCATTCATTCATAACTGCTGCAAACAGTGAGACCAGTTGGAGAGCACAGGAGGGACCAGTGCCTGGGTCTGTTCCCTGCACATCTGGGGAAAGCCTGGGACAGGTTCCATGCCATGGCTATTTATATCTGCCACCCCTGGTTCTGAACTTTCGTGTGTGTTGGTAATAATATCCCATTACCAAACTGTACTTTCTCTGTGCATCATTTGCATTGTTGAACAGCTGTTAGCCTCTCTGAAGTATTTGCCTGCCATATTGCATAGATAATAATATCTAATCCATATTAATTATAAATACACAAATCGTCTCCTAAATAAGGCAAAGTTTTGTGAGTAATACAAACCAATGGGTGCCAAGAAACGTTAGTGTTGCGCCTGACACCTCATCCTCTGGCTGTCATGCCATGAATAAAGAAGAGCCCACAGCACAAGTTAAGGATGGCATCTGAGCTTTAATAGCCTGCAGCCACTGCCATAAACCCTCCGGCTAGGATTTCATCACATCTCACAAGCTAAACTGCACTGGGTCAATAAGAAACCTCTATGGAGAAATTGCTGCAGGAAGTGGGACTGGATTATTCACTACCTGGCGTGTGTCAGCAGCGGATCTGTGCTGGACTAACCCCACCTTGTGGTGTTGATGGGGTCTGGCTGACCTGTTTTGGAAGAAAACACTGATTTCCATCCTGTTTTGAATTGAAGCCCCCTAAAGCTTTGCCACCCGAAGGTGGAAGTCTAAAATAAGCTCTTGCCGTTGGCTCGCTTTCCTCCGTTGGCTTTCTCAGATCTCTCAGAAAAAGCCTATGGATGCCCCAGCTTCTATGATCCAGGCTGAAAACTTCTGGTATAAAACATAACATCCACTGTCTATCCTATCCATGTGTGGTCATTCATTCCCTTCCACCTTCTTGTTGAGGAATTACGTGTTGCTTCTGCTATTTTCCATTTTGACTACTTACTGTCTTCTCCCCAGTCTCCCCTTCACAATTCCACATGGGCACATTTTTTCTTTCCTCCACTCTGTGCTACAGTGCTGTGTAATATAGCTGTCAAAGAGGTCCCGTGTTTCTAGAGGTGGCTGCTTCTCTCTGTAATGGCTGGAAAACTTTCTGGGGCAGCTCATGCTCCTTTTGTATAGCATATGGATGGGACAATATCTGACAAGCAAAAGCAACGTAAATGGCAAAAGTCTTAGCTTTTTTTTTTTTTTTTCTGCAGAGTTATAGAGATAGATTTAAGACTTTGTAGTGCTTCCCCTCCAGGCATATTAGTATAAATGCCAATGAGATCTTACCTGCGGGTAAACCAGTATACTTGTAAAGTATCCAGCACAAATGGGGCTCTGATTGAAAAAACAACTTCATTACAATAATACTTAAGCTGGAGGTAGCAATTTTTGTTTTCATGATGGCTAAAAATGACCATGTTTGCCCTTCCCCCTGCAAATTATGATGTCTTTTTCTTAACAGCATTGATTTCCTTTAACATTTCAACCAAAAAAAAAAGGAGTAATTTGTGGAGAGTCAAGCCACTGAAAGACCCTAATTGTTTGCAATACAGATGATCACAGAACTCAGGGAACATTCTTACAGATTTCGTTTCATTATAGAAGCCCATTCTTACAGATTTCAAGAGGCAGATTATCAGGCAGAAAGAAACCATCAAGGATACTTAGAAAATGTTTAAGATCTAGACGGTTCAGCCAAGATTCGTACCAAAGAACCCCAGACCTGGGGTTGCTCTGTAGATACAAATATTAGCAGTACAGTGCAATCTCAGTTTCTCAAAAAGTCATGAGGACAGGGATAATTGCAAACTGTCTCAGACCCTGATGCAGACTGTGGTTAAGTCTGGAGTTTTAAATGACTTTAATGAAAAATTTTACTTAACAAATCCTGACTTTCCCCTTTACCTCCTCCCGCCATGTTCAAGGTACAATGGCATAGAATTCATTTGGGAATTATATGTTTCAGAGAGAGGTGGTGCCTATGCCTCTAAGGCTCTATCCAGAAACCAGATCCATTATGTGACTGCTCTGTGCCTCTCCTTTCCTCCCCCTCAGACCAAAATCACGTAGAGGGAAGCTCAGCAGAGCCTTCCCTGCTGTCCCTGGGCAGCTGAAATGCCTCCCCCGCGAGCCTGCAGCCCGGGCTGGGCTTTGGAGGGGAACTCAGCAGTGATGCTGCACACCGAATGCAAGTAGGGCTGCAGGAAAGCTGTGGGGGCCCATTAATTAGCTCAGAGGGAAATCTATAGCTGGGACTTTGAAAATTAGATCAGGAGGATCACTAGGAAGTAGGTAGTAGGAGACAATCTTACCTCGGAAAAAAAAGAGAAGAAAAAAAAAAAAGCTAGGTGTATTCTGCTGCTGGTTCCTACATTGCATGTGCAGCAACGAACCGGAGAGACTTTCTCTACAACCTCTGCAGGCTGTCCCTGTCCCTCTCGGAGGTGTGTGCATGACTGGAGAGAAAGGGCACAAACCAGCAGGACGGCGGCTGTGCTTGGTGCTCTATTTTTCTCCTTAAAAAAGGAGTTTGACTCCTGTCTGCCTTGTCTGGGGGCCAGTAGAGGGAGACAAGCCTCTGAGCTTAATTCGTCTGTGTTTCCCCCTCTCCAACAAGTTCTCAGGTGCTTTTCTTTTTCTTTTTTTTTCTTCTGCATTATTGTTATTTGGGTTGAAATATTGCTTTTATGAAAAATAGCTATAAATGACCCTCACCTTGCAGTTACAGAGAAAATTAGATTAAAAATTCTGCAGGGAGATTTGGGTGAGTGAACACATGGCAACAATCCTCCTCTGGCAATAACAGAAGGGGCAAATTGGCCCGGGCAGGGGCTCGGGGTGCTGCAGAGTATGCGCTTTGCTGTCCAAGAAAGCCCCTTCATCACTGCGCGCATATATATAGGCTTAGCAGAAGACGGGTTTTATGGCAGATGCGCAGGCATCAGGTTTCCCAGGATTTGGTGTAAAACTGCAGATTGGATGTGTAAACCGCCCGTTTTTCCTGCCTCACTGCAGCTATAGCATAGTTAGAGCAAGAAAGGGGTGCTGTGAAAATTGCCAGGAGCTGGCAATAACTGGAAGGCTGGGATAACCCTGGGCAGGGATAGGATGTCCTGGCCCAGTTTCAGTCCAAAGCTATGTGGATTTTTTTTCCCTTTTTTTTCCTTTTTTTTTGCATTTTCTGTGCTCCCAAAGCCATGGAGGGGTGTGTGTGGGTGGGAAATGCACAGCGCTGTGTGCATGGGCATTGCACTGCAGGGTGCCATGTGGCAGTGACTTGTCTGCAGGGACAACAGGCAGTGCCAACAGCAGGAGAGCCACTGGCCACTGTCACAGTCACGCAGGCTGAAACTGGCGCTTGCAGAGAGAAGGTGCTTTGCAGCACAGCCAAGCGCTCTCTGTGTGTGGAGGGGGTGCAGAGCTGGCTGTCAGTGCTCAGTATGCCCCAAAGGACCTTCTCTGAGTGTCAGTCAGGGTGGCCACAAGCAGCTGGAAGCCTCTGAGTGCCTGCATGCAGGATGGGCATCCTCCACATGTCCATGCACACATCCCCCTCCTGTATCTCCAGATGAAACTCTTCCAGAGCGTGCGACAGTGGCATCCACAGGCAGCTGTATGTGTGTGTGTGCATGTGGAGTCCCTTTGAACTTCTGCTCGTTTGTGTGAGCTGGGGAGTAGCAGCTTTCAGATTGGGTATCACATGTGGATTTTGACTGTGTTGCCTCCAAGTCCTCAGCAGAAATTTGAGCAGATAAGGTTGGGTAGCAGTTGGGAGTCCAACACAACCAGGGACAACAAAGGATGAAAGGAACCAAGCAAATGAAACCAGCTTTTTGAAGTCCTTGCAGAAACAGCCCTTCACAATATTTAGTGAACCTCACGACTCCATCAGAACAAAACTGTCGTCACTGGAGGGAAAAGAGGAGAAGTTGCCCTGAATGAAAATAATTCAGAGAACAGCACAGAAGAAGAGTGAGCGGGAATGCAGGATGGAGAGGACAACATCTTAAAGGAGCTCCGTGCCTGTCACCCACTAAAATCAGCCCACGTTTTCCTGTCTCCTTCGAGGGGCGTTAGACCTGGGCCAGCGCCCTGCAGGGGTGGCTGGCTGTGTGCCCTGCGAGCTCAGGGGAGCGGGGATGTGTGGGGCTGGTGGTGCACAGAGCAGCGGGTGGCCGCGCCGTGCCTTCACCATATGCCGCTGTAGGGGACAGATTGCAGGGCCAGCCTTCCCCGTGGCTCTGAGAGGTTTTACATTTGTGTAGTTTTGGTCTCTGAGGATGCTGCCCTTAACCTCCTATTTCTGAAGGGGGAACAAGAGGAGAAGAGGTTGCTTGGGAGATCCTGCCAGGAACTCACCTCAGCTATAGGCAGGAGGATAAAATCCAGCTTTGGTTTGGCTGTTTCTAAGGGTGCAAGTTTGATGAGCTGAACCTGGGCAAATGCCTGCTTCATCTTTATCTCTTCTTCAGGGGTGTCTGCAGAGCAGCCTGAGGGCTTCTGCTGCCTTCGAACACTGTATTATCAATTACCCTAATTAGAGGTTGGCACCTGCCTGACACCAAGTATTTTTCATTAATTTTTAAGCTTTTTCTTGCCAGGCCCTACAGCCAAAGCTCATAGAGCCTTTCCTCTAAAACAGCAAAACAGGGGGGGGCGGGGGGGGGGAGCGGAAAGAAGGAAAAAGCAAGCAAGGTTAATGCCAGTTTGATTGGTGGCTGGCTGCAGACTCTGAAGGTTGTTCTCCATCAGTGCATGCACAGGGAGGACCTGTGTTTGCATGGATGGTATAAAGTACGAAGGAGGTGGTCAGGCTCTCACCTTGTGGATTTAATCACTTCTGTGCCTGGGCGCCGCGCAGGGCCTTGGCAGCCACATTTCCCTCCTTCCAGCACGCCGCTTCTCACCTGCTTAATATCACTTTCAGCAAAATACTCAGAATGAGTTAGAAGTAGCACAGATAAGCAGGTAACCATAACATTAAATTTGTTTTCCATAAGCATGTAGACAGCCAGTTTCAATCATGCCAGTGTTTGCAGAGTTAAAACAAAAGGGGCAGCAACATTGTCAAAGGAAGCTCATTTTGAAATGGCTGATAATGACAACGAGACTTTCACTTTATCTGTAATCATTTTGGTAGCAGTTATCGTTGTAGTATCTTGCCTCCTCCCACACATTAATGGGTTTATCTGTACAAGCCCACTATGAATGGGAAGGATTATCATCCCTGCTGGCAGATGGGGAGGGAAGGCTCCGGGACTGTGGGATCACACATTGCAACCACAGCCAGGCAGGAAAGGAAGACCTGGGAGCCCTGACTCAACAGCATGACTTAGAGTTTCTCAATGCTTTCCAGGTCAAAGACTTCTTATTCAGAGCACAACAGTTTCACTGCCTCTCCTCAGCTGCAAACAGGAGTAAAAAATTTACCCGTGATAAGCTTATATACATGCACAGCGAGTATGTGTTTGTGTTTGGGCGGATGTGTTTGTGAGCGTGTTTGCTTGTGTGTGTATGCATTTGGAGAGGCTGATGAAGATTACTCTGGAGCATTAGGTTGTTTTCTCTGCTCTAGATTGTAATCATATTTTCCGCACTTTCGGAGGCCCCTGACTGTTTATCGTGACCCTCCTGGGGGTTATGACGTACCGACTGAGAAACCCGATCCGATCTGTGCATCGCGCGGGGAAGCTGCGTGTAGCTGTTCCTAAAGACCAGGGCTGAATGGGCTGCCTTGGAGTAGGAATCAGGAGGCGTTTTTTAACACTTTCTGAGGATATATGAGGCCTCTGCTATGTTGCCACATATGTTGCAGAGTGAAGTCTAAACTTAAGCCCTAGTATCTCGGGAAGCTGCTTGTATTTGCCATGCTGCTGTTGTCTTGAGTACGTGTGATGCAGCCCTGGAAAGACATATAGACCTCTGAATATATCTCTTCAGGAAGAGGTTTTCCACAGAAGCTATCAAACATTCATGACACCTCCATTGTGCTGTAAATCCTTAGCAGGAGTTGATAACAGTGCATGAATTTTTAATGTAACATTTATAAATGGTTATTAAAACTATCCTTAAAGTAAAGTGTCAGTTTATTTTTAATTAACTGTTGGCTATTTAAGCTCCCAATGGCCCCAGGGCAGATCAACAGTCTAACAAGTTAATATTCCAGATTAACCCTTCAGCTGCTGCCTCTTTGCATGAGGAGGATGAAGATGCATACACAGGGATCAACAATATGTGGATATTTTTTTTCACTTACTGAAGAAAAATGTCGTAATTTCATGGAATGGGCTTTCTCAGTGCTGGGTTTAAGAAGTTTTAGAAGTGGTGGAGGGATTTATTTTCTGAATATTGAACAGATACAGAGAGATAGCAGAGCTGGTTGATTCTTCTTGGAAATAAAAGAAAAATGTTTGCATGGCCCTGGTGAGAAGAAATTTCCATTGAAGTCAATGAGCTTGGATCAAACATTTCAAATTGCACCAACTGCAATGTCAGGCAACCCATGCAGAAGAGCAGCAACACTGTGTGATTTGTGACTACAGGTTCACTTGCAAATATTGCAATTGATTGTGCAATTTACGATTGGAGGTCATGAATCCTGTAACTGTTTATTTAGCAAAGTGTGCTGTTTGGTTGGTTTCATCCTCAATGGAGGAAACTGATGTCAATTTTTAATTAATTCATATTACATATTTTTTCAACTGATCATTTTTTAAGGTTTCAAATTAAATTATTCTTCAGCATGCAACATACATTTTGCATTTGTTGTTGTCACTGAAATTAGTCATGGTGTGACAGATTTTATGGATATTATCTTTTCTGTAATTGTTGATATTATCCGTGAGAAGGCTCCTGTGGTTATTCTTTGAAATTGAAGGTCAAGGCGATTCAACCCCACAAAGCAGTTTGGTTTCAGTGTTATTAATGTCCAAAAAAGATTCAGTTCATAGCATTTCTGTCACTTAAATGACAAATTTTAGCCCAAATCTGCCACATAGAGACATTTGTGGTGGCAACAAGAGCTGGCACCAGAGGAGTTTCAGTTGCTGCACTCCAGAATAATGAAGTCCCGGTGCATTTCTTTGCTTCCTTTTTTTGCCCTGCTTAGTTCTACCCAGGGCTCTTTGGGGCAAAAAGCCAAAGGCTTTCTCTAGGTGGGAATTCATGAAGCTGAACTTTGCATTGCTGGTGTCCCTAGGGCTGGCAGCAAAAGGTCGGTGCTTCCAGACAGTGTTTCAGAGCTTGTTTCTCTTGGATTTATCAAGAACTGCACCTGGGTGACACCAGGGTTAGGTCCCAAAAGCTGGAGAGCGTGGATATCCTGTGCTTTGGCTCAGCTTCCAGTACGGTGAAGCTAGGCTCTCCCTTCATCCCCGGTTTCTTTGTAAAGCTCAGTCTCCTGATCATTATTGCCGTCTCTGCCATCTATCACCACCACTAATCCCTGCACGTGCCCTATCACGCCTCTTGATTGAAGGCTAAGTCTCCCTGGGCAAATAATTGTTATTTACAATTATATTTTATTTTCCTTTCCAGATGCTTTTTTCCCCCTCCTTTCCCAGATGATCAGCCTGTGCATTGGGAAAGCCTGAACTTCAGATCTTTGGAGCATGCAAAGCAACAAGGCATCAAGGCAGCAGAGTGACACAAGCAGCAATATCCTTCAGTAAATGCCGTTCAGTGCAGCAGAGCTTCTTAGCGATTAAAGGAGTCTTGAAAATGTCATTGCCCTGACCAAATGAGATAGTTTGTATCTGCTGTCACCGGAATCAAATCCTCTTTTTTTTTGTAATTAACTTGCGACTGTGGGAAGGTGGGAGCAAGGATGGGGGTTGGGAAGGGAATTTCATGGGTAATCCAGCTGCAGTATGGAAATGATGGTTGGGTAATTGTGCTCTCTAAATGAACTTGACTCGATGGTAGGTGTCAGGTTTTGTTAAGTGCCCTGGGCCAATGGAGACTAATTAGGAATGCATTAAATATTAAAGCTCTCTGACACTGGGGCATTGATGGTGACAGAAGAAAAGAAATCCCATAACCTAATCTGCACCCAACAGGAGTAATTTATGTTCCCTTCTTTTAACAAAGAAAAAGCCAATTATTTGGCCTGCTGGAAAAATGTATTTAAAGGAAAAGTTAATTTAGAGGGGGGAAAAGTAGATATGTAAAAATAATACAGATGCTGTCAACACAGCCTGTGAGTGTCAGTTCCCCTGCAGCTTTGGCTTTGTTGATTGCTTTCATTTATGAACAGGGAGAAAAATTCTCTGTTACGAGGCTGTTGGCTGGATTTGCCATCCCAACAGTGGAGGGCAGGAGCTGAAGATTGTGCTTTCCTTCCTCCATGGCTCAGGACAGGTGGATGCATCAAAGGATGCTTGGCAGGAGATGTTTGTGGCCATGCAGTGAGGGTTTGGAGGGTTTGTGGCTGTGTGTTGAGGATTTGGGGTGCTGGCACGGTATCCCTGTTCTGTAAGGTGAGTGCTGCAGTGTGCATGCTGCACTGTGGGTGTGCTTATGCAGGGCACTTTTGAGGTGAGACATGTACAAAGCTTTCAAAAATTCTAGCAATTAAACTCTTGTCCTGTCTAACAGAAACCAGCCCTATCAGCTCCACCTCCACCTCCACACTTCGCTGTATCTACCAGTTTCCAGGGCAATTTTGTCTGACCTTTAGTTAAATGTCCTGCTCTACCAGGCGGCTCATTTCTGCTGGTCTGTCTACTTATGCAATCTAATCAAATCCAGAATGGAATATAATCAGCCTCGTCTTGTAATAGTAACTTGCACAAATATCCGTCTCACTGTCTGCCGTCCTGTCTATACATCTATCTAATCTCATCTGTCAGCCTGATCCTGTAACAGGGTTTTTAACAGTTGCCTGCCATTGCTATGGCGAGATTTGGAAGAAACAGCCAGTCAGATATCCAAATCCCTGGACCCTGGCTGGAGCGATAGGGTGGAAAGAGAAAGGCAGACATAGGTGTGCGAGCCAGTGTTGTCTGACCTGTGGATGCAGCCGAGCATCCCTCTCCACAGCATGCAGGGTGCCTACTGCACCTGTCCATGCTCACCCCAACACGTGTGTATACACAAACACACCTGGCGACTTTCTGTATTCTCTTGTCCTCTTTTTTTCCCCATTTACAACAACAACAACAAGAACAACAACAACAACAACAAAAAGGCCCATTCATTTATGAAATTACCAGAAGACCATTTTCTAAAGGAACTTGGTTGCCATGGGTTACCAGATGCTTATCTGCCACCGGTGTTATTTTGCTAACTGCAGCCATTACAGGGAGAGGCTAAAGCAGGAAAGCTGGCATAGCTGTGAACTTCAAAGCACTACCTGCCTGGGTAAGCCTTGCTGCCATCCACGGAATAGCAGGGAGTGGGTTCCCCAAGGGGAGCTGGAAAACAACTTTTCCAGCACCTGGAGTTTCTTGGGCCGTTGGGCTTCAGTGTCTCTGCAGCAGCCAGGGCTTGGAGCAGGCTGGCACTGAATATGAAGTTGGTTGGAAGCTTCCTTTGCATTGGGAACAGCGGGGACTGGGCTGCGGAAGAGAAGGCAGGTGGGATATCTGAGGTGCCCGAAGAAAGAATTTTGGGATTTTTATTCCGCTACTGGGATTACTCTGAAATTGTCAGGGAATGTGGGAAGAAAAAAACGCTATGAGGAGCAATGCTTGTTTGTGACTGTGCTGCACTTTGCCTTCATGTGATGCTTCCAAGCAGCACAGGTGAAGAGAGCAGAAATGTCACTGAGGAGTTTTCTGGGAAGAGTATTCCTCTTCGGTGCAGGAAGAGCACTAAAGAAACCAGGCCTTGGGGGCCTGGGGGAGGAGACAGAGAGGACTCAGACAACTGGGGAGCATCTGGAGCCTTATGATAGGCAAATAGTCAGTGCCCTGATGTGCTTCATTTGAGCATCTTCTGCTAGCTCCTTATCCCTGCAGAGCCATGTCCTTAGGGGATCCCTGATGCTGTGTCCCTCGCCTCCCTGCTGCCCTGTATGCTTGCAGTACTGGAGGTGATTGTCATTACAGATCTATTGATTATTCCCATTTCCCCTCATTTCTGTTACAAGCCTACTCCTTTGTCCCATGTCTTCAATACTGTGGGTCCCCAAATTCCTTTTTTCTCCATGGTCTGTCCCAGCTGTGGGAATTTCTGAGCCCCCTGGGTCCTGCAGCCCTCCGTATCTGCTGCGATTTCAGCCCCTCCATCAACACAGAGAAAGTACTTTGCTACTACAATAATGAGAGAAAAGGAAGCTAAAAACAATACTTTACATTTCAAATAACTCCCGACACATCCCTTGTCTTTTTCTAACGGAATGACAAGTGACTTTATCTTGAAAGAGAAGGCAGCCTCCTAGAGCTGTCTACATTGTCAGAAAAAATAATTTGTAAATTGTCTGACTACCTCTGTCACTGCTCGACTTTTCCATCCTTTTTCATTTCTCCCTCCCGCTAATGTCCCTTTATGTGCTATTTCCCAAAGTGCTGCACTTACTTTGAATGTTTTCAGCCAAAAGAAAACTCTCTCTCATCTAAAGGTAGGAAGAAAAAAATCCCTGCCCAGAATGAATTAACACACTGCTATTTCTCTCTCTGGTCCCTGCATCTGGACCTTGTATAGGACCTGAATTTTAAAAATAACTAGGTCTTTATGACTTGTTAAAATAAAAAAAAAAAAGAATGTTAATGAGAGAGAAAGACACACACAGGCCCTGAAAGGATGATTTGTTCAATGCAAGAATAACTAAAATATTTACTAATGAGAGGGAGAAGAGAAAGTAATTTAAAAGATTTAAAATAGTTGTGTGGGTTTTTTTTTTTTTTATTCATGCTTCCTTTCATTTTCATTACATATTTCAATATTTGCCTACCTTTCCAGCAAAAGATTTACCTCAAGTGCGTACAAATTATCTGGCATTTGGTTAAGGACAATATGTCTAATTATGGGTCTAAAGACCTGAAATATTTTTGACTTAAGCTAAAAGTCAAACTAAAAAAAAAAAAGAAAGAGTAAAATTAATAATCCTTTTAAAATTCATTGCCATGATCATTGTTGTACAGAACACCTCAATGCAAAAGATTAAAACAAGGGAAATGTGACAGAAGAAGAAGAGAGAGAAAAAATAGAATTTTCCACATCACACCCTGATTTTGCCCCCACTGAAGACATGGGAAAACTCCTGTTAGGCTGGATTTGGGGTGGGTCTGCCCCACAGCCTTCTGATGCGGGATGGGAAGCCCTGGTGGGGGGAGTGCTGCAGGAAGGCGGCAGCACGAGCCCTCCGGGGTCACCCCTTGCAGTGTTGGGGTAACCCCGCGGTGCCACCATGCTTTGCCCCTCGGGCTCCCCACCACAGACTGTGCTGCACGCATGCCCCTGGCTCATGCCAACACGTGCTGGGCCAGTACGGATGCAGACTGGCTGCTGGAGTGCTGGAGCCAAGCCCTCCACCCTGGGCACCAATAACGAGCTTCAAACCATGGTGATAAATAACTATTTACTACTGTACCTCCTAGCTGCTGCTTTTCCTCAACCTGAATAACTAATGAAACTCAATTGAGCATATTAATTATTTTCCCCTGGGGGTGAAGAGAAGGAGGATAAGTAGCAACATCTCCAGAGGGTTGCCTGTGCTCCAGCAATTCGTCTGTGTTTTAGAGGGCAGAGTGACCCATCCTCAGGAAGACGCGAAGGTTGCAGGTGTGCTAATTTCATGAAGAAGAAAGGCATTGCCAAATAAAGAACAGATGGCTCCAGTCACTAGTTATTTATTTCTATAATTAGTTGCAAGCTGTGATCTCAGACCTTAAAGAAATTGTCGATTTCTATGAAATTCCTTCTCGCGTTGGACCGGGTGGAAGCGTGTGCCGTGCAGGCTGGGCTGTGGCAATGGCAACTTGCCAGCTAGGAGGTACCCAGCCAGGGCACAGGCTGCTTTCGGCTCCTTAAAGAACTACAGCGTGTTAAAAAACATTTCAGGCACTTCCCTTTAGCTGGCAGAGCCCATGTGAACATCAAGCACAGTTTAGTCTTGTTATGTAGGAAAGCGTTCAAGTCTGAGTTGAATTCCGCTCTTATCACCTCGTGTTGCCTTTTCCCCATCACCTTATTTCTCCTCTGGTTATTTCCCCAGCTTGTCCTCTTCTGATCTCACCGTTTCTTCTTCTTTTTTTTCCCTTTCTTTCTTTGGCTTCCCTTTTTGTGTGTTATGTCTTGTCAAGGCCACACTCAGGCTCCTTTTAAGCTGGAGTAACATGATCAAGAGCAGCGAGGACTCGCTCTGGCACAGAGGCAGTAGGAGTCAGACCATCCGCGTTTAATGAAGGGTGGTGCAGGCTCTTGCTTTGACAACATGACGTGTGTTATTACAGTCCCTGTTATCTGGCCCCGCAGAACCTGGCTTTGCTAACTCCCAGTCATAGCATTAAGCCTATCTGTTCTCAAAGGTAGGATCAACAGAGCAGGGAGGAATATTTTATTTCCTTCTGAAAGCATCAGGTAGGATAGGTATTTGCCAGCCCACCTAGGCATGTCTAGTCTTTTTTTTTTTTTTAGATGATAGCTGCTAAACTGGGATTGTTAGTAAATGCAGGCATGCAAGAATCCAGGTATGTAAATCATGCGCTAGATCTGTTATAAATGCACAAAAAGCATCTCATGACAGTATCTTTTAAGGACACAGGATAGTCAATAAATAACAAAAAGAAAGGAAAAGAATTACAGAATGTCTTCATCTATGCAAAACTTGTGCTTTTGACTTAAAAAAAAGCATGTTCTTTATTTTTAGTTTGAATAGCTCTATACAGACAAATAGAATGATTTTCCAGCTATTTACCAACATTAACAAAACAACACCAAACCCCAGACAAACCAGAAACACACAAACTTAAACCTGAAGAAAATTATCTGCCTCTATGGGAAAGAATCTAATGAAAACCAATCAAATCTCAGCTGGAAGAACACAGAACAGTGGCTTTGGGCATAAATCAGACATGGAATTAATTTTGTGCTTTATCACATGCCTTAAAAATAAAAAGAGGGCACCCTCCACCTGGGAGTGCTGAACAGACTGAAATGATGTCCACAGACTGCCAGCTCCTGAGTTCAGGCAAACAAGGCTGGTTCAAAATCAATATGCATCCTACTGGTGATAAAAATGCCCACAAAAACACTGATGGTAGCGAAGCCTTTTGCCTTTATCATAGTTCTCAGACAGGGATGTGCCACGGGGAATACTTAAGGGACCAGGTGACAAGGTCTGCGAAGATGGGGGTGTTTGGGGTTTCCCTGGAGTCAATGAGTGCTAAGAAGGCCAGAAACATTTTGCTGGGTACATCTTAAAAACACAGCACTCCTATAGCTCGTAGATATCACTGTGGTGGGTCAGACTTTTTATCCCACCACCACCGACTTAAGATGGAGATGACAAAACCTCTGTAAAGACAGAGATGGAAGGTGGCTACAGGTGAAATTTTATGCTCATTTTCACTAAGCAGGGTTCTCTTTGTGCTTCTTTTTGTTCTTAAAGTAAACAGTGACAAATCCCTTCTTTGTACCTGCCCAAAGTTGCTTTAAACATTGTTACTATGAGCTGACTGTGATCCATGCATGGGAAAAGAGTCTCACTCTAATTTCCGTTTTTGCTGGCTCTTCACTTGCTGTCATCATAAAAGGTAGTACGGAGTTAAATATGGAATTTCTACCCTGGGTTTTTATCCAAGCTTATAACAAAAACTTTAAATAGACATTTATTATGGTTGAGCAAACATAAAAAAAAAAAGCTCCAAAGTGAAAGAACACTTTTTTTTTTTGATATTTCCATTGCAATTAGTTCTAATTTTGAAAAATAAAAACTAACAAAAACCAATGAAACACAATATTTTGGTTTGATTTACTGAATTTCCCTGAAATTTTTCGGATCGGTTTAGTATTAAATATCTATTTGTCTTTAGTGATGCATTCCTTGCTGGGGTTGTAGAAGTGTCAGCCTGCTGCAAAAACAGGGATACCAGAATTCTTAAGAGCATATCAAAAAATATCCTGGAGTCCTGTAATGAGCCTGATATACCATGAATCAAAAGTGCAAGAGGAATTCCTCTCTAGAGAGCCTAGCTGTTAAAGGAGAATAAGTGTCCAGCTTACCATTTTTTATGAGGCAGTGTTTAGCGTGTCAGAAGTAAACTAATGTTTAGGATTTTGTTGCATTGTTTTTAAGAAAAACATTTAGAAAATTGAAGTATTTGAGCCATGGTTCTATTTTTAATCAGTCTTACTATGGTCAGAAGTATATACTGCATGTTGATTTTTAAAATAAACAAAAAAAACATCAGCAAATGTCAATTTTTCCATTGAGAAACTGCATTTTCCATTGCATAGTTCCAATTCATCCCAATGGGAAGTGCCTGAATAACTCATAACACATAAGGAACTGAAGGGAAAGGAAAGGAAGCCCGAACGCTATTTGGCCAAAGCCCAGAATTAGGCTAGGATTATAAAGATGAGCGTAGAGTTATGCAAACCCTCTTAAGTGAAGACCTAATGATTCACAAATGACATGAAATGCATAGGTTGAGTCATTTGTATCCTACATTCAGACAGCAGGGGATTTGAAAAGTGTAGGAAAAGAATTATTGGCCTAATAAGAAATAGGGCCAAAGTCTGTTCTGCTTTACTTAGCATAAATCTGGCAGAACCGCGCAGGAGCAAGGCAACAATCCCAGCCTGGAGGGGGGACAGCAGAGAGCAGCCCCGTGGTGGTGGCTGGGCTCTGATGGGATGGGGGGGCTGAGGGTGGGGGGGCTCAGTGCACAGGGAGACGGAGGCTGTTGGGTACCTACCTGGGAAGGGAGCACCGAGTCAGTACAGAAGTGGATTTAAAGGTAAAGTCTCTTCTGAGAGCGCCATTGACTTTGGGAGCTTTTAACTGGGCTTTAAGACACAGATGCTTACATTTTACTCCTAGAAAACAGAGCTATACCATATCCCTACTGCAACGCAGAGGCATGAGGGGCATGGACTACAGACCGTGCATAGGATGGTTTTCTCTCTTTCTCTCCTTCTATTAAATTCTCCACATTTTTTTGTTTTAAATTCATTTTCTGAAACAAGGAGAAGATGCTGCCTTAGCTTTGTCCTTGTGAATAGCAGACCTTTTTTTGATTGAAGAAATATTTTTATAACTTAAATATGCAGGTTAAAGTAATTTTTTGACAGGTAAAATACTTAGCAGTGGCCTACAGTCAATCTCTCCCCATCTCTGCTCTGCCCTCTAATTTTGCCCTGCTAATATCTCGGTGCTTTTATTTCACCAGGTCAGAGCTGCTCTGGAACTAGCTCACCTGCCAGGAGCCAACACTCTCCAGCTGAGCACAAGCAGTGAAAGCCCAGGCAGGTAAAGGAGGTCTTGGGGAAACTCCTTCAAAGCTGCCTCGTGAGAAATCCAGCCAGGACAGGGCAATGCCAGACATAAGCCACCCGCAGCTCCTGAACACTTTCTCCTGCCAGCGTTCCCAAGAGCAAGCTCTGCAAACACCACCGCCATGGGACGTCTTTGAGCCCCGTCCCCAAAAAACATCCAAAACACAAAGGGAAAACTGGAAAAGGACACAGCTGTGACTGCTTGTAGGCAAGGCACAGAAGAAACAAAGATATTATTTACTGTGAAAAAACCTTTGTCCCTCAACTAATATTTGGGGGGTGTGGGGTGTGTATGTGAAAGGGACCTTGGTCTGAAGCGGTTGGTCCTGTGCCACAGGGAGAATCTGCTCTCGTGGGGTGCAAAGCTGATATGTCACCAATGCCATGAAGCTGGAGCCCTTCAAATTACTTCAGACAAGACCTGAAGATGTGACATCAGCTTTGTCACCTGCTTCATCCAAGACTAAGCAAGTGGAGGTAAGACCAAAGTCATAATTTATCTCACCAGGGAAACCATAAGCTCAGCTACACAAACACCCGACCCCGCTCCATCCTCCTCCCAGCCTTCGACAGCAAAGCCACCAGCACTGAAGTTACCGTGTCAGGGCTGGCAGAACACTGTTATCTTCTTATCAGGAGGTAAGATGACAACCACAAATACCTTGGCCTGAAAGGCTCCTCTGCCATCGCCAGGGGTGAATATCAACACGCTTGACAAATAATCTAATTTAGGTGGATAACAGAGGACTGGAAAGGGGGATGTATAACTCGGAGCTCCACTCAGTTCCAAACAGGACAGACATTTCTCACATGAATGCAATACTGGTACAGCAAAAACATACGCACTTTTTTCTCTACTAGCACATCTGATGTGATTGAGACAGGGAGCACACAGGTCAGCAAGCAGGTTCTGTGCAATGGATACATTAATCATTAATGGGGTATTAGTATTTAAAGTCCCCAAATCGTCTTCTAACATGTAAAATAATCCCTCCTGCCATGGGTGGTTTGTTTCCTCGAGTAATCCACTCATCCTTTCCTATAATCACAGCCCATATAACTACCACAGGGACTTTTCAGAGTCAACCATATTTTGTTCTGTGATACCTATTAGACAGGGAATTCCCACCCACACCCCCCACACCCCCCTCTATGTTTGTATATCTCCAGCTAAGCTGTGGGGGGCTTTTAGAAATACCATATAACAAGTAACTGCAGTTAGTCACTCCTCCATCCATCCTTCTCCCTCCCTGGAGTATTCAACATCCTTGTGCCTCTTCCAGACACATTTAAAAGAACAATTTTTCTTGTTAAAAGTAAGGCAAGAAGTGTGAGTTTGAGTCTGACAGGTTCAGGGAGAAGCTCGCAATAAGGCAATTAGACAAGGGAAGTGCTGATTAGAAGCACCGTCACCCATAGCAAGGAAAGAAACAAATTTTAAGTAGCAGGAGGAAAAGGGAAGGGGGGATGAAAAATAGATAAAATGAAGCATTTGATAGAGCAGCATGTTGAAATACGAAGTTTATGACTGGCAAGGTCTGAGCCCAGGTGCTAGGGTTGCTCGAACCTTCTCTGGAGGTAGCTGGGCCTGGTTCCCACTGGAGGCAGGAGGCTGCCCTCGGTGGGTCCCTCCAGCTTAACAGCTTCTCATTCCCACACTGCAGTTGCCAGTCACCAGCTTCTCCGAGAGCTCCCCTCTGTAGACCAAACCAAGCCCATTTCTGCAGCCCTGTCCATCCCTCCCTCTTGCAGGAGGAGTGAACTTCTCCACTCGCTGGATGCCTGCGGTCTGAGCGAGCCAACGATGCCCCGTATTCTCAAAGTGGAGATGCTCCTCGGAGAATTGTTGGAAAGTCAAGAAAGAAAGACATTTTATGCAAATCCATTCCATGTCTATTTGACTACCTTGAGCTGGGCAAAAGGAAACCTGTGGCCCTCCTGTCACTGCGACCATCAGCTGCACTGCAAGAGGTCGTCAAAGAGCAGAGATGAGCCACTGAGAAAAGGCAGACTGCTGGGGCATGCAGACAGTGCTGCTCCAGACATGCTAATTTCAAGGAGGGTTTTTTTAAAAGTGTTTTTGTGCACCCTGTAATTCACCTGGAGCTGATAAGGCAGGGGGAGAAGAAAAGAAATAACATAACCCAAATCTTCACTGAATTGCTTTTTTAAATATATATATTCTTGGCTTTTGTCTTTCCAGTAATTTTATACAGCATCCAATAGCTGTAACATAAGCCTGGTGTAACTGTTCCAGGGAACGTACAGAGGACTGTAGACCACCCAGATCAGATAAATGTATAGCTGGATCTGCCTCATAGAGTGGTGACATCAAGCAGTAAAATATTAACAACAACACAGTAATAATAACACTACAAAATGCATCAATCTCTAGGACTGTCACTGCACTGGAGCATCTGGCTACAGCAGACCTCAGCAAAAGCTTGCTCTGGGTACAGGGGACCTCTGCTCTCAGTGTCAGGGAGGTGGCTGCAGCATGGTCTTAGTGATCCATGACGAGGCATTAGGTGAAAGGTACTGGCTCTATGGTAGCATATAAAAGGTTATATACAGTATAAAACAACACAGTAGTTAACTTACTGTTCTTTGCACAACAACTCATCCTATTGCTATGAATTGTTCCCAGCCTTTGATAACTACCCACCAAGAGCTGAGTGCACCCAACCTGGAAGCTGACCAGCGAGGGGGAATCAGGTGCTTACAACAACACACAGGCAGTAAACAGCAACACACAACGGCTGGTTATGGACACAAAGTGAGAAAGTGCTCTGCCTCTTATGGCATTTAGGTGAATGGACTGTAATTACCCAAATATTTATGGGTTCTCTTTATTGTATGAGTCACCAAGGGCTTGTGAAGGGGCAGACAATTTCCATTTTGTTTAGGGCAGAAATATCCCTGGAGACCAGGTTGATCTATGGAGCTGCCATATCAAACCCTCCTAGGAAAGGAAAAAAAAAGATAATGCATTTATTAGTCAGCTCACATTGGACTGCTCTGTGTAGAGAAGGAAAGAACTCAACTGAAAAATGCTTTTAAAACCACAATTCCATAAGCATCTGTCTCATTTCAAGTACGGCTGGGACCTTTCTGTCTCCTGAAAGGGAAGGAGAGGGTGAATTCAAATGATCTGTAGCTCTGGAGTGCTGAAGAGGAAAAAAGTAATTTCCAAATAACATAGCATCCCTGCTGACAGTGACCAGGCACAGATAACCTCCTCTGGGGAGCCAGGCTTTCCTCCAATGCTCAAGTCCTTCCCCACATGACTTGCTCTGTTGTCCCTCTGCTCTCCCCCTGGCCAAGATCAAAGCTGTAAGAAGCAACCAGAAAAGAAACAATCGTTCTCAGCCATCAGTCAAATGGAGAAAGAGGAGAAAAGGAGATGGTGGGCAAGTGATGTCAGACTCCATCAATCTCCTTTTTGTTGCATTTTAGCTAACAGTAACTTTCCCTTAAGTGTCACAGCACTGTCCAAACTAGCTGGCTGCAACAAGGCTTTTACCATCCCACACCAGGTTGACTTCCATAAGTAGCTCCTGCACCTTGCCCCAGCACAGCCACCAATCTCTTACAAGGTTTCAAAAGTTCATCTACTGCTGTTTCTCTGTCTTCAGGCCAATCCACCTGCTTCTTGCTGCTGCATCTGGATTACTTCATTCTTCCTTCTCCCAGCTCCTCTCCCAGCCAGCTCCTCTCCCAGCCAGCCCCTCCCCATCCAGGCCCCCTGCTTCTCCTGGGGGCCTCTCCTTATCTCTCCTACATCCAGGGTGCTCTCTCTACTTCTTCCAGGTCTCTCTTCATCTGCTGCTCCTCTTCCATCCCCCTTAGAGCTATTTAACTCCTCAGCAGGAACCAGCCACGGCTGCACATCATCCACACCAGCCAACCCACCGCCCCTGAAGCCAGCCCACAGCTGTACATTATCAATGTTAATTAACCTGCCTTCGTTCCTCTGTAATCCCTCTACAATTCCGCTACACATAAGTGCCACAGGTTCTGCAGGACCCTTTGTCTGGCACAGCAGGATTGGGATGCTGTGGTGGATCCCAGCATCGGCAGGGCATGGAGGAGAGGGGGCACAGGGAGTGGGAACGCTCCCTCCCACGCTGCTGTCTGCAGCCCCTGGTAGGATGTGCCCTGAGTGACGCGCAGCCTTCCTGTGCCCTCTGGGGCTGCGTCCACTCCAGACCTCCTGGCTCCTGAGTCTGTAAAGCTGTGAAAAGTAGGGGGATGAGGGAAAAAAGGAGCCCCAGAGAAGGCAGGAGCAGAAACTGCCCTGAAAGTTCCTCTTCGACCTTTGGATCACCACAGCAGCCTAGAGGCTTTGTCCGAAACGGGGCTCTCCAGCAGCACCCAGAGAGGAACGGTCCCTCCTCTGACCTGCGGGTGATGATGGCAGAGAAGAGCAGTCCCGATCACAGAGAAGCTCTCAGTCCATTGCTGAGGGTGTCCCTCAGCGAGGCTGGCTGGAGAGCAGGAGGGGTCTAACCACAGCTGTGACCAAGGCTCGCCATGGCTGGGTCTCCTGCCCAGGAGCATCTCCAGGCCAGTGCTGCGGTCACCCGCTGCCGCCGCCCCCACCCCCGCTGCCCTGGCTGGTGCTGGGCAGGGGCAGGGGAGGAAGGGCAGCGGATGGGGCAGGCCACGGTGCCAGCAGGACCTGCACGTGTGAGGCACTACGGGTCTGGCGCTGTTGAATCTGAGGATCAACATGAGAGGGAAATGGAGAATAAAGAGCAGTAAATGAGCTGGATTAGAGGAGCTGTTTTACATAGCCCTTCATTTAATCCTTTGCTTTCCTTTCATTGTTTAATTGGTTTAGTTCTTGTACTTTTAATGCTGCAGGCAGAGAGAGCCAACCTCCTCCTTTCCTTCCCTTGTCCTGCCTTTCCTTTCCTCTCTTTGCATCTCACTATCTAATCCCATTTCTCTCTTTCTCTCTCCATTTCTGTCCCTATCCCTTGTTCTCATTCTCTCCTCCAGCTTCTTTCTCTCTCTCTTCAGGCCCCATATTACTCAAGCAGCTTTTGTTAGCACTGTCAACTGCATCAGCGTGTAAGTGAAATTGTACTGTAAGTGAAGTTAAAAGTATTTCTATGGTGGGATATTTAATCATTTGAATCCTTGATAGGAGCAGCTCTTTTTATTTTCACTAGCTATAAATCCAGGCTCTATCTAATCTCTGATCTCGACGAGGAGAGAATTAACCAACTGAGTGTGTGACTAGAAAGGAGAAGGCTGGAAAGAAGGGACCACTTTATCTGAGTGTGGAGTGGAGCAGCATAGGAATAAGGCAAGGAGCCGTTCCCAGCTCCCTGCCATTCTTCTCATCGCCTTTCCCCGAGTCTACCTTTGTTCCTCCTCACCAGACACTCCAGCAGATTGAAAATGCCATTTTCCATTTGCAGTTCTTTCTTTTCTGCCTTCAGCAATTAACCCAGCCTGTGATGGTGGGGAGGAGATCTGTTTCAGACCACAGAGCCCTGAATCTTAGTTCATCTCCAGTTTGTGCTGGACTGGATGGACTCCAGGTGCGGATGGTAGCTGTGGGCTAAACCCTGCCTCAGGGGAGCCTATGCCAAGTCTGAGATCTCAGAGATTCCTCTGGTCTGCTGCAGGAGCAGCCTATACAGACGGAGGCAGTAATCATTCCTCTTCACCCGGGTCTACTTAGAGCAGATAAGAGCCTCACACAGTGTCATCCCTCCAAACCACAGTGCCAAGTGCCTTTCTTCAGACACACTGTCAGGACTCTGCAGTGGAGCCACCCATCCTACCGCTATAGTTTAAATCTCTTTATGTAAGGTGCTGCATGAAGGTATCAGAGTCACGTTTAAGCATCTTTCCTTCTTTAGCCTCTTGTTTCACCTCCAGGTATGTGGGAGGCAAACAACTTCACAGCGTATTCCCTTCTCCAGAATTCTGTTGCTGGCACCCAGCACATCTCCATCAGCCGAACAGTATAATGGAGAGCTGATCACAAATGTTCTAACTGATTTGAGACTCTTATATTTTTCCTTTCAGAATATGCTGATTTGGTGAAAGTGAAACATCCTGCTGAAATGTGCCAGTTGCAATGAAGCCCCTGGCAGATCATGGTCATCTCTAAAAACTTTCCTGCTAGGTTACAGGGATACAGGTTATGAGGCAAATGGGCAGATCCATAAGTATGGAAGTCTGCTTGGAAGGAGTGCAGTCCAGTAGCAGGATTACCTAGAGCTGCTGGAAGAACAAAATATTTCCTTCTATCCAGGGCTGAGACTGGTCCACCAAGGGAAGGTAGCAGCCAACAGTGTAGATCAAGGCAGGGATGAAACAGTGGGGAAAGGGGTGGGAGCCTGTATTCATTATCCATACATTGCCTAAGTCTTGCCAACATTTTAAGCTCTTCTTAAATCCCACAGTCCAAGAGCTCTATGCAGAGAACTGCACTCTGATTACACAGAACATATTGGCATCAATATTTACCTTGAGCATTTGTCTGAAGTATGAAAAGTGCTACAGGCGCTCGGCTTTTTGGATGCAGTTCCTTGCAAGGAACAGCCAGGCTACCCTTCCTCCTCCCCCCTCTCCCTTCCAGTTCACCAGCACTTCTTTTTTATTTCTGCGGCCTGCTTGTTTGCAAAGTCATCACAGGATATGAGACTCGCCAAAGAAATACAGCAACTCTGATGACTTGAGGGTTAGGTCCCCCATCCGTTCCCCCCCACCACTTTCAAGAGGTGCTGGGAGTCATGCATGCTGCTGGGCAGTACTCTGCAAAAGTGGACAATCAGTCACTGTCACCAAGCGGTGGGGGAGGAAGCAAGGGGGATGCCGAGTTTGCACAGAGTACTCATTGCACAGTGAGATTCACACAGCTGTTCTGCTCCCAATGTAAATATGGACAGCCCCATTCATCACTGGCCTTACTTCCTCAGCACACGTCCAGGGGAGAGGGATGATTTAGTGCCTGCAGCTGGAACAAGTACTACGTTTCCCTAAAACAGCAACATTTAAAAATGGGGAATGTTTTGCACATGTCTTTTGTGATTTTGGGGAGAAGGGAGGAGGCAATGTCAGAAGCTGTGAGCTGCAGCAGAGGCGAGGCATTACAGAGAACAATTAGCATTCTCTGTTTTGCTTTTCTCACACCCTCCATTCTCAGGGACCGACCGGAATGACAGCAGCACTGGGGATCTGCGGCCATGGAGCAGGGTTGCCCCAGGCTGCTTGCAATCTATAGATGTAACAGGAGAATGTAGTAGTAGATGAAGTGGAGGGAAGAAGAGGAACCAGGATGGCTGGAGTTGACCAACAGATGTGGAAGGATCCACTGAAATGGAGACAATGGTCCCATGAAACAAGCTGTGTGAACAAGGGTGGACACCTTCGCAGGGATCCTTGCAGACCTGCCCTCAGGCAATGCAGTTTCCCACTATCATTGAAACACTGTTGGGCTCCACCTCAGTCTTCCCTGTCCAGGGTGTTCATTTTCATGACAGCAGATGTGTCACCCCTGAGAGATGGGAAGATGGAACCTCGGTTACTGTTGAGGAGATGGGGTCTGGAGTGCTGCCTGCAGAGGTGTGGGGAGCTCAGGGCTGGACAGAGCTACAGAGGTGGCAGGGACAGTGGAGACCTTCACTTGGAGAAAGGGGTGACCTGAAGGTCTGTCATCATGTGAACTGAATGAGGGAGGAAGGTTGTGCTCTCTGAGCACCAAGAAGCTGGAAATGCTGGATGTTTGAGTCCACCGGGTGCAATGCATAGGAGCTGAGGAAGACTTTTCTTTGCCACCAAGCTGCCCCTGAGAGTGAATGGGCTCCGCTCTGGTGGGTGCAGCCTCCCATCCATGCCCTGCCACTGCAGGGAGCAGATGGAGGGAATGGAAAAGAGGCAGCCCTTACCTTTCCCTCCAGCAGCTCAGATTTGCTCCTGACATACTCAGTCAACTGTGCCGTGGCTTACTGTCCCTGCCAATGCCTGGCTTTCGCTTTTGTCCATCTTGCAGGCACGCTTCCATTCTGTGTGTGTGGTTTGCTCAGTCTGTGCTAATTACGCCCTTGACACATGCGGTAGCACTGCTTGTGTCTATAACAGCATGGAGGTGAAGGAGGTTAATTAACTCGGAGGAAGGAAGCTGAGTGTCCCTACATAACACCCCCTTCCATATGCATTAGTTTTGAAGCCTGAAGACACTGTTTAACCAAACACAGCCCATGACTTACAAACTTTCTTCTTCCCTGCCTTTCTTCCTTGTATTACTAATGCTGCCTAAGGTGGATGGCACTGAAGCTAAAGAAAAGCCTCACAGAAACAATGGCCTCTCCAGAGAAGGCAGTGCCTCATCTACAAGGCAGTTGGCCTCTTCCTGTGGAGTGCAGGCAGGATGCTCCAGTGAACAAGGTGCTGGCGTGTTTCTTGGCTGCTCTGGCTGGGAGTGATCCTCACTGTACCCGCTGCGATGGCCTTTTCTGTACAAGATGCCCATCTGTTACCCTCAGCCTGCTGGGTTCCTCCTCTCCAGTGCTCCCAGACGGCGTCAGCATCCTCTGGTGCTGTCCTTTGCTTGCATGAGCCACAGATGCAGACCTCCCAAATTTGCCTTTGCCTTGGTGGCCAGGAGCAGGGGATCCGTTGCATGCAGTCACAGGGCAGGGTGGCCCCAGCGCTCCGCAGGGAGACCTGCCACCGAGCTGCACTTGGCGCACAGGAGTTGTCAGTAGCTGAGTCCATTCAAAATATGCATCGCTTAGGGGATCTCTAAAGTAAGGTGGGACCTGATGGGATACCAAAAACTTCAGCTGCAGCTAAGAGGCATCACTTCTGCCCCACAGTGTGATCACACATGGATGTGCCTGGGTCAAGCTACACATGTGTTTCTTGGAGACTAAACCTGAGAAGTAATATGGCCTGGCAGAGTGGCACCTGCCTGGCAGTCAGGCCCCTGATTTCTGCTTTCTGTTAACACACAACCTTGAAAGACTCGCTGTCCTTCCTCCTCATCCCTCCCCACAGCCACCCCGCCCTGCAGCACACTTTATCTATTACAGTTGTAAATCCTTTGCAGCAAGCTTGCTGTCTCTCTGTTTGCACAGCACCTTGTGCTGTGGGTCTTATAGGTGCTGCTGGAATATAAACAGCAATACAGCTTTAATTATAAACCCTGCCAGGAGATGGACAGCGCAAGCCCACAGGTTTGTGTCTCAATCAAGAGATTCCACAGGGGCTACCTTCTCGGTGCAGCCCCATTTTAGTGTCTGTTGGGCGACTGGTAAGAGAGGCTAGCTATGCTCCTTTCTTTCCACTCTCAATAATTATAGGTCTCCCAGGAAAACTGGCCTTAGACTGGAAATTTTATAAAGGTTTTAAAAGACTTTATTAGAAAGGATTTGGTTCCTGTGCAATTATTAGTTTAACAAGGCACTTTGCTCACCTTCTGCACTAGAGCTGTTATTGATCACACTGCAAAAGGAAGACCTGGCAAAAATTTATACAAAGAGCAGGACACTGTCTCTGTGTTTGTATACAATAGGTACACCAGCAGGTATTTATCTGCAGTCACTGAAAAGCTCCAAGGTCCTGAATGAGTGCACAGACGTGTCTAGCTCAATATATGCACACCACACAACCCATGGGTGGAAAAAGCTAATAGTTATTGATTATATAGGTGTGTCTGTCCTGTCGGGGCATGTTCTTCTTATTCACTGATGGCAATTGAGTAACATGATCTGAGAGTTTGGGGATTAAGTGTGCCTGCCGACACCAGACAGGCCTGCCTCAAACAACAGGTAATACCTGCTTTACATCCTGCTTGCAGTTTCAACCATCTCTGCCCCAGAAAGGCTCAAGTGCCGCAGTTTGGGGTAAGGTCTGGAGTCCTACAGATGGAAAGGCTCTAGTTTGTGGCCAGAGGCTGAGTTATTAGCCCAGAAGCAGACAGAGCAGAGCTGTAAAGATTCAGAGGGTGAGACACTTGAAATTTTCCAGTGATGAGCCTTATGCACAGAAATTATTATTATTTCTTTTCATTTGCAAATTTTGCTGCTGCTCACGATGTGGAATTTCATCAGAAAGGATTCTGAAGCAAGGGTTTGGTTCAAGCTGTCAGGATCTTGAAAACAACTTTAAATTTATGATCCCTTTCAAACCCTCTCCTTGCCCTAGATGTAAAGCCCTGCTCTGATTTCCTGACCAGAGCTATCCCTTTTGTACATCTCCCCCATCCAGTAAGTGCCTGGTACTCCCAGCACCATATCTTTCCCCTCTGGATGGCAGCCTGGTACAAGCAGCCCATCTCAAAGGCTGTGACTCATGGCTGCACCAAGCACCTGCATGGTAAAGGCAGGAGGGAGAAAAGCAACTTAGGAAGGAAAAGATAAAAATCAGCTGCTTGCTGATGCCAAACCGACTCCGTTTGCAAAACAGCAGGGCTGGTCCAGGTAGGCTGTGCCCCTTCTCATATGAAAACTGGAGTAATGGAAAGATGGAAGGGGCAAAATGCTATTAAACACAGTACCAAACCCAAGCTGTCCCCTGCTCAGCACAGGGATGTGCTTGTGCAGAGTGAGGAAGGGAAGGCTGCAGCCCCCTCTCTCTCCAGATCTATCTCCCTTTCCATGTACCCCCAGAGGTTATCCCACTCCCTGCTCAGGAGGCACAGGCAGGTTTAATTTTGCACCTCCCCAGCCCTGCTGCAGCCCAAAGACTGGACTAGACTGTGAAACAGAATCGTAGAATCATTTAGGTTGGAAAAGACATTTAAGATCATCGAGTCCAACCATAAACCTAACACTGCCCAGTCCACCATGTAGACTGATCTCAGCAAATACAGAGAAAAACACAATGCAGAACAGGCTGAAGCTGCTGATGCCCTGATACACAGACAAACTCTTGAGATAGCTTAACTGAAAGGCTTGCTGCCTTTGACTTGAATACATGCTGATAAAACTGCCTAAGTCCAGAGGCTTCCTTGTGCCAGGATCACAAAATTGGATCCCCTGGACTATCCCTGCTGTGCTGGATCAGAGCTAACTCCTTCCCCTCATTAAGTTCGTAGCTTGGAGGCTTCACGGTGTCTGCGTAGCTCACAAGGTCCATGGGGAACGCATCACACCCCAATAACCGCAATGTCTTTTGGCAGGGAACAGGTTCAGTTTCAGCCAGCTGGGGATGAGTTGATCGGAAAGCTTTTGTTTGTTCACATTTTCACCAATATAAGATTTCCCCTTGGCTGGCTCTGGGTCTCTGTTTTGCTCTGTGGGAGGTTAGTCATGATGTACAGGCACCCTTCATATTTTTCTAGAGCAGTGCAGGAGACCTTTCAAATTCATGACACTGTTGGGCTGAAAACTGCAGCTAAACTTGGCTGTACAGACCCAGCAACACATGGTGAGAGATGGGAATGGAGGCAGCACTTTGCACGGTAAATCCATTTCCATCGGTTTGCATGGCAGTGGGTTTTTTCTTTTTACCCATGTGTCTTTCCCTCCCTGTGCTCGCACACCTCTCCTGCAGCAAATGACTCAGTCTGTTTACAGAGTAGGAAAGCTAATAGAAACCAGGCAGAATTCGAGCCTCTCTGGGACTGCTTTACACACTGACAAAATCATTCTTTCCTCCCTATGTTAAATATTCATGACACTCAGATTTTTAGATACAAAGGTACATTTTGTTTCTAAATGTGTTGATCCAGAATAGGCTTGTCGGCACCAGAGTTTTCTTTTCCACCCACTTTCGGAGGAAGGAAAAAAAAACCCCAACAAAAAAAAAAAAGGTGTGTGCCCCGAAAGTGATGCAGTCTGACTTCCTTTCGATCATGTCTCTTTTGGGGGTTGTTTTGATCTGGGAGCAATTTTACCATCGTATTTATGGCCTGAACTGCTATTTGTACAATGTTGGGCTTTTGTGTACATGTGAGTGTGTGTCCCTTGTACAAATAACACGTCAACATCTCCATGCTTCCCAGCCTGTAGTTAAGCCCATAAAACAAGATGCTTTAACAAAAGCCCCATATATTACTGCCATTCTGAATATTTGTAATTTTGAGACAATATTTACATAGACTGTTAAGGCTAAGCTCCTGGGCCCACTGACAGATCACAGGCAGCTGAAAGCACAATGCGTGTGCTGCAGTTTAGTGCTAAGCAGGGAAAAGGAAAAAAAAAAAAAAAAGCCAAAAATACAAGCAAGGGAAAAACCAAACAGGCTTATGTATTAACAGACACAGAAAGCAAACAGCAGAGAGAGAATCAAGTGGAAAATCATATTGTACAAAGCAATGCTGGAAGAGAACTGGATTTGGACTGGAGCTTCCAGAGAGGTGTTTCGAAGAAGGGCATCATCTTTGCCCATCACTCCACCTTTGTATTGCAAGCTAAAAGCTAGCTTTTTCAAAAACCTCAACTCCAGAGTTGAGATATGATCAATTCTTCCCTCATGAAAACATCAATAAAAATAATAATAAAAAAAAATACAGAAATTTGGTTTTCTGCTAAGATTTTTTTGTTGATTTTGTTCTTGTTGTTTAAAAACGCAGCAATGGTACAAGTTCACATCGGTTTCATTCTCTGGAATTGATCTGTGCGTACACAGTGGACAAATTGAGATATTGCAAAAACCTGGAAAAAAAATGCCCATAGTTCCCCTTCTTTTTTGAAAGAAGGAAGCTGTGCGGAAATACAGCAGCGGCTTAGGAGAGCTGGCTGTATCGCGGTGGTGCCTGCCACGTGCCAGACTGCCCGTGTTCTCCTCTCACCCATCCCTGAGCAGAGGAGATGGTTCCCAGGCAAGGAAGGGCACCTGCTGCCGTGGCAGTGCCAGGAGGCTGGGCTGTCACTGCTCAGGGCTCAGCGGTCCGCCCTGCCCCCTCACGCACGGATGGTGAGATGCTTACCCCACCACCAAGAAGCACCCTGAGATTGTCCAATAAACCACCCCTGATTGCCACTTTCCCCGAGCATGCTCAGCAGCTGGGTAGTGAGCTGTTCGTGCAAGGAGTCAGACCAGAGGGTACCTCCCCAGCCACCCAGAGCTGTGCCATGCCCCTCCTAAATCCCAGCTTCCCTCGGAGTGCTCCTTACTTTTCCAAGGGGCTTGGCCTTTCCACGAACTCTCCTGCTTTCTTTTGTGCTAATTATCATTTTCTTGGCATTATTTCGGTGGTATCTAACACATCCAGTGCACATTTAATATACGAAGGCAGGAACCAGGATGTGGCTTTGGGGTTTGGAAACAGAAATGACGAGGGAATGGACGTTCGCCTGAACACCTCCAGAACCCGGCTAACCAGGAGCGGTGTCTGAGCAAAACCTTTAAATAGGGGTAATGTTGTGGTGGCAGAGTCTCCAATTATCTACTGTCCATTGGGAAAGGTCCACCAAATTGCAGTGCCAGATCAGCTGAGCATAAAAGGCCGTCATGATCCACACCACAGAAACCACAATCAAATTAGCGTTAATTGGAAATTGCAGCTGAGAGACCAAAGACTGAATGGGCCATGAAGACTGAACTTCACGTTCTCCTCGGAGTTCTCAAATCAGCACTAAAATCACTTGCATTAAAAAGAGAATAGCTATTCTTTCTGAGTTCTTACATATTTTAAAATCTGTGATTAAGTCACATCACACTCCCATACAGGAACGGCGTTTCATCAATATTATGCATTTGCAGTGTGGTGGAAAGCCCCAGTCTGAAGCCTCACAGAAGCAGGTGCTGTACAAAGTCATGATTTCTTTCAGAATAAGCTCACAACCCACAGGTACTACCAATTGTACTGCACATTAGCAATGGGCTTTTTTATGGTTTCCATCAAATGTGGTTTGAAGCAAAATGTTCCCAACGTGCAAGGCTGCAAAAAGAGTTCCCCAGCTTCCAGTACGCCTGACCTCCTCTTCATAGTCCCCAAACTTATAAAAGGAAGGTATGATCCCTATTAAAGAGAGACCATTCCAGAGACAAAGGACTTCTGAGGACAAAGCTGTTTGATTTGAGCTGACTTCCTGCTCAATACAGTCCACACCGTTTTACTGGGTTGTTTATTGGCAGTAAACCATCACCCAGTGTTTGAGGCATGCCTTTCATCAGGCTTTGAGTCTTGGTGTGATTGCCACCTACGCATACCCTTGTTGAAAGCCTCATTGAGTATTTCCTTTCGGTGGACTGCCATCACTGGCAAAAAGTGGATCTTATTTCTGCTTTGACTTTCTCTTGGCTTTCTTTTCTAACCCTTCATCCTCTGTGTACCTTTTTCTGAGACAACGAGGAAGTTGGCCATTTACCAGTCTGGATTTGCTCCCTACGACTATGCTCACATACCAAAATCTACAATTTCACTTTCTTCACATTTCAGATCTGCCCTGTAGGAGACTATATCCCCTCTAATGTGCACAGCTTCCACGGCCCTCACCCCAGACTATCTTGTTAACCTTTTCCCTAGTGCCAACTCAGCTTAAACCCTGAGAGAGGTTTCCAGCCCCATTGCCTTTCTTCCTTGCCCTGATAGAAGGTTGGTTCTGCAATAGCACCACACTCATGCTTCCTCTGAATACTCTGTTGGTCCTGGGATCTGCTTCATATACTAATGTCAGAGCTGCTGATCTGCAGGTTACTCCCATGAACATCACTGATGGGTCCTTTTCCAGAGGAAAAGCAGTAGATCTATTCTCACTTACAGAGATAGCAATGAAACTGGCTTCTGGATGAGGAAGGTTTCACCGTAAGAGGGAGCAGAGACAAAATGAACTCATTACTGCTTTCACCCAGTGCCAGCTATTAGAAGAATTTAACTGTTTTAGTGCAATTGGCCTTTTTCGTTATGTATACAGGCTTCATGATGGACGAGTCGTTAAAAAATAAATACAGAAGTAATGATGGTAGCAATCACAGAAAGCAATTTTCAGATATAATAAAGAGTCTCCTGGATGTGTACAGCCTGCGCTACACTATTGATTTCTTCCTTTCTTTATTGCACTTCACTCCTCTTAGTTCACTGAAGCCCCAGCCCCAGTGCTGCCTAGCCTGCCAGCCAACAGCTCTGACGAGCAGCCATGAATTATTAACATGCAGGAGCCCTTTAATTGGATGAGCTGCAATTAATAATTCATTGGAGGTGCTTGCAGAGAGAAGGAGGGAGGGAAAGCGGGGGAGATGCTGTTGCTGGGAATTGGGCCCACAGTATGGGAGCAAGTGGGAACCTGAGATGTTCCAGCTGAAGCCCCCAAATGATTGCTGTGTGCCTGGCTGTGAGAAGAATGAGGCACAGCTAGCAGAGACCTGCCCGGGAGAATGAGAGAGGCTTTCAGAAGTGTGACCCGTCCCTTCCAACCCAACCCATTCTACGATTCTATGATGTGATTCTATCATTTGCAGACAGTGTTCTCACCACATCAAATACATGGCACCATGCCTAGAGTTTGCAACATGGGGAGCCCACAGCAGGGTACAGAGCTCAGCAATAAGCCTGTCTCTCACCTGTGTCACCAGTGCTCTTTGAAACAGCTCCAGCATCTCCTCCCAGTTGTGGTTTCCCTCCCTGTGAATGATGCAGAAGCAGCGCAGGGTGGGCATGCAGGAGCAAAGCTGTTGCGCTCATCATACCACCAGACTCCGCTTTCAGGGCTCCAACAACAAATTAATACTGCTTGGCCATGCACAGTCTTGCTGGCTTCCAGCTGACAGGCAAGGCCACAGACCATTAATGTTAATTAATATTTACATTACAGTTGTGCCTGGAGGGCTCAATCAGGTCTCTATTGTGTGACATCCTACAAACATATTGAGGATCAGGTCCCCTCTTGTGCTGCTCAGTCCACAAACACATAGAGAGACACGTTCCTCTGCCTAGAAATAGCCTTTTTCTTTTGCTTTTCATAACTTGTATTTTTTATGGCTTCAGTAAAGAAGCCTGGATGGCTATTAAAAAAAAATGAAGAAAAGAAAATAGGAAAAACAAAGCAAGATTTAGTGCTTGCAGAAGTAGCAGAAACGACAATTCCATACCAATTTCTTTGCTGTGCCCCTAACGTGTGGATAAAAGAGGCATACTCGTCCTGGCACACACAGACCATTAATGTATCTGAGACACGGACAAGTTACTGGGTCATTTAGCCTGACTGCTTCCTTCCTATACATTGCCAAATCTCCAGCTATTGTCCCTGTCCTGACCCTAGAAACAGGAGGTGCGTGACTGAAGTCTGTCTTCCAGACGCACATCACATGCCTTCATGATTTCAATGTGTCAAAAGGCTGGAAAACCTGCTACATCTTCGTGGTAAATAAGACCCTTTGCCCTCTAGGACTCGTTAACAGGCTGTGCACCGCTGGAAAAGGAGACATGATTTCTGGGAAAGCACACACAGAAATCTGTCCCGGTTTTCCCATGTCACTGAAGTTGTGGGGATAGCCAGGATCAACAGTGACTGTTCCCCTTTTGCACCAGCTCTGCTCAATCCTTTGATGCTGTGCTTTTCCTCTGAAAAAAAAAAAAAAAAGGCAAGGCTGGGTTTGCGGTGTCAATTTTCTCTCCAGGAATCAGCTTGAGACTTCTTTCCTCAGTCTTTGCCACTCCACTATTGCTTCGTCCAATCTGTGCATCTTCCCCATACTCTCTGGTGTCTTTAATTAACCTATATCGTACCTCCAAGCACAGGCTTGAAGCCAGAGTAATAAGTAATTTGCATAGTCTTGTGAGTATAGATATGCTCTAAATCTCAAACCTGCTTCTGCTCCTGGCTTCATCTAGGAAATAGAGGTAAGCGCGGCAACATCTGTATTGCGGCTCAGCTGCTCCATTAGCAAGCGGGGCAGGTGGGGCCGAGCTTTCACCTCTCCCATCTGCTACCGGGACGTAACAAGGCTTTGATTCACTGAAGGGCTCATTCTTCAATGAAAAACACTGGAATGTTTGTGCATCTACTAGGAGCCTTAAAGATAAACAGAGACTTAAATCCTTTTCTGAACTAAAATATAAACAAATGCACAACCCTGCCGGTCTGTAAGGATCAGGCCTGGAAGAGAGTTCTTATCTGTCCCAAATGGGCTAAGTAATGATACAGCTCTGATTTTATAAGCTGCTGGCAAGCGTAGGCCAGCCTATCTTACGTGAATACGAGACGTGAGAGAGATGAGAAACAGCTTGCTCTTGCATTGCCTCTGATTTTCTTATTCCTTCAAGTATCACTGCATCAAAAGATATTCTTAATTGTTTCAAATTTACTGACCATACAGATGAACAATTTAGTTGGAAGAGTTCCACAGTCTTTAGAGTTTCCAAATTCCATGATTTTTTTAATATTTAATCCCACAAACTGTGCCGTGTAGAAACCTGCCTGAAGATTGGAATGAGAATAAGGAATTTAGACCGATTATTTTTTTAGTTGAAATAATTTAATCTCCTTGTGTCTCAGTTTCCCCAGTTGTTCAAGTGCCATAAGAAGTTGTCTCCCATCTTCACAGTGGGAGTCAGAGTCTTAATGAAGAGGTTCCACGCACTGTGAATGAGAGCAGCTATACGGCCACTCAGAGCATTAATGTTATTATAGGAGTACCACGGGGACCCATTCAGGATGGAGTATCGTCTTTAAGAGAGAGATGTGGAGTCTCTTCGCTTCTGCAGGTTAACGGCTGACCTTTTAATGTTACATCTGCACAGTTTGATACAGTGCAAATGCGTTGATCGTTTAATATGGTAAACAGAAAGAGTTTGGTAGAAAATTATGTTCTTTTAGCTGTGACACAATGTTTATTTCCCCCGTTTGGCTAACTCCTTTTCCTTTTTGCAGTAAGCAGGCTCAGGCTATGCAAGGCTGGGTTAAGGATTCCCCTGAGCTAGAAGTGTGGCCGCACAAAACCTTTTTCCACTGTAAAAGCTAATTAAAAATTTCTTGCCTCTGGCTGCCCTTGTGTTGCAACTCTTCACCCCCTCACCTGTGCATTTATCTGGGGGTTATGCTGCAAACCACATCACAGAAGTGATCCATGTTTAAAAACCACCAAACACCTGCCACTCATATCCTGCTTGATCATTTCAGGAAAGGTATCCTTTTAAAAAGGATACTGGCAACGCGCAGCATGGATCTAAACACCATCATACTCCGCGCTTGTCTGGAGTCCTGCTTGCCTCTTGTTCTGCTGTGGTAGGGAAGTTTGCTCAGACAAAGCGGATCTTCTTGATACGTGTGTGTGCAGGAAAGGAGCATGCCTCCAGAACTAAATTACAGGCAGTTCGTGGAAAAAGATGATCCTTCAGGCATCTGCAAAGGAGCAGCGGGAGATGAGTACCACAGGAGTGCCTCTGCTCTGTGGGGTGATATGTTATCTATTACATAGACCTCTTCCACGGATATTTTCCCCATCCATATAGAGTGTTGTTACTCAATAGCTTATGGCTATGAGGGGTGCATTGGGAGTTAAAAGATGGAGCTTTCCTCTGGGCGACAGTGTACAGGATCTATTCCTGCTATCATAAGATATGAGCTATAACAAATGGGTCTAGCATGGCTGATCCATCACTGGACAGAGTGTGACACTGGCTCTGGGGCAGCAGTCAGCCTAATGCAGGTGAGCCTGAGTGGCTCTAGGCTCTGCTGCTGCCTGTTAGGACAGACCTCATCAGTTATGTTTAGCTTGTGGGATTTCCAGTACTGTCCAAAGAAGATAAGGCAAACTGTCCTTGAGACAAAAGCTGTGGTCCCTGTATTGCACATTCAAGGGGACAGACCCGAAGCACAGACTTGCACAAGGCTGCCCTTTTTGTAAGCAGACCAAACTCTGAGCTTGGGCTGCCCTCAGATCACATCGGTTCTTGCAGCAGATGATTCTAGGAACCTTCTGGGTTCTCCTTTCTATGGAACACCAGCTCCTGCAGCCAGATGATATGGAGATTGATGGATGGAATATCAGCTTGTCCTCAAAGTAGTCCTTGGAGTTACTTCTACATAAATATGAGCCCATAGACTCAATAAGAGCAAGTCACTCAGTACCAAAGAGGATGGTGCTCCCTACCACAACTTCCTCTTATTTGTAACAGCCATAGTACATCTCTGCTCTATTGCAACTAGAAATATCTAAGCAGGGCATGAAGAAAGCTGCAGCAATTAGTGGTCAGAAAGAGAAAGAGACAAAGAAGGAGGGCAAAACCTTGCAGATAAACCCTTTCCCTCTCGGAAACTGTAGACACCAGTAGAGAAATAGGACCATGGGAGAGGTCTTTCACCCCACTGTAAAGGACAGCAGGAAAGAAAGTCTACAGATCACACAGTGGTCCCCTAAGCAGCTTTAACTGAGTGGAACAAATCTCTTAAGAAAAACAATTTTCTTAACTTTGATCTAGATGTCCCACTATCTAAGGTCCCACTAGTTTGGTTCTCATCCCAGCAGATCACTTTCAAAGGGAAGTGAAGTGGTCCCAAAACACTCCCTGGAAGTGGAGGGGGAATTGCACATATGTATGCATATGAAGAAGGAGTTTCAGCAGCTCATCGTAATGCTGAATATAGAAAAGAAAAGGGGGAAAAAAAAGAAAAAAGAAAGAAAAGAAAAATAATTCTATCCAGTGAAGCTTCTGCAGCAGGAACAGAGTTCATTTCTCTCCAGCTCTGGGGAGTGAAATGTATTCAGCTCACACAGGCCACTTCAGCATCTTTTTTTGTTTTTTATCTTTCCGACGTAGGAGAACAAATTTAACAATGAGATTCCTTTTCTGTTTCCTACATGTGGAATAATTAAATTTGCATCTCACTCTGTAGTTGGATCTGCTGTTTGAAGAGGAATGTATCAATTGGACATAAGCCCAATGCGTTCTGCTCTGCAAATAAGGCAGTTTGCAAAAAAACAAGGCATAATCTCTCACCCAGGCAATAATCACAGGAAAATCATCCCTCACTGACAGCTCTCTTCAGGGCTTGATTCATATTCTTGCTGGTGAAAGAGCATGAGGGAGGGGGTGTAAGGGAAGCAGACTTTTGGCATCTCCTTGTGGCAACCTTCATCAGAAAAGATGCGGGTTCCGGATATGGGACTGAATTTTACTGCTGCAGTCATCAGTGACAGAGCGCTCTGATTTTCTGCAGGCAGGTTTCACAAGAAATTGTACACCTTCTGACTTAAGACTTTTCCCAAGCCCACTGAAACCATGGGAAACATTCCTGATGGCTTCGATCAGTGTCGTGTGAGGCCAATGGAGAAGGATTTTCAGTGAAACTACAGGTCTTGTTTTCAGGGGGTTTGTTACCTGCCACTAGGTGCTCAGCACTCCACATGCTGAATCATTCAGAAAAATCTATCCCTTCCAGCCTCATCTGGCTGGCTGGATATCCCTCACTTCCCTGATCATCAAGTCTGTTCAGGTAGCTTTCAAGAAACAGCCTCCCTGTCACCGCCTTCCTTGCCTGTAAATAGTGTAATTCCTTTGCCTTCTCCCCATCAAGCATCTTCACTCTGGTATTCCCTGCCTGTGACATTTACTTCAACCATTTTCAGAAGCTGATGCCCCTTTTGAATCCCACCTACTGTTCTTATGTCCAGAAGGAGGGAAAGAAAACATGTGAGGCAGAAGGAGCAGAAGATGGAAACTGTTGAAAAATTTTTGGATCTGGCATGGCTGGAAATGAATAGAAGTTTAATTCAATCAATCAGAGAGGCAAACTGCACCTGCCCCAGTTCATCTAAAACTCTTCAGATTAAATACCTTATTCTAAGTGGAAATTAATTGAGTTTGTCGAATGGTTCCTACTGCATTAAACACACTCTTGGTCAGGAAAAGAGCAGAAATAAAGACAATACAATCTTTTATAATTGAAAGGCTTTTAGTGGAGCTGACTGAAGCTTTTGATTTTTCTCTCTCTAATGCCCCTTCCATATAAACCTCCTTTTTTAAGGCATCTCACAGGAAAAAAATTTCATTTCATTGTCCCGAGGGGGCTCAGACATACAGCCACAGTGGTCCCCTGGGCCGCCTCATTGCAGCCAGCCCAGCATGCTCTCTTACTTGCCTGTGAAGTGACATTCTCTGTTTAAGGGTAGAAGTCCACGTTTCTCCAAATAGAGCCGTGCCAAATGAAAGGATAATTACCTCCCAACCCACCCTATGCTGTTGGTCATGGACCCTGTGGGAAGTTCATCAGATAAGACAGCTCAGCTGCTTGTGGGAGCATCTCTTTTCAGTTTTCTCTTTAACTGGGTCCAGGGGACTCCACTGTGTGGGCAGCAGTGGTCAGCTGGGTCAATAACCCTTCCCATGGCACAGCTAGAGCCCTGGCAAGCCATGTCAGTGTGCTTGGATGGGATCACACATGGGTCCAGAGCTGAGATGGTAAAGAGCTGTCCACTTTGATACATGGAAAAGGAGAGAGAGAGGCTGGAGAGGAGAGCTGGTGGGGTATGGAGAAGGGATCTTCTCTGATGAACAGATCTTGAGTTGCGTAAGATTTCAGCTTGACATCCATTGGAAGTGCCACCAAGGATGCCTGTTGGTATATAGGGGCAACATGAACATTGCCTGGGCTCTGAACACACAAAGTCAGTGAAAGATGATTTCTGTTACTCTCAGGTTGGAGTTCTCTGTCTCATGCTTCCTCCCCCATGTGCTCTTGCACACTTCTTCCTCCCTCTCCTTCCCTTCTCCTGCTTCTTCCCCGCCCCCCCCCCCCCCTTCCTTTGCATACCTGAGCTGAATCTAATGAAGATGCATAAAAAATGTTTCCATTCTGTGAAATGCAATCCATCAACACACACTTCATATATATTGTGCAGAAATGAATCCATTTCAGCCGGGAAGGCTGATAAATCAATTTAAGTGGAAGACTTTTGACAGTTTAATTCAAATTAAGTCCACTTTGTTCAATTAGAGGGTAGCTGGAGGGGTGGTGGCAGGAAACAAACAGGATTGCTAGAACAAAAACTGCAATTTTTTCTCAGGCTGAAGCCATCTGTGGACCATTTTTCTTAAAGCAGGGACAGGACGATACTAATTAACACACAATCAGTGACCAGCAAATTACTTGTTTTTAAAGCCTAATCCTTATTTTGCACAACATTCCTGCCTACCTTTGAGCCAGCTGCAACAGTGCTGGTAATATTTTAAGATGCATGGAGAGTGGGAGATGGAAGAAGTGGACAAAGTCTTTCTGCATTCGATGACGGTGTCTGCAGCAATGCCCCCTAAGTTCTTCTGTGGGTGTCAATTACCTTGGGGTAACTACAGTAAAATGGACTTTGAAAAAGCCCCCTCCCCCGTGTTAGACAGCACCATGTGTCTAAGAGACACTTTCCTGTGGGTCAAACTCATATGCAGCTTTTGTTTGGCTTACAGGCAGAGTTGGTACAGACAACCGCCGGTGAATGCCAGTTCTTTAATTGCCCACACAGTTCCCCCCTATATTGCCATAGACAAGTGTGCAAACACAGTTTGTTTGGATATTCAGTCTGTTCTATGGTATGTTCCTGCAAAACATCGACTTTCTCTGTGCACACAAAAGAGATGCTTGCTGACAGTTCAGATCTATGAGTTAAAGCTGGTGAAACGTTGACATTCAGCTAATGGGATTAAATTCAGCCAAGTTACCTGTTCTGTTCTGTGAAACTTGGTGAATCAATTCAGAATTCCCAGTGATCTGGGTTAAGAGAGATGTCGAATCCCAGATGTTTTAACACCTGAGAAAGCTGTGTTTTAGTGATTATTGAGCAATACGTTTAAAAAGTGAATGACAGACCTGGAAAGCAGCATCTGCTTTTTTACTTTCTAACATATTTTCTCAGCCAAACTGAGGTTTTCAAGTTCACAGTGCAAAATGTAACTGAATTTCATCCAAGTTTGCAGACTCACTAACGCTTTCCACGTTCAGATTGGCAAAAACCTCCCAATCCTTTTTTTTCAACAGTGTTGCAAAACGGAGCCCTTGTCACTGACAGATGGAAAAACAAAGACTTTTGCAATTAGAAGGATAAAGTAATTCATGGGATGTTGGTGTGTTTTTCTTCTACTGTCTTGCTCAGAAATGGCGAGCAGCACAGAAAATATGCTTTTTCTTTTCCTTCTGACTGACAGATCTCTTAAAAAAATAGGAATCCTTTGTTCAGGTAGTAGAAGATGAGTCCAGAAAGAACAGCTAGTACTGGACAAAAATTACCAGCTGTTTCACTGAGCAATGAAATGAGTAGATGCTATCAGCTTTAACAGATATGATGGAACTTTGCTCCCTTGTTACCAGCTAACTGGTACCTAGCTAATCCAGGCCTCAAAAAAGCAAAGCTTTGCATTTAGGCTTGTATAAGAACAAAGGAAGGTATTTGTGGAGGCAGAGATTTTGGTCCAAAATAACTACAGCAGCAAGATGTTTTCCCTGGACAGCATCTGCCCCGTGAAACTCATGAGTCTAACAAACCCCATCGGTGCCTCTGTGTGTTGGATGGCAATTTTATAAAATCTGCTTCTACCAGCTGCCAAGGGAACAAGAGCAGGAGAAAACAAGAGGATGTCCAAAATGTTTGTGATGAAGCATTTTCCCCACTATTTTTTTCCCCCAAAAACTAGGTTGTTTGCAAAATAGACCCTGTTTCCACTGGAACTGTTTTGTTTGGTTTTGTGGTTTTTTTTTGTTTTTTTTTTTTATCCTCTGTGTGTGCAGAGGGGAAACAGGTGATCAAAGCATGGTAATTTAAACCATTTCCCAGAAAAGAAAACAAACAAACAACTACTCAAGTGAATCCTTGGTAAAGAACTGCTTTCAGAAAATAAAATGTATTGTGAGATGGAACGCTGACTTGGTGGACTGACAGAGAAGATGGCTGAGAGAGTGGATAAGAGACCGACATGAAAAAGAACAGGGAGACTTCTGGCACATGGGCAAAGTCTTTATTTCCCTGTACACGTGTCTTTCATCCCTACTCCGGCAGCCCAGGGTGGATGACAAGGCGCCTGCCAGAGCGGCTGCGCTGCAGGTTACAAATCACTGCCCGCCACTAACAGGTCAGGGGGCTCCGCGTCCAGCCCCCCTGGAGACCAGCCCGACTTTACAGCTTCGGCTTCATCTTGAAACCTTCACAGTATGTCCCCAGCCTGGATCTGCTATACCTCTTTCAAACGAATTTATGGCCCTATAAATGGTGAATCATTGTGTATAATAAAGAGCAGGACAGATTTGAGTAGTATCCAATTTAATAATTACTTGAGTAACTCAATCATTTTCAGATATGTGGTTTCAGTATCTGCAGACCTTGAAGACCTGCTTGGAGCATTTGACAGAGAAGATAGCACTTTTTACTACACTGTTACTAAACTAGTCCTTCACAGACCCTGCACACACCTCATCCACATCTCAAAACTTTGGAAAGATTGTGTTCAGGTTCAGAGTGTTTCTGTGAGCTGAACTTGGAGAAGGATGTACCGAGGAGTTACATCTGTGCTTCCCCATATTTGAAGACCAGTTATGAGAAACGTCTGCCTCTGTGCTGGGATAGATGATTAATTTAAAACCTCCAGCTGGCAATGTTTAAAACCAAGCAGCCTAGCTTGCAGACCTTTTAAGGTCTGCTGTGTTTCTTGATGGGCACTGAAAAGAGGCACAATCTAGTCCTTATTCTTACATTAGATTTTAAAAATGCTGTGCTGAGCTACGGATCCACAGCACTTGCGGGATTCAATGATTATTTTGCCCTACCTCCAAAATAAACAGTCACATCCCAGTAGAGTCCCCTCACTGGTGCAGGTGGGTTCTTTCACCCGCTGGTCAAGTTTCATCTCTATAACAAAGATAACTTCAGGCTGAGCAAGTGAAGTAGGTGATTAGATCCTGAACACAGTATTTTCAGAAGTGTTCCTGCCTTCGAACAAAATAAAGGCTTATGAGGACCCTGTAAATCACATTGTTTCCATGCTCCCCAGGGAGGAGCGTGCTGCTCAGGACTCTGGGCATTAGGGAACATCTAACCAAAGGAAGCTACGGCTGCTGAGAAATCACTGCAAAACCCACCTCTACTCACAGGGCCTGGGACAAGGGACAGCTGCCATGTGAGCCAGCCCCACCACCTGCGTGAGAGCACCCTTCACACCTGCCCCGGAATTTGCAGTGCAAATTCCAGTTTCTCATCACGGGACTGTCGAAATTTGCTTTGTCTTGAAATTCATCATGCAAGATATTAGCTTTAGGATGAGGCTGGGGACTCGGTTATTCACAGCAGTTTGCAGCCTGCCCAGGGGCATCACCTGAGAAGGGCAATTTCCCCTTCGAAGGCTCCCTTTGTTGGTGCAGAATTCACACCTGCATGGGGGTCTCTGCAGCTGAACCATAGCTATTTGAATACTCTTTTTTTTTTTTTTTTCCCTAATAATCTGACAGAGGTTAAAAAGTGAGTTGCTGAAAACAAATGAGCCACCATTCTTTTCTAGCATCAGGTTAATCCAGAGATTTTTGGTGCAGTAAATGCTGGTTTCCAGTGGTCTAAAACACCATGGGTCTCTGGCCTGATTTGACAGACAAATATTTCTGTGACTCAAGGAAGCAAATATCACTTTTCTCAAAATTTAGCCATAGGTATCAAACCCTTTGGTTCCTAGTGCTTCCTCTTAAAGTAAAAGAATACTGCCAGTGTCCCTACAACTCAACCCCTTCATTTTTTCAAGTGGATACATCATCACTTTTTATTTTCTAACGCACACTAATATTTTAGGTGAACAAATTTCAAGGAAGAGTTTTTTTTCTTCTGGAAAATGTTGTTTCCTGTATTTATCTATGTGTTTTTTTGAGGGCCAGTGTGTGACAAATGACCAGGTGGTTCTTATCTGTGCATGGATCCTTTTGTTGGAAGAATGAACTGTGTGATAGCAGTGTCTACTATCTGTTGTGAATACAATCAGAGAATGCTGGATTACATCCTTGTATTAAATCTCTGATCTTTAGTGACTATAAATTTCAAGAAAAATAAAATCAGAAGGAAAATAACTATGGCCTACTATGAGTACATGATTTGCTTAACTAAGCATCAGGAAGATTTTTTTTTAGCACATAGACTTAAATTCTCTGCTAGATCTGGGAAAAGCACATGCATAACTTAAAATGTTTGAGTCATCGCATTGCAGCCAGCCTTGCAAGTCATTGGAAAAAACCATGAAGTCCTTCTGCTATGAACTCCCGTGAGGCCCAAGGACACTGGGAGCTGTCCCCCCACACGTGTATCGTCACCCCAGATGCAGGGCAGATTCCATGCTTATAGCAAACGAATGGTGGTACTAGTGCCAAAGCAAACTTTGGATGGTCAGAGCTTGCGCAGACGTTAAACGACATCTGTGGTGTGTGCGGGTAGTTGAGGATGCAGCTAAAGGGCTCAGGACCATTTTGCACTGGGTCTGCCCAGTGACAAAGCATTTTAGCCAGCTTTTCATCACATGAGAAATCCATTGGTTTTCAAAGCGACACCAACAAGTGTGCAGTATAAATCAAGGTAGGCAAGTGGGTTATCAGTACATGCACCGAGCTATTTCACCTTGTCAAAGATACATTGGACACCTGTAGGGCAAGGCTTGGTGGGAGGCAGTGATGGTGGAGGTGGGGAGAGGGCTTTCCATAGGGAATATTTTTCACAGTGTAAGGACTTTGGAGAAAATTAATGTGAAACATTAAAAATGTTCCTTTTTAAAAGGGAATCCATTTTTTAGGCACAATGAGACACTTCAGGTGGTGTGGCAGTGTTGAGTAATGCACATTGGAGTTATTTAACTTCATCTCATGCCTCACTATTCCCCAGGGGCACTCATTAATCAGCGTTACTAGGCAGTTTGTCATGTCCTTTTGCTTAAATAATATCCATACCAAAATACAAGTAATGCATGCACCTGGAAGTCACCGGGAGATCTGCCTGTGTCAGGACAGAAGGATCTGTACTGGAGGACATAGGAAAGCTGAAGGACTTTAAGTTGTCTTCCATGGGCTTTGAATGGCACTGAGCAGATTGCATTGCCATGTGTATTACAAGGGGAAAATCTACCAACCACCACTGCTGAACTGGGGTCATTCTGAACAATCAGGCTATGGATAAGCTCACAGGACGATGTGACCACAGCCCGCAGACATCACACTGACACTGGCTGCAAGCCTCAACTTTTCTGCCAGATGTGGAGGGAGTTCAGGATGTGTAACTGCAGTTCACATGGGACAACAGAGATACACTCTCCCTGCCTGCCCGTTTGGCCAAAACAGCCATAAGGATGCTAGTTCCTGGGCAGATAATGAATTTTGGCTTTTGGTTCTCAGGGCTGAGAGCTGCTGACAAGGGCACGGACTCACACTGCAGTACACTGAGGGGTTTGTGAGGTGGTTGTGTGCCTGCTGAAAGCCTGCATGGTCCACCAGAAACTGAAAAAGTGCCTTGGATTTTACAAATGAACACATATACTATCAAAACTAACACATTTTGCCTGGGAAACAAAAAGCAATGTTCTGCTGGTGATGACTGCCTGCCATCACCCCAAGACGGCATCAGTAATTTCCTGCACGTGAGGATCTGTGGGGGCATCTCTCCTGGCCACACACCCCCCCACAGCCTGGCTGCTCCAGGGGTCCCAGCTTGCCAAAGCAAAGACATGGCAGATCTTTACCCAGCTTCCTTTCTTGTTTGTCAAGTTTGTGTTTCAACTGGATATCTGAAGGTTAAATTACTGCAGGCCCTCATCAAACCGGTAAATCACCTAATTCTCCACCTCCCCCAGCCAAATGTTTTCTCTAACTTGTTAAGCAAAATACAGACAGCATGGCCTGCCATTCCTGCAGAACCTCGTGGCCTTCCAACACCTGAAATAACTGGCAGACCTGTCAAAAATGACCTTCTTTCAACAACATCTCTCTTTTTTTATTCGGTTCTCCCCACCACCTACCCCCTACCCCCCCAGGTAGGAGGTGGGGGAGGTTGGAAAACTGTAAAGATCAAGTCACAGCTGCATGTGGTACCTAATTAAACAAGTGTAAGAAAGCAGAGAAAGGTCAGGTTGTCAAAAATCATTGCTGTATCTTTACTGGATTGTATTTAGAGACTGATAGCAGCAAAGAAAATAACTCAATAACGTGAATGAGACTGGAATAACAAACTGGCTCCAGGGACAGGCTAGCTTTGAAACGCAAAAGGCTAAGGCTTCAAGATTTATGTGTATATATATGTATGTATCTGTATGTGTGTATATACACACAGAGAGACACAAATCGAAGGGAAACAAGCCCTAGAAATGAAAGGAAAAGTGTTTGCAAAGACTGAAGTAAACAGACAACATTAATATGGGAAAGGAGATAGAAGAGGAGCAGTTCAAACAGGAAATGTGGCAGAAATTAGAGCCTGAAAATACACAGGCACCAGCAGATAAAAGGAGAAGAAACTGAAGAAATAAATTAAGGAGTGGATAGGAAGGGGAAAAGTGTAAGAAAACAGAAAACACAATCACAAAGAAAGAGGAGGAGGCCAGCATCGTGAGGCCAGGGAAGGGACTCAAACTGGGAGTGAAAGTGCATCCTAATTACCTGCGGTGGTGTCCGTGCCATGCAGACGACATCCCCTCACGCAGCGCCACGGGGTGGTAGGCACGTGCCCACCTCACCTGCACTCTGAGCATGCGGGGGAACTTGCGGGGTCACTAGTCCATGCTGAAAAGACCTCTCTCCACCTGCTTTGCCTTCCCTGCCATCGTTCCTTTCTTATCCTGCCGGCCAGGGTGAGGCATGCTAGTGGAGGCAGGATCCTGGTGAATCCTCTGCTTGTGTCTCAGGGACCATCTTGACGTGTGGCCTTTTGCTTGCCTGTCAGCAGGGTGGGTCAAGGCCGCTGTTTTGGCACTGTTCAGGGAGGAGAATGTTAGGAAAGGGAAAAACTGAAGAAAATTGTCTCTGTGAAGGAGGAAAACAAAGAAAAAAACCCCCTCACACCTCTGCATTACTTGGTGATGTGGTTTAATAGCAGTCTAAACAAGATAACAAAATCAGAAAGGTTTTTGAATGCTTTCTGTTATTAAACACATCTCTTCATTTGTTCTGCCAGGGATGGGCTCCAGCCATTTACTCCTGCTAGTTATGTCTATCTTCCTATGACACCACTTAAATTTTTTATAAAGCCTGCTATGATAGCATCTGTAGGCTGGAAAAAGCTGTATAAGGGGTGAAGGGGAGGAGAAGATTTTTTCTCCTTTCGACAGATAAGAATTTTTCCTCTTGTATTCCCCCATAAGCAACCTGGAGAAAGACACACATGGCGTCTTGCATTTAACAAATTGACAATGCATTTAAATAGTGTACCACTGCAAATATAATTGCAATTTGTTGTAATTTCTCCTCCAAATTCCACCCTGACACAGTTGATTTATTTTGCAAATCAGTGCATCTGGAGCGTGTGCCGTGTCACATTATGGGCCTTTGATACAGAACCTTTGTTTTATAACAGGGAAAATAATTAGCTTTCGGACAAGCTTGAGCTGTGATGTCAGAAGCTATCCATGGCTGCTGAAAGAAGTTATTAGTGCTGATCTAATGAAGGCTCCCTGGCAAAGCTCTGCCTCTTTACTAATTTGTCTCTCTGGGATTTTAGCAAAATTAAAAAAAAAAATAGAAAAAGGTAAGCATAAAAATATACATTTATTTATATATTAAAAAATCCTTATTTTTATAGCATAAACCTCGGTAACATCACTGCTAAGAACTACAGGCAACTGAGAAATAAACAAAAGGCATTACTTCATTCTAGTATAAACAACGTTTTCCTCCAAGCAGGGAAGGTTTGGGCATTTTTTTTAATTAGCTTTTTTCTGCCTCCTCCTGCCCCCCTCCCTGAAATTCACAGCTCCTATTGGCAAGTTTGGAAATTATCAATCATTAACGGTGTCAGCTTTCCTCCAAGTGTCTTCAGCAGAGCCCTCCTTCAGTGTCACATATGCTGGGGGGACAGATCCTTCCCTTGCTGACACCAGGAGTAATTTCACCAAAGCTGAACCTGTTTCACCCCTCCAAAGTAAGAACATGCCCAGGGAGAATCAGACTCTGTCACCTCTGCCGAAACACCAAATCCCTATAGTGATTGTACTGCATGATGGTAAATATTATGGGAAGATACAGAGTGGGACGAACTAAAAGCGCCAGGCTGGATCTACAGAGGGTTTGATTTCACCCAGGAGGAATGAATGAATGCAGATCACTTCGAGTCTTGAATGTCCAAGGCATAATCTAATTTCTCAATGTAGTCAACCAGTTGAAATTTGCAAAATATGGACTCTATTGGGAATCTGGCTGAGCTGTGTCTGATTAGCATGTGCAACTGTTCAGTGGCAGGTTTTTGTGAGCATTTAGTCTCTGCTTTAAACAGAATCATCACCAGCTGGTTATTTTTTACTGTTATTAGGTTAGAAAATAGCACTGAGGTATACAACAGTAATCACGAAGCTGTGATGCCAGGGAAAAAATGATCACGTTAAATTGACCTTCATGAATAAAGAGTGAGGTTCCATTTCGCCTAATTTCTGTTCATTTTAAAACCAGCATTAGCTTTTCTGGCACATAGTTTTTCATTGTTTGCTGAGCATGGCTCGATTAGAATGATTCACTGTCTTTAATATTAGTGATTATGGTCCATTTCAATTACACAATGTGTTATAGTTTGTTGTATTACTCTCCTGCCATCTCTCTGCTCTGACTTCCTTGAGGGGGAAGCAAAATGAGAGAAAGAATTAGATGGTGAAAGTGAGAGCTGGGGAAGTGACCCTCCTTTCCTTAAGTGGAACCCCAGCAGACAAGTAGCAGCATCTGCTGCCTCTGCTTACCACTTAAACGAAGAGTTTCAAACCCAGACTGAGATACATGCTCCAACCCACCACTGGAGGTTCTGCCTGTTGGTCACCCATCTGTCCCATGGTTTTCCAACCCACCACTGGAGGTTCTGCCTGTTGGTCACCCGTCTGTCCCATGGTTTTCCAACCCACCACTGGAGGTTCTGCCTGTTGGTCAGCCATCTGTCCCATGGTTTTAGGTAGAGAAAGCAAGGCAGGCAATGAACGCAGTGCGCTCTGAGCATACTGTTTGGATTAAGGTAGGATTTAAGAGATTTACACAAGTGACAGATTAAGGGTTGTTCCTTTATGTCATGGATGACTGTCAAATCATGGACTTTGGAGCAGATTGAGCTGTGCGCCAGCATGTTTAGGGCATTGCAGCCACAGAAGAAGCAGTCAACCCACTGCCCAGCTAAACTAGCAAGATGTCACAGCACTATCCAGACTAGCCAGCTGCAACAAGGCTTTTGACTTCCATAAGTAGTTCCTGCACCTTGCCCCAGCACGGCTACCAATGCCCCACAAGTTTTCAGGAGTTCATCTACTGTCCGTGCTGTTTCTCTGTCCTCTTCGGGCCAGCCCACCCTGCTTCTTGCCTCTGCTGTGGCCAGATTCTTCCTTCTCCCAGCTCCTCTTCCAGCCAGCCCCTCCCCATCCAGGCCCCCTGCTTCTCCTGGGGGCCTCTCCTTATCTCTCCTACATCCAGGGTGCTCTCTCTACTTCTTCCAGGTCTCTCTTCATCTGCTGCTCCTCTTCCATCCCCCTTAGAGCTATTTAACTCCTCAGCAGGAACCAGCCACGGCTGCACATCATCCACACCAGCCAACCCACCGCCCCTGAAGCCAGCCCACAGCTGTACATTATCAATGTTAATTAACCTGCCTTCATTCCTCTGTAATTCCTTTACAGCAAGGATTGGGTCTTACCTGAGCAGGAGGCTCTGCTGCCTGCCACACGTGGGTGGTGAATCCCTACGGAAGGTGCGTGCCTAGCTATCGGACCAGTGATGAGGTTAAAAAGCCAAATGAGAAGGGGTCATACAAGGGTGAAAGATTGACTGGACCTTCAGTGGTGCCCCACTGCACTGAGGGAGGGGACCCCCGCTCTGCTCCGCTCTGTCAGTGAGACATGGGTGACCCCTGGGCTGCCCCAACTCACACCTGTCCTGCCCATCCTGGTGGGAGAGTCAGAATGTTTCCCAAGCTTTTGCAAAATGTAGCTAGAATACAAAAATAATACAGCTCAGGTTTTCAAAACTGCTTTTAACTTCAGTTTCACCATCAAGCTTCCAGAAATAAAGAGTGATGTGTGAACACGAGATTTGGCAGAGTGACCACTCATGTTTTAATAGACCAAGATAGAGCAACAGGGAGATACGGATGCTGGAGAAGCTACAAGAGCTCAGAAGGGAAAGGGAAATAACTGACCTGTATTTTCAGGTGTTCCTCCAGGCTCTAGGAGTCACCAGTCACCTAAACCCTGAGGCACGACATGACTTTAGATCAAATTCAGAACCTTTTTCATGGAAAGATACAATTATCTCCCTACTTTTTCATCATTCTTTACCTATAGAGTATTTCTAGTCAAAGTCAGAATGGGGTCCTCCATGAGATTAAATCAGCAAGGCTCCACTGAAACCGGCGGCTACAAAAAAGGGATAAGATTTTGCTTTCTTTTTTCAGAGGGGAATCTGTTGCATTTAAAACATCATTACAGAGTACTTCTTACTCATTCAAGCATGAGAATTTGAATGACAGGGGAAAGCGTGCCCTCTTCATAGAACATCCTGCTTTTCACCTTTTGATTTGGTTACACCTTCTCACTTGCCAAAGAAATTGCATGTGTGTGGAGGAGAGAAGGAAGGGATTTGACACGTTTAATGGACATTTATAAGGGCTGCAAAGCATTTATTATAGTAGTAAACGAATTAGCTAATTATAGGTGACCATTAAATTGTGGCTGCACTCAGAGAAGAAACCCTGTAAAATTAGCTCAGTTTTATTCCACTGATCTGCTCTCTTGACCAAGCCGTGTTCCCAACTCTGTTGATGTAAATCCAGAGTAACTACTCTGACTTGATGAAGCTGGTCTCCTTGTACTTTGGGGTAACTAAGAGTCTAATCTGGCTATTTCCATGTCTTCAGAACACAAAGGCTTACACCCTCAGTGAAAAGAAGTGGTTGTTCTCTTAATACTACACAGCCAATGAAGTTGTGGGCAAAGAGCTGGAGATAGCCTGCCTTTTTAATTAACAATAAAATTACCAATTAGGTTCTATCTGTAAAAGCTTAATTACTGAGGATGATGAAAGAGGCGAGAGAGACCCAGTTCAGTGAGCACATTCCAGTGGGAGAATGCAGCACTGGACCTAAGGGGAAAAACAATGATGCTTTTAGCTTGGAAATTGTGTCCAAAGACAAAGTAGGAAGAGCTCATGACATCAGGTGTCTTTCTTTAGCTATCATAGGTCATTACTGCAAGTGGCTATACCTTGTTTAGACTGGAGCTCCTCAACAGCTACAGAGTAGAAAGACAGAGGAAAGTGATGATTTTGGGGGGTTTAGGGATGTTTGAACCTGGAACTATTACAACTAATACAGTGAGTTTCTCTTGTTGAAGCCAAAGAAAGAGGTCCATGCACTGATAGCCATAGTAAGTTTACTAGTTTTGGATACAGAGGAGCTGTAGTAGGAAACACAGACTCCTACTTCACTCTCATGGGTTGCAGGTGACAAAAAACTATTGCTGAGTGAGAATAACAGGGTATGGTGGCTGGAAACAAAGTAGGGGGGTTGCCATGGAGGGGAGAGATCCTTTCACAAAACCATTTTCCCTTTGGGGTTTTCTAACAAGCCTGGCAGAGCCTTGCTCATGAAGGGAGTCTCTAGGTGCAGCCTTCAAAATATAATATTAGCTATGCCACTCGTTCTCCGCTGAATACAAACCCAAATGAGATGGTAAAAGTCGTTATAGAAGCACATCCTAAAAACCCCCTAAAAATAACAAATTCCATAAAGAACAACATGGCCAAAATGCAAAGAGGAAGAGCATGCTTTTATCTGAGACAAAGAGTGTGTGAGCAGCAGGGAGAAATGAAAAGATACAAAGGAATTATGAATGGGAATTAACAAAAGTTGGCTTCAAATGAGTTCTTCAGGTCAATAGCAGAAAAGACAAACGTATGGTTCTGACCAGAAACATCTTGCTGTGTCCCTGTCTATGGCCAAATCCCAGTAAAGCATATGAGGTCACTTCAATGGGAATGGCGCAAGTGGTATTGATGGGTGGTGTTGCATACAGTTGAGAGAAGGACCTCTGATGTCAGCAGAGCTCACGCTTGGGAGGGGGATAGGTGTCTGTCGTGACACTGTGAAGTCATTTCCTTGGAGCAGGGTTGTCTATTCAGAAACAAAAATAAATAGCGGATCAGTGAGGGGAAGGAAATGCCCACCGTCTTTGATTGAAATCTATTTTCATCTTGTGAAAAATATCTTAATTTTCACTTATATTCCATGCCTTTAGCTAAGGGCCATTAAAACTAATAAAAGTAAATCATTTGTGACAGATCTTAGAAAACAGTTTCTGCAATGCACCGCACTCTCAAATGCTCATTAGAAATAGTGGTTTTCTTTTCGGAAGAATGCTTGCTGAATGCTTAAAACGTGTTGCCTCCAACTTTTGACAACTAGCACAGGCTATGAGAAGCTTTGAAGCAAATGTTTGACATAAAAAAGATGGTCTGATGCTATATCAAATAAGATTGGGGAGGAAGCATCAAAGCAGAAAGCATTAGGTTGAAATGCAGTTGGAGGAAAGAAAATCAACACACTCATTTCTGATTTTACATTTTCTGGCATCAATATAAACAACTGATTTGCATTTTCTGAGGACACGAGATGCAATTCTTAACAAATTAGCATTAAACAGACCCTTCTCCCCTAAATCCTTTCTGATAACATAGGGCAAGCCCAGAAAAAAAATTGTTCCTTATCCAGTGATTGTTCCCAGGAAGAAAAGTGAGGATCTGTGATAATGGGATGACACCTGTTTTCCTCCTCCAGCCTCCACATGGAGTGAAATCCAAGGATTTCCCTTTATAACACAGTCTCATGATCCATCCTGAACAAAACCCTTGCTGGAAACCAGCATGGGTTGAAAAAACCCTATCACACTGTAAAATAACAAGTATGTCAAGCATCTTGGCTTAAGTCCTTAGAGGGTTAGTCAAATAAGTGTTTCATTTGTTTTACATGGTATTTTTGTTAAATGCACTTTGAAGTATCTTGTACATTGATCTATAACCACAGCACTATGATCTTAACCTCTGGAACAGAGGTGAACCACTGTCAATAAAATCTGGATTACCTGAAATACCCTTGAATCGTGTGAGCAAGGTTTCACCTAGTACTTCTGCTAAAGGGACAGTCAGCTAGTTGGCATAAAATCACATGAAAATCAGGTCCTGTCCAAACATTTCTTCAGACAAGAAGGTGTAAGCACAAGCTTCTCAAATGTAATGTTCAGGCAGGTGCTTCCTGGAGAGGTGCTCTTCAGCTACTAATTTCTGTCTCAGATTTGCTCAGACACTGCAACACTTGGATACGGCTCAGGAGAACTCCAGATGGTCTTTTGTTTAGCCACCGTACTAGTGTTTTTAAGGAGTGTTTAGGGTTGGCTCTTAAATTTGGGATCATGAGAAATGGGCAGGTGGGTTATCAACGAAAAAGTTACAAGAACATAGAAGAACAGTCTCGTACAAATGCAGAGAATAGGTTTCCATATATTAACCTCATCGGACACTGGGTTTGCAGCCTCGTGCATTTGCAATATGAATTGATCCACCTTGCATTTAAAGTTGTAGTTATTCCACTTCAGCTGTACTCTGCAGAGAACAAACTAACACAGCCAAGTATCTTAGAAGTCCTGCATCTTATTTCCCATCCATATTTTATTCCTTCTGTCTTCCCTTTGGCCCACAGTCTGTCTCCATCGCTCGATCAGTTTTCATGGTCATTCAAGTCGTAGGGGTGATTTGTTCAGGTAAAATGGAAAATTGAAATGGAACGGGTGCTGGATACAACATCATCCGCTTTTTCTATTTTGTCAGAGTGCCGTGGCTGTTCATTTTTTCATGGTCATGAGTTGAAATAAATTAAACTTCCCAGAGGCGAAACTTCTCTAAGATCAAATTGGAATATATTGATTAGGCTCTTTGAGGGCTGATGGATTGGACTCTTACGCTTTATAAACACATTTACCAACACGCTCTCAGAAACAGTTGCTTAGCACTGGGCAAACTGATCGTGTTTATTTAAAACTGTGACAGTGGTGTACACCTGTAGCCCTCATGCTGGCCAATAAAGTCTCACTTCCTGATGGATGGAGACAAGTTGAGCTGTCTGGCTGCCTGACTCCTAGGACTGGTCCCAAAGGTTGCCAGGCTGATGGAGTCCAGCATAATGCATCAATGTCAGTAAAACAACTTAGCATGTCATTGAGAAGATCTGATCAGCAAGCACCCAGGAGGGAGGATGAAAGCAGTAAACTGGAAGAATTTTTGAGTGCTTATGATGGCAAAGGGGACAGGGAGTCCCAAAGCAAGGGAGTTTTGAAAGAGCATGTATACTAATAGCTTTAGATGCATGACACTAGAGATGAATGAATGCAGTTACTGGGCAAAAAATGTCCAGATACAAGAGTGCCGGAAAGCAAAGCTTGGATGTAACTCACTCATATGAATAGCTGGGAATAGAATCATGGATTTCACATTATTAGGGAGAAACACAGAGCTGAGAGTTATGTCCCATCAGCCAGGTCCAAGTCATGAGCAGTGCACGATCCAGAACAACCCCAGCCTGCCTTTCATTTTCCAGTTTCAATCTGCAGCTGTGATTTAGGAATTGTCTTTGGAATAAGAAAACTAAGAGAAACATAAGGAGAGGCTGGCAGTGAAGGACAAAGATATGGAGGTAAGAACTGTGAACTGGAACTTCACCAGATGGAGATGAGGATTTAGACACTGGATTTGTGGGGACTGTGTCAGGAAGTCTACTAGTCCAAGGAGAAACATTAGTTTTCTCGGTTTTTTCTGAGGAAAAAAAAAAAAGAAAGCAGACTTTTTAACATAAAAAAATATGGTCTAGTGCTGTATCAAAAAGAAGTAATAAGAAGAATCAAAGCAGAAACCTTTAAATGAAAGACGGCATCTTGCTCCCATCACTCTCTAAAGGTATCTGTGGCTTTTCCAATCTCAGTTGCTAGTCAGAATCAGAAAGTGTGGGTGGCACTTGAGCACTTTTCTTCCAGTCTCTCATTGAATCTGCGTGGATTAGACCATGTGGGATGCCAACCTGCTCAGGCATGTCTCAGTGACATCTAACAGGCTGTTTTATGCCATAGCCCAGAGCAGCGTGGGAGAGAGCGTTAAGGGAACATAAGTCAAAGAGCAGAATATTGCCTTCAGGTTCCTGCCGACAAACAACTTGACGGGGTGTGTGCTTTCCAACAGGGAATAAGCAACCACTCCAGGGAGATAGTGACGTATATAATTTCCCCCAGTTCATCCTGTGTAACAACCAGGATTTGCGGTCTGCCTTGGTATACTTCGGCTGCCAGCCGGTGTGCAGATACACTGTGTAAGTGCACATGAAGCTGTTCTCTGAATTATCAAGGCACAGGGAGTCAATGTGGAAGAGTTTCAGCAGGTCAGCATCTTTCGCACAGTCTAACAAAGTGTTCTTTACTGCATTAGGGTCTGAAGCGTTTCATTTCGGTCTAGCTTAAAATGACTCAAAGCCATATATTTTTCACCAACTGTCTTTATAGACTGTCTCCCTAAATCATACATTTCACTCTTTAAAGTTTGCACCATCTTCCTTTGAGACTATTCCCTAGGCTAATAGCTTTGGAGACAACTTCTTAGCCTAACAGACTTTGCTCTTTTATTCCTGTTAGTTGGCCTAAATTTTCCCTTTGCTTAATTCAACCCAATTATTTCCAGTGATACCCACTGGAGCACCCTTAAGTTTTTTGTTTTCCTTTATGGTGTTTTAGCTCTTCAAAGGCATGCAGACATTTGTCCTAATGGAGAGCGGATAGAGAGTTATCTGACATGTTGGGGAGGAGAGGTTGCTCTGTTCCGATTCCATTACAGCGGGAAACACACTGGATATCAAAGAGAAATTTATGTAATGTATTCCTGCATTGTTCACAATACAGCATCATGTTTTATGCAAGCAAAAGGAGCGTGAGGAGAGAGTGGAAGAAAACTCTGTTTAACTGGCAGTGAAATGACAATAAAACAACAAATGGGGATACTGGCAGGAGATAAACCTTAGCTTTTATGGGCAGATTCCTCAGTTGCTATCATGAATGGAAGGCCATTGAGCACATCTGAGGGTGGCGAGGCAGAAGAGAGTGATGCTGGGAGGGAGCAAAGGCTCTGGGGTGGATTTGGGGGCTACACACAATTCAGAGCTGTGCAAGGATCTGGCCCCGAGCAGTACAGCGGGCACAGGGACAGGGCCCAGAAGGATCACAGACCTGGCTCTCAAGCACGGCTCCTATCCTTGCACAGTTGTCAGTGGGCAAGGTTCAGAATGGGCCAGATGAGATGGAGAAGTATATACAAATGCTGTGCCAGATGTGTCATTTGGTTGTGGCATTTTGGTCCTAGCATTTCTGGTCACAGGGGTAAGCTGGAAGCAGGGCAATGCCTGTAAACATGGGAACTGCACACTCTTTAGTCCCCAAGCTGTACCTGTCACCTTCCCACAGCTCTCCTTTTACCCTGCCCCAAAATAATTTGGTCATCAGAAAGAGAAAATTCAGATATTTTCATGTGATGTTTAGGGTTGATTTTCAGTGCGCCCAAATAGCCATCTCCATGTCTGAATGAAGACAGAAGTGTTTGCTCTCCAGGAAAGCGATAGTTTGGGGGGTGAGGGGGGGACTGGGGTTTTGATTGCATCGTTGATTTTCAAGCAAACTCTGATCAGTGGTGACAAAGTAAAAGGATGAAGCAACAGATACCAAGATATGGAGCACAACAGGACAACAGAGGTGACAGTCACAGTCATAAGGAGATGTTTGATTTGCTCTTTTGGGTCAAAAGATCACCTTCTGTTCATCATGTTTCCAGTCTACTGGGACCATTAGATGTTAGGACCCTCTGTTAAAAGGCTGTTAATCTGATGGCCTAAGTACTAATATTCACTTAAATCAAACCCTTGTGAAGTTTTTGCTTTGGTGCAAGAGTTTAAAGAATTAAGAACTTCACAGGTTGAGAAGGTGATTCAGTTGGTGGAACCTGCCATAAGATCTAATTCCTTCTATTATTTTTTGGTGCTGAAAGAAATACACACACACACACACACACACACACATAAATAAGTGAACAGACTTTCAGAGACAAAAGAACATTTCCATTTTGCAGCAATGATCACAATGTAAAAAAGCTCCATTGCCATGGAAACAGCCCTAAGACTCATCATATCTAATGGTGATTTTCCCAAGAAGTCCTTGACACATCTTTTGTTTCTTGCTTTGAAGTCAGAAGAAATGGTCGAGTGCCAAGAAGAGGGCTACCAGCCCCAGATCTCCAGCCACAGGCCTGGTCTCAGCTCTGCAGGCAGCTTGCCGGCTCCACACACTGCCGAAGGCTCTCTTAAAATAAATGCAGATGCAAGTTCGCAGGGGGAGGGAAGCAAAAGCAAAACAGAAAAATACATACATATATATATACACGTGTAAAACACAGGTTGCTTAGAGAGAAACATTTTCTCACAAAGTGGCAGACACTAGGTTTCCCTGCCCCAGACAGGCTCCTCTGCTGAGGGCTGGTACATGGACCCGCAGGGCAGCTGAGCAGCGAGCGGGTACCGGCTTCCCATGCTGAGCCCCCTTCTCCCTCGTGGCAGGGACGCTTACGCTGCCACGGCAGCAGCTTTGGTGTGCCTGATTTAGGAATTAATGACCTAATTTAGAGTGCTAGAGAGGGGGGAAAGGGAGGAGGGAAGGAAAAGGAGACACCACAGAGTACGCTGAAGAGCATTGCCACTGCTAATGGAGTTTCTCGCTGTTTGCAAAGGGACTCGCTCTGGGATTTGAGCGAATGGTTCACAGCCCGGTGTAAAAGCTGGTGGGGGTTGCAACGGCACTGTCAGGGAACACCAGCAGCTTGCAAGGGAAGCAGGAAACATTTTAGAAACGTGACCACCTCCCCTTTTATGGCCATTATACTGACCCAACCCTCGGTCATGTCCCAGATGCCTTGTTGTCCTGGATGACTGTCAGAACAAGGGAAGATGAGCCATGACCATTGGGACAATAAGGGCAGGAGACGGTGGCCTTGGCTCTTCAACACTGGTGGCCTAAGGCAAGGGTTCTTGGACTGGAAAAAATGAGAGTAATGGACAAGAGGCTGAAAAGGGTAGCAGCGGTGGCAGGAATGATGCTTGTTCTGGGGGGTGAAGCTAAAAAGCCAGCGTTATGCACAGGGAGGAATGTCTGTCAGCCCCAGCTCACACCCGTGCCATGGTCTGGACACTGCCACACCCCCTCACCCTTTCCTCCATGCAGGCTCACAGGATAGTGCTATATAGCCACATTAAGCCTAACCAAATACAGTGCTGTCATTAATGTGATAGCATATTTCCAGGCACAGTATGCATAGAAATAACTGGAATTATTGGAAATGGAAACAGCTCTGCTACAGTGAAAATTAGACCCCATGAGTCCAGCTTTACAGGGTTCTACAGAAATGGCAGAAACTACTATAAACAAGTGTCCTAGACTTTATTTTCACTTTGTATGAAAAGCAGCTCCTCAGAAGAGCAGGGGGATGGAAAGCTCCAGTGCCTGAAAGAGCTGGAGGAGCCTCTGCAAACGGTGACTGGGACTAGGGTGTCTCAGTCTTGACCTCTGGTTATTCAGTTGGGACTAAGCAAAGAATTTGCTTTGTATGCCTTAGTCACTTCTCTGCTAAAGCAGAATTTGCCATTGAAGGAGCCAGCTGAGAATTGGATTCCCTTTCCAGCCAAAAGTGGTGTAAGACTATCAAGTCCCTTCATTGGGACCATCAACCCATTTTTTTTGTCTTCAGCTGGCTTTGAACCATTGACCTGGAGGTGAAAGGCTTTTTGTTTCATTGCCAGTCCCCTGAGACCTCCAGGCATTCCTCCTGTCTCCTGAGGCCATGTGCTTTGCCCTTTCTCATCGCTAAAATAGCTATCTGTACCCTTCCTCATCTGTTCCCTTCTCCTGGTTTGTTTCCTTGCAGAAATTAATTTTCCTTTAGACATTCAAGTGCAAAGTATCCTGACCTGAGACGATTGTCACTAATAACTTCTTCTAAACCAGTTCTCAGTGACGTGAGAGTTCTTTTTTCTTTTATTTTCTTTCTCTTTAAAAAGAACAGATATTTTTTTTCTTAGGGAAGGGTATTGTCTACAACCACATGAACAAATAATAATAATAATAACAGTAGCAATACAGAAACAAAAGATATCAAGATGCAAAGCAGCAGGGATCCTGTAGACAGTTCCCAGGCTTCTTTCAAGAAATGAACAGATGCAAGATGCACCCATTTGAAAGTGTGTGCCGATACCAGCGGTTTTCATTAGCTGAACATGAACACTCTTCACCTGTGACTTGGGATGCAGGGACCAGGCTTTTGCGTTGCTTCCATCCTTGAGATACAATCTCCCATGTACTGTTCTGAAGTCTTCAAACGCTTGGCAGGCAGTCTGAGCCCTTTCACTTCACAGAGAACAGACCGTTTGCCAAGAAAAGGATTCAGAACTGGAAAAACATTAAACAAATACTTCAGGGAGATTTATTTTGTTTGTGATACATCTTTAGATTTTGCATTTGAACTCTTTGTGGAGGATTAAACTTTTGATGTGCTTGCCCCTTCTTCTCTCTCCCTCCTCCTTCTCCTCAGTATCTCAGGTAACGGTTGGGAGTCAGGAAGACAGGATCAGCTCCATGGGGAAGTTACAGGAGGTTTCAACCCTCAAGGACTTCCCTTGGAGCAGAAGGTTAGTTGCCATGGGTAGTTGAGTGACCTTCATTCCAGCAGGTAGGAAGTACTACTCCTAGTCATCCAGAAACAGCTCAGACCTGCTACTTCACCTTGTCATAGGCAAGGACTGAAGGGTGAAAAGGAAGCTGAGCCTTGCATCGACCCATGGAAATGCTGAAGCATCCCCTTGCTCTTTTTCCAGACATTCCCATGTGCAAATTGCGTGTTATCAAAACTGCCCTAAAGAAACCAAATCGCTCTGTCTACTCTACAGCTGCTCACAGCCTGACCTAGCTCCTCATCTCTAAAGCTGTGTCCCTGCTTTGCTCGGGCCCATCTTGATCATCCACCCAACCTCGTCTGCTCCCAAGCCTGCACAACACATGCCAGTGGCGAGGGCTGAGTCACTGCACAAAGTACTTCAGGAAACATGAGCTGTGGGTCAGTGAGACACAGCACAGGTTCCTACAGGTGCCCTTGTCCTCTGTGATGCAATTTTCATTAGGGTCTTGCCCTACAACAAGAGTGAAAGAGAAGGACAAACTTCCTTAAACAACCTGGGTAAGTGTCCATGCTTTGGAGTGCTGAGCACATAAGTACGTAACATGGGATGCTGAGAAAGAAGAACTGTGCCTTAGGCTGGACCAGGCGGCATGGTTCAGCAGCAAGAGGAGGCACAGGCAGATATGTATGGGTCTTAGCCAACATAAAAAACATTGTTTAGAGAGGGGAAGAAAACTCATGACTAACTTTCCCTAACAGATATAAGACAAAGATAAAACAACAGTGCTGTGAGATAGAAACAGATTCAGCGGTGAGCAGTATTTCTTAAGGAAGTAAGATTAAGTAATAGTCTGTTTCTTAATTTTCCTATTTCTCTGTTTCTTTGCCTCAGCATCAAATTTCAACTAGTGGGATGGAAAGATTGAAGAAGCAAACATATATTCCCAGCAGTTGTGTGACAAAGCAGCAGATGGGTAGAGGAGGGATGGGAAAAGGTTTGGTTGCTGAGGGATAGGAGTAATTGCTACTCTTTGAAGACATTAAAGACTCCACACTGGCTGCCATACCAAAGATGCAAGACCATAATAAGGCCAGCATCTTAAACACTTATTATTCAGGATGCGTGAGTTTTTCCTGGTTTCTAATGCAGGACCTGATTTCTTGACATGGAGGTGGTTTCTCTTGGTTGTGGAGGACATGCTGGAGCATCTTACCATTTATGTCCAAAAGAGCACAGCTGCCTGTGGGTCTGTTTGTTATTCACATCACATTTGTAAAAAGCCCAGGCAGAAAAAAGGGGAAGATGGACATGAATAGAAAGTGTGGGAAAGGAGGAAAATATAAATACTAATGTGTTTTCAGATGGTGGGATTTTTTTGTAGGTGTTCTGTTCTCTCTCACCTTGATGCCTCATTTCACCTGCTTGCTGCCACAGGTGATTGGACAGTGTGGTTGTGCTCTGCAGGAAACAATGAGCAAGAAATTACAATAACAAAGTATGTCAGCAGCTTCCAGGCTCTGATCAGCTGTAGGAGCTTTGGCAGCTGCTAACACTCCCATCTACACAGGGGGAAGGAGATGCTGTACAGAAGGTGTTCCTCTTACTGCCCTTGACCGCTGAAAGAGTTAGAAACCAATAACAGCTAGGCTTGTTTACCTTGGGATGTGCCCTATCTGGTTCAACTTTTAAAGCTCCTTGTGTTCTTTGGCTGAACAAAGAACAGGAGGATCGTGCAGGCAGCTTGAGCTGCTCAGCAGGGATTTAAGTGAGAAGGGAATTGCAGCATCTGGAGCCCAGCTGAGTGCTGCAGTGGGTCTTACACACCCAGTTCTGGAGTTTAGTTAATCTTGAAGACAGCAGCATCCTGACATTCACATCCCTGTGTCACTCGGAAAAAGAAGCTAGTACCCTCGTTCAGACAAAGCTCTGAGACCAACAAAGCACCAGGACACCCAGTTCTGAACGAGGTTGCATCAGTGTAGCTCCAGGGAATGATTAGGTCCTGTCTATTTACATCTGCTGCACACCCGGTTCCTCCATCTTCAGGTATCTTTCTGTCCTGAGAAATGGGAGACAAAAAAGCTAGGATCTATCTCAGCCCTTCATCTTCTTCCTTGTCATTACAGTGATAAACGTTTTCTGACCAGCCATCCTAGGCTTCAGAAGTGATGGAGCAGCGCTACGTCCCTCCATGGGAGGCGAGCCTTTTGTTCAATCATTTACTCTCTCCCTCCCCTCACGGTGGTGGCTAGCTGAAGCATATCCCTTCCACCTCTGCTTTGATTTCCTTCCACAACCCACCACCTCTTAATAATTATTAGCAAGGGATAAGACACTTTGGAGACCATGGATTTCTGGCATGGGAGCAGTCAGTCTTACAAGATCAAACTATTTCTGAGATTTCTAACTGGCTTCTTTTCCACTATCTAGCAATCCCCGGTCTTTCCTAAAGTGGGTTGTCTTCCAGGCAACAAACACATCATGATCCCAAGGGATACTGTTGGGTAATAGAGCACCTCTAGCTGCAGTTCAAAAGGGGTCACCACAAATTTAAGACCTTTAGCATCTCCTGGCACCAGTTCCTCCCCTGGACACGCAGAATCTTCTTTGCTGCACCTAGAAGGCCATGCCAACTTGCAATTTACCTGCCTCAGGAAGAAAAATGAAAATAAAATCAGACACCAAGGAAGGCATAAGTGTTAATGTCGCTGTAAGTGCATACTACCTCCCAGGGGGCATTGGAGCCTGCCCACTCCCAAGGCACCAAGGGTCTTTCTTAGATGATTGGAACCTGGGACTTAGATTTTACTGTAGAAGTGTGTTAAAGTGACAGCAGGAATACCTCTAATCACTCATTTGAGCTCTTTAAGACACCTCTGTAGAGATGGATTAGAAGAAGAACCCTTATAATGAACAGGAAGCTGCATCCCACCGGGGCAAACTGCCACAGGATCATGCGGAGGATCACTTCTCAGATGCGTTAGTTTTGATCTCTGTAGCAAGTTTGTAAAATCAAACCCACAGGAACCATGATTCATCTGCAAAGGTAAAATGAACGTCTCTGTTGCCTAACATAAAATCTGAACTAACTCCCATTGGGAATCTTTCTGTTGCTTTTGATGGGGTTTAGAGCAAGCTGTCATTCAACATTATATTAATTCAGAAATGGTGCTTTTTGGGCCTGATCCTGCTGCTTTTTCCCCAGACGAGTCTCCCACTCAGGTTATTTGGCCTTTTTTTTTTGTAATTTCTAAAGGCAATGGAATAACAGGTATAAGAGAAGAACAACATCTTGACACCCTGAAGTAGAAAGAGGAAAAGTACTGAATTAACATGTTTTCATGACATCAAAACCTGGCCCAGGGCTCATTCAAGTCAACAGAAAGATTCCTGTCTATTCCAATGGGCTCTGAGTCAAACTCCAAGGATTAATTTATTCATATTTGACATTAGCTGTCTAAAACCTGGTCAGCTTAGATCCAGGCTGAGCAGCTGGACTCCTTCTATAAAAGCAGCTGCAAAGATGGGCACTTCTGGGACAATTCTTCTGATATATCTTGAACATGGTACTGTCAAGTAGAATGAAATACCTAGCCCTTGCCACTGGCTACAGAAAGAGTGGAACTGTCTTACACTAAGTACCTGAATTTAGATGTACTAAATCTGATTAGATCAATACCACCTAAATTGTTCTATGTGGCCCTTGACAGTACAGCAGAAAGCCCATCAACGTCCAAAGAGATCTTTGGCAGGAGAAGAACTAATAAATGCAGAATTCAATCTTTTATTATTTCTTTTTCTTTAGAAAGAGCATTGCTATTTCTGCAGCTCTAACCGCAGTCTTGGTTTAATAAGACATGCTAATGTGTTAGAATTTCTGGGAGCTCTAGAGTGAACCCATGTTGATAACAGGCTTAGCCTCAGAAATGATAAATCACAAGGGGGAGAAGAGATATGAAAATTCTTTTCAGCCCTTGCAAATGAAAAGAAGATGTGATTGTAGAATGTGTTTGGAACGTATGAGTGGGGTTCCTATAATCAATCATCCTAAATAAACCATTTTACTTAGTATCTGTTTGAAGGCAGATAATTAGGCTAGGTTTATGTTTTCTCCATGTAAAAATGCTTGCAGAGTCTTACCTCTGAATTTCTCTATCTTTGGTATTTTATGTGAACCCTCATTTTATAGCATGTGAGTCCCTGGCAGACTTCAGAGAGATTTCAGGCATGAAAACCAAGCCAGAAAGTAGTACTAGTTAAATTTTACTGATTGAGCAGACCTGTCCAAAAGCTAGCAAGACATGTACAGCAAAACACCACAAATAAAACCCAGTACTCTCATATCCTCGCTAGCATCCTAGCCACAGGAGCAGCTTCTCTGTACTAGCTCCCTAGATGGCTTTTCTTATCCTCATAAACTACATTGAGTGTCCTACTTAAGGACGTTTTTTGAAAGGAAATTTCTCAATTTGGTAAACTTCTCCTAATACTATAGGGTGGTTATTGGTGTTTCACTTTGAGTTAATGTCTTCCAGTAAATAATCAGCCAAGCAAAACAATGCCAAAAGCAACAAAATCTGTTAACATTACTTCTATAGTCCCAGAAGCATAGGGTAAGAACAAGCTGCTGGAGTTTGCCTTGTCCCTGTCCGTGTGACAAAGCAGAAGCAGTCACCGTTGTATTATTCGTGCTGTTTGACAAACCCACTCATGGCTCTCCTGCAAGGGACACCTCCCGCTCCCTGCCCAGACAGCCCATTCCAGCCTCTCAATCCTTATGAGAAAATAATAAAAAAAAATCCCTTATGGGAATGTTGGGGTCTCAGCCACCCAATGAGGACATGGAGAAAAGTGTATCCCCCTCCTTTTTGTAGCAGCCTTACCTACCCAGGGGAAGGTCTGCTTTGCTAATTTCCCCCTTGGACTTGTGTGTTTGAGTATTACAGGGCTGTACCTTGCACTTGGCCCTGCTAACCTGCCGTACGTCCTTCTCAGACCACATCTCCCTCATGTCAAACTCCTCTAAAATTCTGGTTCTGTGCTTTTACGCATTGCCAGCTCAGTCAGTCTCTCTTAACCTACTGGACTCCATTCCCTCATCCAGATCAATGATTAAATCAGAGAGCAGAACTGCAGCCAGGACCAATTTCTACAGAACCCATTTCCTTGAATCCTCCTGCTTCAGGACAGAACACCACTCCGAAGGTAGGTTAGATACCCATTGGTACTGCATGTAAATTTTTTTCATCTTTCCTAATTTGCTGCCAAGAACACTGCGTGAAAAAATTATCGAAAACCTTACCGGCATCAGGGTATACCACTTCTGCTGTGCATTTGTTATCCACAAGGCCTGTTGCCCAACCATAGAGGAAAATTAGACTGCCTTTCAAGTGATTTGTACATCACAAATCCATGTTGGGTGTTACTGATTTCCCTGCTTGCTTCTGAGTGGTTTTGAATTGCTAATTTGACTGGATGTGTCCCTTGGACAGATGAGCAGGACTGCCCATACAAGAAGTGCTGGAGTTATGGTTGCTGGGGGTCCACCAACACGTTCCCAGGGTGTGGATCAAGAGAAGCCGCATACAGGACTGCTTTGGCAGGATGGGCAAAGTGGCTTAGGCATGTAAAGCCATCCAGAACTCGTACCTACCCTATGCAGGGTACTAAGCTTGTGCTGCTAGAAATTAATGTACTTTTATTCCCCCCATCGATGGCTTTAACTGCCATCTCAGCTTATTTCAGCTTCCAATTATATTCACAGGTACACACGATGCACAAATTATCAGAATCAGGCCCAGGATACCTGGGATGAGAAGAGCTGCCACAGTTGAAATGCTGAGCCTGATACAACAACCTTCCTCTTTCTTTGCTCTGCACAAACCGAGTCCCTCCTTTTTCTTCTTTTTTTCTCTTCTTATTCATTAATGGTGCAAGCACTTGCTTTTAATATGTGTAATATATATATGAGGAATATATTGATGTATATTCCTCGTAATTCCTGCCCTGCACAGTAATATCATAAAGACTCACCAGAGTCATCTTAATTTTGTGCCAAGGAGTCTTTGTTCATCTACAGGTATTTGCCTGGAAAGCTCTGACAGTCATTTTGTAGAGTGTCTGTGTTTTTTCTCTGCACTTGCTCTCCCCGAGGTATCATCAGTGTCTGGCAAGCTTCAGTCTTCTTTATTTGCTTTTAAGTCCTGGGCAGAATCTGTAAGAGCCTGGAAAATTCAGTCTTGCTAAAGGGCTGATCTAGGGTCACTCTCAACAGTTTGCACTTTCTGACAGAAATGCCCCACCATCTAAAGGTACATATGAATGCAATAACACTGCCTTGGTGGGGTTTTGGTTGCGCTGACGTTCCCCCAAATTTTGGAGCACCTTTATTTGATTCAAAGTTGCTAAATGAAGCTCTGTGTGTGCACATCTAGTTTTCTTCCCTGTTCAAGTTCATTCACTTGTCCTAGCTGTAACTTCACACCCTACAACTTCACAACCCACAACCCTACCCCCAGGCTATTTTATTTGTTGTGTTTGTTCACTTTAGTGCGATCCCTACACTCAGCTGCACTCAGAAGACATTTGGGCAGATGCTCTTGTTAATAGACACCCAGGGTCTGACTCTGCTCAGTCCTGAGATAGCCAAAGGCATCACACCACTGTAAAGGAGGAGTGAAAAGCTGCCAGGAAGCTCCACAAGAAGTTGCTGACGAGTCCACATCTCCCACACGCAGCTTTGAAGGTGACTTTTTGCTCCCCGTGTTTCACTCCATATATTTCCTCACAGACCCCCATTCCCCCATCCCCCCCGACTGACTGCTGCCCTGCTTGTCTCCGCTTACAAACAGCACGTGTCTAACTGCTACTTTGCAAGTACAAGCAGTTCCATGTGTCATCGACATTTTCTCGTTGCAAAGCATATGTAAAACCAGCCCTGTCAATTACACAAAACAGGCCAGAATCTGATCACAAAACCTGATTAAACGAGTTGCATGAAAGAAGAGCACATATTGTATGCAAACAAGAAAAGTAGCTTCCCATTCAGTCTTCATGCTGAAGAGAGATTATTGTCTGACATCTCTGCAGTCTCCTCCTTTCCTTTGTACAACAAAAAGGGCAATAGAAACATATCCTGGAAATATTTATTAATTTTCAAGGGAATCAGAGTTTTCCTGAGCTTCAAGTCCAACCAGAATTGCCTCCAAATTCGTAGTGAATGACAAGAGTTGTTCAATGAAACAGAAGGGTGGTAAATTCAAAACTGTTATGATTTGCATTTATACAAAAGCATGTGGAACTGAGTGCTAAAGACACGAGTGAGCGAGATTCAGAAATGGAGATTTGTGAAACAGAAGAAGCCTTTGAACAGCCAACCCTCCCCACAATCTTCAAAGAGATTCCTTCAAGGGCACAAACCAGCTTCTCACTAACCGGGAGCTGTGAGACTCCCCCCCTGTGGTGGCTTATTCCATAATCATCTCTGAGGGTTTGCTACCTGCTCCTGCTGCTGAGGTCCTTCCCTGGGCCCACACGAGACCCTGATCTGGGTGTGGGGTCCAGAGGAAGGACATTGCAGTGCCCCGACGTCAGCAGGGCTCTGCTTTGCTGCGCGTGCACTGCGTGCCTCTTCCTCCGCAGCCCTGAAAGCTTGCGATGGGGAGTGACCCCCAGCAGAAATCCCACTCTGCAAGCTCCAAAGCGGATGAATGCTCTGATCCAGAAGTCAGATTTAATTTGCTGGCAGACCCTGGCATCTTCCTTTTTTCTATGATGTGAAACTGACTCTTTCCCTTAGCGGGATCATGGAAACCCACCCCTTTGCCAAGCTGGGGCTGACCCCTGCAGTGGGTGGCAGGGCTAGCATCTTCACTGTGCTCAGTCTCACTGGTGCTGCATAGACAGAGAGCTGAAAAGCACGGCAGGGAGCCCAGCCACGCACTGCAAAGGCTTCAGCTGCACACTTCATAGAGTAAAGCTACTGCACAGAGGCAGTTCCTCCCAACAGCTTCAAATTAGGGTCAGCTTTATTTTACATCCCCTTCTCTTTCACTTCTAAGACTATGGTCGTTTTCGCAGAAAGACCTTTCTCATTGCCCTCTCACTAAGACACGAGGCTGCTGAGATCCCTCCCAACCAGCTTCTCCTCCGTAGGCTCCGTGCTGAGCTGCCGGGGAGAGATGGCACCTCTGCTAGCTTGACTATGTCAGGTGTGATAGGGCACAGCCAAGGAGTTGCCACCAGGAGTGACAAAATACGTAGGAAAATACGGGCTAGCTTTCTTCCTTTACATTGTGCGGTTTATGTAAAGGTTTCCTAACCTCAGTTACAAGTCTGAGGATTGCTGATCATTCGCTGCCATCCTCCATGGACTGTGTGAGGGGTAAACCTTCAGTGCCTTCCCTATCTGTGAATTTTTTCCACTTTAACACTAATAACTTAATCTATCTGCTGTATTTACAAGGCATCTATCAGCTCCGTATCCAAGTGCTGCTACTAAATTACCCATCGTATATGGCAAGTACAGAGACAAATTGAGTACTGGATCCCCAACTGTCTACAACACGTACTGAGATGTTTCAGGTTTTATTTCACCATGCATGTCACTAGCAAACATTAAAAGCTGTAATAAAGTGTGAGGGTAGGGAGAGCCAGGACCCTGCTGGGAAGGTTGCTGGAGTGGGGGGGAGCTGCAACCCGGTTCCCAGGAGCTGGGACCCCGACCCCTCCAGCAGCCCTGGCTCCCCCCATGGCCCTCCAGCACCCAGGCTGGTGGCTGCACGGCTGACAAACCACTGTGTTCAGTGGGTCTGGGGGGGGCGGAGAGAAAAGATCTCACTGTTTAAAGTCACTTGTTTCTCAAAAATACAAAAAATGCAAATCTCAAAGCTATATTTGCTTAACAGTCTTATTCTTCAAGTTATACCACAGCAGAAAGTGTTTGCTTACATATCAATGCCTGTGTGCTTACATGTGAAACTCAGCTTTGCTTCAGCAGCACTAGCTAAAGCCTGCCCAGCGCCATTTTTTCAAATACTAAAATAATAAATAGGTGGAAAATAGGAACAAATTCCAGAAAGCAATGCCAGATCCAGCTCCTTGGGAGGAAATCTGTACCTCAGAAACAGCCTCCAGTTTCTTCATAAGCTCTTGTCTCACTGGAGTGCAAGTACCACAGACTGCGGCACGGGCAAGGTATCAGCTGAAATGGTTTTTTTGCCTTAAATAATCATGGCTGTCAGACATCAGGTTTTTCAAGGAGTTATTTCCAGGTGACTAAGCCCAGTCCTGGGTCTGCTTCTAAGCCTTGCTTCAAGACTCCTTACAGGCAGAATATAATGGAAAAATTCTCTACTGGACATCAGAATCACCACTAATGTGATCACCGTTTCTGGGACTAGGTCAGATCTGTAACCTGTCAAAAGGATGATGAAGAAACTGATGCACACAGGAGCTGTGCATCTCCAGCCAGGCCAGATTCAATGCCCCTTAAGGGCAATGTGCCTTACTCATGTTCAGTGACCACTGATGTGGGATTTCTGGACAACACCTGCAGTTCACATTATGAGAAATCCAGAGTTTTGATAACCGGCTGTTTAAAGTGTGTAGGGGTTTTGCAGGAAGGGGAATACATCACAGTTAAAGCAATAGGCCACCGCCCTGCTCAGTATGCTCAGCAGAACAAAGTAGAGCTTGATTTTTATATCTTAAATAAATAAACCTTTCTGATCCTTCAGGCAGAGTCTACAATTCTGCAATGTATTCTTGTGAGCTGTTGTTTTACTGTAAATATCCTTTGCTATATTAAATCATACATCACTACCCAGTGTAGCTAATTTTCCATTCACGTTGACACTTGTGGGCAATATCCTCATGCCCCGGTGTCCCATAAAGCACCCAAGCAGCATCCCTCAGTCATGTCTCATTTGCATAGTCTCAGACACTCTGGGTAGCGATCTTAGTGAAAGAAAGAAAAATGAAATATTTACTTTTTGTTTTAACATGCCAGTAGTGAAAAGATATTGAAGTGGTGAGGATGGGACATTAAAATCAAAATTATGTTGGGAATAAAAAGCAAGGCATAAATTAGCACTGTTTGCTTCATCTATGTTTTAAGAGAGTTAGCATTACCCCAGTGCCATATAACATGCCAAGGATATTTGGGGAAATCTGCAGCACTGTATTTCAAGAAAGCATTTGAGCCAAGATGACATTACTAAAGGCCACAGCAGAAATAATGAATGGCCAACAAAAAGCCTTTGCCAAGGGCTGACTGTGAAGATGCCATGTGAGAAAGTAGAGAGGAAAGGAGAAAAGCAGTTTCTGATGGTCTGTCAAGACAAAAGGATAAAGATCAGCAAGAGAGGAAATGTGATTTATACTTCTCTTCTGGTGACATCCTTCAGCTGCTCGTTTTCTTGGTAACCCACTGTCTTACTGTTTGCATTGTTTCCAGGGATACGTGCCACCATCTTGCAGACCTTGCACTTGGCTTGACACAAAGATGCTCAAGGCTTTGGATTGTCTGCATCCATCCTAAATTGCAAACCGAAGGGGATTATCCACATTCTTGGTTAATCATTCAGTCCGATGGAACGCAGTTGTAGCACATAAGGCAGCAATCATACCAGAGGTCTTAAGGACACTGTCTGTCTTCCAGCTGTGCTGCTTTAGCCATGGTCTAAATCAGCTGCCACTGAGGGCATCATCCTTACTTAACTCACAGAAACATTGGGACAAAAAGGTGAAAGAAATCTCTTGTGTCATCAGATCCAGTTCTCTGCCACCTCAGGCAATCACATACATAACCCTGATCTAAGACACATCAAACACAAACTTAGAGGCAGCTTGATTTCTATCCTCTTTCCATTATTTGAAGAGTCACTCCACTTATTTTTATAATACCCCTTTCAGTGTTTGGGCCACCTGTGACATTTTATATCCAAGAACTACAGTGCTACTAGTGTTGCTTAGCCTAAATAGCCTTTCACTCTCCTGTATTTTTATACCTTTCCCATTTTACTCTGAGAATGCAATTGCATTTACTTTCTGGTTCACTGAATTCCCTCAATCCACAGTCCCTAGGAGGAAACATAACAGACATAACTGAAAAAGTAATTTTTATTTTTTTAAAAAACATACATGTCTCTATGGGGAAGACTGAAAAGTCTCCATTTCGTAGTTCTGCTTTCAAGCTAATGAAGGTGATATACTGCCAGGGAGGGATAAGGATGTGTGCTGGAAGTCTGCAGTTCATGCAAGGGCTCAGACACCCGCTGTGGTACAGACCACACAGACGTACAGTAAAAAAACTGTCCATGCCCAAACCTTCAACATACAATGGCAAGAAAAGGGGAAGAAGTGAAAAAAAAACCCACCCAAAATCAAACAGTCCATGAAGTATAAGATGGCATGGAAACATTCGTGCTTAGTATGACAGACGGAGGAACAAGACCTGATCAAAGAGCACTCATTTCTACAGATGCTGTTTTTTTAAGAGGGGCTTTTTAAAGTTAAAGAGGGGCTGCTGAAGTTAATGGACCTACTCGCGCATGTAAAGACTACTGGATGAGACCATCAATTTTCTATAGGTCACTGGGACCAGACGCAAATTCAGAAGGAATGAGAGAGCAAAGAAGTAGAGCTATTAGCACAAAGCCTGTCACTTTTTTCATTAAAATCAGAACTCATGCCAGAGGGCTGAAAAGTGGCCAGTGCTGTATCCATCTTTACATAAAGGTGTGAAAGGAGATGAAGGAATTACAGGCTGGCAAGCCTTACTTCAATTGAAGAAAAGATAAGAGAAAACCCATTGAAGACAGAGGTACAATGCCCCCAGATGCTTGGGACAAACCAGCACGGAGTCTGTCACGGTAAATCGCCGTGCTTCTCTATTTTAATGCATTTCAAAATGTTAACAAAAATAATGGTTACGTCTGAACAAGCAGAGGTGATTTATTTAGGTTTTCAAAAGATTTTTTGAGAAAAGCCCTCACAAGGAGCTATTAAGGAAAGCTTAGTGGGTTACCTTGTGAGGTAAGAGGCAGAAGTTCTTTGATGGATTGAAAACAAGCTACGACATAAAAATCAAAGAGCTGTAATAAAAAGTCCGATTCTCAGCATGGAAAGAGGTTAATAGTGGGAGGTGCTCCAGGGGCTACTCCTAAGACAAGCATTGTTACAGATATGTGTTGAGAGCCTGAGGATGGAGCGGAATAGTGAAAAAGGGCAACATTTGTTCAAAGAACAAAATTTCCTTCCTCCCCCATCTTCTTCTTAGGTCACTTAGGTCTGGAGAAGATGACAAGAAATTAATTTAAGACAGACCTCAGAGAAGAATGTAAGTGGGCCATACAACGGCAAATAAAATCCTGCTGAGGCCATTGCACATGTAACATGCTTTGGGAAGAACAATTCAAACTATTCATATACAAACAGATTGTATCCTTTAGGGAATAAAAGAAGTTGTAGGCTACTGCGGGAGCTCGGTATAAGATATGCGTTCAATGCACAGTGGTCATCAAAGACCTGAACGAAATGGAAAGCTGTTTGGAGAGAGATTATATTTCCTGCCTTGTTTTCTAACATCAGCTGCATGTTTTTGCCCTGGGAAACATGATCATTTGGGAGCAGCAACTTAAGGAAAACAATGCAGAAATAGATAGGGGCCAAAGGAGGAACGGGAAAGAATGAGAATTTCTGGAGATAAGGGAAGCTTCCTTGTCAAACATGGGATAAATGTCTATAGCAGGGTGTTACCACCTTGCAGGGGTATCTTGGTCATAGAAGTGCAAGAGGAAGAAAAGGTAAAGAGCTGAACAGTGGCCTTGGGTTTTTTGGTTTTGTTTATGCTGAAGCAAATGGGCTGAAATACCAGAGAAGTCGGTTGAACTGTGCGTTGAGTACCTGGAGTTCAACAACCGAGAATAAAAGATATCCAGGTCAATCAGCTGCTCTGTTTGCTCTTTTCAAATTTAGATGGAGAAAAGGTCACTTGAGCAAATTAAGAAGAAAACAGAGTAAATAAAAGGAAACAATTTCTCTCTTTAAACATAACTAACCTGTGCCATTTCCAGCAGCTTGTTTGCTTTGAGGCAAATAACAACAAGACTTTCTTGAATTTCTCTGAGGAAGAAAGCATGGGCAGTAACGACAACCTTAAACTTCAGAAGAGGTTTAAATGACTTAAATAATGTCATTTCTCATTGTGTTAGTTCTATACCTACAGCATGGAAATGGGACAATACTTTCGTTAGAGGGCACGTCTAAGTCTGAAGACGTGCAATCACAGGGAAATTGGGAAGGAAATCGTCCAGGTGATTTGAAGAGATGAAGTACCTTGAGCAGCACTTCTGCACGCAGCCAAAATTGTCCCGCAGCTAGTGCAGTGGACTGAGACCCATATAACCTCACCAGTTCCTGACTCGGATCGTAACTTCCCCTATATGCTTCAGAACACCACTTTAACATTAGATACTGTCATGAGGGATATATATCCATGAAAGAGTACTTGTTATGTGAGCTTTTAGAATTAACTTATCAGCCAAGTGATTTAAGGTCTTCTTTCAAAACCTATAGGAGACACTGGTACGCCAGATGCCCAATGCAGTTAGAAATCAGATCTTGGAGATTATTTTAAATCTTTGTTTGCTGAAAGCTTCCAAGCTTACGCTGGAGAAAGCACAAATCAATTAACTCAATGCTGATCTCACATGGACACAAACAGGTATGAGAGGAGGATTACACAAGCAAAAAAGCTATCAGAATCAGTCCCAATATATGAAAAATGCATCAGATGCCATGGCAGACTCCCTCCTGTTTATCACACGCACTGTCAGGGCATAGTATATTGATTGTAGATACACTAGTGCAATACAACCGCTAAAATTATAAACACACAAGAGGACCTATTCATGTTTTTCTATTTGTGGGAAGGATGCAAATCCATTTGAATTCTCATGTGAAGAGGTCTGATGGGATATAGCCCCCTGCTCATATAAATGGGTGCTGCTTCATAACTCACGTCAAAACCTGGCCCTGGGGACTGTTACTTGATTTCTGCTGTGGCAGAGATGTGCCTGTGCAATTTTAAATGCTGTCAGTTGGATTCCAGGTGACAGCCTGTTCTCTCCAGCATCACATGCCAGAGATGCTAAAAAACCTTAGCCAAAATTTGGGATTGCTGCACAGGAGTTACAATGAAGTGAGATACTAATCCCAAAACAGCCCTGCTTCCATGAAGCTATCTCAGTCCTAGGAGAATGCTGAACATAAACCAGGCTCGGGCTGGACACAAAACCGCATCAGTGGGCATCCACATTTTGACATGACTTGCCAAAACATAAACACACCCCATCGGCACAGATTAAGGCACTATTGGCATCTGATTTGGCAATGTGAAAAAATCTTGACAGAGATGCTCACAGGAAAGAGGTGATACTGAATGCCTCAGAGAACATCGCTGCCAGGGGGCTGGCCATGTTGCAAAGCCCTTCTCCATGGGCTTCCCTGTTCCACCACCTCCCTGTCCCTCCTCCCCCTCCAGAGCTTTAGTCTGCAGTGGGAAAAGTCTGAAGAGTTCTGTTTGGCAGGATGACCTGTGCCTGACAGCTGCTATCAAAGTCAGACACTTCTTGTATTTTCTTGTGTGTATAGGGGTAGAGGAAAGAATCACCAGGGAAATGTCAGCAGCTACTTGTAGCTTTGCTTGTGTTAGCTGTTATCTCACCATGATAAGCAGGTGGGCTGGGGGTAAAAAAGCCTCTCATTCTCAAAGTTAATGTCTTTGCCTCTGTCCCACAGCACCCTTTCCTGTGAGTTCAGCTGTCAAAGTTTGATACAGTCCTTTCTGCAAGCAGCCAAGCTGGTTCTTCCCAAGGGCAGCATCTTCCTCAAGGGTGCACAGGGCAGGGGCTCGGGAGCTTGCTGAAGGAGGTGCTCTGAAGGGCATCCTTCCGCAGCAAAGGTAGAAGCATGGCGTGCCTTAGGACATGTTGAACAACCTGAACTGTTGTTAAATGAGGTTCCAGTGGGTTTTTTCATTAGGATTCAATATCGGATGTTCTTTCTCTTCTGCTCTGCTGCAACCTTGGACACTGACAGGACAAAGTTTCATTCACTCCTCCCTCTCAAACTTGCTGTCTTTCTCTTCCATCTCCATGTCTGCTGTAGCCCGTGATCACTCCCTGTGCACCATCGGACTCCGAATCACCCTTTCAGCAGGGAAAGCATGCAAGAGGATCAACGGGGCACTGTTACCTGCCTTTTAGACTTTAACAGTGGATGAACTCCTGCACATTTGTAGCCTGGATCAGAGAGAATTTCTCTCCTTCCAACTTATCCCACAAAAATCCCCAAGCTTTTTACAAATATTAAAGGTTGGATTCTTCATCCCTTACTCATGATGAGTAATACTTTATTCAATGTGATTGCACTCAAGTCGATGGGATTACTCATGAAAGAAATGCTACTGACTGTAAGTGTAGATATCCCAATACAATTCATTAATTTTGCTTTACAGCACATTTGTGAGGCCTAACAGATGGGAATATTGACATTAGAAGTTCATGTGATTGGCTCAAGGTCAAAAAGTGACAGGGCTGGGAACTTAGCCAAAACCTTGATTTTCTTTTCTCTTATTTCAGTCATGAGATCAAAGATTTAAAATATAGAAACCAGCAGCACCAGCAACCCGGGAACTCTTCAGTTTGCAAAAAGGAGCTGTCAGCTTGAAGGAACAGCCCCTCGCATGGCAGCGCAGGCAACCAATCTGAGGATGTGGAGGAAGTGGAGAAAAGATAAATATATTGAGGAGCTGGGAAGAGGGAGGAAAGAAAGTCAGGTGCTGATTTTTTTTTTCCTTTTCTCAACACCAGCCTCTGAAGAAAAGCTGAGATAGTGCTTGGGATGATGGGATGCTGGTCAGAATACTGCATTCTTTTTTTTTTTACTTGCTTAAAAACTATATTTTAGAACAAATGTTGTTTTTTAAAGCCTCTAAAGGGACAGAGGATAAAATCCTCTTTGCTCTTATCAGGAGACATCACGCTATCATGCTTGACCCTTTTAGTCTGAGAAGACTCCGTGAAGGAGCAAACCCCTATTTGCTGCTGTTTGGGCAATCTTCCTGGTGTGGAGGTCTGCACAAGTCTGAGCCTTCCCCATGCTTGTGCACAGGGGATTCCTATGATATCTTTTGGTTCAAGAAGACATCGCTTTCTCATGCTCAGTCCTCCCTCATCTCTCACTCTTCCCTCTTCATTTCTTGTTTCCAACAGGATAAAAATCTAATCTTTCAAACAGCACTTTTCTTTCCACCTCTTGAAGGCTTTCTTGCATACACATGGCTACTCCAGCCGTCACTTGCATTCCGCAATGTCTCCATCCTAAATGTTTTTGAAACTCTATGGCACCTGCTCAAACACCTGCTCTGGGGGAAGCAGCCAAATAATTAGTACCATTTTTCTAATGACCAATTTGTAGCTGATGAGACAAAGCAAACAGAGTAGGGATGGTGTCCATGAGCCCTCGCTGGAGCTATGACTGCAGGATTTGCCCCTAGCTGAATCACCCATTCATCTCTAATTCACCAGTCTTCTGGTAAGACCTTCATCCTCCCCACATGAGACCTGGAAGATCCCCTGTTTCCATCGTGTGCCAGGCTTTGCACTTGCCTCTGGTGGCACGAGGGCCAGGTTGTCATTTCACTAAGCGGCAGCGAACAGAAGGATCTGAATGTAGCTCAGAAAAAGCCTCAATCTGGCATTAATCACCTGCTTGGAGCTGCCGGCAGGCAGTGACATTTCTGAGTGGCACACAACCAGACATCTGCTGAACGATCCAGCAGCTCGATCCAAGGGGAGGCGGCTGCCTTTTTGTCTCCTCCCTGTAGGAACTGAAAGGTCATGGTGGTCCCAGGGAAGCAGGGAAAGAAAGGTTATCCGTGGAGTCAGGGTCCCTGGGCAGCGAGGGGTCATTTCATGGGGAGCCCAGTGCATCTGTGTACATCTCTCACCGCACATGGAGGTAAATCAATGTTACCTCTGAAGTTGTTGGGAGAATCAAATTTAAATAAAGAAATTAAGAAAAGTGAACAGCGTTCCTATAGGAAGCAAGTGGGGGAAATGGTGCAGAGCAGGATCATCGAGGCCATGGTGTTTATGAGACTGTTCGGGAAACTTCATCCACATCGCAGCTGGGGCTGGGACAAGACGGAGCAGGTAACTCCCTCCCTGTGCCTCTTGCTGTGGATTCTGAAATGACCTCTCCGCTCAACTGTCAAATGCAAAATATGAATCTAATCGAACTATGGATCTGAGCCAGCATAGTAATTTACCTGTTTCTGAGGCTGCACTGCAAAATACATTTCTCTGAAATATAACACTGATCAAAAATAAAATAAGAATAGGCAGACAGATTTTCTATTGGAAAACGCTGATTTATTGAAACCAAGATTTTTAATAGGGATACATTGATTTCTTAAAAAAATTTTGAGGACTTTCAGTAAAAGTTACAGGATGTAACGTGGGAGAAAAAAAGAAGGCAAATTTAACTCCTTGCTATTGTTTAAGCTGAGCTTGAAGAATAGTATCTAAATTCCAGTTTTGAAGGAGGTTTGAAAATGTTGATTTTTCATTTCCAAACCCAGATTACTGCTTCTCACTTCCACACTGGCAAACTTGTGATCATATCAATATTTAGCACTTCTGCTGAAGACATAGAAAGCTTCTTACGCAGGAAAACCCTGTACAACACAGTCTTAAAAAATCCTGTGGGCCAGGGCTGGTTGGAAGGCTGCTGGTGCTTTGGAGGTGCTGGTGCTATGCAGGTTTCTTAAGACAAGAGTGGAGGTGGCACGTAATGACACGAAGCCGTTACATCCTTGGGCTTTTCCTGAAATCAATATGGTATGGCAGCTGACCTGACACCCTTTGCTAAAGAAGGCTGTTTCATGTCTGCTCCTGTTTTTGTACCATCCAATCTTAGTTTTGGTTTTTAAGGGACATTCTTCTTGATTATTTTTTTAGATCGCTTTCAAATACAGATAAAGTTCATGCCAAATGTCAGCCCTAGCCAAAGAAAACCTTTCTGTTGGCAGGATTTGTGGATTTCTATCATTCTTGCTCTGTTGAACTGATCAGATTAGATAGGATAGGGCCAAGATTTCTCTTGGCTGTGGTACTTTCAAATCATTCAGTGCACTGCTGGGGAAGGGAGCATAAGGGACAGGATGCAGAGTGTGCCAAATGAAAGCTGTTGCCTCTAGAATGGCCTGAAATGGCTTTAATGAAAAGCAGCAATGTCCCACATGCTGGGTGCAACCCTAACAGCCTAATAGAAAGGAATTTTGTATTTACACCATTCCTGCCTTCTTCAAGGGCCTTCGCAAAGTGTATACTATAGACAGTGAAGCAAAGGGTGGCTTCTTTGTGTGCAGTCATCTTCAAGAGGCAGAAGAGGGATGATGGTTCCATAGCTGGTAGCAACATTGTGCAGGGCAGTTGGGCACAAAAGGAAGCATGACAAATGCCTTTATCCATTGCAAACTGAATGAGAAGTTTGGGGACCTGGAAGTTTGGCTGTTACAACAGCAATACCAGTGCCTGTTCTTGGAGCAATGCAAGCATTGCCTTGTGGTTACAGTTGGTCAAGACTTTGATGTTCTCTCTCATTCCAAAAAGGGCAAATGGAGAGTCAGATGACATTTAAGGCAAGACGAACCACAAACACATGGGAATGAAACCTCATATTCCCACCCATGAGAAATAGATGAATAAGTGCGTGCATGTATACACAACTATATATAACTACATATATATATATATATTTAAAAATATACATATATATGAATTGAAGAGGTGAAAACCTTGGATAGATTTCAGACTCCTGGCTGCTTTCCAGCAACACTTTAGAAATACAGTCCTAAATTTACATTGGTTTCAGTAATGCAAGCCTAGAATTTCCCCCTGGAGATCCCATCTGCTCCTCGCTTACACGAATCCCCCAAACTGGGGAACAGCAGGGCAGACATCATATTAAATCACTGGTTTTATCATACCCATTGAGTTTTTTTTCCCTGGATCTGATGATCTGCCAGGGCAGAATGCTACATCATTTGCTTCATCAAAACATACAGCGTGGCATGCAGTAATCCAGGCAGCAGAGAGGTGCTAGGCTCAGTGGCTGGTGCTGGAGGCTGCAACCCCTATAAGCGATTAAATGCTGAGTTCCTGGGAGCTGACACACTTGGGTCTCTCTGTGATAGCTGGGCATCGGCAAATTAACTATTTGGACTAGGTGGGAATAGGAAAGGAACTAGCTCAGAAGTTTTTTGTGGAATTTGGAGTGAAAATAGACTAATGAAAAAGAAGAGAGTCAGGCATGACACATGGCCAGGCTTTCACAGAAACTGGAGAACCAGAGGCGGCCAAGGTGACATGAGTTATAGGAGGCTTAGGTGACAGGAGCTTGTTCATGCTTCACACAGCTGCTTAGAGACTCTTTCTAAATAATAATGCATTTTTTCCTCTGACTATTACAAGGGATCCAAACATATTTTCTAAACGCAGTTGGCACCATGCACAGTGAGGAGCAAAGAAGAAAGGATCAGAAAATGGGAAATGATTTTCTGTGCATGCCCTGGTGCGGGGAGCACAGCAGGGCAGGGATGCCCGGGGTGCTGGAGATGGAAACCACTGTGCATCCCTCTGCCCTGCACCCAAAGCTCGCCATCCAAACGGGGAGGATGGAAAGAACAGGGATTACTCGTACAAGCCTGCTACAAAAGGCCCTTTTTCACTCGGCAGAAGGCTGGAGGAAGGTCGGAGGAGGACAGACGTGTGAACAATCCCCTCCCTGGGCTCAAGGGGGCATTTGTGGTCTGCAGCAGCGCCGGAGCAGCAGCCGCGCAGCCGGGCAGCGCTCGGCTGGAAGGGCTCTGCCCCTGCCTGCCTCTCCCCTGGCAGCGTCAGGAAAAGGAATTCATTCTCTAAGCAAGGCTTTACCTGAGGATGAAAGGGCACAAATTCCTTTTGTGGATGCCTACAGCTCCACAGCTCCATAGTCCAGCCCTCGATAGCTCCGCAAGGCTCAGGAGCAGCTGCCCGGCGCGACCGCTAATGAGCAGCGTTTCCTTCCAGCTTCTCCCAGTCTGATTCCTCACTTCGGCTGAGGACCCAGCTCGGCTGGCCGGGGAGGCCGGGGAGGCAGGGTGCCCGGCAGCCTGGGCACCCCCAGTGCTGTGAGTTAGCAGCCTTCTCCTCGCAAAATCCCTGCTGGGTTTTATCCTGGGCACAAGCTTTGGGCACATGGCTCTGGGGCTTGGCCGGCAGGTACTCGTGCAGCCTCCTCCTGCAGAGCAACACCAAGGGCATAGGACAAAGGCTGGCTCAGAGCACCTGGACCATGTTCTTAAAGATTATTCGTTTCTGGAGTTAAACCATATCCCTGCCTCCAGCCCGCTCAGAGAACCTAACCAAGGCTGTGAAGCTTTCAGGTGGTTTTGCTCCTGTAAGAGCTGCAGCAATCCCAATCCCATCTAGCCCTGTTTGCTCCTGCAGGGGGACAGGTGTGGAGAGGAAGGACCTCTTCTCCTCCTCCTCCTCCTCCTCCTCCTCCTCCTCCTCCTCCTCCTCCTCCTCCTCCTCCTCCTCCTCCCTGCTGCAGCACTCGTAGGTGGTCAAACTAAACAAGCAAGAACATTTGGACACCAGCAGGTGGGAAGGGCTCAGCTGCATCTTTTTTTTTTTTTTTTTAAATTTGGGTCATTTCAGAGAAATTCTTGCCCCAGCTGACATCAGACCCTCTTCTACCCAGACACAGCAGCAAGTGCGAGTGGGGAGGAAGGGCAGGAGAGGAGCAGCCAAGTGGCAATGGCCCAGGGCTGACCCACAAGGCTGCAGACATCCTCTGTCTCCTCACAGAGTCTGCCACCTCCACGGGAACGCACATCAGCTCCATGGCCAGGCTGTCAGTACATTTTGACCCAATAGTTTCCCATTCAAAGAATTTCCATCACTCTGGTATCACTACAGACATTCTTGGCCATATTAATCTCTGCAGCGCAGCTAAAGGTCACAAATAGCCTTATTCTACAGGTGGAAAGCTGAGGCATAGAAAGCGACAATAATATCATGCAAGGTCAGGGGCAAAATAAGGATTTGAATCCACATGAAATTCCTAGATGTTTTCCCAGCTCTGAATCTTCCCTTCCCACCTCAGAAACTATCAGTAGATCCTGCCCTCCTGAATGGAGCATTCAGCTCCCTCAGGTTAGATCTACCCAAGGAGTCAAACCAGCCAGCTGGGGTGCTGTGTAAATACAGAAAAGGAGAAATAGATCACAGAAGTCCTGCCAGGCAGCCCCACCTTCAATTGCCGTACCACACTTCTGTACAATTATTTCTCTGTGTATGCAGATATATTTCCCTTGTCACATCCGTTAGTAAAATCCATAACATTGCCTGAAATAATCCAAAGGCACAATAATTAGAAATACAATGTTATAAGAGGTGATGTATGTGAAGGGCACAGAGTGCCTACACGTGAGCCCAGCTCTGTTCCTTGTCCTACCACATGTTGATGTCTGACCTTGACCGAGTTGGTTAACTTCTCTGTGTCTTCAATAAAACCAGTCTCGTAAAATCTGGATAATGCCATTAAACTTACCTACATCAGATGAAGATTTTGATGCTTAATCAATAAAGATTTGTAAAAAGCTCTGAGTTCCTCTTAAAACAGGAATCGTCCACAAAAGGTTTCAGCATTATCCAGCACTGATGAGGGAGAGGAGGCACAAGCTGCCCCACTGCCGTGCCAGCGCTGGAGCAGGGCTGGGTGCCGCAGCACCCCGGGGCGCGGACAGCCCTGCCATGCCGCTGGGAAGGAGAGTGCCTGGCTTACAGAGGGCTCAGATGGAGATGCCTGTCAAGTGGCAAGCGCAAGCCTTACATCAAGCAAGGGCTTCTACTTTTGACAGGTTTTGGATCAGCTGTTTCTAATTTCAGAGACACCAAAGACTGTTTATTTCCAAATTCACATTTCACCTCTCCTCTCCTCTCCTCTCCTCTCCTCTCCTCTCCTCTCCTCTCCTCTCCTCTCCTCTCCTCTCCTCTCCTCTCCTCTCCTCTCCTCTCCTCTCCTCTCCTCTCCTCTCCTCTCCTCTCCTCTCCTCTCCTCTCCTCTCTCAGGCTCTGGCAATTTGCTGTTGCCTCATAGGGTGGAAGGAATTATTTTTTTGGCATAATAGCACCACCAAAGCTTGATGCTGTGCTGGGTAATCAATATACTATAATGTATATAAGAATGTATTAATAGTATGTTTGCCCATACCCATTTTGAGAGCTATCCCTAACTTTTAAACTTTGAAAATAACAAGAAACTGAAGAAATGGAAACACTTTCAGATCTCAGACCTAAGCAGAAAATATGTGTCTACAGAGGGGAGAAAACCCCTATTCTTATGGTGTCTCTTGTCTGAGCAGAATTAGGAGATCTCAGGGTAGATACCATCCTGCTGAGAGGTATGTCAACTCATTCTGAGATACTCTGCTGAATTTATAGTACAGAGAGGTTCTGATGAGATAATCTGAGTTAAACCTAATCTTTGAAACCTTCCTTTGAGGTGCACATGTCCCCTGGGTCTGTGTGTCAGCCCTGGAAAGGCCATGGTCACCAGCCAGTTGTCTGCCTTGGGCTGATCTTCAGTCAGGTCCTCTCAGAGCTCTAGCTCTTTTAGTTCAAGAACAAACAATATTTTTTTCCACAATATTTAACTCCAATATTTTCTTGGAGGTGTAGGAAATGGGCAGGTGATGTCCTCTTATTCTTCAAACAAATGAGCCCTAGGTCTGTGTAACCTTCCTGACAGCAGCCAAGTAAGCTCTGCACACTTTAATTCCCAAAGATGAGCTGGGGATTCGCATGTTACTTACTGAGGTATTACATGGAATTTTAATAGGCCTTTAACAGGACTCCTGTGAGTTCAACAGCTGATCCAAACAAGATCTCCGCTCCAAGGCCTAATCCCATTATAGCCTAAAAGGATCTCCTTCAGAGAAATTGTTTTGTCTTCAGGCAGTGCTGAAAAGAAAGAGATGGATAGAAAGAAGAGAATGAGAGACAAGCTTAATGAAAAAGTTACCTGAAAAGAGAGACATGATGCTAATGCAGGTAGAAAATTCTGAAAAAATAGAAGAGAAAAAAAAAGTATACAGGTTTTTTTTTTTAACCTCACTAGTTAGCACTTTATGTCAAAATCCCCTCATCTTAACAATCACTAGAACCGAGTGAATAATTTAAAAGGAATAATTTATTCAAAGAACGTGGCATACTGATGCATATCCACATATTGTCTGAAGAGATCATAAAGTTCTCTAAATTTTGTATGTTATTCAGATCTATCTGCCAGTTCCTTCAGCTGACAATTCTCTGCTTCCAGATACTTTACAACTTAACCCGTGAAAGGAAATAATTTATTCTAAGCACAGACTTCTTTTGTTTGTATACAAAACCGCAAAAAGAAATCATTGTTTCAATAACCACTCAGGTGATGCCACTGTACTATCAAGACTTTCTCACAAGTACCCTAGTCCTTTTTTTCTCATCCAGATGTTAAATATCTGAATTCTGTGTGAGTACACGCACATGCTTACCCACATGCACTTCACATCACTGGCTCCTATTTGTTGAGCCCTATAGAAATGAACAGAGTAACTACATTCCTCACCCATAGAGCTCCCTAATCCAGGCAAGGATTTGGATGGGATTTGTCACCGGTGATTAAAGATGGCACAAGTGGAAATATACATTAGGAGATGTCAATGAGCAGGCAGGACTGGTCTGTGCTCATGCATGTTGCTTTTTTGTGGTTCGTAGCCAACCTGATGAAGCCAGGGCAGCACCAGGGCAGCCATTCAGAGCTGATGAACATATGCCTTTCTCCCATTTCCAAGGGCTGAGGAGCAGGGAGCTTTGCTCTGATGATCAGGCCAGTTGTCTGGTAGGCAGTCCAGACAGCTTAGGCGTAACAATGTCTTCTTGTAATGAGAATGAAGACATTTCATTAAAAAGAAAGAATCAGAACAGCGGCAATAGACCTGAACCCATAGGAAAAGCCTTGGAACTGGATAAAGGCTCACATATGGTTCAGGTTTGGTCTGTAAGTGCTGCACTGCACCCCTCACACTCACAGGTTGCACCCCTCCCTCCTTGCCTGTGCTACCATGAATGAGCACACGGCATCTGCCACCGACTACCTCTCCGAACCAGCCTTCCTGGGTGGTGCAGCTCCAGTACTTCAGAGCTGGTGTTTCTGTGGCATTTAAGACTAGTGAAATGTACAGGTCACAGGCTGAAAACTATTAAGAAACAATTTGCTTCCACTGATCTGTTTGGGGCCTTCCCTGCATGGCCCTTCAGCACTATTCACTGAGTGAGCACACTTCACCTCCTATGGGGCAGAGGTAATTATCCCTGGTGAATTAGACCCTCAATCACTGTTCTGAGAACACCTGGTGGGCCTAAAATACATATATATATATCCCAGTCACATCAGTAATTGTGGATGTATTTTTCACAGAATACTTCTCCCCTGCTTTTTTTGCCCTCCTTGCAATATGTTTCAATTTCATAGTGTTCAATAAGTTAGCACTTAAGGAAGCATTTCCATTATTTTTTCTGCATCATGGCCAATTGCCTTCAGAGCCCTTCTTCATGTGGGTTGCTGAACACCAATTGCATTAGCACTGTGGGGAAATATTCCACGAGAGTGTGCTTGCCCAAGGTACAGAGCAGAACAGCCCTTCCCTTTCCCTTTCCTTTCCTGGCTGTCTGTATCCCAGGTCCATGAAGTCCACAGATAATCTCAAATGATGAGTCCTACCTTCTGCTTCCTTCTCCACAGAGACAAAGCCACCAAAGACTTCTACTTTATGCATCTGCAAGGCGGCATCAGGACCTCTCACTTTGTGGTGAAATGTCCTCAGCGTCTCTAATCACCTTAAACTGGGTTCTGCCAACCAGGGACAGAAGAATTATGACAAGCAGGAGGTGCTCTGAGATGTCACTGAAGGATGAGAGACTCAGATGCCTCATGCTTGGAAAGGTCCCATGGGAAAGCGTGCATTCTCCTGCCTGCAGCCTCATGGCGTGGTGCAACTCTCATGCACTGGCTTGGTCATATAAGGGAGGAAGCCACTTTTCACAGATTTAAATATGGTGAAGAATAATTGGATTTCAACACAATGTGCAGTTCAAAAGTCTTAAACTGATAAATATCCCATTGTGCATCTCTAATGGGAAAGTATTTTGCATTGGTGCTGCAGACTGTGGTTTGCATAATGCACATCTGAGCAACGTCTGGACGTGGCTTACCAGATATTTCCACCCCTGCAAAAGCTCTGGCTGCCTGCACAAGCCAGGGTGCTCAGCACTGTAGAAAGTAGACCTTGAGAGATCTTCAAGGGATCATCTAAGGCAGGATCACCTCTACCTCCATCATGCCTGGCAGATACTCATTCTTCTAGAGGCCACTGATGAAGGAGGCCATTTCAACCTCCCTGTGCACATGGTCAGACTGCACGTTAGAAATGGGCATTAGAAGGTATAAAAAATGTCACCTTCATTTATAAATGCATTTGCTGTTCTTAGGATGTAGTTAAAACTCTCTTAGGGATCATTCCATATATTCACAGATTAAAATATACTGGGATATCTTGGCTTGCTGGATTAACCCATTTCTGAGTCTGTGGCTGAAGGCGTAGCATTAAAGGAGCAGTAACCCAACTGAGCACATCGCCCAGATTTATGTCTATTGCAAGAAACTTGCAAACCCCCCCCCCCCCCCCCCCCCCCCCCCCGATGAACCCCACTATGGTGATTCAGGTTGCATACTACTGTGTTCCTTTTGTTCTTTGTATTTCTAGTAAAAAATAAGCTGAGAAGTTCACTGGTGTCATGAGATGTATGATTTTGTTTTGCAGGGGGTAGAGGAAGAGAAGGTGAGAGATTCAGGAGCTTGTGAATTGAGTAGCAGATGGGCTTTTCATTAAGAGGAGCTCCAAACCCTAATGAAATCAGTCAGAGTCTTTTTTACTGGCTTTGGTGGACTATAGAGGAGGCCCTAATTTAGGCACCTAGCTGCAGGGATACAATTACAGCCCTTGATCTCGGTGGTGGATGTTAACAAGCAGTTCTGTCACACTTGCAGACGCTGACAGAAATTTGGGCATCATTTCTGAGTTGATTTTTGTTCTGAGATTGGCTTGAGCTTTGAACTTGAGCCTCAGGGCAATGCATACAGATAATGGATTTCCCTTCATCTGATATATAGATATTGTTGCTCATTTACTAGCTGCTGTGGTATTCAGTTGCTACAGTGTCCAACCGTAATGTTTACAGATTGCAGCTGTGCTGTACATAACCAAAAAGATGCTGTCTAAGGCTGTTTTGGAGGGTTACTATGATCCGTGGGCTTTATTTTGTTTTGCTGGAACTAAAACCAGTTGTAAACCTAGCCTAGCTTCCTAAATAACCACATTTAAATATAACTGAATTTAAGAAAGTGCAGAAAAAGCTCCATCATTGTCATATTATTCCCACTGGCACTTCTGAACAAAAACAGGTTTACACTTTCAGTTTTGAAATTCTAGCTTATAACACAAAAAATGCAATGGGGGACAAAGGTCAACACTGATGTGAAATGCAATGCATCATATATCTCAATCATCTATAAGCTCTCTCCCCAGCCACTGCAGATTTTTTGTTCATGATCGTGGTCAAAATATTGAATTTTTAATTTTCAGTGTTTTTTTTTTTTTCTTTAGAAGAATTTCCTGGAAATTCACAATCAATTTCTCTGCTATCCTAATTCAGATACCACTTGACCTTTTCACATCTTCACATTGTGAAGCCTCAAAGTAAAATTCTGTTAGAACAACGGCCATGCTGGAGGTGGTGTTGGCCATCTGAATGGCTAGGGAAGGGAGGTAACAGAAGAGGGAGGCTGAAAATAGACTGAGATGTCCCCGCTGCTGCAATCAAACAATGTGCTTTGTCAGAAACATGGAGCTGCATTATATTTTCATAAAAGCCACGACCATCATAGTCTCTGGACTTGATTTTTTCTGACTTGCAGGAAGACTGGAAAACAAAGCAAAACCAAAAACCTGCCACAGCACAGCAACACAGCAATTGGTTGCTGTAAAACATTGTTTGAAAAGAAAATCAGCAACAGCAACGGAGAGAAGTTGTCCATAGTCCCCCCTGTTCACCCGTCCACTAAAAAGAGAAAAAAAGAACAACAAAAAGCCAATAAAATACTCCCAGTCTGCCAACACATTTCACTAAGCATAATTTCTTGCCTGAAGTTAACACAAGATGGATATTCACTGTGTGTCATCACCTCCCCATCAGCTCTTCCTCCGTCTGGCATAATATCTCAGGGCCTAGGGACCAGGAGTGACACGTCCCAACAGCTGTTGTATTGATTTTAATTCTAAGTCAAGCTCTCCATTACATACCTGATTCTACTGTAATATTAATTACAAAGCCTCCCTCTGCTCTGGCCCCGCTATGTCGTTTGTTATCAAAATGCAGCCACGCAAGTGACTGTCGTCTCAAATCCATTTTTCATTAACACGAGTGACCAGTCCTATGTTAAGCATCTCTGGGTTCTGGATGACATTCGTTAAACACTGTCTGGTAGATCGTAAATCACTGTAGTGTTAAAAGAATTCCTACACTGAGCAGCAGGGAGCTAATCTGTGTCTGCAGGTTTTTAATTGAGTAAAACAAACGACGATGAAACCCTCTTTAGATGCTCTTGAGCCCTTTCCATTGGACTAAAATGAGCTGAAACCTTTCCCTTTGGGACAGCACACTGGCTAGTGGGGGAGGGTGAGATCAGCTAGGAAGGGACATATTGTAATAATCCTTTCTTTCTTCCCATCACCTCTGCCTGTTCAAAGGAGAAGCAGATGGTTAGGGATTGAGTAGGAACAGTACCAAGAAACTTAACAGACATCTCTGAGGAGGCAGTCCTCACCGGCACCGAGCTCCAGTACGATCCACATGATGGATCCCTTTCATGCTCTTTCTAAGAGTCCTTGTCCCTGTAGCTGTGCGTCACCTAAGGACATATGGTCCTTCTTCTTTCTGAAGTACCATGTGACAGCAGTGCATAGGGACTTGCATGTTAGTAACTCAGAAACTGTGCCTGTACCAGACTGCATTGCTGCCCAGAAAAATGAAGAACTGAAGGAGTTTTGGAAGTGTCCAGCAGAGCACAGCACTGGGAGAGTGGGGCCACCCAGCACCTCGTGCGCCTTTGGGTGGCCAGCCTGGCTCCCTGCACACATCCAGCACACCACACATTGACTTCTCTCTGGCCTAGTTTGTGTTCAGGTCTAAACTTTCATGCCCGTGCTGAAAAGAGACATTGCTGAAAAGTAGTATGGGCTGAAGGAAGGTAGGGTTTAGATGAGAACTAGGCAGAGCTTGGCTCAAGCAAGGGTGGGGATGAAGCCCTTATTTAGGAAAAACATGATCACAAAAGTTGCTCTGTCCTACATTTTCAAGTTGATATATAAAGCAGAAATCAAAACTACATGCTTCACTGTCATTCTGCATTCCCAGAGCCACCGTGTTACTAGCCGTAACATGGCCTGAAACATTCAGACTCCTTCAAAGTCAGATATAAAAAGAAAATCATTGAAGTCAATGGGCTTCCATCTTCCATGCACTGGGAGAAACACGCAGAAGGAAAGGAGTTAGATCCCTGAAAAGCTATCAATTAATAAGCTGAATAGACTGTAAAGCTTGTTAGTTTGTAGGGCAGGGAGGCCAGCATCACCACAGCAACATAGGCGAGAGTCCAGACCCTTGGAAGAGGAGCTGATGGAATAAACTCAGAACAAGGATTTTTAAAAGCAGTCTAGGTGCAGTTCCCCGCTCTGTGCAAAATGTCCTGTTGGAGGGTGCGTGGCTAACCCGTGGAGATGCCTTCTCTTAGTCCTGAGCTGAGACACTCCACATGTATGTGACAGGCTGAAGCTGAATGCCCAGCTGCCCTGCCTGCCTCGGTGTCAGCGCTGGATGGACTGCGCTAGGGCTAGAGGAGGTGTCGGGGGGGGGGGGGGGGGGGGGGGGGGGGCGGCTAGAGCACGCTGTTCCTGCTTTGTCACTCCAGTTTTGACTTCACTCTGGTCTTAGGCCTCTATCCAAGGATCCTGGAGACACACTGCTATTCTTCTTCTTATTTTGCCTTTTTCCATTTGATCAGCACTTTCCCCTCCTGTATTTCTTGTTATGGTGCTGGCTGATCTATCGTCTTTCTTGTGTGCTAGTCTCATCAGTGATGCTGATGTCGTTGGCAGGTGAAAGGCACCAGTTGTGACAATAAGGCTTATGTTTAACTGGTGCTTAATGGGAGAAGACTGTTCCCAACCTTTCCATAGAGCTGGGGCTCTCCTTGCTTTGAGATCCCTCTGAGATCTCAAACACACAAGAACAGCAGAAGGTGGTTTCCAAAATGTTGTAACCAATGGAGTTGGGAAAACTCCCTTTCCTCCACTCTGGAAGGAGATACTCATAGCAATGAAGCTGGATACGAGTCAAGTTTGATGGATTTCTCTCTGGGCGTGTTGCCTCTGCATAATATACAGCAATAGGTCCTACAAAAATAAAGTATGTTTGGCTTTCTAAGTATTTTATTGATATAAAAGTGGGCTGGAATAATCCCATGTGGGGAACCCTGAGCATACTTCCCAACTGGGTAAGATGAAGTTTTAAAGCAGGAAATTATGATGGTAGGTTGTTGTTTTATTTTAAGCTTCAAATGCCATGTTCAGAGATGCGTAGCACAGCTCCTTTTTATGATATAATTAATCATCATTCCATTCAATGTAGTAAGAGGATCTAATGGGATATATTGTCCCATTTTAATGATAAGCACGTCAGATAACATAAATAGGTCAATTGACGTAATTGCAGTAAATACAGAAAAAACCCTCAATATTTCAAGATGAATTATGTAATTTACATAATTACATCTAAAAATGGCATGTCACCACCAAGTGTACTCATCTAGCCCTACCCTCTGCTTTCCTCCTTCCCGTTCGGCAGCAATGCATTGCTAGACGTTGTCCTACGTGACTGGAAATTTCTCCAGGTTCCCTGGCTTTGTCAGAGACCTTTAGTGTTGTTTAGCCAAGAGCGTTGGCTTCACTCACCGGGTGAGGGACACGGCAGACACCCCAGCCGAGCTCTCGGGTCATCCCACCTTGCGCCAGGTGTCTGCACGCAGGCGGGGACTGTCTGAAGCACAGAGGTGGCTCACTGGAGGATGGCAACCGGGGATGGCACAGGGCTCAGCCAAGGACTGGATCTCCTGGTAGTACCTGAAACAGCAGAGCACTTGTAACATTTTGTTTTTCCAAGCCATGTCACTTGTGCTGATGGGGGATGAAGGAAGGTGATGCCAGAGAAGCGCAGAGCAGCTGCGTAGCCTTCGGCTGAGCCCTGCGATGGGACTCGCTGTCTTCTCCAGCAAGTGCACTCACAGCAGCCCTGGGCAGGGGAGTCCCCTTCCACAGGACAAAGATTTCTGCAGGAAGAAGAATGCAGTCATGTTAAAACATTACTTTGCTGTAAAGGAGAGAAAAAAAAATATCAAAACAACTGAATCCAAGGTGCCCAGCAGGAAAGATTTCATTAAGTCCACGTTGTGGGCAACATTCAAGCAGCTATCAACAAGCTTGGGATGTTGCCAGCGTGGTTGCCCCCCCCATCCCCACCCTGTTAGCTCCTTCACGCTGTGTGAATTTGATGATCTTAAGGGTCTCTTCCAACCTAAGTGACTCTATGATTCGCAGCCAGTTACAGACCCGAAATGCCCTAGAAGAAACAAGAAAAATCTGCCCCATACTTCACGTGTCTCTGTCCAGATGAAATTACCTTGCACAGAACAGGGAGAAAAAGGCTGCTGAGTCTCTCTGCGTCTACTTTTATTAGGACAAATATTTTATAAGGATAACCCCTGCCAAGTTATTTCTCACTTCAGCTGAACAGTACCTGATGCAACACCTCTAGCACCCCTCTAAGCCTGGGTTTGTCTCCTTCTCCTGCCCGGGTTGTACAAAGAGGATTGTTCCCCATGGTTGTGTTGTAGCTCAGATATGTCCCTACATCCAGAATTCCAGGTTTTGGTCTAATGGGAGACTGTAATGGGGGAAAGGGGAAATTCATTACACGTGTAAGAATGAGGATAATGTGATCCACATCTCAGACTATTTAGAGAATGAGTCATTTTGGGGAAAAAATAATAATCTAAATCATGTTTAAAGTTTAGGCAGACAAGCTGACACAGTCTTGCTGTTGTAGCATGTACAGCTGAAGACTCATTGCTGGGGGAGGAGAGGGGGGTAAATAAAGCCAGCGGCCATTCCTACCCCCGGTCTGCTGTTCCTTTTCACTTTCTCTTTCTCCTGACAGTCTCCGGGCTTGTCCTTGTTCAGTTAGCTGTGCAGAGAAAGCCATTTTCATTGCCCCTGTACATTTTACCCAGCCACGTCTGAGAATCGGGAGAGAGAACTCCAGCTGCTGAAGTGCACAATTTGCTCTTAGCTACAGTCCAGTAATTGAAAACTGTCATTCTGCGGGAAAAAGGCAATGCTGTGTGAGAGCAGGAGCAGGCTGGAGTTTGTCACACTGCATCTTGAGATTTTGTAACTAGTTTTGGCTGAACTTTTCCCCCTCTGGGCTCTGATAGCTTGCCTGCTATTTACCAGCCCCTGGGAGAATTGCTTTAGTTATTTTGCTATTGAAATACTTTGGAGGTTGTTACGTTTGTTTACACTTTCTCTTGTTTCCAGGGCCAAGGCAGGGGGAGGGGGAGATGAAGCTGGGTTTGAAGACAGAGAACTTAGGCTACTTCAAGGTTCCCATGAACTTCTTCATTTGTTTCTAAGTACAAAGACAGAGGGACACTGGAGGGACCAAAAGTTACAATATAGATTTCAATTGTATTAATTACCTTTTTTTTCTTGTTTGCATGACAAAGGTGTCTAATGATAATGCAGCATAATAAGGTTGGGGATGCAGAGAGTTCTGGGAAGTGCAATAGCATTGAGGAGTGTGAGGGATGGAGGTATGGGTCCTGCACATTCACAGCTGAGCAGCTCCATCCTCACCGCTCGGCCACTGCCTATGCCAGGCGGTGGGAAACTACATCCGCACCAGCAAAATACACAACTCTCCCTTTTTGCCTGTTCCGAGAAGTGGAAGGTCTAATGTCTGATTATTTTTTACTAGGATGTTTTGCTAAAATGTTTTTCTTGACTTCAAACCAGAATCTATAGAATATGCTGTGATGGTGGGAATCAGACTGGTGACACTATTTGGGTGACAAGTCTTCACAGAATGCGTACAGCCTTAGCCACCATGGCTAGCCACCGCCTGAGGGAAGGCACTTGGCTGAGCCTTCCCTCTAGCCTGCTGCCGTTGTTCTTACACTCCTACAACCCGCAGCCTAGAAGTTCTGGGATCCAGGATGACCCCCTCTGACCCTGGAAGTGTCCTAATGTCCTTCTGCTTCTTCTAAAGGGATCCTTTATCTTCAAAAAGTAAGTGCTAGTGCTTTCTTCACAAGCTCACTGTATTCTTGCAGATGCTGCTCCTTGACACTTTCATTCATGACTGTCCTACCACAACCCTTGTGTGCTTTTGTAAGTCTTGTCTCTTCGCTTTGAGTCAGTCATGAGAAGGTTTGGGTCCCCTGGCTACCTTCTCCAAGTTGTACTGCTGCTGGATGACACCGTGCTTGCCAGAGCACATTGGCTTAAAAAAGAAAGTCAAATTGTTCTGCACTGTAGACAGCAGCTTGCAAAAAAGTGCTATAAATAGCATCCACAAATTAGAAGTTACTAATTCCAAGTCAAGATAGAGCAGCTTTATTTATTTATTTTTTTAAATAAGTTGGGAAAGGTGTGTGTGTGTTTTGGTTTTTTGTATTTTTGTCTGGAATTTTAATTCACAGCAAAGTTTGATAATTTATTTTTTTCAAAGCAGGAAAACAATTAAAAGAAGAAAAAACTTTGAAACTGAAGCGTCTTTCCCACCTTTAAAGATAAGTAGCCACCTATCTGGATAGCAGCCAGGCTATGATGGCAAATGCTAGCTCATGTCTGTTCAATTCCATGCAACACTCATGATAATGTCATTTCTCCTAGTTGAAGTATTGATCTCAATTGACATTTCTTACAACTTTTCTTCCTTTTTTGATTAAAAAGCAGAAATTTATTATCCAATCCAGATTTTTATACAGACACCTTTTTTTTTATTATTTTATTTTTTTTTATATCTGGCAAAGAAGTGGATGAATAATTTTCTCTCCTCTTTTTTTTCTGAAACTGGCTCAGTCCTTGTTTATGATAACATCATGTTTTTTTAGTCAAATGGTGTGACTGGTCACCTCTGTCACTGGAATTTGTCTCAGTCCCAAACTGCATGGCAAATATTTTAAGTGAATAATGAATAGTCAATATTGACCTTCTGGAATCTCTCCCCACATGAAAACTCACCGCGTTCTCCGCAGCCACAGCCTGGCCATGGTGGGGCTGCCCCTTAGGCTTAACCCCCCTTGGAGATAGAACCGTCTGCTCTGCTTCTGGCAGAGGCACCCTTGCAAAAGGCATGGAAGCACCCCAAAAAGCCCCCCCAAAACAAGACATGGACTACTGTTTGTAAGACTGGTGGACTGTGAACAGTAATGTGTCACCTTGGAAAGATGTACAGTTTCCTGAAAAAAAGGAGAGGAAAACTCTTGCCAATCTCAAATGTTTGGATTAAAGGGAAGCGCTTAGTTAGTTGTGCAAAATGGAGCAGCCTTACCGGGGACCTCATGTCTTGCTGAGATGGTTATCTGAATTTATGTCAGAGCTGCTCAGTTTAGGCTGGCAGAGCTAGCTTGAGTCTTGATAAAACTAGAGAGTGCACCTCCCTGTGTAAGCTGAGCACATACCAAAAAGGATTGATGGAAGAGCTACAGACCTATAGGGTCCTCCCAGTAACTCACCCCATAGCCTGGCTGGAGATGACTGCTGGCATGCATTAAATAGCTTTGGGCTGAAACTCTCACTTTAAATCCCTTCAGCACCATTTGAGGATGGGAAGGAAGAAGGGAACTGCAGATCTGTTCCTATAGAAGGGAACTAGAGCTCTGTTCCCATTTAAGACACCAGGGTTAGATCCAGGAAGAAGGGAAGCAAAGGATATAAGCCCCACATACACAAACTGCTCAAAACCCTGCAGCTGACAAAAGATCATCACCAGTAGTGAGTGAGAGCTAAAGCTTCTGGCCTGCCAAGGGAACGGATTGAAGACTGAGCTCGGCTACCAGGTGCCTCAGGCTGTGGAGGGCTGGGAGCCTGGGGGAGCAATGTAGATTGTGGATTATTAAAAACATTCCTCTGGGCCAGCCATATCAAAATCTGGTCTGCTGCCGTGCCTCGCGTTTTTTTTCCTAACCTCAACAACTGTTTTCTCCTTGCTTTAGTCAAAGTAAGCATCTCAGAGCACACTCGTAGCATATAGGACTAGGACCAATAGGTAAGCTTCTGAAGTGTCATTCACTGTGAAGGAGAGATGTGGCTGGCTGATGTGCAATAGCTCTTCTCCTCTGATAGAAGAAAAAGTTCTTGCCAGCTTGCTAACCGAGGATCAGGGAGAAGAGGTTTTGAACAGTCTTTAAAAGTTCCCCATGTTGAGAAATAAAGGGGATCTGGCTGTCTTCTACACTTGTTTTGCCATCTCCATCCCCCAAATCTTGCTACGGTGAGTAAAGATTACTTTTACTGCTGCAGGTATGGTCTGCATGCGAGTGTTTATTCCTTTATAAACACTTCCTTGCCTGCAGACCTGAAGTGGCCCTTTTGTTCTCTCCTGGGACAGCAAGTAAATTCTGTAATTAGGGGAAGGAGGCACAACAAAGGGAAAGGCTCTGGCAGGAGCCTCAGAGGAACAGAAGGTGATGTATTGTGACAGATGCTTTTTGTGATGCTGTTTGTTGAACACTCTGCCACTTCCTTTTGTTCAATTCCCCAACTTGCCTTCATGCTCCCGACATCTGCATGGCCCAGGCAAGGCAGCTACTTTCCAGAGATAAAATGGAGAAGGAGACTGCTTGCACTCACCTCTCGCCACCCCATCCCAGCAGCTGAGCTAATGCAAACTTCCAACACTCCTCCCTTCCTCCTCACTATCTCATGTGGTGTCTAGCTAGACAGATACCCCCAAATTATGCTGTAGAGCTCCCTCTCTTAAAAGCCCTCTCCTATAAAGGTGTGGCTATTTAGTTGTATACCTATGCCCTTCAGGAGAAGATGTAGCTCTGTGTATTTTCCTTCATGCATGTCTGGTTTGGAGCTCTCTTACCTTTCGCTGTGAGGTCGTTCAGTGCCCCCTGCGGGGTCTGCCATGGTGGGCTGCCCCCACGGCAGCACATCACTGCCAGCCACACAGAGGTGCTGGGGAAAGGTGCAAGCAGCTGCCTCTGTCCTTTCTTTCCCCTCTTTCCCACTTTGGGGAACACAGAGGAAAATAGCCATTGTGGCTGCCATCAAGGCAGATGGCAGCACTAAAACTAAGAGCATTAATTACTACTATTATTTTTAGCAGAAACATATTGTAAGCAGCATGATTCAGAGCTGTCCAAGCCCCTGCAAGAGGCTGAGCGCTCAAAGCCGAGCAGGAGGCAGCTGGCAGGAGTGGGGAGAAGGGAGTGGCTGCTCCTCGGAAACTTTGGGACACCATCATTTATGTACGCTGTACCCTGAAACAATTTCCAGGAACAGATGTGCATTGGATCTGAATTCATAATGGGAAAGCTCTCCTATTCCCACTGTTAGAAATCAAAGCTGGGGTGGGATCGTGCTGCTGCTTTCCCTGGCACATTTCCATGGGCATCAGCAACGTTCCTTTGGATGTAGAGCTTTGGTGTTGTAAGTGGGAGACAAAGCAGTCCGTGTATTTTAATCTCTAACTTTTTATTGGCTTCATGAAACACGGTATGAGGTGCTGTATGAACAAGAAGTGAGCAACAGCCTTGGCTTAAAGAATTTACAACCAGAAAGAGAAGACAATGGTTGGAGGGAAAAGAGAAGACTCATTATATAGCTTGAGAGGTGAGGTAGGCTGGGGGTGGTTCAAAGACACTTGCAGAGCTCCTAATCAGAGGAAACATGGAAACCACATGCAACTTATGCTTCTAACATGTATGTGTTATTGGAAAGGTTGTAGAGAGTCAACAGCAGAGCTGGTAATGGCAAGGAAACCACTCGCAATGATTTAAGCACCAGGTCAACCTTACTGCTAAAATCCATGGTCCAGCAGAGTATCTGAGGCAAGATCTAAACGTGGGCTTAAAGCAAACGCTTGTTCAAGTGTCGTTTTGAAAAGAGATGAATTTAAAACTATTGTCAAAGTTAAGTGTGTACTTCAGGGGTCTGTTAAATTGAGACACAGACTTGTTGTTGGAGTCAAATGGAGGAGTGAAAGAAAATACTTGTCAAATACATTATTCTGAGAATTCTGTGTTCACTCATTAAATCATTTATTAATGACTCCTGGGGAAAAAAAAAAGAAAAAAATCACCAGATAAGTTATTTAACAAAACCCCACAAATTCAGCATGTAACACATTCATCAGAATCTATTCAAGCAGCTTCAATGCTTGGACAAACCCCTGTTTTTTAATCTAATTTCTCAGGCAGGAAGACTGCCAAAAAGTGCAAATGATGCTGTAAGAATGAGGAGAGGCTTTTCAGCGGCCAAATACCTAAATGATGTTTACACGAACACTTAGCATCTCACTTCCTAAAAGATACATTCCTATGTGTCATTTGGACACAGGATTTATTTTTTTTAACGCTTATTTTGGAGTAGGGGAGAGACAGGGTATATTTGTCCATGGGACCGAACGTATCACACTGGATTCATTAAAGAGGGATGGATTGGAGGCAGCAGCTCCTCTGTGCTGAGCTATTGAAAGTGAAATGGGATAATTGCCACAGTTACAACTAGACTGATCAAGCTGAGAGAAACAAGTTTCAAATTGTACCAATCAGCCGTAATCCGAAGGAGTTATTAACAGAGCTCTACCCTGGTGAGTCTGCATCTGCTAACTTGAGATAATGATTTATATCACCCTTTATGAAAGTTCCAATTTATCCTAATTCAATAAACGAAAGCCAGCAAGCTCGGAGGGAGTCGTGGACAAGGATTCAGTGTGAGCCCCTCAGCCGCTCTCCTCCTCCCCGGCAGGGCAAGCAGCTGCTGCATGGTGCCATCCGCTGGAGGAAGCCACGGGGACAAAAGGAGGAAGAAATACAGAGTTTGGACACTGGGTTGTTTTTTTTAATATCTTCAGCCGATGTAGAATTACAACATGCATATGTAGATCAGTGTGATTGAGCCTTCAAAGCTCTTGAATAAGACCAGCAGTGAGGATGTGGCACGGGAAGGGCAGATGATGCCTCCACTGGAACAAGAGAAGCGTTCCTGAATGTCTGTCTGGACAAGGGAAGTTTTGTTTGGTCCTCAGTGCAGGACACAAGAGCATACCACTTGGGAGGCTGTCAGCTCGCCTTCCATCAACAGGCACATTCTTGTGGACACACGGCTGTTTTGACCATTGTGGAAGATCTACCTGTAGATTTTGGAGCCCGGAATAACATAAGGGACAAAAGCTAAGCACTTAGAAGTAATTCCCTTGAAATAGTACATGGGATTTTCTCAGTTTTCAGCATATGGTGACACCATAGCCACAGCTATCACATAAGACACTTCAATGATCCCTGGCTCTTTGATGAAATTCTTATTACACTCCAATTCAGAGCTGCTCTAACTCATACAAATCAAATGTCACCACTGACTCCCACGTGCCCCTCACAGCCTGCACACAAAGACATGGTAACTGATTCCCTCAGGATTTAAAAGGTGTATAATAGTTGGACACAACTATTTTCATTCTCTATTGGGTCCTGCACTAAGTGAACCAAAGCATCAAGATTTCTGCATATTGTTCTCCTGAGGGGAAGCTTTATGTTATTTGCTGTGTTTGCACAGTTCTAGTATCTGCAATGTTTGCTTGGCTTTCTTTTATTCAAACACATTCGTTCCAGTTGCATATCTGACCTATTTTACTGTTATTCTGTGAATAGTTACTGAGTGATAGTTTTTGCCTTCGTTTCAAGAATATTCCAAGAAAGTAAAATTACCACCATCACTTCAGTGACTATTTGTACCAAGGTTTGCAGGCAAAAGGGCTTTTCCTCTGTTTCTTTTCAAGGATATCTTAATGTTTGATTGACTTCCTCCTACCCATAAAATTTTTGGTCATCCAGTCAGAGCAGAAACACCACCTGACAACTGAACTGGCCAGTGACACTGTCAGGAGTGGCTGTTGCATAGCTGGATACAGAGAGATGTTTGCAAACACTCTGAAAAATGAGATCTACTTGCTGACCTAGGAGTTACTACTCAGATGTAGGCTCCTGAAGTGTTCAGGGAACAATGTTTTGATGCAAGATGTTGCTGATACCCATTTATAGGCCAATCCCAAAGAGTTCCTGTCCCCTTTCCTTCCACAAAATACGGTGTTAGTCATAATTGCATATGTAAGCGCCAGACCTTCTAGTTGTTACTGCTTTACACCGCTTTGATGGCTGCAGGATCTGCCTGGCACCTCCCTGGGGTTACTGCCTTGGTACCGCGTTGGCTCATTAGCTGCTGCACAGGGAACACGTTGCCTTTCTGGAGCAACACCACTCTGCAGTACTAGCACATGTCGTCTTAGCAGCATCTTGAAATATTGACAGAAGACTATTTCCCATCGAAGTCAAAACCATCTGTCTTTCTTTTTTTGTCAAGGATTTTAAATAGTATTTGAGTGAGTCCTCAACTGCTGTTGATGCTTACCCTATTTGTGTCAGGCTGTTTGGGAGCATGATATGCTACCCCAAGGCTGGCACTTCTTAAATTCATATGTAGTTAGTTCTGAGTTCTATCGGAACCAAGTTTTCTGACATCTTCCACATTGTGTACCCTGTAAAATAGGGCAGCAAAGCTTCAACAAAAGGAAAAGAAAAGAAAAAAAAAAAAGAATGAGCAATGGAGAGGCAAAGGAGTGACTGTCAAATGTTAATGACATGTTCCTTGCAATATGAATGAGATGAAGACTAGGTTGGAGTGGGGGGAAGGCATGCACAGCTCCGAGCATAGCTGAATCTTTAGAGGCACAGGTTGAACAGAAAAAAGTGGAAAAATATCATGTCCCAGCTGAAAGAATACGGTAAAGTTATTTGTTCCAAGGCCAGTTTCTACTCAGGACAAAAATAGCTTTTTGAAGGGTCTTTAGGCTGCTGAAATGGGGATCTAAATCCCCGGGCTATCCTGTCCAAAGCAGGACTGATTGCACCAGTGCAGAAGTGGTGTTGATGTATAGCCAGGCCACTACGCTGGCATTTCTCATCTGCTGTACAAAGACTCAGGTCATGCAAAGCAGTGAGCGTGGAGCTGGATTCTCTTCCTTTTGTCACATTGATTCATTTGTTATCTAGGGTCATTAGTTCTTCCATATGGAAATCCATTACTGCCAGCGATTTCCAAAGCCCAGTGAAATGCTTCATACAGGATCTCCATAAAGTGAAAATGATATCGAGACCTTGTGCAGCACAGTCTTAAAGGGTTGAAAGTCTGTAAAACATGTTCCTTTTTCTCAGGGCATCCTGAATTTTCTATTGATCACAATAAATTAATGCATGGAGAACTGAAAAACTCTCCCAATATATTAAGTATTCATCTACTGTGCAAAGATGGATGATTTCGTAGCAGCTACTACAAGGAAACATACAGTTCATTTAATTGCCAAGCAATCCCTTAAAAGGACTGTTTGCATTTGCTCTGCCATAACTACTTGGCTGGTTGATAGGACTCTGAGGTCAACAACGTTATTACCACAAGTCTCCTTTAATCTCCCCATGGCTTGCTTCCGCCTGGAAATAGTCCAGCAAGAACCCACCGGGGCAGAAATCTGTCTCCAGTCCTGTGATAAACCAACTGAGCCAAATACGACCTGCACCTCTAGAGAATGAAGGCCCAGAGCGACCCCGAAGCCGTTAATCATGGCCATGGCACATCCAATTTACCTGTGCGCCGGTGGTTCTTAATGAGAATTAGCTCCAAGAGGGATGAGGGAACCCAGAGTCCCGATGCTGTGATTTACTGAACCCCACGTGAGGCCTCACTGAATCAAGAGAAGATGGGGCTGTGCTGCCGGGGGAGGCGGCTGCTCCTGAGCAAACAGCAGGCGGGCTCGGCGGGGCCGGGGGCGTCCTGAGCTGGTGGCAGCAGCCTGTCCCCTCAGGTGGCTGAGCTGGTGGCAGCAGGCTCCCCCGAGGCTGTCCCCTCCGTGCCCTGGTGCCTGCTCCCTCCACACCGGGCGCAGCTGAACGCGCTCCCTTCCAGCTCGCTGTCTGCCAGATGTCACAAGTGTTAGACATTCAATCTATAACAATAAGGCAAACGTAAAACCAGTAACTATTAAATATTTATCAAGATATCTGTTTGACCTTTATTTTTACAACTGTTTGCACGTTAGCAAGGAGCTGGAGGCTGGCTGCAACGAGGGGGCTGTGAAACCAGCTGTGCCTGGCACCACGTCCCAGCTCTCACATCCTACCTTCCCATCTTCCTCCCCGCCTCCTCCTCCTCGCTCCTTCCCTCCTTCCTCTGGGCACACTGGGGATAAACCCACAGGTCTGATAAAAGCCTGAAATGGCCACTGTGGTTGGCACGGAGCAGATGGCAGCGGTAAAGCTGAGGAAGATTTCATTATTACGAACCAATTTAGCCAAAGCACATCGCAAGCCATCCTGCAAGGCGACGCTTCCCAAGCTTGTTGCATCTTAAGGAGGCAGCACAAGAGCTAAGCAGGACTGAGGGACAAGACAAGCCCCTTCTGGTGTGCATTCCCCTTCTTTTGTCCTTTTTTTCGTCACTGTAGTAAGCTTCTCCTATGTAGGCACCATCCTTCCCCCCACAAAAAGTTCCCAAGATGGGGTGGACTTCTGTAATTCCAGGCTTCAGGATGAAAATAGAGCTGGGTGTGGGGTGGGGGTGGGGGCAGGGGGAGCGGGGGGGGAAAGAAAGAGATTTCAATTGACCCTCGGTTTCAGTTTGACCGTCACAGCTAATTGAATTGCCTTCAGTCAGTGCCAGACTTTGATGGCTGCCTTAAGAATAGGGCTGGCAGAGTAACAGAGGATGACAGCTGCTTTCTGCAGCTGGTTCCAAACCAAGGAGCAGGTCAACGAGCATGGATGAACTGGGGCTTGAAAGCAAGGAAGTACATGCGCACTTGCCTACATGACATGGGCTGAGCAATGGCAGAAATTGCCATTTCTCTCTCTTTTTCAAATTCAGCATAAAATATCTGGACAAATGTCACTGCGTTGTGGTAAGTGTTGAGGGTCTGAGTACTTTTTTTTTCTTTTTTTCTTCCTATTATTTTCCTAAGCCCATTTTTCTGCCCAATGGCTGGGATGGAATCAGTAATCGAAAAGCAACACTGCTGAAATCAATTGAAAAAGTCATTAAGCAGCTGCGGTGCAAAAAAGCCTCCCCTGCACTGAACTCTGGAGCTGGCCCCATTCATTCACTCTCCTCCCCAGCTTGCTCCAGCTGCCCAATTGGGACACCACATCCTGAAGATCCATTGGCTGCAGCCAGGCGTGGGGGAACCAGTCACCTGTTAAATTTAGATTTCTTGAATCTGCCAACAGCCTGACACATTGATAAACAGCCATGATTTTTAGCAAAGGTTTGGAACGCTCACTTGCTGTTAATTGCTTTGTGGTAGTGAACCGCAAAACCTGCGGTGACTCAAGGCTGAGCAACCCCCCAGCAGCGCGGCCAGCCTTAGTGAGACCAAGGTCCCTCCATCACTCTTCAGACTGAGGGCCAGTTGATCGCTGGCAGAACAAAACCTCCCAGATTTACAACTGGCTCAGCCGCTGTGTCAATAGGAGCTAGAAGCTGTGGCCACCAGGCTGTCACCACCAGAGATGGACCTCCCAGCCAGCAGCCACCAGCCCATGCCGTGATTCACTGCAAGCGCGGGGCGTGCTGGTGGTGCTGTGCCGTTAAAAAGGAAAGGAGAGCCCTGCAGATGCGTGCAGAGCAAGGTTGGCTGCTGCAAGCACTCCTTGCTCAGGCAGCTCAAAATGATCGTGGCCATATGAGCTCAGGGATGGAGCAAAGAAAAGAAAGCAGCACTGGTGGTTGGATTTCTTAAAAGAAAAAAAAAAAAAAAAGAAAAGTCTTGCTCTTGCCTGGATCTGAACTCTGGCCCCGAATACTGAGAAATCACACTTTTTTTTTTTTTTTTTTTTTTTTTTTTTTTTTTTTTTTTTTAAATCTAGCTGCAGATATTTTGATAGGTTATGTGAAGACTATAAAACATCTTATTATGATAGGCCATTCTACCCTAAGCTGAGGCCCAAATACATTATAGAAAGCAAAGGCATAAAATACAGCTAACTGATCACTAAAGAGTGACCTAACTTGTCAGTGAAAGTTATTGGGTTTTTTTCACCAATGAGGTTTTTTCCTCTAGCTTTCATTAAAAAAGGGAAAAAGAGCAAATCCACTCTTAAAGGAGACAGTTTCCTTTTTCTGCTTTTTTTTTTTTTTTTTTTTTTTTTTTTTTTAATGGGATATACCACAGATTAGTTCTGATGGAGCCAGTCTAATCCTCAAATGGAAGAAATTAGCATGACAATCAGTGACTTCTCTATAAATAGAGTAATTATCAGGAGAAAAATAAGGTCAAAATGTATTTACTACTAATTCAAAATCTTAGCGAGTCGCTGAACAAGTGATTTGCTATAACATGGAAATGTCCTGGGGGTTGGAGTCGAGAAGCAGAGCTATACATGCCGCTGCCTGCAATTTTATAAAGTGGAAGTATTTGAAAATGCTGTCTTTCAAGGCTGTGGGCATAAGGCCAGCTATTTTTCTGGCATGTAAAAGATATATCTCTTTAAACTTTACAACTCAAAGGTACCCCTCGCATCAAGGGATAGAGACTGGGCAAAACCAGAAGATACTAATATAAACTGAAGAATCTCTTCTTATGCTTCTACTTAAGCACTATCTTTATTGTCACAAGAAGCGTAGCAAGCCAGATGGACTTTGCTCTCTTCTGATGACAGCAGTAATACATCTCAACACACATCCACCTGGTCCAATGGTGTAAAAGGACAAATCAAAAGAACCACATTTCACTTGCACTGCTCATGACCTATTACTATTTTTAATGATTCGAGGACTAACACACTACAGTTATTCATTCTATCGGGATTTGCAAATAATGGAGGTTGATTCAAATATAGAGATTTCTTTTATGACAGGCACTTACAAGGTTTAAGTTGCGCCTGGGTTTTTATCCATGCATATGGATGTTAAAAGTTGAGGACATGAGCAAGAGGAATCTAGGGTCAGACAACAAAACCTGTTATGCCTCCCCTGGAGAGTGAAAAGTGGTCCTTTACAAGACACTGAATTTTTAGAGATGCCCTGAAAGTTTCTACAAAGTTTCAGCAGTGGCTGGTGTCTGGGAAAGCTTTAGGATGTTGGTGGTGAGGATAGAGCGTCCCTTCTGCTGAACTGTCCTTTTTGTATCTGCTGTTAACAGTGGATTCCTTACTTTACGAGACATCCATCTCAAGCGTCTTGTGGGGCTCTGTAAACCCACTCCTTTGTCCATACCATGTGCATACATAGCTCCTACGTGACTGAGGGTCCACAGGGCACTGGTGGTCCCAGGCTCCCTCTGCGCTCAGGATGGGGAGCCTGCGGTTCCACCACAGCGTTCATGCCAGGGATGGCACTTTGTCTTCCCTCTGTCCTCCCTGTCACCGTGCCAGGTCAGAGACTGTGCATAGCCCCCGTAATTAAGCCAGATAAATAAAATCACATTGCTCATAATTACTGTGGACAATTTTGTGTAATTAGATGTTAAGTGTGGTAGCCACTCTCCTTTATGGCCCTAGATAAGTACCTGCACCTTGACTTAGAAGAAGCCTGGTAGGAAATATAACTGCTTTGTTGCTCTCTGTGTAATTAACTACCATTAAAGCCACTAATTAGATCGTAAGTTTTAAATAAGATGCCCTAATTATCTTTGGTACACAGTGAAGTGATTTGCTGGGGCAAAGCCTTCCAAAATGAAAAAAATATCTTTTGATGGCTCTTGGGGTTATTTTTATTATATTATTTTTTTCTGTATCTCAGAGTCTGCCTGAGTGGTACAGGTGCACCGCACACTTGCTGGTGAAGAGGTAAATTTGGTGCCCACTAGTTCCTATTGCACTGGAAGCAGCAGCCTTGGAGCAGGCGTACAAAGGAGCGTGTGTGCCCAGCACACACCAGCCAGGTGACTTACAAATATTTACAAGTGTGGTCACACATAGGCAGAGTTTTCTTTTCCAGAAAGGAATGCAGTTGTGATGATGTTCATCTGTCTTCTATTTTGCTTTTGTTTATAATACTGCACTACAGAATAAGTTTGGAAGATTTTAGTAACTTGTTTCCTAATTCTAGTTTATTTTAGGCAGCTTCTGTGAATTGTCCAGTGCGCAAGCTTTCTGATCTCCCCGGCCTTAGGAACAGACAACACAGTGTACACAGCAAAGAGAATATAACCTAGCAAACACGGGCATCTGAACCCTGATTATAAAAAAAGTTTTGTCCAGTCAAAGAACAAATATGCCATGTGGTTTCACATTCAAAGCTCTCTGACTTTGCATTTCATGAGTTTCTGATGTTTGAGCAAAGGTGAGCCAAAGCCAAGGCAATTCGTGGGGTGAAGACCTGCACAGAGATTTCATGGTGTCAATACGAGCGATACAGACCCAACAAATATTCGCACTGAGCATTTCATCCATTCTAATTGGGATAAAAATGTATGCTAGTCTGGCACTCCACTGTTAGCTCAAGGTTTTAGTTCAGTCCTATCTTGGATTTTGAAGAATGACAACTGCAAAAAACCAAAGCAAGTTAAAGAATAAGGCTGAAAAGGCACAGAAGTGCAGAGCTGAGCAGCAGGAATCAGTGAAGGCCCAGAAAGAGCAATTCTTGTAGCCCATTTTCTGTTTCCCAGGGTCAGGTGAACCTGGAAACTCCTCAGGGCAGGACTGAATCAGGGCAGAGTAAGACTGCGCTACAAAAAAATCCATGTGGCCATAGGGTCTTTACTAGAAGCTAAGATAGAGACAGCTCTAAATTGCTTCATTATTTTGTGCTTTAATAGCAACCCTCTGCTTGGACAGAGGTGATAAGGGAAGAAATATGGTTTGATACAAGCAGTTTCTCTGTGGCAGAGATACAGTGTGCTGTTAAGCCTTTGTCCTAGTCACTCAGCGAGGGAGCTGAGGAGCTGGGGTTTTCTGAAATCCCTTAAGTGAGCCAAAATTTCACAGACTTCAGACCACTGACCCTTTCCCACCCCTCCCCTCCTTCAGTGAGTCTCAAATGAGAAGTGATCATCTGTTCTCAGAAAACCCTGGAAGTCACTTTCCCTTCCTATCACATCAATAGAGAACTGAACTCCATTATTTACAGAGCCTGTGCTACATGAGGTATCACTTCTGCCATAACTTGAAGTTTCCTTGAATAAGGGAAAATACTAGTTTATTTTCCCTCATCTGATGTATCATTCCATTCCTTTGCAGGTATGACACTCTGTCAATACATGAACCTTCAGGTTTCGAAAGATCATTGAGAAAGATGGAAGCATTAAGATAAATCAGTCTGTCTTTTACTTCCAGATTTGTACATAGTGAAGGACTTGCTTGAGTCTAATCAGTTTATATCCGATTAAATGTAATATTTCAGCTTTCAGAAAGGTCTTGAGATCCAGGCCCATTTCAGAGAGGCTTGGATATTATTTGCCATTGCTTCCTGCAGCTGCCAGATCCTTTAGAGGTCTGAACCATGGCATCTAGGTTATAATTTAATGTTTCATTCCTGTGAACACCTTTGGCTCCCAGGAACACTTTGAAAGGTCAAAGGAAATTTTACAGTCTCTTGCCTCTGTTGCTGCATCCAAAAATAAAACCATGAATAAAAATACAAACAGACCCTAGCTGAAAATACTTGCTCATGTCCCATCAAAGACACAGCACATTATGGTAGTTACTGTGGGTGGGGGAAATCTGTAGCTTTCCTTGCTCCCTTGTTTTGCTGAGTACAGATGTCCAAGACAGTGCCGATCTTTTACCCTTAAGGCAGCTCCAATACAAGTCAAATAAAAATGAGCGTCACCCACTCCAGAGTGGAACAGTCTTCCTCATTGTTTCACCATGCCTTGTTTTACTTAGAAATGTTCAAGTTTCTGGGGGAAAAAAAAAAAAAAAGAACACCCCAACGAAACTCCCCACTCGGACTTGTTATCTCGCTATTCTGTTTTCCTTCTCAGTTGCCCTGCTCCTTTTGCCCTCCTCCTCTTTCTCCCGCAGGCTTAGGCTGCAAAGGAAGGGGTATTTCAGCAGGCAATCTGCTGTGGGAGTGGAGCAGCACCAGGTGCCTCTAGACATGCTGGGCTCCAGGTGAGTGAAAGGAGATGGGAGTCACCGTAACTGCTGCAGCAAGGCTGTACCTTCTAACTCCAAGCTGAAAGCACTGCGGCAGTAAGTGTGATTGCAGACTAGATAGACTTATCCGCTCTGTAATAGCGCTGACATGCTCCTATGCACTAATGTCTTTCTGATCCCCATTGAATGCAAGGGAAGACTGCCTTCCCCCTGATTCCCTGCCCCCAGGAACGGCAGCAGCCTTGACTCCGAAGAAATCAAGCATCCGTGCCTCTCCTTTTACCTGTTGGCTGAACACAGAGCAAGCAGAAGCAAGGGAAATGTAGATGAAGTGGAAAGTTGTGCACATAGATAGTAAAAAAAAAAAAAATCATAAAAAAAAATCACTCTGCGGTACAATCCAAAGTCTTACTAGTTATTTGTTACACCTTTAATTCCTCGATGAATCAAGAGAAAAAAATAGTTTTATGTTCTTATCCTCTGGTACCACGGTACTGCTCAGCCACTCAACCCCAGCAGCTTAATCTCTTTCATACAGAGACAAAATAATGCAAGTGATAATGTTGTGTTCATGAATAACCAACAGGTAGCTGTACCAAACACACAAAACAATGGCAGCAATTACTGGCCCTTCTTCATGACTCACGGTAGGAACTTAACTGCTGCTAAGAAAGCTTTTGACACCCTCACCCCAGTCCATTCCCACACACTTGCCTCCTAGAATTTCAATTTAAGATTAAATTTGAAATGTGTAATTAATTGGCTAAAAATTCCCTTCCTCTACAATAAACGCCAGCCAGTTGCAGCCCGCACTGGGTGTGCCTTTTCTGCAAGTGCTGCAGTCGCTCTTCTGCCTTTATCTGGGAGAGGGTTTAGAACCTTTTGAATAGACACTTTTCCAACATCCCCAGGTGCTAATAATAGGCATTATATTATTAGCACACTGTTTGGATGGGATATTCAATGAAAGCGGCTTTTACAGGGACAGAAGTCAGGAAGCAGCCTCGGAAATATTAACTTTTGGGAAAACACCTAATAAAACATTTTCTGTAGAATAGATAGGGCAGGGCTTCACTGGAAAGTTGACCTGTAACACGGAAGTTAAGCCTCTGTTTCTCTTAAATAAAGCTTAATCTTTTGCAAAGTTGTGCCACTTTGCAAGGTTCCTGTGCAAAACCAACCACTAGATTTCGGTTGCACATACGTTGAAAAACAGAACAAAAGAGTATCAAGTTTTTATTGATAAATCACGTAAAACAAAACTCTGGATTTTATGCAGCTGTAACCCTGGCCCCAGAGGTTGCAGCACAGTTCATCCATAACCCACCTGCCACTGTGCGGCCAGGCAGCCACTTGTTGCCTCCCACCTTCCCTTCCCGTCCTACCCACATCAGTGCTGGCTGCACCTTTTGGGGGCTAAACTAATCAGTCATAGAAACAGCCCCCTTTCAAGTTTACTTAAAAGACTCCCATTGAGTTCAAGTAGGTATCAGATCAAGCTTCATTGACTCCTGCTGTCACAGGGGCAATCACTCAGCAGGAATGAAGGGAGGTGATCCTTGTACATATGGTTTATAACTCTCCAAGGGACAGGGAGAGCAATTACACACAGTACAGCCTGGTGCAAGCCTGGGCAGTGAACCCACCACAAAGTGCTTGGGCCTGAATATCCTCAGACAATTTCTCCCATGCTAATAAACACACACCTTCCCTGCTGCCCAAGGTAGTAAGGACGTAGATTCTTGCCGCCAGTATGCCCTGTTGTTAGACTGTCAGCTCCAGAGCACTCCTGTTCACTGGAGCGACCCATGTAATTATAAAGGAAGGGTAATTGAAATAAGGAGAAAGTAACACTTGAAAAGGAAGCAAATGATTCAGAACATGCAGAGCCATCCACCCACATCAGTGGGGTCAGGAGGTCTATCAAGCTTGGAAGTAGAAATGCTTTTGTCTGGAAGGAAAGAAAAAGAAACCCTAATAGGATACATTTATAATCTGGAACTTGTTTTCTTTTCTCTTAAAACAAACCCTCTCACTTTGCAAGATGAGAAGCCAGGAGTACAGCTGAAAGAGGAACAGCCTTGGTATAGTGAAAAACCTAGAACTCTGCTGCAGACAGAAGCTACATTGGTAACAGAAACACTAACACCCGAGAAAGAGCAAAGGGTGGGGGCTCAGCACTCAGCACTTTGAGAAGGGACAATTAGTACCGATGTAGATGAGCTCAACAAGAATTTAAATAAGAAGCCTTCTGACAAGGATGTGCCAACTGCTAAAAGAAAACAAACCAGGGTAAAATAATTGTGGTAACAGGAGATCAGCGACCTCATACTCACGTGGCCCCCACCCCAAAGAAGGTGATCATGCTCAGGGATCATGCTGATATAGATTAAAACCAGCCCAGTGGGAATGTATTAGCTTGGCATGTTTGGAGTGGGCAATAAGGAAGGGCCAGCAGATGTTTTAGGGTAACAGAAACTAAACAACAAAGACTGCTAATGCATGCAAAGATTTCACCAAGATGGTGAAAAGGACATCCTGAATAGGCGCCAGAGGGAGGAGATTCTGAGTTTTCAGAAACCTTACATATGTGCATGATTTTGTATATTTTTGTATAATTACACAGCTGCTTGTTGCAACGGTGTGCAAGTTAGGAGGAACGACCCCCCTTGCACCTGGTGCCCCAGTAAACATACCTGCTTTGTAACGCTCCTCGAGTTGTAGAGTTCAATTCTGCACATTAGCCTTAACCAGCATGGACAGCCAGTGCTGGGTGAGACACACAGGGACAGGGAAGGGCTTCTGGCGCAGATTGCCCCAAACACCTCTGCCCAGCACGCCTGGGGTTTAAGTTGAAACTTAACCATACTCTTTCTCCCTCCAACCATGTAAAGTCTGGTCAGGATGATGTCTTTCCTTCCATCTCAACCCTAACAAGCAAGAACTTACAATGCAACCTATTCCTTCAGGATTTGCAAGCCAGCTGTTTCAACTCCTGTGCCAAGCTTCATTTCTGGCCCAGGTCTGCAGACTAAGCAAAAGCCTTAGAAGCTGTAAATTGATATTGCTCCATTGATTTCAGCAGAGCTAAAACCGTTTGCACTAGCAGATGATCTGCTCCACTGTTTTATACACCCATCTTTTCCCCTCAATTGCTTTATAATCATACCCATGTCAAAAATATCTTAGTCTCCTAGTCTATCTCCGAAAGATTTGAGAGCACCAACCCTCTTCCACTGTCCACGTTTGACACTAAGAACAGGAACAGAGGCTGAAGAGGTCCAGGTTACACAAATGAACCTGGCAATGCCAAAAGGAGCCCTGCACCTTCCAGGTCCCAGCGTGGCATGTGCTTCATAAACACTGGTATATTCTCATGCTTATTTGACAAATTGTTTCAATATCGTATTTACATTTGCTGATCCTTCTAACACTGGCCTGTTATTAGCTGCAGATTTAACCAGAAGAACCACCTATGAGTCTGATTTACTTCATTTTGACATTAGAACTGAATTCAGGCTTCTCACCCACCCTGTTAAAGCACAGGGAGAAGGCTCCCAAACCCCAGAAGTTCAGAGGTAAAAGCCTCTGAAATAAGAGGTTCCTAAGAGACAAATCCATAGCATAGTGAACCCTGGATTAGAAATAAGCTTCTTCATGATGTTTAACAGCTTAGTTCAGGCATTTCATCCTGAACATAGGTTTCCCAGGCAACATTAGATGAATTAGATCAGTGTGCATGCTTACCTGTAAATTGTTCTCTCTCCTCTCTTTAGGGAAGTCTGCATGTAGGACAGTTTCCTATTACACACAAATACAGAACCTGTTAGAAAATATTTTTCTCAGATAACACTTCTAGGAAGCACTGACTTAAGGGAGTATTAACAAGCATTTTTAGTGCTTTGTAAAGTATTTTATGTATTCCAGAAGACTTCTAGCTTTCCAATCACACTTTTTTCATAGTCTGATAATTTTCACTTTTAAGAAGAACTGATACTCTAGTAATATTTTTTTCTTTTCTTTTCTTCACTTCAGCAATTTTAAGCACATCTTGTCACAGGCCAAGTATTTTCCCTATGCTACTTCTTCAATAATTCGACAGACCTGTGGGGAATTTTGCTCTCAAGTTAGATTATCTGTTCTAGGAGTGAGAAAGAAAACTAGGAAATACCTTTAAAACAAAGTTAATTTCTTCTTCCCAGTTTATGAAGATTCTCTGTACCAGAGTGCTCAAAGCTTCCTTTCTAACCACACATCTTCGAGTGCTTTAAGACGAGCCTCACACAACATTAACGTTACCAAAAAGACTACAGATAGCAGCTAATATGAGCTTACCATTATATCACTATACAGCATTACTGAAGCCCTAGACTGCAAGAATTACTAACCTAGTTTTCAAATAAAAACCTGCCTAGAATTCTGCTATAGAGATTTCCTCTAGAAAAATGCTAATAATAACCTGTACAAACTGCCCACAGAAGAGAGCAGCTATCTGTGGGAAGCATAAAAATTTCCACCCTGTTCAGCTGGGAAAGGGCAGCCCTGCCCCAACCCCCAGGGGGGTGCTGCTCCCTGCCCTTACTGGGAGCCGCCTTTCCCAGCAGGGGTTGCTTCTGATCATCACCCCCTCAAACAGGGGAGGGGCAGCACCTGCAGGTTTTGTCTTGGAGAAGTAGGATGTGGATGGGTCCTTTACCTGGTCTTTTGTTTTAGCATGTGTTAATTTTTTGTTATCTTTAGGGTTCTGGTTTTCTATGAATGGTAAATTTGAAGACCTTCTTGAAGTTCTTTCTGTACTCTTTGAGAATTAGGCTGCATATTATTAAGCTCATTTCTTTTACACCCCATTCTTTTTTTACCAGACTTTAGCCTGAAACTAGAAAATGTTTTATATAAGCTTTGTTTTTTAAGGCCATCAAAATTTAGGATTCCTAGGAAGAAGATGCTAGGGAAGAAGTATTTGGAAGAAGCAGTTCAGGTTTGTTCTTAACTTTTTTGCTCTGGATGAAGAGTCTGGAGCATGCATGAAGATGAGCAGAGAGGTTTGTTAGTGCCTTAGGAGGCAGCACCCGTTAACAGCTATGCTAGGCTAGGTGCTTCCCTAGTCTTTGTTCTGAGCCCATCACTAGCAGAGGCTGCTGCCTTTCCTACGACTGGGGATGCTTTCAGTGCCTGTTCTGTGTTCTTCAGGGCATGAAGTAGTGGACTGCAAGCACTTCCCGAAGAGCAGCTGCTCCTTCTTCTGAGGCATCTTTCGGTCTGCTTCCAGATCGAAATAAATGTGGGTATGATGTAGGTGCATGACTCCAGAGATGTGCCTCAGTGCTATGGTTTGTTTATTTTCTGGAGCTCTTCAAGAAAGGTCAAGGTTGTTTTCAGATGGATGGCACACAGTGTCCCTGCCCCAAAGAGCTGATGTTTAAGAAAACTCTTTCAAAACTGTAATGAAGAGAGGAGGCGGCTGTTACACAATCTAGCCAAATTATATTGATAATATGTAGTAATTATATAGCACTTCACATGATCAGAGCACTTTACAAACATTAACTAATTTACAGCATTTACTGAAAACAGATGTGCTTTTTCTGGGAAAAAGAGGGGAAACACTGACTGTGCTGGCAGTGGAGAGCAATGGTCAGGTTCCAGTCCCCAGTTTGTGAAGAAGCTGGATGTTGTTGCAGGGCTCCATGGAGGGACCTCCCAGAGGTCTTCCAACTGCTTGCACCTCTAGCTAAACCATGTCAAAAGGGAACGTTACCTTTCTCTTCCATGGCAGTTCCTGAATAGAAAAGGTAATCTTAATCTGTCAGATGATCTTTTAATATCCAAGAAGAATGTGGCCTGCTGGTGAAGGCAAGTAACTGCTGTGGTGATCATCAACACCTGATACCACTTGGAGCAAGACAGCTGATGGCAGCAGCAACCGGTCTCCTGTGGAGCAACACAAAAGGTATGATTGCCTTGGTAGACCCGAGGCTGTATTCTGACTTTGGAGTCTTGCGTTTTCTTCCTTCTTGGCTTTCTGTTTAACACCCTCTGCATATCTGGCTAGCCTTATATTTTTGTGACACCACCTGTTCATCTTGCATGGTACCTTGTATTAAGCACCATTAAGCTGGATGCAGCTGTAAATCGTATTGTGCTAGATGGGCTTTAGAGGCACAATAAGGATGTTACTTTGACTCTTCAGTATGTGTAGCCTGTTTGGTCACCAAAATGAGTAGCTTCTACAATGAGTCATGTACAGCTTCTTAGAAGGTACTGGAAGAAAAATACCTACAAGGCAAGGGTGTGAGAACACAAATATCTGGAATTCCTGTGTTAAAAAAAAAATCCTGTGGAAAAAAAAGATTATTTGTCTTTTTCCCCCTCCTGTGGTCAGCCACTGTTTTCTTTGCCTCCTACCTTCTTTGCAGGGTAATTAAAAAAAAAAAAAAAGATGTTTACTTGGCTAAGTATTTTGCTATCAATACCGTACATATTAACCTTACAAATTAGCCTTTTATGCAGTACTGTATCAAAAGGCTCTTGAAGTCCGATTGAATTATGCTTTACTTCTTCACCCTGTACCTTGTCAGTGTCACTTCCTCAAAGAAATTAATCAAATTTGTTAGGCATGACGTCCCTTTAGTAAATCCAGGATGACTCTCTAAACAATCTGTACTTGCCAGGTGTGCTCCAGTATTGTCCCTGAGCGGTGAACGTAGACTTCTGCGCAAATACAGAAACTATAAATATGTGCTCAAGTGGTGGAGGGAGGGGTAGACCTTATTACAGGACTGTAATGCAAGATCTGGCTGAGGATGAGGGGAGTATGGGGGTAGGAAGGTAATCCTTGTAACACCACAGGTATGGACTAGAGAACATAAAAGATGATGTAAAAAAAAAAAAAAAAAAAAGCTGAGGGGTGCTTCAGCAGTGTTGCAGCCTGGTATTGAATGGAAAAAGCAGAGAAGGGAACATGAGGTTTGATGCTCCAGGGCTGGGCTGTGCCACAGAGCAGTGGTGGGAGGTGGCAGTAGAAGGATTTCTGCAATGCTGCAGTAAAAAAGCTGAAGCCTTGAGCAAAGGTGTGGGAGACCCGGGAGGCTACTGAGCTACTGCAACACGGGGCTGGGCAGCAGGGCAGTGCAGGGCTGGGGGTGGGGGGGAAGAGCCAGGAAAGGGGGTTTCTGGTGATGCTGGTTTCTGGCAATGCTGCAGTGCAGAGGAGTTGTGCAGAGACGGGGGAGGGAATGCAGGGAGCTTGGTGTAATGATGCAGTGCAGAGCAAGGAAGAAGGAAAGCTGTGCTGCAGATCCGAGAGCTCAGGTAGGATTCGGGGAAAGAGCAAGGACTGTCTGGCTGCTGTAATGCAGTAGTGCAACAGTTCTGAGCATTCACTTGCCTCTACCATTAAGAGCAGGAGGGAGGCAACAGTTTTAAGGCAGGCTCAAAAATTGTTCATTTTATAACCAGTGCTTATTTCTGAGTCTCTTTAATGATTGCTTTTTCCAAGCCTTTTTTGTCCCTGAGAAGGTGAAATTTGATTTGATAGGTGATTCTCATGTCGTCATATGGCTCCAGGAGCTGGGGCTTTAGGAAAAAGATGAATGATGGGATCTGCAGATCTGAGCTTAGGAAGCAGAGTCACAGTGACAGCAGAAGCAGAACTGTGCTCATTTGATATTGAGTGATTGCTGTCTCTTAATCTCAGTTTTCACTTGCATTGCATGTTTTGCTCAAGGAACTCCTCTTTTTTGCTTAAAATTGCTTTCACCAAGTCTTGCACAAGAATATTCTGTCTTGGTGCAGTGATATAATGGATTTACTGGACAATGAAATGCCCACAGTTTTGCTACAGAAACACATGAGGCCCTCATCAAACAGATTCTTTTTCCAATTAAATAGGTATGTTTTGGTTGTTATGTGTCTCGTGCTAAAAAAGCTTGTGAGGAACTCGAGCAGAACTTGCAGTAAACCTACTTGAAGTCAGGAAAACGTAATTATTCTCTTTCACTTGGCTTCTGTTTCCTTTCAAGTCTCTACAGTTGTTTTTTTCTGCATTAAGGACTAACCAGTTTAGGAGAGGAAGCTTGTACTTGAGGGACAGGAACAGACGAAGCACAAAAGTATTGCTTCCTCCTACAGCACTTGTCACAAATCAAGATATTCACTGAACAAAAAATGCTGAGGCTTGAACATCTCTTTTCATTTTAGAATTAAAAGAGAAATGAGAAGTGTGTTTAAAAATGTTTCATGAGATCAGGGTGAGGATAGCTAGCTGTGTGGTGGCTAGGAGCTCCAGTGAGGATGAAGGAGGACAAGCACTGCTGACAGCTGGGGCTGTGGGCACAGCTTCCAGAGCGGCAGGTGAATATGTAGTACTGTTTATAAAGGACTGTTATCTTTTCCACATGTCCCAACACATGTCAACCCATCCCAGAAATCCCAGCCTGCACCTGAAATACTGCACTGAAAATGAATTTTTCACTGGAAGTGCCTGGCTTTCCTCAGTAGGTTTCTGGAAATGAAACTGCTTTTTCCCCAATTAATTCTGATGCTTTTGAGCTCTAGTTTACCGTGTGCTCATGGCTGAGACACTCATCAGGAATCAACACAGATGTAACTACTCTAGTAACATCCTCAGAAGCAAACCTAGATGTTGCCTGAGAGCAGGTCTACATAACCAGCTGGGAAAAGTGCTGTTATTTGCTGTCATCTCCTTGATATTACCGCTGGAACTGTTATTACACCCCAGTGCAATGTCCTATATTGTCAAAGAGGGACCACTCCTCCGCAGCTCCAACGCTGTTCTTCAAGGAATTATATAGGACTTTTCCAACAGGTTGTAGTGTGAATCACTGTCATCTTATGCAGCCCCTCCTGCAAGGGGAGCAAAATGCAAAAGGAAATGCTTAGCTGATTATCTGATTGGATCTGAAAAAAAGCAGTGAGGTTGATCTCCTGGTTGATTATTCACTGGTTTAAACATTATGTAGGACTTTCATCTACTCCGCTGCTGCCTTCCTTATTCTTTCCTTACCAGGATTAACAGATAAGAAGATGGAGTGCTCAGTGAAAAGTGAGAGGTTTTGTTAGTAGATCTGTTCATCTATCAAAGTCCAGTCTGCAGCCTTCTGTAAATTGACTCTATTACTTTTTTCTTTCATAAATTACTTTAAAAAATAGAGACAAAAGGCTGTCAACTGGGTTAGTTCCTGGAAAAATCCTTCTTCTGTTTAATATACAACTCTTGAGACATTTAAAAGTGAGATGCAGCCACGTGTGAATGCCTGCATATATACTGAAGTGCCATATCACACTGAAGAATTTCAACATCTCACACGGTGACTTTGCTGCAGATTGGTTTTTCTTCGAAAAGAAGCCGGGTTTGGGAAGGTATCTCTGCTCAGCCCCTCAGAGACAAGGCTTTTCACTCACCCACACTGACTGCGTCATCTAGGGCGATACTGGTACCCCCAAATCAACTGTCTCTTCCCAGTTGTTTCAGCTTGGTTGGGCACAGATTTGCAAGCATGTTGGTGTGCCTACAGCCCTTTCTATCTGTGCTTTGTGGACTTCGCTATTAAGAACAAGGTTCTGCATTCCTATTCATCGTATTTATCTATTGTCCTTTCCTAGGTCTTAGGAGCCCTGCAGAAGAGTGGGTCATTCTCCTGTTTCTAACCACATGCGTGTCTCCGTGAAGTCCTGTTGCAGTGGGCAGTTGCATGAAACATGCTTGTGGTTATGGCACTTAGGTATGGGTTTGTTTCTGTACTTCAGGTCATTTATAGAGTGTGATGGCAGGGAATTCATGGTAGTTCATCTGGCAAACCCAGAGGCAGCTGTTGGCCAGAGCATGGGAAGTCTGGATGTTCGTTGATAAAAAAACCCACACTCCCTGCGTGTTTGTGAACCACACTAACCTCCAAAATGAGTCAAGCTTGTAATATCATTTCACAGGAGTGTTTTCCTGATATTTCCCCTCTGCTTCCTGCCCTCCCCCCCCCGCCCCCCCCCCCTTAAGTCATTCTTGCTGTCAAAGCATCTGGAGGGAGATCAGAGCACTGAATAGGTCATCTTTTATCCAAAACAGGTGGTGATTCACAACTTTAAAACAAGTCACTATTTCTGTTTTGTCTTTCTCTGCTGAAGAAATTCTTTTATACCTGGTATTTTCCTATTATGTATCTTCTTTCACTGTCATAGCATCACCTCTTAAACTTTTGCCTTAACATATTAAGTGTCTTCAGCTGCTCTGAAAATAGTTCTCTAAGAGAATGCTGGGCATTACCATGATGCCAGTGTCTGTCGGTGGTGAAGCATCAGCCATCTCTGATACAAGGTTGAAAATCACCAATGAGGGTGGGGGTGAACAGAAACAAAAGGTCAAGCCAAACATTAAGTTCTTGATTTCTAATGATACATGGAGTATAGGAAACTGCTAACTAAAAGGAAGCAGAAATGAGCATTCTTGGTGCAAGCAGACACTTAAAATTTCTTCAGTATCTGGCAGGACTGGTCCTAGGACACCAGTCTGACTCTTACTGTGCTGTGCATGAGAGCAGTGCCCTCACTTCAGATACTGATACATATTAGCTTAATTTTTTGAAAACCTGAGGGATGTGAGCAGAGCCTGAACCAAAATATACCATCCGAAACAGCAGGCTATGTCCTCATGGGCACCAGTTTTGCCTTAGGATTTTGGCTCCTTTTCCCAAGCAGCAGTGAAAGGACCTTGCCAAGTTTGCTTTTGTTTTGTCACCTATGGGAGGCACAGTCCTGCTCAGTGGCCCCATTGCAGCTGTGGAAAGGAGGCAGCATTCGGGCCCAGACCGGACTTTGTTCTGATTTGGGACTGGAGAGCAAAAGGAGTAAAAATGGGCAAAAGGATGTCAAATATCAGAGGTGGCTAAAAGAGTGGAAAGTAGTCAATTAAAAGCAACAGATGGGAAGAGAAAATTCAAGACAGCATCTTTTGCCTTTAGGGTAATAACTTGAGAGAGTTGAGTGTTTGTTCCTGCAACTTCGCTTTCATTAAAAAACACTGTTTGAGAACAAGATTTAATCTGCAGTAGATGTATAAGAAAAGATTGGCATTTGAACTGACTGAAGAGTTGGCAACTGTTTGACACCTAACTCTTGCAGACTCTACTTGTGAACACTTCATAAACAGACTGAGATTTTCCTCTTCACGAAGTAGTTTTATCCTTCAAAGCTGGTCCGTGCACTTGGAGTCAGCTCCCTGTAGCCACGGCTGCCCAGGCTCCTCGCTGCCAAGCTTCCCTCAGTGATCACTTTGCGAGATTGGTCCCCTCAATCACACGGTGCCATTTCACCCTGCTCCCTGCTGCCACTGAGGAATGACGTCTGCCTGGGATGGATTTTGTCACAAATCTTGATTGTATTTTATGCTCCAGTGCATTCTGTTTACAAGGGCAAAACCCTCTTCTCTTGGCAATTTACACCAGGCAGCCGTCCCTTACACAAATGGGTTTTCCAACAGGAATAAACAGATGCAAAGCCAAAGTTGTTTTCTATGCAAGAGTCCCTGGAATGCAAGTAAATATTTTTCTCACTATTTGACCAGCCCAGGATGACACACTAGCAGAACGATGAAAATGTTTGTCAGTTTTGCAGAATATTTCCTTTCACTAAGCCTTGAAAAAATGGTAAAGGTGAGCATCAGAGTGGGGAATTTGCCTGTGTTACCAATGAGGAGAATTCATACTACTTTTTAGTTGTCATGAAGTTTGCAAAGTTGCTTATGTCAGCTTTGGTTTCATTGTCAGACGACTTAGTTCCAGTTGAGCTCTTCCATTTAAGCTGTTAAACAAATGAAAAGCAAAATTGTCACTTTTAAATAGAGTCCGCACATAATCACATTTTGAAATGGTCCTCTGTGGTAGAAGCAGAAGTTGTGTGCATTATAATATTGAATTTTAAATAATATATTACACAAAATAGCTTCCAATTTGATTTGGGGGGATATATTTTCATGAATTATTGAGTATTTGATTATTGTAGAAAGCCTTTGCTGTTATGCACTGAAACTGTCACTCTCCCAGGCCTATGATATATGAGTTTGGTTATCAATATTTAAAGTTACGGTCAGCCTGTGTGCATGGCTGCTGATACTGGAGACACGGACTAATCAGTAGTAATGTATATGTGCCTCCTGTCTCTTGTTTGCCAGGCAGAGCTGGAGCAAATTGAGTGTAGAAGATTCCCAAGTGATTTGTGGACTGGTTTGTCATTCTGAGCAGAAGCCCCTTTGACACTGCTGCATAGAAATAAGGTGAAGAAAAGTTTGCTCAGCTTTCAGGAGAGGAGGTGTAGGAAGCCCAGCAGGCAGCAGATACGCGACTTCCTTGTCTGTGGTGATAAGGGCCAGACTGAGTAGCAGTTTAGATATGAGTATTTAATGTGAAAAAAGAGAAATTGGCAAGCGTTGAGGCAGTCTGTGATGACTGGGGAGTAAAAATTTACTGGCATCTACCAAAATGTTCTGAGCTGTCGGATATAAGCCCAAGCCTCTTGGAGGATTGTTAACCCCAGAGATACCTTGGAGACTTGTGCGCAAGTAGGATGCGGACTGGGACTTCTTCATTCTTAAAAAAACAAACACACACCAAAACCTGTATCTTTATGCGGAGAAGCAGCCTGTGGGCACAGGACTTTCATTTTAACTAGTGTGTCCACAGGCAGTGTTGTGTGAGGGTGATTACCTGCAGAGATGCCCGTGATGCACTTCTAAAGCATCATGCAAACATTATGCAAAGCAAGTATTATGCACCAATGAAGTTAATCATCTCTTGCTTAAACTGCAGGAAAGCAAAGCCCGGTGCTAAGTGACCTCTCTCTTGTTCTAGACGGTGTGGAAATGAAGATGATTGCGCAGAGGTTAATTAGAGCAGGCCCAAACTGACTGAAGCCGGTGGGGACTGCTGCAGGATAAATTTGCACCCAGAAGTTTGTGGTGTTGTGCTGTGATTGCAGACATGAGAGAACTAAAATAAAAGAAGCACTCTTGCAGTTAAAGTGCTGACTTGTCCTTGTCTAATTGAGGCTGGATGTGTCAGTGGGTAACAGCAAAGCAGACTGAATATTGTGCTAGCTGTCACTCCGTGGAATCCCTTCATGAACTGAGGAGCACTGGGGTTTGGTTACCTTCGTTGCAAACTGGGTATTTACTTCAATGATTTGGCTGAGATCGGAGGCCAAAGGAGAACCCAATAATTCCATTTCTGTAGCTCTTGTATAAGACTGGCTCACAGTTGTATTGTCAAAAGGGAAGACAGAGGTAGGAGGAACGAGAGGAGTGGCTGCACAAGCATTTAAAAAGGTGAAAAAAACAATACAACTTTGTTTCTTAAAAGCAGGAGGCAAGTCTTGTGGTATGGAACAGAGAAAGCCAAAGCAGACCCCTTGCTTGTCCTTGTATTGCTCATGTATTTAGTAGGGGCGTATTAATCATAATCAACTGTATACTGCAGCACACAAAACCACCCATCCCAAGGCCTGCGTGTCCTTGACAAACTGTTAAATATAGCCTAATCAAAAAGGCAGACTCCAGTAATTACTGGAGAGGTTGCACCTTGGCAGCTGCTGAAAGGTAGCAAAGATGTCATAAACCACATCAAAATCACAATTGCCACTTCTCTCCCCTGGAGCCTTTTGAACATTGTTCACTCCCCAGGTCTGTATGCAGGCAGGGAGAAAGGGAAGATCTCAAAGAAGTGTGTGCTCCGCCCCTGGATTTGTGGCCAAACAGGGAACTGGGACAGCACAGCAGAAGCGGCGTGGTGGTGGGTCAGAGGGGTATATAGCCATACGGGTATGCCTCCGTTTCCCCTTCTTTCCTCTCATTTCCCCTTGTGAGGCTCATCTCTCCTGGCCCCTCCCTTGGAGAAGGGAATAGTGGTTGGCAGAGCTGTAAAAGCTTTATCCTCTCTGCTGACTCTGTGCCTTTCTCCAGAGATGTTTTCCTCTTGCCACTGATTGCAGTGAAGTTCACAAAAGTTAAATGTGATGCAGATCGGGATGTTTAATGAATCAGAAAAGCTTGGTGTGGACAGAGGAATGATTCTGTACTAGATATGCTTCTCTCTAAACTGCACACCTCATTCCTAGTTCAGATTCTTCCCTCACCTCCCCCTCCTTCCTTACAGAAGATAGATTTATTCCGTGACTGGGGTCAGTACTGTTGGCTTTTATTTGGGCAATTTGCATAAGCCTGCAGTAAGTGAAGAAGCTGACAGGGAGGAGTTCCTTTCTGTTGCTCTTACACTCATAATTCAGCTCATAGCTGTGCTTGGCCTTTGTGGATGGCAGATTTCCAGCTGATGTGCTGTAATAACATGCACACAGGTTTCATATTTAAAAATTCACAGGAGCTGAATAATTACAGCATCCTGCCTAGCAGTATGTTTGGTGACATGTCCTGAAGAGCTTTGCTGACCTGAGATGTTTTAGAGGCAAGGGAAGGGCAAAGATGCTGTGAGCCTTTGTTTCATATTAACTTTGTGGACTCAGGAGAGGCAAGGTTGTGTCCCCAGGTGACTAGTCAAGGCACACTAAAACTAGCATTTCTCAGTTTCCTTCCTTATATTGCTTACCTTCATGAAAGTTTTAAATAAGACCACCAGCACTTCTAACCTGCTGTAGTTTCTGCATGGCTTCATCAATAATGTACTTCTACCCATTTTCCTGACTTCAGGGAAATTTGAATTTGCCTCTTGAATACTTGGGATTGGACTCATCTCTGGTTCCTAGGTGAGTTCTGGGACAGCTTTTATCTTTACTTCATTACAAGGGTTGTCATTCATGCCTGAAAAGTGACAAAGCCATCCCTTTCACTCCAGCTATGGCTGGCTTTTGCTGTCAGTTTGCCCTGAGCAAATCAGCAGCTTATGTTAGGGGATGCTTTTTTCCCATCTTGCTCTAAATATCTTTAAGAAAAGTCTTCCTCCCCTGCTGCAGTTTCCTAGGTTGTGCTGGGACTACTGAGGTTGGTAAAGTTTCAAGAACATCTGAGCAGAATCCTTGTCCTGAAGTCATGTGCAAGGACAACTTAGAGCTCCTAGAGCATCTATGGACTCCCTTGGCTCTCCTAATTAGAAACAGCTAGGTTAAAAGGGCATCCCTTGATGTATCTTGGAAGAGGACTTAATAAACTCCTATCAGAAAAATAAATCCATTAAGAATTTGAATACATACGCATACTGTCGAGTAATGTGCTGATGCTGCTAGATATTATGCTTTGTCTTGGAATATGGGAGAACTTCAGCAGTGACTTTCTACAAATAATGTCTTCTAGTATTGTTCTAATAGCTCATGTGCATTCAGCTTAGTCCTGTATCTATAAATATTTTAGCCTGGTTACTCTTACCTAGGTTCATTAAGCACTTAAAGGCTCATAACTGAAGCGGCAGAAATGGAAAGAGACCCCATGCTCTACAGAGCACTAGAACTTCTGTGCTGCACTACTGCTTTTATAAAATGCTTTGCCTAGGTGTGGAGATGACAGTGGTTGAGGAATGTTTAGAATGTCTTAACTCTGTTTCTGTGTTTTAATAGATCTTGCTTAGTGAACAATTTCTTGCTGCCTGAAGAGGATTTTCTGCTGTTCCTTTTCTCTTGGCTTATCTGATATATGCGTAACCCTAACTACAGCTTAACAGAGGCTTTTGGGCTATCTGGCTGGGTAGCCAGCTCTATTATTTTTCTGTGCACGATAGCTCTATAAAGGTTTAAAAGTATAAGCATCAGATGTGTTTTAATGCTCAAGGACCATTTCCCAGCAATTAAGGGAGAGCACTGAAGGTATGAGACTCTTCCTACAGGCCGTTAACTACAGCTGCCCTTTGGCTATTTGGGAAGCAGGCTGAGGTTGATGCTATTGCTATTTTAGCACAGCTGCAAAGGACAGATGTGCTAAAACAATTAGAATAAGTAGTTGTATCTCCTAAAATGCTTTTTTTTGCTTCATATGTGGCAGTAGGGAGTGATGTTCTTTTATGTAGGCTGAAGCATCATAGGTATTAGCACGGACCCATCCTGGTGGAGGAATTTCTCAGGATGGTCTGGAGGATGAGGCTGTTGTTGGCTGAGTCATTCTGGTTAGTAGCTCACTGGTGATGGTTCTAATGAATGAAAAAAAACTCTGGCCATAAAGCACAGCCATAAACCCTAGCTAGGCTGCAGAGATCACATGGGATCTTCTCCAGTGAAGAGTCTCCTGGGCAACCTCCTCTTGGCACCGGATCTGCTTTCTGCCTTTGAGAGATCAAGAGCATGCCTGATGCTTTTTCTTTGCGAAGAGACAGTCTACTGATGGCACAAAGTGAGGAGAGCTTTATTCACTGGGAAAGTGCTGACTGTGCTATCAATCAGCCCTCATACAAGCCTTGAGTTATTAATAAAAGCCTGGTAATCTAACACCTGCTCTCAATCTTCCTTTCTGAGGGCATAAAAAGCCACAAGATCAGCCTCAGCAGTTTTGTGCATCTCCAGGACTTGTTAAATCTCACTCACTTCCTTTAACCCACTTCCTGAAGTCTTAAGCATCGATGCTTTACGCTCTGGCTTGTAAATGAAGCCTGTTATTATCATTGAGATAGTGGTTTTATGGCATAAATAATGAGCTGAAACAGGGGAAGAGGCGTTGTGTGGAATTACTGCCTGAACTGAGATGGAAATAATCAATATGTCCTCACTTACAAATCTCATCTGCATGTCGACTTCATCTCACTGGCTGTCTCGCTACCAATTCATTGCACAGGAGGCCCAATAAAACATGCTGGTGTCATTGATCTGTTTTATTCATAGCCGAAGATAGAAATGCATCATTCAAAATTAATGGAAGGGCTTCTTACTGCCCCATCCTGGTGGAAGTATCCTGCAGCCAAGCATGGCTGGAAGATAGAGGTGGGATTCAAGCAAGCAGCAGCACGTTCAGATCCATCACAAGATGTATGTCCTTCAGGGTTCACCTTGGGTTTCTGGAACTTGTCATGTCACAGTGTTGGGCCCTATCATATGTGGTAGAGCAAAAGCAAAAAGCCTTTTTTTGTTAGGTCACTTGGTCGGATTCGCCCCTTCACATTACCAAGAAGTTTGCAGTGCAACCAGCGTCTGCATTTTCAGTGGTTTTGTCTGGAGACATTTGAGAAGTTACTGAAGGGCTGCACAATAATGGCTTGATTAGGGGACTTGTGGCATCCATGGGGAAGAATTGATTTGTGATGTATTGATCATATGAAAAAAAAAAAAAAAAGCATGGACATAGAATATGGTCTTAGAGAAAGTGTTTATCAAAGAGCAGAAATTGCAGCAGGTTATTTGTTTTACATGAACAAACAGAGGGAAAACCAGCATTGAAAATACTACCTAGGGAGAGAGAAACTTGTGTATCTCTTCACACTTGGAGCTACGCCTCTGCTCAATAGAAGGTTCTTGTTCTATTTATGCATGAACACCTGGAAAGTCAGTCATGTGTCTTCCTCTGTTGATAATAAGAAAAGCAGAAAAGGAGTGTGGAAATGGTGATGTGATCTGGACAACCTAGTGATGCTGACAAAAATCCCTGCCTGGAGACCTCAAGAACACTTTTGTTACTGCCACTTAGGTCTCTTGAAGAGGAATTATGTGTCTAATTTGAAGTTCAGCTGGATGAAAAGAATTATTTGAGATTTGTCTCCAACGGTCACTTAAAAATGGATGTAGGGAAAAGTATAATTAAAAGGAAAAGAAACTAAACTAGTTTCCCATTGCTTACCCAGTCAAGATGAGTGACCAGCCTGCACCGCTGCTTCTTGCCTGTTTTAGGTTCTTTGGCAAAGAAATTGCCAACTATTTGCTGAGGAACAAATATTCCTTAGAAAGCAGTTTCCTTTTCCAGGTATCTCATTTGTGACCTAGTTAAAACTTGCCTATTGATCTTGGAGGTGAAAAGCAAAGAAAATAATCTATTGGATTAGCTGCCTCTGAGGGGAAAGAAGTTTGATTAGTAAGCTTGGCTCCAGAGGAGCTTCCACTCCTGTTTGCTTTGTCATCCCTTTTTCTGTCCTCAGCTCTAGCATGACTGTGGGATCCCAGGGAGTCTTTTTACTGTAATAATCCAGTATTTATACAGAGAAGACATGGTCCTGCCGTATATAAGATCTTCACTCACTACTTTGTCCTTTGCAGCTAGTTATGAGATGCTGCAAATCGGTCTGTCAATCCAAACTATTTTTACAAATGGAGTAAAGGAAAAAGGAGATCAAGGAAAAACGACTGAGGAAAAGCCAGTTATCTCTTAATGATATGGGTGCTGGAAATAATTTGTTTCTTTTCCATCTCTGAGAGAACAAGACCTGAAAATGGTACATGGAGCTAAAGATCTAAGTCAGATTTATAGGACTAAGCTGGCTGCCAACAGACTGTCACAGAGTAAAGCCTAATTGCATCTGCAAACAATGTAGCCCATCGATGAGCATCCAGAGGGCCCAAGTTCTTCACTCCCAGACTGAAGCCCAGCCTGACCTGCCAACACAGAGCTGCTCCCAGGTTCAGATTTACTGTGGCTTACTTCTTTGCAGCAAGCCAAACCCTCTGCCTTATTGGAAAAGCTGCTTTCAGATGCGAATTGAGTTCAATAATTGCTCAACCAATCGCTCTTTTCTTGAATTTATTGCATCCAGTACATTTATAGAATATTTTAAGAGTTTCTCTGGCATCTCTCTTATTGGGAGTCAAAGCATTGGACTGCATGGCAGGTCTTCAGCTGGAATAAAGCAAGTGACACAGTTCAGCTGGCTTCATGGGGGACTTGGTATGTGAAGCTGATAAAATACTTGGATACTCAGACAAGTTCTTGTTTCTTAGATTTCAAAATGCTTTCGAGTTTAACCTCATCTCCTTCAAGCTCCACTGATTTTGATTTTCCCCAAACTTTAAAATAAAATTAAAGCAGAAACTAAAGGTGAGGACTAGCGCTATGGACAGTTCCCCCATATCCATTGTCTGAGAGCTTGAATACAGCAACCAGGAGGAAGATACAGCGGAGAAGGGATGGAAACAACTGTTAATCGCAAAGTTTGTTCTTTCCCCGTTTTTATTTTAGTGCTTGTCAGAGTAAATCAGTGCCTTTGCTAGGTCTGCTGTAAGGCAGCCCTCTTGGCTAGAGCTTGCCTCCGCCGCCACTCCCTGCAGAGTGCACAGGATCCATTAAGGAAGTAAAGGACATGCTTTGAGCAAAGCTTCATCCTTTTACATGTTTAATGTTTTTGTGAGTCTGATGGGAAAGCTGAATTGAAAATCTTGCTTCTTGTGTTCCTTTTTGAGCCATTTTCTCCCCTGTTCCCTTATTCAGGCTAATCTGTCATCCAGGACATGGCCCGTTACCAGCTGTGACTCCATCACATCCCAGGAGTGTAGACACCACATTTTTGAGGGATTCTAGCAGACATGAGTTGTGTCTAGGCACCAGCTCCAGCCTATCTTGGAAGAATATCCTTGTGTTCCAGCTTGGCATACAGCCTACACTGTACCATAGACCTGACAGTATGTGCTTCAGTTCAAGACTATTTTATAAGACTAACAGCTCTTGAAACAGTTAATTTTACTTTTTTGTTTGTTTGTTTGTTGAGGTTACAATTAACAAAATGTAGAATTTTCATTTCAATCAGGCTGGTATTTAGTTTTTACAGATTCCAAGTTTGTTTAGAATGTTTGGGAAAATGAAAGCTGGCAGATGATAATGTAAGATACTAGTTGGGGTAGGACAATTAATCCTGTGTATTTTAACATTCCTCTTATGAACCAGTCTGAAGAAATAACTTTGAAGCCAAATCTTTTTGAATCATTTCCCTCTTTCCCTGGAGTTCATTTTTATTATTAAGAAAACTGCCTTTTATAAATGTTTAAGTACTAGAAAACATCAGGTGGGTTTGTGGAGATATTTTAAGTATAATCCTTTGGGTTGTATTTTGCTTCCATGAAGCTATCATAACCCCTGTAAATGTCAGTGGAAATTAGGCGTTTATATTAATGGAGGCTCCCCCCTCCCCTCTTTTTTCTTAAAGGTGGGATTTTTGCATTGCATCAGTGATTCAGAAGCAAGACTGAATTTCATCAGCATTTCTTCTGAAGGAGGTTTTGCTTGTTTGAGAGATCTTCTGGCAAGCAGCAATTGTTTAGAGGGGCTCTTTAGATTTTAATTTAGAATGAAACAAATTCAAATAATATGCAAAAGTAAAATTAAAAAGTGTATCAATTAACATACAAAAGTAAGCTGAACATGTGTTGTAGTTCTAACAACTCCTCAGAGGGTACCGCAGCCCGTAGAAGGGAAACAACACTAAGCATGCAAAGTGAACAGCTCCTTGCGGGGGAAGGAATGGGAAAATAAACTCAGGGTTCTGATTACAGAACCAAAAGCAAACGAGGTTTTAGAGTGAACTTTGTGGGTGAGGGGCAAAACCAGCCTAGCGGTCTCTTCAAACTGTCCTGTGCCTGAAAAAAACTTGTCTGTGGATGCTTTGGGTTGGGTAAACAGTGTTGTATCAGCTGTCTGGGGCTGTTACTAGGGGTCAGTATCGTATCAGCAACAGCTGAGAGTAGATCCTGCTATGCTTGGTGTTGCACCTCTTCAAAGATATGATTATTGCACCGAGCAACTAATGGGCTTGAATTTTGATATCTTTTTCTAAAAGCTGACATGAGAAAGGAGATGTTACTATGTGCCGTTGTACAGAGTAAGGCAAATGAAGTGACTTGCCCAGAGCAAAGACTTCAACTCATCTCTCCCCGGTCCTGAATTAGAAGCTGTCACTCGTCTAAACCTGTGTCTCACCACGGTGCACAAAGCAGCAACACTGAATTCCTCTGCAACCCTATAAAAGAAAGAAAGATCTCTGGTTCTGGGTATATTCCCTCAGAAAACACTGGTGGTGACGTGGTGGTGCTGGCTATGACCACCTCTATAAAGCACTGAGGTACCACCTACCTGGCATAGCCCCAGGGCTATAGTGGGCACCCTGAAAAGGAGGGAGGACTTTGGGTGGTGTCTGAGTGTGGGATGCCTGTGGAAGTGCCATCATCTGGGCGGGAATCCAGCTGTCTGCACCACCTTATTCCAAAATTAACTGAATTCCCCTCTGGGGTGGTTCATCCAATTAGTGAAAAAGCAGTTGCTGAAATCAGAAGGATTGCAAGCATGGGAGCACAGGATGCTTGGCTTTGCAAAGTGTGGGGGAAAAGGAAAAGGGGGAAGAATTTCTGCGCTGTGTAGCCAAGCCCCAAAGGAAGTGCATCAGTGCTTGTCTGAATGTTAAGCAAGTGATTAAGCATGGTGGTGAATCAAAGCTTAAATCATTACTGTAGGCAAGGATTGCATCCATATTTTTATCTCTACGCAATAGATTAATACATTCATGTGTTCTCTCAAATAAATTTCAACAGATTTTTATTGGGTGTTTTAGTATTATAGAGTAGTTGCTAAGGATCTGGAAAAGTCTTCTATGCCAGTAATGATGTCACTATGGAATACACATACAACCTAAATGTTAAGCAAGTGATTATGAAAACTTACACTATTTATATTTCCTGCAGACCCCACAGACTGTCCTGTTGTCATTTCCTGAGCCAGGTCAGCACTCAGGAGAGGGCCCCAGGCAGGACTGTAGGCAGGGGAGGGGGAGATTGATGTTCTGGGTTTTCCCCCGGGGTGCTACTCATTGACTGCGTGGCTGCGTGGTAGGGGTTAGGTGGGCTTGAGGGTGAGGTGCTGGCTGGTGTAAGGTGGGTTTGAGTCTGTTCTGTGGCTGCTGGATCCAGGGCTTGGGAGCCCTAGTGACTCACACGCAGCAGGCTGTGAGAGCCAGGAGAGCAACGACCGGCTGTGTCCAGCGACTTCAATGGGAAATTCTCTTTGCATTAATCACTGCTCAGTCCCCTCTCTTTTCTGCCTTGACAGACCCTGCACTGACCACTTTGGATGATTAATGATCCAATACGCTTTTTTTTTAAGGCTGCAGGAGCATCATATTCAATGTCAGGTTTCAGTTTGGGCCATTTATTTTATTCATTTCTCCCAGTTCTACTAGTATTTCAACTCCAATCACACTTTCCTTTTCCCTTTTGCTGTATGCCATGTATTGTGGCTGGTACCGAAATGGAGTTCCTGTTTTACTCACAGGTGCCTGCAATTCACTGAATGACTGAAGTGGTCCTTATATAAAAGGTTTGCAGTGGGCTTTAGGATCTGTCTGCTTGAGAAGCACTATGTATAATGTGTTGTTATTAATATTGCTTATCATGCTGAAATAGTTACCTTTTCCAGATGAATCATCACTGGCATAGCATTATTCAGTATATTGAAACTACCAGAAAATAGTGTTTTTCTAGGAGTAATATTCCCTCAGCACATTAGTTAGTAAATGTCACACACAAATTGCTCATGATTTCCCTTAGATCAAAGGAATATTTCATAACAGGTGCAATATGATTTTTTGCCTTCAAAAGAGAATGTGAGAGTCAGCATGATACATCCTATGGAAAAAGCTGTCTGGGATAAATCAGATTATTATGAGGGATGTGTAAAAAGAAGGACAGTTTCTATTTGACATCACGCGTGTTGTCCATGGTCTCAAAAGATGAAATATCCTGCTCTGGCATATGATAGTTGAAGGGCAGGCTGCAAGTAGTGTCTGCAGGAGTTCTCACTAGCAACTCAGGGAAAACTGCTTTCTACTTTGTACCCAGTCACACACACCACGTAACTGATTATGCTGCTGCCTTTTCCTTCCCCTTTTCTTCCTTCTACTCCATCAACACTCAGCACTAAGTCACTTACCATGCTGTGTTGGGTGAAACTGAAATGGGAGAATAAAAAAGAACTTTGTGGATTTAATAATGGGAGTGGAGCTGGATACTGCTGTGTCAAATGGTCTTTGGAGCTGAAGATTTGTCAGATGGCTCTGGCCTCCATGTTTCCATGTAAAAACTTGAAATACTTCAACACAAGGGTTGAAAGAAAGAAGAACACTGTGTCTGTGTCAAGTTACTGGATGCTTGGACTTCTAGCAAGGCTAGATGTTCCTCTGAATAAAGAAAACGTTCAGGAATGCATTTCACAGGCTGAAAAATGTGAAGTAAAATTTCTGTAGGTGATACAACCTGGCCCAGGACCCAGCAGGAGGACATGTCCACCTCGAGCAGGACTTGTTGACATTTGCTCTGTATGAGAATCTCGACATTTCAGATGTTTGGGGTTATTGCTGCCCAGAGGTGTGAAGCCAGCCTAGTGCCTGCAGTTCAGCATTGCATTTTGTGTCCTTATGAACAAACAGCAGCGCAAAGACATAACCTGATCATCACCTGGGTTTCACAGGTGGAGGCATATAAGCACTCAAATTAAGACTTATTCAAGGTTGCATAGTGAATGCATGGCAGGGTGAAATGAAGCCAGCAGTTTCTGACACCCGGATCTGCTCCCTCCTCCCACAGCAAAAATCTTCTTCCCACACAGGTCTCGAAGTTATTAGCAGCTGTTTCCAAACTGAAAGCTGCTTTCTGAAATTGGACCATAAAAATAATCTTTCTCCTTCTACTCAAGCCTAACACAAGCCTTCACAGATAAAGGGGAATGGAGAATTAGGGAAAGCAAAATATTCCTTTTTATTTAATCCTGTGCAAAAATACATCCTTCTTAAAACCGTACAACAAACAGAAAACCTGTGCTGCTATAGATCTCGTTACTAAAAAGGAGTCTATCCAAGCAATCTGTCCGCCTGCCTTTCTTGCTGTGCTGGTACTTTTCTGAAACTGTTGAGTCTGCGTATTTATTCCTCCTCACACTCTGTATCCAGAGTAAATGATGCCAGACTCTATCAGCTATCTGGACATCTTTCCCATAGCATTTTCAATCTTGGCTGGAAGGAGAGGAGGGGGAAGTTATCTGCTTCAGTTTAAACACTATGAAACAAAACAATTACCTCCAAGAAAGCAGTAGAGATCATCTGAATTTTACATACCTTGGGTGAAGAAAGCATAACTTTACTGTCACTGAGATGGCTTATTCTCCCTCATACTTAGGTTTGTTATCAAAGGATCATTTACCAGCCAGCCCAAAATGAAGGTAAAGCCCAGAAACTTCATCTGAAAGCCTGGCGGAGAGGAAGCAAGGATAGTTGCTTTTCTTATGTCTTAGGGTCTTCCCCTATTCCCCATTCTTTATGTCTTTGCTTTGATTGCAAAATCCTGACAATTATAGTGTCTGTTGTATTAAAAGTCTCAACTCAATACTGAGCAGGGCCTGGGAGGTTTGACTATTGTAAGTAGTAAAAAGATGCCAATTGGACAGGTCAGAGAAAGCAAAATTTGTCTTTTATTTCTCCAGGGTGTTCTCTAGCCATGATAGAGTAAATGAAAGAACCTAAACCACACAGTTTAATTCATTTGATTTCATAGCAGACATGTAGAGGGTGAAGTGCTGTGTTTCATGCTAAGTATTATTGAACTATTGGGTGTAAATAGTGATTTATGTTCACCTAGCACCATGACATTGCTGAAACTCCTAACCATCTGATCAGCTACAGATGCCTTAAACCCCTGGGGCAGCAGAAACCCTCTGCGTTGCCTTATTCTAGCATCAAAAGATAAGACCCTGATACTTTATTGAAAGGAGAAAAGACACTGTGCTTTCCTCTATTTGAAAGTAACCTTAGAAGAAGTTGCTTTCCTTGAAGAGAAAAGGTTCTTGAGCATGCTATTCTCAGAGCACAGCATGCTTTTATAGCAAGCGGAGCCTGTTTGTCCGTGTCACCTTAACTTTTAGTTGTTACTTTGCTGATATCAATTAAGGAGGAAATTTATAAAGGTCAGTTAGTGGCCTATTATTCACCCAGCCCCAGAAGTTATGAAATTATGGGTAACTCCCAGCTAGAACAGCTTGTTTCTTAGCTCACATCATAGCTGTTGGGGTTTTCAACTTTACTGCTTTTAGTTCAGTCCCTGGGATTTTAGCCAAGGTGGGTTCTGTCTCGGCTTCATGTAGAAGACCTAGATGGCATCCTCCTGGAAATTAAGACCATGCTTCAATTCCCTTTCATGCTGGGAAACATTACCCATGCTGGCTCAGGTCTTTTATAAACTTATGTATAAATCCAAATAAAATCCAAATGATGTTTTCCTGCCTGCTAGTGGGCAGGTGGCACAATCTTAAGGAGATTAAAGGCTTTTCCCCCTCCTCAGGAATAGTAATTTCATTCTATTTTTAGCTGTGGAGACTGTCTCTGTCTAGATCTGCCCAGAGAGTTGTCCTTTACCCAACGTACGTAAATAACAGACAGCATTACTGTGGAAATAGAACGAAGCCTCCTAAGTCCTGCACAACTGGGACGTTTCCACAGCAGTAACAAAACCCTGTGGTAAAAAAAGGTTTTCTTCTCCCAATGCGAGTATGGCTCGGTGCTGTGCAAGGTGTTTGATGCATACGTCTGCTGAGTATTCCAGCTGATGTCCCAGCAAACGGGCAGCCCTTGCAGTCATTCGGCTCACGCCACATTGCTGTCTGGGAGTCCCTCATTTAGCGATTTATGGGCCATGTCAGTGTAATTTAGTGTCTTAATACTGCTGGTCAAGGACCATCAGCATCTTCTAAACCTCCGTTGTCCTTGGTAGGGAATGGAAGCAGAACTCACTCGGAGTCAGCTTTCTGGGCAGCTGAGGGACAGTTGTGTTGAAGGCAGAGCCAATATACATCCTTGGAGATAAAACTATCTCTCTGCTGAAAAAAAATGGCTTAAAAAGCAGCATTAAAACAAGTAGTGAGAATGAACGAAATTTGAAATATCAGTTTTGTGGGTCTCTGCTAGTCCCTGAAGGTGGCAGTGCCCAGGTGTGGTGTGAGATAGGCAGATAGATGGGTGGCAGCTATCGAGAAGGGTTGTCCTTGGACGTTGCTCCCTGGCCAGCCATCCTGGCTGGACAATCATTTCCATACGCAAGGACAGAGAGAGAAATGGATGCTGAAGTGCTTCCAGCAGCACCTGTACTTTAGGGTAAGTTTTGTGGGTTTGTGCTTGGGATGAACCCCACTTTCAGTGTGAAAAGTTGTGGAAGTGATGCCAGCCACCTTAATCATCTGTGAACAAACCTTTCACAACTTGATCTAATCTAGCCGTGTTCCTGTAGTATAGCAATGACAAATTATTCCCCTGTAATTCAAAGGTCCACCCTCCAGGAAGAGTGTTAGAGTTGGCTTCCTACTTGCATACATGGAGAATATAAGAAGGAACCATCCAAAAATCTACATTAAGGGGGAACAGTAGCTTAAATAGATTCGTAAGCCAAAAAGTAAGGACTGGGATTGCTCGCGTGCCTGTTTTCTCTGGAGTATTGCATGGGGAAGTGACAGTATAATCTCTTCGTGAAGGATTGAGGGGGAAGCTTTATACCCATTTTCTCTCATCAAATGAAGTGAGTGTACCCTGACATAAGAGGTCTGTGCTGCTGGGCTTGGGTCCTCCAGCCCTTTCTGTCAAGTTCCCAACGGGAAGCTCTTCCCTCTCAGTGGGCACTTATTTTTCTAAGTGGGCTTTTGTTCCACTTAGGTGTTCAGTGAGTTTTGCACAGAACGTAGCACAGTGGTTGCTTTTAGTGACTTCTAATAAAAAAATATATTGTTATTTCCAATAACAACATTCTGTGGTGAAGCCTTTTTCTGTCTAATTCTGCTCCCTACTTCTCTGGTCGTGTCCCACCCCCATTGCTCACGGAAGGCCCTGGAGGGAATCACTTTGCAGGTTTTCAGAGAAGTTTTTCTCCTGTTGAGCCTTGCTCCTCTTCTGCTGGCTTTTTGAAGGGAGCCCAGGCCAAGGACATATTCTGAAACAGTTTGTTTTGCAACTAGTCTTCTCAAGTGGGCAGTCAGGGAGAAAGAAATCAACAACTCTGGCTTTGAAATTCCCCATGCAGTGAGAGCAAGGCTTTTTTTCTTATTTTTCTTCCAATAAGAAATTTTCAAGGAAAGGAGCGAGGAACATTTTATCTTGCTGATAGGAGAATATTAAAAACACAGGAGGATGCCGTGAGAATGTGTAACCTTCATTGCTCTGAATCCAAAGAGAGACAAGAGATAAAGTGCCAGTGCCTTTGTCCTATTAGCTGGTCCTGTTTACTCTACTGTGCAAGTCTGTTGAGGTGTTTAATGACTTTTCACATCACCATGGGGACACTGAGACAAGAGAAGCATTCATTTCCAGCCTTCACTTTCTCTTCCTTTTTTTTTTTTTTTTTTACTGCTCTGCTTCTTCAATATTCTTCCATGGTGACTTGTCTGTCCTCGTTCACGTGTAACGTTTCTATTTGTGCATTTGTCGTAGGCATCATCTCTGGAGCAATGGTGCAGGTAGCAGTAAGTAAGCAAAGGAATTTGCTGTGTTTTGTGGCAAGAAAGTACAGGGAAAGCATCAGCTGGTGTGGCTGCAGCAGAAAGACGGGAGGGAGATGTACAGGCAGAATATCCCCAGTTTCCGAGGTCTTCTCCAGTCCCAGTGCTGCCATGCTCCTAGTGAGCTGCCTGTGTTTGCTGGGGAGAGCCCCAGGCCGGCTGAGCTGCTTTGCAGTTTACAAACAGCTCCGCGTTCGAAAGTTCACCAGGATTTATAACGTGCTGGTGCTGTGTGAGTCATCAGCGCTGGGGACTGAACTTGCAGACCTCTCAGTCTAAATCCAAAGCTGCTACAGCCTGAGGTAAAAGGCCACTTCTGTGAGATGAAGGTTGCAGGAGAGCCATAAAACACTCGGGGAGGACGGTGGTGGCTCTCCCCTCGGAGCCACACCGAGGTAGCCTGAGACATGGGGGGGCCCCGCAGGACCACTGGCTGGTCCCCTGCACTGTGAGCCCATGGGGCAAAGCAGTGACCGGGAGGCAGAAAGGGGGAACAAGCACTCCAGAGGAGAGCTGGAGGTGAGGCACAGTGGTGGGCACTGTGGGAGGTGCCGTGTTGGCTGGAGCTCAACACTCCAGGGTTATGGGCTCGGCGGTGTGAGCGGCACCCAGGCAGGGCTTGCCCAGTGGGCAGGAGTACAAGGTCTGGAGCAGGGGTGGAAAGTGGCTCTAACTGCCTTCTGGCTACCCACTCTTCAGCAGGTAGAGGTAAAATGGGTGTGCATGCTCACTGCTGTTATCCACAGCCCCCTTGCTTTATCTGCAGATGAGGTTTTAACAGCAACTACTGAGAAGGTTTTACTACAAAGGCCATTTTCTCCTGATAGCTCCCTGCTCACCCTGGCTCAAAACAGCCAGCGCTGGGGCAGGGAGACAGGCTGCTGCAGGGTTAAGCAGAAGCAGCAGTCTGTAGCAGCCTTTAATTTGTGTGGATACTACTTATTTTTCTGCCTTCTGGGTTCTGCCAGTGTCCCTGTGTGTGATGAAGATACTGAGGAGGGTATGAGAAGTGAATAAACATCCCCTCTGTTCTCGTTGTAGGTAACCAAACCACCCAGACTTTGGTAGGACAGCAAGTCAGTGTATCACTTAGAGAAAGCGTTAATTTTTGTGGTTCCTGGTTTTGCTTAGCAGAGGTGTCATGCTTAGCTCCTCTGGCTGCTCTATAGACATTAACCGATCGGGTGTAAAATGGCCCTGGCCCTTCAGTGGTGGGCTGTCGTGGCAGCAACCTGTTAATGCCGTGTAACGGCAGTGCGACCCCCGTGATTTCACGTAGTACAGTTTGTGGCGGCTTCAGGCAAGCCAAGGAGTGCAGATGCTTGCCTGAGAGAAGCTTCTCTCTTTTGTATCCTGATTTTAGACCTTTGCAGCCTGCTTCTGTGCAAGTGGGACTATTGGGGCATACAAAACCCCCACAGTGAATGCATCTGTTGAGAGCCAAGTCTACATACCCACCTCTGCTCTTACTAAAGAGATCCAGTGCAGACGACTACGCAGGGCTGCAGAGCCCAGCTGCCTTAAGGCACTGGATGGCTGTGGTGGAGAGAGATGTCTTGACAAAGGTCCTTTAGTTGGGAACTTAATCTCCTTTTTGGTGGCTGACTCCCAGAGCACGGTGGTAAGGAGTTCTGTGCAAGGTGTTGCAGGCACCTGTGCAGAACTAGAAGGGCTTTGGTTTGAAAGGAAGCTGGTGGGAAGACAAAAAAGGGCTTTCTGTTGGCCTTCCCCACACCTGAAATCTCAGGGTTCGGAGCTTTGTTTTCATTCCAGTGCCGTGGGAAGATGGGGAATTACTTTGTGGAGTAATGTGAACTCTGCTTGTTTACTGCCCTGTGTTGAGCCATCTCCACAGCTGCACATATTTGCATTCCTGATGCTGGTTGCATCTCACATGTTTCAGATGACTAATTAGTCTACCAGGATGTTGCTGGTTCTAGAAGTCCTGCCCTTAATTTGATGAACCAGAATTTTCCAATGGGAAAAATAATAAGGTCTGCAAGAATTAAGTCATGGGGGAGTTGCTCAAGGGTCCCCATCCCATGGAGCAGAATCTCATGGAGGTGTTGATACTGCCAGCCTCATTATAGCAGTCTCACTGTAACTGAAGCTAATAAAACTATGGATTTAAGGCCATTGTCTTTTAATCGGAGCTCAGGCCATGGCCAATATCAGAGAGATAGTGGAAGGCACCAAAATCATCTTGAGAAAATAGTATGTATTCCGAAAATTGTGGGTTTGTCAAACCCAAAATATTTTGCTGGAAGTAGTCTGTTTCAATGATAGTTCCAGCTGGGGATAGTTGAAACAAATCATTTAGATTTTGTTTTGACATCAATTCACTTTTTTTATAAAATAAAAAGTGCCAACTGGATTTATTATGACAGTTCACACTACAATAAATACAAATGTCTATGGCCAGTGTTTCGTAATATATTATGCTACTTCAATATAAGCAAAATGGACCATTTTACTATTAAAATGTAGTGTTGCAACACAATTGAAATAAAATATTTTCAGTAACAAATCATCTCTAAAATTTTATTTCTATGAAAAAAATAAAAATCTCAACTTTTTCCCGAGTCATATATAAAAAGACAGATAATTTTTGATATCATTCATTTTCCCACCCAAGTAATTTTGATTCAGAGAAAGAGGTGAGAAATAACCTTCTTGACAATTCTGAAATAACTTATTCAACAGATTAGAAACTGATGGAGCTTGTTCTGCAAAATTAAGTGACAGGATAAGGCCACATGTGCATGTGAATATGGGAATGAATGTGTATATTATCATTTATAGTATTTGACACTGGTATCAGACCCCTTCTGTGCTAAACATTGCACATTCCCACAGCTTCCAAACTCAGATGAGGCAGAGGAAGGAAAGAGCTGCACAGCCAAAGGCCGTTGTGTGATTGTGGCATGCTTTGAGACCTTTGCAAACATGGGTTTGCGATCACAGATAACAGCAATAAAGATATGAGAGCTTTGGCTGTAGACGACATACTGGCATTGAAAAAAAAAATATTTCTTGGAGGTGCTAGGGATGAGTTTGCTCAGCCCCTTTGCCAGGTAATAGCAATGTGTGGAGCACTGTGGTGGCCTGGAGTCTCAGCTTTGAAGCAGAACAAAACCTGTCCTCGCGTATCTCAGCCACGACCCCTCTGTGCACGCAGAGGTTGCTGCTCTTTCCAATGAAATGGGATTTGTGAGTTGATTTCAAAACCCGCTGGAGACTGCACTTACTTTAAATGTTCTGATTTTTTTTCTGGCAGGATGGTGGCAAAGTTGCAAGCCCTTTTCAGAGACTAACCCCAGCACACGGCAGAGTACAAAGGTTTCCTAGGAAGAAAAAGGGCGCCTGTACTCCCTTGCCTTCCATGTAAGCACAAACTCTGTGTGTGTGTGCTAGCTGAGCTGATGTTATTCAAACACAAGCGTGTTTTGTCAAGTACATTGCTTGAAAGACCCTGAGTCAAAACATGAGTTATTTATGCATACATAAAATTAATTCTCAAATGATTAGCTCAAGAATGCATGTCCTGCAAGTAATTGTTGGAAGTATTTTTAATAACGAGAAGCAAAGTCAGGAGAAAATTCTGCTCTTAGTTATTCTGTTAGGAATTTGGCTGTTAGTAATGAAATAATAATTAATTCACAGAGTTGTACATTTGCTTTATTTATGGATGTGCTCTTTACTTATACATATTTTTATTACTTAATTTTTAAAATGTACTAAGGCCATGTAAGAGGCAGTAGCAGAGCCCTTGTGCTGTTTGAGTCCTGGGCCACGATGCTGTGGAAAAACACCAGCTGCTTGATTTGCAAAAGGGGTCACATCCCCAAGTTCTAGTGCCTGCTCAGCGGTAGCTTAGGAGCTGTCTGGTGGGTGGGAATGATGGTGAAGTTTTGGATTTCACTGGAGTCAGGAAAGGGCCAGAATACAGTTCAAAGCAAGGCTGCTTGTCTGGGCTGACAATGACGCATCCCTGATGCAATACTGCTGGTCCTGAGCATACAAAAATCGTGTAAAACATCAAAATCATGAAATATACCAAATAAAATAACAGCATATGGAAGATTACTTTTTTCTGGCACACTTGCTTTTCAAAATTTCAAACCTATGTTTTTAAGCCTTTTCCTCTCCTCTTATTGAAGCAAGGAAGGTTAGAGTTTTTCTCTTAATTATTTTTTGCAAAAGAGATAGTCAGAAAATCCTTTAAAACTTTGGCTTAAAAATATGAGATTATTGCAAAATGTGTGGCACAATAAGATTTTTGTGTTGTCTTTTGCTCACATCTGCACCTAGATATAGCTGTGTCTATTTGTACAAGGAAGGGATTTATTCAAGTGGATTTTTATTTTTATTTTTATTTTTTTTTTTAGAAAAGAGGTAAAATCTGTCTGCAAAAATTGATAGGAAAACAGACTTTTTTTCCCCCCTCTTTTATTCCCCCAAGAGGTTTACAGTCTGGTTGCTGTGTGAAAATAAATGGGTGAGGCCAATAGTCTGAAAGCAGTGCTGAATGATGCAATGATGTGTCTTAAAGCAGTAATATTTCACGGCAAATCATCTTGCTCTAAAACAGAGACAAGATGCTGCTGTTTTCCCCCTAACTGCATCCGTTTTCTACTTTTCTTACCTTTTTCTTCCAGAAAGCCGGTTCAAATCTGAGAGGGCTTGGTGGCTGTCCTTAGCATTGTTGGGAAATTGTTTTAATCTTGGTAGCATAAGCCAGTCACTTGCAGTTGACTTGCTCAAGGGAACGTCACTTATGGCAGGGAAGAGCCAGGGGTGGGGTGGGGGGTTGAATCCTGAGCGGCTTCTCAGCAGGGGCTGCGGCTCAGCACCTGGTGCCTGGTGGCCTGGCTGGTGCACGGGGCAGCAGGCGTGGTGCTGCTGGAAAAGCCATGCAACGAGGTGGCATGGGACAAACAGTCCAATATTTTCAAACTAAGAATTCCCCGAGAACAATTAAATTTTGGGTAGGGAGAGGAACCACGTATATTGTCACTGATTCTCCTTCCTTTTCTTCTTCTAGTTTGGTCTTTTTTCAGGATCTGTTATAATGAAAATATTGTTTCAGCTAATTCTTTTGAAAACACCTGTAGGCTTTTTTATTTCTCTTCAATAATCCATTTTATTTTGAAATATTTCCCTTGGAAAATCATCCAACTAAAAAGAATTGGAAGGCGAAAAAAGCAGTCGCAAGGATATTTTCTTCTGTAATTCTTTTTTAAACACCAACCAAGATCAGAAAGATCTGAAGAAAAAAAAAATCGCTTGAACAATTTTTAGTCTTCATGGTAGGGAAAAAATTCATCGTGTGCAATCGCCCGCCAGCGGCCTTCCCGGTGCCTGGCGCGGGTGGCCGGCGCGGTTTGGTGCAGCCTCAGAGAGGAGCCCCCGGCCCCCGGGTTTGCTCCTCCACGGCCGTGACTCGTGCAGGGCTATTACCAGAGACAAATCTTCTCAAGCCAAGTACAGCATCACACAGCTGACTTCAAGTGCATTATAGGTTTATTTTCACTTTCCTCTGAAGTGTCAGATGTAGGCCATTGCCCGAGGCACAAAACCAGACGCCGTGTACCGCTGACCTTACCCAGCACCGCAGATCCTGCGAGCCTAGCACACAGCTGTTTTCTGGCTCAGGAACTGTATTGAATTGCTTCAAACCTTCTCCTTTATTATTATTGGTTTTAGATGAAGACAGGGTAGGTGTGTTAGGACCAGGCACTCCGGAGCAATAAATCCGTGGGCTGCTGCTGGCAGGCAGGGCAGGGGAGGGCGGGCACGGGTCCGGCAGGAGCAGAGCACAGCGCAGCCCCTGCTGCAGGTGGGTTCAGCACCAGCAGCAAAGTGTCATTTGTGTGCATATGAAATGTTAGTGTACAGTAATACATAGATATGACTGGCAAGCTCCTCACGGGTGTACCAGTGCTATGACACCACTGAAAAGTATCGGTGCTTTTATTTTTATTTTTTATTTTATCCTTACCTTTCAGTGAATTTGCTTTTTTTGATATGGCTGGCCCTAGGGGTCCTTCGCCACCCTGCCCACCCCAGGCAAATTGCCATCACACTTTTCGCTGCCCCGCTGCCTCTGTGTGACTGCTTGCTGTTTATCATTCAGCTTCAGAAGGCAATGAGAAAAAAAACAGCCTACCCCTGTGCTGCACCGACATTGTGAGCTTTGTCTCCCACTTCCATCTAATGTTATTCATCAGCCTGAATATTTGCAGTGTGTTTGGTAGCCTGGACAGAACGCATTGATCTTTTTGCTTTCTGCTGAGAGGCAGAGGGAATGGGGAGAAGCACAGTAGGGAGAGGCATCGACTAGTTTGCAATGGTGACTCAGCTGGAACTGCTTGGCAGGGCTATTTACATGCTTGGGAGAGGCAATTGCAAAGCATGTTTTAAAATGAGATTTGCAGGAGGGCTTCCTTTCAGCCTGGCAGAACTGTCGCTGTGTTGATTGTCGTGGGTTTTGTGTTGTAGCTTTTGCAAATCTGTCTCTTCTCAAAATAGTCCAAAAGGTTTATTTCACCTCCCGCTCCAGCCAGAAGGGGTCTGAATATTTGCGTGTGCACGTGTGTGTGTTTTTATCTCCAGCCCTGCAGCGGTTTCAAAAGCCAAGCGAATGCTAAACACAAGTGCTTAAAAAGTGTTGGTTTTTTTTTTTTTTTGTTGTTTTTTTTTTTTTTTTTTTAATGCCCCTCTGGTTAAAAAAGGAAAAGGTAAATGGGAACAAAAACAGAATGGAAGAAAAACTGCTCTATGTACAAAGGAAAGAGAAAATGTAAAGAAACAGGATGCTGAAAATGATATGCCCCAAAACAGCTCCTCTGCAGACCGTAAGCCTTTCTCCTTCCCTTTCTTTCTTCTCTTTTCTTCGCAGAGATGTTTCGTTTGTAGCTGACAGATTGATGGTCCATTATACTTATTTACACTCTAGCAGAAGCGAGTCAGGGTCACTTACAATGATACCCCCATTAACGGCTCTTTATACACCCAGAGCAGTATGAAAGGGGAGTAGTGGTACAGAAACAGGCTGGTTTGCAGCCCCTGGGAGCAGTGACATTGCCACCTGAACACACTCCTAAAATGTCTGGCAGGTATCTTCGGTGGCTCATTCCTGCCAGTGAGGGCTGCTGTTTCCTATAGTGATTGCAGTCCTTCAGATCTGTAGATTTGAATAAGCTTTGGGTCCTGAAGCCCTTGAGCAGCAGTGGGAGAAGGGCCATCCACCCAGCCCCACAGGTCCTGGCTTCACCCCCCCGTTCTGTGGGTCTGCAAAGTTTTTCTCAGCTGCCCAAGCAGACCCAAAGGGACTAATCTTGCCACATGTCTCACCCCATCCTTCCCTTCCTTTGGCTTTACGTGACAAGCAAGGCTCTCCGTTCCCAGTGCTTTGTGCTGTTACCTCGCAGACAGACTTGGCTGTGCTTCTGGGAGCCAATTCATGCAGTTACCCATACCCATGACCAGGAATGGACCTATCCATACAAGTTAACAGAAAAAAAAATCCCCTAGGATTTCAACTCTGAAATCGAAGAGGTCCCTACAGAGCTGTCAGACCCTTGAGACATCTATTTTCTATCGCCCCACAGGCTACAGATGGCCCCTCCGCACTCCCTATGAAAATAATTCCTGTTGCAGGGCTGTTTCAAAGCCCTGTGGGGTGAATTGCCCACCTGTCTGACCTGTGCTGGGCGTGAGCTGAGGGAATGGGGAGTGGTAATAAATATCTCAGGGCAATTCTTGAATGTGAACGTTTGGTCACAGCGGCAACAGGCACTAGGTGGGTCGGGCTGTGGTTAGGCTGCTGAGTCTTAACTGGCTGCTGGTGGCTGCAGGAAGGTAGTCTGGTCGCCAGGGCCTGGGGGAGTGAGGCACCTCCAGCAACGTTGCTTTTTCTCTCCAGGTTAGACCTTCCTACAAGCACTGCAGAAGCCCTTTGCCACCAAGGGGTTTTCCTCCACAAGGGAATTCCTCTGAGACCACTTTGGATGGGGTTGCGGCTGCTCTGCATTGCCAAGAGCATTGCCAAGTGACCAGATGGCACTGGAGAATCAGGCCTCAAAATATTAGTTAAAAAGCCCATCTCCTCCTCCCCTCCAATTCCTTATTTGGCTGTTGGCACAGAGAAGATTTCATGTTCCCAGAGCTGGACGCTTGTCAGCATCCTTGCTGCTCACCCATCCACCCACATCCAGCCCCCCACCCCCTGAACAAGATGCTCAGACTACAGATGTGACGTGTCTTTAGCCATTGAGTACCTATTACTAAGGGATTTGTATTCAAGAGGAGTGAGGTTATGTATTTGTATTGCTTTTTTGTTGTTTTTTTCTTTCTTTCTTTAGCGTACCTTGTATTTAATTTGGCAGAAAGCTCTGTTGAAGCTGCTTTACCTTTACTACATTATTATTCAATTGTATTTCCCTTGATGAAAAACCTGGCAGTCTGTTGCTCCGTGACAGATGTGCTAGTTTTGGTTGAATCACCACCACTAGGCTTATTATCAGTTTTACTAATGTTTGCTGTTTTACACTATAACAGGTAGGGTGATTCATTCAGTCAAGGCAAACACACAGGCACACATATGCATACACAGATTTAGATACACCTCCCTGCGCACACATACACAGAGGTGAATCAGCCTAAAATGATCCTTCCTTTGTGCATTTCTTTGGCAAAATGTTCCTGGATCCCCTGCCTGTGTGTCCCTCCTCGCTGAGCAGCTATCCACAAGTAAATAACTCTTCCTAGAGGGGAAGGGCTGCAGGGCGCCTGTCACAATTTCAGTCATCAGGACAAAAAAAAATCCTTACTAACTACAAACAGCTTGACCGGTGGTTAGTTCACATACGTGTGAGATTAATGGAATGCTTCTTCAGTAAATTCAGGTTGTAGAAATTCATGTTATTCAATCCAGAAGTCCTGAATATGCTTTTTGCAAATGACTTACCCACAGTTCCCCGCTGTGCATGGGGAGCATTCCCGCTCCTGCCTCTCGCATGTGCAGCTGGGATTTGCGAAGTTTGAAGTTAATTGTGTGGGTTAAGATAAGTGTGAGCTGGAGCCTGTTTTAACAGACTAGACTACCCGATCCCCTGCAGTGTAAATCCAAATGCCTCTGCAAAGGTGTTGGTATGCAAAGGCCCCTGGGGAAAGCGATGCTGCCTGACCGTGGAGCCCTGCCATCCGTCCGAGCTTTTCCAGTCACCAGTGTGACGAGTGTACAGGTTGCAGTGCTCAGCGTGGGCGAGCCCACTTTGCATCTCGCGCTCCACAGATGTGTTGCTGCAGGTTTTCCTCCCACAGGGATGAATCCTGTTCTCGGATCCCATAAGAAGAACTTTATATAACAACGTGGACTGTTCTCCGTCTTTAAAATATCCCTAGTGCCTCCCAAATGCAAGTGTTGCAGCTTCAGAGAGCTCATTGCTAGTCAATGGACTTGACGCTGCAGGAGCTGGAGCTGGTGGTGGGTCTGGAAGGAGGATCAATCCAAACGCTTCAGAAATTGCCATCTGCGTCACAATCCTATTCAGTGCTCCAGAGAGCTGCTTTATTCATCGTGATTTTCTCAACTCACAGTGTCAGGGATCCTGAAGTGTTTGCAGATTTAATTCTATACATCCACACACTGAAAACTCTGGTGGTTGTTTGGAATTATGTAAATCTCCAGAGGCTGCAAAACTCAGCCAGGAGTTTCCCAAGAACAGGTTTTCTCATGGCCTTGCACCCTCCAAACTGCTCTGTCTCGCAGCTTTCAAGGTGGAATTGGCCATGTGGTGGAGTGTAGCAATAGGAAAAAAAAATGTTTAAACTAAGCAAACTTTAGCTTCTTATTTATTGGGATTTTAAGGTACAATATTAGGTAGTTTATATACAAACCACTTGGTCTCTTGAATTAAAACTCACAGGGACTACTTGTAAAATAACGAATGTCTCACTCTGCAGTATAGAAACTTTGTCTAATGAATTCTTTGCCTTTTCTGCCTCTGTTTCCATCTTACATCCTGTATTCATTCACAAGGTGTTCCTCTTAATGAAAACAAGGTCACTTGTTCAGCATTTGATGGCCAAGAAAGGAAAAGGTGATAGAACTGCAGCCTTACAGAGTGTGTGTGGGTTTTTTCTTTCCTCTTCAATAATTGCACAGAACTTCCATTGATGTCGACAGGACTTAGGCTTGAATAGCAAGAGGAGAATAGGTGCCAGATTGGACCATAGGACAAATTGGAGTTTAGTCTAGATGTTCAGTTTCTTACATTGATTTTCCACTTTTGTCTGTCATTGCCTTATGGGACAATAATACCAGTTCATAAGGAGGAAGCATTTGTTCTCTGCTTATAGGCTGATGTCTAATACTTATTAGTAAGTAATATTGATGCTGCATACAGGACTAAATTTGAGATCTGAACCTTGTAGCGCTGCCCTCTGTACAGAAACATGACAGCAGAATGTGCCTGCCCTGAAAAATGTACCAGTCAAAGAATGCAAGAAGGAAAGTTTTATAAAATTCCTTTACAAACAGGGAGCTGAGGAAGAAAGGGAAAGTATTTTTTTATGCTATGCATGGGTCATGTGGCAGTAATAGAGCCTAAATCCCCGTGCCTGAGGGTACAGCCAGAACCAGCCGGAGGAAGAAGCGTATAATTGATCTAACGGTTTCGTGCCACCTTGTCCTCCAGGATCATTGCCTTCACTACTTCTTGGAGCAAAGAGTTATGCTTTGGTGCAGCAGTGTGCAAACGCATCACACTGTGGAGTTTCCTGGTCTCTTGCCTGTCTCTTTGGCCTCCTGTGAAGCTCTTGAGCATCCATCTTAGACTGCTGCTCTGCTGAGTTTGCGTTCCCTTTCCTAGCTTCCCGTGGTGTAAGCAGTTATTCTCACCTTCCCGCAACAAGGCACTACCCCCAGAGTGGTTTCCCACTTGAGTACGGTAGGATAGGGTTGCAAGAGCCCCATCATTTTTGGTTATAGGCCCCATCTACCAAAGTGTGTGTGTGTGTGAGGTTGTGGCAGAAAAATCCCTTGTGCCTGCTGAGCTGGGTACAACAACTCCCTCTCTGCTGTGCCCAAAGGAAACCTTTGCTGGGGGTGGCTGCTCATGTGGCACAGGCAGGTCCGGTGGAGGTGGGCTAGGGAGAGGCTGTACATGCAGATGTGCTAATTAAAGACTGGCCATTTAATGTAATTTAGCAAGAGCCAATGATTAATAGCAGCCCAGAAGGTGATAACTTCTTTCCCCTGATCCTCTGCATGACCTATCAGATCACAATCCTGCAACGGCAGAATTACAGAACGATGAGCTTTTTCTCTTTTGCTGTACTTCCTTAAGTAGGAGCTGCTTTTCTCTCTGTTGGCTCGTTTGAGCTTAAGGCTTTTTTTCCTAGTTCCCTGGGAAACCTGTCGTTGGAAAATATTATTATTTAGCATAAATCGATATAGTCCCCTAATCAGGTCCTAAGAAAACTAAATGGCCCAACATATTTGATAGCTAGCAGGAGGAGCTGACCTGCACTTCAAGGTTTTTCCCCAGAAACAACTTGAAAAATAACTTTGAGCCGTGCATAATACTGAGAGGGAGGAAGCAGGGGAGTGGGGGAAATCACAGCATGCTTACAGACAGCTGGCAAATATTACCAAAAAAGGGGGCAAAAGTCACAAAGTTATTCATTATGACTTATTTCCTGAGCCCTATGGAAAGAATACAAACACTCCAGCACCTTCAGGAAGACCCAACATGTAGCCCCTGCCAACTGTAATGAGTCTGGGAGCTAGTCTGTCCAGGAGGTGAATGTCAATGCCAAGAGGGACACATTAAACCAGCTCCTAGTGACATCCACCTTCTGGGGACACTAAGCCAATTTACCTAATTCCAATGAAATTTCAGTAATAAAAGTAAAGGTGGCTTGCTGAGCAGAGGCTGGGGAAGGATTAAAGGCATTTGCATTAATAAATAGAGATGTTATCATGGAGAATTAATGTTCTTTGATATAGATCTTGGCGGCATTAGAAGATGCTAGGTACAGTGCCTCATTATCTCTCAGAGGTTAAGGGGTCAGCCTGGGATAAGGGGAAGTGATTTATGCAGTATCTTTGTCAGAGATATGAGAATATGTATGAAATAATAAGACTTGCAGAGACCATTAGTAAAAACCTCCCAGGATCCCAAGGTCTCGCATTGTACTAGATTCCCTATCTCTATGCTGCACATCATTCAAGCACTTTCTTCCTCTGCTATGTCCCATCTCTCTCTCTCTTACCCTTTTAATATCTCTTATTAGGGTTGTTCCTTCCCCTTCCAGTATCTGATAGGCAAACATTGTTTAAAAGGGGTGGTTAATCCAGAAGACAAGGCAGGTTTCCTTAATTTGAAATTTTTCCTCCTTTCTCTCACTCCTTAGGAGATACTGGCTTGGGAGATGACATTTAAATGAAAAGGACAAGTGAAGAGATGAGTGTTGAATGTTTTAGGTATTAATTAAACCATCAAGGACAAATGAATGGAAATGTGGATCTCTTGTGCATGTGTGGGAGTTGAGAATCATGCAGGTGCACATTGCAGGGAGCGTTCAAACCTGCCAGCCCCTGGGTATCGCTAGCACAGCAACCTGCTGTTAGCAGTGGTCAACCCTAGGTATGTTAGAGAGCTCCCCTCTGCTCTGCAAATACCACAGTCCCCACATCTCTGTGGTGACATTCTCTGTCATCTGAAGGACTTGCTGACAGAAGGAAGGCAGGACCCCAGGCAATGCTCACCATCTCACAGGGGACATGACATTGGCCAGTTTCCTGATGCTTTCTACAGCACAGCATAGTATATCTAACGCAGGATAGTATCTTACACTTTCTGATAGAAAGTGAATCCTTCCAAGCAGCAGTGAAGACCCAGACATGCACACAGGTGACTCCTAATATCGTCTGAAGCTGAGCATCTCAGGCTGCCAAGTAGAAAATTCTTTGCCAGATGTTGCTTTCCCACACAGCTTGACAATATCTTCGAACACTTCTTAGAAGGGGTTTTCTGATTGCTTTTGGTTATTATGTCTCTCCTCTGATCTCATTCAGGAGCGTTTCAGAGAGGGTCGCTCCTGTGAAGCAGGCGCTAGTCATCCCTTGTTGTCTGTGATGGGAGCAAGGTCGTGGGACGACTACGGAGGTTCTTGATGTGCTGCAGATGCACAGTAGACCAAAGAGGAACGATGAGGGTGGCACTGCAAACCACATTTAAGAAAAAGTTGCAGATCAATATTTCTGACAGTAAATTCATCTCACGAATCATTGAGAAGGGACTCTAACTTCCTTATTGGAAACAGCTTTTGGCCAGGACAAGCAAAACATAGTAATTTTAATTCCTGTATTGTAGAAAAAAACCATAATAAACCAGGACTTTTTAAAGCTTGTTTCTCTAAGAAAATGATGCTTACTTGAGAGCATCATCTACCTGTGTGCTTCTCTTGATTTTAATTTGAAAGTGTCCCATTAACAAGAAAAGACAGGAAGATGGAGTCCTAAAAGCTATTGATTTTTTACACATTTTCTGAAAAGAAACGAGCGAGTAGCAGAGAGAGCACTAAATAAATGAGGAAATCTATTGATGGAGAGGCTGAGACTGAGCTTAGATCCACAGAAGCCACAGGGAAGAGAGTTTAAAAAACCAGTTGTTGTCACTTCCACTGCTGTGGGACTCCTTGTATGACACAGGTTTCCCTGAAGTACGCAGAGCCAAGGATGCCCATTAAGGAAACATTCAAATAATCTCCACTTTAGTACTCAAGAGATACTAGCGCCACACAGGCCCATAGCAATCTTTCCTTCTCTGCGTTACAGCTAGAAGCCGCGATGGACTTCAAGCACCACCAGCAGGAATTAAGTATTTAATTCTCATTTATATTCTAAGGGAACTGAGCCTTGGCCTGCACCAGCTGCTTTGAAGCCTTCCCGTCTTCTTCCCTCTCACCTCCACATCGCTAGACTTGTCAATACCTTCTTCTATGCAGAATCAGGGTAACAGGTACAGTTAAAAATAAATTGGAGTGCGAGGGAGATGGACAGAAGGATCTGGACTGGATCAGATGAAATACTCTCTTTGCACCTTTTCATATTTTCTTCTATTTGCCTTCCCCACTTTCCCCCTGCATTTCAAGAGAAATTTAATGCTTTTGAGCAAAAACACCTGAACTTTTCATTTTTAAAAATACCATTCTCTGTGATCACATCCCATTCAGTGGTATTTGCTTATCAAAAGGTGTTATTGAAAAGTTGCTGTCTAGCCCTGTGAAAGTTCTCATTTCTGTTAGATACTATCCTGGGCCTGCCTTTAGCCTTATTTATGGACTCCTTGATTTTCACAACTGAATGCTGTCAAATTGAGTGTTTTTTACAGTCAGTCAGCGAAGAAAAAGATCATAAAGGAAAATAAGAATGGAGACTATTATAAAGTAAGGAAAAGCAGAAGCAAAACGTGGGATTGTATAGGAGGCAGGAGACAGAAAATAACATAGCAGAAGATTTTGTTATAATGTGATGAATATTTTCAACTCATTTGTGCCAGCCCGTTCCATATAGGCGTGGGTGTGTGGAGGTTTGATCGCTTTAGTTTGTGTACCAGTCCAGTTCATAGGAGGTAGATAATACGGTGCTAGAGTGAATGAAATTACATTCTTTATAACTGTTTTCAGCATAACTTTGTACAGGAATGAGCGCAAGATCAATAAAAGTATGTGTAATGAGCAACCTACATCACCTGAGCTAGAACAACTGTATTATCCCCAAAAAAGAGGGTATTGTATGACTTACTCTTGGTGTAGTCTGGGTACTGGGGGTGTAGGTGAGGGAGTTACACCAGCTGGGCTATAATCCTCCAATGCATCCCCTCTCCTAACTGGTTTGCTGCTTGATGGAGAGCAGCCTTCCATGGTGGGGGGTAGTACCACCTTGGCTATTTGCTTCTTGACCCACAGAGCTTTAAGAAAGCAAACTGGCCTGCCAAGGAACTGCAGGTCTGTTCTCGGGGATCCTTTGAATACTTGGGATCTTTAGGAGTTAAGAACTTCTTCTTTTAACATGCAATTTTTTTGTCTGCTGCATTTATATATGAGGAGTTTGCGCCAGTGATCCAATTACAGGTTTTTTTATCTCTCTCCCCTCTTTCTTCTCCACTTCTTCCTTCAACCATAATCAGGGACACCTGGAAACAATAAAGAGTTGTTTGTTTGGTTCATCCCTCTCCCCCTTATTTTCTTGTATATTTGATGTTGTGAAAGCAAGGTTGTTAGAGATCCATTAAGCAGTGTTTGTAATGGAAGGGAAGTGTTCTATCTGGCTTGAGGAAGATAAGGCACATAAATCGAACTCCCCCTACATCTAAACATTTCTGCAAATAGCTGAGAAGGAGACAAACACATACTCGCCTTTACTACGTGCTGCATGCTCCATCTTGTTACTGCTGGAAGCCAGGAGAGCTTGAGAATTGAGATCAGAAACTTCCGACAAGACTGATGAATGATTTTCCAGGCTGGAAACAGGTATTTACAATAAGAAAATTAATTTGCTTGCTACTATATAGCTTATGCAAGGAGCATCCAGCATGTCCACCCAACCAGTGAGGCCATGCTGCAATAACGATCCATTTGATAATTGCCTCCTTTGGCTTTGGGAAAGGCCTGCTAGTGCCATGGGGGCTGAGAACAGCACAGTCCTGTCTATATTCAGTAACACCTACGGAGATCCCTTTTCACAGTCACAGCAGTCAAACCAGGTCTCCCCTCAGCCATGAGCCTTGCCTGCAGGAAAGGGATGGATGCCAGGGAAGCGTGGCAGAGATGGAGTTGAAGAGGGATAAGCAGCCCAACCAAGCATGTATTTAATGGGGCTGCCCCACTCCTCCAACTTCCTCAGTGCCTCCTTCCTCCTGGCTTAGTGGGCTTGGTGCCTCCTCCAGCCCATCCTGAGAGCCAGAAGCCACAGCAGAGCAGGGACTTGCCAGCCGTAACAGGCACCACAGGTTAGTGCAAACAGAGGAGCAAAGCCTCCTGCTTTAAGCAATCCTCTGCTTTGTCTGTGTTTGTATCTGTCCTGCGAGTATGAAACCAGCTTGACCATATGCATCCCTGTAGGTTGCCCACACCGTTTTGCCTCTTTCACATATTCAAGATAATTCTCCCAAGAGGCATTCCAGAACTTTTGTTATTAACACAGTTCACAGCTCATAGGGGAAGATATGTGGAGGTTCTTTCTCAGAGCCGTTTTATGCTGGCTCGCTTGGCTTAAGTGACACACTTTCCTTTCAACAAACTTAATATGGATTGGAAAGACTCCCAGCTGTAGAATGTGCAAATTAAAACTCTCCTGGAATGATCAGGAGTGAGAATATTTATTCACACTCTTTTCCCAACATCAGGTCAAGAAATTATCCCCTGCTTCTAAAGGAATGGATGAAACGTGTGCAATAGCCCTTGACAGGAAGCATCTTCATGATTTGAGCTCCGAACTGAGTATGCAGGTAGATAAATCAGTCCCCTGCTAAATGATAAATAGTCCTTGGATTTAATCTGCACTGGAAGGGGTTTGTAGGTAGTTAGCAGGCCAAAGCCTTTCACTGAGCACTAAAGAAATCTCTCTCTCAGGAATTCTGGCAACATTGTTTAAGGAATATATTGCTGTTGGGTGGGCAATCAGGTTTAACCCTGACTTAATTAGGGCCTCCACACCTAATCATTATGGAAAGCAAGGATGCAGCTGTGGCCCAGCAGGGCATTCCGTTCTGCCCCGTTTGCAGCACAGAAGAGCTGGAGGGGAACAGGCCAGAACAGAAGGAAGCCAAACCAACAGGTGTCCTGGGTTTTTCTCCAGCTCCCACTCCATGGCACCGAGGGTCATGTTTTTGAACATCTATCTAAAGTTATTCTGTGTTTCTCACTTCAAATACGATCCTTAGTGGGCTTTGATGGCCCTAAACTGATCCCTCTGGGTGAGAGGCAGAAGCCACATCATCACAGACACTCCATCTTCCCACCTGATCTGTTTTATTATTATTTGTGGGAAAAGATTTTGGAGGGGCAGGCTGGAGTTTGAAGAATTTTAAAGAAATATCTCTGCAAAAGAAGGAAGAGTTTGAAAAGCCAAACCAGCCCATTAATCCCTTCCTGAAGACAGTTTAATACCCATTAGAGGCAGACTCAGGGTGTATTTCCCAGCACGGACACACAAACTGGGCTGTGAAGTTAGAGATACCAGCCTACTGTTTCAGGGACTGACCAAACCGAGGACTACATTCCCCTTTGGGGTGTAATTTCTTAATATATTAGAAACAAAAGACAAAATGCTAAAGATGACTTAAAAAACCGTTACTAATAACTCCCTGGGGTCAAGAGAACTAGAAGCACTGAGCTATTTCTGCCTTTGAGCCAGAACTACCAGGGTTTTTAACATTAGCATCTCTCGTCTCTGTAGCTGTGATGTGCTGCCTGCCTGTATTTTACCAAAAGATTCTGGCAGTTTTACCCTCTAAGTCTTACAGTAGTGTCTTGGGGGAGCATGCCCTTGCAGAAGGTTTACGTTTATTTTGTTTTTCTCCTTAAACAGAAACACTTTCTCACAGACATTAGCCAGGCAACAGCAGTGTAACTGTACTATCCTACAGAACATTTGTGCTAGGCCTGGTTGGAAAACTTTAGAATCCTGTGAAGAGTCCCATTATGCTCCTGTTCCATAGTTTACATGGTGTAGGTATGTGAAAAATCAAAATTAAATGTTACATAAAATTTTGAAAGGGGAATCAAGGAAAGTTCCAAACGTCATGTTCCCAGGATATTTTCTCTAGGTTTGAGATCATTGGATTGGTCTTGTGCTTTTATTTTTGATAGCTGCATAAAATTTTTTTGAAAGGTTTCTACCAAAATTGGGGATGCAATCTGTGTGTTTATTTTACACTGCCCTCCAGCTTTTGATACCAGCTCCAGATTCTCACTCTGCTGCTTCCAAATCCATATCATATGGATATGATCCATTTTCATTTCACAAGAATTTTGCCTGCTGTTTTAGGATCCATCTCTATAAACATCATCTCTGCTTGTATGATGCTGCTGAGCTCAAGCCTGGGTGAAATAGCAGAGGTTTAAATCAGATCTGTCATTCTGATGCAACTTTGTTCATTTTAATGCTCACATTAGACTGAATCTTTTAGAATGAAAGATTAGTCACATCCACCAAAGAAAAAACTTTTCCCAACAGACTGTGTCAGGGAGAAAAATTATAATACAATATTTAGGGATTTTTTGCTTCCTGGCTAATTTATATAACAAAAAAGGAGATTATTGTTAGACACCTCCATGGACTTTTTCCTCTTAAAATCTTGTTCTGGACATCTTGTATCCTGAAAACATGGATGTGTGTACTCAATGAGTGCTAGAGATGTCGAAGTGCTCCAAGTTGCATCAAACTGCAGGACCAAGGGGTTGTTTCAGGTGTTGTCCTCCTCAGGGCAATGGTCCAGCTCTGCTGGTGCCCATGGGAACCATAGGTCAGCAAGACCAGGGAGGGCCTTTTCTCTATAGCTGCTGCCTCTAAGAGGAACTCGGCAAATTAGATACGTATCATCAGATCCCCTGCTTCATGTCTCCATTTTCCTGAGTGCCTTGCCTAAGGGGTCGGGGTTACACCATCCAACAAGGTACCTTGAATCCCCAGCAGCTGTTTTTCTCCAGTGCAAAGGTTATTAATGGGCATAATTCATCAAGTAAGAGACTTGAGGAAATGAGACTGCAGAAATGCACCTTTATGACTTGCGAAAGCTTAGTTGGCTGTTGACAGGGCTGAGGAGTCTTAATAAGAGGGGTAGAAAAAAAAACCCCACCAACTTTATGAGGAATTAATTTCCTGTCTCCATTATGAAGTGCTGGGATGTTCATTTAGCATGCAGTAGGTGGGTGTTAAGATTAGAGCTGTGGAGGAAATGGATATCGGAACCTGCTAAATCTTCCTCAGTGCCAAAGCAAGAAGCTCTGAGAACATGCTGATGATCTTTCCTCGTCTGAGGCAACCCTAACAATATCTTCCCAGAAGCAGGAGACCAGTGGTTCCCATTAAAACCCATTCTCCCTATGTTCCAAGCCCTTGAAATAGATGTAAAATATGTCAAGACCCAGAAGAAGAGGCACACAAGTGTTACTGATGAGAAGACTCTTTAAAGAAGCCTTTAGAAATCCCTCCTTAGCGCTTTGGGATTCACTGTTTTAGGTTAAACCTGTATTTATGGTTTCCCTTACACTCTTTGCTGTAGCCGATGCATTTAGTCTTCGGTAAGAAAACAGAGGGAGTGAATGTGCACTAAAGAACTTCACATCTGCAGCCCTGGGAGCACCCAAACAGAACAGCGCTGCTAATCTGGTCAGCAGACCAAAAGCTGATCTGATCGAGCAAACTTAGTCACAAAGTACTTTGAAAAATCTTACTCTAGATCTGATTTCAAATAAAAAACGTGTCCCTGTTTTCCTCAGTCAAAAAGAAAACAAATTTTGGGTCACCTCATGGGAAGCCACAGGCAAGCTTAGCACTTTAATTCCTTTCTGGGTGCTGGAAAAAAGCCAAGCTCATTCCGGTGGGATGTGAAACCAGGAAAAAGACGACACAGAGCTGCACATGAAGTTGATCGTTATGCAGATTTCCAGCACATAGCTTTTCACACCACTGAAGGCACACTCTTTTTTGAAGAAAACAGTACACGGGGCTCACCTGCCACATAAAGAAAAATATCACCTTCCATGGGTATGGAGGCAGTGTTTTCAGGGACTTTGAGAACACTGCCAGTTCTGGGTGGACTAGATGCTTTGCACTGCAAAATAATCCCCTCCTTCCGCACTCAGGGTTAGTTTCTAATTAGGCTTTTTCAAGAAGAATTAGGTTTCCAACAATAATGTCATCACACTTCTGTCTTGGACTCTTGTCTGTTGACAATACTCACCCGCTGGGAGACATTAGATATTTAGGGTGAAAGCTCTTCGGAGCAGATCATGTTTATTTCAGACTGGCACAGTCCCAGGTCTGAGCTACCATCCCAACAGAGATGATCATCAAGAACATCCACCTTTTGGCTGCTGTAACATCTTGTCGCCATCAAAGCCCCATCCTTCACATCTCATGCAGTGCATTCGCTCTTTCTTGTTCTCCCCTTGCAAAGAAAGACGTTGTGTTTGGTGTAATAATGTAACTTAAGGTCATATTTTGCCTCTAGCCATCAGCATGTGCAAATGCTGTATGACTAATGAGGCAGTCTCAAATTACTATCTTGCACTGTTTTTCTACAAGAGCCTTTGTTGTGTTTGCAATCCCTCCTGACAGGTGGCGAAGAGCTGGCTTTCCCGTGGGCTTCTGACTTGAGCTGCAAATCCAACAGCAATGCAGGTTTCTGGCCATAAGGGACTTCTCTCCCCTCCTCTTCCAAAAATGTGCTAAAAGGCAAATCTGCCTTTTGGTTTGTCTGTCCTGCTTTCAATTTGTCTTCAGACCCTTTTCTTTTCCTTGGGGGACTCTGTCACCACCTCAGGGAAGCTTTGTTCTTTCTGAGATGTCAGATGGTGGCTTGGCCAATTCACGTGCCAGGGATGACGGAGACAGACAGGTGTGAGAAAGTGGGACAGCGGCAGGACTGGTGCATGGCCACAGTGCTGAGACATGAAGTAAGTTTCTCCTCCCTAGCCCGCTCTTTCATGGGCAGAAATGACTCAGCTTGACAACACAGAAAGCTTTCAGACAAGCTAGGTTTAAAAATGATAGATTATAGCATGCAACTCATCAATGACTCAGCTTGTCAGCATTCATCACTTGAACTCTGACCCTCCCTCTTCTCCTCTGGGTTTTCCAGCCCTGGACCATTGCTAGGGATTAAAGAGGCAAATGGACAATGTTTTCAGACACTGCACGCTTTTGGAGTGTGCACTCCAAATACGTACTTTAACAAAGATGCTTTTAAAAAGGACCTGCTTTTCAGAAAGCAATGAGTGTCCGAAAGATTAGGTCTCATTAAGCATGTCCATATTGGACATCCTCAAAATACAAAAGATAAGAAAAACCCTTAACCCCTGACTCAGCTTCCTTTGGAAAAATACCCTAAGGAGCTGCAAGGGACTTTTCAAACCGAAAAACTTTTCAAACCGCTGGGTCAGACCAATGCTTCTGGTGTACACGTTGACCCAAACAAGTGGGAAAACTTTCTCTTTCTCCTGTTGTAATGTAGTTTGCAAACTTTCTTTCTCATTCTGCCTTACATTTGCACAATTCATTCCCTCCCTGACATCCAAATCCACTATTCTGCTCTGCTCTGAACTAGAGAGAGAAAAAAAGCATTGATAGAATTTTGTTTTGATCGGACACCTGACCCTCTCTCCTCATCTCTCTATTTTTTTACATGTTGAAGGGGATCCATCAAGATAATTTCCTGTTATTAGGTTTGAAGTGTTTTGAATTTGAAATGCCTTTTCACTTAGAAAGAATTGATGCCTATAACTTGTAATGTGTTAGCAGTTTTGTATAGTGCCTGACAGCCCAAACTACATTACAGGTAGCTAATCCCAGTTGCTGAGCTCCATTAAAGACTAGATCGTATCTGTTAATACAGCCATACTGTCTGGGTCATTGTGCTGATGTAAGGAGCACAGCTGCCTGGAGAAAGATTATGATGTGAGGGGACATCTTTATTCTATTTTAAAGTGGAAAAATGTATGGGAGATACACTAGTCATGATTGATTAAAGATATGAAAAGGATTTTATGAGCTTTCTTGCTCACTCCATGTTTCTTATTGTGTTTGTCATTCCTCCGTGTTTGGTAAATAAATAAATACATAAACCCAAAATCTTGACGATAATAGCAAAGACAGAGACTTGTAGCCATTCCTATTACGTTCAGTGGTTTTTGTTATAAAGGCCCAAGGACTGTGAGTGTCAGGAATCAATTCCCAGCTCTGGCACTGATCTGCTACATAGTCCTCGGCCACCTTTTCCCCTTATATTTTCTCCCACTATTTTTTCATCATATCTGTTGAAAATTATAAACACAGTATGGCAGTGGCTTTCCTGTCCTCTTTGTGCGCATGCAGTCCCTATCATGCTGGCAATCCAGTCCCAGCTGGCTTCTCTGTGCACCGTCCAAGCAATCTCTAATTACCCATCTACTGGATTTCAGAGCCATGTGCCATTTTGCCAAGTAAATATTGATACCTCGATTCCCAGTACTGGCTATTCAAGGACACTCTCACCTAAAGCCTTCAATCTCCTTATCTTCCTTCTCCTTACATTATCAGTAACATCCAGGGTTGGAGATCCTCTGCACCTAGAAAAACACTTCCATTCTTCATCTTGCTATGTGTTGAGAGGTTTCTCTGTGTTGTGCTATAGCCAGTGTTCACCTGACTCCCTTATCTAGGCAGAAGCGTAAACCATGCTGGCTCTGGCTCTGTATCCATCTCACTACTATTGCCACGGCTGTTCACGTCTGAAGTTGTACTCTGACAGTGCAATGTATTCCTTGGCAAGCTGGGAAGCGAAACAGTCTTATAAAAAAAAAAAAATCACATTAAGCATAGCATGTGTTTCATGCTCCTTTAGCATCTTATCCTGGTACAGAGTGTTGTAATTCCCCTGGCTGCTTTTGAATTTCATGTCACACTTTTAAATGTGGTTTGGTACATTCTCTACATGCTCTGTCAGTAGAGTTCTGCCAATAACTGCAGCACAAGAGCACCAGGAAAGCAACTACTGACTCTGCTTCCTCGTGTGCTGAAGTGCGTGGATGTCACAAATGCAGATATGTGCCACATGGGAAGAAACTGTCTCCCTACAGCTGGAGCCTCTTCTCAGCAAGGCAGGACTTTTTTTTTTTTTTTTTTTTTTTTTTTTTTTCTCTTAACTGGGCCACTCATCTGCAGTTCCGTCTTGAGCAGCAAGTAACAATAGGACACACCTTCAAAGGGATGCTTTTTTTTAAAAAAAGTTTGAATAAACTTTAAAGAAAATGAGTCACAGCTTTTTGTAATGGTCTTAAACATACCATGAATTAGATAAAATTGCCTTTAACTTGAACAAGGTTTGATGCATCCACTTGAAAAGTTCGTTCAAAGGAACATTCAGATGTTTCAGTAGAGGGACAACCCCCCTGGCTGTCCATAAACCAAACCAAATCTTAACACTTGTAGCTTTGCTAAGAAACAAGAGAAAGCATGGCTGTGGAAACCAGCCTTTGAAAATCCTGAATTAATGGTGGAGTTGGAGTCAACTGCTGAGAGCAGTGTCAAGACACAGAAGACAACAAGGATCTTTGGGAAAAGGTGGGGAGGAAAGGGCTAAAAAGTGCTTATTCTCAGTAAAAGGTGAGGGTGACACAGATCTAGTCTAAGAGTAATTATGTTTATTGACCTTAGCCCCTCTTGAATAAAGGGTGATATTTCTGCTTGCTGTCTAACAGCAGCCTCATTTATTCAGTCTTCCCATACTCCCTTTGAAACTTATTCACCGTTTATAAATGCGCCTGATGTGCCAACACGTTGCCTCTCGGTTGGTCACCCGGGTATAAAGGAGCCAAATTCAACTCCTCCCCAGTACTTAAGTATATCTTTGATTTGAAGACAAGGGGAAGGTAAGATTTCAGAGCAGTCTTTCAAATGTGTAGTGGTTCTTTAAGCCAAGAAACAACAACCAGAAGTGGTTTGCCAAGAAAGCCAGCAGATACTATTCTGAAGAGAGAGGGAAATGGATTTTTAAACTGAGAAGTTTTTGTTTAGCCACAGCCATTCTTCAGGACAACATCACAACTGCAGATGCAGTTTAGATACTTTGAGGTGTTTGCAAAGATTAATTGGCTGCCTAAATGGGAACTGAGCTCTGATGAAAGCCTGGCCCTTGTGGGCACTGAGCCTCGGGCTCGGTGTGCTTTTGAAAAATCTCACCCCAGAGGACTCTGTGGATGCACTTTCCTGACCTGAGCTCATGCATTAGAGAAGAACCTTAGAGTTATTTCAGTACTTCCAGGAGTTCAGCCTCATTCTTTAAAGCGGACAACATAACGCTTCTGTAGTTCACCAAGAAGTGCCGAAAATCCCCGGAGAGTTCCCTTTGCAGGGAAAGTTCATGTCAGGTAGCAAGTCTGGACAGGCAGCAGACTGTTGGGATGTAAATGTGTGTTTTAATCACTACATGGTGGGAACCCAAGCTGCCACACTTTCCTTTTACTGATGCCCTCCGGCCCCTGGCCCCTCCACAGGGCAGCATTCTCAGGGGGCTCCTTCCCTGCCAGTCTCCCCCCTCGCTCCCCGGCTGCGTTTCCCTTGCTAGGGCCCTGCTTTTACAGTGCTGCTGACTTAGTGCATTTTGCAAACTTGCAATTTCACACTGCATTTGTTGCTGTGGCAACATAAGGGGGGAGCTCAAAGTAGGAAAAGAAAAAGAAGTTAAAACCCTCTTGAATCCACCCCTTGTTCTGTACAACGTTGGATGTGCAGCTACAGCCGCAGCAGGGTCTGTAAGACGCCTCTTTAATAGACCCAGGCGCTTCAGAGACCTGCTGGAGGGCCAAATCGCTTGCCTTCCCCCTTCCCCCGTTAGAGCTGCCTTCTCCTCTCTCTCTTCCGTGCGTAGCCAGGAGTTCAGTACCTTTGGCCGTCCCTCAGAGATGCCCTGCCTCAGTGGCAGCTTTGGCGATGAGTCCTGCTGCCTTTGCAGGGAACGGCCAGTCACTCGGGGAGCTGGCGCAGCCCTGACAGGCACGGCAGCAATGTCGGCAGCACTCTGTGACAGCCTATTTCACCTTTATCTTTCATCCCAGCAACAGATCCATCAGCAAGGATGATGGAGCACTGGCTTAAGCTCACTCACGTCCCTCCGCCCCCTCCTCTTTCCAATCACCGTGGCTAAAGGAGCAGCAGCCCTTAAATGAAAACTTTACGGCGAAGAGCTGCTGACACTTTTTCATTATGAAGATACATGGGGTGGCTGGTAGCTAATGAATGTCAGCGCTCAAAAGGATAATCTCTGCTTCTCTCTGATACAATTTAACATCGTATTTCCCTAATTTGAGGCTGATTTAGTCACTGGGGTATTTGGATGCCTCTTCTATGGTGCCGATAGTTAATTAAACAGATGTTGCAGAGGGAATCATTAATTTTAGTGCTGCAGATGGGAGCGGAATGACTTTGTGAAGTTAATGTTTCAGCAAAACAATAGGCTTCTGTCATCAGTTGGTATAAACCAAGTAAATTAAGAGAACAAGTATAGTAAAGGAGATAGCTTTGAAAGAATATCAATTATTCATTTTAGAATTATACTTCCCCCCCCCCCCCCCTAAATCATCATGGGAGGAAAGAAGGGGAAAAATCTGCAAAATCTGGGAAAAGGGTAAGAGAGGAATTCCCAAGTTAGCAGCCTGAAGGAGTTTGATGCTGCTCCTGCACTGCAGGGCTCCTGCAGGAGCACGAAGAGTCTGGGGCTGGGGGCTGCAGCAGGAGGGGCAAGGCAGGGCAGCCGCAGGGCCACACGGTGGTTTTCCACAGTGTAACTTCAGGCAAGACCAAGAAAAAGTTTCAAGAGCACCTCAAGTCATGTCAGTACAGACAGATGTCTGCCCCCATGCTTAAAAAGGGGGTGGGCACAAGCATCTTCCTTTTTTGAAGGCTCTGAAACTCTTTTTACTCCAGGCTGGGTGTCCTGTGCCTACTGACGAGGCTTCTTAGTGCGGCTGAGTGGATTTTCAAAAGCATCTGGGTATGGTGACAGTTTTCTAGTTGGAAGTTGATACGTTTTATAACTTTCAGAAACTTCAGGGCCAGTGTAAAAAGCCTCTGAACACTCGCTGGAGGGTTGCACCTGTGTTATCAGATGTGGCTGTTCTGCCATGGAAGCGGAAAAACTTGAAAAGCTCGAGGTCTTTATGAGTTTCTTGCTGGCATTAAATGTCACTAATTTTATTGAACAGAGGTTCCTACTTTTGAAATTAAAAAAACAGAGGGAAAATCCAGCCACCTCTGAACCATAAACCGGCAGTGGCAGGAGAGGATCGGGGAAGCAAATGAAGTCCATCTATCGTGTTGGAGTGAAAGTACTACTGACTTGCTTGAGTGCCCCATAATATGAAAATTATGTTTCTTTTTTCAAGCAGATGAGTCATTTGACCACTCAGACATCTATATGAACACATCTATGTCCATTTATATTGTCTTTCTCTTTCTCATATGTGCATGTTTTTTTCCTTATTACCAGCTACTCCTTTCTCCAAAAACAATAATCAGTGGTTATTCTCATTTATTTGATAAGGCCAAACAATTTCACTGCCCAGAAAGTAATTATGAATTTGGCAGTTCTGATTAATAAATCTTTCATGAAGCATGTTCTATTTTGTCCCTAAACAGCATCTTCCAGAAATTCATTGAGAAAATAAGAAGAAACAGAAAAGACACCATGTGAAAAAAGCCACATTCTTCCTGGCAATAAAGTCCTGATCTCGATCTTACACGCGTACAGTTAATTTCACTATTGGATGTATTTCTTTAGCCCTCAGTCTGTACATACCATTTTATTTTAGTGGATACTGTTCCTGTTTTCACTCTTTCTGGCTTTACAATGACATACACTAAGATAGCTCTAGCTTCACAGTCAAAATATCCCAAATTATTTTTAGGAGCTAATTTCTGTGCTCCGACTGGCTGCACAGTAGCATTGCACAGCTTGAGGGTCTTGTCCTGTGTGCAGCTGAACTTGCTTTTGCATCAAAAACCTGCTAAACTGGCCAAACACCAGCTGCTTTCAGTTGGATGAAGAGAGGTGCCTAGTACATTTGGAGAAACCACCTCTGCTCTTGGTCCTGCGCTGCTCCTGCCAGCCCCCTGCAGATGTTTAGGGTTCTGCAGGCTCCCTCAGCCGGTGCTCCTAATCTTCTTTTCAGCCAACTCAACCGGTCCTCTTAGGCCTTGCAAAGAAATCTCTGTGGTATAGACTTCAGCAACAGACACTGAAGTCACTCGTAACCAAAGAGAATAAATTCAACACATCCCAAAGTCTCCTGTTGAAAGACATGAAAAAGGTTGTGAGTTTTGCCTGGCAAAGACCAAACACAAGGGTACTGAGATTGCGGGATCCTGAGACCTGCCTGCTGTTGCAATATATTACATTGAATTGAAGGACTTTGGCTGCTCCCTTTAGGAAATATAATTCTCATTAAAGGCATGAAATTGAGCTCCTTGGAGACCTAAACTTCAGTCTGCTGAACAATCCGAACATAAGTTTTCGGCAATACCAGCTCCTCGCTGTATGTGCTTGTGTCTCACCAGTATGCTGTAGGGATTTGCTTCTTAGAGTGAATCCTTGAGCTTGCTGTGTTTGTTCACTGGTGTCCCTTCAACACCAGCTCACAGGGATGGCCTTTCCAGCACAGAATTCTCTGGAGATCTGGATCCCAACCATAAGAGTGCCTTTGTTTCCCTCTCTCCCAGCACAGGCCACCAAGCACCTATCAAGCAATAGGTTTTGAGCTACCCCAATTTTGCTCAGATGAGGAATACAGTGTCTTGAAGGGGACTAGATCTCACCACCTTTGTGGGAAATGATGCTCACAGTGCCAGTGTCAGATGTCTTTATCACCTCCTCAGGTCCTGGAGAGCAGATGCTCCTTTGGGGTTATAAAGTCTCCCCAGGCACAAGGGCACCTCCAAAGCAGGGTGGTTCAAAAGCATTTTCCCCGATCTTGTCCTCTTGGATGGTGTCACAGTGCCACTTCGTGGCAGGCTTCCTTGGAGCCACCAGGAGTATCTGATGCACAGGGCTCCCCAAAGAGCACATTGGCCCGGTCCTCACCAGGGACCGCCTTAGCATCCTGCTGCAATTCCTTTTCTCCGCATGACATCACCTGCCAGTGGTGTCTGCCTCTGCAAGAGGTAATTGATTCCCTTCCCCTTTAGAGCCCTAATTAAAAATGCACTGTATTAAACTTGAATGCATTGGAAACAATTAGCTTCCTCTTTTGTCTCCTCATTTGAGTCGGCAACGCGAGGCAGCCAGGTGTCACGTTCAACAAATCTCCATCAAGTGATTTTTGTGGAAGGAAATGAAGTTTGAAGAACTCCTTTGCTGCTCCTGATGCTTTGGCTCTGACCTTCTTGCGCTCTCAGCTTATCTCCATGGAGATGCTCATTTTGCAGATTGGCTCCATCTTCTGCCAGCACCGCATCGAGTAGAGGCAGAAGGCAAGGGCTTAGGAGGGAAGCAAGGCTGTTTCAGGGATTCGATGCTGCTCTTTCCAACACAACAGCACTTTAAAAATGGACAGGGTTATCTCATTTTCCTGCAGAAAGCACGTGCTTCACGCCACTCCAACCTCACATGATTAGCCAAGACTCCAAAAGAGAATTTTAGCCTGAGGTAGAAGCTTCCACAGCATATTTGTACCTTGCTGCCAAGTGGTAGTACGACACCCACGGCCCCAAGGATGGGACAGGTCTGCACTTCACGTCAGAGAAGCCCGATCATGTCCATACTCTTGGCAAAACTGGAAGAAAGCAGGTGGTGTTTGCTCTGTCCTACACCCATGAGAGTAACACCTCTCGTTGTCCATGGGCAAAATGCGCTGCTGGAGGCACAGCGTTGCACTGCTGCTGGGGTTTTGGACGCAGGACGACCTCCACTAGTACAGCTGATCATGACATGTAGATTAAAAATATTTGGGGCAGAAGGAAAAGTGGAAAAATTTAGAATAGTAGGTCTACATCTGCAGAAAACCTCTATCAAATGGGAAGCCCAAGATGAGTATCTGTTCTCATCAACCAGCTCCAAACCCTGTGTAGCATTTAGCTCAACTGATGCTCATAACAGCACAGCTCCTGTGAAGTCTGAGGGGAGGAATCTGCACCCACCACAGGGAAGTAAAGCACTAGTAGGACAATGCTCAGTGCACTGGCTGGGAAATGTCAACAAACCATTTTTCATCAGAAAATGCTGATTCTTTGAAACAGGCTTTCTGTGAGAATAAAAGGGAAATTTTTCCTCATTTTACCAACTCTAAATATCGCAGCAGCTTTAAGTGAAAAAAGAAACCAAGAAAAGCCCTGCTTGAAAGTTGGGATTTTTTTCCCTTGTTTCAGGCTGTAACTTTATTATGATGAAAACCAAAAGAAAATCAAAACAAATTATGTAAAAGTGAAAGGAAACTTTTAAGACTGACATAAAAATAAAAATCTATTGATCTGACTAGAGGTATTTCCCCCCTGTGTTTACTCCTACCATATATTTTTCTAACTTCAAGTACTAGAGAGAAGAAAGGGATGGCGAGATCCTGCAAGAAGGGGAGAAAGCACTCAGCCCAAGATGAGCCTGTGGGCCAGGCTGCGTGTCTGCAGCAAGCACCTGCCGTGAGTGACAAATTGCAGCTTCTCACACCTTTGGGTATCAGAGGCAGAACCCGTTTTAGGGCCAAAGCACTTCCCTGGCTTGTCTGGGGCCACCTGCCGGGAGGAGCTGGGGGAGCCAGCAGCGCTCAGAGGTCGGTACACCAGGCTCAGCTGCAGCGTGCCTTGCAATGTGGGAGGAGGAGAAGGTGGTGCCTGAGCATTTGCCCAAGTTTCCTCTGAATTTAAATGCCGACTCAAGTTGGAGCCAAGGCTCTGCCCAGTGCCAGATTGCTTGCCAGCCAGATGGCACCTTCTGAAGCTCTTCCACCTTCATCCATGCTTCAAGGGATGCAGTGAAGGTGTTTACAGGCAAGCGTCTCTTCCTTCTTTCCCCAGGGATTTCACAGCCCTGCCAGCAGATTCACACTGGTGTAAGTTGAGAGCAGAGCATGCTCTGAGCTCCAGGGCTCTAGCATCTCCTTTTCTGTTAGCAACAGCAAGTCTGAATGTTGACATGAGGCTCCCTCCTATATGCAGAAACCTCTGTCCTTTTCTCAGCACCACTTATGCTTCCTTCTGCTTTGCTTGTGCTTGCACCTCAGGCATCCCTCGGGGAGTTAAAGCACTGTCTCATCTCTCCATCAGTCCTATGCAGTTGTTGGTGAAAGTAACAAGTGTTTTCCTTCTTTGTTTGTTCTGAAAAAGTTGTGGCTTTTTTGGGGAGATGGATTTGCTGTTGGTGGTGTTGTTTTTGAAAAGACTTACTGAGAAAGTAAGTTAGAGTTGGAAGCATGCACAGCAAAGGGGAAACTTCATTCCCCATGCACTCAGTCTTTGGTGGAATTAGGGTAATGAGAGGTAAAATAAAAAGCAGGACATGTCTGAAACTTTAGGATGCATGAGGTCTTGAATGGTGGGGAAGGAATGGAACAAAATGCCTGTGCCATGGGCCTTGGGGCTGGAGCTCTGACAGCAGATGGAATATTGTGCCTGTGCATTGCAATTTCCCCCTCCCCAGCCAGGTGAGTGGGGACTTGCCACCCAGGCTCAGCGAGGGGACTCTGTGTGTGTGCATGTATGTATGGATTGTGTGTGTGTAGGTATGTTCACGGTGTTTCCATACATGGATGAGCTAGAGACATCAGCTTCTCTGAGAAGTAAATAGGCTGTAAGCTGAAGTGGGGCCCATTCTCAGACCTTGACTTGCCCCGTGTCAGTCCATGTCCAAGAATGGTTCTTGCTACCCAGTGGGATGGGTCCCAGTAGGGGGTCCATGAGAAGGACTCTCATGCAGTCCAATCCAAATTAAAATTTGTTGCTGTTGTGCCAGAAACCATAAGCTCTGTCTGCTACAAGTCAGCTCTAGTTTTTATAACTTCTGTTTTTCTGGCAACTTCTGATCCCACGTAAAGCTGAGAACATGGCTGCAGTCTTCAATCCCCACTGAAGAAATAGTTGTCTCCCTTCTTAGTTACCTTTTCATGCCAGGACAACATGGGCTGGCAGTAAGGAATGCAGGAGAGAGCTTCTTTTTGGAAAATGTGTTGGTGATGGAGTAAGCTGAATGCTAGAGAGGGGTGGTGGGAGAGGGGGAGGACTGAGTAAGAAGCAGAAAGGTCGTACAGGAAGAGGTAGAAAGACGTGGAGTTACAGCTCTGACATTGAAGAAATGCTGGCTGGAGAACCAGCAGAGGGGACAAGCCAGCCCTTGTTAAAGGTCTCTCTGCCTCTTTGTAGGGGTGATAATTTGGAAGATCAGAACCTGGCAGCGGAGCCTGTCTGGATGAGAGTGAGAACATGTCTTCCTTCCCCTTTAAAGAGCAGAGGGAGCCACAAAGCAACCATATGGAGTTGCAGCAGAGTTTGCCAACACCTTCTGTTTTTTGAGGGCCAGATCCAATAAAGGACATAGTTAGGCACAGTTTTGCTTTCTTTTTAAGCACCTGAAGTGAACTATGCATTTTAGAAGGTGGATCTAAAATCTCAGTGCTAAAACAGGAAACCTGTGAGGAATACTAGAGAATGCGAATTTCTGAGCAAGTTTAGAGAGTCCAAACACCTCTTGTGAGGGTAATTGCCAAAGCTTTTCTTCCAAAGACCTGCACAAGGTTCCCCTTTTTTGTATTGTAGTTTGTTGCTGTAGTGTGGAGGAGACCACCTCCCTGGTGGAAGTGTTCCCCTAGGAAAAGGAAGACCTTCAGTCCCATTCATCACACTGGCTGGAGGGGTGTCACAGCAGCACCTTCTCCCTTCCAGGCAGGGTCCCAGCCACCGTGGGGCAGAGACTCCATCCTTCCTGCTGCAGCTGGATCTGTTGTGCAAAGCACGCAGGAGTTAGGGACCTCAGTGAGCCTTCACAAGAAGGAGTGAATTACTGTAAGTCATGCATGAAAAGGGAGTTGTGGATTCTGGGCTCTGTCCCATGTGTTATTTATTAATTTCATATTAGATAAATATTGAGTTAAAACCCATGTCCTTCCACTGATGGGGAGGAAAGGAGTCCCCGAGTCCACCCTCCCACCTTTACGTGGTGCAGTGCTGCTGGCGGTGTCAGGAGGGATTTCTGTTTCACAGAAGCTGCACTGAAACAGAGGACTGTGTAATCCATTTATCACAAACTACTCCAATTCCTACCTTAAGTAAGAGAGGAGTCAATTAACAAATGAAAACAGAGTACCAAAACACTCTCTCCATTTAGAACCCAGCACATCAGTAAAACTCTGTCGCAGCTCAGCATGAGCATCATTTTCTTGGATGTGGCTTTGGAGATCACAGGAAAGTAACACAGTCTAGGATTCAAACTTTGAAAATGGATTGTTATCTTTATGATGAGATCTCTCTGCTTCTATAGCTCCACCACCAATTTCTGTAGCTTCGTGGATTTGTCTGCTCAACAGATGTGATGGAAAGAAGTATTAGCTTTACAAATGGGGATAAAAATGACATATACTGAAAGCTAAAGCCGGTTAATGAGAAAGGATTTTCAAAATGTCACTCATCCAATCTCCCACATTTAGTTTATATTTCCAAGAACTGGTATATCTCTTCTTTCTATGAAAAGTCCATTTTCAACTAAACCAAATAATTATTAGTTTCCAAATTAATTGAATTTGTTAGTCAGATTTCAACCCAGCAAAAAGGAAACCACAAAAGTATTTATGACTTTATTTTATCTTTATTAAAACTAACAATGTTTGAGCAACAATGGTCTCTTGACAAAGCCATTAAGAGCAAAGACAAGATCACAGTGTGTAACGCAGCTGAAAGGGCACAGCAGAAAAGTCAAGCGCTTGTCTTCCGGGAGACAGAGCAAAACTGTGCCGGAATTAAAGAAAAAATACAGCAACTGAAGGAACAGGCCTACAATAATATTGATAATTATTAATTGCCTTTTTTTTTTTTAAAAAAAAGCATTAGATAAGCATTAGATTTTAAAGGATATGTTTGTGAATGTGTGTTTTTGGTTTTTTTCAACAGTCTGATGGCCATGACCATTTCAAGACACAGAAGAATTGTGTAAATGCTCAGGGTAAGGGGTCAGGGACAATGCTAGTGGAGCGCAGCGCATGGCTGTGTCAGATCCCAGGGCCGTCAGGGTCCCTCTGCACCCAAAGCCAGCTGCTCCAGTACGGGGCTCGGTGCTGGCTCGTATCTTCTTGCATGGTGCCGGCCAGTGCCGGGTGCAGCAAAGCTTCTCCCCAAGCCCCAGTGAATCTCCCCCCAGATCCATGCCCGAGTGCTCCAAGCATTCCTGGAGCCACCTGGACAGATGTCTCCAAGAGGGAAGGTGTACCACTCCTGGCCCTTTGGTTCAGCGTGCGCAGCCTCAGCTTTGAAGACCATGGGAAACCGTGTGGAGCAGCTGCCAGCTGGGCACTCAGAAGCATGAAGCTGTGTTTCCCCTGCAGGGACTCCCCAGCTCTGTGCTCTCCCCCTGCTTCCCCTGTCCCCTTGTTGCCCTCTGTAAATTTGAGAGGTGACTTGAACGATGCCACTGGCTGAATGATGCAGTCATAAACCTGCTGATGTGAGCACATTTCTAGCTCTGAGATGCCATCTACTTAAGTTGTCCTGTCTTCAGGGAGAAATTAAAACAGCCTGAGGTCTTCCCTGCATCTTCCCCCGCCCCCGCACATAAACACACCCTGTGGACATCTGTCTGCTGCCTAAGTGTAAAATGGACTAAAATCCAGAATAAAATTGGAATGGAAATCAGGCAAAAGTATGCAAGCCTCCACTTCAAGTGAATCTAAATTCACTACAGAGCTCAGAGGGCCTTGGATCATCTGCCTGACAAAATAACCAGCAGGTTATTGCCTTTATAATCACAGCTCATTCGCTCTGCTGGCGCTGGGTGCCGTGGGTGCAGGCCAGTGAGGATGGGGAGGTTTATGGGAGCATGTAAGGGCTCTGCAGGCCCACGGGGAGGGCTGGAGGTCGAAAGGGATTTGGGGAGAGGCCAGGCATGGGCACGAGGGGAGGTTTGTGGCTCAGGTGGGCAGGAGGTTAGCTCAGCCAGGGCAGCCCCTTGTGTGTCTGTCTCCTTTTCCTCTGTTGCTCTCTCTGCTGACTTTTGCTCTGAAAGTTCCAGCTCTGCCAGCTATTCAGCAGCCTAATCTTTTTCCAGGCTCAGCTCTTGCCTACTAATGTGTTTCAGGCACAGAAATTTCATTAAGGCTGCACTGATGTCCACAGGCTTTAGCCATGGACATCAGCGGTAAGTGGGTTTATTTCAGCCAGTACACAAATTACCCTCTGCTCTTAGGTGGAAGGGTTGGGAGGGTGGTAGTGGTGGTAGAGAGTGTGTACAAAGAAGGAAAAGCGGCAAAGTAAAATCCTTTCCATCCATCCGGGGTTGTAATCACATAGCTGCCCCTGTCCTCATGAAAGCAGATGCACAGAGATGAAAATGAACCAATAAAGATCACATCTCACTGATGCTGTGACTGCGCTTAATGCTGCCAGGAGTGAGAGTCAGAAATGCTGCCCTGGAAATGCTGCTTGTCCCAGCTGCCCTCAGACTCTCCCAGCCTGCTTTCCCCTCTGCCTTCACCCTGGGTGCTGACCTTAATGTTTCGTTTAATTGGCAGTATTTGGAAACTCGGTGCTCTCGTTCAGCTTTGTGGAAGGTTTTAATGTGGGGATTATTGAGCCATTAGCTCAGGCTTTCGTTTTTTTCTGGATTAGGATTCCAACAAGCTACTTGTCTGATTATCCTCAGTGACACGGATGGACCTGAGCAGCAGAGTTTTGAGCTAGAGCCAAACTTATTTCTCATTTGGGAATGTGGCTGGGTTCTTCCATTCTGGCCCTTGTTCAGACCCCCTGGCATCAAAAAGCAATCTATAATTCCCATTGGTGGCCTCATTTGCCTAGAAAAAGGAGCTCAGAAAGGAAGCTTGCACAGCCTAGAGACAGCTAGGAGAGAATTTTATATTCCCCCAGTGACAGAAAAATTCTTCAAAACATCTAGTAAGGATACCAAAGATTCAGATGAATCTACAGTTTGTGTCATATACAAACATCAAATGTGCGTGCAAGGTTATTCTTAGCCATAGACTTTGAAAAAAAACTTCTTCCCTTCTGCAGGGAGTCTGCCCTACCCTGTATCATTAATTCAGGTGAGGACACTGTTGGATTTTGGTGGTTGTGGCTCTTTTCTGTGGCACAGCTTTTTTGGAACATAAAGTATCCTCAGAAACAATGGCAGGTTAGTCAGTCAACCCAAAGCAGATACAGGGTCAAGGGAAGATGGATGCTGGTAAACCAGAAACATCACAGTTCCTCCTTGTGTGGATGCTCCTGATTCTGCTCCCAGAAAAGTCAGTGTTGATCACAACTAAAGCTAACTTCAAACTCTTTTGGAAAGACTCCTTAAAGCTTCTCTAAACTTATTTTTCCTATTCTGAATTTAAGTTCAACCATGGTTTTCCAAACACTCCTGGGCAAAAAAAATCTTCATTCTAGCAGAAAGAGATCTGCTCCAGCATCAGATATCTTCAGCAGAGTCCACAGCGCTCTGTGCCTTCACTACGTGGAGGGCCATGGGTGACAGGGAGCATCTTATTTGAAGCTAATCAGAACAGCATGCAACAAAAGGAGCAGCTGTCATCTTTTCCTTACCCTGAGCCACTGCTTGATGGATCAATCAGATCAAAACATTTTCAGAAGGATTTTTTTTTGTAAGGATTTCTCAAAGCAATTTCTTTTCCTCTAAAATGCTTCCATTTAGAAAGGAAATTTGTAAAACCGAAACAAGTCCTGTAGGTTTGTAACAGAAATAAACCTCATTTTTTTTCCTCTGAGAGGACATACATTTGGCAGTCCACGCAGCTCATCTGCGAGAGACAGAAGCTTTCTAAACATCCAGCATGAAATTCTTCCAAAATTCAGACAGCATTAAACCAGTGAATTCATTTTGTTCTTTGTTAGTATAATCCCCGTTGCATTTTCTCAAGGGTTTGAACTGCAGAGCCCCGCTTGTGAGCAGCCAGTCTCAAACTGCATTTCAGCTGATAGGTGTAAGCAGGACACGCCACCGAGGTCCTTGCAGGCAGGAGGTCCTGAGGTCCTTGTCTCATTTTGCCACCAAAGACTGGCCGCACAGGCGAGGGAGCTGGTAGCAGGGCATTTGCTGCCAGCTGCCGGCTCTGGGATTGCTCTCTCCTATCGCTCTGTTTAAATCCTTTAGATGTGCTTGCAATGAACTTCCACTGATCAGGAGTGCTGCAGGGAGTGCTGGGTGGGAGGGATGCAGCAGGGCTCCATCATGCTCCAGCCACAGTGTCTTGGCAGCCACAAGAGAGTGGCTTTATCGCATGAGCTTTGCAGAGTACCCAATGAAGACCAAAAATAAATAATAATAAAAAATATCCCCTGAAGCCTTTTTCCAGCCAAAAGGCTTTTGCCAGTTATAACTTGATGTCTGGGCCAGTTTACTATCTGATGTTTAGATTTTATTATCTGATCAGATGAACTTTGCTTTATCTGACCAGTCAATGGGCTGAGGGGTGCCTGCTGCTAATTTCTAAACTGAAATGAGTAACGAAATTTAACTAACATTCATTCTTTCTCTCTGGGCTAGCTGGTGGGGCGCAACATCCCTGCAGTGCTACAGCCTTAAGCTGCCTGAAGGTACCACTGTGCTAATCACTTCCAGCTGGAAAACAAACACGGAGTTTGGGGGTCCTGGGTCGGGCATCTCTTTAGCTGGCAGCAGTCTCACTGGAAGGAGCAGGGGCAGGCAGTAGGGAGGTGATGCTAGAGCTAGGAGCCTACAGGGTGCACTCAAGGAGGAGATGGGATCATCCTTCAAGCATGAGGGAAAGCAGCAGCCCAGCTGGGATGTCTCTGGGCTGCTTCCCTTGGCATGGGCAGCAGAGGACCCTTCATGTCTGTCCAGCAGCTCTGGAGAAGGGCAAATGAAATCCCTCAGGCTATTCCAGTGCCTGATGCCTGTCATTTAAATCATGCTTTACTGTATATGATAGTCTTTACGCTATGGTCCTGTGCCCTGCAGGGTCCACGGGGCTCCAGCCTTGCACAGTGCTGACTTGCTCTGTTCAGCCCCATCATGATTTTGCCCGTCTGATGCTTCTTCACCAGCATAAGCCGCTGTCTGCAGGCATGGGCCATGTTAGCACTGATTCTTCCAGCTGCCAAAGCAGAACACAGATTTTGTTGAGATGTTTCCCCTTCACAGAGTTCCTTTTTCACGGATTTTTAGCAATGGAAGTAGAGGAGGGATGGGGGAGAGAAGGAGAAAAAGAAAAGAAAGGAGCAGAGCGATGCTTGCTGCTGATGGGAAAGTGTCAGACAGACTCTCCTGAGCACTGTCTAACGTGACCTATTTCAGTCGTCTTAAGAGAGGCATTTGTCTTGCAACAGTTCCTTTTGGAGGAAAATAAATTATGATCTCAAGTAGCTTCAGGGCAGGAACCTGATTTCTGATGGAGGCTCTGGCTGTTGCTCTGTGTGTATTGGGGAAGGGAGGAATCTCAAGGCCTGTCCTGCCAAGACAGGCTGTGACCCTCCTCGGCATCACCCAGCACTATGGTGACACACACTGGGATGCAGGAAACCTCTGGCCCTGGTATAGTCCCGGAGCAGCGACATTGCACGCCGCCAGGAAGAGCAAAGTGAGGCAAAGGCATTGCAGGGCACTGGACACCAGTGTCAGATGTGTCTTCCATACATGTGGTGGGCATGATGGCATTCAAGCAATGCTGGAGGGCAGACCCTCCGCACCTCTCCTCTCTCATGTGCCCCCTGAGTCCTGCCCAGGCCAGCTTTCCACAGGGAGCCTGCTGGGTGGCCATCTAGAAGGTAGGCTGGCTGGGGGCAAACAAGCAGCAAAGACCAGAAGTGCATGGCTCTTACAGATGTGACTGTTTGAGCTGCTGGAGTTTCATAATCAATAGGCTATGTGTGCCTATGTATGTCATCTCTCTGATAAATACATGGATGGTGAAGTAATATTTTTCCCTGTCCCGACGTTTTAGAGAGATGTGAAGAGCACCTAGGAATACAGGGCTTGTATTTCAGTGTGGAGAAATCTGTGGGGCTGCCAGAACACCAGTGAGAATCTAGATGCTCCTCAGTTGGGCAAAGGCTTGTGGCAGATGTCCTGGATCCAGCAGGATGCACATCCCTCCAGCTGCCAAGTCATTTTGTCAGTGCCCCTGGCCAGAGACTTATCTTAGCCTTTTAATATTTTTGTATAATGTTTTGTTACCCTTCTTCCTCTTTACCTCTCTCTGTCTCCTTTTTTAATTCTCCTTTCCCGGAGAACTTTGATGTGCTTTCTGAACACAGCTACACGAAGTAAATGGTAATACCAGACTGATAAATTAGCGATGGATTAGAGCCTTGCATTAGCTCAGGCTAGTAATTTAACCTGATGCAGAAGATGCCTGCATTTGTTACAGCCGTGCACCGATAGATAGAAGGAGCGCAGGACGCTTGCGGGCAGTGCCCTTCCCATAAAGCACCCCCTGGCAGACCGCAGGCGCGTCCTGTTTGTCTAACCTCAGGGCATGCCGGGTGAGCTGGTTTAGACAAAACCTTTTAAGAGGGAAAGAATGGGAAATGAAATATTTACTTTTTGTTTTTACTTGCTAGTGGTGAAGGGATATTGATGTGGTGTAGATGGAACATTAAAATCAGAATTATGCTGGGGAATAAAAAAAGCCAGGCATAAATTAGCACTGTTTGCTTCCTCTGTGGTTTAAGAGAGTTAGCATTATGCCAGTGCCATATAACATGCCAGAGATGTGTTTGGGGAGCTGCTGGGCCATAAATCACAGGCAGCATTTAAACCGACAAGAAGAAAGGCCACACAGAGATGGATGGATGTCCAGTGAGGGGACTGTCCGAGGGGCAATCGTAAACAAGTCAGGAGCCGAGGCAGCTGGAGCAGGAGGGGGAAATAGGATTTGAGGATTGAAATCTGAGCGCCGAGGGCAGAGCGGAGTGCTCGCAGGGTGAGTCAGCGGAGAGGCTGACCTGGTTTGAGAAGTACAGACCATGGGGTGGCAATCCTGTCTTGCCACACTTCAAGATTTCTGAATTACTTTTACATTTTCCCCCTTGTGAAACAGAAATATGTTGTAGTATTCATTTTTCAGTAAAAAGGTCAAGTTTTCAGTTCTTTCGCCTTCTGATAAGAACTGACCAGAGCACCCAAGACCTTACGCACTCTCTATAGGATATCTTCATCCTACCTGAGGTGTCTGTACAAAACTCTTTGCTTAAAATACCCTTCACCAAAAATGCTCAGTGGTGAAGTTCCTGAGACAGAAAAAGTCTGTGATCTTGAGGGGTGCTGAATTTACCCCAAGGAGGAGGGGTGCCTTTCCGTTACCTTAACCTGTCCCTGGGACTACGCCTGGCGACACTGCTGTGACTGAGCACTGCAGGGCTCTCAGAGGGCTCTCTTCGAGGAGCCCTGTTGACTTTACTGGGATTATTTCAGGAACAACGTTGTGAAATCACTCTTAGCTTTCCATCCCCTGGAAATCACAGTTCAAATGTGCCTGCAGCCAAGGGAGAAAGTTCTTGTGTGACTGCAGCCCTTCTCAACGTTTCATTGCGCTGTATAAACTGCCACAGAAAGGTTAGTGATTTTTTTGGCATGGTCACCACGCACTTTCTCACACTTCCAATAACAAGAAAACAACAAGGGCATTTGCTTTTCAGCGAAGTGGTTCAGTAATGCTCTTTAGAAAGAGGACTTGAAAAAAAGAGTGTGATTCCAGTCGGGCTTGGGATCAATACGCAGACTTGGGGTCAGGGCTGGAGTAACATTGGGGGATGGAGAAGGCAAGAAAAGCATCAAGGAGAAGGAATTGAAGGACAAGGATAGGAGTGAAATGGGCTCAGGATGGGGACCACCAAGGTGGCCCCAAGTCAGAACTGGAAGTGTTAGTACAGTTTGAAAAAGCTTAATCCGAGCAGTTGGCAGCCTGGAGCCTCTCAATCTCCAGCACAGCTCTTGGCTTGGAGGTTTTCCCTATCCCAGGAAAGCAACTTCCCTGCTGAAAGGGCAGGTGTAGGGTAACCTGTTCCAAAACCAGGCAGCTGTCAGGACGAGGTAGCCACCTTAGCAAGGCATGTGTTAGATCTCCAGAGGGCCCTGCCTCTCTGCACAGTGAAAGGCAGAAACTGCTTGAAAGGGTGACTAATTCATCGCTAAAGCATTAATTATCCTAATGACTCCATTCATTAACCTCTGAAGTGAGAGGAACTGGCCCCTCTCTGTCTCCAGAGAAATTTAGGCCCTTCCAGCTTCAGTGCTGGAGTTCCAGGTGCAGAAAAGTAGGTACATGAACCTGTTAAAACTGGGGCAAGCTGGGGAGTAAATGTCGCATAGGCAAGATCATACATAGGGCTGAAATCTCACACAGGCACCAGTGTAACATCGTTAATGTCAGCAGAAGTTCTGACTTACCTAAACATCTCTGACTTCAGGTCTGAACATCAAGCTTGCTCTCCAGCACAGTTGTTCCCACAGAGCAATTGTGGTTGTCATTCCCCAGTTCTATACAACCAAGAAAATATCCTGTATTTTGGCCAGCAGAATATAATATATGGCTCAGTCCCACTGGGACTGCAAATAATACTCGGTTTAAGAGTTGGGCTGAAGAAAGGCTTAAGCATGTACGTAAATATTTCTTTGGCAAGGAGCTTTACTGTGAATGCAGTTCACATGTGTGAACTGCTCCTGCAGTCTCCCCAGGGCTTGTAAAGGCCTGCATCTGTTAGATAAAACTAGCTACGGAGCCTGGAAAAGGGTGGAAATTGTTCTTCAAAGAGGCTGGTTCTGCTTCTGGTTCTGCTCCTGGTTCTGCCACTGGCTGGCTTTCAGCTAGCCCTGCTTCCTCTCTGTGCCTGGGTTGTCCTCCATGCAAACTACTTTGCAATCCATTAATTAGAAGTGCTGCCTGAGAACTGAAAAATAACATTATTTCTGGAATACAGCACACCTCTGCCCTTGGGAGACATAATGACTGCTTCTGAAGTCATGGGCTGGTTGAATTACACTTCTTGATCTGCTCAAGTCATGGACGAAAGCAGCTTGCCACTTCCAGGGACCTCAGTAATGCATTTTCAGGTGGGATTAAGTCTTCACACCTCAGTTTCTCCTAGCTCCTAGCACCTGTATGTAGGTATATGAGCCTTTCCTAGGTTCTGCCAGTGCAGAAGAGGACACACAATCCTTCCTCATACTTTAGCTCACCCAAAGGGAATGCAGTAGAAGTCACCCTGCTGTGTTCTCCCCTACATGCATGTTCCTTCTTGGCAAAAACATCAAAGTGGTATCTCCTGCAAACTGTGTGTCCATACCACCTGTGACCTCTTGGGCTGGATTCTTTTTGTGTGTTGGGTGCCAGCATCCCCCGCCGTCCCAGCCTGCGCGCTGGATTGCTGTCAAGTTACTGGAGCTATGACAGATCTCTCCTAAGTGCTGGATCTGAACTGGATCCCTCCTGGTCTCAAGATCCTTTCCAGAAGCCTTAGTAAAGCCATTCCAGAGTTCAATAATTTCATTTTTAAAAAGCTTTCAATTTCTTTTGACAGGGCTGGAGTGTTTAAGGATGGCAAAGTGAAGGAGATAAATAGATTATTGATCAGACAGGCTTGTAATTCCTTAGTGAATTGGATTTAGCTTCTTCACTGAGATCAGGTCTCTGCCATAAATCTCCCAAGGAATCAATAAGATGGAGAATGCCTGGTGAGGAGGACTTCTGTTTGTTACCATGGCCACAAGTAGGGACTGGGAGCAAGTCTCCAACTGGAGCGGGGGACAGGAACTTGAAGCCACACGTCTCTGCTGAGCCAACCCTGGCAAATGGTTCTCCTGATCACCTCAAAGTGTTAACTGCATCAGAGATTGCAGGCCAGGGCTGCAGAGGCATTGCACACATGGCCTGCATTTGTCACGCTGAGAGAATGCCGTGTGCAATCATCGCTATAATGAGTTATCCTGGCGTTAAAAGGCAGTTCAGCTGCAGAGGCTGGAGATGCGAGTATGACCTGGCTTCACAGTCACAATGCAACAGGATAGAAAACTCCCCTCAGGTGCACGCACTGTCCACTCCTGGTCACCTCCAGGCTCTGAATCCACACAGTGGCCGCGGGTCCCATCCGCCTGCAAACGGGCAGCAGCGCAGAGCCTTCTGGCTGGGCTGCACCAGGATTCGGACCATGACGGGAAAGACAGTGGGAGCTGTCAGCAGGAAAAAATACCCAAACCCCCAATTTTTATTAACTGCCTGCTCGAGCTAACAGTGCCAGAGAAGAGAAACTAACCGCAGCCTTTTCGGTTTCTCGCAGGGGCCTGTGTGCTCTGTCTCTGCACACCTGGCACCGGCACCAAGTCTGCGGCTGCCAAGAGCTTTGTGTCAGAAAGTGGTTTGTTTTTCGGAGCAGCAGTAGGGTTAGAGCTTGGAGCCTGGTGTCCAGAAAAGCCTTCATGGTCTAACGTCTTCAGCCAACCGTAGTTCTGTGTCTGAAGATTTGTGGGTGTCTAGATTGAGGATGCATAAATGTCCAATACGCTGTGTTGGTGCATAGGTCAGGCTATCAATCCTCCTGCACACTGTTCCTCCTCATCCTCACCAGTAAATTCAGAGCAGAGACACAACCATGATTTCCCCCAAATCATTCATGAACATACCTGCAATCGAGTTTATCAGCATTCATGTAAAAGAGTTTGAGCATGAACTGGAAGAACACACAAAATGCAGACCTTCTGGACTACATTTATTTCCCAGGCAGGTGTACCCTCTTCCCAGATCCCACCACCCAAGCTTTGCTGACACCGTGGCAGTCTTGGGTTGGATGTGGCATTTCCCAGAAGTTCAGCCACATTGCAGAACCCCTGGAGCCTCAGGCCTCAACAAAGTGGGCTGGAGGTCTTCCAAAGCTGGGCTCAGTTGGGAGGTTTCCAGTGCTGCCTGTTTCCAACTGAGCTGGCAAGAGACAAAATAGCTTTTTTCACTCTATTTCATTCTCCTTCTGGTGCTGGCTATACCCCAAAAGGTGGAGAGACAATGAAAGGGATAGGAGGAGGAAATCAACTGAATCTTTTCACTGCTGAGGAGGGAACCTGCAGGTCCTTGAGTTCGGATCCAGTACGGGGAGTGTGTGTAAGGGATGGTGTCTGCCCACTTTTTCTGCATGTGGAAATTAAGGGGCATTTTACTTAGAGCCAGTGAGAAAAACTTGTTGGTTTTTCCATCTTCTATGGAAAACCAACATAAAAGCTCTCTCTTTTTTTTTTTTTTTTTTTTAATTTCAAGGAAAAAAAAATAATTTCCAGATCTGTCATCAAGAGCACCTGAGGGGGAGGGGGCCGGGGGAGTTCTAATGAAAAAGTGCCTTGCAGCTTGCGTTGAACATTGTATCGATTTTTATTTTAGAACAACTGCAATCCAGGAAGAGATTTTTAGGAGAACAGATCTGTTTGCAAACTTTTTTATCTAGTCAGAAAATCCACAACCAATGAATCGCATTTTCTATCAAGAAAACTTTTAGAAAACATAAGCTACTCAACCAAAACTCATCTTGCCTGGCCATTCCCAGAAGTGAGTGATGCAGAAGAATCTGAGCTACCTATAGCTGCAAATCCAAACCCAGTCCAATTCGCTCATTGTGTACAAATCACAAAGCTGTTGTGTGGTGTAATCCAAGCAGTCATTGCTTCCAGCTCCTTTAGCTCACCCAGCGGAAAGTCGTGTTCGCATCTACCACACTCCAGCCTTGCTGAGGGGGTACAGTCAGGATCAGTGAGATTACAAACTCTTTCTGCTCTCTGATGTCTCGGATGAGATGGAGTCCAGGACTGAATGGTTCCCTTTCGGAGTTAGGCAAAGGCTAGGCAGTTATTGTTGGCGTCAGGAAGCCCTTTCCCAGCCCAGATTCCCATATCAGCAGCAACAAGGCGCAGTGGGAACAATGCAGAAGCTGGCGGAGGAGGCTGGTGCCGATGAGAAGCCAACAGGGAAAGTCTGAAAGGGGCCAGCTGGGATGATCTGCTTGCTCTGAGCACAGGGTGTGCAAAGGGGGGTGGACACTGAGGTGTTCTGAAGCAGGAATTAAGGTATATATGTGGGTTGCATACACTGGCACCAAATTGACATTTCCTAACATTAAGGGGAATTGTTTTGCCCTTCCAGGCTTAGCAGTCTTTTGTAAAGTGATGAGCGAAGGGGCCAGAAGACACCAAGCCAGGCAACGGTGACCACTGCAGGCTCTGTACGAGCTCCACAGCGCCGAATGTCAGTGTGAAGTTAGCTCTGGGATCCGGCTCTCACATGTATCTGTGGTGGGTATCACACATGGGTGATAAGAGGTCGGAACTCAGGCTGATGGATGGTGTTGGTGGGGGAAAAATAGCGACTCACTTGGCATGGGCATGGGGAATCATGGAGCAGTGTGAGACCCTCTGCGCTCTTCTGCGTGCTCTGTAAGCACAGCTGTGCTATGGTGAGAGGGCGAGCTGCCAGGCTGGCTTCCCTTCCCCCCAGGGGATAAACCATTCCCAGTGCTCCATCCGAACCCCTGCACCGTCCGTTCCCGGCTATTACCCCCCACTGCCATTCCTCAACACGGGAGCCAACGCAAACATTTCCCCCACTAATGAGACAGCGCCTGATGATGCCTGGCGCTCCCTTAGCTCAGCGCTGCTGTCCCTCACCTCGTTTACATATCTTCATTTGTCAAGCACCATCTGAACACTTTGTAGGCTGCCTTCTCCCTTGTGCTCCAGAGCTATGAAAAGGTCACCCGTCTAACGGGGAGAGGCGTTGGAAATAAACTCATGTGTTTTTCCTCCATTCAAACATCAGATGTGACATGGGAAGATGAACCAGCTGCCAGGAACCCGCTTGGCATGTACGATGCTGTGCAGCGGTTTGTCCGGGCCCTGCCTGTCTGCCACAGATCATTAGTTGTTCCCGTTTCAAGGCTGTACCTCTCCGTGCTGTCTCGATGCCACGGGTGTGTTGTTTCTCCTTGGAAACAGTAAATCTGCGGGTGCATACTAAAATCCCCCAAGGACCGTGCAGATGCCCAGCTCCTCGATTACCTGGGAGGTCTGACATGTTTATTACTGCAGGTGTGCACATGGAAGGAAAGAGGGCTCACAAGATCTGTTCCTCCCTGTGGAAACCCAGGATGCTGAGATTTGATGCTGTCTGGTGAGAAACCCCTGCAACATGGAGTAGCAGCTCCCTGCCTGCAATGAGGGCAGCAAATCCAGCCTGAACTGTTATCTTCATGTGTGCTGTCATAGCTCCAGGGACTATGACCTTGCTTTGAAAGGTATTTAATGTCTACAAGGAAGATACCGTCAAAACAATTCTCTTCTACCAAAGTGTAACACGGCAGAAAAAGAAGTGAGGAGAAAGAGCGAGAGGAGACTGGCAAGTATTGCAGCCGTGCCTGTTCTTTGTCCTGTTCTGAGGTAGGTGTCCCCCCCGGGGTGGCCACGGGTGCTGAGCTGGCCCCGGGTCCTCAGTTCTGGATGCTGAATCTGACATCTCTGAGGGTGGCCCAGCTGGAAATGGATCAGGAAAGAGTTCAGAGGAGATGCAGGCAGGCTGGTGGAGGTTCTGGCATCCCCTCTCCCTCCATCACAGGGACACTCCATTTACTGTTTCCGTAGCTCCTGTTTAACCCTGGGACAAAGCTTTTCCCCTCTGCAGCAGCTGTAGTGACATGCCTTCCAAGGCAGCCCATCCAGCTGGCTTGGAGGAGACACAGGACAAGGGAAAGATGTGAGTGAAGACTGGCCTGAGACATAGTGAGCAGCTGCCCCAAGGTATCTGGAGCTTCCTTGCAATGTTCTCCCTACGATTCATCCATTCCTCCCTTGGCCATGGAGTCCGGGGTTTGATTCCTCTTCTGTGCCTGGAATATGTTTGGAGATGTGACACCTTTCTCCACCCAGACAGCTTGCTCCTGGGTGCCCCATCCAGCGTCTTGCTCACAGCATGTGCTGCAGGGAGCACCAAGGAACCTGTTGGATCCTTAAACCAACGAGGCTGAGGGCAAATCTGTGAGCTGGACGAAGCAGACTTTGCTGTCTCCTTCCCTGACTTGTGTAAATTCATCATTGTGTCCCCTCGTGCTGTATTTACACTACAAACACTTTGGCTTTTTGCGTTGACTTTTCACCATAAGCAATACCAGTGAAATCTCATCCACACTTGCGGTTCTCAGATGTCACCACAACAAAAACGAGTACAACACCACCATGTACTTTAAATATTGTGTCCTGAGGCAGGTGGCATCTACTAACAAGAGATGGATTTAATCCTTTGTCACTGGCTCACCCAGAAGCCCTACATAATGGGATGTTGTTAAAGAGGGATTTAGGATCATGTGCAATCATACTTAACCCTTTCATGATGCTGCTAGTGGCATTTATGACTACTCAGACATGAGTATTTCAGATGTCCATAAGGCAAACTTTACCCAGGAGAAAATTTCTATTTTTCAGTATCTGTTTTCATCCTCAAATGGAGAAGAAATATTTTAACTTCCACAAAAGATGAAACTCTGCAAAAGTCTACGTCCACTCAACAAAATCAAGAATCTCAAACTCTTCATTAAACGTGGAACAGCATTTTGAACATTCAAGTGTCTGAAATGTTCCCTTGAAAAACTAATTAACAGTATTCCATTTTAAAATTTTAAATGAAGTTATACTAGAAGCAATATTATCCAGAAGAGGGACAATATTCGAGACCGTGTATTTTGCAATGGACAGCGCCTCTGGTTAGAACTGGAGAACGCAATGGGGAAACTGAGGCACAGCAGAAGCCACATGACTTGCTCAAAGACATGGAAGAGTCACTTTAGAGCCGTAGTTAGAATACACAAGGACATAACTTCTAGAGCTGCTCTCTGTTGACTGGAACACACCAAGTAGAAGCTGTTGTATCTGATGCCTTATATAAGACCTTCAAGCAATGCGTGACTGGCTTTCCAGGGTATGAGAATAATCTCAGGTTTTTAACAGCTCTGCAGTGACCTGAGTCCCACAGGCTTTTCCCATTGCTATTTAACTGCTTGGTTATCCCAGCCTGAGCAGCCTGTGCAAAGTACCCTGAGATGATACCCTCAGGCATTGACTCGAGGGGGAGCTGTTTGCCTGTAAATGTGAATAGGACCCACTTTTCAGGCACTGATAAATCGTTTCACCTTTTTTTTCTTAATTATTATGCACAGTCCTGCCATTTACCAGGTTAGATGTAGAAGCCTGCCCCATCCGTGTGGTATCTATGGTCACCTTGTTGGTGACAGAGATTGGAAGAGCTGAAGACATCACACTTTTAAAGGTGGGAAGGAGTCTGCTAGATATGTGAGTCCTAGACTGTTTTCCCAGAAGGTAGTTTGGATCAAGAGGTGAGAGGAGAACGAGGGCTGCCTGGGGACCCAGAGATGGTCCACACAAACTCCTTAACTAGTCATGCAGACAATACACAGATAGAAGCAGACGCGCTGTTCGGACATCAGGCTTCACAAACCCACTTTCCATCTGTAACAGAGACCCTGAGGATGGCTGAAAGGTCCAAGTTCTCATCCTTCCATCCAAACTTGGAGTGAAGATTGATGACCCATCTGGCTGCCATCCAAAGCTGAGGTTTTGGGATTCCCACCCTGAGTCCTGAAGCCATTTCTTCTGTCTTTAAATAGAACAGAGCTTTGAGGGAAACTGGAACTGGAACAAAGCTTGTTCCCCAGTGTGAGGCCAGCAGGGTCGATGAAGAAGCAGCTAAGGGTGAAATCAATTAATTCATTCATTACAGAGCTAGTGCAGTCACAAAGATATTTCAATTGTGCTTGCTGGGAGGTCCTCATGAGAGATACATCTCATTTTCAGCAAGGTCCCCAAGGGGAGGGCATAGTCAGACAATTTCATTTCTGCTGACTGGAGGGTAGTACAGACGTTCTAGGGAAAATGTACCCTCCTGTGACCTGAAATTTCACTCCAGAATAGGCAACAGTTTGAGTGAAATCAGACCCCGCTTCAACCAAGAGAGATTTGTAACAGGAAACCTCAAAAACCTGGGGAGAGAGGTGGTGGGAAATGCTATTTTCAAGGTTTACAGAATGAGAGAGGCTGGATGTACATTTCCCATGGGCAGAAAAGTTCACCGTCAGGCTTCTGTTGCTGGGAAGGATCTGTGAGATGGCTCAGTGCTCACAGGGAAGACTTTCAAGCCCCTTGATCATGATTCCACCAGAAACCACGAGCCTTCCACTCCAAATTTGTGATGGTGGCCTGATGGGCATATCATGCAGCGTATTTGCATCCATGCCCATCTTATCGCCTCCCTGTACTGCACGTGCCCCTTTGCCCTATGACCTTGTGAGTGAAGTTTAATGAACTTAAATATAAATTCAGGTCATTCTAAAAAGACTGCAGAGGTCTGATCACTGAACAGCTCTTATAACAAGGTATGGTACCTTTTTCATGCACTTTTGTACCCCAAACTAGAGAGTGGGATGTTCGTTGCTGGATTGCAGTGATGATTTCAAACCTTTTGCTCCTTACAGAGAGATTTTTCAAGAGTCGTACAATCAGTATCTCAAAATCTTCTGAATATATAGCCATTTGTTGCAGGATTTGGCTGAGTAATGTTTCAGGGGAAAAAATGTCATCCTGTCTGAATATACCACGTTAGCAAAAGAGAAAATGTACCTATCGACAGAAGAATAGACAAAAAAAGCCTGCAATTCTTGAAGAAAAAAGCAGGACTTTTCAATCATTTCTATCTACCTGACAGCAAAGTTCACCTGTGAAGCAAGGGCAGAGTCTAAACAGCTACAGCATAATCTGAAAAACACTGAAGTGAACAGGGCTATGGAGTAAATGCACTAAACTGCTGATGAATCTAGTCCATTCCTCTTATATATAGAGGATACAGATGGCACAAACAGTCCCTTCCTGGGCTGGGCTGAAATCTCCAGAGGAGCAATACATCACAGGAGGAGAAGACTGAAATTCATGGAAGGTTCAGTGACAGCAAAGGAGCAAAGTAATAACTGCTTTTCCTTTCTTGTCTTTCCAAGCAGGGATCATTCATAAAATGGAATAAGCTTTCTCAGTTCTGAGGAAAGAAGGACGTATGGAAACAATGTTTTTACCGTTCTGCGTAGAAATGTCCTTGTACCTGATGCCAACATAAAGTGAAACTTCATTAGGAGCTTTGTTAAGTAGGGTGTTGAGGGGTGTTGTGTGAGCCATGCCTGGAAAATTACTTGGGTTTCTACGTGGTGAGAAGAAGAGAGGGTATAAAGACTTCGCAGAGTCTGTCAGAAACTGAAAGTTTCATGTTTCCATGTCCCACATTCAATGCCTTTTTTCTTTTTTTTTTCTTACTACTTCTTTTTTCAAAGCTCTGATACATATATATAGACATTTTCTTTCTTCCATCCCCATTTTCAGTACCCAGCCAGGAACTAAAAGTGCTAGAAATACTTCTAAGGGATGTCTGCATAGCCAATTGTCCAATTTCACAGACTTTAATGGCTTCTAGTGGAACCTGCACGTCCCTCTCTGTCTGCCATGCTCCAAACCAGACACAGCAAATGACAATGACAGAAAGCCAAAGTAAGTGGCCAAAACAACCCCTTTGATATACACGAGACTGAAAGGGATTATTTTTTACTATTTTATTTCCTTTTTTGTGATTTTCAAGAACTTTTATTCTTAATATAACTACTTTTTTGTGCTAGAAGAAAAGACATCAAAAGTATGACACACAGCTAACTTTAGGACTGAATTGAATAACTCCTTAATGACGTATATCTGTACATAAAAATTCCAGATGGTCACTTGCACAGTCCACCAGATTTACAATATTCAGCAAGGTAACTACAGAGGGAAAAAGCCCCCCAGCCCCAGGAAACCCCCCATTGTTTGAAGCTCTCTCTGGCCTGGTTGCCTTGGCTATTCAGGCATTGGTGTCACACAGGTGATTCCTATTTCCCCCCCTCCTACACCCACCTGCTTAAGAACACAGTCCTGACCTTGGTCTGCTGCACCAATCCATGCCATGCTACAAGCTGATTGCTGTTGCATTTCTGATAACGAACCATTTGCCCAGAAAGGTGTTGCCCTGTGAAAAGCAAGTTGGACCTGCAGACAGCCCTGTTAGCATCCATGTGCTGAGCAGCTGTGAAATAATCTTGCTGCTCAGAGGAAACCGAGCCAGGGGTGGAGGCAGTGCCCAGTTCATCTGGCACTGGGGACATGGGATCTATCCTGCTGTGTCCTGGGGGCAGCACAAACGCTGCCTGTGCAGACCTCCCCAGGGGTAGCTAGAAAAAGGAAGGATGCAAAACCTTCTCCCTCGCTCAGCAGCCAGTGCAACAGAGTTGAGACCCCTCAGTTATTTAGTTGCTGTGACACTAACCTTTCTGTGTGACCCTGGGTACAACCACCTTTCCAAGCTTTAGTTTCTCCAGCTATAAAATGGAGACGTAGCACTGTCACTTATTTTCTTGCAGTTCTTTCATAATGCAGAAAAGTGTTTTTTGCATTGTAAACCTCCCCATCCTGCTTTGCTGAGCAGCAGACACGTCTCGGCCAGCCTGAGGTGTTGCAGATTTACACCTGGTTGTTATGAGGGGCACAGAAAAGAACTTAGGGGGTCAACAGCTCATCTTTCCCCTGAGCCTGGCTCATTACCTAACTTTCCTGGTCTGACTTCTAATTCTCCAGAAATACACAGAAGAAAACCTAAAAGGCCAATTAACAAGTGAATCTGAGCAACAGAGAGGCTGATTCCCCACTGCCCTGGGATGAGCTCTTCCTGCACCCCCTGCCCTGCTGCCAGGCTCTGCCTGCACCAGCGGACGAGTGGGAGCTGCCTCTGAAAGTCTCAATCCCTGTGCTTATTTAAGCAAAGCTTCAGGTGGCTGACAGGGATCAGTGTAAAATGAATGATTCCACATGGCAGCACAGTCTTATCCCCTTCCTTCCTTTTTTTTTTTTCTTTTTTCTTTTCTACAAGAAAAATGAAATCCCCGAAGTCTGTCTGCCTGCCTGCTGCTTTCGGGGGTGGGGGGGTGGGGTGGGGTGGGGGGGTGAGTGGTTGCTCTGCTTAATGGAACTCTGATGTTCTTATACTCCAGAAAAAAAAAATAACCTGGAAAATCGTTTTGATTCCAAAATGTTGATATGTTTTCTTAAGGAGGGGTGTGTGTGTGTGTGTACTAAAAGACTTCTTTTCTGTATTCCTGCTGCAAGATTTAAACCCTCTTTTCTGGTGGGATTTTGCTGTGCCTCAAAATCCAGACTAATGTTCATGACATACGCACCAACTATGTGGTGCGTTATCACCGCCTTGCTTGGCTGTGCAGGAGTTTAAACTACAGGGATAGGAAATCTTCCTCCGCGTTTTCTTTATTCCCACTTTTAGCCACCCTGATCCTTTCCCTGCTTTTCTCTTCACTCTTTTCTGCTTTGTATTTTTTTGTAGGTTGATGGCAAAGATGGGGAAGTGGTGGGTGCTTGTGCTTGTCACTCGGGGCCAGAAAGCAGGGCAGGTGGGACAGGTCCCTCCGGCACGCTGGGGGCGATGTGGCTGCTCCCTGCGGCAGCGTGTCCCGTGGGAGCTGGCGTGGCCGTGGGGTTGGCAGCAGCTCCAAGAGCAGTGTCTGCAGAGGCAGCTCCCCACGCTCACGCTGTCAGTGCCGTGTTTTATGGGAACAAATGGGCTGGGCCAGGCCCTCCGGCTAACAGCTAAATTGGGGAGCGTGAAACCCTCTAGAGATGCAGGGAAACAAGCAGGTCACTGGGATGAATTCAGGAAAGCTAAGGAGGAGGTGGGGGAAAAAGAGGCAGAATTTTCCTAAGCATTTAAGAGTTTATCCTACCCATTTAGGACTGCCCTGGGCAAAGCAGGACAGTAGCAATGCAATGGCTTGTTATGGGTTATGCTTGCAACTTTTTCCCATTGAAATACTTGGCTTTTAACCACTTTTAATTATCTGAGCTCTGGTTTGTCATGCTGAACATCTGTTGCAAGTTAGATTTTGCAAAAGCAGTTTTAGATAAAGCCAAGCAGAGTACTGCTCCCCACCACCACCACCTTGGAGATCACTCCCATGTTCTATCCATTAAAAAAAAAAAAAAAAAAAAAAAAGTGATAAAAATAGCATTCAATGATGTCATTTAAAATTATCGTAATGCATCTGGAAAGAAAAACCATTTGGGATACCTAGGTGATCTTAAATCTGACACTTTTATTTTTTTTTTAATCCCTGATTTAATAATTCTAACCTGCTTCTAACAGCAATGAGGACATGATTCATATCCGCAGAGATCTGGCTCCGGTGTGAATAGCGTGTGTAAGCGCAGGAGGGGAGGCGGGGGAAAGGTGCGTGGTTATCTGGGACCATTTCTGGTCCCCTTTGCCGGACAGGTTTTGGCACAGGTCAGTGCAGTGCCAGTGGTGCTGCCTGCCCTCTGCAAGATGGAAAGTAGAAGGAACCACCTAGAGATTCATTCTCTGTGCCATCACCCGTGGTACTACCCAAACCGAATGGAAAGTCCGGCAGAAATGAGGACAGCATGTCCAGGCAATTTATATCCATCCTCACAGACACCATCCCCGCTCCCTTAAGAAGGTACCACTCCTGTGCTAAGAAATAGCCTGAGCTGGTAACCGTGCGGCATCTTCTCATCCTGAGTAGCTGGGGCCATTCCAATTGAGTATAATAAACGATATAAGGAACAATATAAGCGGTGCTATAAATAATAATGCTGCAATTCTACTGATGGCTTATGGTGGCATTATAAATGATCGGAGCAAAGTCAGAAGGTCTCTTCACACCACCAGAGCCTCATGGTGGAATTATAGATCTAATTTAAGTGCATTTTGGGGCTAAATTATTTATTAAAGTGTAAAGCTTATGGTGATAAATGTTCGAATAGTCAGACTCCTGGACTAGGTGAGCATTCCTGGTCCTAATAATTACAGGTAGAATTTGCCCCTGGGCAAAAGGGCTAGATCAAGATTTTAGCAACATTTTAGGTATCCAAAAGCCCTGGAGGACACTTCTTGGCACAGGGGTACAATTTCTAGACATACAATGAAATGGGGTCCTTTTCCAGGTGATCAATCCTGAACGCCAATTGCTCATACATCTGTTTTAATCATTAAACTGGAATTAGGAGATGAGAGCAAGAAGAAACATTTCTCAGGCTGATGAAAAAAACATAGATATTGGTTGTTATCGTACAACTTTTGTTTGAACTTCTTCCGCATTTCAGCCCCAAAATGGAGTCCTGGTGCTGGTGTTTTCACCTCTTCCTGCTTATTTAATTCTAATTTCTGACAGAATTTGTTACTGTTGCTAAACTAGAAAAGCACTTACAGGACTGTGGTGAAATTCTCTCCACCACACACTTCTTGAATGACCTCATTTAAGCCTGAACTCTCCGAAATTTATACAGACACCTTGATATAGCTAATGTGCAATTTGTGGGGACATCTGCACACCAGCCTGGCTGAGCCCTGTGTGGCCAGAGAATATGGACCACAAAAAGCCAGGCTCGTGGAGGCACTGCCAGGTGTAACCTGAAATCTGCCTCTAGTGTGGGAAGTAGAGGAAGACTCAGCTTATAATCACACAGAAGACTGCATTTTCTGGAGCCTTCTGCAGCATAAAAATTGTCGATGGAGTGGGACTGTCAACACTGCCTCATGCCACTGGGCTGCAGTAAGGATAAATACATTAAGATGAGGCATTAAGATACTGTGGTAATTAGGAGCCATATAAGTAACTTAGATATAGAATGAAACTACTAATAATGCATGAATGCAAAGCCTTAAGAGGTTTGCTTCATATAAAGCACCCAGCTATTCGGTGGCTTAGCTCAATTCTCTGAAGCTGCGAATTCAGGCTGAAAATCTTATGGGGGTGGTTTTGGTGTTTGGTTTTTTGTTTTGTTTTTTTTTTTCCTTCTTGTCATACTTAAAATATTGCTGAGGCCAACTTTTTGCCAGTAGGCACTGTTTTTCCCATAGCTTCCAGCCAGACTAGAAAACGTTGAAATTCAGGGCAAAATGTATTTTTTTAAAAAAAAAAAAAAAGCACAAGTAATATTAGGCAGAGGGCTTGAGGGAAGATTCTGATTAAGGGAGTGTATTTAATGGTCAAACGAGGGAGCTGAAGCTGGAATCAGTATTCCTGCCACTAATTCACTGTGTAACCTTGTGTCTGTCACTAAGCTTTTTTGTGCTCTATTTTCCTCGTCAGTAAAATGAGTGTTATAATAGTTACCTTCTTGATAAGGGTTTCAGTTAATCAATTTCTAAAGCCCTTAAGTACAGAGAGACACAAGATATCATATCAACAAAGTCCAGCATTTATCTGTGCCTGGATATTCTCTGAACAGCACCATCTGTAAATGAATAGGACCTGATCTGTATAAACCAGAAAAATTCCTATTGACTTTGATGAATAAACACTATTTCTTGCAAATAATACCTGTGTGTTTTTGTCACAGGCAGGATTTGCTTCTTAAAAATGTGTTTGAAAAAGCAAATAAAAAAGGTTTCAGGTGGGTTGGTAGAATTAAACTCCCCTGATGACTGAATTGCTTGCACAGTTTGCCTGTGCTGTTCCTTACAGTAACTCCAGTCAGTTTTTGTGCTGCTGGTGGTAGCACCAGACAGAAAAAGTACTGCACTTGTTTTTGCTCAAAATTCTGAATTTTTGCCAAGGAGAGGAAAAAAAAAAGAAAAAAGGAAGAAATAATGAACTTTTGATGGGTATTTTTTCAAACAATAAAATACTAAATTATGGTCTGGGAATGAAGATCCTTTCTTACAAGAGGTGACTAAGCAGCTTAGCTTTTTTAGCCAAGCAAAACTGAAGGCTGAAAGAGAGGAGGAGATTGTTGCCTGTAAGTAGATTGGAACCTAACAGCAGGGAAGGAAAAGAGCTATTAAATTGGAGGGACGATGCTGAAAGAAGAACAAATGATATAAACAGACCATTCAAAAATTCAAGCTGTTAATTAGAAGAATACGGTTAAACATCATAAGAGCTGGATTATAGGCAGCTGCTCACTAGGATGAGGCACAGGCAGGTGGGGCCACTCTCACTAGCAGCCCAGGGGTATGGGAGCCCACCCAAACCCATCTCCATCCCTTTCTCATGCTCCAGCAAATCAATCGATTTTAGTATTTCCTTCAGTTTACTACACTTCCAGGAAAACGTAGAGGATAACCTTCTTTCTTCAAAGTGCCTTTCTACATACATCATGGCTGGATTTTAAATTGAGGAGCTCGCTATCACATCACCGTTGTATCATATATAACCTCTATTCCAATCTTTGCTCCACAGTCAAGTGTTTTTACTGCCTTCCCTCACTTCTCTGCTCTTACTGCCCAGTCCTTATTGCCTCCACCTCGTAGCCCAAACCTTTTCAGCCCTATCATTCATTAAGTAAATACATCCAGCTGCAGCTAATGGTCACAAGCTGCAGCACAAGTGGAGCAGCTTGCGATTAAAACGTGCTTGTTTCCTTCCTTGCCCTGCTCACTGTGGGCTGCAGTATCTTTCGCTGCAACAGCTCTTAACCTGCCTGAGTCCCAACAGCTCGATGCTTTAATAATTTAAGTGATTTACATCCCCAAAGTGCATCTGAACAGATTTATTATGAGCATTTGTGACCTGTTCTTCTAAAGCACTTCTCTGATGTCTGCTCTTCATTAGAGTTCGCCACCCAAGTCTGTTCAGAGTGATAATAGGAAGGTAAGTGCTGTTCCTTGACGCTTGTGATGGCAGCTAAGCCCATTAAGATGGGCTGATATTAGGGGCCTTTGTGTTCATTTAGGCTGAAGAACATGCAGGTATGATTAAAATGAAGTACTTGGGGGAGGGGGACTAATTTCTTCTGCATTGAATTTCTGTCCCTCAAACAAGAAATTGAGCATGCTGTCTCATGAGCTTTTGCCCACTTGAAAGTTAGTATCATTGATTTTTTTATTATTATTTCTTCCCCCCACCCCCCCTCCCTTTTTTCTGCTAGGCTGTCATATGCCAGCACATCCCTTCAGATACACTAATCACCCTCTTTCTCTTTGGACTACTCTGGTCTCATGGAAGAGGGTGTCCCTTTCCCCAGGATGGTAGCAGCTCGCTTGACAAGCCTCCTGCTCTGTGCCAGGTTGGTTTATTCCCTGCAGCTCTCCTCTGCTCCCCAAGGTGGGGCTTCCTGCAGATGTCCGACTGATTCATCTGTCCTTAAGCATGTAAGTTTTGCTCTGTTGCTAGAAAATCTTAGCTCTTTTGTTTATGGCTTGCGTCAAGTATTTCCTCTAGATACCTGCTGTCTTGGAGACTGTATTGTCCCAGCAGACAAGGAAAGCGTTTTTATTAGCCATTGTGGAACTACGGCACTGGGAAAGTCCAGGGGACTTTAACCAAGGCCATGAGAAAGTGTGAAGAAGAGACTGGTAGAAAACTGGTACTCCAGGCTCTCTGTCCTGTGGATTAATCCCAAAGTTGTCCTTTTTGAATTTGTACAAGTGCCTGGCTTGGTCTGAGTTGCCCCAGTTCATTTTGTCATGTCTCAGTACTGTGTAGTCAAAATTCCTCTTCTGTACTTGTTTCCACCCTGTTCTTCACCATTTTACTGTCTGGCTTGAAGTTTCCCTGCTTTACTGCATTGCTGGGTACACGTATTTTTCTGCCTTGGTTTGTCCATCACTCTTAAACTCCTCTCCTTCTCAGAGGAGGCTGTCCTCTCGTGTTTGGACGCACACCACTCATGTTAAGCAGCAATTCAGTCCTGCATTCCCTGTTCCGATGTGTCATATGGGAATCTCTCTGGAGGCCACAGTGAGGGCGATAGCTTTCCTCCTGACCTGTGAATTCTCTCCTGCTATGGGGACTGAGCACTGGTCCCTTACCCACTAAGAGAAGATTTCAGCCTCATTTTTCACTGGCAGTGACTAGAATGACCAATCTGCTGCCTGCTGAGGAGTGAAAGGTCAGGCCAAGTCCACTCTGTGGCTACTTGTTTTTCTCCACAGTGACCAATTTCAGACTGTAATAGAAGCATCAATAATGTCTCTGTCTTCTCTGACTGCTTTGTTTCTTCTTCTTTGTCGAGTTTTTTTGTTGGTTTTTTTTTTTCCCCCGCTATTGATTGAAATATTGCAGCCTCCATTTGTTACTCAGCCCTCGCGAGGCAGGCTGGGGCCGTCACTCACAGCACGAGGCTTCCCAGTGAGTGAGACGTGAGGAGCTGAACTGGTTTGGGATCTTGGAGGTGTTGACCACAGATTGTAACTTGTAATCTCATTGGCTCATGCTCTTTCGTGGCTGAGGTCTGAGTTTTCAGGGCTCTGGGGAGTCACCTGGAAGCTGAAATTCTGCTGGTGTGTCTGTATGCTGAGAAACAGGAGAGAAAAGACCCTCTCCAGGAACTGGTCACTGTCCCAGATCGACAGGGAACAGCCAGAGTTGCAGGTGAAGCTGAGAGCAAGAAAGGACCTTAAGGACAGGGGCTGTGTGACATGTGTGTCCTCATACCCACCCTACCTGTATCCCTGCTCAGATGCATGTAAAGCATGATCCACACCAGTAGGAATTCAGTGGAAACCAAGTTCTTCCTTCCATTGTGGTAGCAAGTTGCAGAAAAAAGGGGGATGTTCGTGTCACCAACCCCACCCCCAAAAACCAAACCAAAAAAACCCCAACCAACCCCAATGCCAAGGCACCTGGCAGAGCTTCCCCAGAAGCCATACTTCATCCCCGGGCTGGGTCAGGCGCAGCAGCATGCCTGTTATGAACGTTATCTGTTGAGCTTCAGGGATGACTTTTTCTCAGGGTAAGTTGAGGTTCACAGCTGTACTTCTGGTTTAGTTGCCCCCCCAAGGTTGGGACTTTGTGTTTTTTGAGCTCTTGTCCCTGTGTGAGGAGAAACGATGACTCAGGGACAAGGAGGGATGGTGACGCGCTCAGTCTCCTCTGGTTTCCACCAGACAGATCCTGCATTAAGCAGAAGGCAGCCCCTAACTTTCACTGTTCTCTTGAACTGCTGACTAATTCTAATTTCTGCCGCGTTTCAGCCTCTGCCATGATGTAGAGTGCCCTGTAACAGCCCCCGCAGCCAGTCCTACCTCATCACAGACCTCTCTGGCATCTAATTGTGGTCTTGGTCACACTTGGAGTGGGTGTAAGATGCAATACTGGCTCCTGCTGAACTGGCTACCGCTCCATAGACCATATATAGCCCATCAGAGTCCTCCTCCCTAGCACACAGCTAGCGCTTCTTGCAAACGCTCGTTTCTGTTGACAGCTGAAAACCTGATGAAATTTGGCTGTTTTAAACAAATCTGTTTCTGCAAGCACATGCTTCTGACTAAAAGGGCTTTGTACTTTAAAATTGCTGAAGTTAATTGAAATTCAAGAGGGGTTATTCAATGGTAATGCATTCATAAACAACGTCACTGTTTGAAAAATTAAAACATTAATTTAAATTAAACTAAATAAGGGAAAGATGTTGTATGAGTAAGGATTGAGAAGGCACTGCAGAACATCTTCTGGCTGGAGTAATGTTATATCTGTATGGGACATACATATTTTAAAATGAGGAGAATAAAAACCATGTTAGGCCCTGTTTAGTATCTGTTCTTAGAGTCTTTTCAGTAAGAGAAGATAGTTCAGTGGTCACCTGAGTCTTCAGAAACCTGTGTCAACTCTTTCTCCATCAACCATCTCTCATGACTGTAGCTGGGTCTCACCAGGGCATTTGACTATCTGAGCCTGGGAGGTGATGGCATTCCTGTCCCATGTATTGCTGGCTAGGACTAAAAATATTCCATTTCGGCTAAAAAATAAAATAATGCAATTGACTATTTTCACAACACTACATGTATCACTTCTGTCAGGAAAGGCTTCTTGGGTAGAGTGTAGCATTTTCTGAGACATTTCTCTTTACTAATAAATCCTTGCTTTACAGATAGGTGAAACGAGTTGTAAGCCTGGGTCAATAAGGCAGGCTACAGCAGTAGATAGAGCAGTAAGTTAAAACTTGGATGACCTGGGTTCAAGTTTCTGCACTGCTACAGATCTTCTCTGTAATCTTGAATAAGTCACCTCTTCTCTCCGTCTCTGTTTTCCTGTAACATGGAGCTGTCAACACTTTCTTGCTTCATGAGATTTTCGGAGTATAAATACACTAAATGTGTGGAGGCACTCAAATACAGTGGTAATGAGGGTCATCTAAATACCATACTTAGATAAGTAAGTATGGTAATTTTCCATCTCCTTTATTCCTGCATGGTAAAAATTTTTCCAGAAACCCTTATATACAACACATAAGGCAGAAGCAGAGGGAACGCGATTCTCTGTCCTCAGCTATTTTTTGTATGTGGATGAGGTGTATGTTTGGTGTGGGGGGTGTTATACCCTACTTACCAGTGTGTAGAGAAAGGCTCCGTGATAAAATATTTTGCATGAGTTAGTTCATTGCACCACCCCAATAATATTAGCAAGTAAGATGTACAAATTTATTTATGGTAAGGGAAAATCAAATTTCCTCTCAGAGATTATTGGCAATAGAAGAGTGAGAATTACTTTATTCCTGTCCAGTACCGAGAATTTCCAGTAGCTTCAACATGATAGTGTCTTGTTTTTCAGAAGTTTATCTTTGGTTCCCAGCGGGTCACAGTAAACTTGATTTGGCAGAATGTGATCCCTGACGTTTCTTTTAACACAGTCTCTCTAGCAGATAGGAATGTCAGTTTTTCTTCCTGGTGAGTGCAAGGCAATGAGATTGTTCCTTGAAATGAACATGAAAACCTGAGATGTCTAAATCTGTTTCCATTATAAGGGAAAACATTTTTATTATTATTGTTATTTATAGAAACAATATAAGAAGAAGAACTCCTAGGTTCTATTTTTGTATCTATTGGCAAATGACCAATTGTCAATTATGTCCTTTCATGCCTCAGTTTCCCAGTGTTCAAAAAAACACAATTAATTTTTGAGGCAATATATGCTTTATCTATGTAATGTTATAATCATGGTTTATTTAAGCATTAACTTCTGGTTTTGGTTTTTTTTTTTAAAGCAAATGATTTAAAGCTGATAGTAAGAAATACTTTTCTTACATAGCACATAATTAACGTGTGGCACTCAATGCCACAGACATTATTGAAGCCAAGAGCTTTGGAGGATTCACAAAAGGATTAGACATTCATATGAATAATGAGAAATTCTATTAGAGAAAATAAAAAATGTATGAGGGACGGAGAACTTCATGCTTCGGGGTATAAAGCAGCTGCTAATTGATGAGAGCTAGGAAAGAAATGTGCCCCTGTGGGCAGGACATCCCATGATGGTTTGCTACAGGGCTGCTTGGGGTGCTGTGAGGCTGGGATGCTGGCTGCTGAAGGGGCTGCTGGACCGCCCGAGCCTCTGCCCTGTTGCTGTAAGGCAACTCCCATCTGAAGGTAACGCCTGAAATAAAACCCCCAAAATTCCAACCAAGCCAACTATGGCTGAGTCGTGGTGGTCTGGTAGCCCACGGCACAGTGAAGCTGTGATTCTTGGTGTTGCAGCTGATTGTTTCTGACTTCCCAGCTGTGGAGGGAGGTCTCAGTGCAAGGGAATTGTGCTGGTGCTGTGGGCAGGATGTCCCAGGCACCTTGACAGGGTGTGCTGAAACCTGTCCCATCTTCCCCCATGTGTCACCCCAGGGGAAAAAAACCAAAACCAAACAAAGAAACCCCAACAAACCCAACCAAAAAGCCACAAAGGTGAATTGCATCTGACTGCTTAGTTGAAGTCATTCATGTCCCGTCTCCAGCTGCCTGTTTATCCAGAGCCTTCCACAGGCGTGTTTGCATAAGGCGTACAGCCCTTTAACAAACACCTCAGGTAGCTATTGTGCTATGTTTGCAGCTATCGTGCAAGCAATTATAGTTCATTCAATCAAAGGTTTTCATTTGATCCAGCCTCAATTAACAGGGAAGACGTTGCTACATCTGCCTGCAAGTTCAGAAGCGTCCACAATTCAGTTTAGATTATTGCTATATTTCTGCAGTCTTTGATAGAGTAAGATTGATTACAAGAAATAAGAAAAAAGAGTGACCTTCCTCGGACTTTTCCAATGATATTTCAGTTAGTATTTTATAATCACTGTTTAACAGAGAAATTGCTCTCTGGTTATTAATATAAAAATTATCACCTTCTTTGACTAATAAAATCAATAAAGGCTCCTATCCTTTGAAAAGGCCAAAACCCTTCTCTCTGTTCATAATTAAACATTTTGAACTAATCTGGAGCAATAATAACCTTCGAAGTTTTATAAAATTCCTAATAATAATATCTTACAGAACACCTTTCTGCTCAGCAGGTTTCACAAACTGTGGCCCAGATTTGGAAAACGTCTTTATGCATCAATGGACTTGGAAATACATGTCACTCTTTAAAGGAGGTTTTTGTAGTGTTTTATCATTGGTGACAAACAAATGCGTATAGGAAGCCTGTATGTTACATTAGGAACACAATCAAAAAGCCGTTGTTTTGGGGCCATGACGGAATTTTTAATTGTGGGTGCCTGCAGTAAGGCATTTGCATTCACTCAGAGACTTCTAAGGAAAAGGTCAGACTGTCGCAGGTGCTGAGCATTTATAGCTAACTTTTATTAAAACCCAGATTTTTCAAAATGTTTTATTTCTTACATATAGAATATATTCTTATCTGTATTGGAATGTAGTGGACGAAAGTACTCCTTGATATCCCACTGTTACAGCAGGTTGGCTATGAATGTCTAGAGTCAATGTGGATGTAGTTGGTGATGAAGTGAGCATCAAACATTGCTTGCCTAACTCACAATCCAACCGGGGTGTTGGTGTTAACTTACACAATGGTAGAAGTGGTGTCAAACTTCATAATCTTATATGGAGAGATACCGCTGCTGCCTCTCTAATTTCTGCTGTCCTTCCCTGGCATTACATTTATCAGGATTACTTGCTTTTCAGGCAAGTTATCTCTGTCAAGCCTGAATGGCTATTCTCACGGGGTACCGAGAGACATGCAAGCTAATTAGCTATCATCCTACATTTGATGATGACAAGCATCCATTGAGAACCTTCCATCCCAGTGGATCTCATGGAGCTTCACATATTAAACAAACCTGCATATGCCAAGCGCAGGGATTACCTCTTCATAAATGAGTGGCAACCAGTTTTGAGTTGAATCGCTCGGCAGTTTAACAGCCGGCAACAGCTACGCAACAGTTCACGGTGGGGAGTAAGGAGTACCTTCATGGAATGATTAACTTGTCTAAGAAAATGATGTCTCTGCAGGGCTTTCATTTCACATGTAGCTGCCACCAGGAATCCTGTAACAGAGCAGGCATGAAATATGAGTTAGGGATCCCCTTTCACCATTGCCCATGTACAGAATTCCTGCCGGCATCATAGTATATATGTCAACTTGGATTTAGGTAACGATAACTCAAAATTGACCCTTTTGGTCTAATCCAGCCCTTTCTTAGGCATAAAGATTTCCAGACATGGGGTTTTTCTTATGTCCTTTCAGTATCTGTCCTTGAAATCTGTGGAGCAATCCCAGAGGATGATGGAGTTATACTGTATTTTTTTCTGTATTCAAGCCATCTCTGTGAGGGATCTCAACTGGTGTTACGTAGCCTTGAGTTGTATTGTATGGACAAGCCCTTTGACGCCCTTAGGCATTTTGGAAGCATTTGTTTTGGAGTGAATCATTTAATCTTATCTTCAGAAGTTTCAGGTAGGGAGTTTTGTTTGGAGATGACTTGGCTCTGGCTTTCAACAAGGTCCTCGAATCCTGTAACAACCAAAATGCACAACTGCAGCGAGGAGAAAAAATGAAAATCCACAGAAGGCCTTTGTATCCCCCTCCCTTTCCCTATACGTGGGTGAAAATAATAGTTTGTGTTCAATATCAATAGACAAAAGAGCTACCTACATACTGAGTGCTGTTGCAAGACAAGACTGGGTGTGAATCTGTGCAGCCCCACTGAAGATGATGAGACTGTTGATTTCTACCTGCTATGGATCCAGGCCCTTTAGTATTTATTACTGTTATCATCTGAACCTGAGTTGCAGCTCTTCCCCATGTTTACCTATCACTGACTTTATCACATCCCCTTTCATTTGCTCTTATCTGAACAATTTGCGTTTCTCCCCCTTGGAGCTTTTTGGATGAGATTCCTTTCATCTCTCATCATAATGTTCAATAATGACATTTCCATTTGCTTCTTTTTTCATGAGGCTCGTTTTTGAAAACAGGATCTGACCTCTCTCTTTATGTTCTCCCGTCATCCAAGAATCACATTTTGCATGAGTTTAATTGACTTATTACATCTTTACAGAATGTGGTTACTTTAGTTTTGTGTGTGTTCTGTTTGTTTGTTTGTTAATTTCTAGGTCTTTGAGAACTAGATTATGCAATTTCCAGAGCCTATTTCCAATTACTATTGAATTTTTCAATTGAACTGAATTTCATTGTGAGATGGAAAATAGAATGAACTGAAAATTCAACTGAAAACATGTCAGTATTGTTGATACATGTGTTAGTGCTAATACAGAATTTATCAGCTTATTTTCTCCTCTGGGGTGATGAAGGGAGGGGAAACATCAAATAAACAAAAGTAAGTACAGTTTTTTCCTTTTCTTTCACTGAAAGAAACATCTCTACTGTGCTGAGCAAACCCTTATTTGTCCTGTTTTGATGAACATGAACCCCACCTGATTCTGTTCTTCAACCCTCAGATGCAATGAAAACCCCCTGCTCTTTAACAGTAATACTGGAGATTTCCTGAACTTAACTAGCCTCTGATCTGGTATAAGCCGGCCGATCACTGTTGATCTGGAAGCAGTGAGATTGGTTTAGACTGTAGAGAATCTGGTCCATTATTATGAGAAGTGACATTGGTGCTGGTAGCACCTTGTGAAGAGCGAGAGCAGGCTGCTTCTGTGGCAGACACACAGCGCATGGAAAGGATCAGTTGGTACAAAACCTGCTTAAAGTGTTTAGGTTGCATGAACAAATGTTGCTTTATTGCTTGATTTATGGCAAGGTGCAGTGTTTCCTGGAAAGTGGGGTATGGTGGAGAGCTAAGTGGACTGGAGTCCCTCTTGCCGATGATGCCTGGTACCCCACATGCTGTGCCCTGTGGGACGGGGGGGACATGGAGCCACCATTCCTCAGCACTGCTGGGACCATCCTTGGGGTGCATCTGACCTGTGTGGTGTGACTTTCCTCTACTGTTCAGTAGCTTCAAGGCTCCTGAGAGAGCTAAATACATACCAGTGTGTGTGTGAGAGAGAGAGAATGTGACTTAGGGCTTTGCCTTGTAGAAGACATTAGAAAGTAGCTCTTTCCCCTTCTAACTTCTGCGAGGGAGGGAGTGATGGCCGCGTATGCCATCAAGCCTGGTCAGCTCAAAACTCTCCACAAGGAGAGGAGCAAGTCCTTGGTGCAAAAATGATTTCAACATGTCACTCCAACCTGTCCCATGGAGTACCTAGCCAGGCTCTGGCAGCTGGTGGTTGGAAGGCTTCCTGAGCAGCTGATGTTTAAAACAGCCACCAAACCCACAGATGTGCGTGCTCTGCCTTTCCTTGCTCCCTGTTTGAAGGTACATGACCTCCCATAGCATCCTGAGGTAAGGACTGAAATGTGTGTCATTTGCAAAGGGGTTTGTTTTGTGTATTTGAAACCACTCCCACAATGACTATGTGGAGTGATGCATAGTTAGTCTGACATAAGGCAGTCTGAGGTCCCGTTCTGCACTCCCTTTCTCCCACCCAGACCTTTACAGACCCCTGTTCTAACCTCTCATTTTCTCTCTTTCCGAAGCCCTTGGTTAGCGAGGCTCTCCTTGCACACCATTACAGGTCTTTGATCTTTGCTCCCTTTCTATGTGCTTTTTCTATTTTTAGTTATCTGCCCCCCACCCTGAGCTAGGGAGACTAAAATTACATGCACGATTGGAAATTCAGGTGAACTGTAGATTTATACACTGGCATAACAGTGCTTCATGTTTTCTTCTCTGATATTCCAGCAGTTCCTGCTATTTTATTTGCCTTTCTGAGCACTATACTAACATTTTTATAGAACGATACACAGTGACTCCGAGATTCTGTTCCTGACTGGAAATACAGTTATGTTTATTTTTCCCATGTATGTTGCTTAGCACTTATCAGTGTTGAATTTCATCTGTCATCACTGAATCATTCGGTTATCTCAAGTCTGTGATTCTCTACAGTCAGCTTCACATTTGACTATGCTTAGTTATTTTGTGTCTTCCACTAACATCTTGTCATGAATCCCCTTTTCCAGACCGTTTAGGAATATGTTGAATATGTTTGCTCCTGTCCTTTTAAGCATTTAAGAAGAATACTTTTCCTCTCATCCCATTGTTACAGCTGTTGTAAGTGCTTTTGGATGTTACAGTGAGAGGTGTGGTTTGTTTTGGGTTTTAATCCCTGAGCACAACATTGACTACATCTTCCTTATTGCTATTGTTCTGAATTGTGCAGAAGACCCCAGAATGATTGGAGGCATGGCTTCCCTCTGAAACAGCTGTATTGACTCTTCCCAGAGAACGATGTGCCCCTGTGCTCGCTAATTCCGTTTGGTTTAGTTTATAATATCTTGGCCTGGTGCAGCAATCAGACCTGTTGATCAGGGGTGCGGCGTCAGCTCCAGAAAGCACTTTTCCAGGCTGGAATTCTATTTCCCATTTTCCTTCTCATGCTGAGACTGCTTTCTGCCCACTCCAGAAGGGGTCCAGAACCACGCTGCATGGCTGCCTACCAAGGAAGGCTCAGCACCGACTGGAAGCTCTCTATTTCAGGCCTTGAAACATCACATTTGTCACAATCTATTTTCTCTTCACCCTCGTCTTCAGGTGATGGGGAGAGCAGTCACTACCTTTTCAGTCCATATGTGGGGGCTTGTCACTGCACCAGGCAAAAGTTGTAGAGATATGAGTAAATTGAGATTGTGCGCTTTTTAAGGATAAGGTTTTGCCTGCCCTACATTTTCTCTGACAACTCGGAGTCTGAACAAGCCATATTTGTGCTCAAGCTTTCCTTCTGATGGAGAGGGAAGCAGGAGCTGTAAGGGTCCTTCAAACTGCAGACCTGCTTCACTCCCTCTTCTTCCTGGATCGTTTGTCCAGCAAACTCAAAACCCAAACAAACATCGATTATCCCCCAGCTGAAGAGGATTCTCCTTTTAGCTGGTATAAATCAGAGCAACTGCAGAGAAGATTTTTTTATGAGCTAAGGATCTGGCCACTTTCACAGAGTCCAGTTATATCTGCAGATCAATAAAAAAAAAAAATTGAAATTGTATTTTTTTTTAAATGACATAAATCCCACAGCTCTGTCAGAAAGCTTTGTATCATTCTGGCAATCCTAGCCAGCCTTAAACTCGCGTTGTCCATCTGTCTTTAGGAGAGGTTTCTGGATTTTTGGTTGGTAGGTTTGTTTTCAGGCTGGTTGCCTCAGTAAAGTGCCCAAGTGGATCAAGGTATGGTCCTAACCCAGGCAAAAGTGATGGCCAGTTCAGACGGGCATGATTACGTTCACGTCAATAAAATTCTCACTTCTGACATTAACTGAGTAACTAGTCCCTTGGCAGAGCAAAAGGCTGGAAACTGGCCCCACTCTTGTCTGTCTTCTACTGGTTTAGTGGATAAACTGGGGACAGCTGTCTGCAGAGCTGCGCTGCCCCTCTCCACAAGCCTAAAATAAGCTTTTATTTTGTTAATATTTTATATGTTCCTTAAACAAGAAGCAAACCCCTGCAAAATGACTCTTCCTTATGGGCCAAATCAGCCTCCCCAGTCCTCGCTTATCCCATTCTGATTCTCTCCCAGCTACTTGAAAGTCTCATCACTCCCAAGCGGGGAGCCTTAAATATTTCCAGTGACATTTCCTTGGCCTCCGGTGATTTAATATTATTAACCTGGTATGTTATTAAAGTGACAGGAGATGTCTCCCCTTCACAGGTATATTTTTCTGAAACCTCATTTGAATTTTTATTACTTTATTTTGAGGGGCAGCTAGTGGAGCACGGAACAGGCAGGGAGTGCACGGGGGGGAAGCGCGCCTGGGTCTGGGTATGGAGATCTTCTCTGTATGTAGATTACAGGTTCTGGCATAGATTCTTCCACCGTAGTTTGCTTCAGAATTAGGAGTATTTCTCCGTTTGAGCAGTCAGACTAGAGTATTTCCAAGAAAAGTGTTCTTTTTTTGAGACTGAAGCCTATTATAAAGGCATCACCTGGGTGGGAAATGGGCTTTTCTGTGCTTTGCAAATCCCACGGTTTTTTTGCTTTACCTAGATACAATATTGTTGTTAATGTAGGAAAAATCGAAAGCACATAGTGAAAATCTGTAACTTAGGAAAGTAGAAATAAATCCAGATTCTTAGCCAGCATAAATCAGTGACATTAAAATAATTTGAACAGAGTTGTATTAGTTCCCTCTTGCTGCACACATAACCTACAGGGCTTGGGTTTGTTCAAACATAATAGGGAACTGATTTCAACCACTCAAAAAATCATAAAAAACCCAAAAATAAACAAAAAAACCCTCAACCCCCCCCAAACCAACAACTCACAAACGTGTCCATAATGAGATCTCTGTTTACAGAAGGCCCATTAAATTTCAAAACTGTTTTGGAGGTTTTTTCAATTTTTTGTGGGGAGACTGATTCATTAAACATTTGGGGAGAAAACTGTCAGTCATGACGTGTTCTTTTTGGTTATAGAGGTGAGGAAAAGATGAGATCTTTTCTAACCACTCCTTCAGGAAAGCTGGGTTATTAGATCTCTGTCAGCTACTGACACACTTGGAGCTTAATTTTGTCATCTTTTTTTCTGCCTTTCACACCCTGTTTGGTCTGTCGTGTAGAAATTCCTTAGGAAATCCAAACAGATATGAACATCTTCAAACTGTTTGTGAAACAGACCCTTTGTGGTTTCCAACAGGTATTTGGTTCAGTACTTTGATCCAAGCCCATCTCTATGCTTTGTTCATTAAAATATCATCTCTTTGAAAGGATATTTAGAGATATTTCCTTTGTCTATGGCTTATCAGCTCCTTTCCATCTGCCTGTCTCGATATTGACACATTGGTGTTTTAGACAGTTCACTGAAAACTTTGCAAGCTAAGAAATGATACCCTATACTGCTAGGGCTTCATTCTTAAACAAGATATTAATGACTTTTCTGTCAGGCATTAAAACTGGTTTTGCAACAAAACCCTCCCATTCAGGTTTATTTTTACCTCTTCTTTCTCTATAATCTCCAAAATCACTTTAGAAAAATACTGTTTCAAAAGCTGATATTATACTCTCAATTGCCTGGGAAATGATTTAAAGCAACAGCTCATACTGGGGCAAACCCCAGAGATTTCTTTTGTAAAGTTCCACCTACATAATCTTTTAGAGGTAGATTTTTAGAGCTTACTATTTACTTTAGTCTGGAGACAATTCTTTGCTTTCATGGCTTATCTACTTTCTGACGACCGGTTCTTTCAGATAAGAACGGTGCCGTTTCCCTACTGTTTGATCTTTTTCTCTTGCTTAGCGGTTTCCTTTGCTGTCATCCCGTGCCCATGCAGAGCACCAGCAACCCACCTGCTCTGCAGCTGGCCACCGGAGAGGAGACGGTGCTGTACACCTGGGAGCGAAGGGGAGCGGTGCTGGGAAAGGCAGGTTGTGCAAGCCGTGCTTTGCTGTAGGATGCTGCCCCTAGCCCAGGAGCAGTGGGCTGGGCTGGTCCGATCCTCGGCTGATGTGAAGTGATGAGGTATCAGTGGGTTCACTTGCTGAGATCTCCTTTAATTGAGTATTACATCATTCTGGCTTTGAAAAGATGTCTGGCAGAAGTTGCCCTCTTACCTGTGTCATTCCCTTTTTCCTTGCCTGTTTTCTCTCTCACAAGGGACTGAGTGTTGCTTCTCTCGCAGGCAGACACGGAGAGCATCGCCCCCCCAAACACTTGTCCTCCCTGGCCTGTAGCGAGTGCTTCTTTATAATTCATGGGAAAAACAAGGGGAAAGAAAGTGCCATGTGTAGCTGCCATGATGGAGCTGCAAACTGAACATCTGGATGTTTTTACATGTGAGAACGAGCACAGGATCTGTAAGCCTCACAAACCCGAAGTGCTATTGCAGAGTTCTGCTCAAACCCAAGGGCTGTTGGGGGGTCAGGGAGGGAGCAGCATCAGTACGGATGAGGGAAGTGTGGCATCGTATTTTCTAAAGCGTTTATGTAATAACCATCACTAATAACTGGTACAACTTCCCTATATAGAGTTTATCTCAGTTGAGTAATAGTGAACTAAAATATAAGAGCCCCCTTAACTTTCCATCTGGAATGAGTTGCTTTTCTTTTTTTATCCCCCTGCCCTGAGAAGCTGTAATGGCCTCTCTGCCTCCTGCAGAAGACTCCTCCTGACTCCAGCGCTAACCTCTGTGTCATTGCAGTGAGTTATCATTTATAATCTCTGACTCAAGTCTTCTTAGTCCACATCACCTCATAACATGACTCGGAACATATTTCTTCAGGAAAAGGAGAGAAGAGAAGGTATCTTAAATTTATTCTTCTGTTTTGTTTTTGTTTGTGGAGAGGTTACAGTGTGGTTTTTGAATTCCGCCCCCCCCCCCCCCCCCCCCCCCCCCCCCCCGGGTTTGTCTTAAACTCTGTTTCTAGTGAGAAAACTGACATTAAAATAGAATTCCACTTCTATCAGAGTAACTTCCTTTAGGTGTTTATGTCTTTAAAAATATTCTACATGTAAATGCATGCCTTATGATGCATTGAAAAAAATCCCTCTTTAACAGGAAATTCTCATTTATTTTTAATGTTGAGTCCCTAAAAAGCCACTTTATGAAAGGAACATAGAACTGAGTCAAAGTAAAGTGATATGGGTTCTTTTTTAATCACTCTGATGCACACATCAAGAAATCCCATAGCTGGGTTCAAAGAGAACCTTTCCTTTTCACACCACCTATTCTCTGGAAGTGGCTTCACTGTTTTGCCTTGCTCTCAGGAGCGCGCGCAGGCGGGGGGCGTACCTCCCCTTCATCTGGTGTCCTGATGCTGTGTGATGTTTGTGACCCCTGACAATCTCACCTCTTCTTTCTTGCTGTACAGTCTTTTCCCAACACACCTCGACCCTTTCACCATACCTCATATCGTCCACTTTTCTTTAGCAGCTCTTTGTTCTCCAAAGAGGTAAGTACCTGTGCATGTTAATCTTTTATTTTGCACCCAAAGTGTAGGCAATTTCTCAGCCTTTCTTTTGCTCAAATACACAAGTAACATGCACGCAATTCAACCAGGAATGTGCAACTCCTCCATCCTGCTAATTTTCCACACCAACTCCTTCCACAGTTGTGCAATATGTGTAGCCTTTCCATCTTGGTATGGCATGTCCTACACTTCACTCCCAGCCCTGACCATGGGCAACCACATCCCCACCCCATCCTGCACACATTCTTTGGCTGCTCACTCTTTATCTGACAGGCATGTTCACACACATGGGTGATGTATGCCTCCACCAGCCTGGAAAACCATCCATCTCCAGATTTCCCCCCCTGTGTAATGGGGAGGTGAAAACTCCCCGAGCAAATTAGCGCCATTGCCTGCTTGCACAGCTTCAAGCCATGCACATGCACACCCTGCCCTGCCACACACGCCATGCTTTTCTGTCTCACCTGATTCACTCCACCCACTCTTTCTGATCCTAGACATCCCTGTGGCCCATTAAAGCGATGTTGGTGTCCAACTAATGTCCATTCCTTTCTCAAACCCGCTGCTGTTACGTAAGGCTGGGTGCTAGGTGCATGAGCATCCTCCAGCACGTAATGGATGCGGCATTTGCCTACGCTTACTGTACTTCCAGTAGCTACATCAGTGCTTTGTAAAGCCCTTTGGGATACTGGGAACATGAAAGATGCTATAAAAAAACCAAAGCCCTATTCTGGAACGGTGCTTTTAAGTCCTTTTATCACAGAATGAGGCAAGGGTTGAATTGAGCCCAGAAATAGCAATTTAGAGTTTTCATGAAAGACTAGAGCAGTATATGTTTGGTATATTTTAACATAATCTGAGAACACTAAGTGCACTAAAAGCATATCACTTATTTGTGGGTGGGGAAGTGGAGAGGAGGGGAAGAAATGTAAGTGCTTGTTTTTCTTTGGGATTTTGTTTATTACAGAATTTGACAGAGACCTATCAGGATGACAAAGGGGAGGGGTAGAAAAGCACCCTTATAAAGGTCTGTGATTGTCTGAGGCGAGGAAAATAACAGCCTGTTTCTGTTGTCTGAGCGTGGAGAGTTATTTGGGATGTGAGCTGAAACTAGCTGTACAGCTGAAGAACAGAAGGAGAAAGCTTCCAGTTTTAATAGCACACCAAAGCTGTGAGGTTATGAGTTAAACACAATGGCTGGCAGGACGGCTGTCAAGCCGTGGCTGTCTGCTGCAGGTTGCACGGATTTAAGCCAGGGCTTTAGGATCTAAGGACAGGCAGTTGAAGATGCTACTGGGGAAAAAAAGAAAAAGAAAAAAGAAAAAAAAAAAAGGAGGTTTTGGGTGATTTAGGGTTCAGGCAGGCACCCCAACAGTTCATTGGACATTGCAGCAGCATCCATGAAAAAAAAGGAAAAGGGATCTGGAGTGGCTGGATTATGTGTGCCAGACTCTTTCATATCTCCTTGCAGGTTGTCCAAGGTCAGCTTTGCATGTGGACACCAGAACAGCATCGTGTGCTCGAGCTTTGGTGCACAGGTGACTGGATATTCTCCTGAATGGACCTAACTCAGACAAATCTGAGCCCTCTGGAAGTACCTTTAGGTACCGCTTCATCAAACTTTGTTGCATCGGCACGTTTTAGCAGCAGTTATTGTATATTAATTTACGGTTCCTTGCCAGAAGTATTGCATAGTGCCAACTACTGTAGATATGTTTATCTATCAAAATTCCCCGAGGAAAAAATGCTTATGATAAAGCCCTGTTAATTAGTACTTGCTGAACTCACCAAGTTAGTCAGTTTTTAATCTGTTTAGTGTATTTTGTATTAATGCAGCCCTAACTTTTAAAATCAAAACACTTTGCGATACTGAGTCAAAGGCTTTACTAAAGCCAAGTCCATCAATGTGATTATCAGTCCAACTTGGACTCTCCCCAAATAATTAAATCAGGTTTATTTGATAAAACCTATTTTCCATAAAATCATGTTGACAGTCATTAATTCTATTCCTATCCCTTAATTCTTTATTAATTGGTTCCTCTATTAGCTCTTCCATTATTTTCACTGCATTTATGTCAGGATAAATTATCAATCCAGAGTAACTAGTAATCCCATGTAGCATTTTTTTAAATGTGACATTGTTATCAGAGCATCCTGTTTTCTCTGTTTTATTATTTCTTTTATTAGCCTTTGTGGGATAGATATCTTCCAAACTGTCTCCTGAATTAGATTTAGAGCATCCACACTGGTCTACAATAGTTATTGTTTGACTATTGGTGAGCTTAAATGACCTCCTCACCTTCCTTGTCATCAGCAGCCTTCAGTTCAAAGGCTGGTGTCACAGTAAAATCAGCTTCTTGGCTGGTCATTTATGCAAGTCTTGTAGCTGATTTGTCCTTGCTCTGTTCACATCTCCATGCCCTCTAAGCATTCTCTTCTCATTCTTCCCCTCCTCTTTTATTCTGCTCTTCCTTAAAAAGATTTTCTCCTTCATTTGTTACGGGTTTTTTTAGTACTTTTTCTCAATCCCACTTGTCAGCCCCTGGCCGGAGCAGGAGGTCCCCATAACTCTTCGTAGCCCTGTTTTCCATTCCTAGAGAACTTGGTGCGGTCAGGAGGAGCAACAGCTCACGTATCTGCAGGACGGTGCATTTAGTGCTTCTGGTTTCTTTCTCTGGAGAGGACCTGCCCTTGCAGTCAGGTGTGATACTCATACACAGAGCTGCTTTAAAGGTGTGTGCTTTTTTCTTGAATTTTGATCCCTCTTATCTTCCAGATCCATGTTGCAATGTCCATGGCTGTTCTCATGCCTGACTTCCTCCACGCACTCTGTACACATTAGCTGCCTCAATTTATTTCTAAACCTAGACATAAAAACACTCTGAAACCTGCTCAGGTCTTCTCCCCTATCCCAGAATCACCAGCTTTTTTATTTTTTTTTTTTCTTTTCCTCTTACAGACATTATTTTTTTCTTAGAGATAAAAGTGAAGGGGTAATAGTTCTTCCCTACTGCAGCATACAACCTGTTGGTGAAATTCTGTGATTTCAGTAGTGAGGACTATATCATCTTCATACTTCAAATTACAAATCAACCTGAAACTTCAGGCATCCTCTACAATCTTTCCTCAGAGCCATCTCTTTACACTGCAGTATATAAACTTTTATTGAATAGAATTGCCTTTTTTCCATTGTTATTAACAGTTTGTCATCTCTGCTTTATCATCACCAGCCGCAGCATGTTGTAATAGGCTGATGCTATTGTTGGTTTTCCTTTATCCCTAAGATACTTTAAAATGTCCTTTTATTTTCTTTGGCTCTGCTAAATGTGGTTTTTCCCCTGATGTTTTTTGTCTGTATTAAAATATATTATGTTTAAAAGGGCCAATAGGAAGTTAATTTCAGATGTGGATTCCTCCTTTCATATAACAGTAATCATCATAATAATAAAAATATGGGAGAATAACACTTCTGTATTTTTATTTCCCTTGTCACTGCAGGTCTCTGTATAATATTATTCAACACTACTATCTTGGTTAATTTTAAATGTCACAAGCACTGGAGTTTCTACTATTTCTCCACAGAAATATGTCCAAAATCTAATAGATATTCCTTTTCAATTTATTTTCCTAATGATGACCTTATAGTTTTAGTCCACTGAAGTTTTGCCACATCTACGCTGTTGTAATCGAGGGCAAATTTTGGCCCTTTGACATCAATGGAATTACAGTAGAGATGAATCTATTCCACTCATATCATAAAATCTTTCCTTGTAAATCAATCCTTCCAGTCCCTAAATCATCTCTGAAGGTGTTGGAGTTCCCTCCAAGTTGTCAATATGTTGTTGATGCTGAGATACTCAGAACTGACTGAATGTTTGTCCCATTGAGCCCAGAGGGAGGAAAAAAAATGACCTCTCTTGACAAGAATTTATATATATCCTAAATAACCCTGTTCTCCTGTTATTTGCTGCCGTATTAACCTGATGTGCTAATGTGTGATTTATTCTTATCCTTTCTGAATAATTCACTTCCTGAATAGCTGCAATTCTGTGGTTTGTATTCGTTCATTTTGTTGTGCAGCTGAGATGTTTTCTGCCTGTTTTTATTCCAGGTTGACCAGCTGCTCACTATTTTTGCGCTTGGGCATTTTGCTGATATTTTTTTTTTTTTTTTGCCTTAGACAAATAACCTTCCCTTCTTGGTTTAACCTCTAAAACGAAGCTAACAATGTGACCAGCCTGCACTTTCCAGTTACAGCTACAGGCCTTATAAGCTGATAGTGTTTTTAAAGGATGTTTTGGCCATCCCATGGGAAGTGTTACACCTCCAGCTACTTTGCACTGCTCTCAGAGTCAAATCCAAAGTATATTTAAGTATATAACGATGCTTCCATCGATCTAGTCTTTCAGTGCCTTTGTCACCATGTGCCTCTTCTCTCATGGGTACGTGAGACACAGGGCCAAATCCTTTTGGTGTAAATCAGCACATTTATTTTAACACCAGCTGAGGAACTTTCTGGCATAATGATTTACTAGATGCAATCCTAGTTTGAAGGCTGAGATTATTCTGGGGGGTCATTTCTTTCCTATTATTTTGATGTTCCCATGATTTTTTTCCATTTCTTCCGTCCTACTTGAGAGCCTTGCTTGGATGAGTCCAGCCCCAGACTTTCTTTCCTTGGCTGGCTAAGTCAGACATTTTTATTTCTGATGCTCGTGGTCTGTTTTAAGGTGAGTGCCAGAATGCACTGAGGTGAGAGGGTGAGTGGGCTGGGAAGAGGGGAAGCATCTTTGAAGAGGGAGTGGCGAAACAGACGAAAATTCTGGGACTTCTCTTCGAAAGAGTGGTGATGAAGGTTAAGTGTGAGCCAGCCGGCCCTGCTGATAGACAGAACCTTTATCAAGTGTCAGCAAAGACATGTGACATTTATCACCGTGGAAAGCCGGGTGCTGCTGCACTGACAGAGCATATTCAATACACGCCATCTCCACTGTACTGAGATCCCTTAATGGCATGATTTCTTGCTGAGACTGGGACAACTCTTCCTTCTGCCTTATCTCCACTTCTCCCTTCAGCTACTTTTTTGCTTTTTTTTCTAGCTTTCCCTCCACAAGTTTTTCTTTCCTTTTTTTTTTTTTTTATTTTCTCTCTTTTTTTTTTTCTGTTCCCTATCATTCTTTCAATTTTCCTTTTGTGTCTTTTTTTCCCCTGCTCCTCTCGAACATGTTGCCCCCTTTTCTCTGCCTTTGCTCCCACTGTGTCACTGCCCATGTCACCCAGGAGAGCACCACCGAGCCCTGCACCCTCAGGCAGGCATGGCGCAACTGCAGAAGAATAATTTCCAGACCCGGGTTATAAAAGATTTCAAATCGCTTCAGGCCACGAGGAAGGTAAACAGCTGCCGGTCACGAAATTCAGGCTGAAAGTCTGGAATTCCTTCCTCAGTGGAGCTAAACCCTTTTCAGGTATATTAGGATTGTGAGCTGAGTTTACGGACATACTGCTTGCTGCACAGAGCGCTGCTCAACGACAAGAAGAGAGATGTGAGGCATTGCAATTAAATTATTATGCAGATCTAAACAGGGATTTTGTTTTAAAGCCTTTTCCAGTATGAACATGATGTGATTGCAAGAGACATGTGAGCCGCTCTCGGAGCCAAGGAACAGGGACCGCCTGCCCCTGCAGAATACACACCTGGGAATAACTGAGCCAGTCACTGGATGTCACCATTGAGCTGCAGAAATGTGGCTTAAAGTTCATTATTTATCTGCTTTTAAAAATGCTAGTTTTTAAGGAAAGCATCTGTCACTGGAAACCCTTGGGTGAGTCAGCACCTTGCTGCAGACCAGACCTTGCCTTTTGCTGGGACTTGGCATTCATGTCTTGGCTCTGTGTGGATGAAGTCAGTGTGCTCATTCTCACGGGGAACGTAGGAAGCAGGGACCACTCTGGAGTAGGGAACGGAATTCGGTGGTGATTAGAGGAATGTCCTGAGAACACAGAGAACACAGTGAGGCAGGCTCCGGCAAACATCAGCAATGGTTTCCCTTCTCTGCAGCACGTATATGGTGCTTGGGGTGCTGTGGGAAGGTAGGTGTTCTGCTAATAAAATACTAGTGCCAATCATATTAATATTGCACGAACTCCCTTGAGCTTAGCAGAAAAGCTGAGGACAGCACTGCCCTATCAGATATTCACCAGCACCAAAAGGATTTGGTGACCTACTGTGTGACTAATGTCATGAGAAAGAGAGCCCCAAACAGAGGAAAGAATGATTTTCACTTAACTGGAAATGTTCAGTTGTTTCTAGTCTCTTAGGCTGTTATGTAGGAAATTATCTCTGATGATCCAATTAGTAGAAGGGAATCTACATGGAACCGAGAATGTACTCATAGCATAGATTAAGAGAAAATTGTGTGTCTATTAAAAAAAAAAAAAAAAAAAAAAAAAAAAAAAAAAAAAAGAAAGAAAGGGGTGGGGTGGCAGAGAAGAAAAAAGCCAAAGAAGAGAGAGATCCTTTCTCATATTCTCTCTGAAGAAATGAGAGAAAGACTGGCCAAGGACTGATGTGCTGATGTGGTTGCTCCTGAACTGTTGTCTGGTTTTGGTTTTGTTCAAGAGGTTCCCGAACCCATTTGGAAAGTTTTTGCTAAGAGCAATGTTTCAGCACAATTAACTCAGTCTTATGTAGAACCTCACTTGTTACAGACCAGTCTGGACACATGCTTGGGTCAAGAGGCAGCTGAAGGACAGGCAAGGCCAAGTACCACTCTCAGGCAGCCTTCTTCCCTTTAAAGCAAGACAGAAGGCAGAAAATTCTAGAAGTGAAATTACAGTGGTATTGTGTAAGACAGAAGATGTTATTTTTGTAGACTATTGGTCATTCTCTGTGAACACGAGGCTGTGCCGTTTGGAGAAAATCTATTTCAGTAGAAGAGATGGCAGTCTAAGAGGAGGGGCTGTGTAGAGCAGGCAGGGTGCAGAAGAGCATTACACTAATAGCAAAGGGGAGGATGAAGAGCAGGGACAGGGAGCACTAATTTAGCTCTAAATCAAGATGTTGAGAACCAGATTAATTGAGGTACCAAGAGAGTTGAAGGAATAGAAAATCTTTAATTGCCTGTGCACCAATGTGAAGATTCTGAGTAGTAAAGGAGGATAGGAATTGTTCACGTATGAGCATAAATTCGACCTACTTTGGTGTTACTGAAACCTGATGGGAAGATTTGCATGACTGGAATGTTAAAAGCACTGGTTATAATCTGTTTAGGAAGCAAAACTGGGCAAATAAAAGTGGGAGAGCTGTACTCTGATGTTAAAAATGGCATTGCATGTTTCTGAATTTCTGAGAACTCAGAAGCAAATGATCTGAACTGATGTTCTCACAAACAGAGACCAAATCAGGTCCTGGCTGCTATCTGTTGCAGATTAGAGAGTGACTTGATTTCTTGCCTTGCTCATTACACACCTCTCTATTATAGGTAAGAAGAAAAAGACTTTAATCTGAATGGCATATAAAGGAGATCTCACACTGCAGGAACAAAAATATCCTTGATTTTTTTTTTCTCCCTAAATTAAGATGACAGTTTCCTGATTTTAAAAGTGTTTTATCCAATAGGAGGGGAAATGGTGCTAGACCTCATCATCTTGACAGATAAAGAGAGTTCAGTCACAGAATTAAAAGCCAAAGAGTTATTTAGATGCAAGTGACTTAGACTTGATTACACTTGCTACACACAAATGGAACGATGTCCAAACCACACAGACACACACATACACAGAGCTGATTTCTAAAAGATGAAAACTAGTATGAACCCAATCCTTTTGGGTAAAAGAATTTAAAGGGAAAAAAAAAAGTAAAGAACTAGGAACTCTATAGGAGCATTTTCTATGCTTCAAAAATACTATCAACACTAGCAAGGGGAAAAGATTTTGGTGTTTGGTTGTTTTTTTTTTTTTTTGTAAAATACAAACCAAATGAAACCGTACTTGAAGAAAGGCTAGCCTGATTCTTAGAGGATAATTGATAACCTGCTACATAAAATGTGACCTAGAAAATGTATGCAGGTACCAGGCTGAAGGCAGTCGATGTTCAGGTTTGCTGAAGGCACAAGCACACAATGTGCAGCTATCTCAAAGCCACAGAAGTAGTTCTGTGCTACGTGTTCATGACAGTTCAGTTTAGATGTCTTCAGACCAGTGAATAAGCTGTGTGTGTGGATGAGCCCTCAGTCATTTAGCTGCTCATTGACATTGAAATTCAGCTGCGCATCCCCTGCCAGCCCAAGAGCTATGCACCATCTGGTTCCCACGTCCGCTCCATTGGAGGGACACCCATAATCCCTTGGCTTGGCTTGTGCCAGTTTAGGAGTGAACTTCAGAATGAGTAGGAAGTGGAAGGCCGGCAAAAAGACGTATTTCAAAAAATCCAGAAGGAATTCAGAAGTCAAGAGAAACAGGTCTTAGACTGAAAACTTTGTCTGGCCCATAAAGGACGCTTCTGGAGCTTTGGTTTTCTCCATCCTGGATCCTTACTGAAACCATTTTGATGAGGACTTAGGAACCTAAAAATATCTAATGTCTGGGCCCAAGCCTCCTCTGTCCTTTCTTTCTCATAGAACTGGGAAGCGTTCGATGGAGCCTAAAAAGAGCATATAATGGTATTTTTCTGCCTGTGCTTTAAAACACTCTAGGCTTTAATTAGGAAAGCAGCTGTGGCAGAAATGTTAGCTGCACTTTGTGACAGGGAATACTGGAGGGGTACCTTCGCCTCTTACAATTCCTGTCTTTTTTTGAATGGGTTGATCTGAAACACAGTTCTCAGAGTACTTGTATAAACTAACATGTCCTCAAAAAGAATCAGCCATCCATCTTCTTTATGCCAGGTTGATGGACTGTGAACCTCTGAGTAATATCTCTTGACTGAACGAGCCATCTTAGCACCTCCATGGAAAAAGAGATGTCACTGGGTGAACACAATGGAGTGATTTTTTTTATTTTTTTTTGCTAGTAGTGGAAGTGAGAAGATGTTTTTCAGAATTTTCAGATACTGTGTTATTACAGAATTTGGATGATATTTGCTAGAAAAAAGTGGGCAATTTAAAAAAGAGCTTTTTGACTATATCCTCTGATAAAGCAGGTCGTCTTGTATTTCCATGAGGGTCTTGTTACGAGTAAGACAGAACTATTTGCCTTCATAATGGTAGCTTCTAGTTTCAGACCTGTCCATAGCAAGCTCCAGGGGAGGAAGGGCATCACCAGATACTGCTGAAGCCTGCAACATGAAAGGCCCTTTCCCAAGCGCTGCTTAAATATTCTGCCCGAGTTGTGCAACCAGAATTTTCACAGTGGTAACTTGGACTGAGCCCAACTTTGAATGTGGATTATTCAGCTCTGCTGCTCCTATCTGCAGGTCCATGCTCCAGCAGGCACAAGAGCTATTTAAAATAAGGACACAGATGCCTAAACCCTCTTTCAAACTCCAAGATGCACAACTGTGAGTCTGTGTTTGCAAAAAATGGTTTTTGCTTAGGAGAGGGGAAGATTTACAACATTGAAGTTTAGATGGCTTGTCTTTGAAGTATTCCTTGAGAGTTCAGAAAAAGGGGGTCAGGTCTCCTCTCAAACTGCCTCTTGGAAAAGGCTTTTTCTTCACTGGCCATACAACATGTAAAGGCTGAGAAACCACCTCAACCACACCAAGTTAGAGGGCTAAAGTCTAGTAGTATGGATGTCCATGCTGTGCCTTAAAACCTCACCCAATGACTGATAAAGCATCCGGAGAGCACTGCGTTATCAAAGTACCCCTCACCCCCTGGACAGGTGTGTCACGTCACAGCTGGTGTTCTCACCTGCACCATCATTCAATGGCATGCTCAGCCCAAGGCAGCATCTGTCACAGTGTCAATGCATAGCTGCATACAGCTCCTAGCACCGTCAGGGGCTACAGGACCCTGCTTTCCAGAGCAGCATCTGGCCCTTGAATCGGGGGCCTGAGGCTGGTCCACGTCCCACATGGAAAGTCAGTTTGGTTTCTGGCACCCCAAGAGTTAAAATCTCTACACCTTTTTTTCTTCGTGGGAACAAGAAAAGCAAAATAACATGGAATTTATTTTTTTTGGGGGGGGGGTGGGGGAGAAAAGCAAGAAAAGAAGAGCTACACAGAGGAGGAAAAAAAAAAACCACAAAGCCTAAGACAAAACTAGAAATAAACATGGCTTAATAACTGGGACACAATCTACAGTTTGTGGAATTAAAGCCCTGCTTTCTACTGGCTAGCTGCCAGAGTGAGGCACAAACAAATCCAGAGAAAAGCAGGTTAATGAGAGACATCCCGAACAAAAAATAGTAAAAAAAAAAGTGAAAGCAACAAACTGGCAGAGCTACTGCTGATGAGATAAATAAGATTTGAACTGACATTATCTGATCCGCTTGCTGTGCATATTCTATTTGCTAGTCAGTCTTTTAAGTCCTTAGACACAGGTTTCAGCCTCATCCTCTCAGCAGCCATCGCTGCAGCCATCTTACCCATCCTTCAATTTGTCCATTCCTGATCTCAGTGGGCTTTGGTTGCATCCTGAGCCTGTTGCTAGGACAGAGGCAGACGCACTGGGAAGGCATTTGCTGCACTCTGCATCCGTCAGGAGGCTGAAAAGCCAGAAGAATTCCTGACATGATAGACCAGGTGTCAAAAGCAATAAATAAAAATGATAGTGAGAATCCCTGATGAGGATCTCAGCTTTTCAGAACTGCCGCCTGTAGTTGTCTTTACAGAAGATATTTTTAACTTGTTTTGATGTTTTTCCCCATCTCCATCTGATGTCCCAGCTCAGGATTTCTCCTGCAATTATTTCTCCCCCTGGTGCATGCTTGTTTGGACTTTCAAGACTAAAGGGATGGCTTAACGGACCAAATCACAAGGTCTGTAATTCCCACCAGGTTTTCTGAAACTGCAGGTTTGGGTCCCAGCTGGCCTGACAAGAGTTAAATTAAGCTCACAGGGTTGCAGCTGGGCTGCTGCGAACATCCTTCTCTTCTGGAGCTGTTGGTCTCCAAAGGGCAGAGAAGGAAACAAAATCTAAACAAGTCCCTCTACCTCATGCACACACACGTGCATGAGTGAGAAGAGCATGCAGGGTGCTTTGGTAATGAGGCAGAGCCTATTATGAAGAAATTGAGAGGCTGCTATAAAAGTCTTTAAAAATACATTTTCTTCTCCTTTTGGGAGGCCGAAAGACCTGCAAGTCTTCCTCACAAAGTCACGCTGAAGCAGCCAGTCCTAATGGAGACAGGCTTGGTCTCTTTCCTGGTTTCTAGAGGAATTTTTCTAGAGAAAGGTCTGTGACCCCACACAGAATAATATTCCAAAGTCCCTAAAAACCTTCTGACTTCCCAGACAGAACCTTAGTATTTTGCTTTCCCTGATCACAAGTTCTATCCTGTTTCTTAATGAACTGTACTTAGCACGTTTTTTCTTATGTCCACTGGGCTGGTGGCTGAAGGTATGGAATAAACCGTACGTTCAGCAAGGTTGCAAGTGCAAGCTAAAGCGCGGAGTTCAAGCTCATGGTTAAGCAAGTCTTCCTAGAAAACAACGTGGAGCTTTCCTTCTTCGGCTGCACACATTTAATAGTATTTATCTATTAGTCAATCTTCATTCCAGGAGCATATACATCTTTGTCTTTGGCCTCGAATGTGAAAACACCTTTGGCAACACATTCATTTGCTGTGCTTAAAAGCCACTGGCTTTTAAAGCCGTGATAAATTAAAGCCTAGCTGAAGAATTTTCCTAGAAAAGGGTTTTTTTCCCTTGAATCAGGATTTCTCTCCCTCTCCAGCTATTACCCTTGGACAATAAAAATTCTCAAGATGTCTATTCCATTTTTATAGATATGCAACATAGAGAAAAATTCCAGGATGTCATGTTATCCCACCTGTTTTGGTAACTAGTTAGTTTGGGATGACCGAATTTGGGTTGGTAGGTTAGACTGAATGCCTGACCTTTTGGCTGCTAAATTTAAGGGAAGTCAGTCATATTTTTCTGGACAAAGCCCTTTGAGAACTCTTTGTACTTCAGAAAATCCAGCTCCAGTTACCAGCCCAACGGAACAGTTTTCAATGAAACATTGCAGCCTTATAGAACCAGAAGATCCAGCTCTAACAATTCACTTTTAATTATCTCATTGGATGTAACCCCACAGTGCTTGTCCACTTTCTGTGCTAATGAGTCATAACAATCCCATATGCAAAAATAAATAAAAGCATATTTTTTCCTTTCATTTTCTTCAAGTTACATGCACTGGGGGAGAAAAAGTTTCTCCAAGCAACATAATTCTGTTTTAGTTAAAACAGATACGCAAGAAAATATGCCACTGAAAAGCTAGAGGGGTTTTTAAACATCTTCTTGCTGACAGGACAGATAGATAGCCACTGATGTGCTATTAATTAGCAGAAAGAATAATCATAGATTGAAAAAGTCGTTGGGACCGCAAATATCTTTTTCTTTGATGTCTTTAAGGCCTTAGTCTAGCCTTGAAGCCCCATGTAGCTTTCATCGCAACGATAACAACAGTGATGGGCCAAAGCCTAAATTACATCTAAAGACAAATGCTTTTGGTAAGTGCAAGACAAGAGGCATGCAGCACAGTCCCCACCCTCAAAAGCACAATGTCAAATCACAACATAAACCCCAAGAAATGCAAGGGATAATAACAAGCCAATGAACCAAGATCAGGAAAAAGAGGAAAATCTAACACCAAGTGTAAAGACCTTCTCCAGTCATAAGAAGTCATTGCAAGTCTTCACATGTCCGATTGCAGTTTATGGAGAGCGCTGTAGGAGGGGTGAAAGAAGCATGATGTGTAGGAAGGCAAACATAGTGGTGGGTGATAAGAAATTACCTGAGTACAGAATAATCATCATCATCATAAAAGAATCATTAAAAAGATGGCACTAACTTATTTAATTTGGGGGAAAGGATGTCTTTTAACGTGAGGGGAAAAAATCATGTGCTGAGTGCTGGACTCTTGCTATTTTCCACTCTGTGCACTTTGGTTATCTTGAACCACAAGACACAGAGATGCAGTGATTAGCTGAGAACTCCAATACGTAGATTTGTACATAATTCATAGTTTGACTTCTCTAAGTTTGCATAATAAATAGTTTAAACACTGCAGAAAATGTCTGAGAGAGGAAATTAGGATTCTGAATGAAAAAGTTAATTATACCTCGAAGGATATTTTTTTTCAGATATATATGGGCTAGAAAAAAGCCTAGAAGTGGATAATTTAGGAGATGGAAATGCAGAAAATTATGGGAGTGGTACCAACAGGAGAGTTATCTTCTTAAATAGCATAATTAGACTAATTTAATTTTTTAAACTGTGGCATTGCATTATAGATAAACAATTCAATAAACAGCAGGCTGGACACTGATGCTGCAGCTATGGATGCTCCTTGGGTCTGTGTAGAATTTTGTTTTTTCATTTTCAAGCATAGTTTTCTGCAGTAGGAATACTGAATTATCATAACGGGTTGCTTCCTATAGTAAGTCATAAAGGGCAGGGACGGGAAATTATGGAGGAGTGGAAAGGAATATTGACCTCATTAAATCAATCACTGCTGATCGGATCCAGAGACTGATGAATCAGTGATTTGATCCTGTAGCTGGAAGACACTGGGGACCAGCTCTTCAAAGATATTTAAGTACCTAGTTTTTGCTGATTAAAATAGGAGTTAGTTGCCCAAACAGGAGTTAGATGACTGGTATCTTGAGGAAACCAAAATATCTAAGATCTAAATATCTATCCCAAAGGAAAGCACGCTTCTTCTAATTTTTATCAATTTTACAGAGCGATTACACCAAACGGTGTATCTGTAGGGGCAAAAAGAAAGCAAAGGAAGAAAAGATCAAGCATAGGAACTAAAGGAGGTGCTAGTTCAACAGAGGGAGATAATACTGCATGTCACAGAAATTTCTTTCATTCGTTTTTCTAATCCATGCAGTGGAAATCCTGTGTACACCCATTTCCTTCCAGCCACTGACAGTGATGAGATAGGACAGCTAGCAACTGGGAGTTTCTCTGAGATCAGATAACCATCTCAATGCACATCTGAGATGCCTTTCAACTCGGGCTGCCTCAGCTATCACCCAGACACTGCTCTGGAGGAAGATAAACTTCTACATGCTCCTGTTTCTCTTTCCGCTTTGCCACTGTAAGTCACACTTAAGGCTTGCATTGATTCTCCAACATATTGCAGAGACGAGGGGCAGGGATGCATCAGAGCAAGCTGCATTCAATTACCCAGTGAAGAACTGACACCTGCCAGGTCTCTCACACAGCATCTGATCACCAATTAAAGGGATAATTTATGGTTTAAAGAGAGGATGCCCTTCCTGTGTTGCAGCTTGGTGGTTTGGGGAAAAGGCTAGTTCACAGGCAGCAATAAGAAATCGGGGTCTCTTGGCAAACTGAGATCTTCTGCTGCAAATTTTGGCCATTGGCACCAAACATGGGGTAAGGAAGCTTCAAAATGTTTTACTTGAGTGTAATTTATCCTCTAGCCAAAACAGGTGTGTGGATGACCATGTGCAGACGGGATGGGATGGGAAAAGGTCTTTCTGCCAGCTCCCTGGCCCAAAGTGGTCTTAGATTTCAGAGGCAGAATATCAAAGGGCACCCTCTGTGCTCCCAAACCTGCAGTGTGGGAAGGGAAACCAACTCCCCCAGCCAGACACACTGCAGGTGTAAGGGCTGGTACACGGGTCCCTGGCCTGACTCCAGCAGGCTCTTTCTACTGAAATTACTATTCTCCTCTTACTCCCTTCTGTAATTACTATTATTTTCCTGTGCGTAATAATTGAGGTGTAGTAGAACAAACTTTAAAAAAACCCTAGAGTGGTCAGCCATATGAATGTGTGTTTGTGTTATTTTTTGCAAAGGTGTGGTGGTGTGGTTTTTTTTTTTCCTTAATGTGATTTATGTGATTCTTAAGAAACCTACATAAAGTAATGGCTCCCCATAGGGAATGGCAACCTACAGTACGTACTGCTGTAGGTATAGACAAAGTAAAATATCACAGATGGATGAAAACCTGGAAGAGCTGATTTATTCATTTGCCGGACTTGAAGGGTCTAATTATACAAGTTCTAATTTTTATGGCAAATCCAATTAAAATCAGTTCCTAAGGCCTGATTGGGAATAAAGGTTGGTAGGAATCGTACGGGAAGAGAAAGACTACAGTGCTGGTGCCTTCACTCAGCATTGTTTGTGGATTTTACAAATGACTATTGAATGTAGTCCTAACCTGCAGTACTTGGTGGAAATAAACCTCTGTGAAAATGGTGACCAAGAATCTACTGGATTCAGAATTCAAGGAGAAGGCAGGAAAACAGAAAAACAGGGAGCAAATGCATGAAACTGATGAATAAACTTGACAAAAGGGGAAAAGATGCAGGGTAAGTGGCAGCTGCTACAAGTGGCCATGTTAAAGGCACAGCGGTAAGTTACAGCAGCGCAGGAAGAAAAGCAAGACACCAATACAGACACACGAAGATGTCTTTAAAGACTTGAAAAATTAAAATATCAAATGCAAATGTCTTGATATATGACTGAGATGGGTATAAAAGAATAGTGCAAACAAGCAGGGAGAGAATTGGAGAAGCTCATCCTCCAAATGAAAGACTTGGAAGGGACAGATGGAGAAATATAGACTTGTAAGTGTGTAGGTGACTAAGAAAAAATAACAGGGAACTTGTGAAGTACAGGAATTTTCCACAATAGGAGACAAATGGGTTGAAGAGTATATAGGTGACTTGTTTGTGAGTCAGACTAACGACACAAACCCTGAAGGAAGCTGCTGCTGCAGTCTCCACGTGATTAGTAATTTTCTTCAACCAACCACTGATACCAGGCAGCGCCCAGAGGACCAGAGAAGGACAAACATAGTTCCTACAGTTGGGAAGGGAAAAGATGGACCTAGGGAATTGCAGACTAGCCACTTTAATGCAGAAAAATAATAGAATAAATTATTAAGCAGTCAATTTATAAGCACCTGGAGGATAATAAAATGATAAAAGGTGCAGTCAACATGGGATTGCAAAGAATATATCTTGTCATCTCAATCTAATTTTCTTCTTTAACAGAGCCACCTGCCATAGCGGTTTAGGAGGATGTAGTCGTTGTGATGTATCTTGCTTTTAATATGATTCCACATTGTTTTCTTATAAGGAAACCAGGAAAATATGATCTAGAGGAAGTTCTTTAGATCAGGATGGGCCCACAATTGGCTGAGAAGTCACACATGAATAGTTCTCCTTTAAACTGGAAGGACATTAGAAATGGAGTCCCATACTTCTTCAATATTTTCATTATCCATGTGGATGATGTACTAAGGTGCACATCTATAAAATCTACCGATGACACTTTGCTGGAAAGGACTGCAAGCAGTTTGGGAGACAGGATTAGAATTTAAAATGATTCTGATGTGTTGGAGGAGCAGTAGGAAATCAACAAGATGAAATTCAATAGGACAATGGTGCAAATGACTCCTTAGGAGGGAGAAATCACGGCTACGTCTGTGAAATGGAGAATAACTGCCTTGATGGGAGTACAGTGGAAAAGGTTCAAGGGCTTATAACGCTGCACAAGGTGGATATGAATTAACAGGGAGAAGAGGCAAATCTCCCTCTGGGAGGTAACACCAGGCAGATTGCACGTTCTGCTTAGCTGGGCACTGAGGAGGCTTCAGCTGGGGTGTGAAGCCTTTTGGGGAGCCTGTCTTATAATGTGGGCGCATTGGGGAGGTTCACACAGGTACAATCAACGAGGAGAAAAGTTCCAGAAAGGGAACTTCTGAGAAAAGTTGAAGCAGTTCAGCCTTAACAAGCAAAGACTAAAAAAGGACACAACACAGCCTTCTAATACGCTAACGGACATTTTATCAGAGGATCAGTTAGTTGCTCTGAGATGTAGGACAATGAGTACTGGGTTTGACTTCCAGCAGAAAGTTCTGTGTTAGATGAAGAAATTTTAGCTCTTGAATGAACTAGCAAGGATAGCCATGAACTATCCTTTACTGGGTGCTTTTAAGAATACTTTAACGAGCTTTCTCTTGATGGACATCTAGATCAGGGATGTTACATTTCTTTAAGCTCAGAGTGACTTCCATTTCAGTTAGGATAACAATCTCTATCTTTGGAAGTGATCAGAAAGCCATCCTAGAGATAAATCTCTCTGCCAGAAGCTCCATCAAAATCAGTGCAACTCCATGCAATACTGAAATAGATTTAAAAACTAAAAAAAAAAAAAAAAATTAGTGCTCAGGAGAGTTGTGAATACGTACAAGGATGTTAACAACAGATGCTAATCCATTCCTTTCCATCTAATGATAAAATCGTAGCATCCAAAAGCAAATTTTGCTGCTCCAATTTCAATTTTGAAGAATTCAGTGTCCGAAAGCTTTTCTGACTCTTTCTCTTCAGTCCCGTGTTGTGTGCGTTCCCCCTCCCCCCAATTATATAATTTAGATTAATAAGAAGTAATACTTCTCACAAGCCTTCCCTCACTTAAGCCATAGTAGCTACAATATTCTTCCTACCCTTCATATCCACAGCATGCCTCTTCATAAATAAAGTCTGTGGGAGTCCAGTACTTTACATGTGAAAAGACCTACAAAAATATCCTGTATTTCCCTATGCTATTCACAATGCTAGTCCTGCTACTGTGGTTATTAATTCAAAAAGTAATGAATAATAACAATAAATAATATAGATGATTGCTGAGATGTGGTTAATGATAAATAAGCGGGGGGGGGGGGGGGGAGAAGCATTTTTGCTTGTCATGTAACATGTGTTTGCTACAAAACCTGAAGTAGGGCAGGAAAGCCTCGTGCAGTGCTGAAATAGCCGTGTTCTGTCACCATTTTCAGAAGGGCTCAAGGCTCACAGTAGGAGCCAAATTTTCTCAAAAATGCTCCATTTGCTGTGCACTGATTTCTTTTGATGATATGCATCATGGTAAAAACGGCTAGAGGCAGAGAACGGGCACAGATTTACCCCTTCTTTTGGGTGGTTAAATAAGAAACAAACTCTTCTGAAAAATGTATCTGCATTTCAGGTGCTGAGATCTTGGGAATTTGGTTCTGAGGGTTTGGGTTTAGTGTCTTGGGGTTTTTTAGTTTTTATTTATTTAAAACTGGCCTCACGTGGCCACTACATGAAAACCCCAATCCACTGTACTGATAGAAAGATCACGATCTGGAAGAAAAAGAGGAATGAAAAAAGGAGGAAGTAAACCCTGATTTTGATTCTGATCTTAGTGGTAATGAGTAAAAATTGTGACTAATTATACTGGGTTAATTGGCATTTGCACAGGTGCAGATGTGACATGTGAGCACACCCTCTGTTTGCTACAGATGTTAAAACCTAATTTTAATTTCCTAAAGAATTATTTTATCGAATGCGGAGGTTTGATTTAACGAAACACTGGCACCTGAGCTGGATGTAAATTGACACAGTGACTTACAGCAGCCAAGAATCTCTCTGCTGCATGCAGGACTCACACTAAAACCTGAAATCAGCTTGCTGACAAAGAAACTGAGTTTGTTTCTCTTGCCGGTGAAAATCTGGAAAAAGAGTAGGGAAACAAATGGAGTTTCTTAAGGTTCCTACCTGGAAAGAGAGACAGACCTTCAGCTGGTTATTGCCAAGCCTGCAGGAGCCGTTTTCAGATTGTCTCGTGGCAGGCGATAGAGGTTTGTGTCTGACAGTACATACAGCAGTAATAAAAGAACACTTACCATTTTATTGAGGTGCAAACAGGACTTAAAGATTGATACTACATTGGGGGAAGGGGGGGAGAAGCGTTCATGCCGCAGAGAATGTGGAACCAGTGACTCTGCGTGCGGCTTTGCATCCGAGCAGGAGCTCCAGCTCTAATAGGTTTCTGCACGCGTGCCTAGGCACGAGCACACCGAGCTGCCTGGCTAGTCTGAAATGTAACGATACCTGAACTGCTGCTCAGCCACGGAATATGTACTTATGGTGAGGTGTGAACACTTCTGAGAGGTGATATGGATCTTGGAAAGCTGCTGTCAGATGAATTATGGGAGCTGCCTCCCTGTGTTGTTCCTAGTGGAAGAGCGGTACCCTTGGCTTCATGTTGGTCAGAACTGGGGAAAGGACCAGTTGGTTTGTTTTCTTCGTATGAGCCTCTGGTTTACAACAGCATAACGAAAACTAGCAGCAAAAAAAACAGTGACAGAAAGAAGGGTCACTCTAGAGACATGTTTCTCTTCTCAGTGCCCTTGACATACGTTTCATCCATTGGCAGTGGACTCCTAAGAAGCCGCAGGCAGAAATGTTTAGGTATCACACCCCATATACCATTTAAATCCTGGTATTCCCAGGTTACCATGCATACCTTTCTTTCCTGGGGTCTTACTTTTGGCTTGGTTTCAGACCCTTCTTCCTCAGCTTTTCCCTCTCTTGTGGTGTAATTCTGCAGTTCACCTGCTCTGTACCCAGCCAGATGTTGAGTCCTACAGGTGTTTTCATTCAAGAATCCTCAGGTCCCAAATGAAATTCTGACACTTACCCTTTATGCTCTCATCCAGAGTGGACAACGTGCATACAGGCTGAAGAAGACAGTCATGGGAGGGGAGGTTCACAGACATATTTGTCTTTGCTAAATCCTTGTTAAAAAGTCTGATGAATCCCCCACCTCTGCGTATGGGGAAGCCTTTTATGGCTTTCACACTGTCTCTGTCAGATGCTATGTCCTAACCTGACACATTTCTCCTTGACACATGCAGTTGCCTGTCTGACTTATCTCAACTCTTTCTTCAAACTACTCTTCACAGCAACACAATAAATAAATAAAAGAAACCAGAACAGTAGAAGCAATTGAGGCCGTTGCTGATCTAACTATTTTGATGCTAACTCCACTGAGGTGAAGTTATGCTGCTTATCATTTTACTTTTCTTGTTCAGCTCTTTAGTGACCTCTTTGCGTCTTTTGGTTAACTCTGTGCCTTAGGACAGGTAGCAGTGCAAAACCATCCAGGGAAATCAAGAGACAAGTGTTGTTCCTAGCAAGAGGAAACATTTTCCCAGTTTTACGATAGCAGCCTTTCAGCTAACAACCCTGTGTCTGTCAGAAAGTCACTCCTTTCAGCAAGTACCTTTGAAAAATCTCAGACTCTGACTTTGAAATGCACTTAGAAGCAAACGCTGAGCCAGCAGAGAACACAGCACACAGGTGTGCAGGGCTCCCTCCGTTCCCTTCCAGGGAGGGATCAGGCAGCATTGCTCAGTTCCTCTGCATCGTGATGATAAACATCAGACGGTTGTTTACTGACTTCCAGATTGTACTGAGGGGAACATCTAACAGCTGGATCAGCAATTACAGCTCCTTTCTTAAGGGGTGCAGCCAAAATCTTCAGAGTGTAGAGCAGTCTAGCAAGAAATCAGCAAGAGAGAAGGTTAGGAAGAGAAGGAAGATGACTTCAGATGACACCAGCAAACCCTGCTGAGATCAGTCTTCCTCTGGTGGGATTATTTGATACATTACCCTGCAATCTGCAGCAGAAAGACACAAGGAAAACACGGAATGGAGGAGCTGCGGTATGCAAGGCTCTTGTGGTGCTCTAACAGTGAATTAGTGGTTAATAACAGGAAACTTGCTGAGCTTCTTGTGGGGCTTGCCACTCCTCTGACTTTGTGGTGTTGGTTCAATGGCCTTTAGAACACTCTAGTTTTGAATGGAAAACCGTTAAGTTTTTTGAAAGCAAACCAAAAATATGAAACTTTTATCCGATCTTCGTGTACAGCCACACAGAAATGAAGATAAACCTTGGAGTATTCATTCATTAATTTATTCCCTCACCATTTTGCCTGTTTATAGCATGTGGAAGAGTATTTTCATTTCTTAGTTGAATTGCTTTTTGCAATCATTTAATGCAACACGTTAAGGTGTTTTGCAGACCATAGACTGAGAAATCATTCTTTAGAGACCACAGCATTTGAGAACTTGTGTGGTAAAGAGAAGTAGACAAATCGTTGAATGACCTCTAGTCAACTCTTTTGCTTTCCAGTAGGGTCAGGGAAGTGAGAGCTTTTCAAGACACAAGTTTGTCTAGTCTGTTCTTAAAAGCCTCCGGTGATGGTGATTTCACTGGTGTTGGTGAGCTCTGAGAGCTCAGCTACCTTGAAGACTGAGTCTGAGCAAGGTGAAGTTTTCCTTCCAGCCACGGAGACCCTGGAAAACCAGAAAAGCAAGCAGGAAAAGCCCAGAGCGAGCTATTAATGACCCCTCAGAGAAACCTGCTGCTGGCAGGCACCTCAGACTCAGTATGCCCTGGGTAGATGAATTGCAGGTGCTTCCGTCCCATAAGTCTGTAAAGTTTCCTTTTGCTTTAATATTTATAGGAAGCCACTATAACATATCAAACGTGTACTCATCTTTACTCCATTACTCATGAGAGAGATAACTCAATATGTCAAATATGCCCTGATCAAGGGGCAATTTCTCTTCTCCCCATGCCAAACGTGGACCAGGTGTAAATGGATGCATCTCCATGAAAATTGTGTCTTTTTATGCTGGCACTGAGCACAACCCTCTTGCTCAGTCTACTGGAACATTTCCCAGATACCAATGTCAGCTCCTCAGTTCAATCCAAAGCACATCATATGGCCCTTTTCTTTAACCAGCCCTGCAGAAAGAACAGACTCAAATTGTGCTTTCATGCCTTGGTACTTTGTTTAAGAGCATGAAATTGTCTCTCGGTGAGAGAGATGGAGCCTTTCATGCTAGCAAAGAAGAGAGACGTTTTTAAGCACCCTAACCCACGGGAATGTAATAGCTGCTGAGGCCGGGATTCATCTCCCATCTCTTTAGAAGTCTAACAGTGAGAGGTCTGAGATAATCACCCCAATCTCTCTCTGTAGTCTGGGGCTGTGGGTACCTCCGGAGGCAATTCATCTGACCCAGATTAGACCCTGTTCTTGAGAATGAAATGAGACGTCTTCCAGGGGAGCCTATTTCTCCCTGCTGCCTGTAGAGGAAGTCTGGCATGACTAGAGCAGGCTTAGATGTTGAACACCTAGATGCTTAAATTAAGGAAATGAGTCTTGCTCTTGTCTAGCATACAAAATTTCAGTAGTTTAGCTGATGTAAATCCCTGTGCATTAAGAACAGCTTATGAAACTTTACTTCAACCTTGTGTCGCACTGATTAAGTCCAAGCTTTGAGAAACAACAAAGGAGAAAAAAGAATACTTGTGCAGCCGTTTTACTTCTGCATTTTAAAAAAATTGTGAAATTCTGGGGTAATCTCAGCTCCCACACGTTCCTTTAGAAATACTTGCAAAATTCCATGCTCGAACCTTGGACTTGGACAAGGTCCCCAGAAAAAAATATCTTTCCGAAATACTATTTCACAGGCCACAGAGAATAAGCAATGTAGCTTTACAAGCTCCTCCCCCCACCCCCCCATTTTGAATCTCAGATCTCTCACTCACATACAGGATTCCTCTGGCTTCATCATTATCTGTCATGCTTAGGTAGGCTTAGTATGAGTTTTCCTTGACATTTTTGGCTTGGTGATTTCCCCCCCCCCCCCCCCCCCCCCCAACCCCCCCTTATTATTGTCCCTTCTTCCTGTACTCCTGAATCTCCAAGTTAATCTAAGGCAGCTTTATTATTTATAGAGAAGCATAAATATCTCTGGTGCTTCGTATACCAGTACAAACGCACATACCTGACCTCAAAGTGATTTTGTCACGGAAGTATCCAGAAGACACCAAAACCTATAGTCCAAGTGTAGGATTGGGATGAGTCACCATGGCATTAAGGTGATGATGTAAAGTGCTGATAAACATGCTGCATCTTCTGGAAGGGGGCTATTGTGTTTCCTTATGACATTTGCCATGGGGGGGGGATACTGCTGTAGCCTTAAAAACAAGGTATTTGCCATAAAGGTGAAAGCAAGCAAACAGAACAGAAGTGAAGGGCCAACAGTCTTTTTATTTATGCTACATGAAGGGTTACTTTAGACAAGCTCTAATCGTGCCCTGTGGATCGAGTGGCAGTTGGCGCCTGCGTTCATTTAACTCAGAAGGAACATGGTTCATCCTTCATGTTGTGAGCCCAAGTTCAGTGGCAACTCACATGTTTGGTGGGGGGACAAGAGGAGATTTGCAAACTTCAGCTAGATTGTAGAGTTTGTTTGGACCCACCTTGGGTCTGTGCAATTCTAATCTAGAATTGCCAGTAGGAATTTTCTCCCTCTTCTATGGAGGGAGCATTTCAAGTGCTGCCTGCATGGAAAGGTAAAGAGGGGCAGGCAATCGATGCACTCAAGTACACCTCTCTGAATGGCGTGAGTACACGTGGAGTCATTGAGGAATGAAAAAATACCGTTGGGCACTGGTGAAGTACATCTTGTATATATAGCCTTGAAGCAATCTGGATCTATTTTGTCTAAAAATATTACGGGATGCTTTCAAAATGGGGGGGGGGGGGGGGGGAAGCAAAAAAAAAAAAAAAAGCTGGAATTATTGCATTTAAAACAAAGTGAAAAAAGGAAAAAGTTGGCTGTATACAAGTGAGACTGTGTTATGCAGGTACCATATCAAACAGGTACGTGTGGACACTATGTTAGTAGAAATAGCGTTCAAATGTCCATTAACCTGCATGTGTCCACAACCCTGCACACACCGCCATGTGCACACACACATGTGCTTCTCTCATCCAATACAAATACTATTGTATAAACAGTTTTCCAGCTCAAAAGCCACTACCAGTCTCTCCTGACTATGCATAGACAAAATACAGAGAGACACAAACTGTACATTCTGCTCAGTGATGCAACATTTGCCGTTCTAAATAGTCATCCTCTTCAGTACTGTGATATGCACATTTCTGGGATATATTTCACCAGGCTGTGTGAACAGGTGTAAATAAAACCCCCACCAAACAAAAGGAGACTCAGTAAGATCTGCCTGGATAATTTAGCGATATTCTCAGAGCTCTTGGATATGCATCCAGCACAGTACAACTCCTATGGATACTTACTTTAAATCCATATGCCCTCCTTCCCCCAGCTGTACACAGGAACATACCTAGATCTAAACATAAAGATACCTTCCCTAGAAAACCCTACTAAGACCTCAGCTGCCATCTATTCACTCCCACACACTCCCTTCCATAGATACAGTTTAAAAAAAAAAAAAAATCACATCACCACATTCACTCTTCCCTGAAGTCAGAAGTAAGTCCCAGGAAGCTGCCAGAGGTTTAGAAGCTAAGCCAGCCATGCACAGCTCCGGTGCTGCTGACATTACCAGACAGCATTAATTTAATTCCACTCAGTTATGCTTTTAAATTTGATTTGAAAAATGTGTCATAAAATACCATTAAGTGCAGTGCAGCATTTTGAAGCAGGCTGTGATGTTCCCTGCACTGACAAAGTCATGGGGAAGGGAATGTAATTTTCCTAGCTAAGTACTGGGGGGCATGTTGGGAGAGATTCCTTTAGAGAGTGTGTTGAGTGAATCAAGAATCATGAATAAATGTTATATCCACTAAATATTTTCTTGGTGTAGCAGATCCAGAGAGCTCTGATTTAATGCTTTAAAGCCAAGTGTAGATGGAGAAAGAAAAGATACATGCAAAGCCTTCCAGATCAGTGGGTATACCCAGACAGGAGAAAAAGGAAAGAGACTGAAGCACAGAGCTGTAGGAGAGAGATCTGGAGAACTTGAAGACTTAGGTTAATTGTGTAAAAATGCAGAATACAATGAAGAGTTGTGGCTTTGTTCCTGACCCACTGCAACTCGATCCAGAAAGATCGATACCATTTGAAGACAGGGTGAGCTTTAACTGGTGCCCATGCTAGCTGCAGGCCACTCAACCCTCACTGCAGTATAACATCCCTCGAAGCAGGTATTAGATTCCATTCTCATTTTCTATTTTCCAAAGCACAACTTTTTCTTCCACTTCCATAGCCAGCCTGTTTGTTCAGCCCTGTGCTAGGCATCCTCAGAAGTACCTGCACACAGTGCTGGCTTGTCATCTGTAGTAGCTGGCATATGTATCTACAAACTCATACCTGGTAACAAAGGAGCAGATGGTCTTATGAAAAGAACTATGTTGGAAACATTTTCTATCCAAAAACTCAGATTCTTTTTTCTCTGTCCCATATCTGAATATTATTCTTAAAAGGCAAAGTTGTTAGTGGACAAATCGTAAGAAAAAAATAAGTGCACCAAAAAGTTTTGTGGTAACCGTTTTTATCATGTTTCAATATTATTATGAAATTGCCATAATTTCAGGGGAAAAAAACCCAAACCAAACCCAAAAAAACTAGGGACTTGTTCTTTTCTCAAACACAGCACATCGAGATTTCTACAAATTTCTTTAAGAAAAATTTAGAAAGATTTCTGTGAAGTTCTGTACAATCCCGAAAGGCTGTCTGCTGTGTCTGAGCCCCATTACCCCCGTTGGCTGTAAAGCTTCTCGGTGTGCGGGGTGAACAGCCTCTCCCATCGCCTCATCGTGATGGCTTCACCCAGGGGTGGGCTGGCTCTGTGAGAGCCCTGTAAGGAGCCAGGCCAGGGGCTGCGCTCTCTCCTTAGGTCGTTGGGTTGCCTCCACCTCCTGTTGTGATCCTTTGTGTTTGTGGGGATGAGCCTTTTGTCACATAACCCAACACTGCCCAGTACCAAAAGGTGTGGTGATGAATGTATCTGGACAGCTCTGCCATGGATACTTAAGTCAGCCTTACAAAGATGGAATGCATTGCCATCACCCTTTTAATTTAAACCTCAACTATGGCTTTTGTGAAGTATCCATGTGAGGGGCTCAAAGGTCTTATTTTCTAAAGAACTGCCCTTTCATATCCCTCCCTTCTCTTCTTTCCCCACTTCTCTTTTCCTCTCCTCTCCATTATAATTTTCCCTTTGACCATCACTTTCATTTCTATTCTCAAAACCCGGTAGGGCAGAGAATCGAATGGGTGGCTGCGTCCTCACCCCTTAGTAGAGAGACAGATGTGAATACTGAAACACTCTCAGCCTGGCAAGCACCCAAGTGCACCGTGACAGCCTTTACACACCTGAAGCACACCCTAGGAATACTGAGCAATCCACAGCTGTACAGCCCTGGGGACCGCCTGACACCGAGCAGTGGCATGCCGAGCAATTCACTCCTCACGCTAGAATATTGAATGACCCACAGCCACCAACGCTCCCTGAATACCAAGCAGCTCTGCACCTTTGCAACGGCAACTGCATCTGAAGGGAAATGTTGCGACGTGGCTCAAAACCAATCCTCCTGCAGTATATAAAAAAAAAAGAGGGGGTTGAAAAGATAAAGAGAGTCTGAAGCTGTGGAGTTGGATCCTGAACTAGGATTTTCCAAAGAAGGTATAGAATATAAAATGCCCAAACGTTACCAAAGGATGCAGTGGGAGCTAAACACCAAATTCAGTTTCTTCAGGTACCTGTTAAAAAACCAGTCTAAGATTGAACGTGTTCTCTGGTGAACAGAGAAGTGCATGGCTATTCCTAACAGGTCCTGGTGTCAGCAGCACAATGACAAGGGCCATCTCTGCCCTGGGAGAGAGAGGGTCAGCAAGGCTGGAGACCTCACTTGTGAACTTTAAATGACCCACTCTTCTACACTGAAGCCAAAACACTTCCTAATTTTTCCTTTCCTAGGGTACCTCAGACAGGAGATACACAAAAAAGGTTATTTGGAAACTCATTTTTCCCCTCCAGGGTATTAACACAAGCTTTACAAAGGCTTATAATCCCTTTAGACAACAGCAGCAAGAGCAGCAGCGACTACAAAGCCCTAAGCTTGGAACTCAATCCCCTGGTGACGGGCTGAACCCTCTGCTGAGGCTGCAAAGGAAAAGAGAAAGGTGTGAAGATATTTACATCAAACACATGGAACAAGAGGGGATTTTAATCAAACTTTTCTTTTTCATGTATTCTTTCTTCTCCTGGAATCTGTTTTTTCTTTATCCTGATGAAATTCAGTACTTGCTTTTTTGCCTTTTTTTTTTCCTGTAAAAAGGAGGATTTAAAAAAAAAAAAAATATATATATATATAATCACAATCTCCCCTGAAAACTCTGAGTATTAAAACTCCAGGGCAATGCATCTCCAAAATCTATAAGACTGTAAGAAGATAAGAGACAAAACCCCACAGAAATGTTTCCTCTCTGTGTCTTTGGAAGTTGCAGACGCGTGTATAATACCCCTAAGCCGGGGTAATCTGCTTGCCTCCTCCTGCCTTTCCTGATGCACGCGGATGTACTTAGCATTAATATTCCTCACACTACAGCAAATGAACACCCAGGAGGCAGCTGACTCAATCAGTGCTTGTTTTACTTACTGTGTATCACTGAGAAAAGACCATAAACTAGAGCACGACAGATCTGTAATGCTCATTTCAATATGTTTCCCCTGCTTGTTCCAGCCCTGATGAACTTCCATATTCAGCCAAAATAAAAGAAAAAAGGATTAAGAAATATATTATAACAAACACATTAGCAACGTGTGGTAAATTACCATTGGAGATTCCAGTTCCTCATGGTAGGAGCATTTGTGGATAAACACATTTGTTTACTTCATTTTTCCTGCTGCCTTCTCCAGTGTATGATTATTCACTCAACGATGTCACGACTCCCAAGTCTGATGTCATGGCTGTTTCCACAGCAACTGAATGGAATCAAAGACAGCTTTGAAACCAGGTAGGCTGGAGTAAAAATAATTTGGAAAAAGCATTTGTCCATTCTCCCCCATAAAATTGATGGGCTCCTACCCCTGCTGTTTGGAGATTGGAATTTGTTTTAATTATGATGGCACGATCACAAAATGCAAAGGAGCTAGCTGTTATTTTTGGAACAGATACAGCTGCAGGGTAATTGAGAGAAAAGACCATACAGACCATACAGATGAGCTTATTTCATGCGTCCAGAATCACATACCCAATTGGATGGGGTATGAGGTATGGTCCCCTTCTTTCCCCAGTCAATTCCTCCTGTTGCCAATGGAGATGCACTACTATGGTCAGCAGATTTGGGGATGAGAGTGTACTGGCTGGATCTGTGATGACTGTCATGGGAGTGTAGACACCCCCCTTAAAAGTAGCCACCTACACTGTACGTACCCGAGTGAGGAGTGACGAATCCTGCCCCTCTGGTTTCTTAATAACAAAACCTGCCCTCCTAACAGTTCCTCACATATCTTCTTGCCTTAAACCTCAGTTTAACTCATCTGACCATTGGTCATTGCATTGACTTGATCATGAGGCTCCCAGAAAGGCTTTAATTGAATTTGCAGCAATAGAAATAGATTTGAAGAGACAGAAAGGGAGATGATGCCGGGGCAGTGGAAAAAGCCTCAGGAGACAAGCTGCCTCTGGGGAATACACCGCCACGAAGGTTCCCTTGATTCATGGAAACCCGAGATAGGCTGAGGGTGATGAAAGAAGCCGTAGACCAGAACATGACTCTAAGGTAGTGCAGAAAAAGTGTTAATTCAGAGAGGAGTTTTGAACGATAGCTTAAATCAGAGACAAGACAGCAGATCATTTTAGCAAGAGAGATGTTTCCAGCGAATTTCTTAACATGGAAGATTTTTGGAAGGACGGTGGGAAGTGAAGGGCAACTCTTAATGAATCAGAAACTGAGTGTGTGAGCAGGTGAATAGGATGCTATGGCTGTTGGATGATGATTTTTGTATACACTGTGCTTAAAAGGTTAGTCAACACAACTGCAATGACAAGAATTTTGTTGGCAGTGGGGTTCGTCTTTGCTTGGGCTCCTGGCACTGAAGGAAGGGATGCAGGTAGCCACGAGTTTCATGGTCAGCCAGGGTTTAGTCAAGCCAAGTGCCATCAAATGGGCTTTGCTTGACTTACAGGCAGTAGGAGGGAAGTTAATTCAGCTGCAGTCGGAAGGTGTGCTTTTCATGCTCTGGTGAGCCTCTATTTAATGCATTCGTTAGCTTCAAAGCCAAGATCAGCCTGTGGGATCCCTGCCTCCTGCCTTGCGACCCGCATGCTGCCCGGCCGCTCTGTGCCATTGTTTTCCAGCAGCCTGTCATTACAGCGGGCTGCTATTGTACAGGGCCTGGGTGGCAGGAGCCCTCCCAGCGCCAAGCTGTAATCCAAAGACTACACAAGTTCTTTATGTCTGATAAACAAACAACGAGTTTTCCTCCCGGTTTTACCTGCTTTGTGTTTTAATTGAGTCAGGCTCAAAAACACGCCGAAGGGCTGCACCGTCTCAACAACATGTAATGTGCCTGATTCACAGGAATTTGGGTCTCAGTATGGGGCACGTCATTCAAACGCTTTCTGCTTTGGAGTTGGTGGTATTTGGTTCTCATTGGTCTCCTACCCATAAGAAAAGCAATCACATATTCTGGGGGCCTCAAAACAAGCTGTGTTGTGATAATTCTGTTTTTCTTCCCTTCGGGTTTTGTTTACTCTCCTCAAACTCCTTGCCCAGAGCATACACATAATTACAGAGCCAATAAGTAACCCAGTTTGCTACTGATTCCATCCTTCCTCCAAGAACGTCCCTTATTTTTCTTTCTAGGAATTAGAAGTGGTTCAAAGACCTGGAGGGACAAATACTAGACGGTGACATAATGCATGAGTGCTATGAAGCAGTTTGCCCTCCACTGTGCACTACTTTCAGCTCTCCTAACCAGACACAGGTCCAGCTTTACCTCCACACAGCTCGAGTGCAATGTTTGAAAGGTCAGCCACCTTCTCATTGCTATGGTCTCTGAATCCTGAATAAAAAAAGAGAAAAAAGTGCTGGCTTTATAAGATTGTGTGCTCTGAAGACTATGGCAAAGACTGTGCACCACCACGTCACAGGGAGCTTCTCTTCCAGCCTCAGCTCCTATTTTGATATAACCTCTGGGCATATGAAATGGTGAAATCTTTGCCCAGCTATAGATTATGTTTATAATGCAAATATCTGTCTTCCCTCCTGTGCAAGATAGATAGAGTTTTACTCACTTGCTGTTTGCTCCAAAATACAGGCCACGCTGCTCCAGTTCAGTCACAGCAGGATCACAGATAGGGTAGCCATGATGCTAGCCCAGTCCCAGCTCTCCTTGGCCCCAACAGTGGTGATTTTCACAGGTTAAAGGTGCAGTGATGTTCCTCACTGGAGAATGCCCAAATTATTAATGGGAAAGGATTGGAGGACGTGCGTTTAGCTGCAAGGAAATGTCTATGCCAGGAGTGTTTCATTCATTCCCCTCCTTGAAGGTTTCTCACCATTCCTCCCCTGCCCCCTTTCCCCCCTGCATCCCTGCTGCTGTGATGAGAGCTCTTAGCCAGTTACTGCCACTTCACTGATACCTTCAGGAGATTCACGAGTTACCCTTGACTTGCCAGATAGCCTATTCGCTGCACCACGGCTCCCAATGATGCCAAGAATCTGCTTGCTCCTCTGATCAGGGCCAGTAAACCCACTCAGCTGCCTTAACCCCCGATGGGGCAATGGCTGCACCCTTTTCAGCACACTATTGCAAAGTCTGGGGGAAAAAGTCCAACTCCTCCAGCCAGATTGGGATGATTCATAGCACACAGAGCAGACAGCCCTGCTAATTTGAAGGCCAGGAGTAGGCATGCACATGGCCTGCTTAAAATAGAACATTTTTTTCTGTGTCAGCATCTCTTGCTCCTTCATCCCCCATGACATTTTCTGATTACATCCTTGAAGTGTCACCTGCACATCAGGTTTTCAAGAATGACAGCTGAGTCCTGAGCTCGGAGGTAGACTGGGAATACTGGGGAGGAAGAGCGAAGCTTCGTCAGCAGAGTCTGAAAGCAGAAAAGACAGAAACATAAAAGAAAATATCCGTCCTCACCTCCTCTCTTCAACAGCAAGGCTCTTACCTTATTACCTAATGGAGCAGATTTACTAGTGTTGTGAGTAGTGCTTGGGAGCCACTGGGTCAGGATGAAAAGCAAGGAGCGTTATCACTGCCTGTTCTGGGACGAAATGAGGTAGAGGAACTGCAACGTAACCCTCAGGACCTGGTAGTACCGTATCAGCAATGCAGTGATCGCTGCTTGGACTAACGGTAGAGGTGATTGTCACCTGTTACCGTTTCCCTCATCACTCTTGCTCACAGGTCTGGGAAATCTTTACAGCATGAGATTGGTACGCCTAAATGCAGGGACTCCATCCCACACACAACAGGCTGCCCCATGGACCCAGAGCCCTATTCCAGCCCAGCCCAGGGTCACCAGTTCCTGTCCCAGAGATTCTGTAGGATGCTGGTCTGCCCCGGCAGCCCCCACAGCTGTCCTGCTCCCTCGCTGGGGTGAGGGGATGGGTCTCAGGCTCTGACACTCTGCCCTGCCAGCTCCCAGGGGTACCCCTCCTGACTCCCCAGCCCCCAGGGAGCTCTCAGCTCTCTTTGCACCCTGAGACCCTCTTTCAAGGTGAGGAGTGCATGTTAGATCAGCCCATTCAAATCACAGACCCCTTGGAACAGAGACTCTCCCTTGCTATACAGCACTCATACTTTAGATCATCTTGGTTTCCTAAAGCATTGCTAAGTAATGCTGAAAGACATTTCCCACCTCCCTTTGAATGCCAAAATTTGTCTGCTTTCGTGATCAGAAACCAATTTTTTTTTTTCCCGAATGCATGTTTTGTACCTCACAATCCATAATGGATCATACAAAAATACACTGTTTTATTTTTCTTACAGGCATCTAGCTAATGGATGAAGTAATTTAGTGAAGCTATTGTATTTCATTCAATAGCCTATATGTAGATTTGTTGTGAAGGATAAAATGTTCCCTCTTCAAACACTAACAATAGGAGTACAGTCTAGCACTGACCTTGTACGCCGTCACTGTGCTGTATGCAGGTAAACAATGCGAGCCCAGCCTGTATGCAATAGAAACAGAGAAATGTTTGGTTTGAATAGCAGGGGCACATCCTCTTCCACAGCGCATGTGCCAGTATTCACCTGTGAATAAGGTACAATTACTCGCAGTTCTTTAAGGTTTGAATGAATACCTCTAATTTCTAACTATCCTGGAAAAAAAGTTGTTCGCAACTTCCCATGAATGATTCTTTGAGTTTAAAATATTTAAAAACAACAAGCTTCCACTGTTCTTTGTATATGGATATATGTGCTTTCAACAACTTTTGTAAGGTACACGGACTGCCTTTACCTCCCGAAATAGCTGTATTTCTGAAGAGTAACGATCAGCATTCATGCAGGCTTTTAAATCCAATGTTTCCTAATTATGGGTGAAGTGACTTCAGTTGATAACCTGTAAAGCATTTTCATAACTTATGAGTTGCAAAAAGATTAGCTGAACTTATGATGGTATTATTCTACACTGTCAGTGTATTAATAGAGAGCGCTAATGGAACTGTTCTCCAATGTCAGTGGGATGGGATCCATCTCATTTCATTAACCACCTGAGAGTTAGATATCTTGGCTAGGCTGGTTGTTCAGGATCTTTCTGAAGTCTGTGCACAGTGCTATACATCTCACAGGACGACTTTCCTCATACTGACTCTGATATCCAGATAGATGGGACAAATAATGTCTTCTACACGTGTCAATTGCCCTCTGGATGCACCTTCAGGAGATGGCCAGACTAAACCCCTAAACCTTAGCTGGCTAAATGTAGCTCAGAAGCTGCACTCAAATTAATCTAATTAATGAATGTGTCAGTGGATTTGGGATAAATGAAGCATGTCCTTAGTACTCTAGCACATGAACATTTCCTGAACAGACATCAGTTCTTGTCCTTGCACATTCCCCTAAAAGCTAGATCCCTCAGAAAGGAACTGCCTGGCAAGTTCACTCTGTCTGCTTTGGCTTCAGCGCAAACCAGGGGAGGTTCCACCCTACACAAACCCAGATGGCGACTCCAGGGCTGGTACCGTGGCCACATTACTGCAGATTTCCATACAATCCGAACTTCACTTTCATTCCGATGTTCCCTTACGTGCCCCTTCCATGGGATTCCTTTCAGGCCAGTGGAGGGTACCAGCTCAGAGGAAAACGTACAGGTGTAGCGATGATTCTGTGCCCTGTTGCTCTTCTTGGCCCTTAGATAATGCCTAAGCACGAGCCATTAACAGCAGCGGTGGAGCCCTGCTGCTTTTCACGTACTTGGGTTTGCAGAGATGAATAAAATCGTAGTCCTATAGAGCTATTCACCAAGTACAGACATCTGACTGGGGTGTCAGAGATAACTGGCTGGAACCCTTAAAGCTCCTTGTAGTATCAGCAGAGAAAGGCTTGAAAAAATGGTAATTCATGCCAGGATCCTAATTTATCTGTTCCAAATCTGGAAGAGCTAATCCTTCTTTGCTGGCTACAGAAGGAACCTAGGAATATGACCCACTAAACTTGGATACCCAAGATGTCTCACATGAGTCAGTGTGAATGAGACATGATGCATTAAGACTTTATTAGTATCTGACTGCCTTTTGATCATGGCACAGAGTAGTTACAAGCAAAGACGTGAGGGTGGGATAGGTGCCAGCCTGTCTGACTCTGGGTTTGTTCCAGAACATCTCAGCTCGTGGCTGTCCTGCAGCCGCCTCTCCACAGATCTCTTCCTTTGTTAATTGACAGACAACCCCAGAGGTATTAAAACTATGCATCTCTCTTCTGGAATTTATCTAACTTTTCTCATAAAAAACAGTTTATTGTCATTGCCAAGATAAAACTCTTTCTTCCACGAACTCTGTCCTCCTCCTTATGTCTCCACTTCTCCCTGCTGGTATCTGCAATCCCCACACTCCAAATCTTCCTCTCTGGCACCAGTGTTTTCTCGGTCCCACGCTGAAAGCCTGCAAGCTTCTGCAAATTGTGTCCCACTGAGGTCAGCCACCAGGCTCCCCCCAGCTCAAATGCAGTTTTTGGTGGAGTTCAGGGTACTTGCTTCTCTAACCTCAGTCGATGGGGCTGGTGACTTTCACTTTAGGCCCCAGAGATGTAAAAATCTTCCTAAATAACCCTCTCCACAGAGGTTGCCGTTTCCTCAAGCAGGCACTGATGCCTGCTGCTGTCCTGCATCACTCTCTGTCCTGCATCACCCTGATGGGTCATGTCCCTCTCTGTACTGCCAAGGGTCAGAACCTCGCACTGGCTCCTTTTGCTGCTGGCTTAGGCAGGTTTCCTTCGGTGTGGAGCAGGCAGGAGCCGGGGAGGGGGGCATAGCGGGGAAAGCATCCAGGAAAACCTCAGTAAGTGTGTTTAGAGGGATGGTATTCCCACAAGGAGCTCTGTTTGACTGGTGGAAAATGTCTTCTTCATTGATAGTAGCTAATGCAAAGCACACTGCCTGCAGCTTTTTATTTTAATGTAGACATCTGAAAGTGACTGTATGATGGAGGGAGAAAGGGAAAGGTTATGTGTCTTCACAGGCCCAAAATGGCAGTATAATGAATATAAAAGCTATCCTCTCCTCCTCTAATATATTCACTCACCATTCCACCCTCTTTTCTAGTGACTGTAAACAACATTTGTCATCAGCAATGGGCTACTTTTCATTATAAAACTGATCTGGAAACTACATTTTTATTTCACGTACATCAGCAGCGACGGGAGAAGAAACAGGCAAGGGGAAAATATATGTTGCTAGCAGGAGAGGGACCTGGGACAAGTGTTGCCTGTGCAGTTCTGGGGATCATTCATAAGTCTGGCCTCCAAGACAGAAGATGGTCTAATGCCTCATTAAATCCTACTGAGCCAACGATGATGTATCGTACCCTTTCAATCTTCAACTAAGTAATGCAGTAAAAAAAACCTAATTTGCACGTTTAATGCATTCATTAAGCTATTAGTCTTTCAACAAGAGATTTAATAGCAAATTAACAGTTTTTATGAAAGAAAAAACAACAACAAAACTCCCCACTTAGTAGAATTACTTTTGTGTCAGAGCACAATACAGGGTAATGGGCAATTAGGGGTTTCAGAGAGGAGGATGGGAAGATGGGTTTAATTTGTGTTTGGTTTATAATTAGCTGGTGCTTGGTGCTTAGAATGAAATGAAGTGGATCCCCTTGATGGGTAAGACACTGACTTGGGCAGAACACACAGGGGCTAATAAAAATGAAGAGGTGGTAGGAGCTAAAAGATGTCAGTGGTCCACACCTGCAAAATTATTCTTGTGTTATGTGTCTTTCTGTGCTCGAGTAAGCCTTCCTGGCGGCCAGACACCAGAGGCTGAGTTAATGGTGACTCGGTATTCACGCAGGTCTTCCTGGAGTCTGTGGGAGTTTTGCCACCAGCTAACAGGACAAACCCCTTCAGAGCACAAGCTGCTGCTTTGTGCATTCGCTCGTCAGAACATTTAAAACTCAGGAAAATTACAGTCTTCATTTTAAATCTGGGCTTAAAGTTGAGCAAACTCTTAAGCACTTTTCTTAATAAAGGCAGATTGTTTATTTAGATTCAAAGCCTGAATTTCAGTCTGAATTCAGTTTGACAGATATGTGCTAGTGTAGATGGCTGGCACAGGGGCTATTTTGTAACTTTAAGTTTGTGTAAGTCTCTTTAAAAAAACAGTCTTAATGAGATCACTGAATTCCAGGAAAGACTTTGGTGAGAGAGAAAGAATTACAAAATTAAGTTGTTGTCTGAACTTGCTGAAAATAAATACAATAATTGAAAAGGAAAGAAGGAAGTGGGGCTGTGTTTGTTTGTCTGTGTATTTTTAAATGCCATTTCTAAATCTTCTGTTTATTTGAAAAGACAGTTGACAGAATATTGAACACCAAATCCACATGATTTGGGGGCTTTTTTTTTTTTTCTTTGCACACAAACCTTAGGAAAAATATTTTTTTTTTTTTTTCCCCCCCGCTCTATCAGAAATATTCTTTAACGGATCCTACACTGAGCTTTGATTTTTTCAGCTGCAGTGAGACAGAGAGAGAGAGAATAGTCTAAAATCAATTTCTTAAAGGTCTGAGGAATCATAAGTACAGTTTGAATCAATATCCTGTGCGTGAGTGTGTATGTGTGTGTGTCTTCCTTCACACACATCTATTCAAACAACTGTTTTCCTGTAACAGAATATTCAAATCCTTAGGGATAATAAATTGGCTTTCCAAAGTGGAATATTAGCATGAAGCAACGGATTCTTTACATCTTTTTTTCAAAAACTTTTATCCCATAGAGGATTCTCTCCTCTCACTGATACCGACTGCATGTAGCTGTAAGTGCATTGGCATTCAGGACAGGAAAACAGCCCTTAGAAAAGCACTTTTGTGTAAATGTTGTGAGCTTTAAGAACCAGCCTAAAATTAAGCAGGTGTTTAAACCTTGTCAGTATCAGGCAATGCAGCCACCTCTGGATGTCCTTGAATCTCTGTAGGTGAGGCCAAGCTAATTCCTTGTATCACCACGGAGTCAAAGAATAGTTTTCCTCCATCAAAATTCAGCGGGATCCTTAGGGCTCGAGGCGGAAGGTGTTTGCATCCCAGTGCACTGTGTTCTGAATGCTGCTGTTCCAATATTTACCCAAGGTAATGGATAGTGGTAATATGACTTTGTACTTCGGGAAGGTATGGTTGGAATTACCAAATGGCATGTGCGGCTTGGCTGGGGGAGCTGCTGGCAGCAGATACCATAGGTTATTCACAGCAGTTTCAAAGTCGGAGATTCTGGGCTGCTGTTTGGTACTAAAGCAGAGGTAAGGAGCACATGTCTCAGCAAAGGGGCTTTCTGGATCCTAGACTGCAGCTGGGCTGTTATGGATGTGTATTAGCGCCTGTGTTGCTGTAATATGCTACAACTTCTTGGATGTGCTGCTGAAACATAGCAGAGACTTTGGCCATATACAGCTCCGTGCTGGAGGCTCCTAACTTCTTGGTCCCAATGCAGCAGAAGTAATGCATGCTCTCCATGTTATCCTGAGCACAGGCTTGCACAGCAACACTGGCAGCTCCTTCTTTTCAAATCCTGGAAGCCAAATGCCATTTTCCCATTAGTCCTCCTTCCCTGTATTCCCCCATGGAACCATTTCAATGCAGCGAAGTGGGGAGGGACTCAGCCGGCCGTGCCCAGTGTTATGGATGCCAGTCTGTAAGCAGTAAAGTCAATGACACGTGACGCAGTGCCTCATTGCTCCCTGGTTCACCCTGCTCGATGGCTGCCTGGGCTCCAGGTCTCTGTCGGGAAGACACATCTGAATTTCATCATGTCAAGTTTTTCTTTTCAAGCAGCTTGGTGTGTGGGTTGCTGCCTGCTCTCTAAAAGCTTCTGAGATATTTGTAGCTGCTCTGCTTGTTCTGATTTTGCTGGAACAAAAATAATTACTCAAAGGACAGGAAAAAAAAAATGTATGTATGCGTACATATGTGCATGTGCATTCAGAAAAGAGAAAAAAAAAATATGAAGTGTGCCACAGGACTGTATTATGTTTTAAAGGAATATCGTAAGGGAGACAGCTTTGTTCTTGCAGCACAGCAAGTGTCCTGAATTGGGAAAGTACCATGAGAGAGGCTTTGCAGGTTTTGGAAACTACACCAGGATCACAGCTGTGCCCTGCAGTTTCATTACACTCTTTTATGTATTCAGGCATGCAATGGTAAAGAAGCGTCCTGCCAGCTTGTAAGGGAGTGGTATGTGTTCAGAGGGCTGATCAGATCCAACTAATGCATATGGTGAACATAATATTGAATAATTCTTCTCTCTGGTCTTCAACTTTCTGGGATTAATATCACATATGCACAGAAATATGCACAGAGAACTTGTGGCTTTAACTTACCTGGGTGTAATGACTGATAAGGCAGACGTGCAAATTTCCCTACTTGCCCTGGTGCTGTGACTGAAGATATTTTAAACCATTCCAACCTCAAATCAAATAAATATTTCAAATTTAATCTCTGAACACTTTGAGCTGGGTTTAAGGGTGAAATTTGCCTAATGTAAGTCCTCAAAACCAAGCTCAGGTGGGACTGAAATGAAGGTTCAGCTTCTGCAATGGGTCATATCACAGCAGTTAAATTCTCCGTCTTGGGCAAACCTAGCCATCACTTTGCCTCTGAGAGATCAGCAGCAAAAATGATTGCACACACAAGTCTACAAAATCTGTCTACCTGTTATCCCTCCCCCTTTGAAGCACAGCAAAAAGCTGGGGCTAGCACAGCCAGTCTGTTGTAATTGAATTTCTCTGCCTCATGTGTTATATTTTATCAGGCTGGGCTCTTTTGGCTTGCAGTGATGACTTGGAGGTATTTGCATTGCACAGAGCTGCTGAGGAGAGTGGTTGAAAAATGGTGTGAAAATGCTGATAAATAGTTCTAAATGAAAGCAATTTTAGCAAGAGAACCCGTAGGCAGCCTTAGTCTCCTTTTTGGTGACTATAACACTCCAAAGAGCGAGCTTCCAGCAGCAACAGGCACGCAGAGACAGAGCTGTGTCACAGAGCACCTAAGGCTGCAGGAGCCAAAGATTGGCTTTTCTTCACCTTACTATTGTCTGGGTCCAGCTGGATCAACTCCCTGGCCAGATAAAAGCCCCAAAGCCCCGTTCATGGCTTGCTTTTGCCCGTGAATAGGAAACAGGTGAAGGGCATTTGAGCTGACAGCCCTGGAGGACGCAGCTTTTGCTCCTTACACTTATCTACCAGTTGGACCAAAGGTATAAAGGCAGTGGCAGCTCCTCACAGGTGTGCCTGAATGCTGGGTCAGGAGACAAACATCTTAAGGGCCAGCTGCCCTCTACACAGGTTCAGACCTTGGTCTATGAAGTGTGTCTGGAGTTTCATTCTGACCTTTCTGAGACCAGAGCAAGGAACTCATTGGAGCTGCAGCTAAAGCAGCACCATGTCAACTGGTTGCTGGTGGATGGACACAAAGCTTCCTTCCAGGTTGTTATATTTTTTTATATTAAGATTGAGACTAGTTTTAAAGCTATTTTGAGATGTCTTTAATACAAGCAAAACAGGTTGGGAGGGTTCTAGGTTTGCACTAATGGGAATGAGAGATGGAAACATGAAGCTAAAGGTACTTTTTTTTTTTTTTTTCCTTTTTCCCCCTCTACATCCAAGTATATATGGAAATAGCTGACTCCAGCCCCTTGTACTTAAGGATCCATTTGTGCTGCTGCCTCAGCTCCTCCTGTGGAAGGCAGTAAGTTGAAAGAGTGATTTAGACACTGTTAACACAAACGAGAGGAGACAGGCCAGTACTTAGCACGACAGGCTCCTCAGAAAGTTTAGACAGGGAGAAGTTGTTTCTTTTCTCTCTGTCATTTCCCCTTTGCAGTCTGCAGATGAGAATTTCATAGTAGAATAATTCAAGGAGAAGGAACCCCTAGGTAATTCCTCTCCAGTCATCTGACAGTCCTCAAAGTACCCAGTCCTCATGGAACAGCTATGTATACACTAGCAGATGCTGTGCATTAGTACATGTAATAGAAAAGGAATTGTGCAGAATGAGTGACAATGCATATTCTGAATATCCAGCACAAGCGTTCAGTGGAGGAACCCAGGGACCACAAAAATAACAGGGGCTGGATGGTGGTGTTGTGGCTCCATTCAATTTATGTTCTAAATTATTTGATCCCAAGCAAGTATGTTAGGTGGGAGGTACTGGAGGGTGAAGTAAAATGGCTTATCTGGGCATTGAGCTGACTGACTGCTGAATGGTCTGACTTTAAAATGTATTCAAAGTATAAAAGCAACCAGTAATTCAGGTCCATAAGGTATGAATTAAAATCTATGATGATGAATGTAGTTCTGACTTTTCCTAATTGATAGCCACTCAGCTGGTAAGTGATAAGTTTTTAGATATGCATTTCAGTGTAAGACCAAGAGGTAAGAAATGGCTTTATCTATGAAAGTGAAAGTCATCTTTGTGCAGGAAAAAAAGCCATTCTTTGATCTACATGCTATAAATGTATTTTGGGCAAACCTCTGTATTTCTGCTCGCTTCCGTTTATAGAAGTGAGTCTGACATCAATATTCAAAAATATGGTTTTTAGATAAACTTGCTGTGTGTTGCAGCATCCGTCCTTTGGGTGTAGTGGAGAAATCGCTCCAGAGCTATTCAACACCCTGGGCAGCACGTGGACTTTGAATTAGAGCGAGTAACTTTTTTTCCATCCATCCATCCATCCCTGCACCCCCACCCTTCCCAAGTTCTGAGGAATACAATCATTCTCCTAACTCTAGAAATAACTCTATTAATTTTTTTGAATGTAACTGGCTACATTAACACAAAGGAAATGGCTGGAGATTCTAGGATAAAAGAGTACCTATTGTGTAATTCTCTAGATTAAAGACATCAGACAACTAGGTGGATTCAGAAAGTCAAAAGGATAAATGTCCTGTGACAATAGAAAAATCAAAGGTTTCCAGATACCCACTTGGGTTATGAGTAGACCTATAAAGAAAGGGACTGATCAGCAATGAGCACAACATCTCAGATGAGCTGTGGGGATAAAGTGAGAATTGGAAAATGTCAAGGTTTTAATTTCCTCACACAGGAAATTCTTTGCAGAGGAAATTAAAACAAACAGTAGAAATTCCTTACCCATAGAAATAAGGAGAATATAATGAAAGAAGAAATACTTACACCATGCAGGGAGAATGGGACCAAGTTTAAAAGTAATCTACGTTCCTCCTAAAAACGAAGTGAATAACTTTCTTTCGATTTCAGTAAGGATGTTAGTAATGACCACGGCGTAAAGGCAGGTCATGAATGGGAAGGAGTTTATGGACATTTAATTTATATATATATATATATATAATATATTACTATAACTGAGGTAGAAGTACGATTCAAACTGCTTGGTATGATCATAATGAAAGGAACAAATTCCTTTCATTTCTGATATCTGAAAGAGCTGTTTTAAAGAATGTCGGTTCAGTAGCAGGTTGATATTATATGATAGAAGAGTAGTAAACACATGTATTTTAGAATAATTGATCAAGGCTCTTGTAAGTCTATTAGCGTGCCCTCTATAGTATGCAGAAACAACTTTGAATGGCAGAATAATTAAAATGGTGTAAGATGGATCACAACATTTTTCTGTGAATAGACCATGATAGAATAGTGTGGTATCTTGCTTTGAGAAGTTAACTAATTTCTATCTATTTGATGTAACTTTGATCTGTATCCAAATAAGCTAGAAACAGTTGATACATGCAATATGAGAAATACTGATTAAGGCAGAGGTAGGTAAAATGAAGTTAAATCCAATCAGAAGAGTGTTACATAAAGAGATAATGTCCCTAAGAAGGGAAGTATTTCAGCGGGGGTGGCTAGTAGCAAAATTCTTCAGGGACCAGTCCTTTCTGAACCAACTTCACATATTCATTAACAATAGAAATTAGCACAAAATATCAGTGATGCATGATGTTAGAAAAAGCTGGTATAAACTGAGTGGAATTTGTTTGTGCCACGGTGCTGAGGAGCATTGGACAAGTGAACTGGGAAATCTGTGTAGGAAAAACAATGTTTACAAGCCTGAGAAATACCTGGAGATGTTAGACGGGCTTAGAAGAGTCTGTTAAGGTATCAGTGTGTGATGGAACTGTGGAAGAGGCAAATTTTAAGATGCCTCAGGCAAGGTGTGTCTAATAAAGCAAGAGAAATGGTAATACTTTTGTATAAGAGCCTGGTACACATTCATCTGTAATGTTATGTACAGTTCCAGACATCCGTGTCTAATGCAGACTAATTCAGATAAAAGCAGTTCAGAGGAGGACTGATGGGATAATCAAGTGGATGGAGAGTCAAAGACCTGAATTTTTTAAGACAAGTAAACAATTGCTGTTGCTAAACACAGAGTGTTGAGGGGTATGTGGAGAAGATGAACAGAAGGATTCAAACTGCCAGAGGAGGAGATGATTTGTTAAGCTCAGGGGTAACATTGACACAAGAAGAAATGAACGTCAACTAGCCATGATTAAACTCGAGCTGAAAAATTTAAGCGGGCTTCTCCAATTCAGAAGAGGGCACTCTTCTGCAAAGGCTTTCAAGGGGAGAGAAAACCTGAAATTCATCCCACCTAACTACAGGGACGCTAAATGAAGGCACTTACCCTAGGGTTTTAGTCATACTAGACTCCCCTATAACCAGCGTAAAGAGGCTCCTCCAGAGTGTGACTCAGATCTTGGGTGCATTCAGTCAGCCCTGAGGTGCATCTCCTTACGCTGACCCGAGTTCTAAGGTAACTGGTTTGTGCTGCTGATTCCTCAGTTCGATCCTTCTGGTGTATGGGTGAAACCACAGCAGTGAATCTGCAAACGGAAAGGCCCAATTAACTGTTAGATAAAGAATGATTGTTTTAAGGATATTGTATGGAGGGGCTGCCTGAGAGAGCAAATGTATAATTTGAAGACTCTGTTTTGTTTTAGATCAGTCTGATACTTCTGATACAATTCCAACATGCTGATACCATTTTAGATAATCTTACAGCCAGCATTTTGTTCCATTTAAGGCCTCAAAATATTTCAAAAGGAGGGTTAAGCTGCCAAGAGGTACTCTGTTTTATCTTCCTAACTGTGTGCAGCCTCTGGATTCTGTGTCAAATTCTAACATGGTCTCAGGTGTCCCTGGAAATCATGGGAGGTTTAATTTTGGGAAGAAAGGTGAGTTGTTCATAGTGCCTGTGGGCAGTAGGTTTTGTATCTGTTGGAGAAGGGGCGGAATTATTGATTTCCAGCCCCTTGAAATTGAGCCTAGATTTATTAAAACAAATTTCCTTTAATTTTGTGTGGGTTGCTGAGCTGTTTATAGCATGGATGAAGCTGTACTAGTCTTCTGGTAATAGGCGATCCTATCGCCTCTCTATTTTACAGTGTATACTGGCCTTTTTTATGAGGTATAATAGTGTGACTACATTAGTACGTCTCCTGATGTACACCAGTTGTTATATCCTGATTCTAAAGAAATTACTTTTCATTCTCACTAGCTTAAGAAGATCAAACCTCTGTGACTATGTTTTTCAAAGTGCAACATTTAAATGCCCCTTTCCAGGCCTCTCGCTGATCTCTTTCTCCATTTTATAAAGTGGTACTAATTTGAAGGCATTTTAAAGTACGCAAGAAAGAAAGCTGGAAGTGGAGGTTTGAAGGTGATGAGGCCTCCAGTGAGGGTGAGGAGGAGGAAAGGGAAACTCGATAATGCTGCCCTTCCAGGGATTCTGCCATTAACGGATGCATTATTTTTCTAAGCTCATTAAATAACCCTTAGAACTGTGAAAAGGTCAAGAGAGAGGGGAAGGAGCTGAAGCTGCCTGTGGATTTTGGTCATACAGCAATTTCCCAAGCAAGCAGAGGAAGGAAGCAGGGGCGGTTGAAGAGGCAAGGAAGGAAGAAAGTGAAAGTGTTTTTTCTATTGATCTTTTTGTTTAAATAAATGTTTATCCTCTGAGTTTTCCCTGCACCAGTCATCTACCCAGATCCTGTTGTAACTTCTTACCTGGCATTGCTCAACACCTTTGTTGGCAACATGGACACTGACACTGAGCATGCCCTTAGCAAGTCTGCCGATGACCCTGAGCTGTGTGGTTGTGGTGCTGGGGGAAGGGATGGCATCCACAGGGATCCTGACAGGCCTGAGAGGTGGGCTCGTGTGAATTTCATGACTTTCAACCAGCCCAAGTGCAAGGTCCCGCACGTGGGCCAGGCCAGTCCCAAGCACAAATACAGGCTGGGTGGAGAATGGACTGAGAGCAGCCCTGAGGAGGACTTGAGGGTGCTGGTTGATGAGAAGCTCCACGTGACCTGCCAATGTGCGTTTGCAGCCCAGAAAGCCAACTGTACCCTGGGCTGCATCAAAAGCAGCGTGACCAGCAGGGTGGGGGAGGGGATTCCACCCCTCTACTCTGTTCTGGTGAGACCCCACCTGCAGTGCTGCGTCCAGCTCTGGAGACCCCAGCATAAGAAGGACATGGACCTGTGGGAGCGAGTCCAGAGGAGACCATGAAGATGATCAGGGGGCTGGAGCAGCTCTCCTGTGAGGACAGGCTGAGAGAGTTGGGGTTGTTCAGCCTGGAGAGGAGAAGGCTCCAGGGTGACCTGAAAGTTCCTTCCAGTACCTAAAGGAACCTACAAGAAAGCTGGAGAGGGACTTTTTACAAGAGCATGTAGGGATAGGACAAGGGGGAATAGTTTTAAGCTGAAAAATAATAGATTTAGGTTAGACAATAAGAATAAATTATTTCCTGTGTGGGTGGTGAGGCGCTGGCCCAGGCTGCCCAGAGCAGCTTGTGGGAGCCCCATCCCTGGCAGGGCTCAAGGCCAGGCTGGACAGGGCTGGGAGCAACCTGGGCTGGTGGGGGGTGTCCCTGAAGAGAGCAGGGGGGCTAGAACTAGGTAACCTTTAAGGTCCTGTCTGACCCAAACCATTCTATGATTCTGTGATCTGTAGCAGCTGTGCTTTGGTGAAGCCACCTGCTGTTGTTTATAGCAAACAACAGATTCTAGTCACCTACAGATCAGCTCAGATATGGGGTTGATGTCTTGGCAGGAATAGTCATGTGTTTTGCCGATCATTAAATATCCTCCATGGGCTGCGACAGGAATTAGGTCTTTTGTTCTCGTCGCTCTAGAAAGCACAGGCCCTCATTAGAAACGCCACATGTAGGACAGTCTGAGGTATGAAGATGATTTGTTACTTTGTAATGGGTTTGTATTTTAAGCCACGTTGCAGGACACAAAGATTTGTCTTTGCAAGTCATAAACCTCCTAAAGAGATAGCAAGCAGGAAGCACAGAGGCACAAGGTCTTCAAACCCGCTGATGCTATGGGAACCTGTGACGTGAGAAACATGTTTACCTGTTCACAGATCTCTCCCTTAGCTATTACAGTCAAATTCGCTTGAACAAAGAAAATGTTTCCTTTTAATTGGTGGTTGTTCCTTAACTTGTGAAAGATAAGATGCAAAACAAAAGGAAGGGGAAAAAAAATAGGAAAACAAACAAGCAAGACAAGTTTTCAAACTGAACTAATACAAAAACCAAGGGTAATGCTGCCTGACCAAATAAGAATAATGAAGTTCCCCCTTTGCAGAGAAATGGAAGCTTTATTAGATATTCTTTGTGATACTCATGTGAGACTAAGGTGAAATGTGAACCTGGTATGTAGGGTAAAGTGTAGATCTATGAGGAATCAGTGAACAAACGACATTATTTTGGGACCACCGGTCAAAGGAACTCCCCAGCAAAGCCCATATCCCTTCACTTTTTCTGCAATCCAGTGAGACTGACTCTCATAAAGTAAACCGCTGCCCCGCACGTGGAACATGCCACAGGATTTGTTGCAATGTTACCCCTCATCTTTGAAAAGAAGTTACTCAAAAATTCTGCACAAATAAGAATCCAAGAAATTGGATTCTATATGAATAAATACATAGTGTTGTGACATTTAAAAATTTATGTGGTTTTTTGGTTGGTTTTTTTTTTTTCAGAACCAATGAATACAAAGCACAAATTTCTGCCCTTTACCCTTAGAAAGCTGGGAGAACGGGTGTTTATTTATCTCAATGCAGAAATTGTGTGAAAGCTTCATTTGTATGGGTCAGAAACAGCACAAGATTGTTTTCTAAGTTCAAAGCTATTCCCATCTAGGACTGGGTTATAGTAACTAGTGTTTTAGTGCATTAAGGTGAATTCACAGTACTACTGATGGAGTCTCAACAGTCTGAGAGCTATCAGTTCTCATATCTGGATGTCACAGCACTATTTTGGTTTTCTTTAGGCTTGTTAATCTTGTTACTTTGCAGAGTGTACATCAGTGTGGTATTTGGACTGCTGAAAAAGCAAATCCCACAGCAATTTCATTCAGCTCTATGAAACACTTCTGCATTTGGTAGCCCCTGGGTAAGAGTTGTTGTGATGCTGCCTGTGTCCTATGAAGACTTGATCTGTGCTGTGTCTTAGTCCCAAACGGGGAAAACGGTCAAACAAGCCAGGTCTCTGGTGCTCTGTGGCTAGGTCCTGGCCCAGATGGCTGTAGGGCCAAGACCCTAAAGTGTTAGCCTTTTGAGCGACATGCACACCAAGGATAGGTGGAGATAACGGAGGGAAGATGCATCACTTGACCCTAGCTGATGATGTAGTGTTGTCCGTAGGAATCCCAGTGGCTAAGCTGAATCTATCCATTACAAGTTTACAAGGCAATACCTCATCAGCGCAGATTATGCCCAGGATTGTAAGAACACAGAGGAGAGAAAAGATGCTCAATTCTTAAAAATAGATTGAGATTAACATCAATGGAATTAGGGTGTTCTTCTTCGCTACACAGTTGAAAAATCAGTTGAAAATCCCAGTTTGCGCTGCTTGCTTCTGAGTTCACAAAGAGCAGAAGATTGATGTCTCAATGTTAGGACGCGTATTCCCCCATCTATGAGTGTGTGAGGACACACATAGCCAAGTAGCACATCTGTAAAGTGGGGGAAGTATTTGGCATACATTTCCCTTGGGATTAGCACTTCAGCAAAGTAGTATGTTGAGCCAGAGTAACACATCTTTATTTACTGAACAGATTTTGCATGTTTGGTTGTGTGAGCAAGTAAGTACAAGACAGAGATGAGCTTTTCTGGAATTGGAACGGTTTCTTTGTCAGCGCTATGGCTCCTCCATTTAATTCCACAAATCTGCTGTAATCAGAGTGGCTTCACCCATCAGCTCAGCTGAGAGAGCAAGCACGGGAGGGAGGAAGCATCTCTTACTTTCCAGCTCTCTGTGTTCTCAGGCATTGCATCAAAGTGGCATGGAGCCTCCTGGGAAAGGGATTTGCTATAACTCATGTCAGTCCCAGCCACATTATGTTTATGGATATGATAGACTGAACACTGAAATTACCATTTGCACAAATGATCGCACAATTCCTTCAGGCCTACTGTGTCCCTTTAATAGTCCAATCTTTCAATAATGAAGTGGAGATCAGTCAGGACTCTCTGGAAATCCCATCTTTTTCTTTCATTTCTATCTTTTTTCCTCCTCCTTTTTTGGGGGTCTTTTTATTGCACACATTATTTTCATCCTTTCTCTGAGCCAGATCCATTTATCAAGCGGTTTTAAGGGAGATCAGAAATGAGATTCTCAATATTCTGTTAATACCCCAGAAGTAGCAACCTGGCAGACAATTCATTGCTGCTTGGGGCAATGAGTCATCCAGAACTCAGAAGTTAGGGAACTACACGCAGGGAATGGGGATGCTATTCATGAGGCCTCAGAAACAAATACGGTGCAGGAAAGATACCTTAGAGATCAGGCTTTCCTTCCTTTACTTAATACCAGCCTTGCATGCCCTGCTCCACCTCCTTTCAGTTTCTTCTCTGTTTCATGATATCCAGAGATTAATGTACAGGGCCAAACAGTTGCCTGATAATGCTAAAGCCAAGAAATGTAGTAATTGCATGGATCAAATGAAAGTCTGGACTAAGGTCTAAGCAAAATTACAGAGGGTTTGACCTTCTTGATGTTTTCTTTATAAATGGTTCTACTACAGTTTTATTCACCTGTTTCTTAGGGAAAAAATATCTCTGTGACAAACAATAGGACTTCTTGTGAAGTTTTTAAGGACTCAGCTGTAGCTAAAAGGTGTACGGGAAAGTTGACAAAAGAAGTGGGATGTGCAGAACAAATTAGAATATATCTTTCGATTGATCTAAAAAAGAATAAGTAGAGGTGACTAAATCTGATCGTTCAGGACAGACATTGAAATACTGGCTGTGGTGCTTGACACACGGCATGGTCTGGAGAGGTGGTGGGAAAGGGAAACCTGCTGACAATAACAGAAGTTCCTGCCAGTTATATTTAGCTAACAGTCGGGGGAATTGGGAGCAATAAAAAGATTGTGCCCTAGAAAGGAATAATGCTATGTATCATGTATCCTTGTTTGGACTGCAGCCCAGGGTGCCTGAGCCAGATGCTGAGGTGGTGTCAATCTACCAAGCTCCATGAAAGAGTGCCACCACCGCTCGGCCAGGGCGCCAGGCGCCGGCCCAGGAGTGTGGGTCTGCAGAAGGCAGGTCCTGCCTAGCTAAGCTGATCTCCTTGATGAGAAGGTGACCCTCTCAGTGAGCAAGGGACAGCCCGGGGGTGTTGTCCACCTAGACTTCAGTAAAGCCTTTGACACAGTCTCCCACAACATCGCGGAGAAACTGGCTGCTCATGGCTCAGGTGGGTGAGTAGTTCACTGGGTAAAAAGCTGCCTGGACTGCCGAGCCCAGTGAGGGGTGGGGAATGGAGTTACATCCCACTGGCACCAGTCACACGTGTTCCCCAGGGCTCAGCACCATCCCTGGAAGCGTCTAAAACATGTGGAGATGTGGCACCCAGGGACATAGTTTAGTGGTGGGCTTGGCAGTGCTGGGTTAATGGCTGGCCTTGATGATCTTAAACGTCTTTTACAACCTAAATGATTCTATGATTCTAAGTCAGTGGGCTGGACTCTCAAGTGACATAAATCAGTAGGGTTTGATGGAGCTGTACCAACGTATAGCAATGAGAAACCTGGGTCTTACTTTTTTACCTTGTCTTCACACATTTGTTGATTTCTGTATCTTTCTCCTCAGCATCTCATTCTGTCCCTCCCACCTCTCCAGTTTTCTCCTTCATTCTCCTGTTGCCTGCAATGCTTTTCTCTGTCTCTCTGTCTTCCCCTAAAATATTCCTTTCTATTTTCTTTTGCATATATCTTCCTTTTCTCTTTGGCTCCTTTCACATTAGTGTGCATCTAATGGTATTTTCAACCAAAACGTGTACGGTCATGCTGAGTAGGAGATCAAGCCCTGGACATAAACCCCATCAAAGACAATGGTCAAAGCCATTAGATTCCAGCGTGAACACAGTCCTGCTCAACCTCCTAGCTGAGAGCACAAAAGTTTCTGTAATTGTGGAGCAAATTCTGCCTGGAAATCAGTTGCTGAGTCCTCCTCTGCAAGGCTCTGCAAAGCGCGAGAAGCAGCTGCAGAAACTGCTAAACCGTACTCAGAATTTCAGCAGTCTCTCGGTGGGAGATTCCACTCCTGAGTTGGAAGCCCCAGCTCCCGTCTGCTTTTCCAGTGGTGGGAAGCTGCCAATGTATTTGTTTTTAATTATTTCCCCTGTTGCATTTGCTCTGTTTTCTTGCTTACGTTAACACAGCTCTTCTTACTGCCTGTGCTCAGCTGCCTATTTGTCATTTCTGCTGTTTGATGTGTCGTGGTAATCTATGTGCACCCAGCCTGCTGTGCATCGATATTTACTAATGGAGCTTCTTGTATGCAGAGGCTGTTTGCAATAAAAGAATAATGAAAAAAACTCCTTGACCCTGGCCAAGCAGTTAGCAGAAATCACAGCTATTGACAGTGGCATATCCACCATCCCTCCATAGCATGTCGAGGAAAGAGCCTATAGAGGAAGGGGAGGAGGAAAACTGAAGAGGAGGGAAGTTGAAAAAGAGGCAATAGGGATCTGGGGAAGATGTAGAGAAGAGGAGGAGGAGGAAAAAGTGGGAGAAACAGCAAGCAAACTGGGAGGTATGTGAGAGAGCGAAGTCATTACAAGGAAGAGGAGATAGGCAAATGGAAAACAAAGTGTTGTGGGAGAAAAGGGTGGAAAGCCAGGAAGGAGAGAGAGACTGGAAAATGATGGAAATAGAAAGATGACTGTGGGGAGGGGCAGGAGAAAAGGCAGAGACAAAGAAAGAAACACAAATGTGGTAACTTACGGAGCGTAAGAGCCCAGTTGGCTGTGGAGTAAATGGGTATCACTCTGCCCAGAATCAGTAGATGATTAGCACTGAGAGGACAGTTGGTCACCATGAGCGGAGCCACACTGCCTTACACCACCCGTGCGTGCAATCTGTTAACTTCCAAAGGGAGCTTTTGAGGTACAGCAGCTGAGGATTTGTCTCCACAACCAAGTTTCTGTCCCATAAGGAATACACAGCATTACCTTTACTCAGAACACAACTTGTTACATCCACGTCCTGAGGCTGCAGGTTCATCACAGTTCATGTTAATTGCTGCCTCTCCGTTGTCCCACTGCCGCTCTAGGCTGTGACATGGACATGGCTGAGCCATCTGAGGCTTTCCAGCCAAGAGCTTGCGAAATTACTTCTGGAGACAAAAGCAAGCGTGGCTGTGAGAGCAGACCTCAGTCTAAATTAGACCTCCCAACTTCTCCCGTGAAGCTTTTAAAATGATGGAAAGTATTGGTTTATTTTTAACGTCAACTCTGCCACCTCAGAGGCTCCTGCCCCTGTCCTTAGTGAATCCGCTGTATCAGGGAGAAATCGGTTATGTACAAAGATGGTTTTGTGTAAAGAAACTCAATGCCTGACAGGCTTGTCCTGTCAAGAGGGTCCCCTTTTCTGTCTTGAAACCAAGAAACATTTTACAGGTTGTATCTTGCTGTAAGATCCTTATTGATTTTCAAGGCTCTTGCAGTATCAAGCAACAGTGGGATCAGTAGATCAGTATGTCTTCGTACTTGCAAACTGATCAAAGGAAGACATTGAGAGATTTTTAAGAGTTCCACACTAGCCCAGGTTTGGGGAAAGAAATGAGCTGCTCTGAAAGCTGAATGCAAGATGCAGGTGCGAATTCCAGACATGAAGGCATCTGAGGGTTTAGTGCTGTGTCCAGTCTAGACTGGCAAATGAGCCAGCCTGACCTCATTAATGGCAACCAAAATCCTACCACAAAGCTGTGTTGTGATTCCTCAAGGCTGTAGGATGCAAAGCCCCTGTGTGGAGAGCTGCCACCCAGAGCAAGCTGAACGTGGGGAGCAAAGGCAACCAGTTCAGCAGCAGCAGTGAAGCAGCGCTGACTCCAGGAGGGCTGCAGGGAGGTGGTTTTCAGTGGTGCAGGGTCACCAGTGCTGCCCGCAGCTCCTGCCCTGCCCAGCCACCCCCTGCACCCCCCCGGGGCGGGGGGGGGGGGGGAACAGATTATCTCAGGGACAAGCTGATGCCCAAGGTTGTCTGCTAGGTGCTAGGCAGCAGCTTGCCTCTTAGGACTGCTGAGTAAACTTTGGAGGAGAGCATCTCTCCCCTCTCAGTTGTCCCTCCCATGACTGCCAGCTGAGAGCTGCAGGGCTTGCCCACTCCTGCCTGCAGTGAGTATTTTAAGTGAATTGAACAGTGAGCTGTTCAATGCAGCAAATGAAGTGAAGCAGGTTAAATTCAGTGCACAAAACCTTTATTATAGTTCGGAAGTAGTGGGGATGCCTGTACCTCCTCAGCTGGCGGTGGCACTGGCTGCTCAGCCCTCCCTGTGCCACCTTGCCCTTCTGCAGTGCCACAGGGCTGGGAGTTTCTGGGGTGCAGAGAGCCGCCGAAGGCACTGCCCGTATCAGACACTGCCCTGTGATCTGGAGCTGTGGTGGCTGCAAAAATGAGAGCAAAGCTTTTGCGCAGGGGCTGGCTGAGAGCTGGGGTGCAGTCACCTGGGGCTGAGACACATCACCTCCTCCTGGGCAGCAGTGTAAATGGGTAAGGAGTGCCACGGTGAATTGTACAACAAAGCCAAATTAAATCAGAGTGCCTAAAGCAAAGCACTTCAATCCATACTTAATGGCCTGATTCCCAGTAGAGCACAGTCCTTGGACCCAAAACACTTCCTCGAGCACATGATTGTGGCCTTTAGTGTATTTTTGTGTATTTTAAGATGAAGTATTTTAGGATAAATTACTATCGTGGTTGAACCCCAGCCGGCCACTCAGCCCCGCTCACCCGCCGGTGGGACGGGGCAGAGAATCACAGGGGTAAAAGTGAGAAAACTGGTGGGCTGCGCCACGGGCAGGGCAGTAGGTGAAGCAGAAGCCGCAGGGCAGCAAAGCGAAGCCGGGGACCCCCCCGCTCCCCACGGCAGGCAGGGGCGCAGCCACCCCCAGGGCGGCAGGGCTCCAGCACGCCTGGCGGGCACTGGGGAAGGCAAACGCCACCATCCCAGCGCCCCCCCTTCCTTCTGCCCCCCGCTTCCCATGCCGAGCGTGGCACCGCATGGCACGGCACAGCCCTCGGGGCAGGGGGGGCGGCTGTCCCGGCCGTGTCCCCCCCAGCCCCTTGTGCCCCCCGGCCTGCTCGCTGTGGGGTGGGGGGAGGGGCAGAGAAGCCCCTGGCTCCCAGAGCTCTGCTGGGCAGGACCTAAACCATCCCTGTGTGAGCAGCGCTGCTTCCAGCACAAATCCCAGCCAGCCCCGTGCCGGCTGCTGTGGGAAACACCGACTCCGTCCCAGGCAGAAGCAGCAGTTTCCTAGCGGCTTTGCTAAGTTTAGGCAGGAGGCGGCCATGTGGATCTGCAAACTCACTGGAAGTCAACTGTGCTTTATAGTGGGTGAACCTGCCTGTTAATTACCATGAAGTGAAACAGCCAGCTTGTGTTCCAGCCTCCCGGCAGGGAGCGGCAGCAGGGGTTGCTCACCAGGTCCCTGCACAAAGGCATTCCCAGGGATGGGGAAGGAGCTTCTCCCTTAGCGGGTAACTTTAGCAGCACAAAGTAGCATGTGATGCCATCTGAGAGCTGCATTTGTTGGCATTTGGTAATCCTTCTGCAGGATTTCGCAGAAACAGGAGGAACAGGGCTGAGCTGAAAAGGATTAGCAGGAGTAATTTACAGACTGGGATGTTATTCAAAGATATTCCTGACATGGGCTAGGACACGCTGGTCTGTGGGTTTCAAAGAGTCTCTAATAAAAAAGCAGTTAGGAAGGACCTGGTCCAGACTAAGGGAACTGCAGTGCCTATTCCCTTTTACTCATGTTTGGACAGCCGTTTTATTTTTTTTAAAACTATTTTCCTCCCATTGTTTAACAGTTATTAAGCTGAGCAGTTTGCTGTTGGAAGCTAAAGGTTTTGTTGGCGGTTTGTTTTTTGGTTTTTTGGTTTTTTGGTTTTTTTTTTTTGTTTTTGTACAAGCTTTCACAGGAACAAGTCAATTGCAATGAAATGTTTGATGAAGAATAGTTAAAATGAATTGTTTTGACTTCCTATTTCATTTTGGTAATGACAAAATGTTTTGTTTTGAGAACAGAAAAACACTTGATTTCCACATTTTTTTTCCAATCTTATTTGTATGGGTTTTGTATTACATTAAGACATTAATTTTAAATAGCTTGTAGTAGTATAGAGTGCTTCACATTATGGCATTCTGATGTCTCCATATGATTATTATTTATTTTTTTTTACACAACTTCTCTTCTGTGGGAAGGTTTCAGAACCTAGGCTGCTCCTTCCAATTCAGAAGAGGAATTTCCTGTAAAAATGGAAATTCCCTCTTCTAACTATAGGCTTTACTCCAGCAACTCATCCTTTGCCTTTTCAAAATACTCACCATCCTTCTTCCTCCTGTCTTTTGCACTCCTTCCTCATTCTTTTTTCTCCTTCCTATCCTTAGTATACTCAGTAAAAATCTCCTGTACTTCAAAAGAAGTGAAGGTGTACACCGAAACCACAGTGCAGCAGGAAGGGACAAAACAGGGCTGTGGTCACATCAGGGCTAGGTTTTGTTCCAGTGCAATGCATTTTCATCTCCATAGCCCACATTAGGTACATTTATATAAAAACATCCCCTCGCACCTGCAATATCTTTGTTCTCTTCTGTTGCTACTATTTAGCTCTGTGAACATGCCACCCACAACTGAAAATGGGTGTAGTGGAATGCATGTGTAACAAGAAAGGAAGAGAGCAGGTGAGGTGAAATAGGAAGCTGAAAGGACAGCAGAGAGAATCTTGTTTGAAGAGTTGAGAGAAGTGGAGGAGGCGTGTGTACATAGTAGGAGAGCAGGGGTGCACACTCTGGAAGAGATGCTGTTGGTCATGACAAAGGAATTACGGTGCCAGTTTTGTTTTTTCCCTTCTAACCCCTGGGTCTGCTGACTCAATGACAGTCCCATTTTGGCTAAATTCCTCTGTGTCATACATCTCTTTTTTTCACCTAATTTTCTCTCACCTCTCCTATTTCCATTCCATTGCACACTACCCCTCCATCTCTGCAAGACCCCTTTTCACTCTCCCAACAGCTCCATCTTGTCCCCAGCCACCAAGCCTGCTCAGGTGATGCAGGCAGCCTTGCAGACCTTATCACCTCTCTGCTGGAGAGCCAACAGCTCCAGCAGCCTCTCCCTCGCTGCTCTTGCAAGGTGGTGGCTCACGTTTGCCTACAGAGAGATCAGGTGGGTCCAGGGAAATAGGGAATGGGGTAAGGAGGAAAAGTCGAAGGGTGTTGGGAGACAAACTGCAAAAGATGGATGTTGGGCATACTGTTTGAGCATGTTGAAAGAAATTTAAATATAAAGTTGATGACAACCTATGAAGACCAGGCTAGGTTAGATTATCCTAGAAGTGAAGCAATATGGGATAGAGACAAAGAAAAGCAGGGAATGGGACTAGCAGAGGAAGAGAATGGTTCTCCATTTCATAGAAGGAACATCTTTGCAGTCACTCAGCCCTTTCTATCTTGATATGCTCTCTCTGCGGGAAGCAGGAGCTTTGAGAGAGAGACGTTGTTTCAAAGAAAACCTTTTCTCCTGATGAAATATAGATTTCCCTGGGTCATTGCACTTTGCAAGGTTGCCTTACTTTTGCAAGTCAAAAGGCGGGGGGGTGGGGTGGGGGGTGTGTGGAAATCATGATGCTTCAATCTATCCGTTACCTGGGAGTAACAAATGTCAGTGGAGAGGACACCTGGAAAACTTCTCTGGCTGTGTAGCTAAAAAGGGCTGCAACAAACTTGTTGTCCCCCAAGTGGTCTGTTTACACTTTGTCTTCACAAGCACCTTAGCTAGCTATTTGAGAACAGTAAAGTTCAAATATAAACACACACATAAATATAAATGCATATATATACACACGCACACTGTGTATATTTATTCAACCTGTAAATTCTGTGTTTGCTAGCTTTCTGTGCCTTCATTACTTGCACAGATGCATCTGGGAGCCCTATAACCTGGCACAGTTCATAATACTTTGCAGAACCTACCCTTGCAGTAACCTGGGAGCTAATAATACTTTATAAAATTTGTACTATTCAGGCCCATTCCATTCCCCAGCTCTAGACCCTTCAGTCCTGGTGAAAGGGCCAAATACCTTTGCTCATCCGACACCCATCCCAAAGACCTTGTAAGTGTCTCCTATCCCTCACTAGCAACCGTGGCAGTCGGGCAGCCGCGCTTCATTTCCTGCAGAATTTCCGCTGCTTTGGTATTTATCAAGAGCATCTGTTAAACAATCTGGAGGGGAGCAGTAATGGTGCCATTAGCGCATGTGTGAGGAGGGAGGTTCTCAGCAGCACCGAGACCAGAAGAGATGAGTCTGTGCATTGCGCATTTAGGGGTGTCGTGACCTTGACTTCTTGTTGATGAGTGATGCTGTGTGTCTTGGAGCAGAAATGACGGTGATAATGTTTCTCTGAATAGATGTGCTCTGGTCACCAGGGCTGGAAAGGGACGACGAGGGTGGATCATTAGCGAGACAGAAACAATCAGCATCTCAGTGCTGAGTTCTTACAGAGGTACGGTCCCTGAGTGTAGCAAAGAGACACAAGAAAAACCATGCAGAAGCGTAGCTCCCTTTTCCCTAAAGGTCATCCTTCACACAGAGCCTTTTTCGCCCTCACTGACCCACTGTCAGTACTTTTGGGTTCCATAGAGGGTGAGTGATAATGTGCACGAGAAACTGAAATCTATTGAGATGATTACTAATGCGCGCAGAATGTAACCCCTTTGCAAACAAACCAGCTCAGCTGGACCTGCGATGCCCCTGGCATTCACCTGCTGGGCCTTGATCCTACTTTTAAGTTTACAGCCACAGACTCCGTGGCCTTCCCGAATTTCCAGTAGCTTCCTGCAAAACCAACTCCGATGCCTCTAGTTCTGTGTTTGGCTTAATGGGCTCTGCAAGCTACTGCAGCGCAGTGGTTGCTGTGCAGGAGTCCTGGCTGCCCAGCTGTCCCCATGCAAAAGGATTTAGCAGTATTTTAGCAAGATCTCTGCCTTCACCTGGAAAGGGAGCCCTGATGTGACCATACGGTCCATATTGACTGTTGAATGGGGTCCAGAATCCACCAGCAGCAGTAGCACTGCCTTTCTGAAATGGAACTTGGTTCTAACAACTGCCAAAGTTTTGCCTGTGGCAGACTTCTTTCCTTTTGATTTACACATCTGCACACTTATGTAGTCCTAATTCATTTCTTCAATGGCCCTTCAGCTGTTATATTTTTGCTTGTCAGGGTGCTTTTTTAATTTTTCCCCCTTATAAATATATAAAACATTTAATGAAGAAATGATGATATTTTCTCATGTCACTGACTATTTTTCCTGTCATCTTTGATGTGCTTGTAATGTGGGCGGACATATTATTTATGACCAGGGAAATTAAATATTATTTCACTTTTTTTTCCTCCTAATGCAATCTGTGTCATCTTCCAGTTCCCAATTTCTTTCCATTAAAGTTATTGTCTTTGCTGTTCCACTCGACCGTTTGCTGTTGGTTTTGTAACAGCACTGCCAGAAGATGCAGAAAAACATAATGGAGAAAAGAAATGGCATAATTTGCAGGAGATACTTTTCTCATCTCATTTAAATGAAGACAGTTTGTTCCTGAGTGTCAAAAACATCAAGAGCAACAAAAATATGGAAATTGGTAATTTCTTGCACTAGGAATACTTCCAAAGGTTTGGAGATTCTGTCTGATTGTAGCAGCTACTAAAGATGTGTCCAAGCCAAACTTCCAGCATAAAATAATTTAAAACTTCAAATGTTTGTAATCTGGGCTTGAATTTTTCAAGTGTTTGGCCCTAAATGCTTCTCTCATCTGCTGCCAGAATATCCTCAAAACTGCAAGAGGAGTCACAATCCCTAACACATTCCTTTATCATTTGGGTGTTGCAGAGCTGAATGAGGTGGTTGTGTGGTGTGTATGACATAGCCTTTCACGTGTGACCTCCGCTTTTGCATTTTCTGGTTCTTTTATAACAGATGGCATGAGATGAGACTATGGGACAGGACCCTTCATGCTTCCAGCATCTGCTGCACCCACCCAGAAGGGACGGCTCGGAGGCTGTTGGGTGGGATTTTTCTCACTCAGGAGAGGCTGGGATTAATTCTCTATCCTGAAATCATCCCTTGGGTTTTTTCTTTAACCAGGGAAGACAGATAAGCATCCCTAGAGTTGATTCATCTCTTCCCTCTGCATTAGTCATGTCTTTTGTGATGGGTGGAATTGCCTTTCTCAGGTGATGGTTGGACTATGGACTCTATGGACTACAGAGAAAGCCCAGACAAGGACCTGAGCCTTGTCAGTCAGCTTTAAGTTGTACAGACTAACAGGGGAGAAATCCCATCCATTCTTTCCTTCTGTCCTATCCCTATTTTCAGCCACAACAGCTACGAGTCTCCTGCAGGAAGCAGAGGTGAAGGCTAGCAACCTTCGATGTCGGAGAAATAAAGAGCACCCTGACTAGTTTTATCCCAGAATATTCTTTGCCCATAGCTCGGATCTTTTCATATTTCTTCCCAGTTGTTCCTCATGCTGCCTGTGTATTCAGTAGTGTATTCTGAAGAGCAATTGTTCCCCTGCTTTCTTTTCAGTGTCACAGCTTTGTTTCAGGGTTCCTAGCTCCATGTATCGAAGTGAACCCAAATAACCTTATATCACCTTTCTTCTCTTTTCCCCTTTTCTTACTTTTTTTTTTTTTTTTTTTTTTTTTTCCCCTGTCCTCCTCATCTCAGCAAGGCTACCTGCTAATCTCTTTTTTTGCAAAGATTAGAAACCCGGTTTTTCTTTGACCTTTCTGAACAATCAGGATCTTGGAGTCCCCAAGATGGGTCGCCATTATCTCATCTTTTGGTCTGCTGACAATGATTAAGCAGGACAAAGGATGTGCTCAGAGCCATGGAGCTGCAATCTGTCCTTAGGGAGTACCTCGAAATAAAAGCAAGCAGAGGGGGAAAGCTCCAGCGAAAAGAAAGGTTCGACCTTTAGAAAACATCCTTGGCTGGTGCTTTCTCACCTTTCCAAATATACATAACTAAGATTTGCAAAAATAGGTCTCTAAGTGCAGGCACCTGCCTCTAGACTAATTCCCCAGAGGACTGCTCCCACAGCAAGTGCCACTGAAATGAACACTCAGGACTTTTGAAAATGAGGTCACAAACAGAAAGGTAATTTTAAACTGTTATTTTTGCTTATGATATATCTAGCCATCTATCTATCCATGTGCGCTAGGATCTTTACAAGTTTTTCTTCAGTTTTAGCTTACCCCTGTACAACAGCTCAGAGCAAGGGATGACTGATACTTCTACCACTCACGATCAATCTAACAGACCTGTGGCTCTTCAAGGTGCAATTTCTTTACCGACTCCTGTTTCCAGCAGTTGCTTATCTGCTGCTCACCTTCCCTCAGGATAAAGGACAACTGTTGTCCACGCGGGGCCAGATGAATTAGCAGCAGGTGAATTACCAGGAGCTGAAAAGCGTTCCCATCCAGCCCAGGGGCTCATACTGCAGTGGTTTGTTTCTCTGGACTCAAAAAAGCAGGGCATATTCCAGAACCTCATGTTACTCATGTGCACTTGTCATCTCACATAGGCCAAACGACTGACCAAACAAAGCAAGAACTGATTTACTATTATCCTGTCTTATTCCTACTCATCTTGTCCACTGAACAGAGGAGGGAGGTAAAGTGCAGCCAAATCACACGACAAGACCATGACTGTGGGTTACCTTAAAGAGATCAGTTGGTAGAGGTGTGTGCATAGAGAGAGATGGTTGCATACATACATTCAAATAGACATATATGCTGGGATGTCCATGCAGACAGAAAGAGAGAGAGAGAGGGAGGTTTCAGCTTCTCACACAACTGTTTTCTACTTCTTTAGAGCATCTCTGCCAAGTGGCTGCAGGGGAAGCGAAGGCAAAGAGGGGAGTCATTAAGAGAAAGTTAAGAAAAGAAAAAAAAAATTTTAGATGGGCTAAAGTGTGAAGAATGGCCTCTGTGAACAATTCAGTCATTTATCATTATTTCATTGGCACTGTATGAATTATAAATTCCAGACTATAATGGAGTAATATCTCATCTCCTTTCCCCCCCAGTGGGCGCTGGATGAACGGCCAGGTGAGCTGCACTTGGACCAGCAACATTCTCCAGAAAAGTGACTGTTCATCTCCAACTGCTCTCCTGAATTTCTTTTCAGTATGTGCATGCTGATCTTTTATCAATCTTTTCTGCATGTTAAAATTAAAGAGAGCTTAGAAAATAGCTGTTATATTTTTGAAGAAAGCCTCAAAAATGTTTTCTTTTTTTCTTATTTTTTCTTTTCCTTTTGAGAAACAGAAAAGGTGAGGGACAGGGAAACGTAGAAAAGGAGAGCTGAAGCCAAGCAGTATGGTTTTGCAATTCATCCAAGGGCTAAGGGATAAATGTGGGCACAAACTCTGTTATAGTAGCTCAGCTGATGGGTGGTGCCATACTAAACTGATGTTACTCACCAACTCTCTCTGGTGTGTTTGTACTTGCATAGACACACAATGTTGCCTGTAAAATAGTGGGTTCATAGCCGTGATGTAAATGGAATTTGCCCCCTTCAAAACTGTTCTTTCAGTTCAGAGAGCTCTGAGTTTTGGAGTATTCCTCTTGTACCCTACAGAAGGAGAAGAGTTGACTCAAATGCACTAACAATGTTAAAAAAAGAAAAATGTTCTTGCTGCAAGAGATTGAAGGAGCTGTGAAATCTGGTTTAAGAGGTAGATAGTATGGTGTTACTTAGACTATCAGGATCTATCAGAAACTAACAGTAGCCATAAACATCAACGGACCAGCTTCTATCCATTTTGATTTCCAGTTATATTACACTTTGCCTGTGTCACAGCCAAAATGAGAGGTCCTAAATAGAATAGCTATTATCTCAATATGATTAATTTGGTGGAAACTTTTTTCAATTTTCTTTGTTACATGTTTATGTCCACACTTCTTCATTACTCTCACACAGGTTTCTCCTCCCTCTTCCATAGCAGCTTATTGCTAGCTCCCAACTGACCTGCTGGGGAGAAGGAGCCCTGAAGCATTTGAGGTTTTGGGAGCAGGGGGCTGTGATGGAGTGTGTGTAGAAAGGAACGTCGTGTCTTAGGAAGAAAATTCCACAGAGTACCATTAGGAATTGCTGTTGAATTGTATTTGCCTCTGAGAAATACACTGAGGCTGCTTCTCAGTTATGTCATCCTCTTTCTTGGAGCAGAAAAAAGGTGGATAGAGGAGGAAAGCAGGCTAGGAGCCTTAACCCAGCTTTGTGATCCTTGAACCCCAGGGCTTTAAAGAAGCCTGACATCTGCATTTGAAGAGGTCATTCTACTCAACCTTTGTTTCTTAAGTACATTGCTTTTACACAGAGCTCCTGAGCACATCCACACAGTTGTTGATAAAAGGCTAGCAGCAACAGAGAGATTATTTTGTTTGAATTTGAGGTTTTCTAATAAATACACCTGAATCTAAATCCTGTCCTTTCAAGAGTCAAAGGGTTAAAACTTTTCATCAAGGTAAGGTGTTCCCCAAGCAATATGCATTGTGGGCTCTCTGAAGCATTGTTGACCTAGACATCACTAACTTCTTTGCTTCTGAAAAGTTCTGGCTGCTGATAAACCTTTGTCCTTTTTCTTTGATTAGCTTTACTCTGGCTATAAATCCTATTTTGTTTTGTGCTGGGGTCTGGCCAAGGAAGTATTTCTATTAACCTGGAGCAGCTGGGGAGTAGCTGGCTGGTACTGTCAGGGGATTGCAGTCCTGAGTATCCTGTAACGCTAATATTTTTTTTTTTTTTCTCTTGAAGCTCCAGCCTAAAAAGAAGGAGATACATGTTCCTTCTGCAGTTGTTTTGCTACCCTTGAAGCTGGCAGAGTCATGTGGTCAGGATGACATTCGTTTAAAGATGGCAGTCATTAGAATTTCCATTTAAAATCTGCTCTCCTTACAGTCTCCGTGTCTGTCATCTTTGCTGTGAGCTTTAATTTATCTGTTCGTAGAGTGGGAACATACTCCAGCTACTTTCATTACCCAATTGACTTTAATTAAAAAATCTGGAACACCTCCTGTCTTGGAGGACTTTGGGTTTGGTACCCCAGTGTCAGGGGGAAGGGAAGGGCAGCCAGCCCTAAGAGCGGCAATTTCCATGTGGCGAGAGGCGACCTGCTACGCTGCATCCCTGTCCGAGGCTCTCATTGGCATTCATTTGGAGCCACGTCCGAGTCCCTGGATCTTCTGCATGTCTTCAGCCTGAAGGAGGAAGGAGAGCCTACTTTTACTCCCTGATGCTTTCTGCTCAGTTACAGCATTTATTCTAAGCCTTCCCGCCCGGAGGCTGTGGAGACTTGCTAAGTGCACTAGCCTCATTACCAGAGCACCACAGCAAAAAAAAAAATATCTCTCTCCATCTATGTTTTTTGCCCAGGGTCTGTGACATTCCTCCGTATCTCACAGGTGTTAAAATGAGTACCAAATATGCAGAGTGAATGTTAAAACCTCTTGTCCCCAAAGGCAAATTCTGTAGTGACTAATCCCTGGGAGACTCTGGGATTTTAAAATCGGTATGTTTTCTACTTTCTGTTATCTCTACTCCCTCTGAGCCTTTTGCCAGGTATTTACTGTCCCTTTACCCCTCTCCCTGTGCTGGCTCCCCACTCTGCATAGCCAGTGCCCTCAGCCAGCAGCACTTTATCTGCTTCCAATGTAGCGTGTCCTAGAAAGAATTATAGCATTGCCTTTCTCTCGACAGCTAGTCATCTCTCAGTAACATACAATAAGCTGTACTTGGGCCAAAGGAAATGGGTTTAGCCTGGCGGGTAATTAATTTTCTCAGGGTTCAGTTTCCCACACTGAAATTGGTCTCCGTCTGATCAATTAGAAGAACATTTCACAAACGAAACTGATTATGAATCATGGGTTTCAGTTCAGTTGTGGAAAACCTGATACATGACTGTTGGAGCAAAAAGTAGAGGGAAGCCTCAGCCCATTTATCCCAGCTGCTGCTGAGAAGTGCAAACAGCGCACACACATACACACACAGACACACAGACACACACCTCACTCCTTCAAGGAGAAAAAGATGCTGACACTCTACCAGATCACAGCACAGTTCAGAAAATGCTCTTTGAATCTCCTGATCAGTTGTTACCCTGGACAGTGGTGCTTATCTGCTGGCCTAATGCTGTCCTTTGGCCACCATGAGCACTGCCATAGCTTAACTCTGGCAGATCCTGCTGCCTTTTGCCTCCAGACATGCAAATAAAAAATGAAAAAGATTTTTAGGATAAGGAGCATCCCCAAGATGTCTTCCATTCAGATGTGATAGTTTTGAACAAGCAAAGCAGCTATGGTCTCTGTAACACAGTCAGCTTCTCCTTCCCATTTTCCTCTCTGGGTAAGAGCCATGGAAATGATGGCAGTCTTGCAGTTGAGATTTAGCTTTTAAGAGAATGGCAATGTTTCCGTTTCAGCCAGGAGCAAGCACACAGGATTTGTCTCACACAGCGAGAACAGATACCCACTGCCCCACTTAAGTAAGGAAAACACTCCCAACCCCCCCTGCTCTTTTTTCTGCCCCATGGTCTCCCCAGCACGGAGCAGGACTGCTAGTTCAGTTGCTACTGTGTCTTTAAAACATGCCCAACACTTTAAAGGAAATAAATAACTCCAAGTGTTCAAATGAAATTTTGCTGAGATCCTTTTTTTTTTCTACTGAAAAAGCCATGACACTAAACTTTACAGTCATCTCAAGCCTTGAATAGTTTTTCATTTGTGTCAGATTAACCAAGTTAAAATTCCCTCTCACGGACTCGGCATTTAGAGGTATTATACTAGAAGTAGCTTAATAACTTTCACTTCAAAAAAAAAAAAAAAAAAAAAAAAAAGAAAAAAGAAAAAGAAGGCATTTCTTGGCACCGTGCAGAGTAAACAAAGAAATCCAATTTCACAAAGCAGGACCCGCTAAAGGGGACATGCTGCAGCCAGAGATGGAAACCAAGGCTGGGCCTTCCAGTGAAACCAGCCTGCATATGAAAAATTCATCAGCTAAGATCACAGGCAGTAATCTCATCTGTTTTTATGCACCAAACTGGGTCAAGTCCAGTTAGTGCCTGGGCAGGACACTTTCTAGAAAAAGTACATTAGGAAAAAGCAGTGCTATAGAAAGTGACTCTCAGAGGGCGGGTGTGTAGGATTTTATATAGTTCCTATATATAAACATATATATAATATAATATATATTACTATTTTATATAGCTCCTTTCTTTCTGTCTCCCTGATGTTATACCCCTCATAGATGGAGAACTGCATTTGCACAGAAACGTCTTAATTTGTGGTTGAAATATGCAATGCATGTGCTATGTCACACGGTGACCTTTGCTTACGCTGCAGAAGCGCATTTGGAAGGGAGAAAAGGGAGGCTGGTGGTGATCCACAGGTTTTGTCGGAGAAAACTCCACGACGCTGGGTCACACCTGAGACAGCTTTGCTACCAGCATGGTTCACTCTTAATGAATGGAGTCTCATTGCGCCAGGGAAGTGGAAGTGTTGATTGTGGCTTTTAGTGAAAAATAGAATACTTGTTTTAGTGAAAAATAGAATACGTTGTATACCTTCAAACTGAGGAGCGAGACCTAGAACATGAAGAAAGACAAACCTGACTATTATATTACTAGAAGCAAGTGCAGAGAAAGGAGGACTGTCGCTCCTGCAGTAACCCCTGCTGCTGAAGAAACATATACAGATTCTGTTGAGGAGTGTTTAAAGATGAAATTTCCTGACTGAACAGTCATACCTAAAATAGTATTCTGGCTCCAGGCTCTTAGGGATGTTGCTTTTAAGATGCAATGGAAAACTGATGTTCTGACCTCTTGTGGTCACTAAATATACAGTGCCAGATTTCCCAAGCATATGATTGTTTTCAACACACTGTCTCCTTCCTAAATTTTTATTTGCTTTACTGTATAATGTTATCTCTAGTGCTCCCTTCACAATTTCACCAGGGCAGAAGCTTACTCAGTGTTCCTACTTCTTTCATAGAAGGTACAACGTGACATAGTTGGAGACCTCCACCCCCAACAAATTCCAGGATAAGCTGCAATACAGCCACAGACAGTGAAATAATATTAGCACGTGATCTGTTGTTCTGCATAGCTGGTTTCAAGTATTCCTTGGAAGCGGTACTGCCTTTTAGGACATGTGAAATGATCCTTGAATGTAATTTGACAATCAAAGTTCAGAAGTAACAACAAGATCTTTTAGAATTAAAAGGTGCAGGCTAACTGTAAGAATTTATTTTTGTCATTGCCTTGAAATGTTTCAGGATATATTCAGCAAAGAAACCATCCTTGAAGAGCTGACACAAGTAGTAGGGTGAAGCATCTTTTGCATGGGTGTTGGCAGTCTAAATTATACAAGATTCAAATTCCCAATATATCTTATGGTTACTGTCTGTGTCTAGTGAGTTTTGCTGTAAAGAAATGATGGGTTTTGAGCCAACCATCTGGCATGACCACATGGGAAACCAGACTTTGATTCACACCTCTGCAGGCTAGAGTCAGATGCTGAGAACATTGAGGACCTGACTGCAGGGCTTAAAAGCAGTCATTCTTTCCACTCCATCTTTGCCCGGTGTGACTGGGAACTGCAGATACAAATCCAGTCAAGTATGACGACCATAGACATTTAAGAAGAGGCTGAAAACTTTGAGGACGTACAGCTTGCATTGCTGGGGGTGGGGGTTAAAGATGAGCAGAGAGAAAAAAAACTTAGTGAATATGGTTGACCTACTGTCTTTTGGGCTGGCTTCTGGTTCTGTAAAGAAGGGGTCCCTGGTGTTGAGTATGGTTTTCTTGTTTCCATAAAGCTGTAGGATTAACTTCTTTGTATGAAGATGTGAGCTAGGGGAAATGGAATGCTAATCATGTGGGTGATTATTTGGTAATCATTCGGGGGGGGTGTTGTAAAACAAAAAGCTCGGTGTTTACTATGACCATGATGAAGTGTAGACGCAACCTGAGCTGCTTTCTCCCTCCTCTAATCATGCCCCCTCTCTCATGACCATCAGCATAATCTGTGATTCCCACCTCATACTCCCTGTGCCCTCGGATTCAGGGAACGGATGGGACAATTCACAAGAGGTCTGGCGTTTGTGTAAGATACTTGACTGGATGAAATCACTGAATGACTTACCTTGGGTTAAGAGGATGCTGATGACTGAAAATCCAGTCCAGCGGTTTATAGGCTTCAAATAGGGGAAATGCGAGGGAGAGTGAAACTCTCACACCGGTTCCAACCAGTGACCGTGTTTCCTGCTGTGTGCTGAACAAACCAAAGCCAATGGTATTTTGTGCCTGGGAAGTCAGCAAAGGGAGAGAATGAAAGTACTGGAGCTTTGTGGTCATAAAGGTCCATGTTGCTGCTATGAGGTCATCACAGGATGAGGTGCAAACGTTATAAATGAGGGAAAAAAAGACAATTTCGTACCATAATCATGATGCATAAACAGTAAACAGATACTTACCCTCCAAATGTTTTTGTCTGAGATGGAGAATAATGCAAAAATAGCCTGCAAGACAGAAGCAGAGGCCTGTCTCTCCTTTAGGAATCTGCATTCAACCGTGTTCAAAATCGCCACTTGGCAACAACTTCCTCAGAAGGAAAATGGTACCAAGCGCAGAAAATAAGGGCCTAGCTGTAACAGGGGAAGCAGAGTCGAGCCAGCATGTTGGTTTTGTTCTGTTCGGCTCCTGAAGTCAGTCCAGGTTGGGTTTGCCACAGGCCAACCATGCTTTGGTAGTCACTTTGAGAACTGAACATTGTAAAAATGGGAGAGTTGCAAGGTGGTGACTTGCCTGCAGTGCACAACAGCAGTCGGCTGAGGACTTTAACTGCTTTCTCCCTCTGGACATGGGCTTTGTTCCTGGGGAAGAAAGGCAGCTCCTTCCCAGGAGGCCATGTCTGCTCCAGGCTGGATGAGTTAGAGGCCCGCTGCAACGTCCCTGCTCTGCTGGGAAAGCAAGGAAGGCTCCAAATCTTTTTTGTTCTTCTCCAACAAGAATTGAATGGAAAACAAATGCCTACAAGGGCAAGGAATTTTCCTACAAATTCTGTTTCCATGCGATATTTCAAGACCCCTCTGGCACATTTGACTTCTAAGACCAGTGGAATATTTCTTCTGGTTAGAACCTGAAATAAGATATATGGGCTGGTTGCTACTGTTAAGAAACTCTCAGTAAGCAGCTGAGGTAGAGCCTGTCCCATGATATGATTTTATTAACTGCAGATGCAGTAGTGAAGGTAACAGAAGGTAGGGAGAGGAAACATGAAAGAAGCTCCTTTTGGTTGCCAGGACATTAGAGTGATTTGGCATCTTCATCACCATGTGACAGGATGAAAAAACAAGATGGGCTTGGAGTTACAGTTCACTAATGCTCCTCATGTGCCCAGTAAATCCCCACCAGCTTCTGTAGTCCCTCACTCAGTGGGAGCGATTCCTGACCATCTCCTCTGGGTGATATTTCAAGCAAGAATGGAATATTTTTGAGAATGGTTATCTCCTTTCCAATCTGTGGTCAGATAACATCCCTGTGGCAACCATTGCAATTGCCTATGTGGAAAATAATGTTCAGAAAGTAATTTAATGTAATGGATTGTTTAGCTTTCTTTTAATTAAATGTAGCAGCTGGAAACAAGGAGAAGACAGCTTTGTATCACCAACCACTTCTCTAATTGCAGGCATCCTCTGAAGACCCTACTCTGTGTACTGCACTTTCAGCCCAAGCTCAAAACCCATTACTATTGCTTAAACACCCCAAAACATTATGACTTTTTCCACATTTCATGAAATATTTTGGTGGATTATTTTGTTTTGTTTCACCTCTCTCCCCAAAAGTCAAACTGCTGACGAGAAACCTGTGTCAAAGTAGCTCAACCAGCTCCAGAAATCATCTCTCGGAGGAGTCCGGCAGGCACACTAGGGAGGATAGCGCTAAAGTTCCTTGGGAAACTGTCCTTTTCAAATGACTAAATGAAGAGCTCCAACTGTTTATTCCCACCAAATGATTCCGGCTTTTTGAAGATGACTGAACACATTGATGGGCCTTTCAGCTGAGCCCCTTTCAAGTGAGAACAAAAGACTGCTTGTAGATTGTATCAATACAATTGTGACTCAGATGGTCACTGCAGTTGTAATGTTGTCAGGCACATTTCTGGGAGTAATAGTGACTTCAAAGCAAGACCGTTTAATAGCATCGTTTGCTCCATAATTTTGAAATGGAAGGCTTTGGCAAATGTATCAGCTGGAACAACAGGGGTTTTCAGTGTAGAAGGGTCAAAATTCTGCTGGGTTACAAGGGCATGGTAACCAGGATGTTAAAAATGCTTATTTTTCCAATTGCATTTACAGTGAGCAGCCCAGAGTGCCTAGCTCAGATGTAAGCATCCACACGCCAGATGTCTAAAGGCAGGTGACATAAATCCACGCCGTGCAAGCTAGCTTCCTCTGCATTTGCCTAGCCTTACTGGTTTCCTTTTTACCCTTTATGCTCCCTGCCTTCCTCTCTGTTTCAGAAGGGTTTTGTGTGCACATGTAAAGGGAATAGCTTTTGTGAGGTTTCCCTCAAAAAGCTTGGTGCAAGGAAATCACTGGATGAAAGATGTATCCTCCGGTTTGCCCTTAAAATTGGCTAATTGCCCAGTGCCCAAGGCCATGGGCAAAAAGCCCAGTAGGTCAGATTAGACCCTAGCGTCAGTGTGCCTATGGCCATGGAGAACAGCTTGTGCTCCCGTTCCTGTTCGGGTCCCCGTGAATTTACTGCTGGCTGTGCACAAGGCTAAAGACAGGTTTGGAAGCAACATCTGTACTGAGTGGGAAGCTGGGCCAAGACACCGAGAGTTTGCCAAACAACCCCTTGTCTGCTGCATAAATCTGTAACCATTGCAAAGTGAAAAAAGCAACGAGGAAAAGACAATGCTGACTTGCAGATTTGTAAAAAAAAAAAAAAAAAAAAAGGTCTCTAGTGGGGTAGCTTGCAACTGCTAAATATACTCCAGGAGAAATGCAGCCAGATCATTTCTTTCTTCAGTCTCACTACGACACTTTATGTTTTCCCTCTTGAGAGGGGATGGGAATGCTGGAAGCATCAGGGGGAAGACTGGGAGAAACAGGGGGTTTAGTCTATTGCCATTAACTTCACCACATGCCTCATCAAGGCTTTTCCCAGTTCTCTTGCCTCCATCCTCCGGGAAAAAGAATTAAGAGGAGATGGGGGAAGATGCAGAAAAGGAAAAGTGAAGGCTTTCTGCGTGTTCAACAGAATGGGTGGTAGTGGCTAAGGAAAGGGTGGAACAGGCAAGTAGTAAATGAGTTTGTGTTCCTGGCTGCTGAATAGCCCCAGGAGGTTCCCAGCAAGTCTGCCGCTTTTTTATTGGAGTTTTGTGCCGGAGTTATAAAACCTTTAAATGAGTCTAGATCATTAGGGAAGCTTGGCTGATCACTGATGAAAAAATATAACAATTAAAACAAAGGGCTGGAAGAGAGAAGCAGGGGGAGAAGGAGCTGGGGGTGAGCGATTTTAATACTTAATAACAAATACTAATAATGGTGCTGAGTTGGGGACTAATTAAAAGTTTCTAAAAAGAGAGAGGAAGAAAGTGGAATTAATCTGGAGTGTTTTGTCTGGCAGCTTCTTTGAGTGCCTGAATAAACCTCCCTGGCTAGGAGGACGGGAAAAAATGCTGGGAGTCGAGTGAAGCTCTGGAGATAGATGGATCTGAGCCGCGGTGAAGCACAGCTCAGCAGAGCGGTCTGGCTTCTCTCCACTGCTGTGTGTTCTGATGTCTGCCCCACAGTCTGGGACTGCAAATGTTCCTTCTCCTGTGGGGAGCAAAGGGGCTGAGAAAAAGCAGCAAAGGAAGGAGTCTGAAGGGTGGAGACAGCAAAATTCTTCTCTGGAAATGGGGCTGCTTTGGGGCAAAGAGATCTGGATGCCGGCATCATAGATCTGAAAACTGTTCATCCAGTTCGTACAGTGGCTCCTGCACTGATAGCCAGGGTTTGAGTCAAGGAAAAAAAAATCCATGAAGGACTGACAAGTGCAAGCAACTCAGGGAGCTGCTGCCACATATGTTTGCAGAGGCTGGAAGAGCATTCAGAGGAAAAATCGCTCTATACTTCCCTTCTTCCTATGCTGCTCTTAGCTCTCGGCTGGTGTCAGGGCAGGACAGCAGGTTAGATGGATTTCCATGGCTGCCCTTGTTACAACCCTTCCTCCTATCAGGCTGCCCTCAAGTACAGCTCTATACCCCTACAGAGATGCACATTCCCAAAAGCCACAGGCTCACAGCTCTGTCCCCAGCTGTGTCCTGAGGGCTGCTGCTGCTGGTGGTGGTGAAAGCTGAAATAGCCAGAGCAGCAGTGATTGCATTTCCCCAGCCAGTTCAGCAGCTGCATGAGGGACTGTTCAGGCTGGAACAAGTATCAGGTGGGGTCAGTTGGGTGCAATTTCAACTAAGCTCTTGTCAGGCACCATCACTGCCATCTTTCATGTTACACCCTTCTGGATAAAAAACCTGGCTGTGGATGAATGCCAGCTTCAGGCACAATGCTCCTTCCAGCACCTAGCTCCTTTTACTTTCTCATGTGTGCAGGCAACTCTAAGTTTTAATTATGGTTGCTTTTTGCTGTTCTTTATCTTAATTAAGTCTGACTTGCTCACTATTTCAAGGGAGATTATGTCTGGGAAATGCCTTCCTGACTTGAGTTCTGAATTGTGGAAGGAGAGATATGAAAGCCATCATCACTGGATGTGCCAGGCAGCTCTATCCTTCAGGCAGCAGAAATGCAATGCAATAGGGTGTGCAGAAGGACGGGGGAAAAGCTCAGCTAAAATGTGACCATCCACCTGGAATGAGCACAAAGCAAGAAAGCCACGGGGCTGGGTATCAGGCAGGTAGAACAGATTTCACAGAAAATTCCTCTGTATTAGCCTCTCTGGGATCTGACTTGTTTCCCCTTTCTTCTGTAATGCAGCACCAGGTAAATTCAGATTTATAATGCAAACACCAGCAGAGTCCCCCGAGTCGTGGGACAGGCACTCTGGGAAGCCCACAGCAGTCACAGACAGCTTCACCACAGCTCTCTGCTTTGCGTTCTTTTAGCCCCACACAAGAAGAGCTAAGGTGCTTACGGTGTGCCTGTGTGCAGTTTGGCTTGAGAACTCTATCTTGGCTCCTGATATAGCCCTGAAGCATCCAGCAGGAAGCTTTGCTATTCTGCACCAGGGCTCTATCTGTCTGTAAATACTTCTATTTCAGCAGCCTCTCTCCAACGTGACAGATTTGCTATGAGGAACCTGGCAGCAAAGATTTTTTTTCTCTTCTCTCTCTCTCTCTCTCTCTGACAAATGTATAAAATGTATTAGCTTTTCATGTTCTAATTTATGATATAATAAACTCCTCTGTGCCCTGGCCTCTTTCAGGGGTTGAAAGTGAAGTGTTCCATTTGCCTGCTTTCGTGAAACCCTGCCCAGCTGTTGGTGAGAAAGGAGGGGTTGGAGAGAGGGATGGGGCAAGAGGTGGAATTGGGTGGCGGAAAGGGGACATAGGGGAAGCAAGGCTCCCGGGGCGGAAAGGGGAAAAGGAGAGGAAGAGAAAAATTCTATCATTTGATTTCTCATTTCACCAGGCATTATGTCCTTGCATCCATCCACATGTAATCCTGTGGGATTTACATGGCTTTGCTCCTGATGCAGGCAGAGCTTCTTCAAGTGACTGAGCAGTGTCCACATTTAGACCTTTGAGGGAAAAATAAAATAAATTGCAAGAAGTGAGTGGGTCTGGACATCCTCAATCAGGATGAAAGGATGGGAATGCAGGAGTAGGATGTGGAAAGAAAGAAGGATTAAGTTTCACTTGCAGTGAAGGATTTATTTGACAAAATCACTTTGGAAAAGACAAGAAAATCTCAGTAGAGTCCAGAGGACCAGTGTCTGTCTTGTAGCACTGTCTGGGCACACACCTGGCAACACTATGTGCTCTTTGTGTAATTACAACACAGAGACCGATGGTCCCAGTCAGACCTGCTCATTCTGTAATCATAAGTCTGCTTTTCTTCCCAACCTCATCCTTCTGTTTTGATTGTAACTCTATCTGGAGGGACCTTCTGACAAAGAAGGGAACTCACCTTTATTCACCAGACTGCCAAGAACTCAAAAAGCCCCCTCATTTGTCCAGTTAATGAAATGGGCACTGCTGGGTTCGTTTGTTTGGGCTTTTTTGCTCTGAATAAATTATTGTCCCACATGTAATTTTTTTCCAAATAAACAGATTTGGTTCTGGCATTTTATTATTACTACTGGGGAGAGAGGGTTATGTTTCATAGCTGATATCCATGATGTGCAAGGGGCTTTACACCACAGAAGGTTGCAGTATGGTGGACACCCAACATCTTCAGAAGGCTGAGAAATTGCATAAAAAAATAAGAGAAAATAAAGTCTTCCAGGAAAAAACAACAACAAACCAGCATACCAAAGTGGAAGAAAATAATTACTGAAGTGGGCTGGCAATCAAAGTGAAGAATGGTGGTCTGTAAGGGCCCAGACCTCAGACTGATCCATTTCCAGATCTGTTCAAATTAAAGGATTAGAATAACCCAAATTTCCAGATTAACCATTTTGAGTCTTAATGCTAAGTCTCAGACCTTTCTGAATTCTTGAAACGTATTATTGATCTTTCTTATGTCAGTTCCCCATTCATTGAAATATTGGTGGATCCTCAGCACCTAATTGTGGTTCAAAGCTGAGCACATCTTTCCACCTGCCGGCTTTTCTCCTCAAGGCAAACCATCAGGTGCATTAGCATCTCTACCAGCAATGAGATTCTTAAGCTCCCTGAAATCCCAGTTTGTGTTAGGAGCCTGTCCCTTACAAAACCCAAGCATGTTACCACAGTGCAGAAACAGTGCAAATACCAGGATAGTCAAAGCTGCAATCCTCACCTGCAAGGATAACCACAGCCCTGCTCGCTCTCCTTCCCCAGAGGACGTAGCATTTTCTAACGCTGCACAGGTACTTAAAAGAATGCCCTGCTCTTTTTTTTTTTTGGTGGGTTTTTTTTTCGTGTGGGTTTTGTTTTTTTGTTTTTTTTTTTTTTGTTTTTTTTTTTTTTTTTTTTTTTTTTTGTTTGTTTGTTTTGTTTTGTTGTACGAAGAAAGAATCACCTGAGTTATCACCACCAGACCTTCTGTGGAGAGGGGCCCATCCATCAGTCCCCTGGGACAGGTTTGCTGTAGGATTAGCTCAGGTGAAGGACACCAAAAATGTGTCTGTAATGCTATGGGAAGGTTTTGCTGCAGAATTTGCTCAGACAAGTGATACTGGTTCATATGTGTAGGGTCCTACTGATGAATTTGCTATAGGATATGCCTGAAGGTGAAGTAAGGTGGAGCTGTCAGAATATTTCTTACAATAAGCTACATTGTTTGTACCCACGGCCTCAGGTACAGCAGTTTTGTTGTAGGATTTTCTTGAGTAGGACAACGGTGTATGTAAAACTATAAATGAAACCTTAAGGGCAATTAATGCTGTAGGATTTTTCCAGGAGAGAAACGAAGTCTCACAGACCAACCCCAGTAAGTGCATTACACGTTACTCCAGCACGTGTTGTCAAAACAAGAAAACTTGTTGCTTATGGAGTTTTGTGTGATCATAGAATCATCTGAAAGTCTGGCTTGAGTAATTGAAATGCTAATTTGAAATTTGCCATTCATCAAAAGAAACAGCAATGAGTTTCTTTCTTCCCTCCCCCCCCCCCCCCTTTTTTTTTTGTTTTCCTTCAGCATTTTCTCTCTAGTGGTGGCAGATGTTGGGGTTGTGAATTCATTGTCTGTCAGACACACAGCAAAATCCTCTTTCCAAACTGGTTTTCTGTATTTTTGTTGATTGTCTGCTTAAATTAACCTTCTCTAATGAGATGAAGATACACAGGGTATGCCTGTAATTTACAGGCTGTGAAATTAGTTAGTACAGATATAATACATCCTGGTGGGTGACAGGGATTAGAGAGCTCTGAGAGTATCCAGGTAGGGGAGAAGATGGCATGTATCTTTAATGTAATGGTGTGGAGGATTATCCTTCCTGGCGGTTTGCATACACACACACACTCCAAGGCTTTGCTCAGGACCATTACAGACAATGGGCTGGAGCTTGCCCTCTCCTCTGAGAATGCATTTGGCATTTACACCAGTAAAAAGTGAGTATAATGCGGATGCAAAATGCTGCCACATCACCCAATTTGTGTCCAGCCTTCACCGCTGTGAGCAGAGAAGCATCACAGCTTTGGCTGGTGCATGTGCCTCTGTGTGTGTGTACATTTAACATCCACACAGTGTAAATGCACTACAGGGCACCTCCACACAGAGGATGAAGCTTACTTGCTACCAAGCCACCTTCCAAATAAAAGCAAAACATCTTTAGGATGAAGGATTCAGGGAGACATATTGGGTCCTCAAATAACAGCCTCTTTGATGTCACCCTCGCTCGGGGTTATGGGGGGAAGGACCCTGCGTTTCTCTGGCAAGAAGCATTTTTGCAGGCAGGTTTCTCCTCCTGCATGTTGAATTTGGGAGTGTGCATGCCTACGGCTGTCCTCTGCTGGAAGGATGAGACTCATACAGGTTTCACTGATGGCCGCAAAGCTTTGCAGGCTTCTACACAGTGTCTGGTCAAAAAAGTTTGTCTGAAATTTCTCAATCGACCAATAAATGTGGCTGAAATCCACAAGGAAAAGAGGATGCCTTCTAACAAAAGGGTTTAAGCTTCAGGTCTGGATAGCTCCTCCTCTCCACCCCCTGCTCCCCCTCGTCTCCAAGGCTCACACTTCGAATATTTGGATGCAAACACCAGACTTCAATTCCCTCCCTTGGTAAGAAGGTGATGCTTGAGTTCTCTCTCACTCAGACACAGATCAATGGCCAAAAAAACAAGCGAACAAAGCCTCCTCCTGAGACACCACACTGAGACTTCCCTTGGCACAAAGTGACCCAGCCCAGCGTGGAGCCCGAGGTGTCCAGTTGCTGTGCTGCCCTGCCCAGTTTGTACACTGGGGAAGGGAGACCAGCTAACTGCATGGCTGCCAGCTTCCAATATTGTAGGGCTAATTTATGGTAATAGATGTTTGAAACACTCTCAGTCCTTAAGACTTTAGTACACACCTCTGCTTTCAGAAAAAAAAGAAAAAGAAAAAAAACTTTCTTTGTTTTCATGCTGAGCAGATAATCTGGATATTATGTGTCAGATTTAATTTGAAGGCATAACAAAAAGACAAATAAAAACCTACCTTCCTGCTACCCCCTACAATTTTTTTCCCTGTGTTTGGGATATTGTGATAATGGACTTGTGCCTGTAGGACCCACTGGGGGTTGAGAGCCCCTGAGTTTGTGTATATGCCAAACATGTTGCAGTTATAATGATGTGGATTTCAAAGAAAATGAGGTGTGCTAAAGTTCTTTCTAACAATATCCGTTGCTTTAATAGAAGATATTATCACTGTTTGTGAATCTGGTCACATATTAGGCCTCAAATCAGATGTATTTACAGCCCTGTACTTTAAAAAGGTAGAAGGGCAGCACTATTAGTTTGGGGGGGTTTGTGTATTTTTTTAGCATAGTTATTACAAGGAAAAAAATCCATTTACTTGAGTGCAAGTTCAGATGGGTTCTGGATCAAAAGGCCAAAGTTATATCCTGAAATTTGGGAAGATTAATATCATTTATATCAGTGTCTGTATTTATTAGCTCAAATGAAACAAAACACAGAAAAAGGTGAACAAACAAATGCACAAACAAAACTGAAGCCAGATCCCTGAGTCTGCTGCTGAATTTAGAATGAGCGCAGATCTAGGTACAAACTTCTAATCCACTTTCTCATTCCCCCTAATTGTCATTTTTGTTGGATGCGTATCTAACATATGCCAATTATTTGCTTTTTTAGAAACACAGTCCTTGCCGAAAGGTAAACAAGACAGACAAAACACAAGGCAAAGGATGGCTCTGCATCACAATTTCTGTGGCAGGAAAGGCAGCGGAGGAGAATCCTGCCCTTCTCCGGCCGATTGCTCCTTTCCATGCTACAAGCTGCTCTTCCACAGGTACGTCAGTGCAACGCTGTGCAGGGGCTCCACTGGATCGGTTTTAAAAGATTTATTTTTAAATATGGTCCAGCAGTAAATTAAGTTGCAATGTGGGAAAGCATTTCCAGGGTGGGAAACTCTGCTAAATCGGTTTTGCCCCTGAGAAATGGTGATGTGGCGTTGTGTGCTGAGCTGGTGCTGGGTTTGCCTGTGCTTGGCCAGGCCTGGCCTCATCAGGGAAGTTCTGTGAGGTGAGGGGCTTCAGCTGTTGAAAAGATGGGTGGGATATTGAACGGTGGGGAGGGGAGGGGAGAATAAAGCCATTGCTGAAAGGGTGGGAAATGGTAGGGGAACACTGAGATAGTGACTTGAGGAGGAAAGAGGTGGCCTTGGGAGGAACCGCAGGGATGCTCAGTACAGGCAGGTAAGCACGGTGCTGAGTTTAAAGCACAAGTCCTTGCTGGGATGCAGCCTGTTGGGCCAGCCTGCTCTTGGATCTCGGGGCGGACTTCCATCACTTGTATCAGGAGCTGGAGATGTGAAAGGAGAACAGGTATCCCCAAAAGCCGCCTTGTAGCACAAAGGGGCAGCTGTGGGTTGCGAGGCAGAGAGCAAGCAATGGTGGAGGAAGAATGACTCCTTTCTGCAGGCTGAAGGGAGGAAGCAGTTCTTGGTGCTTCTTGTAGTGCTTGAAAGTGCTGAAAGGATGAAGAAGACCACAGGAGAGCAACTGTGCCAACTGCAGCTGACCATGCCCCAGGAGCAGCCTCTCTGACCCTGGTGTTCCCAAGCTGTCTCGCAGGCTGGGGACCGCAACTGGAGAAGTCAGTTGGGAGCAGTTTTATCCTTGTGAGCTGAGAACTGGAGGGAATCTGTGTGAGAGAAAAGGATCCCAGGCAAGTGAAATAAGCTGCCACCAGCTCCTGCCATGTGTGAAAGAAGTCCCTTCTCACCTTCACATTGCAGGGCTTGTGTTGCTACTGCCTCCTGCTTTGCAAATTGCCAGCAATCCTCTTTCCTTTTTGCTACCAGATGTGGCTTGTATGGGTCTGGGCTCCTGCTTCTCTTCTTTCTTTGGAAGAAACTGGCTCCTTCTCTGTACTCCTCTCACCTGATAAAGATGCTGCTTACCCTCCAAATAGCGTTACTCAAGTGCCACTATTCCGCTTTTGGGACTCTCCAGCAGAGGTTATAACTTAGAGGTACTTAAGCAGTTGTGAAATGAACTCATATAACCCACATCCATGAAGCACCCAGGCAGGGGCAACCCCGTTTTGTGGGGGTTTTCCCATCTTGCTCAGCTCTGGTCACTGCTAGTCATAAGCAGGTTTGTGAGAGGTTGCCACCAATGTAGCTAGTTAATCCTGTTTGCCACTGTGACTTGGGGGAGCTGGCCTACAAGGAATGGGGTTTGCCAAGTTGTACATAATCTTCTCTGTTCTGCATTTCTAATATAAAGGAGAACGTGGTCTAGAAAGGACACAGGTTCACTTCAGCATCCTGAATAACATAAAGGAACACATTTTTTGGCTATGACACACTTTTTTTTTTTTTTTTTCCTTTTTAACCAGTACAGGAGTTTAATGCAGTTGCTTCTCTTTTTCCTGAGGTGGGGGAAAGAAGTTAGCTTTCATTCAAAGCCTTCACCCATGTCAGAAATCTTTAGGGAGGAGGCAGAGGACTGGTACTACTCCTAAATGATTGTATTCCTCGGCTGGTGTAAACTGGCTTAGTTCTGACAACGTCAGAGCAATTGGCATGAGATGGGAATCAGGTCACATTCAGCCTGAGAATGAGATCAGTGAAAATGTTCTGGTAGAAGGTGAACATCAAAGAGGAGAAAGGAAATCAGAGGAAGGTACAAAATAGAGTTACTTTACCTGTAACATCGGTGTCTGTGTCCTGCAAAATTACTACAAGAAACAGCATGATACCAAGCTGCATGAAACAGGTCATCTTGTCCCAGGGAAAATATCTAGACAAAAACTTTAAAGTCTGAAGTTTTTGCAAAGCTACATTCTGATTAGGGTAATGGAAACATTTCTGTGTAGTTTTCTTGTGTCCTGGTCCTTCTGGTTTTGTTGGCATTTTAGCTTAGTTTTAATTAGTGGAAATACTGTAAGAAAGCACATTTAAATCTGGGGTGGGGGGAAGAAAACTAAAATGACTGCACCTTCTCTTTAAAAAAAAAAAAAAAAGGGCGATTTATTAAAACTGACCCTTTCCTGCAAACAGTTCTCTTTTCAAAGAAATGGACTTTTCCAAAGAATAATAGGCTTATTGAAAAGTACCCAGGCAGCTCTTCTGCTGTCACTGAGCCATGTTGTCAGTGCACCTCTGTTTTCAAGGTAGTGCACCTTTTCTGAAGAGCTCTGCTGTCTGTAGAGACAAGTACCCTCTCTGGGCTCAGTCCAACACCAACCTTCAGAGTCAATGCACGCATTGTGTGGATCCCCGTTCACAAAGATCTGCCTCTATTCTTGCCTTGTTCTTTCATTCTCCGAGTGCAATGTAAAGGTCATTCTTCATGAAAGTAGATATTTGCTCTTTGTGTTCAGGGGGGAAAAAAAGTATAACCCTTGCATATTACAGAGGGTTTAGGAAGCATTAATGGACTCTCTCTGGAAAGTTTCTTGGACATGAATTCCTCCTTTTTACTGTCAAAACATAGTCAGAAATGTTCACACTTCCCTGCAGGTGGGGACGGTACCAAGGGGCTTTTTTCTGGCAATGCTCCTGTTGCTCTGACATCGCCCCTGTGCTTGAGGCTGGGGTTTCTCCTGCAAAGCTACAGTATCACTAATGTACTTTCTGCTTGCGCTGAAGAGTCTATAGAAGGTGCTTTCCTTGGTCTCACACTGAATTCCCTCTTGAGCCCACTGAGTTCAGGTTGTATTACATGCCTATTGTAAATTGGATAACAGCTGATCAATAGACACTTGTCCTGAAGATGAATGACCCTGTATCAGATACAGGCTTTCTTTGGAGAGGAAGCTAAAAAATTGAATTTGGGGCATACAATGAAGTAACATAAATAGGGATGGCCATTTTGCTTTGGCACTTTATGGTGTTGCCAGTTACTGCCGAGTCCCGCTTGGCGGACAGGCTGTGAGGCAGTTCACACTGACAGAAGGGGCAGAGTCAGGGTACAGGGGGAAGGGGCGAAGGGCCTGGAGGACATGGCTGTTCAGATGGAGCAAATGGAAAGCTGCATGACCACAGCCTGGGGCTTGGGTCTAGCTTAACTTGGTGAATGTGCACCGGGTGGGGAGGTCTCTGCACAAGTTGAGCTGGGAGCTGCAGTACCAATCACCTCTGGTAGCAGGGGATAAATATTTGAAACCCGGTGTCCAAGCCCAGAGCTTTACCACGTTCAGGAGGGGAGTTACCCCATGAGTTAGCAGTTACAGCAGGATCTTAATTTCTACGTGGGTCAGCCACATCAGAGGAATATTTTAAAGAACTTGCTTGCCAATGCAGGAAATTATGAATACAGTAGACTAAGTTTCCACCCAGTCTGATCAGTCTTGAGTTTAAATAATAACATTTCATCTTATTTAATGAACTGTCAGCCATCTCCTGAGTAAGACACTTTAATGAGTGGAGAATCATGTCCAATGCTTATTTATCTAAGTCAGGAGCATAGATCTGATAACGATCTCTTTTCATCTGTGTCTGATTCGTGTATCTGTCAGGCCACTTCCTGATCCATATAAAGGTAATTTGCATAAGAAAGGAGGAACACATTGAATGGTCACTGAGTTTCATTCTTCACAGCTGAGGTAACTTCAGCTTCCCACCAAAGTAGGCTGAATGTCAACCTTACAGTGTGCTTAAAGGAAGAAGAAAGTAGAGGAGCTGAAAGGAAAAGAAAAGGAGGAGACACCCAACTCAAATTAGTTGGGAAGTACTCATATGGACTGCAGGGTGCAAGTGTTTCAGTCTGGAGGAACTATCAAAAATTAGTTGATCAATTATCGAGGTTCCCCACACGCTCTAACAAACTAAAAGAAGTGAAATTTCAGAGAGAAAAGAGAATTTTTCTAACTGGCACACCTGAAATCTAGTGGCCAAATCATATAATGTAAGGAAAAAATGATAGGTGAAACTGAGGGAGGTGGAACTGAAAAGATACAGGCTTCAACATCATTAATAACACAGAAACCAGGCTTCTGTCATGCACTTAGATCAAGGGAGAAACATTTAAGCTGCTTAACTTCAGATATTATTAAAAAATCTAATTAAAGCAATTAGTCTCCCCTGGAACCGTGTGTAAGCAGTGGCACGTCAATGTTTCTCCCCATTGCCTACAAAGAGCCAGGGCAGACTAGCTTTTAACTAAGGGAGAAAAATCAGTGCATACATTTTGGTAGAGGAATATCACTACCACCTCAGATAGCAACAGAGCCCAGGTGAAGCATGGCAGTGATCTTCAGCAAACCTCAGTTATGATCTGGAGAGCAGAAAGGGTTTCTCCATAAGCACTTTCTCATGCAGCCTAAACTGTGTTAATACATAGGAGAGGCACAAGAGGTCTTCCTGTGTGAAGCCTATCTCCTGAAACCTCTATGAACATGTTAGAATAACCTCTAAAAATGCAATTTTCCAACAGCTCCTGTCATGTGTGACACTTCTTGTAACTCTTCTGCAAAAGGAAATATTATGTGGAATAAAGATAAATTACTCACTAGACTGGAAGCTGATAGTTGCTTAAGCATTGGGTTTTTGAGTCATAGGAAAAGGGATTTGCAGGGATCTTGAGAGGCTACCTAGTCTGGCTCTGTGCTCCAAGGCAGGACCAGCTTTATGTGTCATTCCCAAGGCAGTGACGTCGTCCCTCTGCCTTCTGCCCTGTGGGTTGAGCAGTCCATTTCTCCCAGTCTTAACTGACTTCTAGACTCCAGCCCTACCATTAAATTCTCCTCCGCCTACTCATCCATGAATCTCCGTTCTTGGATTTTTACCAGGCCTGTGTGGGCAAGACAGCAGGTCCGAATTCAGAGCCTGGTCTGAATTCAGTGTACACTTTGCTCTGAGCAGAGGATGGACTGAATGAGATCGTGAGGTCCCTTTTGACCTGGATGATTCTGTGACTACAGTGTTGGTAAGGTAGTACCCAAAGCTTATGCACAGTATTGAAGCTGAAGCACCAGCATGAGCTGAGTGCAGGAGTCCTGATATCTGTCATGGAAGTGAGCTATGCCAGTTTGATGCATGTCTGTCTTTTCCTGCTTTCTTCCAAAGAAATGAAATTACTGCCTTAAATTCTTTTCCATTCCAATTCCGAAATCCCTTTACTAAGGAATTGTTTCTTTACCTCTTTTTTTTTTTTTTTTTTTTTTTTTTTTTTTCTGTTACTGTGTTATAAGAACTTTCTGGATAAAACTATGTATTCTTTAATTATCAGATGTATGCATAGTTGAGAAAGATTCAGTATGGGCAAACAGAGGATCATAACTAGTAATAAGTACATTTGCTGTCTCAAAAGCATTAATTTTCAGAAGTTGAGAAAAAATTAGAAGCAAAATTGATTAGAAGAGAAGCTGTGGGCAGAGAAAATGTTGATTGCAAATTGGAGATTCTGTAAGAGGAATTTATTAGATAGCCAAACCCCAAACCACCACAATTTCGTATGAAAAGTGAAGACAAATTTGGCTGGAATCCAAGCCTTGATCTCTTGCAAAGAAGGACAGCAATGGGAAATCTATATCCATACATAAGAATTACATATGAAGATTCAAGTTGGAAAATGGAAAACTTGCGCCAAGTCCCTTTGAAGAATTTGCTGAACTTCTTTTTGGTCTGCTGACTTTAGTTTCTAATAAACTCCACAGCATGGTAAGTAAGTGTATGGGCATTATATAATAATACTACTCTGGAAAAAGGCTAGAAGGTTGCTATGTAATAGGTAGCGTGTTATCAGTCTTAGGCAAAATAATGGGACCACCTAAGCTGATGCCAATCAATAAAGAATCAAAGCGTAGAAAGAAAAACAAGGTTTGTCAACATGATTTTGTAGAAAAACATCTTTTCAAACAGAGTTAGTTTTATTCTTTGAGACTGTGGTTTTGGTTGATAGAAGTGTGGATCAACATAATGGATTGACTTTTCTTTAAGTAATTCCCAGCCCCCTGGCATTTTATGGTGCTAATTTAATTACAGATTAAGAGCACTCACACATCTGAAACTGGATAACTGCTGGTCTTAAAGGCACTGGCTAACCTGGAAGAAGAAACACACAAAAAAAGCCAGCAAAAATATTTCTAAGGGTTTACACAGAGATCAGTACCAGAACAGCTCTTTTTCAATATTTTTCACTGATGATTTACAAAGTAGTATAAACCCACCAAGTGGGGAAGGAAAGGTGGCTTGGAAACTGTTGGAGCTTTTTATAGGGACCTGCACGGGGAGGAGGCACTAGATACTTGAAAGGTTTTTCAATCTAAAAACAGCATAAGGAGAATCAACGGCTGGAAGCTAAAGGCAACAAATTTGATTCAAAAAAACCTAGATTTCCTTTTTTTAGTTACTTATTCATTGATTCACTTATTTAAGTAGCGAGGGTGATTAGAGCAAACTAATATGGGAAGATGTAGGATCTTGATCACATTGCAGTGAGGTGGGGGGGGAAGTTTGCAAAGGCCAAAAGTTAATCACCATAGCTTCCTCTGGTAGTCAATTAAGAGAAACAGACTCCTCCAACTCACATAAGCCAAACTCCTGCTTTTAATAATGATGTGGAGAGGTCTTTTTTTCCTCTCCATTGAGTATAAGCCCAGCTTCACTCAGCTGAGTGTTAGCTGGGGGCTGCCACCGACCCCCTTTCCCCCCTGAGCCTCGCAGATTATGGCAGCTCAGTGTTAGGAGAAGGTGATGCCCTCCTTTGGGGTTTTCTGGGTCACTGAAGAGAATCACAGGGAATGGGCTCATCAGTAAAGCTACTCACAGGGCACCTGCTGGAAGTGGCATAGAGAAAGAGGTAACGGGATGAAGGGAGAGAAAACATGCAGCTGCTAAATACTAGCAAGATCAGGAATAAATTTGGCTTCCCTTGAGACCAATCTGAAGCTTGAATCCTTTATTCCATGCTGCCACCGGGACAGGCTTGGGAGGGTCACTTCTCCCTGTGTACCTGGGCCCAAGATGGCACCGTTTGGGTACAGATCAAATCAAAAAGGAAACAGAGAGAAGGAATCTTCTCTTCTCTCTAGACCCTCAAAAAGTTTGCATCCAGCAGAAGACAGTGCTGGAAAACTTGTGCCCATCCTGTGCCTGCTGCCTCTCTGGGGCAAATGCTAATGACTGGCTGATGGGAATGTGCTGGTCTCCTTATTCTCTGGCTGCACTCGCTGCTTTCCCCACCGAACGGCATTAATCATGTCAGCTCCCCTTTCTACAAGAGTGGCTGGTTTAATGGGAAACTTCAGCCAGCATCAATATCCTGAGGGGAGGAGGAAATGAAGAGAAGAGGAAAGCATGTAGCAGGGAGGTAGCTAATGGTGAAAGCAGTCACTGTCTGTTCCAGAGTGGGGATTGGATAGGGACAAGTCAGGGAGTAGAGACTGGATTTACTTTGAAAGTCCAGAGGCAGTAGGGGTGTCAGTTGGATCTGCAGTGCTGGAGCTGGAAGAGGTGTCTGGGAAGCAAAGAGGATGGAGGATGGTGTGGTATGGCTGAGATCCAGAGGTACTTGCCAGGGAAGGTGGTGGGAAAGCTGGAGCTCTCAAAAGCATTCGAGTCTGAAGTATGAGCTGGAAAGAGTCTGAGAAAGAGGCAAAGAGAGCGCAAGCTGCTAGGGGGATGCAGTGCTCCTGGAAGGAGGTCAGGTCAGGGGTGTGCGGGAGAGGGAACCAGCCTGAGCACATCTGAGGGAATGATGTTTCTCAGAGGCAGCTGCTGGCGGTCCTTGTGACATTCCCTTCATGTGCTTTCCAGAACGCCCCAAGCCTTTCCATGCTTTCTGGAACAGAGTCATTCCTGCCTGAAGCCACAGAGCTGCACCGTCCAGTGTCCCCACTTTTCCTCGGAGGCGTCTTGGGGTGCTGTCTAACTGGGAGATCTCCGTGGTCTGGAATTACCCGCCAGCAAGCAGATGGAGGTGGGATGTGCTTGTGTGTTCCTGTGCCCATGGGTGTGCAGGTGTCTCTGGGAGCTCGAGGGAGGGTGGCTTAGCCCAGGGTTCATTATCAGCCTGGCCTGCTTCTTCTCACTCTTCCTTCCCCTTCCTCCTCTTCTTTCTCCCTCCTGTCTGTTTTCCTGTCTGTTCCCATGCTCCTTTGACAGCTTGTTATTAGAAACATTGCTGCATATTAGCTGAAATTAAGTTAAACACTATCTTGTAAACCACTACATGACTGACAGGTCATGTACCTGGCAGATGAGATCCATCCTTTCACCCTGGCTTCTGCAGTGCCATCATATTCTACCTTGTATTTGAGCTTCTCCACCTCTTCCCTCCTCCCCCCCCCCCCCCCCCCCCCCCCCCAAGCCATTTCCCAGCTAAGATGAACAACATGTTTACTACCCAATGTATACAACGAATGAGCTCCCTGGAGTCTTCTCCCTGGGATGTTTGCCCTCTAAACAGAAGCCCATAACAATGGGTTTTGTAGGATCTTCCCACTATGAAGAAAGTGATCGTCCTAGCCCATAAAAATAGTTTCCTTTTGAGAAATCCACCCCAAAGACCTGGCAGTCTATCACACAGTAGAGGGAAATGAGGGTGACAAAGCACTGATAGCATAGGCAGTATGGGAAAACCTTTCATGTATGTGATGAACTGAACCTGTGGGATTTATTGTCACAGGATATTACTGAAATGAATAATTTAGGAGGAATCAAAGAGTCTGCAACCTCATTGAGAACTATGTCCAGAGAAAACATGATACAGGTTGAAATTTATAATGACTAAATCTCTACAACATAATCTAATTATCAGACAGGGTTAGGCAAAAATGACCTCCCATGGGAAGAAACGCACAATTAAATGTGTTAGATCTGAGCTGATGAGCAGGTATGTTAAACCTTCTTTTGAATCATCCAGTAGTGAATTTTTAATCAGAATTGCAGTAGCAGATCAGACAACCTTTTTTTGCATCTCTTCTTGCCATTATCCTGTGATCTTTTGGGACAAAATATTTTATTCCCTTTCACATGGACATTTTTGCAGACAATATCTCAGAGGTCTCAGAAATTTCATTTCACACTTGCTTGTGAAAATATAGCTTCAAACAGACTCTGCCCAGCAGTTTCTAGGTAGCTGATCAACCTGGTGTATCATTGCTTGCTTGAATCTTGGGTTCCAAGAAATTTATTTCCCCAGTAGAAATTTCATGGGCACCATTTGTTGCACTTCAGTATATACAGAGTTTCACTGGAAGTAGAAAAAAATTCCTATTGACTTCAGAGAGATCTGTTACTTTTTTTTTTTCTCTTTCCTTCTAAAGTTTTCACCCAAACTATTTTCAAAGCAAGAAGTCTCCCAAACCCATCTGAGACATGGTGATGCTCCATGCATGGTTTAAGGATGCATGACACACTGGAAGTGCAAGCTGAACACATAGCTCCCCTATACCGTCCCAACGTAACCAGGTTGCTCAGCACCAGCACCACAGCCAGTTAAAGCGACTGTGACATAGGTCTTGCATCTGGTGATGCAACTGTGACAACGTGTGGTTGATGAATAGTATTTGTTCCCTATCTATGTGTTTTCTTTGTTTTGAGAATATTACACTCACCTCTACTGCCATGGAGAGGTTGTTTGATGTAAAGAAGTTGTCTTGCTCATCTCCCTTTCTCTGTCACTCATCCCCACAAACACTAAGTCCTTTCTAATGCTGATGTTTTTGCTAAAAGAGTGGGTTTCAACCTGCTTCCTGCCTCTGAGTCGTGACATGTGCCAAATAGAGCATGACAACACAGAAAGTCCTCCTGTCATGCAGCCTGAGAGCAACTGTGAGTGTCATGACCCCAGGTTTGGGAGTCACTTGATAAGGTATCAATCAAATCCATACCACATGTACCAGTCACCCCCCTCTCCCTGGGGACTAGAGATGTATTCCATCCTGCCTGCATATGAGTGTTGTAGAGTCCGCAGTTGTTTTGCTGCTGATATTACACTGCTTTCACAGAAGCCACATCCAGAAGACGCCAAAAATGCCCTGCCCATTAAGAAAAGCCCTCATTTTCCCAGGCATGCTTTCCATGCCAGTGGGCTCAGTGCATTAACAATACTTTCCTCTTCTGTGTCTGTGTGTGATTACGATCGAAGCCAAGATCCTCACCAGAATGACAATGTGTCGACTAGAGCAGCAGGGAACCGTGCTCCATAGGAGATATCGCCCGTGTTTGCCATCAGCATCAGAACCAGAGGGCCTTGGGTTGACCCTCTGCCTGCTCCCTTGTGCTAAGAGCATTTTCACAAATGCTGCTGATTGCAAACTGTGGCTGTTCTCTCCAGCAGCAGAGGGCCCAGGTGTTGTTTTATTTTTAGGTGTATTCTGGAGTCTGCTGCAGGCTGTGAATTGGCATCAACAGAAGGATTGAAAAGCAATGAAGTGCTGCTCTTCACTTATAGATGTCATTTTGCTCTGCATAACCTTCCTTTCAAGAACCCTGGCCCATGAAAGCCTGGCTAGTCGGTATGTGCAGCACTGCAGCTGTGATGTGTGGGGGAAAGGGGAGCATCCCGCCATCCACACAGCATCGCTCCGCTGTCCATTTCACCAGAGACCCGCCTTGCTTTGATGGGTGGCCACGGGAAAAGAGGAATCACCGCAGCCCCTTTCCATACTTTACTCCTAAATGATTGCTCCCGAAAGACCTGTTCTTCACCTCCGATGCCTGGGCGTGCATGGATAGAGTGCATGGGGATAGGATGCAAGGAAAGGGACGCGGAAGCTGTGATCAAGGGACATAGGGTCTTTAGGTGAGGCTGGCTCCCATCCAGCAGCCCAGTCCCACTGCCTTACTCCCACTCTGGACCTGTAGGGACTCATTCAACAGATCTGAGAATAAACATGTCTGAGACACAGGGTCCACTGGTGGGGGAGAGGCAAGAGGGATGCACTGCAAAAAAGGAGGTGCAGAGCCAGCACTGAGTCTCCCTCCTCAAATATACAAGGCTTGACCATCTGCCCCTGAATTAGAGAGGTCGGTGAAGCAAAGCAAAACCTGTCAGGATTGCTAAAAGTCATGCGCGGCTCTGGGAGTCATGGAGTGGAGGTGGCTCCTTTCAGATTTAATTTCCCAGCAGAGGCAGTGCTAGGTGTGAGTAAAGCAGGTACAGCCTGTGACAGCAGGCTGCTCACAGCAGCGGAATGCTGGTGGCCCTGCCGAGCGCCTTGCCTGTGCCAGAGCCAGGGCAGGCCAGGCTGCTGCTGGGAGGGGGCGGCTGGGCACCAGTGACTGCAGCAGCCACACAGGGAAGGAGGCTGAGCCTTGACATGCTGTGCTCCTCGCTCCCACCTTGCCTTGCTCATCTTCTCCCCAGCAAAAATCCTCAGTCTGGCTTTTTCTAATTCTGATCTCAGGTGTGCTTACTGAGTCCCTAAAACTTTTTGGCACTGACTTTACTCCCAATATAGTCTGCAAGACCTGCATCAGTGCTAGCAGGATTTTTAGTCCAGTTATCAGACGTGCCTGCAGGTACACTTCATGTCTCCAGAATGGTGTTAGTAATAGCTCTGAGTGATGAGAAACAATATAAAATGCTGCTGCTAACTGCAAGAAAGAGCAGGGCAAAGACCAAATCCCAAACTGTGCATAATCTCAGAAAGTGCCATGAGACAGTCCTGGGAAACAGCATTCTCAAAGCATTTTACATCAGAGGCCAGTGGTATTCTCCTGATTGTAGGTAAACTGAGGCACAAAGAGCTATGAGCAGCCTGCCAAAGCTGACCCAGCGCCCACAGCAAAGCTGAACATCAAAGTGCTGTCTTCTGAAGGCTGGTGCACCGAGCTGCTGACCAGGCTGCTGCCGTTCCCTCTTGACGGTCGTAACTTGTAACTTGTTCTTTCTGCTGGCTGGGCAGTGAGTTGAAGGATCACCAGGATAACAAGTTGTTGTAAACACTTCAGCTGATGGTTTTGAAGTAGAAAGGAGCATGCCGAGACATAAATGAGTGTGGGGTTTCACTGAATACACAGTCACTTGTTTTCTGAAAGCTGGGGTATATGCACTTGTCTGTGGTCCATCATACAGAGCATCGGAATGAATAGTCCTTAACACCTCCTTTCAGTCATTTTTGGTTGCTTGCCACAAAAAGAGATTTTCCCACATCTGCTATGTGGAAGATAGTCTTCCAGTTCTACAACTGTTATGTTTTGGGAGTATTTTTTTCAGGTAAAGGTCCCCAGTATCTTCTCTCATCTATGTCAGTCAAGAAGACATCTTTTCAGCCAAGTAATTACATGGGTGATGTTTGCAGGAACCCAGGTGAATGCCATGGCACTCTTCTGGGCTTTCAAAGGGAGGCAACCTTCTTTTCACCAGGCTGCCCTGCTCCCTGGGTAAAATCACATTTCCATCTCCTTTTACAGGTCTTAATTTCTTTCCATTGCTCCCTAGTACCTGATGACTTTGGACCAGGAGAGGTTCAGAGGAGTCAGATGAAAAATGGGGACACCTGTATAGATAGGATGGCTTCAGAGAGGGGAGGCGAGTTCTGTGGTTGTGTTAGACCTTCTCAGGAGCTAATACCATGCAAAGGACAAATTAAAAGAATAAATAAAGATGTTGGGGAGCAAGGTAGAGAGAAGAATGCGTTTAGGGCTGTGGAGAGGGGACTGACACATCTTTCTGCAGTACTGTCTTGCTGGATCCTGTCACATTCACCTCTTCTCTGCAACCTTCAGTCTTAACAGCATTGTTTTAAAATTTAGAGCTCTATCACTCTTGGTATTATTTTTAATGACCAAGTGGATCAACTTTCATGATAGTGACAACTTTTATGTTTCAATCCACCTCCAAGGTCAGTTTACTTTCAATGTTTTCAAAACAAATCACTTTGACTGTTTAAAAACTTGCCCTGCTGAAGTCATTTTGTGAGGAGCTTCAAAAATTTGGCATATTTTCAGGAATCAAATTTTCTTTGAAATGAAATTGCAAGAGCTGTCTTAGAAATTCAGACTCTTATCCAAATCTAATTCTACCTGTGCATGGAAAAAAAAAAACAAACAAAAAAGAAAAAGAATGGAATGGTTAACCCCCCCCCCACACACTTTATTTATGAAGGTCAAGACAAAATCTTTACCAAATGACACTGAGGAGGAATGGAAAGAAACTTGGGAAGAAATACTGTAAATATTTCAAGGCAAATAGCAACAACCACAACAACAGTAGCAGCATGTTGTCTGTGAAAGTCTTGTCTATTGAGCATAATCCAGAAAGAAAAGGGATAATAAGGAAATGCGGGAAAAAACTTGGATTTAAAAGCTAAACCCTGCAAATATTGAAGGTTATACAATGTTACTGATTACCAGAAATGTGGAGACTATATATAAAATACTAGAAAGGAATGTAAAAAACCAATGTAAGGATGCTGGCTGTGAAAAAGCTAATACTGATGCCAGAAGCAGCAGAGCAAATGGAAATGCAGCCCACAGGCCTGAGAGGGAAAGGACTCATGGTTAATGCCTGTAAGCCCTCTAGTTAAACAAGAAAGGCAACAGCTTACTGAGGATAAAACTACAAGGGAGAAAATCTATGTCAAACGAGGAACAAGGTGGCAATCGGTGTGAGAGGAGAGAAGATCTAAACACAGAGCCTCAAATACTCAGAAAACGGGCAAAGAAATCCCTGAGTGAAAATGAAAACCACTCAATAAAAAAACCCCTGCAAACTCACAGCAATAGTCACTAAGTGTTTACAAACAGCCTTTGAGTGAAAATTAAGGGGATGTGCAAGGATCAGACTTCTGAGGAAAGTCCAAGGTTTCACAAAGGCAAAGATGATGAAGCTGGTTTGGCCCACCAGAAACATCTCGGGCAGCTGTGGGAACCAGAGGAGCTGGGATCATTCCTGAGGAACCCTGAGGCAGGGTTGAAAGGAGGAAAGGGTTGAATTCCCTTCAGTCTCCCAAACCCAGACAGTTTGCTGCAACCATATGAGAGCAAAAAAGCTCAGGGATTTGGGACCAGTGGCATCAGAAACAATCCCCCCAGAAGTGCTCTGGTGGGGCCCAAAGAGTAGCAATGCCACTGGTGGGAAGTACGCCCTGGTGGAAAGCCCATACTGAACACCTTTGCATCCAGCAAGACAGTGATTTCGCTTGGGTTGCTCAGTCATTCCAACAGCACGATGTCATTTTCCAGATGACTTTGCCTTGTTGCAGGACAGGGAGGGCAGCAGCTGCCCTCAGTCTCTGTGAGATTACCGAGTTGGACTGAAACCAGTGCCCACCAGGCTGAGACCTGCAGTGGTTGAGGTGAACACATCAACCAGCCTGTGCTGGCCAAGGGAAAGAGCAGGAGCTGTCAGCAGCCTCCTGGGGCACTCCAGCTTGTGGGTTCCAGTGCAGCCCAGTAGCTGCCTCCAAAACACCTGGCACCAGCCAGGCCAGGGGGGCCAGTCTGAAGAACACGTAGTGCTCAGGGGAAATCACTGATTATTAGTCTCCCAACAGGGGCTTGATAAAGGGAATATTATATGCCCCAGGTGGCAGAGTGAGTTAACAGCAAAGAAGGGCAGCTCTGGTTCCTGGCCTTACCCAAACACCAACTAAAGTCCTGAAGCTTCTTTGCTTCCAACCTCAGCTCCCAGCTAGAGCCAATTTAGGAGGTGGCAGGAGAGGGCTGGTTAGGAGAAGTTTATAAACAAACTGTTAAGCTCCCTAGCAGGGGCCTTAGGGGGTGGTAGATGTGTGGTGGCTTTGAAGGAGGAGCCTGAGCTTGCTTGCTTGCTTGCTTGCTTGCTTGTTCATTCATTCTTTCCTGTTGGTCCACTACAATTTTACAAGGAGGATTGGGACCCCCGGGACATTTGGGTTGAAGATGCCAATGGTGAGTAACCTATAAAACGTGGAAGGATTTTAAAGTATGGTAGAAGGATTTAAAAAATATGGAAGTGCTAGTTCAGGTGGTGTTGCACAGGGTGTCAGAGGAAGCTTTAAAATGGAGCATAGTGAAGTAAAGAGGTGGAGTATGGTAACTTCTTTGTGCTCTCTTTTCTTATCCTGAGGCTCCCCACTAAGTGATGACTTTGTATAATTAAAATGAACAAAGTAAATGGCAGCAATCCATCTTCACAATCACAGCATTTTTTCCTTCCCTTTGTTGAAGTGCTTTGTTCATCTCAAATTGGTTAAAAAAAAGTAAAAGTAAAAAAAATAAATAATAAAAAATACAGAAATAGAAGTTGAATGGGTGCCTGCAGGGGCTGTATTTTTAGCAGCTCATCAGTTTGCAGAGAAGCTCAGAGGTTGCAGATTCTAATTGCCAACCTGGAATGTGGAAAGCAGGACAATTGAAAGAGTGTATGTGTTGTGGGGAGAGTGAGGATTTCAAAGCAGGGGAGGAAGAGATAATTGGCACCTTTGTTGCTTACAAAATGTGGCGGGACACCCTGTGGTGGGGCCATCTGGTTAGTGCTTGTGGCACAAGGGCCTGGTGAAAGACTCTTGTGGAATCCATCTGCAGGAGGGATTTTACCTTTTCCCTGGCTGGAGCTGTGAGTGTGTGTGTCCACTCTGGAGAGGCTGGATTGGGATATTTGCAGATGGGACCTGTCAGATCCAACTGAGATCCTGGCTGGGAGAAGGAAGTGAGCAAGTAGAAAATGACAAAAGAGATTGAACAAGAAGGTAGAACAGGGGGTGATCTCTGAGCCCAGATCCAGGAGCCAGGTCTCTAAATAAGAATGAGGTGCAAGCTTTCTACAGCCTGAAAACATTAATTAGGTCCGGTTCAGCCCTGGGTCTATGCCCAGGGTAGCCCATATGCAGAAGGTTGCTGTCCAAGGGGGTGGCTGACTTCCTCTGCTGGTGCCCTTTCAGAGCAGAACCAGGGGTCCAATATGGGAAAGAATCTTGGCCAGGACAGAAGAGGAGATGCTTAGTCTATCCTTGCACCATCTGAAATGGACATGGTTGCCATCCTCCCCCGCTCTGTTCCACACCCCCAAGTTTGGCTTTCATGTTTTGCAGCTCTGGAGCTTGAAATGGATGTCCTAGAATTGCTGACTGTGTACTGACAGCTCAGCTGATGGCTTGTGGGATGCTAGAGCCCATGGGGTTGGAGTAAGGGAGAAGGCTGTCTTGCATTTTGCTGGGTATTCTGGCAGGTTTTTGGCTTGCTTTCCTGATAGACTATTTTCATCTCTCCTGTCTTACTTCCTTCCACATAGGCCTCATTTTCCCCCAGGGACTATAACTAAACTCACTCTTGTCTGTAATCCCAATTGGTTCATCAGCTCTTTGGAGCATTTCCAGGCATACAGAAAAAGATGATCATGTGGGTAGACCATCTGATGCTATGTACATAGAAAAACAAGTTATGTACAGACCGGACCATGCTGAACCGGCCTTGCTGTGGCTGCAGTTATTGTTGTCTGGACTTTGCTAGCAACCTTGTTACAGGCAGAGAAATAACACTACGAAATAAATCTTACTCTGTGTGAAAGACCCCATCCCAACAAACAAAGCAAGAGCTAGCTGGCAAAAATAGACATTGTGGGTAATTGCTAATTTGCTGGGGTAACGGGTTATGGGGATAGAAGTAGGACAGATAAAAAACATGAGTAAAAGCACATGTAAGCAGTGATGTAAGGACAAGACTTAAGGGTGAAACAGAGAAAAGCATGGGCAGGCTGATTGCAGATCATATCTGATTTGCAGAACGAACGCTGAGTGGAGCTGGTAAGGTCATCCTTCCATATGTATGAGCTTGCTAATAACCTTGCTGTGTGTTTACCCCCTAACTGGATGCTCCAGAGCTAACTTTCCCTGAACCTTAGGCTGCAGGACAAAAGGAGGGACTTGAAGCAGTTTGCATAGCTCAGCAACATGTGTGGGGCATGCTTGATCCGTGTGGGGCAATAGTGTAGCCCCCTGCCCCCAGCCTGTACTCAGCACCCTTTTCCCCCAGCAAAGCCGGCTGTGTGAGCACAACCTTGATGCTGGCCTTTGGGATGCTACCGACTGACGGATTAGTCATGCTGCCATGGCTCGGCCTCTTTTGGCTGCCTGCAGGGCTGTCACTTTCTTCTTCTTCAAGGAAGAGCCAGTGGGCTGAGGAGGCTCTGGCTCCATCTGCCAGCAAAACCTGTAGCAGGGAAAGAGCAGCAGCTAGGGGGGAGGTGCTGGGAGGGGGAAGCAGTGGATTCCCTTGGTAATTAGGATGGCTGCATCATCACTTATGCAAATAGGGGAAAGAAGGAAGGCTTCTGCAGCAGACTGTGAGTGGAGGAGAGAACAGAAAGATGGAGCTGTTCTCCATGGAGGAAGATACCTGGCCTGCACACAGGATGTGTGATCAGTTGTGTGCTTGCCTTCTCTTCAGAAAAGGCATAATCAGGAGCCCTTCAGGACAAGTGATTCCTTGTCAGAGTTTGGCTATTATATTGTGTTGCATGCTTGCACACAAGAAGGCTCAGGTGAACGCAGCAAATTTTATGACTAGTTATTTCTGAACCCCTCCTGTCCCTCCACATGTCACAGGGCTGTCTTGCTGCCCCTGTGCAACAGCAGCCTTTTGACATACTCGTGTCCATCCCTCCGCTTCCCTGTGTGCTTGGAGGGGCTCTGGCTTCGTGGCAAGGCAGGTCATTGCAGTACAAGGCTTCTTACGTACAACTGAGCCCTCCTGGTATCTACCAGCCTGAGCTATCCCCCAGGTTGTATGGCAATCTTTTTTTTTTTTTTTTTTTTTTCCTCCTTCTACTGATGCCTGGAGAATGTAGCTCTGTTACTCGTAGTGGGAAGAGGGTTGAGCAATATTGTCATCTTATACCACCAACATCTTCTTATGTCTGACAGCATCACAGATGTGTTTGTGCTTGTTCAGCTTGGTAAGACATCTGCCCTCCTGGTGCAGAGATGGAGCTCAAAGGGAAGCTGCTCAGCAGCCAGCTGTGCCTGCCCTCACCCTCCGTTCTGCAGGGCTGCCATACAAGGTGGCAGCAGGCTTCAGATTTGAGATGTATGATTCATTGCTTCCTTGCCTAGGAGGTAGAGCTGGACAGACCTTGAAGAAGCCACTAATGTGAAATCAGCAGAATACTCTCATCTTCTGTCCATCTTCCCACTGCTTAGCAGGTGGGGTCCCATGCAAAAGGGTCCGGCAAGATGGTTTTGAAGCCAGGGAGAGCATGTGGAGCAGCAAGGTGGAGATCCCGACAACGTATCCACTCTGTCTCATCCTTATACATCCCGGGCTTCATACCAGAAGTCTTGTCTTGCCTGCCAGTGTCTGGGTTTGGATTGTCAGCAGTGTTTTGAAAGGCATGAACAAAGCCACCCTATTTCCAAAATACAAATAAACAAACCACAGAAGAATAACACTAAGTCCTTGCTGCCTTGGAACCGCCCTCTCTGTAGGTGTGCAGGATGTGTCGTTAGGGCTGGGCTTAAGCATGAGATCCATGGCTTGTGCATTTTCTACTCACAGTAGAGACAGCTAGCTCCTCCATGGAGCTCCAGAGCTCTTCCGAACTGAGCCTGTGAATGGTATGGAGGGTGAGGAGCTCTGGACTTAAGGTGATGCTTAAGGCAGCATCACATGGTATTGTGGACATCTTCAAGCAATCCAGAAAGTTCCTCTCCTAATGATTTGCCTTAGCTGTATCCTAATAGGATCACACACCTTCTTTCTGCTTTACTAGAGTTGGGAATTCTCCCAGCTCTCATTTATTGTCCATTGAGCAGCCTAATCAAAAAACATTGTCTTGTTTGCAGGCTTGACAGGTTTTAATGCAGGGCAAAGATAAACAAACAAGTGAAAGGGGAAGGCACAACAAAATCAGTGCTGCCGATTAGCTAACAGGGGATCTCGTCAGAACTCATACATCTCCAGCAATTTCTCAATCTCAGTGGAGTTCTGCCTGCTGAATGAGGAGTATCTCCTCACCCCAGATCAATTAAACTATGCCAAATCACTCCCCCCTCCCCCTCCCCCCAGCTTATTCCCCCCTCCGACACAGATAGGTAGATACACTCACGATCTCTTATCCCTTCTCCTCTTGCTGTTTCCAAAACTGGAATCTCATTTGACTGACGTAAGGGCAGGAAAATCCTGGATAGTGTCACACTCATAGCTGAGAGTCAGCCTTCGCGTGCCACCAAATGGCACAGCCGAAGCAGGAAGCCTGGCACTGATGCAGCTTGGGCTACCTGCCTTCTCTGAGGCTGTCAGACATAAAATAAAATCTGCAAATAATGGTTTCTCTTGTCAAAGTTGCAATGATTCAGTTGTACTTGGGCCGTGTCAGCCAGTCGCTGATTTAGGCTTATCCCAGTCATGGGGAAATTGGAGCGTACAGCTGCACAGAGCAGGGAGTCGCATCTGAGCAGGAAAACAGTTCCTCTGGCAACACTCTTAAACATATCACAACTTAATGCTGCTCCTCTTGTCTTTAGTGTGGTATAACAAAGACACATTAAGACTGGATGGATTCTGTTCGCACCAGAGACTTTTTGTAGAAACGAGGAATTCACAGGAGGGCTATGGATGTAGCAAATGACTCCGCATCACTCTGGGCCTCCTGTCCTCCCATCCAAGCCAAGGTGGAGCTGCGGAAGTGGCAGAAGGATCCACCCAGAGCACTCTGCCTCCTGCTGAGGCCCTTCTGGGGAAGCGGAAGCTGATGGTCGCCTTGACTTCCGTGACTTGGGAAGGCCCGTTATCTGAAAACACCGTAAAAAAGGTGCATTTATGTAAACATTAAAAAGTGAAGTCTGTGGAGTCCACAGCAATCCATCTTTTAAATCTAGCTTTTATAGCATTATTATGTGAGACAGTCTCATAAAAAGCTCTCTGTAGATGTTATTACATTGCATTGTGGCTTTGGAGAGTGAGCTGAAGAAGCTGTGAGTTTGTGCAACAGCACATGTTAGCATGAGTTATAGTATGTCAGGGGCCCCCTGTTAACGATCTGAGAACCTATTCAGCTCCTTTAAGGTTAATCAACTCGGCATTTGTGTCAGGTGTAATGTCTAATTAAAATGATGGAAGGGGTGTGAATGCCTCCTGGCAGAGGAGGGAAATGGCACAAAGAGGCAGCGTCAGTGCCATATTGGTTTGGAAAATCAATAAGAGGAGCTCATTTTATCCCAGTGTATCTCTGCATTTGCCATTCAGTGGCTCATTTGAAAAAGCGCCAACTGGCTGCCTGGGAGCCTGCAAACGGCATCGTTTGAAACTACTTAAAGACAATACTGGTGGGGAAAGGAGAAGACATCGCCGTTGGTCATGGCTCGGGAGGTTGAGCTAGTGTCATCATAGCCTGCAAGATGAGGGCAGCCTGGACTGTGGCAGGCTCTGTGGATAGAGATGCTACTGGAGAAGGAAAGGATGGGGAAAGGGTCTACTGAAAGGGAAGGCCTAGGAATCCAGAAGGTAGAAAACCAAGGGTGGCAGGGCTGGAAAAGAAACAGGCCTTCTGGAGGAAAGATACATGGAGTACCAACCTGATGGTGTAGAGGGGGAGAGGAAAAAAAATAAAATCTCAGGCATATCTATGTTCCCACAACCTCCTCCTAGTAAGTGTTGGTGATGGTCTAAGTGAATAAATAACCTATCTATGGTGAGAATAGAAGAAAAAAAAAAAAAGAGGAGAAACTAAAAAATTGGAAAGCAATTTTTAATCTGTCAATGTTTTTGTTGATGAAAAGCAACTTTCAGGCAAACTGAAACATTGAGGAAATGTTTGTGGGATTTCTTCCCGATATTTTCTGTTGTTTGAGAACTCAGGAGTCAGGAGAAAATGACACAGACACTGTCTTTAGATTAGTTTTTCTTAAAAGAATAACTCTATAGGGCACTGTAAAAAAATATTCTAAATTTCCTCAGGAAATAATTTTTAATGAGTTGCACCCATTTTTTAGGATGTGACAGCTCTTCCTTTCCTACTTGTGCAGCCAGCTGGACAGACATCCATCCAAGTAGCTGCACAAAATGCGTTAAAGCTGTGGATAAATCAATAACTTCCCATCTATGCGGTTACACTTCTCTGCAAATATAAACATTTGCTCATTATCACCACACATAGTTTCATCTCCACTGAATTTTTAATGAAAAGGAATGATAATTTATTCACTAGCATTTTTATAGAAAAATGATATCTTTTCTTAATGACTTTACTCCTTCTGGTTTAGTTAGCTTACTGCTTTCCCCCAGCCTATATCTTCAGCACAGCATGCTGGATTTCAGATGCACCCTGCCTGCAATTAAATACCTTTAAACCACCTCGTTTGAGAAGCACAGGCGGCCTCAGAAGCAGTGAAGAAAGTCAGGTTCCTCTAGGTGGCAATTTAGGTCTTAGAAGGGCTGAACTGCCCTCTGGACAGCCTGCTTTCCCCCTCTTACACGGACACAGGTACATTACTGTACTCCTAGGTTTGTTGGTTGACAGGAGTGGGATAAATATGTGCTTGAGCATGGAATTTAAGAAGCAGAACTCCAGTGAATTGGTAGCACAGTTTTCACCTTGTCTCTGAGTGCCCAACACTAAGAATTCAACTTTTTTCCTTCTCTCCCCCACCCCAAGTAAAAGGCCTATGATGTTGTTTGGATGACTCATATTTACGTGCTCTGAAATCTCAGATTGAGAAGGAAATGTTCTGGGATTACCCTGATTTATGACCTTTAAGTGCGCTACACAATGACAGAATCTCTACCTGAAAGCTCTTTAAGCAGAAATTAATTTATGCCTGACAGTGATTAAAGGAGAAAGTGAGAGGAGATGGAAATTAGCAAATCCATCTCTATTGCTGAAATCCCATTATGATTATAAGGAGAGAGGAAAATCAGCATTATGGGTGTCAGCTGCAATCTGGTGCATTCATTTAGCAGCCCCTCCTACCTGGGAAATGTCCTTGTGTGGATGGATATACCTGTCACACTGGGTTGGCCTGAGATGAATCAATTGTCTAGATGGTGGAATAGAGATGAAAGCCATTTGGCATGGTACTAACTCCCATTTTCAGTTTAATGCAAGAACCTGAGGCAGGGTCCATAAAATAGATCTGGTGGGAAAGCTGATCTTGTAGACCTCTTGCACAGAGACGTTGGAAGCAACATGGTCACAGAAATGGAGCTGTGTTATTGTGGCCAGGCAAAAAGATAGGCAACGGACCATCCTGATACAGAGATAAGGGTCATACCCTAAAGATATAATCTGCTTTTCCTTTGACAGTCACGGTAGCACATTTTTCTTGATCTTTCAAGAATGGATTATAGCAGTTAAGATGCAAGTTAGCAAGTAGTAAGTAGATTTGCTTACAATGAAAAGTTGGACAAAATTTCAAATGCTTACAAGTTTCAACCCAGTTTGTAGTGCAGCTGTCGCACCAAAGAAATCTCTGTAACACTGGTAGAGAAAGAATACTATTGACCTTGGTGATACGAAAACGTCCCCTACAGCAGATATTTCAAAGATTGCACAAAGGTGATCTTGGTTCTTTTCCCTAAGGCTGGTGGTAGCTGGAACCATCTTGTTTGAAATAGTTCTAGTGATTCCCTCTGAAAAGTGGAAGAAGCGGTATTGCTGGCTGTGAGAAGAGTATTTATAAATACATTTATAAATAGCTTTCACCCAGTGGGCATGATTATTGCATGCATCAAAGTGAAAAGAAGAAGTTTGACTACTCAGCCACAAATACCTGGTTTGCACCCGGGTGCTTAGGGGATGCTCACGCACCATGATGTCACTACTCACCTCTGTGAGAAGAATCATCTCTTAGTAATAAAGTGCCTTTCAGGCAAGACAGGAAATCCCAGGGCTGCTAGGAGAAGGGCAAGCTAAAGGATGTGTTCTCCTCTCAGGAAGTCTTCCTGAAAAATCTTCCCACCTGAACCTCCAGGGCTAACCTGGGAACAATTTTTTCCAAAATATTGGATTGCTTTGAGAAAGTCATGATATTTCTCCATTGTTGGTAAAAGGGGAAAAAAAAATTCTCGTTTTAAGTTTTCTTTTTGGTGGGGATTAAACTTAAATTTGAGCAGTAAACAGATATTGCAAAGCTTTAGGCAAAGACAAAATAGGGTGTGCAATTTCTCATTTAGTTAGAGGCTTGTTTGATACTGTGTTGAATAGGAAGGAGGGGAAAAAAAAAAAAGAAGGGAGGGTTGCTCATTCTTGTTGCTATTCATCCGTAGCACACTAACTTATTTCACAGCTCTTTTCCTTGCAAAAAATTTACTCAGGTTCTGAAAGTCCTGGAAAGTGTAATGAAAAAGCCTTTTGGGAAGGGCCACAAGACCCCTTATTCAGTATCTGCTTGCCGCTAGTCTGCGGCCACTCTTACTGCTGTTTATTTCTGCTTGCTGTGGACTCTGATTCCCAGGTGTGAACCAGGATCTCTATAGAAAAGAACTAGTTAATAAAGTAATAAAGGTCTCTGACCTCTTCAGCAGTTTCTTACACCTGTAAATATTTCTCCCAGCTCCAGAAGGAACAATAAAATCAATGCTTGTTAATGTGGTGTAATATACTTCAATGGATATAACACACCAACCATTCAAAGGCCAATTCCTCATTCAGGCTCAGGTGCCAAAATGCCTGATTAAAACACTTTCTTCCATCCCCTCTTAAGATACACAGTTTGGAAAGATGCCTCAGCACATCTCCAGCAATGATTTATCCTCCTGCTTTATTCAAGGAAACAAAGTGACTTCAGCTTCCTTGTTTAACAAAATAAAATAAAATCAGACACAAATCCAACCTGGCAGGATAAAAAAATATATGTACATATAAAAAGAGAAGTTCTCCTGCTTTAGAGCAGTAATATGAAATTATATTGTAAATTAAATTACAGAAAGGGAGAATAATATGAACTGAAAAAAAGATTAGTTCCAAGGCTGAGTTTCAGTCATTTGCCTTCCTGGATTTTACTGGGCCTGTGAGTCGGGCTAAGCTGCCCTCAGACAGACATGGGACTCTGGTTAATTAATCTTTTCCTTCCTCTAGAATAGATAGGGCCAACAAAGAGGAGCAGAAAAACAGGGAGAAATCTGCTTCCAGTTGAAGCCTGAGCGTGATTGCACCATTTCCAGGAGGGATGTGAAGGGGTTTGCCCAGAGACACCCTTAGAAGTTGGGCTGTGGGGAAGGGGATGCTGAAGGACTGTGGCCACGGTGCGTGGGTGGAAAGGGGGAATATTAACCATCTAGACAAGGTAATTAATAGGGAAGGGGCTGATCAAATTAATAGTCTGCATGGAGGAAGATTACCCAGACGTGGTTATAAAGGAGGGGACAGATTAGGAGACAAATGCTAAAGGTAATACATGGAGGGGTTCAGGTGAGCCTTCTGCAGCCTTTTGCTCCATCCACGCTGCGTGGGAAGTGGGCGAGGACACCTGGCAGGCTGCTGTGTAGAAATGAAGGTGTAATTTTCAAAGATTCCTAGAAGCTATATCTTATTTCTTTTAAATGGATATTTGATTCAGTTGGGCTTGAATTTCCCTACAGAACAAAGGGATTCCTATGAATGCTTGATTCGGGATCTTAAACAGAAATATTTGCTTTTCAGGGAAGCTGAGCACCTCAGCAGAGATCTGCAGAGCTTTTAGCACCTACTATGTTCTAGAAATCAGGCCAAACTATTTCCTAGTGGAGCTGCCAGAATAGAAAAAGGAGGAAATAAATAGATCATATTTGAATTAATTAATTGGGATGTGTTCATCTCCTAGAAAGAGATGCAAGGGACAGGCCATCTTCTAATGCTGGCTTCAGTCTTTCAGGCAGGTCACAGGGTTTACCTGAAGGTACGGATAGGTGAAGGTGCTGGCCTGAGTCACAGTAAAGATTAGGGTTGCAGAAAGCTGACCATTCTTCGTTATTTACACACACATCCCCCCCACACACCCCAGTTGAGTATTTTTTCAATTTTTCCTGTGCTGGAGAGCATCCTGTGTTTGTTCCAGACAACAGACACACCTAATCAGCTGTTCCATATGGGATGCAACTGGGGATTCAGTCATGGCAGGGGGAGATTAATTCAGGTGGATATCTCTGCTTGGAAACTCGTCCTGGTTCCCTTCCATCCCTCCGCTAGCAGAGCAGATGGGGGAATCCTTTCCTCAGCCTTTATTAGAAGGAAGGCTTTGCCTCAGCTAGCTTGAGTCTATGCCCCTCGTTCTTAGTTTCGGTCCTCTATGGAAGCCGATATCTGCCCAAGAGCTAAATCCCCTGTCCCCTGCAGTTACCCTTGTGCTGCCTGGCTAGAGGCTGGGCAGCAGCACAACAGGCTTAAGGGCTGCAGAACAGCCCAGGGGATGGAAACAAGAAAGCCGGTAACTTCTTCCCCAGGGATATGTCAGGCAAAGGGGCTGGCACTGTAGCTACATCCAGAAGAATAAAATGAAGGAAATAAATAAAGGAGGCACAGCACGTCCTACAAACAAGAACATGTGTCTGCATTTATTAACATTTCCAAAGCAGATTTAATTCTCAGCAAAGTGCTCCTGCCTACACGAAGCCCAGGCGTGTTGCAGGAAACCTCTCGTTAAGTTCCATACAAGCCATCTTTTTAGTGCATCCTCCAGGGGAATCTTCAAACAGATTCTATAATTTCACTGATAAATGGCTCTTTTGCAAAACACTATTTACATTCCAGCGTCAGAAAGGCTGGCGACTTTGCTTCCCCCCACCCCTTTCAACCGTCTCCTCCCAGTGCCTTCAGGGAAGGATCTCTCGCCCACTCCAGGGAGGTAATAAACCATGTGTAGGTTCTGCAAGGAAGGAGAAAGCTGAGAAATGCAGCTGTAGGAGATTCTTCCAGAATCTGGATTCTTCCAGAAACAGGGAGATATAGCAGTTCTGGAGACAAATCTGGGTATTAGGATTCAGAGAACGTATGTGTGTGTTTTTTCCTTGGCATTGCCACAGGTTTTCTGGGTGGCCTCAGTCAAGCCACTTAATCTCTTTGGGGTCCTGTTTCCATTGGTATGTGCAGGATGAAGACAGCGACTTTATTCCGTTTGTTTACCCTGCTTGTTCTGAGTACAGATCCCTCGGTGTAAGGATTGTCTCTCATTAAACAAAGCAGCCTGTACATGGGGATCCCAGCTTTGGTACGGCCTCTAGGCATACGAAACAACAAAACAACATCTGACAACCAGTCTAGACAGTAAAATAATGTGCCAGAGAGACACAGTTTGGTCACTGCTTCCTTTTTCTTTTTTCTTTTTTCTTTTTTCTTTTTTCTTTTTTCTTTTTTCTTTTTTCTTTTTTCTTTTTTCTTTTTTCTTTTTTTTCTTTTTTCTTTTTTTCTTTTTTCTTTTTTCTTTTTTCATTTTGGAGCACCTGGGCCTTTTTGCCTTTACTGGTTCCTTACTCTATCTGCTGACCTGTGTTTAGGAGGGAAAGAGCTCAGGGTTATTTCCATCTTTATCCACCTTCCTAGAAAAAGGAATTTAAAAACTAGATCCTGACTGTTCTTTATGTTCTTTCACTTCCCAATGCCAGCTGTTTGTGCAGGACTGTCAGGGTGTACCCCAGGTCCCCCTGGATGTGCTGGGTGAGCTGTAACTGAGCCCTCACTGAAAATAGACCGTAACAGCCAACACAGTAGAAACACGTGCACTTCTGTTTGTGAGTTTTCATGAGGTACCTCTAAGATTCTTTGCCAACATTAGATCTTGTGCTACTATCATGTCCTACGCGCAGCATAGGATCGATGTACTCAGTTTACAGTTAGATTGATTACTCAGTCTGACGATGTCTTGAGATCCCAGTTGCTGCCAGTTTGGAGAGCTGGCTGCATCGCCCCCTTCCTCGCTGTTCCTAAGGACAGGCTTCTTCTGGAATCCACAATAGCCAGCATCTTCTCACAAAGCCTTTTAACTTAAGTTTCAAATTTGTGTTTACAGCAGTCTGACTTGAGTTCCATTTACCAGCTAATGCTCTGAAATGGAGGTGAATCAATGCACCGGGAGACATTTGTTTGCTGCTTGCTCCTGTTCTAGAAACATAGAAGACCAGGTCTTCAACAGGTATAGATCAGGCTCTGCAGATTCCAGCACTGATTTTTGTTACTTGATCCAATCCAAGAACATCTCAGCTGTTGTGTATTAGTAAATCCCCTCCTTCAGATTATTACTGTTTTCAAACCATGTGAGTGAAGACAATGCATCGTCCCACTTCCAAAAGCAAAGCTGCAAATACTGTTCTTAAACTGTGTGAGTGAGGACAGCGCATCTTCCCCACACCTAAGGAAAAGCTTCAATTACAGACATAGAAGCACTGGACTCTCGAGGATGGCATCACATCCCTGGCAGGAAGTTGGTTTATTTTTAAATTGGTTCCTAAGGAAACCAAGTTTCCACAGTCATGTTCTCTGTCCCTTCATCTGTCAGTCCTTCCTCAGCAACTTTTACATGAATTAGGCATTTTCAAGCACATCATATGCAGTAGGAAACTCCGTCCCGTTTTGTGAAGCTGGCAGTGAAAAGATCCTGAAACTAAGTGATGCGCTTGAGTAATGCAGGAGTTCAGCAGTAGCCATCTCTGCCTGGCTGCCATTTAGCTAATAAACCTACTGCCTCTTGCCCCATCAGTGCTTTAAAGTCAAGCGGAATTGGGGTCTTTCTGAGTCACTGGTGGGGAACCCAGGTTACTGGGCTACAGAAAGAAAAGGAAACTTGGCTTTCTTCCCACTACTGCTGTAAAAACTTATTTGATGGATCACGAAGGTACTTAAAATCCTAACCAAGATTTGTGCTTGGATATGGTAGCTTCTGCCTGTTTCCCAAGTGCTCAGTACCCAAATGAAAGCTCAGCATGTGGGTTAAATGTTTCTCATGAGAAGATCCTGTTACATTAAGACATCGCAGTGTGTGTTGTTTTGAGACAATTTCCAGCAGAAGGGTATCTGATGGTCTTTGTGAGGCTAGCAAATAACACCTAACTGGAGAGAAACCAAATCAAAAAGAAATTCAACACTTTTTTTCTAAAACAAGAGCTTTCAGCCCAGTTATATTTCCTGAAATATGATGGAAATGTTTAGCTTTAGTTCCAGTGCAAAGAAACACCAGGTGTTTGGCACCCTGAAAGAAGCTGTGAAATTGAATTCATGTTCTCTGGACTTCTTTACTAGAGGGACTAGAGGGGAGGAAAGCAAGCAGGATCCTGGGCTAGCACTGCGGGGAGCTTTGAGCTGACAGGAGAAGGATGGGGCTGTGTAGCCGCATCTGCTGCTCCACGTGCCGCTGTAGCAGCCCCGCTGCAAGAGCCGCCCTGGTGCAGAGGGCTCCAAGCCTCGCCCGACTGCTAAACCAGAGCGTGCCCGGGACTGATGCACTCCCCATCCCTGCAGCCAGTTAGAGAAACCTTCTCTTTCCCTTCTGTTAGTTTGCTGCTTCCCCAACCAAACTGGAAGGATATGTTAGCCATGAACAAACTCGGGACAGCTGTGCCTTTCCCCTTTCAGGTCAACTGCTTGTCCCTGGAGGGAAGAGAAGTGGGGGGGTGACCCTGACAGGAGGCAGAGCCTGGTCATTATCCGTTAATGGGGAAGTCAATTAAATGCCTGCCATTGCAGAACGCTTTCTGATGACTCTAATTATCCAATAATTGTATTATCTCATTCAGTGGTGCGACACGGTGCAAGGCCTTGCAAAATGATGTGGGTGCTTGAGTCTGTGGCAGGTACCTTGTTGCCTACAGCTGTTGGTGGGTCTGTGCATGGCCTGATGGGGCTGGGCAGGCTTGGGGAGCCCTTCATGCCAAGAGGGTTACATGGCAGTGAGCAGTGGCTAATCCTCCCAAAATCCATTCTTCCCTCACAAAGCCACCAGCTGGTACAAGACCTTGGTGAGGCTGGAGCTGCTGGGCTGTGTCATTCATTGCTGTTCATATGTGAAATGCAAAACTGCTGCCTGAAACCCACCTCTGCTATGTGTGTTTTAATGGGGATATTTAGGGCTTTGTCTCCACATGGACAGTGACAGGAGCAGAAAACAACTTAAAAGCTGCTATCCTGGCCCACCCTGTGTATTTAAGACAAAAATAACAACCTTCAAAACCCATCTTATGCTGATGGTCACACATCACGTGTCCTGAGTTTGCCCAGCCTTAGCAGTGCTGGCTCCTGCCGGGGACCCAGCAGTGCCAAGCTCTGCTGGCTTTGGTAGAACACCCAGATCTCTTCTGAGGTCCTAGAGAGGGCTAAGCCGTCAGGCCTGCTCCAAATACACTGTATGCTCTAACCAAAATTGTGGCCAAGGAGGAAAACAGCTTCACCCCTGCCTTTTTAGCCAGTAGTTCAATAATTGCAGCATCTTACTGATACACCGAAGACTCTGTTTAGTTATTACTTATTCCTTTAGGAAGTTAAATAATTCTCCTTCACTTCCTAGGATGTGGTCCTACCAGGACATGAGAACAAGAAGTTTTTTTCTTGCTTCTTCAGGTAAAGAAAGAGGTGTCCAGCTCACAAGCCTGGGTAGCCTGGGAGTCCCACAGCCCTGATTTTGGCAGGTCTTACTGTGACTTGTGTTCAGCAGCAGCATGACAATAAAAGAACATAGGTTGTATGTCCATGGTGACTAGAGCACCTGTAGGAAAGGGTTTCCTTTCAGTTTCTTTCAGTTCCTGTTGCAAAGATTATTTTTCTTTTTGATACTAAATGCTCACTAAAGAAAATATATGCCCAAGTTTGAGGTGGGATGCACCACCTAGTGCTCTGTTTCTAATGCTCTGAAGGAAAAGAATGACTCCTACTCAGGCATTTTTCAGGGGAAAGAAGGTACCTAAAGCTATCTGAGGCTTCTGGGCTGTATGCTGTGGAGGGAGGGAGCTGGTTCCTTGCAGCTCAAACAAAAGGTCTAGGGAGAATTGGGATTTACAATCCACCTCCAAGACAGTTATTACTTCCCAGCTAACATGGCTCTCAGCAGCGTGTGCTGCCCATTCGCAATCCCGTTCCTGGCAGCTAATTCCTCCCAGATATTGTACAAGAAACCTACACAGCTGCTGTGGCGTCCCGGACTCCACCGCCTTGCTGGAGTCTTTATTAGTGCCAAACCATTAAACTGTGAACAAAACACAGCTGAAATCTACCTGCACTAGTAGTAATAATAGTCCTAATAATAACAGCAATGCCACCACCTTGATCTCCTGTGGTGACTTTTTGTGGATAATTTAAAAACCTTCAATAAATATTAAGAAGTTCTTAAAATGCACTGAGACTGGTAGGACTGATTCTCCTTTCTCAGGTGTGAAAGCAGCAGAAAGAAGGGTTATGGAGCAGGAGTTAGGATGCAGGATGCCTGGTTTCCTAGACACTTGCCCTTTTCCTTCTATCTCCCACATATTGCTGGCACCACATTTACAGAGTCCTCCGTGCTGGAGTTTTATGATACGGATTTCTATTCCAATACTGGAAAAGCAAGTGGATTCCCAAGGAATATCCCTCTGTGTGGACACTTGGCTGGTGCTATGCAGATGCTTGTAGGGAGATGGCAAGAGCGTAGAGCTGAGCTGCTTTGCAGTGTCAGGCTGCAGTGAGGAGCGAGCGGAGCAGCCTGGCCGCGGTACCTCGCTGCTACACCTCCCTGCAGCCCGCCTCTTCCCAGACAACCTTGCCACGCAATTCCCTTCTAGTGGCCACGTCAACCCTAACTTTGTATCTGTTAAACCTCAGGTAATTGCTTTTAGATGGGTGTAATTAAGAAGCCATTAGTGTAAAGTTTCATTTCAGTTTATGCTTTGGTCTCCATTTGAGCAGAGAAATATGAAATTAAGGTATTAGCTCCTTTCAGAGAGATGAGTCATGAGCTAATAAGTTTCAAGAGCTGTTTCTCAGCTGTAATGATTCTGCTTTTTTCTTTCCAGATCTTCTCCTCCTCCCAAATTCGTGCTTCTGGAGAATTTCTTTTGAAAAGAATAAAAGGGGGAAGGAGACTGAGTCAGAATGAGGAATTGCTAATAAAATGACAGCCAGAGAGATGCCAGCATTTTTGTGTGGAATTTCCCTGAAGCAGCCAGGGGTGCACGTGATGATGGCACGTGGGCAGTGGGTGGGACATGTCCAGCATGCGGGGGACATGTGGCACACCACATGCAGTGTCAGACTGTGCTTTTGGCCAGGAAGGAGCAAAGCAATGAATGGCCAAGACGTCCAGGGAGAGAACAGGGGAAGATGCCTCAACTTCCCAGAGCAGACCAGAGAGGAGGGATGTGAGTTTGTCCAGAAAAACTCAAGGTACCTGCTGTGGGAGAGTCCGGCCGAGCTGCAGAGCAAGCAGTGCCCAGGGAGTGTGATGCCTCCGCAGGGCTGCGAGCTGGAAGCTCACGGTGGTGAGCACAGCACACCCCAGCACAGGGCTGAGCCAGGGGGAGTTGTCCCCCTGCTGTCCTCCCAGCCTGAGCCCGCAGCCCGTGGCCCAGCTCAGCCCTGTGGTTTCAAGCCCTTTCAAGCTGAACAAATGCCTCCCCTTCCCCAGTCTCCCTTTGCTGTGTGCCTCATCCTTACTCTCCCGCATGGAGCATCGTCTGGACGCATTGATCTGGCGAACAGCTCCGGCTGTGCCACGGCGCCCGCCAGCCAAACACAGTTGGACAGATGTGCCGTGGCAGCTGAGGCACCCGGAGGGGGACCTTCCCCGTGAGCAGGGCTGCCTCTGACAGTGTGGTGCTCAACTCGCAGCGGTAGCATTTCCAGAACTAAATCAGCGACAGCCAGAATTGCATATACAGTTAATCATGGCTTAATTAAACTGTTCAGTGTCTAAACGAAGGGTGCTGCATGCAAGAAGGGAGAAGAGGGAAGAGGTGTCCTTAGTTTGAGACAGTGAAATGCTACTGATCATCAATAATGCATCTCAGTAATGTTCCTGTATGAATTGGAAATGCCAAGCAATCAAAGGCCATATGTATTTAGCTTAGATCCACATGATGTCCATGTATTTTTAATAGTGTGGCATCTTTGAAGTGTGTTTATGAAGCACAGCGTTTCTCTCCATAGCTGTAGAGGAAAGAAATTGCCCCTGGCTGGCAGGCACACTCTTCCTCCCCTCCGCGGGCTGCTGTGAGGATGACTACACACCTTTCCCGGCAGGAAGGAGTGGAGGAAGACACAAACTAAATCCCAGGCATGGATGTTCCTTCTTTTGGTGTGACGATAAAGTAGTTTGCTAGAAGTAGGTGTAAAATCAATAGCCTGGTGGGGAACAATGGGTGATTTCTTGAAATAATCTATTACCTGCCTTAATCTAATCTAATCTCTATCTTCTGCTGGTTTGATCATTTCCAGTGTGTCTGTAGGGTGAGGTTTGCATACCAGCTGGTAAGGAAATGGGAGACTGAGGATCAGAATATGAGTCTGGGAGCATTCAGCTCCAGGCGAGCATCCTGGGCTGGTAGCTGAAGGTACACTCTGAAACTGAGAAGGGAAGGAAAAGGAGGAAAAAAAAAAAAAAAAAGAAAGTCTGTCGTGTACTGGCTTAGCAGGGCTCTTAAAATGTTAGGACAGCTAACAAGGGAGGTGGTGGGCTGCTGGAGCCTTTAAATCAAGGCTAGAGGCCTTTTTAAAAAAGATGTATTCTCATTCAGCTGGGAATTTTTGCAGTATTGCCAGCTCATGTCTTTAAAAAGAAGAACCAGCTGCTTTACATTTCTGTGAGAGCTCAAAAGTTTGGGCTGAAACTGAAATTCACATGATTCCTGCAGCAATTCCTGTTTGTTTGATTTGTGCTGCTAATGTAGCATTAGGCTTCAGCTTGCAAGCATTGCTGGGGAAAACAGTAACCTTTGCTAAGTTATGAGACATACATGATTCTAGTGGGACCCTTTAAAATCTCTGAGTGTTTCTGACAGCATTTCTGCCAGGGGTAAGATGCAGGGAGGGCACAGACATCAGACCACCCCATTCCCAGCTCCACTGCTGTCTCTACCTGCCACCAGTGGTCCCAGCAGAAATGTGGGTTTTGTCAAAGCCAGAAAAGCTCCTGAAATCTGCAAATCCCCAATTCCAGAAGAGACTTTTGGGAATGGTAATAAAAATTACCTTGGTATTGTAAAGCATTGGTGGGATCTGTGGGATTCATGCTCTCTCACCTCAGTTAAGGCACTGGGGATGGCTCTCTGTTTTTTTCCAGCCACCTTAGACCACGGCCCCTTGCCCTGCCTAGTCTTGCTGAGGGGATGGAAAAGGCACAAATGCTGCAGACACTTCCATGGAGGTGCTCCAGAACCCAACAAAAAATAAAGAAGATGCTAGAGGAGGGTGGGGAGAGGGCAAGGGAGGTGCATTAACACAAAACAAATTCTCTTATTTTGAGTTGTGAACCTGCTAAATTGGCTGTTGGGTTATGTAAGAGAAGTCATTGTGTTGGTGTTGAAAGGGCAGCCTTGTACAGAGAGCTGGGGACACAGCCTGAATTTTAAGTAGCTGGGCGGCGCTGGGGAGGGCGAGTGCGCGGGCCCCCGTCCAAACCCATCCATCCCGCTGCTCCCGCGCGCGAGGCTGGCACCAGAGCAAGGGCGTTTCACCCAACGGACCCATGTCAGCCCGGCCAAGGTGCTGCCCTTCTGCTCTGCTGCTCCAATCTTTCCTTCCCATCCCTTCCCTCTGAATCACAAACACCCGTGCTGCTGGCACTACAGGAAAATTAACAAACAGCCTATAAATTTTACATGAGTTCCTGAGACCAGAGAGAAATTAATTTGATGTTGTCTTTTGATAAAGATGTAGCACCCTTTCTCTGACTTCAATTTGTTGGCTCCCCCCGCCACCCCCCCCCCACCACCCCCCCCGCCACCACCCTTCACAAACATGTTTTCTTGAAGGTTGCAATTTGGTTCTTGTGATAATAGAAGTGCATAAATAAATAACTAACCCGTTTCAAATAACCCCTAGCTTGTAAATAGGAACAGATAGAAGAACACCACCCACAGAAGAACAAAAAAAGAATCAGATCAAGTCAAATCACAGGCCAGTTGCCTCTGGTTTGGATTAGCTATGTCTATTCTGTGCACAAGCTTTGGTTGCTCCCATGCCAGTCCCCAAAGGTCTTGATTTTATAGGCAGAGCTTAGAGGGCATGAAGGATGGAGCAAACTCAATAATCTCTGGAAAAGCTGTTGCAGCTGGATTCGGAGGGAGGAGTACAAGCTGCAAAAAGAAGAAGGCTTGAGGCCATCACCAGGTAGTCATTTTGTGCACAGAAATGCCACCTGGGGCTTCATTTCTTTACTGGAAAAGCAGTAGGTGGTATTTAAATCTGTGTTGGTAATAAAGAGATTGGGAGGGAGGATGTGCAGAGAAGGTAGAAAATTGAGCTATGATGAATCAGTTGCAATGCTCCAGTGGAAGCTCATGTAAGGGTTTTTTCCTAAGCCTGATCCAGTCCCTTTGGCCATTTTGTTAATGGTGTGTTATCGAAGCCCTTATCAAGTATTGTACAAAATGTTTGGTACCATTTATCTTTGATAATCAGTTATCACTGATTAGAGTAAAATTAAGAACTTTTTTTAATACATATTTGAAAAAGCAACTAAAAAAGGTGTTAAACAACAAAATCCACTTCAAATAATTCAGAGTTTGAAAAGATACTTGAAAGGATAAAAGGGAAAAGAAACAATTTCAAGAAAAGTGCAAACCCGTGTTTAATCTGGAGCACTACATTTGCCTAAGAAACAAAGTTCTCTTCTAAAAGTTATTTAACCTCTTCACCTCTTTTTCCTTTAAGCTGATTTCTAAAATGAAAATGCTGATGTGAAACTAAGAAAAATGTAGTATGAAAGACTTTAGAAAAAATATTTTAACTAAGTTATGAAATGTTTAGATTTTCAAAATCCTTTGTTCCCTTTTTTTGATCTAAAACTCCTCACTAAATTTGATCCAAATCCACTATGATTTTCAGTCCTTTGAAACTGAATGTTTCCATTAATGTTTCCATCATTTTTCAGAATGTGTCCAGCTCATGCCAAGGCCTTCTATGGCAGAGAATTAGCTTTGTTCTGCCCCAGCTTTTTTAATATGCACCTACTTTCCCTCAACAGATTTGCTTCCTCACTTCCCATTTTTTTTACATATTATTTATTCCATTATTTTGCCAAAGAGAGGGTGTTATGTCTTCTGTACTTACAGCCTTCCTTTCTTTTTTCCATGGTGCCTGGATCACCTTTTCATAGCACCAGAACCAAGTCCATAGATCCAGTTTAAGGGACTCGGTCATGGGTGTCAGGTGCGGAGATGGACTTTGCTGTCTCCGAGGATTTCTTCCAGCTTCACCTGCTGGGGTGGCAGAGGTTTCCATCCCAGAAGCTGACTCGCCAAACGTTGTGCTCCTTATATATATACCTTTCCTTTCCTCTATAGACAGCATCACAACTGCTTAAAATTAGGTGTCATATATATATATATTCTAGGAGCAGAGTTTAAAGGCCACTTTGCAAGGCAAAAAAGATAAAAGTGTGTAGCAGAAATGTGTGGCATCTGACTCTCTCTTAGAGATTTTGCTTTGATTTTTGTTGAATTGTTTTTTGTCTGAATTTTTAATATAAAGAGTTAGGCAGCTTGTCACTCTTTATGTATGGAAAACATAATGCTCTTTGATGTTCTCAGTTACTGTGTCATGTTTATATGCTCTGACAGTCTTTGAACTGCAGCTCGCTGCAGACAATGGGAAGGAATCCTCAGAGGGGTGACAAGGATTTTGAAAGAGCCCCGTTTTCTAGTCCAGAAATGGCAGCACTTCACCAACATCCACACTGCTGTCCAGTGCCTTCAAAACAGAGACTGTTTGACTGATAAATCTGCACGACTGAGCCCAAGGTGTATGATACCACTCTGTGCTATGTCAACACTTCAAGGGCTTTAGTAAGCATTAGAGCTATTCAGAAACTTCCAACAATTTGATGTAAAGAAAGACAAACTTCTGGACCTTTGCAAAATTATTGCCCGTTATTTAAAAATACAACATAATTCAATGAAAATAAAAATCCATATTTCACCTAGCGCTGATCACAATGACAGAAACTGCTAGTAAAATACATCCCTTCTGTAAGGGTTTTTGTACGTATCCAAGAATATAAAAGTGGCAGGCGGCTGATGCAAGGAAATTAGGTACGATCACGCCCAGACCTATTCCAGCTGAATACTAAATAAACACCTGAGATCCCTGATGATGCCGCCCAGAAGCTGTCCTCTTTACTCCTGATCAGCACAGTGACACTTAAAAAGAAAAATCACAGTGCAGTGTTCTGCAGATCACTTTGCATGGCTTAGTGCATTATTTAATGAGCTTCAGGGCACAATGCAAAGTGTATTAGTTCACACAGGTCTTTCATTAAAAACTACAGCCAGACCTTTTATTTAGTCATTTAAATGGGCTGCTTCTCTTCAGAGATCCTTTTAAGTTGTTGTTTTTTTTAAAAATGCCCAGATTCAGCTGCAAAGCAAATGTATCAAAACACGCATTATGTTGTTGTTTCAGTAACAGTAGCAGCTAAAGGACTCCTACCACCACGGCCACAGCCCCGTCATGCTGGATGCCAGAAGCGGGGAGCAGGGAAAGGCACAAAAGCCCCCCGTGCCGCCTGCGGGGTGATGTGCGGCACAGGGGCAGTGAACACGCAGGCGGGACTGCCGGCGGGATGCCCTGCTCCCTCGGCGCTGGCGGCTTGCCACTCTGATGTAGCCGTGCCAGCACACAACCCACCCATGGAAAATTTGTCTTTTCCTTCCCCTTACTGTGCATTTGGGATTCTGCAAGCATACCGGGTCTTTGCCCTGCAGAGCATCCCTGACCGCATCAATTTGGGAGAGGTGGGAAGGGTGAATTTTGCTTTAATCCCTGGCATAGCCAGCAGCGTTGCCTTCCTCTCCATCCCCATCCTCGCCATTTCCCCAGGGGTCACCTGCTCTTCATGGAGCATGGGGGAGAGTCTCCCAGGTCCTGTTCAAAAGTCAATTTGGAAACCTGACAGGGGGACTAAGCAGTCAATTCCATTTTCTTCTCCTCCTCCTTCCCAGCACAAAACCTAACAGACCCCTTCAGAAAAGACTCCCTGTCACAGGAAAGAGCTCCTTTGTATGCGAGTTGCAGCATCTATTTTTCAAGATAACCTTTATTTCATGTACTGAGTGTTAGCTTTGCTGAAAAAGAGAAAAGCCGAGATAACTCCTTCACCTGTGGAACATTATTACGCTTTCTGGAAAAAAAGAAGAATGAGTTGTTCTGGTATATGATAATGGAGGTGGAATGAATCGGGCAGAAGCAGGTGCTGAATTGCACCTCTCTCTCTTTCTCCACAACTGCCTATCTTCGCAATCTCACTCTCTTTTCTCTGTCTGTCTTCCCATCTCCAACACAGGCTGATTTTTCTCTCTCCCTTCTCTCATTATCTCCAAATTCTCCATTTTCCTTACGCACCATATAACGTCCTCTGGGATTCATCAGCAAAAACTCTAACCAGCAGCTCTGTTATTTGTGCTTTCTGGTGAGGTGGTACCTGCAGACCTGCCCTGCTGGGCTCAGTGCTGTACGACCAAAGCACAAACTACTGGCTTCTGCAGTGAAGGTTTTCCAGTCTAAAAATTTTGTGGTTTGCGTTTGGCCACAAATTGGTCTGTGGAACATTTTCCCCCTGGGAAAAGGCTGTTCTTTAGGTAATAGGTAAAAATGTGAATGCTTCATTGGAGTACTCTAATTCCAATGCCATTTCAAAGGCAAAATATTGAATCAATTTGAAATCAAAATGGATTTTAAATTTTTTATTATTTCGGCTGTTTCCTGCCCCATTTCCAACTTGTTTTCACTTCTATATTAGAATCTTAATTTTATTCTGCTACATATCTATATACCATTCAGTATTGCAGTACTAAACTGTGTTTCAATAATATCAAAATGAAGCATTTCAGTCAGCGGTGGCGTAACTTCTGAAGAGAAATATTTCAAAACCATATTTTCTGATTTGGTCTTATCTGAGACATAAACAAATGTTTAGTTGCTAGATTTCTCTGGAGACAGAATGCCTGTTTTCTCATCAACTTTAATGATGAGCCCTAAGAAATCCTGAGTTTGATCAGATGGAATGAGGCACATTCAAACATATCTTCTGAACTGGATGCTGTTATTGCTGTGTGACAGTGATGTATGGAAGAGATTCCCCCTGTCCCTTGGCATACCCCACTCTCCGTGTGAAAATGTGAATAGTGCCTTCCCCTGCTTCCAGCTGTATGGTTAATGCCTCATTTGACAAATTATTTCAGCAGGGGAAAGAGGCTGGTTGCCACAATTACAACAGGCAGCAAACCTGACTGGACACCAGCCTTTTTATGTACACCAGTCCCTGGTACCCACAATGGGAAGCCATCAGTTCAGGGATGCAGGAGGTGGCATGGACCTTGAAGGGAGAGAGGGAATCCCAGATGGGATCAGGACTTTAAATGAAAACCAGAAATAAAATTAATGTTCTGGGAAGAGCATCTTAGCAGTCATTTATCCTACTGCTCTGGAGCAGGGCTGTGGTGGGTTGTGGGAAGCATGGCTGGCTTTATGCTCTAATCATGGCCATGTGTGTTTGCAGAGCTGGCAATTTCACATCGACTGGATCCTACTGGCAGGGGAAAAGCTCTGCAGCGCATGCATCAGTGAGCTCTATGCAGATATAACGGCTCTGAACGTTGCTACACAGAGTCCGTGCTGCACCATAAATTACAGGGTAGTTATTTCTTAGTTATTTAGCAGTTACAGTGTAATTAGTTCCACTTAATGTCAACTTTTGTCAATACGTCTTCCATTAGCCAGAAAATTACAGCTGGGTTTTGAAGCGATGGCGATACATGAGCTTCTCTGAGCTCGAACTCGGAAAGAGGAGAGGGTGTGCTGTGGGGAGGCGATGGGGCTGCTAGGTGAATTCCAAGCCTGTCTCATCTCTTCTGCGTTCCCACAAGCTTGCACATACTCACCTCCACACTTACACAAAACACACATCTCTTCTCCAGGATCAATATTCCAGCCCAGACAGCAGAGAGGAATCAAACAGGTCCCTGGAGAAGTTTGCTTTGGCTGCTCAGAAACAGACAGACAAACAAACAAGCAAATAAACCCAAGAGCTGCCTTAAGATAGCATTTGTTGCCCATATTTTGCAAAGAGACTAATTAAGAAGTATGCTTTAGATTTTGGGGATCCCAGCTTTCATTCAAAGAGGGCTTGATTTCCAGCCTGTGACTGCTTTACTCTTGGTCATCACTGGATGTATCTCTGCCTTCCCCCCCACCCCACCCCCCCTTTTTCTTCCCCCTTTTGACACTGCAGGCATCGTTAGGAGATTGACATTACTGAGTTTTGCCATTGCTTTGGCCAGTATTTTAGTCTCTAGTCCAAAAATGATGAAAATCAGGGGACTGGGGTTTAGGAGAAGCACATAGAAATATTTTCCTGTGTCCCAATTCTCTGAGTGACGTAGGATAAGGCAGGTTGGCTTTAAGGGTGTTATCCTTCCACCTAAAAGCCTCACCGTAGGGCATCACCAGCCTTTGGGAATAGTCTTAGTGTGCAAGATCCTTCTACTTATTTCAAAACCATGTGAAAGCAGATTGTACCGTGTGACTACTGACTGAGGTACTAACAGTAGAATGATTAGGAAATTGCAAAAGAAATTCTTTTAAGATTACTTCGTAATGGCGCACATCCAACTCATTCTCTCTTTCTGTGTGCCACTAGACCAGGTCTAGGTAAAGAAGTAGAAAAGAGCCAGCACGGGTATTTTTTTTTTAATTATTATTATTTTTAAAATATATATGTTTGATATTCCAGCCTCCAATACTCCCCTCCATATAATTTTCCTCTATGACTATGCTGTATTCATTTCACACAGGGTCCTGTATAGTGCCAAATCTGGTTCTTGAAGAAGAATTAAGTATTCAGTTCAGGAAAAACATATCAGGCAGAAAGAATATAATGGTAATGTTGGTATTAATACTTCCTCCAAACGTATAATGAGGTTCCTTTGGTTGTCCCGCACCCCTCTGTGTCCACCAGGAGGCCAAGGACAATGAAGCTCCTCCTGCTATTATAAAATAAACAGTAATAAGAACAACAGCAATAAACATTTGCACCACAGAATTTTTCCAGACGAACATGAATTTCAAAATTAGTGGGCATGGCTATTCAGTGGTGATTGCAACTTCCTCCTATTATGGATAGTAAGACCAGGAGCATATGGCTCCACTCACCCACTGCAATTGAAACACTGAGACCAACTAAAACCTCTCCTGAGAAACTCTTGGAGATTTTACGTATACATATATATATATATACACACACACAAAAATAATCCCCGACTATGCTTGAATAATGAAGGACTATAATAAAAAATAATGATCTGAGGAATACCATAAACCAAAATAGAAGATAAACTCCTCTGATAAATAATGTATTGTAAACTACTCACTCAGCTGAGTCCATTCCATCTTGCACACGTTTGCATCCATATGGATTCTTCCTTCTCTCTGTGGGCAACCTCTCCTCAAATACAGAGAACGAAATTTATGCAGAGGTTTGTGTCTGTTTCTCTTGAATATTTAAGACCACATTAGGCAATTCTGCCCCACCAAACTCCCTTGCCTTAGTCACCAGGAAAGGGATAATTGGCTGTGTTAATGCTTGGATGCACCACGTTTGCAAATCCTGTAGAGTCAGCAGGGACTGGAACCTGTGGTATTTTGGCTTTTTGAAGAGATGTCAGCTGGCAGTCAGCATGGCGGTTAGCTGGGTCTCGGTCTGCACAGGGATGAAAGTACCTTGAGCACCTAAATGAAGCAAGAGGACTGCACGTTGGCTGGCCCCAGGGTATGGCGTGTCGCTCTGGCAGAAGTCAGCGATCAGGGAAGGAGAGCTTAGCCTGGTCTCTTCAGCAGCAGCTTTAGGGTCTCTGTGTATGGCACTCTGGGGTGCCCCGAATCAGCTCCTGAGGCTCACTTGGGATGTCCATGTCCCAGCCAGGCTCTGCCATGAGGCCGAGGTGCTGTCCCACCTGCTGGGGCTGGGAACTGCAGGAGTGTGGCAATCTTACCCGGGTCCAGCCCTGACATTCTACCACTCCCATGGGACTTGGTCTCTCTGTCACATTTCCCATTTCCACTCTCTTTTCCTGGGTAAACACGCTTACTGCCTGTGTGGGAGATGACTATTATGGGTTAGCATCATTTCCTCTGCAGAGAAACCTGCTGCCTACAGTGCTTCCTCTCACTGGCTTCTTCTTTTTATTTTATTTCCCTGGGACAAAGCTTGACTCTCTGTCAGCACTGCCCCAGCCTCCTGCCACCCCGACCAAAACCAAAGCAGATACAGATCCCTGCCTGCCAAGCAGCAGGAGAAAGGAGGAGGATTAAGGGAGTGGGGAAGTTAAGATAAGCACTTTGACAAGCGTTAATGCAGAAAGGAGAAACCATAACAAACTCCACTGGGGCCAGGATAATTTCTGCCTCTGGGCAGAGGCTGGAAGGTCCTCAGTGACGTCAGGAGAATTTCTAACGGCATCAAGTGTTTGTCATCTCTTTTTGCCTCTCTCCTACACAAGCCCATGCCTGATGACACTGAACCTACATCCAAGCTTTTGCTGTTCCAAATCTGGAAGGTGTTGGCTGAAGAAGGGGAGGATGTACTGAGTCATGATCTCCATGCTGCATCCATAACTTCTGGGGCTGAGTGATGGAAACAAAACTGAGCTACCACCCACAAAAGCCTTGTGACAGAGGCTGTGGAGTCATAGCCCAGGCCTGTCTCTGAGGGTGGTGGGCTGTGAAACACCTCACAGCCTCCTCGTTCCCTGGAGCTGAAGTCCAGCCATAAGGGATTGGAAGTCAGGCCAGTGAAAACAGGGATGTCTCAGTCGGTTGGGAGGGAAAACACTGGGGTCAGTCTTCCAGAGTTACCCTGAAACATGTTTTGGTGCATCTGTGTACGTGGCCCCAGGAAATCCAGCAGCTGCTGAGTAAGTTTTGCAGGCTGACCAAGTAGAAGTCTCTGGTAACTGAAAGTCTCTGCTGGGACTGTAATTTGGGACTTTGGGAAATGTAGAGAAGACCTGCTGCTTCTGATCTTATGAGAAGAATAGAATAAGGGTGAGACAAAGAGGGAATGAGGTAGGAGAGAGCAAGATGCAAAAAGAGGGAGCAGAGAGTGTGTGTTCTTAAAGAATCAACAATACGCATAGAAAAGGGAATTACCCAGGGGAGCAAAGCGTGTGTGTGGAGCTGGGAGAGATGTTATGGGAGGAAGATATTAAGGCAAAGCTACTGATATTTGAAATGTTATTTGAAGAGAAGTTTTAATCTGATAGGGCGCAGACAGAATTAATGGATTTTCACTGAGTTGCATAGCGCTTCGGGACAGTGCTGGGAACAAAGTGAAAGTTCTGCTGCTGGAGGTCAATGACACATCCCTGGCACAGAGCAAGCTGTCGGAGAAAAAATCAAAAAAGCAATTGAGAAATCAACTCTGGCAAATTCCTCAGAGATGAGAGAGTGTTTGAAAAACAAAACCCAAAAATATAACTCCTGTATCTGCTTTCCTTTTAATTACCCGAGAGTTCCGTTTGGATAGCTAGAGTCAGGGATGGGTATGTAAGTGAACAAACCCAGGTAACAGTGAAGCATCTTCCATGTCCTTCAGACTATGGCTGGTCACCTGGCTGGCCGTGGCAGGCAGAGACCTGCGCTTGGACGTAAGCCCACAGGAGAGGCTGGCTGGGCCACCAGGAGGAGCAGAGTATTTGGGGAAAAACTAGTCACAATCCAAAGCCTGCTTGGTGAAGCTGGTTGTGAACCACTGTATCTCCCGTTCACCTCAGTGGTCTGCGTGACTCAGTTGTCCCTCTGGAAAGCTCATTGCTGTTGAAGAGCAATGGAAAAGAAAAGAGAAAGAGAGCCAGGGAAAGGGAAGGAAGGAAAACTGTGCTCACACAATGGCAGGAAGATCCTTTTTCAGATAAAAACCAGTATCTTGGGGATGAACAATACTCCCTGGGCCATCTAGATATCTTATCCTCTCTGGAGCTTTTCTTTTATTTTCTTTTCTCTTTTTTCCTTATCTGTTTTATTTATCCTGCTTTCTTCTTACTACTACTTCTCTTTTTCTTGTCTGTTCTTTTTACATGATCAGAGGCTGCAGCTCTCTTGTGTTTCCCGGAATCCCAGTTAAAGATCTCATTGGCATCTGGGAGGCAGAAAGTGGCAAAGGTCAAGAAGGCAATGAAATATCAAGTTGAGTCATCCCTATTATTTAAGTCGTTCTGGGAAATGCAGACCATTTGGGTTTGTATTTCTGTTTTTTACCTCTGAAATGTCCTTTCATCTAGGGAAATAGAGCTTGGGTCAAAACCACGCAAGAAAAATTATCACATTTTTTGCTTCTGCTTTTTGGAGTCAGCTGGATGGAATCGGGAGACTCTAGGGAGTTCCTGGTGAACAGGGAAGAAGCTGCAGCATGAGGTCCAAGATTTTAAGAAAAGCAAAACTCTACAGGGAAAGCTATTTTAGAAAAGCCCCAACAACAAGGTCTACAGAAAGGCATCCAAAACCAGGCTTCCTTATTTCTTAATTCTTGTTTCATATATTGATGCCATTAAGAGTATTGTTTATAACCAATTAGCAAGAGAAATGTCTCTCAGCAGCAGGTTGAATTCTTCATTACATCTGTTTCAGTATCAAACCATTCCAAGAATTCTTCTGAGACTGCATTTCTCCCAGTGTATTATGGAAATGCAGTGCACCTTTTAATCAGGAGGGACATCTCTTTTCAGGTTGCAGACTTCAAAATTTCTTCTGTTCAAAATGCTGTGTTATTACTGGAATGAAACTAGAGATAAAACTCCAGCTGATATCATGGTTTCAGGAATCTGCAGATAATTCATTTCTAAAACTTGGGACTGAATAATGCATTTCCTTTGTGTTTTGATTCTTATCCAGTTTCTTATCAACTGAAGTTCACTCTCCCCTGCTTAACAAATTGAAGGCATGTATGTCTGGAAGAGGATGGCATTAGGACTAAAATACTCTGCTGAGTATGTCTTGGCTCCGGTGTACTCTCCTGCTGTGATCACTTTTGTATCGGATATTCACGGTCATTGTCTGTGGGTCTAGAGTTAGGAAGGCAAGATCCACAGAGGCTCGAGGAAAGGTCCAGGTGGCTATTCAGAGCTGCGAGTCAGGGTCCTGTCCTCAGGACCTGAAATGTCAGAGAAGGACCGTGGCCTCTCAGTACTGCCTTGCCCAAATGAGACTGCTTTTCAGTCTTCTCATTTATGCCTCTGAACTGAAAGCCTAAAATGGGAAATAGCGGAGATTATCCAGTGACTCAACCATCAGCATTCACAGTAATTATCTAAGAGATCTGCTTCCTTTAGAGTCCAGAAAAATACAGGCCACTCCAGTGGACAACTTGGAAGCCAAGGAAATGGTATCTTTAGTGAAATTAAGTTGTGATAGAACACCAATTGTAACACATTGGGGGTATTTGGTTCCTCATACGCTTAAAACTCTCTTTTTTCCTACCTTTTTATATCAGACTGCATGTTTTTTCAAGAATCTCATCTTTCAATGTGACCACATGCAGGATCATGATACATTTGTGTCATAGATGGGCCACAAAGACAGTCCCTCAGTGTAAGCAGCTGATACCAATAAGCTCTTATCACATCACAGTAATACAAAGGGAAAGGTGGAGCTTAACCTTAGATACGGGACTTAGATTGTCCTGCCCAAACCAACCCCCTAGATTTAATGATGCAGAGCATGGAAGAGTTACATATACACCATCCCATCAGGAAGATCTTCCCTCTACTCTGCTGCTTGCTCTTGTCTCAGTAAGGGGATTGAATTAAGTGATGGAGGAAGGTGGATCTGCTCTGTAGTTGAAAAGAATGTGTGAAGCCAAAAATCAAATAATAATAGTAACTCCCATTCTGGAATCTCTTCAGAAAAACATCTGTAAGTAGCTTCTTTAGAGTAGTAAAGATTTTTCTCTTTTTCTTTTTTCCCTCCCTTTACTACAGTGAAATCTTTAACAAATAATCATTTTACACTGTACAGTTCATCAATAAAAGCAATAACACCGGGTTATGTAATAAATTAAATATGATGTGTAGTTGAAAGTAATCGTGCTTTCAGGCATCAGCTTCTTGTCACATTAAGGGCTCTGGCAAACAGGTTTAATATTCGTGGAATGAACAGAATTATTGACAAGCAGTGGAGGAACTAGACAGCAAGTGAGCATCATATTAATTTTTCAGAGGCCAATATTGCTTTTCCTGCTGACATCGCAATAAACTTTCAGGGCTGGCTTTTGCAGTAGAGGGTTTTGGTAGTGGTGACTTGTTTTTTCTTGATCTTTTCTTTTCTGCCATTCTGTCAAGTTGATGTCTTTAGAAAGGGAGAAGGAAAAAGGGAGAGAAATGGTGGTGGCTCACAGAGTAAGGGTTGCTTTACCTTTGGGTTTATTTTCCTAGGTAACTCAATTCAGGGTTAACTCAGATTAACTCCCTTTCACTTTATCAATGGACATACTCCATTCTTTCAAAAAATGGTCTGATATTCCCATCACACTTTTAGAATATGCAAGGATTTAGGTACTTCCCACCGCCCTTGGGCTTAGAGACAGTCTGAGGGTTGAAACAATGGAGGTCCTTTAGAAGAGTTTCTCAGTATGGATAGAGTTATGAGAAGTCAGCTGGATTATCTAAGCTTCCTGATATTCAGAATTTTGAGGGAGTCACATAGGAATAGAAATTTGAAAAGCCAGACTTCCTGAGGTCCAGGTGATCCAGTTTCCCAGAGTTGAATGTGGGTAGAAACTGATGACAATTCACCTTTTTACCTAAGAATTTCCAAAGTGCTACAAACACAGCTGAAGAAAAAAGAAAAAAGTGTGGCTGGCCGCTTTGAGGCATGTGTTTTGTTTGAGGCAGAGGTAAAAATAGCCACTGACATTTTTTCTTGTCTCATATTTGAGCCCTAACCACCACACCCTTCCTCTGTATGTCTCATGCAATTTGTCACCCAAGAAAGATGAAAAAAAAAGGTGTTAAAAAAAATGACTAGTGTGTCTCTGTTGATGGGATACGGAGAGGCAGAGGAGAAGGTTTCTGCAGTGTGGTGGTCAGTGACTGCTCAGATCAGAGGTGTCTGATAGAAGTTGTCATTAGGGATGCTCACAAGAGTATCTGTCTTGAGATTTCTGCATCCCTCGGAGAAACACTGCCCAAAGCAACTCCCTGGAGTTGCCTTTTACATTTGGGTAGGATGGATTTGAGCTTCCCTTAAGCATTTCTAAGGCAATGGGTGAGATCTCTTATCTTGTATGCAATTATGTGCAAGAATCCTTGCAGAGACAGTTTCTCTCCCTCATCTACATCAGGGTGGTCAACTCTTTGCTTTTGAGCATTTTTCACAGCACCAGGAACAGGGGAATGAGAAAAATGGGAAGTGGGTGAAGGTGTAAGACAGCTCTGGGCCGGTCAGTGATGCCTTCATGGGCTCTGTTCAACCTTTTCTCTCCTCTCCTATCCCTGTCCAATGCTCTGAGGGTGTTAATACGGCTGGCAGGGAAGGCAGCGCTGCAATGAGCTGGGCATGCTTTTGAGCTTGGCAGCATTGTCATTTGATTAGCCTGAAAAGTTATTTTTGAAGGAGGATTGTTTTGCAGACCCCATCAAACAGCACTTGGGTCAGGTTGGTTCATCACACTGAGGTTTCCCAGTCTGGCCTTGGCACACGTGGCCAAATTTTCAATAACAACCTTGGGTCTCTGCAAAAATCCATCACCACTGAAGATGGCCCTGGCCATAGCTTCCTTTCAGCTGTGAAATGTGCTGGCTACCTCATCCCAAAATACCCCACGATGACCTTATTTCTCCAAATAAATGCCAGAGTATAAGAAAGCCAAGGAGGAGTGGGGAGAGAGCAGAGCTGTGCATCTTAATCAGAATCAGACCCAGCTTCCCCACCCACTCCAACAGATGAGATCAAATCAAGACTCTGATATGAGCAGAATTTTCTTTTTCAATGAAAGGTGATAGAAAGTGTGGGCTCCGGTTCTCCTCTGTTTTACCAGAAAGCTGACAAACTGGTGGATGTTGTCAGCATTAATATTTGCCAGTGTGATCTTCTCCACTCCTCTCCTGGGATTTGTTTTAAGGGGTTTTGTACCTAATTGTATCCAAGACTGGATAGATCACTGGACTGGCAGAGTCCAGGAAAACCAATATAACTGAGTGGGATGGTCTCCAGAGCAATAGGCACAAGATCCCTTCCTACTTACGAACAAGTTGTTCTGTTTCACCCCCTCCATGTGAAAAGGGAACCAGAAGTGAGAGAGGTTAAAGCACCAAAAAGGAATCCAGATATATCTGCAGGTCTGGGACAAAAGCGTGAGAAAAAGTTACAAGCAAAATGTCAGCATGGGAGCACCATTTCGGTAATGAGCTGTTTTACAAAATGTGGAAAATGTTAGAATTTCAAGCATCAGCTGTGTGTCCTAATGGTGTATTAGCCACCTAAAATGCCTTGGGAAATCTTGTCGGAGTCAAGTAACAGAATAAACACAGGAGAAGTGTGAAGCCATTTTTATCTAAGGGAGAACCTATCTGCAAGGAGCTGGAGGGCTGAAAGAGGGATCCAGGCAAGGAATCCACCATCCGGAGTGGGGACTTGTGTCCACATACAGGCCGTCTCCTAAGAGATGGTGGGAAGGAAATGTCCTACCTTTACAGTGAGAGAAAGAAGAGAGAAAGCAGAGAGAAAGCAGAGAGAAAGCTGATTAATGCGTTGAACCTGTGAGGCTATGACAGCAGAGCAAAGGCTAGTAGCTTCAAAAGAGCTCAGTGCTCAGAACAGGGCTGAAAGAGTCAAAATAGTAGCTGCAGGAAACATCTCTAAAATCCAGTCTGAAATATTAATAATGAGAACTGCCAATAAGACCTTTGAATTGCTTTGGATGGGCACCCTGTTCGAGAAGCACCTGGCTCCCTCCCTGCATCACTGCCAGTGGGACAAAGTCAAAAGGCTGGATTGTCATGGGTGAAAAGTGGAGATTTTTATTTTTTTATTTTTTAACCATGCTCTTTCAAAGCTGGTGGTTATACCTGTCTTTAAATCTTCTCTGATTTTCCTCAATGCACGATCTAAGCATTTTGCTGTCTTTTTCACAGGAGTTGGGGAAATTGTGCTATCCCCATTACCTGTAGTGCAGAGGGAGAGAAACATGGAAAATAATATGTGTATGGCTGTTGGGCCCCGAAGTACACCTGAAAATCCCACCAGGTGCTACCTATAAAGTCTGAGACCATTTGATTCCCCCAGAAGTCAGTGGTAGATGAAGAACATGCATATGGGTTCCTGATATCACTGAGCACCCTCTTAATCTAAGATGTCTTTTCTCTGCTGAAAGGAAAGCAGCTACAATATGTCTCTTACAGTGATTAGAATTAGAAATGGATTTGTTAAAGCAAAACAAAACAAAGCTCAAGCCTTTGTGTTAAATCTTGCACAGGCGATACTCCTGGGTTTCTTCCAGATTTAGATATATTATTGTTAATATAAAGTAATATTTATTTTTATCCTCACACTTTGCCTTTTCTATTTAACCAAGTTGCTATTTCTGAATTGAAAGCATGCACACAAAAAATGCAAATCCCAAATTTCAAAGGCACCTTCCTTCCACTTGGAATTGGATCTATTTTTGTCCCTGTGACTATCTTACACAGCTCTAATTGTCATGCCCCATTCTGAAATCCACAGTACGTTCCTCTCGCCAGCATATTTTTGGATTATTGCTCATTGTGATCAGCCTTTTGTGTTCTTTTTGATATGGGCCAATTTTTGGCATGAGGTGCTGAGTCATACATAATGTGAATCTTATTTGTGTCTCAAGGAAATCTTCCTTTTTCTGTTCCCCTGTACCTGGGCCAACACCTGGCATTGTCTCCCCCATTTCCCAGACAGACAAAGGAAAAAACACCTGAAACATCAAAGTGCTGAGCAGCTCAAAACAATTCATTTAATTACTATTACAAAATGTCATAGGGAGTGCCAGCTTGATATTGTAGTTTCTGTGCTCATTTGTTTTGTCAAAAAAACGAGCAGTGAAAAAAAGTCCCAAAGAAGAAGGGAGGAGGGAAGGAAGGAAATAGTCTTTTGAAACTGAGGTCTATGGACTTGAGGGTGAAATAATTTCTGCACACCAAAAGTACGGTCATACCTGAGTGGGAAGTCAATGAAAAAAAAATATTACTGGAAGATGATGTTTAATTTTGTAAAGACAAATTACATATTACAAGCACTTTTAGGGAGTGATGAAGGAAAGGGCACGATGTAATGGGGTGGAAAATCCAAATAATCCCATCTCTGCTGTAGAACTCGATGTTTTCTGGAGTGCTTTCCCCACAGCCTGTACCGCGGTACAGCCCTTGCTCTGGTGCTGCCAGCCGCCTGGTACTTACATCGCATGGCCATGGCCAGGTTTCCTCGCAGGGAGGGTCCCTGCCCAGGCAGCTACCAAGGCTGGTCAACAACATTTCACACCTTACATGTGAATGGATCTTTGTAAGTCTCCTGCAGCTGAAATGATTCTGGGGATCACTCTTTTTTCTTCTCTTTCAGTTTCTTATCTGATCAGCACTTACCATATGTAAGCACCATTTGATATTTTCTCAAGAGGAGGGATGTCTTTTAACTGGGTAACGCAAAACAAAGATGCAATATTGGGGGTAGAATCTGCAGCAGTTTCCATAATAGCATCCTACATGAGAGGTGTCCCCCCGTTCTCTGAGTGGCCTCTCTGAACGGCTCCTCTTGTCCTGAATTTTGGGATGTTGAATGCAAAGTGTCTGATATCCGTGCTGCTGCTTTGTGCCTCAGCTCCTCACCCAGAAAATTTCCCTGACTTTCATGCAACGGTGCATTGAGATAGGTGAACTAAGCAGGGGCTCTAGCCCTGCTCTTTAACCCACAAGCCAGGCTGCACAGTGAATTTGGGCAGAACAAGCTCCAGTGGATTTTTGTTTGCTGTTTGTGCTGACCAGCTGCTTTGCAAACAGTTGGGTTATTTTAGTTTTGTTGCCATAATCATTTGGCTCCCTTGGTGCTATCTGTCACCTGCAGATGAAAATGAAAAGCCTTGAAAATCAGGTGACAACAATCCAGCATGTCCAGGAATGTGTATGTGTGTGTGAGCACAGAGCATAGCGAGCTGCCGTAAGGAAATTGTTAAGCACCCGAGAAATGGAGTTCTTGACATTGGAGAGAGAGTGTGTGTTTATGAGAAACGTGGAGAAACACAGCCATATGTTCTTCTACTTTTTATAACTGGAGACCACATCCCTTTGAAGGTGGAAATTTAATTCTTCAGTGTCCAGGGCTCAGAGCATGCTTGGTCTATCTCTCCTGCACACACGGTGGCATTACCTATGGGTTGTCAAAGGTGAGCTATTGGGCTAAAGAGAGGCAACGAGACTGCAGTTCTCCGCCCTGTGGTGCAGGAGGTCTGTGGAAGATGCAATTGTTATTGTGGATATTAGAATGCAGAATTCCAGGAAAAATCCTCAAAGCCATGCTAAGGGACAAATTTATGAAGATTCCCTCAGCTATGGCCACAGCAGCCTCTTGGCTGGCACTTGACGTTATCAGAGATCCCAGCAGTTGGTGTTATCAGGGATCCCTTGGTGGTTTCCTACTAGGATAGCAAGGAAGTGTTATCTAATGCTGCTGCCTGAGAAGGTAGTTCCTGCCACCTTTCCCCATCTCCATGTTTCCTGCATGGGCCGATGGAAATGGAATGAGCAGCCTGTGCAGAAGCTGGAAGTGTAGACCTTGGGCTCGACACAGGTGTCACACTAATTTTCTATCAGCACAGCCCCAGTGCCGCTGGCAGAGCCGCTCCTGGCTTCCGTCAGTGCACGGGAGGAGAGGCAGGGACTGCCAAGGGAGGGGGCGCAGGGCGGGGGCGAATCCCCGTATTTCCATCTGGCTGAGGGTCTGTGTCTTTGGCCACCTCCCTGATGACCTGAATGGAGTTAAGCTTGACTTAGACTGGGGGAGAGGGGAGAACTGAGCGCTACCAGCTGCATCCTAGAGTAGAAAAAGGCCACTGGAGGGGGAGGCAGTGTAAGGAAGGGAAGATAATGCCGTGGCCTCTGTGATTCTGTCTTTGCAGATCCCTCAGGCAACATAACCATAAACAGTCTCTTCAAAAAATGTGAATATTATGCTCCTTTCTGACAGTTTTTTCCCCAATTTCCTTCTGCCTTTACAAGTAGCTGAAGAAAATAAATATTTAATGACCTATTTCAATATTTTAATGTAGGTTTCTTGGTTAAAACACCACAAATCTCTCCGTGAAAGGGCGACAATAGAATTATAAAGTAATGAGCATTGCAGCAAGTGGGAAGTTTGTTGGAAAGAGGGGGGGTGGGGGTGGGGTGGGGAAGAGGGTAGGCTGCAGAACACGGGGGCTTATCTTCATTAGGTGGCAATCAACAGTGACTCATTTCAAGCACTCCTTTCCAGAGCTTGTTGGGAAGGAAAGACCCAGACAGTTTGTTGGTTTACCCTTCACCAATCCTTTCTAGAACAACACAGCAGTTTCCCTCCTCCACAGCCCAGCTGGACCATGTTACTTTGGTCAGCATCCTGGTGCAGGCTGCAGCAGTTTGGAGCGAGCCGTTAGCTGGAGAGACTCTGGGGAGCGAACACAGCTGATGGCCCAGCTCTCCAGCTCACCAGGGACATGCGCTCCCGCACTGTTACAGGCACCCCAAGGGCCATAAAGGACCTGTTGCCCTTCCCCCGGTGCAGCCTGCGGTGGTGTGTCACCACTCTCAATACATGATGGGGCGGTTGTAGATCCATGCAGCTCCACCACCTCTTTTCTAACTCTCACAACACTGCTCCGGCTGCTTCCCTCTTTGTGGGTTCAAGTTGGATCATTTTTTGTCAATCAGCTGTTAGGTCCTTTTTGTGGCACTTTCACGAAGACCACATTTTCACTCATCCTCATCTACCTTTGAGGTTGTTCTCCTGTGTAGGAGACACAGCTGTACAGTACACCCAGTGTAGGATCTCGGTAGCACCCACAAAAAAAGAAGCCAGAAAGTCACATCCTTGCACCACTGTGGACCTCATGCCACCCTTACGTCCTCACACAGGGGTTGCAACAAATAACGCACGTTCCTGGTGCTGGGCCAAGGCTACTTCATTAAACAACACTCATGGTGCAGTCAGGGGAGGCATGCGCAAAGCATCAGCCTAGTTCTTCTGAGAGAGGTGGGCTGCAGCCCAGGAAATGTAGCAGTGAGTAGTCTCTGTGTAGAGACAACCTGAGAGTAAAAACTTGGACTGGTAGCTGCAGTGAATATTTTATACCGCTCTCTCCCTCCCTTCTCTGTCTGATCTCGGCAGCAGTCTCTAGCCAACATAATTCTTTGTGAGTTACTTTCGTTAGCAAAACCTTTCACCCTATGAAGATGTTCTACTTAATTAGTAAAAGTTCAATTTTTTTGTCACCGACAGAGCCCCATACATCACCATGTCTGGAGAGTCATTAGCTATAAAATTAATCAGGGTGGATAACGGCTGAATAGAGTCAGAGCCCTTTGTGTTCCTTCCCACATCTTTACCTCCAACGTGAGAACTTTTTCAAGAAGGAGAATCCAAAAAGCATCTCCAAATATCCAGGAGACCAGTTTCTAGGGTAGCGCTGGAGTCAGGGATATTCCTGAGCCTGAAGTGGAGGGGGCAATCAGGCCCGGGGGGCGAAGGGGGGCAGGAAGCCAGAAGTCTGTCAGTTTTGTTCCACCTTGGTCAGGCCCACGAAGAACTCCAGCTGAGGGGCTCTGGATGGTGGAGATTTTCCTTTCACCTGCCTCTGGGAACACATCAAAGGCACTCATTGCTCACTATCTTCATGGCAAGTTTGGTGTAAGCTTGGGCTGTGAAAGAAGAGGGATCAGGTCAAACAGAAGGGTGTGCCACATACTATAGCTTGAGGACTGTGTGCCATGAAAGGGTGTCCTACAGAAATCCAGGCCTACAGGAGAAATTCAGGCAAGTAGATGACTGAGTTTCTAGCGCAGCCTGTTTCTGTGGTGCACCAAAGGAGCCACAGCACAGGGCTCTGCCACCTGGCAGATCATCTGCCTGGGTGTTTCTGGCAGCCCCAAGTTATAATCCCTTGAGCATTCTTCAGGGCTCCATGTGTGGTAGGGATGAAACGAGGTGCCTTTGCTCCCATGCCTTTCACCAGCATGTCCAATTGTGCGGGGCTGCTGCCATCAGAGTTTTCTGCAGCCCATCATGGTGCAACACGGGACTCCTTCCCAGCTATGTACTCATCTCTGCTTGGGAGGTTGCCACTTGGAGGGGACTACTGCAGTTTCCTACAGGCTCACCTATTTCCAGGCGGGTTGACAGACACAATTAGACCAAATGACCAATGGCTCAGCATGGACTTGCAAGTCAGCTTCTTCCTGGTTGTTCTTGACGTTTTCACCAGTTTGCTCCCTGGCTCTGGAGTCTGGGCTTTTCCCCTGCCCATATGCATGCAGGTGGGGAATGTTGTACATAGTTGTGCTGAGGATGTTGCATGTTTTGCAGGAATTTTTGGACAGGCACATTAGCTTAAGACATTTTTTATGAGAATAATAAAATCCTGTTTTGTTCCTATCTCCCGAGCACAGGACACTGTACATATGTCAGTCTCACATCACCTTTTGCTGCTCTGATACTTCTTAAAATTAACAGGGAGATGACAGTAGCTAGTTTTGGTGCAGAACACTGATATTCTTTATTTTCTGGTGGTAGTATGGTGGTAGTGTTAACAGCAGTAAAGGAGGCCTTACAGTTTGGTAGCAAAGAGAAATAATTATAGATAATGCAAGTGAATGCAAGCGAGTTGATATCGCTTATAATTCTGCATAACTGATCACAGGACCTCATTAAAAGTGAACTCCTCATGGTAGACTTCATTTTGGTACAGAAGAAGACCAGACAAGGGGGAGGAAGGAAATACTTTGCCTGCACAAAAGTATGTCATCCCACTTTGCAATTCTCCTCCTCAGAAAATGTCTGGGAAGCAGCCATCCCGGGAACGACTCGCCTGGGCTCTGCACTCCTCCAGGACTTGCCAGTTCTCTTCTGCCTCCGCTGATGCTCATAACACTGTAGCATTCTGGAGTCTTCTCTGACTAACAAGTGGCTCAAGGCCGCTAGCTCTGTCCTCACACTCCTGTCGAGTATAGTTAAGTAAGTGTCTTAACAAATGGGAAGCGATTTCGCTGCCACATCCCTTCTGGGTACGAATCACACCCAGCCAGAATCACAAACGCTGAGGCCTTGTCCCTAAGAATGAAGCATGTGTATCTCAGCAAACAATTTTGTCCTTGGTGTCTGATTGATTTATAAAGCTTGTTTTCAGCATGCTTGTGAAGGGATAAAGTAGAAAAAAATGGAGCTTTAAGCCTCAAAACTCAGTGTGATTCCTTGCAGTAGGACATCCTTTAGGCATAGTGTCTCTGCAGAGCTGCAGAACTTTTCTTGTTGCTTTCCTTGGCCAGGCAAGGGCGGAAAACAAATGTTTAGTCTTAGTATTTACCCAAACCAATACAGATCATGCACCACCACCACCACCACCACCCTCCCCTGGTTATCATTCCTTTTAAAAATAACAGGCAAGGATAATTTCTCTTAGGCTCAATTGAAATTTTTTGTTTTCCATTAAGCATAAAGAAATCTTTTAATCTTTGGGAATCCTTAAGCTTAAGACAAATACAATTTGGGTAACAGAAACCTCTGTTCTCTTTTGAAGAGTTTTCACTTCTAAAATGCCAAAATGAGATATTATCTTTCTTATTTACTCTTGTTTCCAGATTAGCTATTTGAGGGAGTCAAAACAAATTTGTGAAAAGCTTCCTGCACCCTGAAATTACTTTTTCAGCAAACAAAAAATCGACTTCTACATTATACCCAGATACAGTTATCAAGATATGTTTCAGGCTTTTCCCAAGCACATTTCCCTCTCAAGCTTTTATTTGCAAGGACTGAAAAGCTCCACTTCCAAACAATGCCTTTCCAAAAATGACTTTCAGGCCAGATTATGGCTTGACAATGTCTGCAGTGTACGGGACCCTAATGGGGGGGCTCTTGGCGTATTGATAATATCACATATACAGGCAGAAAGATGCCCCATTCCCATCCAGATCCCATCTTTAAAGTACTTAATGGGTGGACCATTAGCACTTTAATCATGGTAGAGATCATCACTGCTGATTTAGACAGAAGAATGAAATTTTTTTATTATTATGGGCAGGTAAAGATGTCATCAAGCTATTTGTTTTGTGCTTGATGATCAGTAAATGAACTAATTTATATATAGGATTAGTGTGATCTATAGAACAGAGGTCAGGAACAGAAAGCAGTACCCTGAACTATGTAAAGAATTCTCTCAAGAGATGTTCTATCTGGTCTTCTGCTTTGCACTGAATTCGTGTGAGCATAAATACATAGCCTCCTGCTGCCAGTTTGAGATTGGATAGATGGACAGAGGGTTCAGGTACAGAGCTGCAACATGCATCCCCTCTGCTCCCATAAATTAGCCTCCAATATCCCCAGTGTGCGTGTTGCAGTAACCTAGAACACGGACTGTAACAGCTTTCTCCCAGAGGTTCCTTGTTGCCATTTGGCACTTGGAGTAGCCACGAATTTTCTCCCCTACGAACCAAAATCTAGCAACTTGTTCGATGTTTACTGGGGGAGCTGATGAGAACATTTTGAAAATGTCTACATCTCAGTGGAAAAAAAGTGAAATTTATGTACGAGTATACACAAAATGTTAGTAAAATGATTTAGAGATTCTCTTCCTTTGTCCCACTCTTTTGCAGTCCGTACCACTCTTGGGCAGGGGGAACCTGCAGTGCATTGCTGCGAGTCGATCTCCACAGCCCAAGAGACAGTGAGTGGTCTCTGGGGGCTTCAAAATCAGCCTGTGCCTCAGAAGACACATTTCCAGCCCCACCGTGTGATGGCAGCCCCTGTGACTTTAGGTAAACCTTTCCTCTGCTGCTCTTGGCTCTTCATTACCCAGCTCACCTGTTCCCTCCTTAGTAAACATTTTAGGACAGGGATGATGTCTTCAGTCACGGGTCCACAGGGCTAAGCACAAAGCACCCTTGATCTCAAGAGGGGTATGAGGGTGCTAACATAATAGCAGTAAGGAAAGCAAAAGCTCTCTCCATTCCCCCTCCTCTTGTTTGAAGCTGAGAGAGGAGTTAGCTGTTGTCCTTAAAGGGCTTGAAAAACAAATCACTTTTGTGTTTGTTAAGTGCTGAACTTCATGCACTACAGCATCAGCAGGCAAAGATGAGAACCTGCTCAGCTAATTAAGATCCAAGGTAGGAAGCAAAATGGGTGCTAGTGAAACTTCCCCAGGAAAGCCAAAGTCAACCAGTTATTAAAGTCTATTAAGGCAAAGAAATGTCAGCAAAGGGTGATTTCTGGAGGAAAAGCCCCCCTTTCCTCCATGTCACAGCCCAGCATCATGCAGATGTCACATAGAAGGGATTCAAGTTTTTCCAAGTGTTTTCCAGCTTCATTGCAGCATCTGCCCCAGGCACAGAGTACCCAGACAATTTGCTCCAATTTGTTATCAAGATGCACCAGACTTCTCCATAGTCTCTTTAGTCTCCCAAGTTCCAGGATGAAAAACCTCTAAGTGCAGTACTAGAGCAAAAATGGCTCCAAGGCACCCAAGTTAGGATGAATGTGCTTTAAAAGCATCCGTTAACTCCGTATCTCTTTTAAGCAATAAAAATTATTTCACACACTGTCTGCAATCCCCATTTATAGGGCTTCAATACTTTGGTGGATGGAAAGAAGGAAGCCTGGGGCATGCAGAAAGGAAGGTAGTGCATAGCACTCACATAGCACATTTTGTAGTAATCAGTTAATTTGATGGTCTTTTCAGACTTTTCCCTACAGGGTGATGTCTATGCAAAAGTCTGGACCTGTGGTTTTCAAGGCATCATCCATGCCCTGCCTGCTCACAAAACACAGATCAGGATGCCTGGGAGGGTTTGCTTCTGGTGCAGTGGCCACAGAAGGCTTGCCAAATGCATGTGTGCCTGATGGGCTGCCTCCCCATCCCACCCCTAGTTTTCCAGCAGGCTCTGCCTGCTTTGTGGTGGCTGAGGACTGTCAGGGACCAGGGAAGCCCAGCTGGCCAGCAGCTCTCCATCGCAGTTTGGCCAGTTGAGCAGCACAAGCAGGCGTGGAGGGGAGCTGAGATGTCCTGGTGATGTGGAGCTGTAACCCTCAAGGGATGACTGTGGCATATTCAAGGCACAGGGAAATGTGAGGCTAGGCAGTTGGCCCCCCACCTCTCAGAAGGCTTGTCCTTCAGCAAATGAACTTTTTACTGCATGTCACCTGCCAAGGCTCAACGGGCAGTCACTCTTTCCTGCTCCAAATATTTTTTATTGTCATTTGTTCCTGGTTCCCCATCCCAGAAAAAAATACCCCCGAAGGCTCAAGTGCTGCTTTCATCTTTCTTTACTGTTGTCACTAGTTTTCCCATTCCCCTTTGTCATGCAAAAGAAAAAATAAATAAATAAACCCCATCTTAATTATACACAGGCACACAAACATCACAAAGGAGCTGTTAACATAATCAGCAAAAAGCACTAATTCCAACAATCTTTCCCAGGGCCCTTCATGGTGTGTGATGTTGGAACAGCCACTGCCGAGCGGTGCTCAGGAGTGGGGCTGCCTCCCCGAGCCATCTCTTCCCCCTTCCTCCCACCACCCCCTGCCACCTCTGTATTCCCTGTCCACCCCCCACCATGACTTTCCCCGGCATCCCAGGGTGGCTCTCAGGGCCAACAGTAGCCCTGGCCCTCCTCCTGCCTCTCCCTGGACTCCCTCTGCACCCTCCCCCGCCCGCAGATGCAGGATGCTCAGATGCTCGGGTGGAACAGGCACCTCCTGCCAGTTGGCGGGTGCAGGGAGCAGGCTGGATGCGGTGGGGGTTGAACTGTTGCCATTGGAGATGGCAGCAGATGCTTCCTGGTGGAGGCTGCGCTGGCTAATTCAGGGCTTTGTGGTTTGAGACAGAATCCCAATTATTTCCAATTAGGAGATTGTAGTGACAGCTGCTCTGAACAGGGCCTTCTCTTGAAGCCGAGAAACCTGCCGCCAGTTTTAGCCAGGTTCGGATACCTGCGTTTCCAGCACGGGGCTCTCAGTCTTTCCTTTTATAACCTCTTCTTCTTCCACCTCTTGCTAAGCAATTCTTCCTCTCTCCCACACAACACCACCTCTCATGAGGAATTTGGCAGTGGAATCATCCTTATCTCTCGCTTACCAAAATCCATTCATTTCACCCTTTCTGTATGCAGGATTTAATTTTCCCGTTGTGCGGTCCAGGTCTCCCTCTTCCCGGTTCCCCCATTACCTCTGCCTGCCCTGTGATGTATGGACCTTGTCAGGCGCTTTTGGCCTGACCCAGCCAGCCAAAATCAGAGGAAAACCTGGTTTTATTTTGCCTGGGGAGAATTCATCACAGAAAGAGTCTCATTTAGGGAAATTAAGGATGAAGGAAAGGGAGCGCGAGAAATTTATTCTGCTTTAGTGTTAAAAATATATCTATCTACTGCTGTGTTAAAGGCTGATCCTTTCTCTCCAATTTTCTCTTCTTGTCCAACCGTATCACACAGCCCAGAGACAGAACTCAGGAGAAAGGGGCACAAGCCTTTGCTGGCTTGAAATGCTGGCTGTGCTAGAGGAGCCAACAGGACAAGAAGGAGATGCTGAACAAGACACGTTTCTCTCCTTTCTGCCTCATAACTACTCAGCAGAGGCAAACCTAATCCTAAAAATACAAACTAGACAAATCCTCTGAAAGGAGAAAGGGGAATTTGCGGGTGCTGGCTTTATTTATGATTCAACTAAATCCTTGTTTGTTTGGATACTGAGTTTGTTGGATCACAGCAGGCTCAGCAAAGCAAAAGCAAACCCTGAGGTGTGCAGTGCAGTCCTGGAGAGCCCCAATGCAGAGGCTGCGGTGCAGAGCTTGCTGTTCCTGCCCTCCCCGAGCAAAGGGACTGGCACCTTTCCTGGTCCCCCTTTCCTATCTCCCTGTCCAAATACAGTGAAAAGTTCATGGTTTCCTCAAGGATATTTCCAGAAGGTGCTTGCCTTTACCAGGGAAGGTGCCATTTGGCTAGACCAAAGCCAGCCCAGCTGTGCAGTGTGAGCACCAAGCAGCTGTGGAGCAGCTCCAGGGAAGCTGTAGGGCAGATTTGCAATCACAATTTCCTTTGCTGTAGCAAACCCACAGCTGGAGGGAGCCCAGGAACTCTCTCAAGAAACAGTTGTCTTCTAAATATGCTTGCACCCAGAGGGGACAGCATAGGGAAGCTGGGGGCACTACCCATGTTGAGAAGGTGCCAAGGGGTGGCCAGGTTCCACCTTAATACAGGTGATGTAAACAGTGGTACTGGTCTGGGCACAAGCCTCTGCTGTACCAAGGAGAGACACAACATAAAAACCTCAGCTGGTGTCGAATCCACTGACACCAACAAGAATTTTGACAGCGGTTTTGGCCCATAGTGTTTTATCTTGATACCTGCATAGCTATGGTCTTCATCATGCTTTCCCTTTTACATGGGATCCAAGAGGAAAGCTTTTAGCCCAGGACATTTTTCAGTGTGATGCAAAGCACCGACACAACGTGGTATTTGCATGACAGTGTTGTCTGTTAATCCATGTGGAGCACTCCAAGGGGAAAGCTTTAAGCCCAGGAGATTTTTCATTAGGTTGCAAAGCACCGACACAACGTGGTATTTGAATGACATCGTTGTCTGTTAATCCATGTGGAGCACTTAGATGCTACAGAAGATAAGTGCCTTGTAAATACAGATAAATAGATTATATTAGACCTTGACAGTGGTTCATGCAAAAGGCATTTTTATGTGCAAAAATAGTAACATTGTAGAGAAATAGCTATTATTTGAAACCTTGGGCTAGAGCTTCCATAATTGATATTGTTGGAGGAAAGAGGAAGCTAATGGAGAAAAGCTGCTCTGACTGCCCTTTTGTCATTGACTAATTCTTTCAGCAGCCGAAGTGACATTACCCAGCTCCCATTTAGGCCTCAAAGCATGTGGCCACATTTTTCAAGAAAGCACAGCTCAATGAGTACCGAGTCCCTTCAAAACTCTTCTTGCAAGTGCTGTAATGGTGGGGCTGAGGGAAGGAGAGTGCTTTTGAAAATCTGCTCTCCCTCTTACATCTTGACTGCTTGGAAATCCAGGCCACGACACAGCTCAGAGAGCAGCCCAGGGAACTTTCACTGCCCAAGGATCTGGACTTTCATACATCCCCAGTGGGGATATCCTCCTCAGCAATTTCGAAGGCAGCAGGAGGAGAAGGACGTGGGGGTTCCTGTTATTATTAGCTTGGCCAGGCCTGATCACAGCTTGAGTTTAAGTACCTGGTGCCTATCCCAGCCCATTCAGGTCTAAGCTCCCAGCACGCAGGATGTACCTCCAGTGATGCAGATCCACATCCTACTAAGCTACACAGTGCTGGTCTACTGCAAAGACAGGCAGACCCTGGATCTTAATTTATCCCCACAAAAATAAAAGAAAGAAGAGCAGAAAATAAACATCCGAGTGATCTAGGAAATCCTGAAACAAACAGCAGTTTTGTTCCTCAAACAAGCTACAATGAAGTAACAGCATTACTCCCTCAGCACCACTTGTTCCCATTGCATTAGGAACAAAACCCAAGTGCTTAAAAGCCAGGAGATAAATAATTAAGAACAGCATACATCTTTTATTGCCTACATAAAACATATAAAGGGTGAAATCCTGACCCATCCAAAGGCAACGTCAAAGTTCTTCTTGGCTTTAGATGGACTTGGATTTTACCTAAATTGTTTTGTCAAATACAATGAAACGTGGGGTTTAGAACACCTCAACAATCTTAATCCTGACCAGAGAGGTGCTTTTCTATGATCACTTCTAGAATTTAAACAGAAAACAGAGCCTTTTTAAAACACGTGAAACACACCTATAAAATTAATGTTTATTTGAAGTTGAATGATATTATGCAATATTTATATATATAAATATATATATATATATAAAGGGGCGCATAGTCACCTATTACAAATGCGGTGTTACCCAATACTTGGAAATACTTCAGCTAACTAATCGTATTTGCCACTTAGGAATATTCCTTAAAAGAACAAGTTTGTACACCAACTTGAATGAAATGAAAATATCACATAAAAGAAGGGAAACAAAAAAAAACAGTCCACAGGTTAAGCAAGAGGTCGTTTTGCCAGAATAAGAAGTGCATTTCTTTATACTCAACTTCAAAATATGTATTTATTATGTGGGCAATATAGGGTTTCAGGAGTCCTTAATCATTCATTTCCTTGTTTTTAAGTGTAAGGGTTTTGCAAATGATGTGATAAGTAAGTACATTGTTGTCACTTAGCAACCTTAACTTGTTTCTGAAGTGAGTTGTTTGTTTCTATAATAAGTGAGACACTCAGATACCATGGTGATGAGCATAGGAGACCACATGCTTAGAGAGAGTGCTATCTTGATAAATATGATATTGCTCAGAGGTATAAGACCCCCCACAAAAGAGTTCTTCACTCTTGTCTACAGCATAGAAACATGGTCACTGGCAGTGTCTGTGTTGCCTTCTGAGGAGCATCTGAAAATTGCTCTGAAGACGAGCCATTGTCCTCTCAGGTAGAAACCCCCAGAATCTTGGCCCTAGCTATGGCCAGAGGCCACCTCTACAAGGTCCAAGTGTGACTCCGGTGGGTTTGCAGACAGCTCTGCAATGTTTTTGTTGTTGCCACCAGCTGTCAGTGCGAAACTTTATTCTTTGCCAGCTCCATGCTGAAAACAACATCTTCCCATCTCCAGGCAGTCCTGCTAGAGCAGCACTGGGCCGTCCCTTGTCCCCTAATTCCTCCTTATGCACTTCTGATGTAACACAGCTATAAAGCCAGCTTACCCAGCAGGTAGAAGATTGCTGGCGTCTGGGAAGCCTGCTGTGATAAAGAACCTCCAGTACAGTTCCTGCAGATGGGAACTGATGCCAAACCTTAAGGTCCACATCTGGGGAAAAAAGGAAAAGGACAAATAGTATGGGTCCTTCAAATTTGGGCTTCTTATTTCTGGGAGTAAATTAAAGCACAAGAGCTAATAATAAATGTCAAAAGAGATTCTAGACAACTCTGTTCCACCCTAGAACCGCATTTACTGTACAAGACTCCAGTAAATCCCTGGAGATAGTCTATCCTGCTCAAGATCACCTGATTTTTCCAGTTTTTCTCTTCCCTTTTCTATGTTTCCTGACTTTACACACAATATATTTGTATTGCTGCTACTGCTACTTGAGTTTAAATTAATCTTTTAAAGAAGGATGAACCACATGAACTTTCTTTTGGTTTTAGAAATCACATCCATATTCATAATCCACTAATCATGTTTGATAAATCAGAATTCATTGTGAAACGTACTAACCCTTCATGTTGCTTCAGTTTTTAATCTTGTAGGAAAAGCAATCGTCAGTGCAACATATTTGAAGGGGTTGGGCTGGGCTCTCTTGGGTGTCTTGTTGAGTCAGCTTCCTTGTTTGCACAATACAGCTTGTGCTTCTGAATCTAAGCTATCATCTAAAAACATAATTAAGTCTTCAGCACTTCAGTAGCAAAAGGAATCTTCACAGTGTGAATCAAACACCATCTTCTCGGCGATGCTGTCCTGAGTCTGCAACTTGTCTGGAAGAGCAGCTCTGAGCTCTCCCCTCATTCCAGTGGTGTAGCTACACTGAAACCTCAAGATCTTATTCTTGCAAGTCAGAAATGGTATTTCACCTGCAGTCAAAGAATAAACAGAGACAGGACTGTTTGTGGAGATCAGTAGTGTCTATTATTATGAAGTAACTTCTTTAACCTGGATACGGTTTGTGGCTAACAGTGAAAAGATGGTATTTCTGCCCCTCAGTCCTTGCACATGAATATGCATGTTTGGATGTTCTCTAACTGTTTGCAAAACAGGATCTTTTGGTAATACCTAGATAAGTGCAAGATTAGCTACATCACTTTTTTACTTTTGTTTTTCCCCCCTTAGGTCCATTAATCCTGACCTTTGCTTTAGAGAAGGAATCCTCACATGAGTCCAGATGCTACGATCTATTCTGCCTGCTTCTTTTGCTGCCTACTCCAAGATCATCTCTTCTTCGTCACTGCTGTGTGGCAGCTGGGCTGGGACAAGAGACAAGCAGCCCACAATGGGGGAAGGACAGTGACAAAGTGGAGAACTCTAGACCATGGACCCCCCTCCTGTGGGTGGTGTAAAGGTGGCTGGCTCCAGTCCATACACTGGAGTTGCTCTGCTTTTCCCACAGTCCCAAGTTTTGGGCTTCCACGCCTTCCCAAAGAAATACAGCTGTTATTTGCTGAAGCAGATTCTAAGCCTGCCACACTTAATAATTCAGTGGTGAACTTTAGAGCTGAGCACAGGTTGAAAAATAACTTGCTTTAGTAAGTAGAAAATCTCCATTTCTGCTGCCTTTGCTTCTCCCTCCTTCTCTCACCCGTGGCCCTGGCAGCCCCCTGCAATCCAAACACTCACCATTATTATGCTGTGGAGTGAAAGAGAAAGGCGGACGGGGGGGGGGGGGCTTGTGGGTGGAGGTTCATTTCCTCTCTGTGGGATGTTTATTGTTTTTTCTGCTCTCTGCGGTCCAAGGTCTCTGTCGTTTTACGTGATATTTTATAATGGGAACGGTTCTCATAGGCACCAATGAGTTCATCTGCAGAGATGCATGGATCCTGGAGATTTAAATTTATACCTCCCTGACGCCGCTGTAATTGGGACTCCCGGGAGAGGAAACCCTGACAAGTGACACAAATAAACCCTGCCAGACCCCTTTCAAGACCTGTAGCAGCAGTAACCCCGGGAGGATTCCCATGATCAAATTACCCTTAAACAAATGCTTCTGCAGTAACTAAGGATGTAACTGCTGAAGGTCAACAAGGTGTTTGTAGAACATCTTTTCTAGGTTTATTTCCCATCGCCTGCTCCCATTCAAAGACCATGAGTTGCAACACTGGCAGAATGGAACTGGAAGAACCTGCAAACCTAATTAAAACTCGTTACTCCAATTGTCTAGGAATATATCATTCCTTTAGGCCTTCTCCACCCCTGTAGCTATTCAGGCATAATTACACCAGCGATGTTTCCCTGAATATAAATGAATAATATAAAGTACACACATTTTCTCTCCTGTGAACGGAAATTTGGCAATGTCTGTGACACTTGTTTGGGGAGCTGATGAAAACATTTTGAAGATGTCTGCATCTCAGTGGAAAAGAGGAGGTTAAGGAAGATTGATAGACAGGCAGATAGATATGGATATACAGATATATCCACAGATATATATAAAAATGATTTACAGTTTGCTTCCTTTCTCCCACACTTTTGCAGTCAGTACCTTTCTTTGGTGGGGGGTACTGCAGTGCGTTGTTGTAATCAGATCTTGACAGCCAAAGCAACAGTGATCTTCAAATTCAGCCGGTGCCTCAGGAACCCTTATTTGCTTTCCCCCTTGTGATGCCAACCTGTGTGACTGGATCAGCCCCTTAATTGCTTGCTCCTATTTTTGTTTGTTTGTTTGATTGGCTGGTTGGATGGTTTTTCTTTCTTCTTTTTCCTAATCAGATTGTAAGCTTTTTAGAGAAATGACCTATTGTATAAATATATGTTATTTCCATGTAGGAGGAAAAATAATTAATACTGATATGTGTCATTTAAACAGCTGGAGGGGAATGCATTGCAGGTGCTGCATTGCTTTAACTGTTGGTTAAATGAAGAAAAGTCACCATAACTGACTCACAAACTGTGTTGGTGTAAAAATTCTGTATTGATCTTATACAAAACACAAATAACTCTTTCTGATAAAGGTAGTACGACAGACAGAAATTACAGATGTAATACAAAAAACATGGGATGAAATTCTCAGACTGGGTTTTATAGGAAGTTCAGACTTGAAGACTAAGGGTGATAACCATCTTTTATTCTGGATTTCCTCCCAGAGGCTGCTCGGTTTGAAACATAAAGATACTTGTTGGTTAGCACAGAGCTTTGTGGTAAGCCTGATGCCTGGCAGGATCTGTATGTTCAACGCAAGCTTGGTGGGACCCAGGAACTTTAGCAAGATTTTCTCAGAAAGAATGAGTTATAGTGTCAAGGGACTCCTTTAATCCTTGCTCATTGTTTACCATTTAGTCGTTAACTAAAGCTCACATTCCTGGATCTAGCCCTGTTTGCAAATTATCCCTTGGGGTTTTGTTGCAATACAGGCCATGTCCTGGCCTTGCATCTCCCAGTCATGTTCTAGTCATACTCCTGTTTGTGAGCTGAGCTCTTCCATGCAGCCAGAGGAACAGCTGGTGCCAACAGGTTGGCATTCCCAGGAACAGAGCATGGCCAGCAAATGTCCCATTTCAGGACTCAGCTGCAGGGAGCTGTTCATATTCTTGTAGTAAAGGAGGAAAATCAGGGATCTTCTCCTGAACACTGGCCCTACATCCCAGGGGATGGGAGGAAGATCCCCAGCCCTAGTCCAGGCTGTGTACCTCAGTGCAAGCAGGTTCCCAGACACACTTTCCAAGGTTTTGAGCAGTCTAAGTGCCTCAGTAGGTGTAGCCATACTACCATGCCATACACAGTCCACCCAGTAGCTCACCACCCCATGCGTTTCCCAACATGCCTAAGTTTTCCTGCTATCTCAGTTACTCAGTGCTCCAGGTCATTCTGTGCTGGTGGTAAAATCTGCAGTCACAGAACTGGACTTTTGTATGTTTTCCCTCAGCTCACAATCACCAGAAGATGATTTAATTGCGTGAGAAAATGTTCTCTTTAATCTCTTAGAATTAGTCATCTCTTCCTCAGTCATCTCTCTATATTTTTGGTTAGAGAAACTGAAAATCTTAATATATCAGTGACATTTATAGCACATGTTAATATTATAAAACGTCAGCGGTCTATTTGCAGAAATGAATACTGATGTGATGGGAGTGTTTTATTATGTCAATGACTTTTATTATAAATATGATAAAACTGTGTCATCTTTTTTTTTTCCAAATAAAAAATAAAACCACCTAATCATTTATCTCAAGGTTACTGCTCTGTTACATGGTTAATTTATTCAATAGCACTTTTAAAACAAAGAATACAATCTGTAATGGATTTTCACATTGTGTGGTCATTTGGTGGATGTTATCATTTATTTGCATGTTTGTTTAGGATTAGAGTGTGACAACGAGCACAGAAAGAGGGCTCATATAGTGGCTTCCTATGGATACAAAGCCAGGAGACAAGATCTAGTTTTAAGTGAATAATTATTCATTACCAGAGAGAGAAAGGTAGCTTGATATCCTGGCATCTCCATTGCTCTCGCCAAGGCTACTGGCTGCTGAAGCTGCCGTGCTTCAATCCCACCAGCCCCGTCTGAAGATGATGCTCTTGAGAGGGTTCCCCACCTGATGTTCCCTAGCCCTCAGGTTCATTACCAGACCCACAGAGATCTCAAGGCCCAGGGTGGTATCTTGAACAAGCCCGTTGTGAGGGCTATGATACCATCCTACCAATTAATCTTTATTACTACAGCTGGTATGTACTGTTGTGAGTAAGCTGAACTGGTCATGATAGGTTATTGCACTTCCAACACCAATAGTAGTGTGGCAGTCACAAAAAATCAAGAGCTCTTTATGACGATAATGATATTTTATGGAAAAAAAATAATAAATACTGAGTGTTTGTATATATTTCTGCTCTGTCTCTTTGACTGTTTAAATTTCCTTTACTATTTTTTGAAAATTGCAGACTCGTAAGAATCATCTTTACAAGAAATAAAATATTAGTGTATTTAAAAGAGGGAATGAGAAAACTTGAATTAATTCATACAAAGTATCGTGACTCTGAGGGCTGGGATTTTATCATGAAAGTCCCTCCCAAGTTGGAGGCAGCCACCATAATGAACTGGTGCATCCTTTGTCCCCAAGTTAACAGGCAGCACGATGAGGGATCTGTACCTGTGGGGAGGAAGCGCAGGGAGGACAGAGACTGCAGTGTTGAGATCATGCTGTTGCCATGGTTGGTAGTGTGCAGGTGTGCAAGACGTGAGGATATTAATTTTATTTTTTAAAAAACTTTTTCTTCTCCCCTTCCGTCTAATGCACTAGCGTTACTGCAGAGGGAAACGCAGGGTTACAGTCCTCAGAAGAGACACCTGTTACCGACTTGGAGGAGGTCAGGAATGGGCTGTGGAAGATGGCTACCATATAGTAGATAGTAAATCCAGGGCAAAATTTAGTAAGTGGCTGTTTTTAACGGTAGGCACCTAAAAGGTCTAGAGACCCACCCAGTCTGTTTTTTCACGAGACCTCTGCTACTGCTGCTGAGAAACAGCAGAATCGTTGCATGCATGAGAGGGGCTGGCCAGAGGGGTCTGCAGGGAGCTTGAAGGGGCTGTGGGGAGTGAGTGCAAAGCTGAAGAGCCAGAGTGGCAGGAGCCTTTTCAGATGCCACTGAACCAAAGAGCAGCACAGGGCAGCGAAGCACCCTTAGCTGCTACTCGAATGAAAAATATCTGTAAACTGACTCTGCTGGAGTGAGCCGGAATTTCATGCTTTAGGTGAAGAGAAATAACTTTCTGTTGGTGTCCAACTGGGAGATGCTCTGAAGGGGAAGGCATGAGGTGACCATCTCTGGGGCACTGTCCATGGGACACAGTGGGCTGTGTGCTGGCTGTGCCAGGACCGTTCCCTTCCCATGCAGCAGGAGGAATGCTGAAACGGTGCCTGGGTTATTAGGCTGCCTCAACAGTGTGTTTATGATGGTTCCTCCAGGACTCCAGTCCGAAGTAGCAGAGTCACACAGCTGTAGCAGGCTTCTCCCTCCCAGAAGTGAGCTACAATAGCACTTTAGCTGCAGACAGAACAACAGCTCTTTAAAAGAAAATGCTGCAGCTTCTCTTTTAAATGTTCCACTGGGCTCTTGAGGAGGTTTGCAGACACCCACAAGGCTCTGAATGCTGAAGGGTGCAGTAATGAGCCCTCCTAATTCACAGCGCTCTCCAGCCAGTCTCATATTCGCAGCAAGAGAGAGCAGGGTGTCGTGTGGTTGCAAAGCAGGACCCAGGAATCAGCTTGTCTCATAGTTTTCCTTTACTTTCCTTCTTCTCAAGCCTTAATGGGGGAGAGGGGATATACATCTTCCTCCCCTGGGTTGCTAATGGCTATGACTAAACTCAAAGTAAGTAAACCATGGCAAGTTATGCACACCTTGAGGAAATGCCCTGTTGAAGAAACATGACTCGGGGTTCATTCAGAAGATTTCCTAATTAGACCTACAGGAAAGCCTGATCCCCTTTCATTTATATTGCTGTCAAACAAGCTGCTCCCGATATTGGTATGAATTAATTGTTCCTGCTGTAGATTTCATAGATATCTTGTTACTGGCGTTTAACATATCTTTAAAGCAGGGTCTATAGAAACACCCTTCTGTGTAGCATCCCATTGCACTCAGGAGTTTAAAGATCCATAGCAAATAAGACTGGAAGTAAAGCCTCCTGAGACACAGGTAGATTTTTAAGCCTCCAGAGAACACCGTGACTTGGGCTGTTGAGATCTGGTTATTGATCTGGTTGAAGATGTGCTGCTGTTCTTGGACCTCGGAAAAAAATGTATTGATGGGTGGGAGAAAGGAAGAGAATCTATAAACATTTTTTATATACTATATCTATTGATACATCTATATATCCATACCTAGCTGCCCAGCTGTCTATCAGTGCATTTCATTGCAGTTCTCCACTGGACACTTGTATGGCCTCTGCTCTTCAGCTCACCCTCCTCATACAGCTGGTGCTGGTGCTCGCTCAGACAACAGCCGGACGAATGCCAGTCGTGTTCTGACCTGGGCTGGGGTTTGTTTGCATTACTCCTGCAGCTGAGTTTTATAACTTCCATTTCCTCCAATCTCATGCTTCAGGAGCTGGCCGCTGGGAGATAGATCGTGTGAGGTAAGAAACTCCCCGAGGTGTGTGCTAGGATTTCAAAACACAGCATGGACGGTGCACTGGAGAGCAAAGCTGACTGGAGGTCACCCAGGAGATGCCTTTAGTGAGTTCCAGAGAGACAAGCATGGCATGATAGTGTATATAATACCAGCAAACCAGTGGACCCTGAAGCAGATGAGTGTCTTCAAGCTGGTGTTACTCTGGAATATAGAAAAGACGGAGCCTGAATGGCCAAGAGTGGGAAAGGTACAGCAGGGGGCAGCTCATGGAAGGAGGAACATGGGCTAAAGGTGAAGGGGAGCCTGTGTGAGATGGCAAGAGGTAAGAAACCATTATAATGACACAGAAAGATAATTAGGAGATTAAATGAGCAATCAGAGGGGATGTCTGAAAGGCCTTAATGTAAAGGCAAAACTGCGAAATCCATGATGCTGCTGATAAGCATGAATAGTGTAAGGAAGGAGTGGGGCATCTCAGGGACTGACATAGGGTGGGAACTGAGGATCTTGAAGAAACAAAAGCTGCACAGTGATGCTAGAGAAAACCAGAAGCATCAGCCTGAGACAGAGAAGAGGGATAAAGGATGTAGGACCAAAGCACAGAGATACAAGTTTGATTTATGGAGAGAGAAGAGCCTGGGAGAGGAGGACAGCCAAGGGGAAGTGCTGGCAAGAAGGATTCAGTTGAGGGAGGAGTAACACCGTGGACAGGGACAGCCTGCCAGATCTTGCTATTCTTTCCATTTGAGTTTGTCACTTCACTGTAATTTCACCGCCACCTTGCTGAGTTTCTTAAAGATGACTCATTAAAAAGAAAAAAGAAAACAGAAGGAAAAAAAGTAAAAGAAAAGCAATAGCCACCTATTTCTTATCTGAAATGAAAGGACAAGCTGTGTTTTCTATTTGGGCTAGAAAATGCCTTTCAGAGCTCAGCTGGCATTTAATTTGTTTATTCATTCTCGGGACTCTGTCCTCTCCCTGCTCCTATTTCCCACAGTTGCTCCTAAGTGGAAGGCAAAGCCAATAATGGCCAGGTTGGGGGTGAACTTTCAAACCCACAATATTGGAGCAGGTTCAGAAGGAAACAAGCGGACACTGCTCAGGCATAATTTAGGAAATGGCTGGAGACAGATGGGCATTTGGAGCTGTAACAAGAACAGGAAGACCATGAACTTTGGGGCAGCAGGAGGATTTTCTGACAGTTCAGAGAAGCCAACAGTGCTGTCTCAGGAATAAAGAGGGGTGCTAGCAACATTCCCATATGTGAGATGAAGCCCAGGTGAAACTGGCTTTCCCCTTTCTGGAGATGTGACCTTGGTACCGTGGTGGCAGTGGGTGGCAATGAATGATGACAGCTTTATGAGAGTATCTGTGACAATGAGGCTTAGTTCCTGCAAAGCTCCAAATGGGACTCTTAAATGCTGTTAAACCAGCTGTGCAGCATTTTCTGGTTCACAAGAACAGCAGTGGCAAGGTCTGTGCCAATTTTCCATGCGAGGATGTGCATGTGGGCATGCATGTGCGTGCGCAGAAACTGGAGGGGCTGCAGTGCACTAAAGCCCTCCCCGTTCTCCCAGGCTACTTTCTGATTTCAGGTCTGATCTGAGGAGGAAGGGAGCTAGAAATACAATGTCCTTTGAAAAGAGGGGCTTAACTCCTGCTGGCCTTGTACATAGAGATGGGGACACTGAGGCAAAAGGAGGCAGATGTTGCCACCTGCCAGCTTGCCATGCATGGTCTCCTTCCCTAGTTCACGCTGCCCTCTCTGAATAGTAGAGATTCCAACTGCTCTCCTCGTCTCGGAGGAACCTTATTTTCCTGAGCTCACACTCTCAGCACTCATGGATGATGTTTTCCTCTGGAATAGTTTCTGGTTACTCAGACTAGAGGCCAAGAGACCAGCAGGACCTTCTGACAGGTTGCAGTGGGGGGAACCAGGCAGAGGTGAGTGGGTATGAGGACAGGTTTATCAAGAAAACAGCCAAAAGCAGCAAAAGGATGTCAACCTTTGACACTAGAGTACATCACTTAGAAATGGAAAATAAGTGTAACATATTTTCATGTTTCAACTGGACAAATTTGATTTGAGAAAAGATATGCCTGGAGAAGGCAAAGCAATGTGGTCAGGGTTTGACTCCTGGCAAGTGCTTCACAAGCCAGGAATCTCTGATATCCCATCCATCTATCTGCATCCCAGCCTGAATTTTGGGAGCCACCCATCACTTAGCCAAGCTAAGCCCGGCTAAGCCACACTATCTCTTCTGGCAGAAAACGCTCTGCTCTGTCCTGTCCTTGCCTTGCCTCTGTCTGCCTCGCAGCACGAGTCTCTGCAGAGCAGCCAGGCCATCAGTCTCTCTTTCGCGTTGGGTTTGCACAGCCTTTTCCTTGGGATCCAGGGGACTTGTTTGTATTAACGTAATTGGCAAACACATTGTTCAAATATTAGCAGTGGCAGCAAAACCATTGTGCGGGACTAGTCAAGAGGCAAGCGGTCCCTTCACTCGCGACAGTTAAAACCTGGATGCTGTTGCCAGGCATGTTAGGCGCTGAATATGATCCAGAAAAGCCGTCCAGCTCTGAAGCTGGCTGAACCGCTCCAGTCTTAGTCATTACTAATTTGACTGGGGATAAAACTACATATAAAGGCTATTGTCTGCAATCAAAAGCAAGTGACAAAGCATTTGGCATTGCATTCGGCTGCCCCCGCTGCAGGGAGCAGATGAGGCAGTCCTGGTGCAGGAGCAGGATTAAGGCAGCTGTGCTGAAGGAGCCTCCCCATCCCTGCATGCCAGGTCTGGTGTGCCCTCCCCTTCACTAATTCCAGCTGTGTGGTCCCAGAAGAGGTGAAGCAGGAGGGTTGCATAAGGCTGGATAAAGGTTTGAATCAGCAGCTCCAGCACTGCGGGAAAACGTCCTAATGGCTTTGCTGCTGCACCATGTTTATGTAACATGTGAGTAAGGAGGTTTTCTGCGCAGCTTGTTGAACAGCACTTCATGGGAAGCGTTTATAGCGGTAAGCCAAATTCCACAACCCCACTGAAATCAATGGCATTTTATGCCAGGTGTGAACCAAGTCAATATTTTTATGATGATGCCTTCACTGATATAGTCTTTGCCTAAAAAAATAGAATGAAAGCCATCATGAAGCTCAGTTTATGTTTAAACATATGGATATGTGAATAATGCAGTTCCTGTATGGCAATAAAAGGATGGGAGGGTGATCTTCTAAACTCTTGATCGATTAATTTTATGTAGCAGACAATACCAAGCCTTTGATGTGATGAAGGGGCTGGGGTAGCCATGTCCATGTCTCTGATATGAGCCAGCCTAATGGTTGATGAAAGTGAGAATTTGAGTCATTCACTACTTATCTCCCTTCTAAGGCTGTGAAAAGAAGTGCCAATAAGATCACAGAGATCTCCAGATTACCTTCGTGTAAAACCGAGTGCCAGTGAGAGGAAGCTGGCAAAAGCATCCATGGGGTTAATAGGAATTCACTTACCTGTCACTGCCCTTTATACAAAACCTCCAGCATCTCCTCCTTCATGCCACTGGCCAATGGTACCAGCTTGCTTTTCAGGTAAGTCCCCAGTTCTTGGAGACAGGTATTAAGGAGTACTTTTTGTGTGTGTGTAAGAAAACATGCAGTGGTTTTTTTCTGTAGACGCAATTGGAAAAAAAAACAATCCACAACTCCCCCCCACCCCATGATCCCAGCATATCCTAATGATTTAAAATAGAGAAGACACATAAACAAGAATTAAAAACATGCTTCTAAAACCTCATGCATTTTTTTTTCAGCTACTCTCATGCTGTTTGAACACGGAAAGCTGGGCATACTCTGGATACAGCCGATGTATCTCCTGCTATAACTCTGTTGGAGTTGAGATGAGCTACAGAAGCAAACAATTTGGCCCATAATTTTTCTCACAATCAGCAATTTAAAAAAATAATCTCTGAAAGCAGTGGGTGTTTGAACAGTGCTCTCTCTGCTCATGCTGATGCTTTCCCTTATGCTCCATCCTGAACCAAGCTGTGTGTGCTGTTTGAAGCCTTGGCAGTAGTACAGCCTGGACACGGAGTGGCCCTCCACCTTGTCAAAGCACCCAGACCATGCTTCTGCTCAGCTAGGCTCAGGCTAGACTACAACAGGAGTAAATCCCTCCCAGCCTGCCTTCTCACTTCCCCAGACAACTGACATTTGAAAGAAAATCCATCCAAAGTCTCTTCTACTTCAGGTATGTCACAGCAATGCCACGTCCTCCCTTCTATGGGTAAACTGAGGTATGGAGAGGATACCTGTACATTAAAAAAATAATTATCTATAAATGACAAGAGAGATTTTAACGCCCCAACTGCATATCCTGCTCATTGGAGTAATTTTCTTCTTAAACCCAGTCTTACACTTCAACTGAAAGTCTATCTTTAGATGAGAAGAGAGCAAAACCTGTGGCTTCAGCAAAGTGTTCCTGTTGGAACTGGAGAACCCTGGTGCTTTCGGTACGTTATTGTGTTCATTTAATTTTTTTTTTTTAATAATGGGGGAAAATAAGAAAGCAAAAATCATTAAACGAAGCTTTTTCTTTCAATATGTATAAACTCAAAGAGATTGATGAACTGATTTCTTTTCTACACAACGGTTTTGTTAATGAAGTTTGTTGTTGCTTATTTACCTTTACAAATATCCAAGGACAGCTTCACAGCAGGGTTTATGTTATACCCCAGGAAGCAGAAAGTTTGTGGGTTTAAGGAAATGTTTTTATTTGACATTTATACTAGAACACAGATCTGATTCAGATGCAGAATTTTGTCCCACTAAGGTATTTCAATATATCAATAGGGTTGATAACACAAAAAGCCAAACATAACCATAATTCTGTTGCAAAATAGTTGAAAAGTAGTTTGAAAATGCTAGAAATTTTATTTTAAGTTAAAATCCTCCAGATAAGTCAATTTGCTTCATGATAATTATATTTTGGGGCACATTATTCTCTCCCATGGCTTCAGATTAGGTCTTATACCTGTCTGCTTTAAAGGAAATGTTGAAGCCATTTCTGTGATGCTGATCTCTTTCAGCTGATTTTTTTTATTATTATTTTGATAGAAATGAAATACTTCTTTGCAAATATTTTGATGGAAAATTCCTAGCAATTTCCCAAAATTCAATAAATTCAATTGCATTCCTTAAATGGTCTAAATTCCAAGAAAACCAGCATCCTGAATCTGTGTCCAAGGGAAAGAGATACACTCTTTCTAGTGGGTTTATTATGTTTAGATCTTCCTTGGTTGTGTCCGTGTGCCCCCTCTGGTTGCTGCTGTTCCCAGCGAGAATGGAGCACTATTATAATTTTGGCTGCTCCCCATTTGAGCATCCTGGCTGCTTGTACATCCCGTAGACACTGAGCTAGAGAGGTGCAGGGAAATGGAAGGATGCCTTCTGGGGAGCATCATTTCAGATCCATGCCAAATTTTTGTGACCACTCAGCCCTAAAATGGCATTTGTCTCCCCCCATTTCCCCATCCCCAGACAGCTATTAAGAGCAGTCATATTCATTGCTAGCAGGTCACCACTTATCTTTCCAGCCTGTTATGTACTGATATACTATGGCAAGCACAGGAATAGGAGATCTTCACATGGAGCTGCAGATCCTGGACCATTTAAGATGATTCCAATAGGTTCCTTTTATTACTTTATTGCTACCAGGAGCCAGCCAACCATAAAATAGCTGATTCAGGTTCAGCCACATGAAATTGAACACATCTCACTCTCTTCGCCCCATGCCCCACCCCACCCCCCTTCCTTCCCCCCAGTTGTACTTCACAGTGAGTTTTGATAAGCCTTAGGGATATGTGTCCCTGCATGATCCAAAGTTAATAAACCAACAATGAGATCCTGAAAGTACTAATGGGATAATATATGGGGAGAAAAACGTACTGGGGAGAAAAAAGAAGGAAGAGACAATATGTAGAAAAGGTGAGGGGAAAAAAGTAGAAAGAAGTAAATAGGGACAGGAGCAAAAACGAAAAAATGAAAGTAATGCAAAAAAAAAAAAAAAAAAAAGGGAAAGGATAGAAGGGAAAAGTGCAGATGGAGGAGACAGAATGGAGAAGATGAATGGGTGGGCTGAAGGAAGGCAAAGGAAGGGGAAAGCAAAGTAAGGAGTGATGAAAGAACTCCGGAGTGATCAGTTTTGCAGGTGCATCTCAGCAGGTTGCCTCTGATCGGCTCTCTCAGGGACACAGCATGTTACCTGGACTAATTTATAAAGGAAATGAAAAGGAAATGGACTTGTTATAATGAACACCATTAATTCACCTCTTCAGACTTCACTGTTTGAACAGAGAGTATCAAACTACTCAATTGTCATTTGTCTATTCCATTCTTTTCTGTTGCCTGTTGGAAATGACTGGTGAGCACATACACCCCCGAATGGCTGCACAGCCACTAATTAGCATATATATTGTTTGTCCTGGTACAAATTTATAGCAAACAGCAATATTTTACACTCCAGTAAAGTTAATAAATGAGGCTTTAGGCTATAAAAATTTCATGTTCTTTTGTGCAAAGGTCAATTACAAATAGTTAAGCACATATTCATCCAAAAGCTCTGGGCTTCAGCACTGGAAGAATAAAATGTATTTTGGTCAGTCTGTTTGCCAGCTGGACAAATGCCTCTCATACAGCCTCTGAGACACCTCTCTCCAAAAGACCGCTCAGTTGTAGAGTGCTTTTGGCGGTGAGAGGACTGATGTCCTTTTTTAGCTTAGGGAGGGAAGATGCTCTGAAGTGTTGGAGGTACAATAGGATCACACTGGCCCAGGCTAGGGGAGACTTCAAAGATTGAAGTCTTCTCTGAGAAGGAGTTCTGGGGTTAGAAAATCAGATGCATTCACTCAACATCTTCAGTGATGCTACAAAGGACAAAAACATAGGAAGATGTTAGAACTGTGCAATATGAATGCCCTTCCTCATTTTCAAGATGGAAGAAAATCTGGATTTAAAGGTATCTTTTATTTACATTATGTAGGAGCCACATTGTGCTCAAGACTGTAAATATATAACAGAGAGGGGGCCTGTGTTTTAAAGGGCATCATCTGCATATAAGTGATGCAAGGAGATTTTTGCCAGTTATGTGCTTTATTACTAATATTATTCCTTTATAATACAGTTGCAACAGCAAGACTATAGCCTATTATATGAGGTCACATGTGAACATATAAAGAGACATCTCTCCTCAAGATTGAGAGCTCAGAAGGTAGGGAGTCAATGATATATGACTATACCTTCTTTGTAGTGCAGGGGGGGAGGAAAAGCATTGATCTTCCCTCCAACAGCCTTCTTAAGAATGGAGACATTAAATCTTTTTTTTTTTTTTTTTTTTTTTTTTTTTTTTTTTTTTTGAGGGATCCTCGGGAAGCTGCTCTGTGAAGATGTGACAAGGTAATTCAATCAGAGGACATTGGAGATTACAGGATAGACTAGACCGAGCATAGGTTGCAGAAGGCTAGTTACTGGAGGGACACTCTGAATAAGAGCATCTGAAGACTTGACACTGCAGGAAGTTAGGAGCAGAGAAGGCTGGAGCCCAGACCATGGAGAAAGCAGTGTTAAACAAACTGTCATCCAGCATTTGTCATCAGTGTTAACCTGGTAACCAGGCAACTGAGAGATATGTAAGAAGCTCACTGCATCATCCAAAATGAAGGGATGTGTTTGGAAGGGATGAGAAAGGGCTTAAGAGCTCTGTGATTCATGGGATCAGCAACCCGTCATCAGGGGCTGTCAGGCTGGCAACTCAGGGGACACACACAGACTTCATAGGGTAGATCAAGGGTGAAACAGGGAAGTGTGGAAATGATAAGGAATCAGCTCAGATGGGGGCTGTACTGAAGATCTTAAGCTTCAGTTATTGCCATCGCTAGCAGCCTCTGAGCAATTTCTGCAGTCATCTCAAATGCAGTTTTTCACTTTGGTTTTACGCTTTCCCTCTCCCTCTCCATGGCTGTGCATCCAGTGTGTCTCTGTGGAGCTTTATCCTCAGCTAGGGGTCATATTCAGGTACACATAGCATCCCTCCACTGCCCAGAGACCGTGTCAGGCATGACCAGCTCCAACAAAGGAGGCAGAGCCACTGGACTACAGTGACTATCCCCACAGCAGCAGGTGGGGATGGAGAAATAAAGTTGTTGAAACCGACCATTCACGTCCTGAGACTGGCATGTCTGCAGACTGGAGCAAGGAGACCCCCAAGCTGGAGGGGTTTCATACAACGAATGGTTTGAAGTTCCTGTACAAGAAGGAGAAATTTGGCAGGGAACAGAATCTGTGTAGACGAGAGATGAAAGAACTCTGGAGTGATCGGTTTTGCTTGGCACATGAAGAGATGCAGAAAGGTTTTGGGACAAAGGAAGGGGTACAGAGAAAGGGTAGGAGGAAGGTGGAGGCCACTGGAAGGGTTGTTAGTGCTCTCCATGCGTCCAGAAAGGAGAACCTGGAGGTCAAAGCCTGGATCTCCCACTCACCCTGCTTTCCACTGGGTGAACTAGGAAGCAGAGTTCCCAGTTCTTAGCCCTCTGTGAGGAGGCACCCTACACACCACACACTTCTGCGATGGGCTTAATGGTAAAGTTGACTGAAGCTGAACTATTTCCATCATAATAGCCCGTGAGTTCATTTCCCCACATTTCCACCCAATCCATTTATTCAGCTGACATTAAGGGAGCTTTGCAGCAGCAGGCAATCCAGCAGAGAGCAATAACAGGATTGGAAAGGAGAAGCAGTCACCCAAGGTCAGCAAAAGCCTTTGGCTGCTAGTGCCAGGGTGGCTCAGCAAAGGTCACCACAAACGGGCAGAAATGTCTGTTTTGCAAAAGGCTGGTCAGTGTAGGAAAGAGGCCAGGCCTGACCTGAGCTGGGCTGGGGGAGGGGGTCAGAGATGCATCTGGCACCCAAAAAGGGAAGGGATGCTGATGTCTGCACTTGGTCAGAAGGAGACAAAGCTCAGCAAAGACGACAATCCAGCTGTGACTGTCATGTTGGCTTTGCTTCATTTACAGCACCTGTTAATTGCACAAGGTTTGTGTTGGGAACATCTGGTAAGGTCCCTCCTTCTGTCCTGCTTCTGCATGAGCTGGTTTGGTTATGTTCTTCTCAGGATTTCAGTCCCAGGTTCAGGAGGAATTTATTTGATCGTTTGTCTCAAAGGTGACCTAAATCAGACCCAGGAGGTTCTTGTCTTTGTGTGCCCAGGCACCAGTTCTCATTCTGGTTTTAGTTATGTAACTTTGCACTTTTAAATTGAGCTGTGAAACAATTTTAGAATTTCTTTTCATCTCAAACTGTAAAGGCTGATGAAAAGGGGGGGGTGTGTGTGTGTGTGTGCGCGCGTCTCTTCTGCTTGGATGTTTTCAGGGTCTTTGTATTCTTCAAATTACAGGGAATCCTAAAGCCAGACAATTTTAGCTCTCACTGCTCCAAATCTAGATTCTCCATATTGTACATATGTGAGGAAGTTTGCCTTTTAAACTTTTGGAATTACCAGAGCTAGAATGGGAAAAGCTTCTGATGTTTTGTTGCTCCCTCGAATTCAAGGGAGATTGCATTTATTAAGCAGTGGTGTATATGTGACTGAGGAGCTCACTCTCAGAAAATGTTTACACAGGTGATTTCAGATGTAACATCTGGGATTTTAAAGCATTTGAATGAAGACTTTGGCTACAGCCTGTATCTGCACAAGCAGAAATGACAGGCCTTGTGACAGTGCCTCACCTTCACAAGGAAGTCAGCAGAGCTTCTGCGCACCTGGAGTTCAAGCCAAGTGAACAGAAATATGTCAGCAAAAACCCAGGTACTGTGGTAAGAGTAAATATCTTCTGGTTTTTTAGTGATAGGTCACATGATGCGCTTTTCTATTTTTCTGCTATTAAATTGGAAAAACTCTGGGGTTTTTGCTTTTTAATGTTCTTTGTAAGCATTAAGAGAAGATTTGGATGAGGGTGGCCAGTGGTTTAGAAGAAAACAGCCACAGGAGTGTGCTTTTGTGAGACGAAGCCACTGTTGATGGTCCCCAGTTTCTACTGATGTGTCTTTAAACTTGCCACTGACTGATGGTGTGGGCCAAACCCTCCTCCTGGTACTGCAGAGATCCCAGGTTTTCCAGCCCGCTGCGTGCTGGACACTGTGCTGTAGCAAGGGCAGGGTAAGGGAGGCACCGGCCTGTGCCCTGAGGGCAGCGATGCTGGGAGGAGGGCACTCCCATACTGGAGCACTCCCAGCTCTGCTGCTGTTATTTCCACCTTGGAAGTGGGGCTGTGGGTCCACACATGGGGCTGGAAGGAGCCTAAGGAGTGTGAGAGGGGTTGTGCTATGATCCACGACATCTCCTGTAGCTCCAGCCATGGTGATCCAGGTGGTTGATAGATACGGGTTAGTTGTCCACTCTCTCACCTGGATGTATTAACCCCTCAGGAGCTCAAAAACTCATATAGATTCAGAAATGTGGAAGTTCATGCTGGTCTCAACAAAGCTTTCAATGTTATTATCACTGTTAGTCAGAGATAGATTCCAAACACCCTCAGGAATTCACCTTTAATAAACAGTCACGGGGTGAGGGGGTGGGGAGCACCCAGCAAGGACCCTGTTATTATTTTTTCCCCTTCTTCAGTGTTGCTCTCCCTCAAATATCTCTGAGCCATAGGGGGCTGCTGGTGTGGTGGGGATCTTATTGCAATTCATTTCTCATCCAAATTAAAATCAGCGCGTTCAGTTCACCTTGCTGTGCTGACTGAGTGCTTTTGCTGGAACAGAGTAAGGCCAGTGGTCCTTGGCAGTGACAAAGGTGGGAGGTGGACACTGGAGACCGCTACCTGAGAAGATAAATGATAGTTATTGCAAAATTAAAGCTAGCCCAAATTACCCCCTCCTGTTTCCACTGAAGTTAAGCTTGGAAAGTAATAAGATTACCTTCAGACCACGGTCTTGTGAGGATGTGATGTAGCAAATGTCATCTACACCTGGAGAGGGTTAAAGAAGGAAAAAATACAATTCCTTTGTCAATATGCAATGGTACAGCCACCTCAGTGCCACGGCTAGGCTGTGCTCCTGAGGCGCTGCTCAAACCACTTCTCTCCTGGCAACAACCATCCTCTGAGACCTGGGTCTGCTCCAGGTGGCCCCTCAGGCTCTGCTGTTCCCCTTTCCACTGTGCTGGACAAGAAGTAGTAACAACATCCAAGTGTCTGCCACAGCCACAGGTCCCTTTTCGTATATGATGGTGGCAACATAAGGCAGTTTCCTCAGGGTAGCAGGATTTGGCATCCCCAGGCAATGTGAGGAGATGTGGGGGGAAGCCAAGCTGGTAAAGCCCTGATCGGAGTCATGTGAGTGACTTGCAGGATTCATTCGGCTAAATCGCCGATGGGGTTTGGGTCATTGTTCTCAAGCTTATTACCAAATCTTACTGCCATCGGTAAGAGGAGCACAGCTTCGGCGTCTTCAGCAGGAAAGTCAGTAGTGGGGTTTCTCTTCACTGCTGCTCAGAAATCTAAATTACAAATGCTTCCCTTTGAAATCTCCTTTCGCTTGGGAGTAGAAGCATGGGCTCCAGGGTTTATTTTATGTTTTACTATTTTATTCCCATTCTTTCTTTCTTGTCTTCAAAAGGTGCTTCTCACAATGCAGAGGGAGGATCTGTTTCTTAGTTTAAGAGGGGAAAAAAGTAAATGTGGAACAATACTTGACAAAATAAGCCTATAAGGGAAAATCTTCCAGCAGTTTTGCTTTTTATTGCAAGTTAGTATGTACACCCCCTGCTCTGACATTATTTTATAATCTAAAATACTGCTACACAGTAAAAAAAAATGGAATACAAATATATTATTACTTCTTTGCCTGGCTTCATGATGGACACCTTGGGTAGGGTTACCAGTAAGGTACAAGCAGCTGGTGTCTCTGTTGCCTTTGACAACGGCTCCTTGTCCCCTCCTCTGACTCTGTCGCCTCATTTCTATGTGCTGCAGAGCCTGTTTACTTGTCCAAGAGCCAGGAGCCTTCCAACAGAGGGAAGGATTCCACCATGTGAAGGTATTTATTGTCATATGTACACAACCTCTGACATCAACTTAATTTCTTGTTTTTATTGACCCATTTTGTGCTTCTGAAGTCTGTTTTAAAAGCCTGTTAGCGGCAGGTGTGCTCCCATGTCCTTGTTAATTGGCCAAGCTTTTCAGAGCTCCCAAAGAGCACAACCAAGCAGTATCTCCTTATCTCCAGGGCTCAAACTCCTGGTGTCAGCTACTGCTGAACTCTCCCCTGGAGCCCAGGAGTGGAACAGCTTTGGAGCCAGACAGAGAAAAGCTGTGAGGCAAGGAGGAGGGGGAAGGACTGCAATGGACTCCAGAAAAAGGAATGAAAGTAAGAGAATAGCAGAAGAATGAGACTTACCATGGCAGACCAGGATGGAAAAAATTAAGAGTTTCCTCAGGGTAGCAGGAGGATCGTAGGGGGATAAGCTGGTGTTAACATAAAAAGAGCAGTGGGGGAGATGGAGGTGGAAGAGCAAAGGTTTATGGGAAGGAGAAAAGAGAGAAGGCAAAAAGAAATAAAATAATTGAAAAAAGATTCTAAGGAAGACAAAGAAAGAAAGAAAAGTATAGCAAAGAGAGTTTGTACTTAATCCTCCTGGAGCTGCTGGGTCTAGTTTGAGGATAAGCATTCTGTGTCTGTGTTTTAGAGGCTTTTCTCGCTCCATATGTGAGTATCAACCTTTTGGGCTGTCCCTATTAATGGTGGCCTGGCAAGAGGACACTGCAACAAGAAGAGAGCGGTCCCTACCAAAAAGGTGCATTTCTTCCAAGGGTGGGTTCCTCTATTCCAGGGCAAGCCAGGAAACTGCTCTGAGTGTGCATGAGAGTCCTCTTGGGCTTTCCACACCACCAGTAACACCCAGTGTTCAGCTCTGGGTCCTACCAGCCACAGCCATGGGATCCATCCCTGCAGACTCCTGATCCACCTCCGCGTCCTCAAGGCAAAGCGCTTCACAGTATGTTCAAAGCTGAACAGATACTTAAGTACCACACAGAACGGGGGCCAGCATGCCCAGTACCTCACAGGATCAATCTCTATGAAAACAATGCCTTAAGTTTTCACGTACTAGCTTGCAGTAGCCATTTTTATGTTACAGGCATTGTGGGTACCACAAATAAAACAAAAATGTAGTTGATGAGACAGCAGGGAGGGAGAATCTTTACAAATTTTTACCTAAATTCGGCAATTATTACTGTGTCACTGAGGCAACACTCTTTTAGGAAGCTTCTGAGGAAAGTACATCAACCTGTTTCACTGTCTTTTAGCAGGATCAGGGCCGTTCCTGGGTGTTGAGAGCTGGAAGCCAGCTAGGGCTGAGCAGAGACTACAGCCTTCCCATCCCTCACTCAAAATCACTACCTGCCACCCTCAAAACCCGCTGAAATATGCTCCCCATGACTCGTCTGAGCTCCCCACTGTCAGAAGCCTCTTTGGAGTTCCAATTTAACTCCTCCAGGGAGAATGTGCCTGGAAGGAAAGAACAGAAGCTTACTAAATGAATCTCTTAATCACTGTCATTTTAGCCCTAAAAAACCCAGCCAAAACAATGGTATATTACTTGCAGACAAATGGAAGTCCAGAAGTGAATTCTCCCTTCATCTGATCACATCCCTCTTGAGAAATCTTTTTTGTTGAGCTGATAATATTTTTTTTTTTCATAAAGCATATTTCCTTTGATATTTTTCATATTCCTCAAGGTGAAAATGCTAGTCAAAAATGTTTTGTTTCTGTGCAGAAAGAAAAATAATGTGTATACCAAGCTTTGAAGCCTTGACTAAACATAACCAGAGTGTTCTCAGGAGGCCCCAAGCCCAGGACATGCCTTGATGGAGCAGGCTGTAGCCCACCATCAGTTTGTGCTAAAACTAAGAGGACTTTTTCCCTGCCACTACTGGAAGGTGCGGGGTGAGACTGAGCAGTACAGACCCACATTGCCAGTTTGCTATGGACGCAGCCATCCTCATGACGGCACTAGTGTTGCCCCTAGCCCCCAGCTGGTCAAAATTGTGGTGCACCCAACATGAAGTATCATAGTTAGATGAACCTGAATGGCTAAAGTATAATTTACTCTCCATGTTAAGCTGTCATAACATCACATCCAGGGGCCAGGGGGCAGAAGCAACCCATCTTTCTGCTCACTGTGGAGCTTGCAGGATCTAATTCTGTTTGAGTTTGGCCTGGTGATCCTAGGCAGCCCTTGGGAGTGAACTACCTGTAGATTTCTGGTGGTTGACCTGGGATTTTGGAAAAGCAACTGGTACAGATATTGTCTCCTTGTTATTAGTTGTCCTGGGGTAAGCCTCACCATAAGGATATAGCTCTGCTTGCTAGATGGTGATCTTTGAAGAAAAGACTGAAATTGAATTGCAGAAGGCTCCGTAGCTTCAGTGACATTGCCTACATGCCACGCACAATGAGGAGGAAAAGCTGAGCCCTACCTTTCGTCCACGCAGTGAGCTTCCTGCATCTGGGGAATGTTTTCCCAGGTTTGTGGAACAAATGAAATACAAAGAGGCCCTGCTAGCCTCCGCTTCCATCCCCAGCTGCCTTCAAATTGTGCATTCAGAAAGCAAACCAGAATGGAATCCATTTAACAAATTCTGTTTGAAAGCTGGAAGGAGGTTTGCAGCCAGCAGAGGAGGGAAGCTCTGGAACAGCCTTCAGCAGGAGTGGGTGGCAAGCAGCAGCCTGACTAGTTTTATGATGAAGCTTGCTCAGATTGCAAGTGGGATTGCGTAGTGTGGTTGCCTGTGATAGCAGGGGACTGGATGCAATGACCTTTGAGATGTCTTTCCATCACGTGCTCTTTGACGGCAGTGAAGTCACAGGATATAATGGGCATAGTTCAATTCTTTTCATGGAAGCTACTTCAGTTTACACCAGCTGAGAATCTGCCCTAGTGTGGCCAAAGTCAAGGCTGGCAACCTTTAATCCTTGTAATGTGTGATAACACCTCAGCCCTCTCTGCCTACACCTGGCTTCCTGATGATGCCAATGATGTCTTTCTTCTGCGATGCCTTTTTCTGTTGTAGAGATGATAGCAATGGCCTATCGGCAGCCACATTCAAATATATATTTTTCTCTTTGTCTGGCAATAAAAGATACCTTGAAAGAGCAAGGATGGTGGTGAGAGTGTCAGGTGGGGTCACGAGGCACAGGCATTCCACAAAAGGGAACAAAATAACAATGAGAAAATACCTCAAAACACTTTCCAGAAATAACAGCTTAATTAATACAGCTTTTATTTGCTCAGTGGCTGAACCTCCTTTTCCTATGCTTTGGAATGACCACTGGGGAGTATTAGTAGGAGCTCAACTTTGTTTCTAAGCTTTAGTCCTAACAACATGCTTTGATAGAGAAATGTGTGTGAAATCAGGGGGACCGATACACAGCATGTGGACTCTGAGTTGTGTCAGAACTAACCAGCACAACGTGAACATGGGATACAGAGTACTATCAATGTCCTGCCTGTTTTTTTAAATACACATATATATCTCTGTCTCACAGAGGGACAGTGTGCCCCCAGTCAAAGCGCTAGATGGACTACAAACGCAGACGAAAAAGGACAACCTGCAGAAGCTTACAGTTCAGGTAAGTGATGGCACAAAAAAATAATTCCAGGAAAAATATTTGGCAAATAAATCCAAAGAATTAATTATCTCAGCTGTAGGAGGGCAAAATGAGTCTAACAAATTAGAAAGAATTTCTAAAGCAAAATTAGCTGAATAAACCCATGGCTAGAAGTTAATCATTGCAGTGCACAAGCATAATGCAACTTCCCCAGGTGACCCTGCGCATGGAGAGTGACCCGGTGTGGATGTCCCAGCCGGACACGTCGGAGTTGGGGAGGGAGGTGGGAACCGAGGGTTTGTTTCACTCTTTTATGGAACCCTGGCGGCCCACTGCTCATCAGACAACAGATGCCTCAGTGTGAACCCAGTCCGTTCCTGGCTGGAGACTGACACTGGGTCGGTAGATCTAGCTGTTAAGCTTTGTAAGACTTCCGGATTTGTAGGGCTTCTTTCCTAGTTTCTGTGGTCAGCCAAAATGGCATTCTGTTTGTGCTGTTGTTTCTCTAGGGGTCTTTCGGGATCTGCCGTGCATGCACTGCTAGTGTAAACTGACATCCTTATATATGTGAGGATACCAAAAGAAGGATCTAGCTTTATAACCCCATCAAATAAATTTGTCCAAGCTGCACAGGAAAGCAAGTCCAGTTGCAGGGTTTTTTTGATTAATTGATCCTACTGGCAACAGCTCAAGGGTACAAAAGTTTGTGGTTTCTCTTACCGCCCCATATTGCCAAGAAGCCGCCCTACATTTGACATGGGAATAACATCAAGATATGCCTCCATCCACCCCCGTGGAAGGGCAGGCTAGAATAGGGAACGTGCCAGGTCAGTATCTGTGGCCCCAGACATCGCCATGGAGGAGGGAATGATGCCCCAGCCATGTTCTGCTCCTGCCAGCATGCACCACAGCACGTTTTCTGTGCATCCCCACTGTTACTGAGGGAAGACTTGAAGTGCTGTCTAAAACTCCGCTTTTAAGAAACCTCAGCAGCTGCCCAAGGACACTAGTTTGCTTAATTGCTGTATCAGTACATTCAAAGATACTCACTATCTCGCTATCGGCCCTAGCGAAACATGTATTATCCGTTTGTCCTTGAAACCAGCCATCCCCTTGCAAAGTGATTAAAGTAGTCTTGTGCCGGATGAACCGTGCACATCTTTTTTTCTCCTGCTCCCCCCAAAAGATATCATCCCCCCTGCCTTCCTACTAGTCACGACAGGGATTCTTACTTGCAATTTATTATGTTTGCGCTCATTTGTTTTCCTTCAGAAATCTTTGAGACGCTGCATCCAGTGACCTCTGGCAAAGGGATGGGAATAGCACACACTTTTATCCTGACATTAGGCAGCAGCAGTGACAAATTGGTTTACTTTTCTGCCTGAGCCTGGGGGTTGTGAATAGGGAAAGGCGGGGTTTATAAGCCTGGATGTCTGAAATATGCTTTGTAATCTCTCCTTTCTGATGTTATTTAAAATATATATTTGGGCTTGTCTATTACTGTCTGGGAATACAGAAAGTTTTGCCCGAATGGACGGAACCTTCTGGTGGGAAATAAACTTGTTACCTCATTATGCCAGGATTTTTGATTTTTATTTCATAACAGCTAAATATACATATTCAGTTGTGTGAGGATGTATTCTACTACGCTAGGAAAAGGAACGGCAGGCACATCTGCAACCACACTTTCCAGCATGAAAATACCAAGCCATGTACCAGTGAACTGAGGTTCGGGGGTGTGCACAGCCCTAGACAGTCCTCAAAGCTCATGGAACCTGCTGGTAAGTACTTTTCCCACGACTTCACTGTTCCTAAACAGAGCAGAAATAGCCCAGCAGATGGGGAACTCTGGGTGGTTCTTGAAAGTGCAAAGTGCTAATAGTGATGATTTTGGTTTCACTAATGTGTGTTTTGTTATCACCCCTCCTGCCCCCCAGCGCACATACCCCCATGGACACATCCACCTTTGCGGGGTGCCCAGAAAAGTGGCACAGGCACTGAAGTGATGGAGATAACTTGCATGGAATTCAAAATACTGACCCTTTTTGCAAAAGCTGTAAGATTTACTGATGAAAATCGCTCCCTGACAGGTGGGTATTGTTGCCTTTACTATGTTCCTCATCGATTTAAAAACCAAGGAAAGTTTATATAACACTGGAGCACTTTTCCATAAGAGTCTGAATAGCCATTTCTAAAAGGACATTTGTACATTTGACTCTTCATCTTCCATTCTGGCTGTGCTAGTTTCTGTTGTTCTGAGATTGATCCGTGCAACACACTGTTCATCCCAGTTCAGTGCACTACCAGAAGAGCATTTTAGTGTTCCCGTGTTGCTGCCATGTTCTGACCTCAAAGGGATGGTCTCAGAAAGCTGCATGTGTTCCCTCCTCCACTTTCTTTTTTGTGGCTGATGTTATCTTGTGTTATCTTAATTACATACTTTAAGGATGCCTGCTGCACAGATCATTGATGGAGTTTGATGCTTGTTAATATCGCATTGCGTTATGAAAATCTGGTACATTAAGGCCTTGGTGTCTTTCCAAATTATTCTGAAGATATAAAAACTTAATAAGCAACCCACTTACACTAATACAGACTAATAGGTTGAGAAGAGGGAGGGTGCGTTTGAGAACGTGTTTATTTGAGGGGTTGTGAGTAAAATGATTTAAAGAGCCCTCAATCAAGACTTGCTACTTAAGGTCAGGATTTAGTGTCATTATTAGGGTTAGTACTGATGGGGATAGTAGATACCAATTTGTGGTCGAATCTAGTCAGCCTTCACACTTGTATTTAATTTTTCCCCAACCAGCAATTTGTCTTTAAATGTGAACACTTAGCTAAATCGGATGCAGATGGTTGTTTTTATCAAATGAATGCTGTTTTATCACTTTAAAAGCTTTTGTTTTTAGTCAAGTGAAGGAAGTGGGCAGCACTCCCTTGTTTTTGAAAGAAGAAGAGCATATGCTTTTTAATTTGAAATGTAGCACTAATAGCATTATCCACAGGGGGATAGGCTGTGCTATTGTGGATTGTGGATAATGCATTTATGCTCAAATATCCTTTATTCCCTCCTGAGTGAAAGAATTTAACAGCATATTGTATTACCATGCCATGGAGAATATAGTTTACTCTAAGAGTGAGTTTTTTTGACAGTATTAACTCTTCTTATAACGCTATGTTGAAAAAAACACCCCTCAACCTATCATGAACAGCGAAAAAATACTGTTGAGGGGAGATCTGGAGATAATGCAGACAAGAGCCAGAGACAGTTTCAAAAATAGCTTTACTGACACATCCTTTTTTTGCATTTCTCAGTCTCTGCTCTCTTCTCGCCAGAAGTTGGTGCTCATGCTACAACGGTGCCAAGCTGTCGGTGCAGCAAAATGGAGAGAAGCAGGCTTGAGATGAGCAAACTCAGTCCATTTGTGACTTTCTGTAGCAAACTCCTTCTCCTCTGGGCTGTAAGACAAATGGTTTAATAACCCAGAATGCTGTGCTCTTTGCTTCAGCAAAGTTGAATCTCTGCATTCAGCCTTATTCACAGGTATCTCCAACAACCTCCCGGGGAAAATGTTGAACAAAGGAGATCATGGCTTGGAGGCCCGGGGCTGGCCTTGCTTTGTTTGCTTTTCATTGTAAAGCTTATCTTGCTGTGTCATATGGTTAAAAACTGGAGCCTTGCCTCCAAGATAGCAGTGGGAAGGCAAGAAAAGCTTGTGCGCATTTGTCTTCAGGTCAGTTTTATAAATGAGTTTACCGATGCAGCCCCCAACAAAAATGCAAGGGAGAAACTACGAGCAAGAGAGAACAAGTCCTAACTTCTCTCCCATCATGTGGTTTTCTGGAAGTGAAAAATCTGAACGGTGCTCTCATGCTCTCTCACCAGAGAACTGGCTGCACTCCAATAATGAAGTGCTGGACTGGTACCTCTGCTGTGAGACAGCGAGCCCGGCCCTGGCTAGCCTGGCTGGAGTGCATTTGGAAAATGAAACCAGGTCTTTGACACAGTTCCCACCTGCCCAGGATCTTGGGATGCCCTAGTAGTCCCAGGGACAGTAAGCCAAGCCTGTTAGAGATATCAAATCAGAATCGGGGGGCTGAGGGTGAGAAGTTCAGTGGAAAGAAGGCACCACAGCCCACAGGGTGCAATGTCCAAGTGGGGTGCCAAAGGAGAGGGAAGAAGTTTTTGAAATCAAGTAGGGCTCACCCAGTGTTCACCCACTACTTAGTAGCAGGAAACACAGAAAGAATTCCTGCTGTGTCCCAGGAGCTGAGGCCACAGCTTGCGCCTGAGCTGGCACACTGATGGGCAGCAATAGCTTCAGATCTCTTTCGGCCAGGGCAGGTGGCACATGCTGCGTCTCCGCTTGCTGCAGCTCCGCTCACAGGGTCACAGAGCACAGCGGTGTGGTGTCCATCGCAGTGCTTTGCTGTGAAGCATGGCAGCATCTGCGTCTTCTTCAGCAAAGCGAGGATTAATTTTACCCAGCTTTACCCATGTAAAAGTTTAGATGTCTAAGCCAGTGATTTAGCCTTCCTCTACAGGCTGTGAAGAGAAAGGGAGACATCTCCAGAGGATGAGTCACTTCTTCCTATGTACAGTGTCTAAAGTGGGTGGGATGACTCATCCTCCAAAGGTAACAGTCTCTCTTTCTATGGCTTAAATGACTAGTGTCAACTGAAAACCTAACTTTTTGGTGGCAGAAATTAGCCATCTTCACTGTTACCTGCATTCATCTGAAGTTATTCTCAAAACTCAGAGTGAGGTGAGAAGGCTTACTTCTCAGTAGATGGCCCCTTCAAAGGACCATTTTGTGCTTTCTCCTGGGATCTGCACATCTTTGCCCTTCAGAAATGGTGCTTAAATGGTTTGCTCAAGTTACATGGAGTCAGAGAAACTAAAGCCTGTTGGAAACATAAAGAGAAGTCACTTGACCCATCCCCAATGCACAGACAGAAAGCTGCAGTTAAGTTTTGTTATCCTTAATGTTTCCTCCTTTCAACAGTGTCTTCCAACAGTCAGTAAGAAAATTTCAGTTGTCTTCAATGGGCTTTCATCCAAGCCTGCAGAGAGAGCAACAGAGAAAATACAGCTGCAGAGGCAAATCAACAGAGGGGAAAGGTAATGACATGAGAGAGGCAAAAAATGTAATTGTGAGAGGGGGGAGAGAGGGAAACAAAGAGAGGTGCTTTAAAGATTGAGCAGTGGAGGAACACAGAGGCAATGCTTACTGGAGAGGAGATCTGGGCAGGGGGAGAGGGACAAACCTGTACCCTTGAAATACGCATCTCTTCAGCGCTGCTGCATCGCTTCCATTTGAAAATGCCTAACTGCTCTTCAGTTTAATCATTGCTGCACTTTTGGGTATAAGATGAATAATTAAGCCTGGGAGTAGAATACAGCAAGTGTTAATAGGGCAGAAGCTACTGCAAAGTCCTTATAAAAAGCTGTGCTTGCAGCACAAAGTGGCTGCTGTTCTCTGCGTCCCCAATCACGAAGTGAGGAGCATGAAAGTACTAAATTAAATGAAGTGCATCTGTATCCATTCTCCTGGACTTTTTTTCCCCTGCGTTTGATACTATCGCTTGCTATATAATACCCCGTCTCTAGCAAAGGATGAACAATGTAATTTTAAATTGCCCTTCCAAATCAAACCAGGACAGACAACCTGCACAGCCCGCCCTGCCGTGCCTACACCCACAAGCACAAGGACCCTCACAAGCACAGCCTTCTCCCTTACCTAAGTTAATGTTTAAAGAAACTATCTGGTGCCTTAAAGAGACAACTCAGCCTGAAGTGGCAGTGCTACAGAGTTCATCCTCTTTGATGAGTTCAAGATTGCTTCCTCTTGCTGTCAGAAGATAAAAAATGAAGAAATAAACACCCACTTCAAACCACGAGAGACAACAATTACACAATGGCCAAGAAGACACTGGGCCAGCTCCACTGTCCAAGCGCCTTGTGGTACCAGCTCGTGCGTACAGCAAGAGAAGGTGCAGCAAGGAAAGACTATAAATGGAATAAGACACAGCTGTTAATCCAGGTACAAAGCAAGTTATTGTGGTTTGCTGCTCTGTATGCTGTTTCGCCTCAATCTGAAATGCCTCTCTTTCCCTGAGCGTGCTTCTGCCTCAGCCTGCGGACCGCCAGGACCACAAAACAGTAGCTCAAAAGAAAACAGGTCATATCTGAATCACCCAAAACCTGTTCAGAGACAGTGTTGTTCATTCCTGAGAGATCAGACTGAGTGTCACGCTAAACAGCAAATGCAAAAATCCTCTTTCAGGTCTTCATTTTCTGTATGCACCCAATTAAACAGTGCTATATAAACTAATCAAATTAGACTGGGAAGGAAGAAAGACAAATAGTTATTTTTAAGTACTTGGGAGATGTTTGGAAATGGGAGGTCATAAAGGTAAAGAGGGAAGTCAATAAATAGAAAGGAGGAAATTATTTTTAACCATTGCAGATAAGGTATTTTTAGAGCAATCACCTGAAAGCTCCCTGAACAACACAGGATGATAAGCACTGCCCAACACAGCAGCAATCATGGGAGCTGAGTTACAGCCTGGCTCAAACCCATGTTCCCTTGCTTCTTTCAAGTGAGTTTCAGTGAAAAGATTTTTTTTCTTTTCCTTTTTTCCCCACCTCCTGTCCTCACTGCTATCACTGAGGGTACCTCAGAGAATCTGGCTCGTGTATGGACATCTGAGGAGATTTTCAGTTATTGCTAAGTGGGTATTTTCCCCCCTCTTTGGTTTGTTTTTCATCCTTTTCTTTTTGACTGGTCTCCTCTCACCTTTGCACTAAGTGGAAGAGATGAAAAGCTGAGCCTCCACAGGCAAGCATGTGTGAAAAGAAACCAGAGCTGATGTCCAAAGGGACTGGAGGACCTTGGGGCCAGGGGGATACATCTCTGGCTGAAAAATCATCAAGGGATGCCACACACAGGGCAGGGGTGCTGCCAGAGGAGCATCGCCCCTATCCATCCCTGCAATGAACCTCCCTGCTGCAGGCAGCAGATGCAGGCAGAGCTGCCTGGGGAGCCTGTGTGGGTTTTTCTGTGGGAGGACAGAGGGATATCACTGGATTTTTAAGTTCACTTTTGGTCCTCACAGTCTGGGGAAAATAGCTGTCTTGGAGCCATCTTCCTATCTGCTATCTTAAGCTGAACGTCTTCCTGCATCTTCCCGGTCATTGACACCGATGGTGCCTCTGCTGTCCAGATTTTCCAGAGTGAGGGCAATGAGAAGGATCAAAGCAAAACAGAGAAGATGTCAAATGATAAATATTTGACTTTGAAACATGAAAAAGAAGATGAAGAGCAGCATCCAGGGAATCAGTCTCTTGGGATGTCCTGCATTCTGAATGCACATTTTGTATTGCTAAGATAGGAGTTGTGAATGCAGTGTGTGGGTTTTACAAGAAAATAGAATCAGCCAGAAGAGAAGACCTCTGGGAAATCACAGAATGTGTGCATGCTTTATGGTTTGTATAAAATTAAATGATCTTTTTTTTCTTAGAGATATTGATCCTTGTTCTTTTATTATTATTATTATTTATTTATTTTCCACTCTTATTTGATTGTCCATATCCCTGTCTTTCAGGTCCCTTGTTTGAATTTGTTCTATTTATGTGAAACAGGTTGATAACTCTCATCTCTTCTCTCTTGCTCTCAATAATTATAGGTCTCCTAGGAAAGCTGGCCTTCAGTAGAAATTTTGTAAAGGTTTTGAAAGATTTTATTAGAAAAGATTTGGATCCTGCACAATTATCAGTTCTGAAAGGTGCTTTGCCCACCTCCTCCAGTGGAAGTGTTATTGATCATCTCACAAAAGGAAGGCATGTACTTACAGAGAGAAAAGGTGAGGTCTGGTTGCCTCTTCAACATCAATGATAAAATTGCATCTAATGTTCACCTCATTCACCTCGACTCCACTGGTCTGCACTAATTAAGGTGGAGCAAGCCGTGCCAGTTAATAAAGAACACTGTAATTCAGCTTGTGCTGGTCAGTGATTGCAACAAGAGGAACAACCCAATAACTGATTCAAAAGGCAGGCTTTGATTAGCAGAAATATCTGGGGCTTTTGTTCACTGATTGTACAGCTCACACTGTAAAACCCTGCCACTATCAATGCCTTAGATGTAAGACTCAAAATACCTTTTTTCCCTTTTAAGCTGGGCTCTAACTTGTAAAGTCATGTTTTAAAATATTGCAGGTGATCATCATAATTCTGCCTTCTATTTTGCAAAAGCACTGTTCTACTTGGCCATGCATGCCACCGTCTTGCTCCAAGGTCCTGTCCTCAGGGCAATCACATCCCACCTGATAGCTGACTCCTTTTGGAGCAATCACCTTGCTCCCTCCAAGTTAAACACTAATGTGGTTTACAGAATAATTTTCTCCTGGGTCTATTTTAGTTATCCATACATATACCACGTTTGGTTCTTTTTATCCAGGACAGTTCTTCACCACTGTCAGAACAGGTTTTAGACCATCCTCAAGACATGTCCTGCAGTAAGAAGCTTGTCCTCTGTGCCATGATAGAAGGGCTGCAACTCTTTTGCTACCTCCACAACTGTGAGGTTAAAAAACAGACACATAAAATAATTGGGGGGGGGGGGGGGGGGGGGGCAGTGGGAAGCCACACAAGGGAAAGAGCCAATTTGGGTGCGGTGTGATGTCTTACTATTATGGCCGGTTCCCTCTACAGAGCATTAATCATGGGAAGTGTGATGGACACCAACTTTTCCAGACTGGCCTGTAAGGACACGGAGCAAACCCATGGCTTCTCACACTCCAGCCCTGTCTGGATGAGTATATTACAGCTGTAGACAGGAGAGAGTAACCAGGGATCACTTCTTCCCCTGAGGCCTCTCAGAAGCAGTAAGAAAGGTTTACATGTACTATGTGAAGCCAACTTTTCACACCCCATTAGCACAGATGTGATGAACTTCACTTCTGATAGCTACCTCTGCCAATAGAGCTGGCCATTTTTTTTCACCCCAGCTGAACAGTTTGTTCTTACAGAAATGCAAATTCAGCAAAACATAATTTTTGTTGACATTTGTAATAGGAAATTATTGAAACGCTTCATTTCCATTTTAGCATTTGGCCAGTTCTGTCTCATCTGGCATGAAGTAATCAAAATCCAGCAGAGAAGCCCTTGACTTTTTCAATCACTTCCCAGAGTTTCCTTCAAGGAGGCTGTCCTGAGATTCCTGAGCTGAAAACTGATGCCTTTCACCCTAAACTTGGAGAACAGCACTTTCCATTTAACTCTAGAACTTTCCTCCTCGGAATGAAAATATTGGTCCAGAAATTTCCATTCCTAGGGAGGAAAGGTATCTTGCACCAGCTGAATCATAGAAAGGATGATTTGACTCATGGCTTTTGAAGAATTAACAGTCGCCACAATGGGATCCCTCTTATGCAGCCAAGGCGGTGCCAAAAGGAGTCGGTACAGGGAGTCCTGCGTGGTTTAGGCTTTTTATAGTGACAGATTTCTTTGCATAATGTATTTTGGGTGAAGCTTCGGGTTTATTTTGTACTTATCTGATGTCAGAAAAGTATATATTAAGTCTTCAAAAAATAAGAAGGTATTTTAATCAGCTTATTACAGCCTTCCATGTATAATAAAGCAGTTATATGGCAGTAAACCTGGAATCCTACAGGAGTTTGTTGTAAAGTGACAGATTCAGGTCAGAGCGGTTCGTGAACAGCCAGATTGATGTGTGATGCATAATGATGGGAGAAATGGCATTATTGTTTTACAGGAGAGTGCAGAAAGATAGTATATGCCAGACCTGTTAGAACAACTGGGTACCCTGCAGTTTAATGCCTTGCCTCTGGCCAGTGCCTGGTATTTCAGAGAAACTGGAGCTATTCTACAACTGGTGAACAACATAGCCACACAGTAGATGTGGTTTTGGCTCCTTACCTCCACTCACCCTGGCAGCAAACCCTACATTTCCCAGTTCTGTAGACACAGACTTTGAAGACCACTGGCATGGGTGGGTATGACCAGAGCAGTGCCGCAAGAGACCCTTTTCTGTAACTTCTTTTGCTTCTGCCACCGACTATGTGACCACAGACACCTCTTTCAACATCTACTTCTGCCTTCTTTCTTGTTTTAAACAAATACTTTCTGGACCATGAGTTTCTCATGTCCGTGACATCTAGTTGGCTTTTTTAAATTCTATTTCTTTTTCTAAATTTGCTGGTCTTTCTTTTCATTAACTGGATCCTATAATCAACGCACAAGTAATGCTGACCTGAAGGAAATGCTGCTCAACCTATAAAGAATATCAAAGAAGTAAAAAAACCAAAACAAAACAAAACCACTTTGTGAAATATGTAGTGGCAAAAGCAATGGCTCCTGCTCAACATTTCCTGGGAAGGGAGGGCAGCAAAATAACACCTTAAAAAAAAACAGATGAAGGACCACTCCACCTTTATGGGACTGACCCCTGAAAACCCACTGGGAACTAAAGCTGGTGCCACACATGTCTTCCTCTTAATCTGTGCTCTGCTGAGAAGCTTCTTGAAACCAGATCTCCTTTTTCTTATGTCTCAGTAAAATGTCAGCTACTCCAGGGTCTTGGTGCGTGACTGAGGCCCCCCAGTGCTACGTCAGAGATATTAATTCTCATTAAGAAGTGATGCAATTGATGTACATTTGGACAAGCATCGTGCACTTCACTGGCTACTCCAGGGTGCAATGTAAATGTCCATTTCAGTCTAAAAGGCTCTGTGTATGCTCCATCACAGCTGCCAAGGCTTACTGAACCCAACACAGACACTGAGATTAAAAAAGTAATTCAGGCTAGTAAGTTGGTTTTTGATCTTGGGATTCGTGGGCCTTTACAGCCCTGAGATCTGGGATTCCCCAGAGCTCAACACACATTATCAGTTATTGAGAACTCTGAATCTGAGCCAGAAAAATATATGGCCATGTTCTTAACTCATACGGGTTTGAACAATCCCTTTGACTTCCACCCATCTTCCTGCACACATGCAGACACTCAGTATTGCAATCCATCGTGCTCAGCACCTTGCAGGAGTGAGCACTTCTAATCCTTCTAAACCCAAGTCTATTGACTTTCAAAGCAACCCGTGAGGGTTTCTTATCTATATTTCCTGAACAAACTGCTTGCTTAGGCTGAGCCTTTTTGCATTAGTCTTCTACCAGAGTTGATTTTGAGCAATGAACATGATTAGATTTTCATATCAGGAGAGACTGAAAGTATGGAGATAGTTCCCAAGTATCCTGGAGTAAGACAGGAATGAACTCCCTTCGTTGAGTAGCTTATAAAAACAAAAAAGATCAGAATTAATGTCTAAATCCTGCCCAGCCAATATCCAGGTTTTGCTTTCTCATCCCGGAATGAATCTTAACAGAACTCTGAGTCTAAAAGTCTGAGGTAAGTTTGAAAACCAAATCTCAGTAGTTAGATGCATGACATTTGTATAATATGATCCTGTCATCACATTGCAGAATGAGATTCAGTCCTAAACTACACCACACCCAACTCAGAGGGAGATGCTGCATGCTGTCAAGAAGTCTGCCCCAGAAAACAGACTGAAATAAGGATTGCTTCATCTCTAGAACATTTCTATTATGGGGCTCTCTTTGCACCAAAATCAGGCAAAGGCAGTTCTTTCAGGCTTGACCGAAGCATTTTGGATGTCACAAGTCTGGAAAAAAAGCCACATCATGGTAGCACATCATTATACATCTTTCTCAGGGTCAGTATCAATGCATGTGAGCATGGGACTCTCAGACACCAGGAACCATCAGTGGAAATGAAAACATACCTGGCGTAACTGTGCCTGCCCTGTCGTCTCTCCTCTTCATACAACGGTCAGTCTCAAGACTGAGACTCCAGGCAGAGTCTGGTCCCCGTTCTGCCCAGGTTTTGCCATAGCAAGCCAGGCTCCATCTGTTGGGGACTTCCTTCTCCAACCTGTAAAAATCAGGCTGGCCCTAAACTGATCATGTCTGTTTAGGTGACAATCTTGCATTAATTCTGTATACGCCCATGGCCAAACAGTGAGACTTGGATTGTAATTCTGACATAAAAATATAGATTAATAGATAAATTAATAGATACCTATTAATAAGTTTAAAGAGATCTAATATAAATATATGAAAATTTAACTAAATATACACCTGTATATAGAGATTAAAAAAGTATAGTTTCTGTTTCTTTGTGATGTCACATAAAGTCTCTTGTCTTCCTCACTCGAATTGAGCAGCACCATAACCCAGGTGCTCTTTCCTCTGTTCCTGGCAGCATCTCTGAGAACTCTTGACCTTCAGCTCCCCTTGGCACACCCCGTTCTAAGATCCCTGTGAGAAAATAATCCCAGTTAAACTTAGTCTTCCCATTTAGACAAATCTATGATCTAGACAACACGACTGATGGTATTAAAAAATAGGGGTAGCTCAGATACTAAAAGAGTAGTATCCATTCCACATGTTTCAATCAGAAAATCTTGACTTTAAATTTCTCTTTTTCTAGACCTCCTTTAAAATTTCAGTCAAAATAATTCAGCTGGACATTTTCTACTGGGCACTGTTGTGTTGTTAAAAACTAAGGCGTCTCACAGCAATTTATCACTGGCAAAAGCATCCCTAATAAACAGAATCAGTCTGTGTGCTTTCCCCATTTAATTTTGCTTCTTTCTTCAGTTCAATTTGGTTGACTTTTTTGGTGGCATTAAAACATTGTTTTAAGCTGCACTTACATGATGTGTGTTATATATAACATCTAATGGGCTGTGTTTCTTCATTACTGAGCCAAAAGTGAAAAGAGGGGATGATGAGAGAAAGGGTGGGTGTGGGGAGTGAAAGGAGTCCTCCCTGGGAGGTGAGGTCAGTAATCCAATTTTTTTTTTTTTGTGCCTGCCTGTATCTGTTCAGGGTCACATAACCAGGTCTCGCTCCTTCACAGGTCCTACTGCCATGATTGTTTTTTTCTGGTGACACCTTTTGTAGTTCTCCTGGGGAGGGCCCCATGACCTGGTTTTTCCTAGGTCTCTACATAAGGTCACATTTCCTTCTTGACTGAAAAGCAAGCACTGGAGGCCAGGAGGAGTCGCCCAGCGAGCGCACTGCTGTACAAGTCAACGGAGAAGATGGGGACACAACATGGTGTACCTGGGGCTCCCACTGTCGATGTCTCTAACAGCACTAAACTCCTTTAAGATGTTTATCTACCTACACCCCATCTCATGTGTCCTCCTAAACTTAATCCAGCACAAACTGGGAACTCCTATGGTGAGACCCACTCTCACCACAGTGTCTGGTGGTGCTTTGTCGGTATTTATTGGAGAAGCCAGAGTTCGTAGGCTGCGGATACCACTGCTCGCCTGGTTCTTGTGGTCAGGATCCGTATGGGCAGTCTTGTATGTGAGAAAGTTTGTTTTGCCTCTATCCAAGGGGCATAGGTTGGTATCATTTGTGTGGTTTTTTTTCTAGTTACACAAAAGGAAAGTAATTTTTGGTTGAACAATGTAATTGTACAAAGCACCCATCTTTCGTCAGTTGAAAATTCAGGATGAAGGACTAACATTTCCAACAAGGGTTTTATGTAGCTTTTAGCCCTCACTGTTTTCCATATTTATTTGATTTGCAGAAGAATAATAATCCTGAAAGGCAGTTTTAGATTATGGAAAAAAAGATTACTGGAAGTAGTCGCAAAGAAAATGTGAGGGGGTGTTAACTGATATGTGGATTAGAATACATACCTTGGACAAGAAGGTCTATAACCTGACTGGGTCCAGCAGGTCTAATGTACCACTTTAAACTTTCCAGGGTAGAAAGGACATGGAAATATCTCCCTCATGACCTCTTTATGCCTTGGCTCAGTTGTCTTACTCCTGCCTCTCTCCGACACACAACACTGACACCCTCCTCTGTCTCTGCTTTCGGACAAGAAACTGCATCACCCAACCCTTGTGCCACCTTTTTCCTTTCAACGAGCACCGGTGTAGTTTACTTGAGGAAAATGCTTTAGCCAGAGACAGGAGCACAGTTTGGATTGCCACTTAGCACCTCTCCTTGAGCACTGGGAGCTGAGCAGCCAGGCTAGGGAGCCTGCTACACCCTGGTGCAGGGGATGCCATCTGCCAAACGTCCTCCTGAGTGGTGTTTTAGCAAGTGGGCTAAAAAGCTAAAAAGAACATCCCGTACATGGCAGCTGAAGTCCATCACAGCTTACTTACAACATTCTGGCTCTGGAGGGAGGCTGGGCAAGTGGCCAACAAGCCTCTATTACTTGCCCATGTTTCCCTTTGGGGAAAGGGTTTCCTGGCTTAGCATGGCCAGCATCCCTGGCTCTGCAGAGCAGGATGGCACCAGAAAGCATTGCCATTCATTCACCCCAGGTGCAGCCCACCCAAGAAGATGCTAATGCCATTAACTGAGGTCACCAGGGCCTTGTGGCCAGTCTCAGTTTCTCTGCGGTCACTGCATAAGTCCCATCAGCTCAAAAAGCAGCAGATCTCCTGTGTTCTTTTATGCGGGAGCAAACAGACTTTCTGGGGAGGGGAAAATTGTCTCCATCCTTTATTTACTTCCCCGCCTTCTGTGCTTGTCACCCCCTCCTCTTTACTTGTCCACCCACTTTTCATGCCTCCAGGAGGACACTTCTGCTCCAGGATGTGGTTGTTCTTGGACCTGTGGAGGGGTCACTGGGTCTGACTGGGGGGTCACTAGGGCTGTGCCCTCTGCCTCTGAGGAGGGCAAAGCTGCTGAGGTCCAGAGTCTTCCTGATGATTTCATGTGATAGCTAATTAATGGCCTCCCCATGTTTCCATGGCAACTCCATCCTGTGCTCTTAGCCTGATCCAAATGGACATTCTGTACACTTCTGAAGCCATAGCATCAGCATGTTAATAAGATTTGCTGACGTCCTTTGCTTTCTGCCACATCGGCTCCTAAGTCTAAATTTGAATAACTTAAAAAAAGAACATTTCTTAATAAGCTCCCAGTGCATTCTCTCATGTGACTTGAAGCAATTGAACCTAGAAGTCTTCTGCATTTGAAGGGAAGAAGCAGGTAGAGGCTGCTCTACCTGCTGCTTTTTGCCATGCTTTGCCTTTGGGACATCTAGCATCTGGCTTTTCTTTTTTCCTCTGGGTTATTTGGAAGCTCCAGCTTTCATGCAGTCCCTAATTTAATTGCAGCAAGGGACAAGTATCTGCCATGATTTGGTAGGACCAACTCTGTATTAGCTGAGCTGGACAATCTTATGGATTGCTCCTTGCCTCCTCCTTATGCAAAGGAAGGAAGCCAAATTTCATTCTGTTGCACTCAGAGAATGGTTACTCATATTTCAAGTATGAATGTTCCTTTTATCATTAAACTCTATAACAATGCTCACTGGTCATGCAGTCTAGTGAATCTAGTTTTATGTGGGAAAGGATTCCCTGGGTCCCACCAAACTCGCCTGTATTAATTACCTTCCACTCTAGCCATAGCCTTGTAAAACATCTTTTTCTGACCAAGGGAGGACATAGACATAATTTCCTCAGGATCCCATTAACACCGCTGTAGCACTGGTGTGGCCTCTCTAGGGGGGGTCTGAACTACTTTTTGTCGAGACAGAAGTATGTCACATGCTGCCACATCTTCTACTGCCTGCAGAACAAGTACCCTAAAACAAAACTGTGGGATCTGGCTGTTACAGGCTCTTCACTTACCTGGGGGAGGGCTTGTAGGACTGAGCAGTCGTAGCAGAGCATGTGTCCTCTGATTTCTTTTCTAGCATCAGAAGTAGAGTATGGTCCAGGCCACATTTAATTGGGTTGTTTGGGTTTGGTTTTCCTTTTTCTCTCTGACATAAACTTTGAGCCCAAAATGGTGGCTGAGCTGCCAGATAGCTTCATTTTCCCCTACCCCGAAGGACAAGGGAATTTATTATTGACATTCTGGCTTCATTCCATCACAAAATTTCATCTAGCCACGTTGCAACGTGGCTCCAGATTGTTGTGTTGATGTGCCATCATACCCTGATGTCATGTTGCACAGTCAGGTACTCCCAAGGTAAGTTCCATATGGACAGCGTATCTATGCCAAACTTCCTTCCATCTCCCTACTCCAGTTTTCTACGCGCCAGCTCCACCGCCCCCAGCTCTGGTGGAAATGCTAGCTCGTGCTGGACAATGCCTCTCTGACTCCACAGCTGTCTGCCACTGCTGGGGTCTGAACTGGGCAGTGGTGATTTCACGTTCTGGTGGTGCCCAATGTCTTGCTTAAGGTGTGTGATGTTGCCCCTCCCTTGCTGAAGCCCCATAATACTGGGGACTGATCAGCCCAAGGCATCATTAAAGATACATGAGCAATTGATTTGATCCCTAACAGTCCCACAAATACAGGGCAAGATTTAGATAATGTGTTGCTACTTACCCATGAGATCTGAGATTTAATTGCAACTTCTTTGGCTTCTAGTCACTAGAGCTGGATACTTATCTCATAGGAAAGCAATTTATCGAATTAATTTCACTTTGTGTTAGCGCATTCGCTATTCCCAGCCATGAACAAATCCCGTCATTGAATGCAGACTGCATCTCAGGCTATAGGTTGCTTGCTCATAAGCAGTATTCAGTATTTTTAGAGCAATAACTATAGTTCTTTTCAGTGTCAGCTCTTCGGGTCATACATGTAAATTAAACAGTATATTTCTATTCCCTGCTTGGATGGATGTAACTGTCAGGAACATTATTTCCACTCATAATTACAAATTTGACATTCACTTCCCATGAATACTCTCTACTATTTGCTTAAAACTAACTTCCATGCATACTATTGCTGGTGAATTTTCTCTTATCGGAAAGCTGACACTGGAATGTCACAACTATAAAGAAACCTCTTTGAGTCTATAAGCACGAACCTCTACTACACAAAGCAAAGACCAATCATATGAAAAAGAAACAAGTGAAAAAAGTGGGTAAAGTAGGCAACCTTGCAACCTCCTGCATGGAGTGGCCAGTAGAGACAGAAAGAGATATCAGCGCAAATTGGGGAAAACACAATGTTCCTACCAACGGAAATTTATGGATGTCCCTAGAAATATCCTTGTTTAATTCACACAGATCTTCAGATGCATGCACTTCCCCACCTTTTGGAAGGCAGGGACCGAGGTTGCTTTTGTGACTAGGACTGCTTTTTGTTTTCTTACTAACTCCCAAGATAATACCTTTCCTGCCCTCAAATACTAGTTCAACAGGAGAGTTCAAGGAATGTATGTTTTCCTTAATTCTTTCTCAGGAAATTTGGATTAGCATCAACCAAAACCCCACAAATTCAACTAAACCTGAAACCAAACTTCATTGTCCAAGTCATATGAATAATACCACAACACATTTAGCTGTTTCCAGAACTGATGTTTCTCAGAAACTGAGCCAAAGTCTCCAAGTAAGGTCAAAATTTCTACGAGGCTGTTTTGAACTCAGATGAATCCACACACATCTCAAGCCACGTCTGAATCTTGGACTTTGTTTCAGGACTGTCTCTTCTCCTCAGGCCTGTTTTCCCTCAGGATACTCCACCAGCTCTAGAAGCCAGCAGGATGAGAGATTAATTTCTCCCTTCCAGGAAGGCAGAAATTCTAGTCTCTCACTAGCACTTCTCAGAATCAACTTCAACTTAAAACCAGTGAGATTAAGAGAAATACCACACTACTCACCTCCCACTGCGTTCAAAGCTCATCACCAAGCTCAGCTGATCCTACATTCATACACTCCATTCAATATATTACTTTTCTTTCAATCCAAACACAAGTGAACACACACTCCACAAAATTTTACCCAGCCTTTAGTTCTTTTAGTTATATTTTTGATAACTTAACTTTTTAGATTTAGCTCAATCCTTGCCATTTCAGGGTAGATTTGGTTGTTGTGCTCTTTCCTCCCACCTCTCACTCTTACTACTCTTGCAGATATTTTAATTACATTTTCTCATCTGTTTTCTGTTGGTGATGGTATTTTTGAGGGGGTTTTTGTTTGGTTTTTGGTGGTTTGTGGTTTTTTTGTCTACAAAGAAAGTGTAAGTGAAACAAGGACATTATTCACAGACACAGAAACATTAGGTAGTAAAAAGAATTTCCTTCCCCAAAGAACAAAAACAATATGTGTGCCCTTCAGTATCTCCAGGTTTCCTTGGAAATGTAGGTTCTTGCATTGTGCTTTGGATTTTGTGGCGATGAGGGTTTCCCAGTGCTACTGGAAAACCCAGAACCCAAAGCAAAAAAAACGAATTCAGGTTTGACTTTAAGTCTAGGTTTATCAAAGTGGCATATGATTTTGGCTTTCTTTGTTTTAGGGATTCTGTTGAAATACCTTAAAGATGAGTGACTCTGAAGATTTACAGGTGCTGCTCCTCAGGGGTTAAGCTCTGACATCACTGAAGGCAACAGCAGTCTGGTGCAGGACATGAACTCCAGGTCAACAATGCAGCCAAAGGGACCTGACATGTCCCATCCTTCAGCAAGTGCTGAGACTCTACCTCTGTGAAAAGTCTTCCAAGATGGAAATCCCAAAGTGAAGACACCTGAGACCTGCACCCACCCTCCACCTCCCATGTGTCTTCTCGCCAACAAGGCATTAGTTTTACACTCAAAGGACTGCCATCGCCTTCTGTCCTCCAGTAAAGCTCAGCACAGGCTGCGTGAATAACTCAACATAAAGCTGGCATAAATCTCAACAGAAGGAATATCTTTTATCTTTAACCATTTACTCCCACTATAGGAATAATGGTAGTTCTTTTACATTTACATATAACTCTTGTTTGTTTGTTTTGCTTTTGCTTTGTTTGTCTCTTTGTCTTGGCACCTGCATAGCAGAAACTTTACAGTTCATTACAGAAGTTTGTCCCTCTCTCTGCTCCTCCCTTCATTTACTCTGCTGCCCCTGAGGACTAGCAAGCAACACCCCAAGGTCAAGAGAATGTACGGTGTTACCCTTTTATGACGGATTATAGAAATAACAAACATGCCTGACAGTTTTATACAGCTGCTAGAACGGGTTTAGTTTTCAACAAATGAAGAATTTCCTCTTTTTTTTCTTTTTCGTATATTAATTACATTTTACAAATCTTGGTTTTCCCCCCTTTCTTTACTTTCCCCCCCACTTTTCTTTCTTTCTTTTTACTTTTTTCTCTTTTTTTTTTTTTCTCTTTTATTTTTTTACAGCAAAAGGATCAATCACCAACATGTCCATTGAAAAGTCCGGGTTAGCAGAGTTTGGCTGTCATCTGGTCCGACTGTTTGAGGATCTCGGTGTTGTACAGGTCTAGAGCATGGTTCACACGGATGATCTCGCTGTTGGTGAGTTTCAGGCGGTGCTTGAGCATACAAGAGAACAGATCCAGCTGGGGCTTCCCTGGGGCCACAGGAGGCGCCAGTCTATTGATTCGGTCCCGAATATCCAGCAGCAAGAGCATGACGGAGGAGGAAGAATAGAACTGCCCGCCTTGCGTGTATGACTGGTTGACCTGCTGCACGGCACTGCGCAGCAGGTCAGCGTTAAAACGCAGGCTGTAGCCATACACCTGCACATCCGAGATCTTGATGTAGAACTGACGCTTGGTGGGGTCAGAAAGGTCCACAGGCCCTTGGCCAGTCTCGTTACGCAGTAGGGAGGGCAGCCGAGTCCGGCTGCGTAGGTAGATGTGAACAGTCTCAAAAAAGGTTTTCCACCGGTTGCCCAGTAGCAGGGTCCAGTTGTAGCACTGGCTGTTTTGGAGGCGGATTTTCTCCCAGCGTGGGTAGCCGTACTCCCCAAAGGGCATGTTCCAACCCTCGGAGTGACTCCCACTGAACGGGTTGACGTAGACGAAGAACATAGGGTCCAGGCTGCTGTTGCGCATCTGGCAGATTCGCATGGAGATCCCGATCACCATGTGGATGAAGTCCATCCGGTTCTTGTTGCTCTTCAAGGTGAGGGACATGCGTTTGCGCCACCTGGGGTCAAAGAAGGTGTCCAGGCGGATCTCGTTGCTGATGAAAGTGGTGTGCACATACAGGCGAGAGTCCATTTTCTGCAGCAGGTACTTCAGCTCTAGGTCTTGGAAGTCCAAGTCTGTCTCAAAGCTGATGAACTGCTCACTCCGCTCTGAGTCTACGTTCTGAGGCTCGCAGCGACCCCTGTAAAGCTTATAGCCCTTGTTGCATGAGCCGCAGAGAGAGATGTTGGCAAGGCTGCACATGGCACAGCTGTTGTTGCCCCCAATGATGCAGGGGATGGGGCGCTGGCACAGGCTGGTGCCACCATGGCAAACGCAGCTCCGTTGGCTTTCCAGAAACGTCCCCCAGAACCCATTCTCATTACAGTAGAGCAGGGACTGGACCCGGGTAAGCCATTCCTGTATTGTCCTGCGGGTAGGAAGAAGAAATCATTAACATTTTAGAACCTCACAGTCCTTGGTGCTAGCATCTTACTAGAGCCGCAGTGTTTTCAGGGATATATCTGAGGCAGAGCTCTCAGAACATTGGTGCCCTGCCATGGCATCTGGCAGCTATTCCAGTCTATTTCTAGACTGGATCATTCATCTGCTGTTTACTCCTTTGGTGGAGAGCAATAGCCCTCTAAGAAATAGCTAGAAGTTAGAACTGATCATCTGAAAAGTGTCTCTCTTCACACTGCTCCAGGAGCTGAGACTGGCACAGTCTCCTGCCAAAGAACCCATCTGTGCCGCAGTAGCAAAGTTCAGCCACGGGGATGGAGCTGATAAAGCCCTGCCAGAGGCTGAGGTGCTATCAGGCACTGCAGGTCCCCATAACTCCTGGGCTAGCAGAAGAAAAGTCCTCTCCATGTCATTGGCAATTCCTCCCACTTTCCAAAAACAGACCCGTAATGGGATGAGGCAAAGCCAGCAGTAACCTCTGCTTACGGTACAGAGCTCAACAACAGCAGAAAAGAGGATGAAAGCCAGGGTGTGTAGAGACAAAGCTGCTAGAACAGCTTCTCCTTTAAAAAAAATCTGCTGCTAATTAACCACCTCTTAAAGCCTCTCCCCACAACAGGCAGCCACGCTTGCCCATTCCCAGGCCCCACCACTCCCATAATTGCTAGATCAGCGCCCTCACCTCCATGTCCTGCAGCCCTGGAATGACTCCTAATGAATGACACTGTAACCCACGTTTGCTTTTTGTATAAGGCACTTGCAATGTTGCCTTGCTGCCCCCCTCTCCCCACCACCCCGGGAAATCTCAGCACAGCGATTCCTTTCTCAGCAGCCTTCAGCAGAACGCCTTGTTCAGCCGCCTGCTCCCTCCCCTCCGCCTTCCCCCCAGCTAATGAATACTTCATTGTCTCCTCTGGGCAAAAAGTTCTTGGTAGCGCTGCAGTGAGAGGACTGGCTAATGACAAATTAGGATTCAGTCCCTGTAGAAAGGGAGGAGTGATTATGGACAGAGGCTCTCAGAGCTGGATTAGTGAAATTCATGGCACCTGCATCGCCTGACCTCCGAATAATCATTAAGCTGTAGGCTGTATCAAAGAAGGCATTAAATGATACAGCAGCAAAGAACAGCACGATGATTAGGGGGAGGGAGCGAGTGGAGGGATAAGAGTATAAAACAGGAAAAAAAGCACTGGAAGGAAAGAAATAATCAAGAAGCCGAAGCAGTAAGGGTAGGGGAAGAAAGGGGGGGGGGGGGGGGGGGGGAATAGGGTTGGAGAAAGGGGAAAACTGCAACAACAGCAACAACTGAAAGACAGAGGACCTATAGGAGTGAAAAGAAAGAGGAAGAAATTGAGTGAAAGGAATGAAAAAAAAAAAAGAGAGACAGAGCGAGGAAGAAGGACGTGCAATAGCAGGAAAATTCTGAAGCCTTGGATGTGGGAAGAGCCAATTTTTACATTCCTCCTGTGGTACAGGGCTACCAGGGTCTCTTTCCACTACTCAAAGCTAACAGGAGCTCTCCTGCTAGTGGAAAAGCCTGGCTGGGGAACCTGGGAGCAAGGCAGTGACCTCTCCACACATCTGCTGCAGAGGGAGATGGTGACAGCCCTGGTCCCCAGAAGAAGTGCACAGGGCTCCTGGTTTCTAGGACAGCTCTGCTTTGGTGTGGAGGGGACAGCACAGCGTGACTGCAAAACACATTACTGACAGCAACAAGAACTCTCAAAACCACCCGCTGGGGCCTGAGTCTCCCTTCTGCTGATAGGTGATTTTTTGCTCACTGTTTCAGCAATACAAATATTTTTTACCCCATCTGAAGCCTCACAGTTGGAAAGCCAGAAAAATGCATTTGAATTTAGCAAGGCACCCAGATTCCAAGCTTCAATCCCCCTAAGGTGTTGTGAACCCACCTCAATTCCTCCATGCACCCCTTTGAAATCTTTTGTTGCTTCTAACCACTAATCTAAGCATGAAGTTAAGAGATAATGAGCAAGTGGAGGATGAACTGAAAGCACAGCAACCCTCCAATGCATGCACACTGGCTGCCTGGGTTCACTGGGCTGGGGGAATTGCTAAGAGAAGTGCAAGATTCCTGCATGCTGCCTCTTCCCATGGCCAGGCTTGGTGACAATGATGAACATCAGAGGCTGCTTTGAAGGAAATACCTCCTGCAGCCCCAAGCTTTGTTCCTAGGTCCCACTCCTGCTGGAATTTCTACCAAGAGGAGAAGCCTAGCAGCACAAAGCAAATGAAGAGCTGAAGCAGCAGGCTGGTGGCAGACAGATGGTAAATGCCCAGCTCCATCCTGTACCCTCTCAGCATCCCTACCCCTGTCCACGAGGTAAAGACAGTATTTCCCCGATTCCCACAGCTGTCACTGTGATCACATTTACTGCTTTTTTGTGGGGCTGGGCTTTCAGATGAGGCACTAATGGCTGCTCATATGACTAAAGGTGGTTTCTCAGGTGGGTTTGATGAGGTATTCGGCACTGTCAGAGGTGTGCCTGTGTGCACATAGGGCCACTGCTTCCAATAGCCTGTATCGGTGCATGGGCACACAGCAGCTGAACGGCTGCCATGGACAGATCACAATTCCAGCTCCATGCAAGGCAGCGGGACTCTCCCGATTTCCTCACACGCTCACTCATGCACAGGATTCCCAGTGTATTTGTGCAGTGCTGCCTTACTGCTTTACACAGTTTTACATGTTGATAATGCCATTGAGTTCATGGGTCCAGGACTGCCCAGATACACATCAGGGAACACAACAAAAACTAGGGTCAGATGGCCATGTCCTGTCTGTCTTAGGAAAAAAAAAAAGGCATCGTTCCAACCTTCTCTTATACTAGCAGTCAGCACAGCAAAACGAGAAAGGATTCTCAGCTGACATCTTGTAATCGAAGCTAGTAATTTTCCTGTTCCCCAGATCAACTTTGTGGAGGACGGATGGGAGGAGTTCAGGAGAAAGAGGGTTGGTTGGGTTTTTTTGGTGTGTGTGTATATGTCTTAGCATTCAGCAAAGACACAAGTAGGACAAAAAAAAAAAAAAAAAATCATGCTACCCACCATCTGCTGATGGCAGCAATAAAGGACATAATTAAATGAAAATGCAGAATCCAGGGCAGAGCTGGGCATCAGCTACAAACATGACAATGGGAAGTGTGATGGAGTGAGAGAGAGGAAAAGCGGTATAAATTAATCGATTTTGTCTTGCAACTGGGACAGGATAAGAATATGTGCAGGACCAGTCACAGCCCTTCAGCTGTCAGGAGGTAACTTAAAACACAGAGCTATGATGGCTCAGAGGCCTGCAAGAACCACCAAGAACTGTCAGGGCAGAAGGAAGCTGAAAAGAGCCACTGCTTAAAGGCTGAAAGCCAGTAGCAGAGTGGTGATTGGTTTTCAATTTAATTATTTTCTTTTTCATTAAGGAGTCATCAGTTTATCTTTCTCCCTTTTAATATCATTGCAAAAGTTATTTTGCCTCACATTTGCTACCTCTGCTAGTTCAAAGTATAAAGTACTAGAACATGTGAAATTAAAAAAAAGGAAGCTATGTCTTTGAAGGTCACTGTCAAGTAGTTTTACGTTCAACTTTAATATCTTACATTCCAAAACTAAAATGAAAAAAAAATTGCATCCAGGCAAAGCTGTGAGCGAGAGCTATTTTGCAGTGTTTTCTTGCTGTTGCTGGTTGGAGACATGCAGTCCCCTGGTGGTGCTGGGAGCTGGGAGCCAGGTGATCACGCAGAGCTCTTTCGCCATTTAAAACCTATCTGTTGTGACAAAAAACCATGTTTTGCAGGACAGTGTCAGGCTTTCAGATCAGAAGCGGAGGTCATGTTATACAGAAAGGTTATGAATAATTTTCTTTTTTCCTGACTTGTCCTTCAGGATTAATCAGGTCTGGGGAGGGGAAGAGGCTGATGGGTGTCTCTTGAGACAAAGACTCAGCTTTGTTGTAGATGGGATCTTAGCTAAGTGTTAGAAAACCAAACCAAAACCAAAAACTAAATAAACCAAAAAACAAAAAACCAAAACACCAAACCCCTGATCCAGTAGGACAGGTTGTTTTGGTTGGTTGGTTGGTTGGTTGGTTGGTTGTTTTTTTAATTGCAAGTAAAAAGGTAGGGATTTATCAAGTTTTCCTTTGAAAAATCATCTTTCTCTTTCCAGCCAGCACTGGCTGCTGTGGAGATACTTTGGGGCTTTCTGTATGGAACAGTGAAGTAAAAAAATGCTATTTTTATTCTCAGCAGCTGTGAGATGTATTCTTAACTAATGACAATTTGGCTGGAGCCCAGAACATGTATCAGCTCCTCTCTCCTTTGGATATTATTTATATTTTACATTTTACAGTTTTAAAATGCAACTATAAGTACTCATTCAACATTGACACTGTAACAACTGAGGAGTGGTTTCTTTTTTAAACCAACAAACTTGCCTGCAAAGAGCTCTTTTTTAAGCAAAAGCAGTGCAGAGCAAATACATGTGCGTATATATATCTCCTTAGCTATTGCAAAAGGTCATGGAGAATCAGTCTAATTGCTGAAATCCTTACTCTTCCTTTCCTTTGGAAACGCCACCTCTTCCTTTCCCTGAGGACAATCAACAGCAATCCTATTTCTTTTTCTCACATTGCTTTTGAATATATAATGCAGGCTTACTATTGCCTGTATTAAAGAGAAAGAGAGGCTTGCTCTTAACAGGACCTTTCCATCCTTTCAAAGCCACTGGCTTGCTCGATAAGCGTCTGTCGTTCTGTACAGCAACAATTAGAAAATTAGAGTATTTCCAAGCTCTGTGAAAAAAAAAGATGACATGCATACCTCTTCCACTACATATCTGTCTACCAAGCTGCTCCCCTGCCTAGCTACAAATGCAGAATGACAAATAAGAAAAGAAATTATAATATGCCTGGTGGTGTTGACTTAAACAAATCAAGCACATCAGTCAGTTAAAACTCCAGCTGCCATCATCCATTTCGTCCTTCTTCCTCCAGATTTTATAGTATTAGTTGGAGGCGCCCTTTCTGCGTGGCTGACTTTTTAAAATAGAAGAGAAATGCTAAAGACATATTTATCTGAATGCTTTGCAGCAGCATGGTTGGCTGGATATTTGCTTGCTGCTGCTTCACTTTGTTGTCATGGCACAACTCAAAATACTGCCTGGACATGCTGGTGACTCCACCACCACTTGGCTTGTATATAGCAGCTCAGCCAATTGGCAGGAATGGGCCAGTTTTAGGAAGTTCTCCAAAGACTTTTTTCATAATCTCTTAAACTTAATAGATATTTCTCTTCATCCCTAGTAAGTCCATCAAGACTTTCTCCAGAAATATGAGATTTCTTGGTAATTAGAGATGTTAACCCCTGGAAGAGTTTGCCAAGCTGCACAGTGATGAAATGAAAACTTTGTGTGTTTAGCAGTCAGGGGACTGGATGATAACAAGAGACAGCAGTCAACCAGTTAATGTTCTCTCGACACTGAATAATTAGGAAAAGAAGGAGGTGAGAAAACATTCCTCTACAAATATTAACTTGGCCTGACCCTTCCAAAAGAAACATGGAAGAAAAAGCACTTGGACTCATTTTTTCCCCCAAGATTTTCAGTGTTACTTCACTTCAGACAACGTAGAAAGAAATAGCAAGAGCTGTTTGTTAAAATCCACGGATCCAAGTCTCCAAAAATGATTGGATGGAAACTTAAACACAGCTATAGGTCAGTGCTGAAAGGGGCCAGCAGGAGGTGACTGTTAGATATCCACAGCTGTGCAACTGTAATGGAAAATCTACTCTCTCCACCTGTAACAACATTGCTGAGCTTCTGGCCAGGGCAGGACTGCAGGTTTACTCTGCAGTTTGTAGAAGTGATGGAATCTACTCCCAATCGAAACTAAAGCTTCTCTCTCACTCTAGCTACACTCATTGTGGAACACAACTCAAAAAGGGGCTGAAGCATCTTGTGCTCCATATGTCCACTTTAACAACAAATGGAGGCCTAAAGCTTGGCGGTGGTATATGAGGCAAAATCGCTTAAAAAGCAGCTTAGCCTGCTTGGCTGTCTGATGGCAGCTCTGAAATATTCCTGTAGAACACTGCAGAATAAGCCACTGCCCTTCACCTGGGTAGGTAAGACCACGCAGAAGGATGCAAATATGCTTAGGTGTGTGGTAATGGTTACTTACATCTCCAGAAATTCCAACCCACTCCCAGACTTTACCACTTTCCCCCAAAGCTCCGTGTTAGCAACCCTGTATCCAAGCACTTAGGCTGCTAGGTTTAGCCCCGGCTCAGGTCCATCAGCTACCTGCCACACCACAGCCATCCCCAAGGAAGGATGAAGGTACCTTTCTCTGGGCAGCTGGTGGTTAGGATTGTGCCGACACCGGACACTGAGGCCAAAGAGTTTGCGGGCAGTGCGCTGGATCTTCTGGCGCTGGGCTTCCAGGGAGCTCTGCAGCAGCTTGTAGCGGTTCTGCAGATCCCAGTCGTTCCCCCAGTGCTGGTGGATGCTCCCAATGGTCAGGAAGTGGTTGCTAGGTAGCCTTTTCATGAAGGATTTAAACTCATCTGAAACACACAAAAATGTGGAGAAATACAGAGGTTTCTGAACTACAACCAAGTTCCAAAGCTTGTCACTAGCAGGATGGAGAAACAGCAATGATGTATGAGCCATCAGTGCTCTGCTAAAGGAAGGTGATGCCCATTAACTCACTGGTCTGCCAGTCTGCCCAGGAAGCCCACTGATTCCAGGGCTGCTGCTGCTCCCACAGGGGAAATGAAAGCCAGAGAGTACGAGGGTGAAACAACACAGTTAATGTGTACAGGGTGAAGTAAAAAAGAGAAGCAAATTCCCTAGAGCACAGGATTACAGTCTGGGGGTTATGAACAAAAAGCAAGGCGTTGTAATCATTGTCAGTTAAAGAGTTCTCATTTAAATTGTTTTTCATCTGCTCCTAAAATGTCATTTGTTGTTGAAGTCAAATCACTTTGGCTGTGTTGTTAAAAAAAAAAAAAAAAAAAAAAAAAGCCTTAAAAAATCCCCAGAGGAAGGGTTTGGGTTGTGTTAAAATGTCCAGTTTTCTCATTTTTAAGCAGAGCATTCTGATCCTTTTTTTCTCATTTAACTTCATGAACATTTGAAGTTAAATGGGTTGCTTTATGTAACAATGAAAATAAAATAGTTTGCAAGGCTAAGGTCAGAACAAAATGTGTCAGTTTTAGCCAAAAGAAAATTCTAATTGATCCAAAAATACGTTGTTAAATGTTGTTTTGTAATCACTTTATTTCCATTTGATTTTGTTTGATAATGAAAAAAGCATTATGTAGGCTTTGTTTGAGGGTTTTTTTTCATGACAAAAGAAAAAAATCTGATACTGTTTCTGTTTACGATCACCCCTTTCTTCCTAATTTAGAAGTATAGTTTGCTTAGACTCTGATTACCAGGCTGGGACATCCTCATATGGAAAAAACAGATGGTTCCCATTTGTCAGTAGAAAATAACTCAATTTTTGATACCAGTAAACTGGCTTTGACACACTGAGACACACGAGGAGTGGGCCAACAAAAAGCCTATAAAATGCAATAAAGAAAAGAACAAAGTTCTGCACCAGGAGAGAACCACCACACACGTCAGTACAGGCTTGGAAACAACCAGTTGAACAACAGCTGCTGGAAAGGTCCTGGGGTTATGGTGGGCACCATGCTGAAGGTGGGTCAGCACTATGTTCTGACTGGGAACAACACAAACTGCATACTGGGCTAAATCCAGGAGGTTGGGGAAGTTTCTCTTCCCCTCTACTTGGCACTACTGAGGCTGCACCTGTCTTTCTCTGCCAACTTTAGGGTCACCCAATTAAAGAGAAGTGTTGAGAAACTGAGGAGGGCACAGCTGAGGGCTACCTAGGTGGTCAAGGCCCTGGAGCACAAGTCCTGCAGGGTCAGGTGGAGGAAGCCGCACTTGTTTAATCTGGTGGAGCTGCCAAGGGGCAATCTAATTACAGTTTACCACTGTTTAAAAGGTACTTAAGATACGAAGGAGAGAAACTCCTCTTGTTAGACACATATGATATAATAAGGAGTAATAGACAGTTTGCAGCTTGAGAAGTTCAAATGGCTTATTGAAAAACCTCTTTACTTGGCAGTGATGCAGCACTGGAACATGCTGCCCAGAGATGCAGCAGAACCCCTTATTTTAGACTCTGCCAGACGAAGCCATGGCTGACCTGACCTGCTGCTGCTGGTGGTCCTGCTTCTGGGGGGAGGCTGGATAGAGCCCTGCCATAAACCCCACAAAGCAGCCAACATGAAATGCGGCCCTCTTTTCCTGTAAGCTATCTACATTATTTTTCTTCTTTTCTGAATCCTTTTTTAAAATTCCTTCATCCCATTTTCAGAAGGGAAAGAGGACAATAGCCAGGAAAAAAAAAGTAAAAAATGAAAGCTGGTAAAGGATGGTATCTTTTCAAAAAAAGTAATAATCCATAGAATTATTGAAGAAAATCAGACCAGATAATTTACAACCTATCATAAAAAGCTTATGGATATTTGCATAACAGATTTCCTATTATCCAGCAACTTGCAGTTCATGCTCAACTGCCTACCACAGAACATCTATGCATTAGTCAGTACCATCATTGCATAGATGGTAAATGGATGTTCACATCCTACTCATCACATGGTGAAACTGAGCACCTAATAAAAATAATTTTCATCATTGCACTATCAAGATCCATGGGACATCTGCTTGTCTCCTTTCTTCACCAAAGATAACAGAGGTGTGGTTTTTTTTTTTAATCATCTCTCAGGTTTTCACTCTATTTGTAATGTTGCTTTCAGTGCCCTTCTCCTCCCCAAAAATGATTCTCTCTTGTTCAGTGGTCCTCTGAAACTATCATCACATATAATTGCTTCTGTTGACCATGCTGATTACTCCTGGTACCTTTCAGCAGTAAAAGCCTTGCATTTGCTTCCCACCCCTTATAAATCAATTTCCTCAAAAGCCTGTTTGTGCAAAAGACCAAGATCTTTTCCTTTTGATGATGAATGTGCTACATTTTTCATAGAGACGAGTAAAGGAGAAATTTCAGTGCAGTGTGCACATTTTGATACTGCAGTGCAACATTGGGAGAAAAACAAATTAGCAAAGAAATCCAGCAAAATAAAAGTTGAATGAGGTTGTTCTAAAAAAGGGGGGGGGGGGGGGGGGTGAAAAAAGAAAATACTTTCCCAAAAGAATAGATTCTTCATTATTTCTTTATATTTATTTATAACTGTCCCTGGAGGCCCCAGCCAAGGCTATGGCTGCATTGTGCTAAGTCTTGTACCCTTCTGGGAATAATTCATTCTTAACCCTGAGAATTTCCAATTAACTAAGAAATCTGTTTACATTTGGTTTTATTTCATTCATCTGCACAATGTCGACGATGGCTGGGACTACATCCCCCATAATGCAACGTGGCCTCTCTTTTTGCCGAGTCACCCAGTCCCTGCAGGCAGTCCCATGGCAATGACACATCATCGCAGGTGGCAGGGGGCAGAGGTCCAGCCTCTGGAGAAGGATGGTGGCATTTCAGTGAAATGGCCGTGTCAAACATCTCTTTCAAGTATGAAACTTTCATTTTTCCAGTGCTTGTCTTTTCAGTTAAAAAAAATAAAATAAAATCACATTTTTGTCAGAAAGCAATAGCACTGCAAAAAAAGCCCAAACCCCATGACTTTTAATCAAAGTGCTGTTTTAAAACCCAGAATCACAGTTCCGATGCAGAATTTTTTGGCCAGCCATACTAAAATGCCAAGAATGAGGCAGTGTTATTTTTCTCAATTTACACATGAGCGATGGAGCACAGGACTAAGAGAGCTCCTGAGCTGATTTACAGCAGCAGCAGTTCACTGCAGCCTCCTTGACTTTGAAGATACTATCCCAAACCACACCAAGTCTTGATTTGTCCCACATGATTTTTTCAAATTAGCATAGGAATCCAACACACGTCAGAGCCAGAATACAGAACTTTCAAGCTATCAGCAGCTTCCTGTGGAAATGGTATTTGCTTTCAGTGCACTCATGTGCCTTTCAGCCTACTTTATTGGAAAAGTCTTCAGATTTCATTAGAGATTTCTTTTCTGCTGTTCATAATGAAGAAAATCCTCTCGTTATTGGGAATATTTATTAAAACAAAAAAGCAAAATACTAATGCTACAGTCTTTTGTGACAGCAACTTTCATCTCAAAGGATAAGTTCACGCATGATGCAACAAAGTGATGAATGAGATGCAGCAGCTTTAAACATAAAGATAATCACTCCGTCTAGCCCTGAAAAGCCTCCAGTCCTGGGTGGAATATGGCTATAGCACAACAGAGAATTGCACTGCAATGTGTCATTTTAACATGGCAAATGAAAAAACACCTTCCCCTGTTGAAATCTCAAGGGGAGGGAGACCGAATATAATTATCTACCACAGTCTTTGCTTAGATTGAGTGCAACAAGTACAGAATGTAACAGTAAAGCAATCACTGTTGGACTGTAATTCCTCTCTCTCCATAGGGCTCTCACCTTCTAAGTGTCTGGGTTAGATCCCCTGGGAGTGTAAAGGGGTTTGATGAATGGTGGCCAACATGTGGCTCTTGAGCATCTTGTATGAAGATCCTGTACCGCAACCAGCAACGTATAACTAATGGCAGAGCTGTGCAGGCAAGCACTACCAGTAACCCTAATTTGTGTAGTACTGATCTAGCAGAAGCTTCTAGTATCCGCACTTCTGATTTGCCCTAGTGCACCCACCCCGTCCGTGAATCTATAGAAACCCCCAGAAAACCACTGACCTCTTCAGCTAGTGACTTACTTCTGGAACAGCCCCAGCCTTGCAGCTTCCCCTAGTGTACGTATATGGGGGGACCTTGTCAATATGGTCATCAGCCCTGGGCTATTAACTACTACTCTGACTTTGCTCAGTTGAGCACCAAGTTGACCGCAGGAGATGGACATAAGAATATGTGCAACAGCAGACATGCCAGCAGGATTCGCATATCAAAGTATGAAGCAGTCCTCAACAGCCTATCAAGAAAACAACACAGGCCGCTTTGTTCCAGCCACTCAAGGGATTAAGGTGACCTTCAACATGAAGAAAGAAATTGCTGCCGGGAAGACTTCTGAAGAAGAATTCTTCAGTGCCTTGGATGAAACTAGATGGTCCCTTCCTCATAGTTTTCTTTCCTAACACAGAGACCTGGACAGTTATGACCATAAACGTTAAAGAAAATGTGTGGGGAAGTAACTGGCTAACACTAAAAGATGAGAGTCAGGACAGGGGTAAGCTCTCGATGAAGTTCAGCATAGTGCCCATGGGGCTTCGGGGCATGCAGACTGCTTGCCAAAGGAAAGGGTGTGACTGCACCGATACTGTTGCTCTCTTTCCTACCTCCAGCCCTTGAGAGTGCCTATCACGCAAGTGCTACCGCACAGCTACTATGGGTGCTGCCCAGCATCAACGTGGAACAAACTCCACTGATACCTCCAGCCTCAGACTGGTAGGAAGTGGAGAGAAAAGCAAAACGTTCACACCAGCAAGCATCGGCACCATAGGAGAGGGAAGTCGTTTTCCCTTCTCCTCTCTATCTCAAATGAGGTGTCATCTGGCCTGTGCTCTCGCTCTGTGAATTGCCTTTCACCAAAGCAGAATAAATCATTCATGCAAATCTGAAAAGCAATTTCTGCATCATTCATATTGTGGAAGTTTCTCTGTAGAACTATTAAAGAGGGATTCTGAGCCGGGTTGCTATGAAAAATCAGGTTTTTAAGCAAACAAATCCTTCCATAGAAAATATCCCGTTACACACAGAATTACATGTGGCATGTGTTTTTGTCTGTATCTGAAACAGAAAAAAAAAGATACTCCCTCAAGACTAAGATCACATTTTTGGGTTCAATAGCCTCTATTTTTTATCCAAACTGGAGCACTATACTGAGGGAAGAAGAGATTCTTACCTGGTATAATGTGACATGTTTTGTTTGAAATAAATCAATTGGAAAATGTGTTTTGTTTGGTTACCTGAATTCTCCAGATCTTTATAGGCTTCTGTCCAGGTCTTGGCCATGTTTGCTAGGGTGTACTCCATGATCTGGATGTCAGTGATGGGGCAGTTGCACTGCGGGAACTCCTCCGCACACTGGCAGCCGCACTGGCTGTTCCGGCAGATGTACTCCCCCTCGCCGTTGCACATGATGTAACTCAAGGCAGACTGGACAAACTTCTCTTGTAAATACTGAGGAAAGATGATCTGGAGACCTGGCATAGAAACAAGAGGCAGAGAAGGGGGTGGGGGAAACAAGAAAAGATGTCATTTCAGGTATCTGTTCTTTTCAAAACCTGTTTCATCAACAGCTTGGGAAAGTGATGCTGAGGAATTAAAAGCTGCTGGGGTATTTCTATTGGAGCTGTCATGAGTAAAGAAGGTGAGCTACAAATTGTGTGCCTCCAGTGCAACTAGTGAGGTAGCTGAGAGCAGAACCCACCTGCTCTGTGAGGGAAAGGTGACAAGTAACACCCCCTCCACAACATCCAGTGTACCCCCTTCATCCCAGTCCTGGATTCCAGTACAGCACAAAGCAGCTGAAGCCAAAGCCTCCCTTGTTCCCGGGTTAGGACTGGTTTTACACTTCACAACCGAGCGCTAGTTCAGAAGTGATGAGCGTTACGCTGTTCTGATCTATTTGAGAGAGACTAAATAGGTTTGGTACCACAGAAACATGGAAACCACACACTGAAAGAGAAAAGGAAACAGAAGAAAGGAAAATAATACAAGGAGGGATTTATAAAAGACCCTTGCAGAGTTAAGTGCCCAGTTCCCATGGTATAAATACAGGAGTTGGGTACCCGAGCCTTTTCAGCTCTCTCCCTGCTAGGAAGGCTACTTGCCAAATCCTATAAAAGTGCAAATGGATTTAGTGCCAATGATTTCAGTGGTGCTCTGAAGATTTACATTAGCTGAGAGATCTATCCCCATGTCTCTTTCTCCATAGCAAGTGTTTGCGTATCCATCCATCTGTGCAGGCGTACGCTTGCTCGGGTACCAGAGAACACGATAACAGTTTAAGTGTTTGCCTTGCGCACAGTGTACGTGTTTTTCCAACCTGTCCTTCTCCAGCCCCCATCTCCTGTCCCCCTGCAGATGTCCCTGAGGGTTCACAGATGTTTTCTTCTACCTGGTGAGTCCTGCTTGTCAAACTCAGTCAGCGTCTGCGGTGCACGAGGCAGAGACAACAATAACTCCGAGCGAGCCTTTTGCGGGAAGCCTGGCCCGCTCGCCTTCCTCATAAAAGGCCCAAGGATTTTGGAGTGGCAGATAAAGGAGTTTATGGCTCGAACAGCAGCACTGAACTCCAACATAATGAAGGCATGCAGGTCAATTACCCATCTGTTTGTGTTTCTATTGCCTTGAATTACTGTATCCGCGCCTGACAGCTCATTGGAGTGGAATGAAAATAAGACAATAATTCAGAGGATGACAGTGTGCAGGAAGGGCAAGCAGGGCTGTGACTCCTTACAGGAGTTCAGGCCCATCTCAGTGATGGGTCACGTCCACCTCAGACAAGAGAAGAGTGGTGGGCAGTGACCCTGGCACCCCCATTACCCTTTTGCTTTTGGTTCCACTGAGAGATCTCAGTTTTGACAAGGTCCCTCTGGAAGACCAAGTCTGGGGGGATCAGGAGGGTGTTGAAGGCACAGAGACCTCTGGTTCCTCTCCCTGCTGCTATTGCCAGGGCACAGTCTCCACAAGCACCATGCCTGCTGGCATTGAGCTGCCCCACTGTCTGACCCAACTGGCAGCCGAGCACGGAGCAGCGGCAGCCGCCGGGCAGGATGAACCCAGAGCAACCTTGAGCTGGAGAAGACGTCTGTGGCACTTGCCCAAGGAAGGATGTCAAGCCTGGCATTTGGAGGCACTGTGCCTGCACAGATCCTGCTGCCTTTTCTGTGGTGCTGTTGTGGGGAAGAGAGGGAACATGCAAGGGGCTGGCCACAGCCTACCGCACCCCAGTGAACCTCAAAAGTGGTCTAAGGCTGATTATCATTTTGAGACCCATCTGGTCTTTCCTGAGATGTTTCTCAACAAGCACCTTAGCTTTCTTCCCATTGTCTTCAGGAAGGACTGAACTTCAGTCTCTTTTAGGGATTGATCTGAAGCAACCACCAGAGGGACAGTTCCTTTTTGAACCTTCGCACTGACAGGGATGGTCCCACCTGCCCGGCTCCAAGACTTTCCTTCAGGATGGAAACAAAGTGCAGTGCTATTGGAGAACCAAGATCTACAAAGGGGGCTTGGAGGGCCTGAAGGCTGCTGTACTCACTGAGCCTGCAAGCTCACAGGAGAGGGGCCCTGGGCTTCTTGATGTGCATTGACCCCGTTTATTCATGGCCCAAGTCCCGTGAATAAATCTTTCCACTCTGTGCTTCATGAAGAAGCAACCTGACCTGGCCTCACCCTTTGAATGTGAGGCCCAAATGACCACAGGCTCTTCAGCTCACCATAGTTTCTCTTCCAGTTTTAACGTGGGTAACAGCACCAACAAGCTGTCTGGTCCCAGCTACAAATGACACCAGCTTCAGAGATTTTTTTTTTTTTTCCTCTGGAAGGAATAGGGGTAAAAAAAGCAACTAAAGTTTCAGGGAAAGCACCTCCCATTGCAAAGGACGTGCATTGTGTATGTCAATACATGCAGAAACATGAATACCCTGTAATCTCCAAAACATAACACCGTCCCATCCTACCCTGCAGAGTTCCTCATGTGGAGGTTCACTTTTTGCCCATAAAACTTGTGGTTTCTAAAAAAAACCACCACCATTTCCAGGATATCCTCTTCTAAGAAATAACCTCATGTTTAAGAGGTAGTCAGAACCTCTGTACATTTAGCACCAATTCAACAAAACACTTACAGAAATACTTAAGTTTAACCAGGTGAGCAGTTCTGCTGGAATCCATAGAGTTAATTGCAGCATTTAACAAGCAGCACATATTCAAATATGTGCTTAGACCAGGAACACTAGTGACACAAATCCAGCTACCCATCAAAACATGAGTGTGCATACTCCAAATGCAAAGCTCTAACTTAAAAACTGCAAACATTCTGTAGGGATTACAGGCAACTCAGATCTTCCAGCTAGGAATTTCCTTGTGGAAGAAATCATTACAGGGTGTACATATATATATATATATATATATATATATAAAAGTAATAGGATTACTGAAATACAGCCATGCCTGCTCTCACATTTGTACCTTGACATATATAAATCCCCACACATTTATCATCATACCCAGACAAGGGCAAATTCATACCAGTATTTTCGGGTTTGCATTGAACACCCTTGTGAGCAGATGTTGGCAAGATGTTGTACAGGTACTGGGCTAGCAGCATCTCAGTCCTGGTACCCTTCCCATTCATGTGTAGTTCCATACCATGCCCAGTAACTAGATATTACTGAAATTGAGTTGATTACAGCTGCCAGTAAAGCACAGGTGTGATTAATCGTTTAAGGTAATCTTGACAAAGATGAGGTTGCAAGAAGGCCATATTGGTTGAGACCACTGTTCTAAGCGCACAAGGAATGGGCTTATCCTCCACAGCAGCCTCAGTAGCTGATAATAGATGCAGAAGGTAGGTTTGCTAGTGGCAAGTGTTAGGGAGAATATCTTAGTTTTGAAGGTAACTTATTGATCGGAAGGAGGAATTCTGCCAGTCTGTAAAGCATAAAGTTCCTCTTTAAAAATTCAGAGCAACACTGATTTGGTATTGGTTTGTCTTAGCTAACTACAGGCAGAATGTGAAGTTTCTGACAAGGGAACACGTCCTTAATTCACCCAGAAAAACTATTAGAGAGATGTTTGGCTTCGGACTGTATATAAAAAGCTTCCTGCATTAAAAGAGGTAAATTTCCCCAGCTCTAAATTAGAGCTATTTGAGACATTTTCCATAGAAGAGTTCTCTGTTGAAAATGCAGTTTCATTGAAGCATTTTGTGAGAGCGTGTTGACTCCAAAAGCACTTTTGACAGGGAAAGGTCTAAATGTATTTTTCATACTCCCTCATTTTGTTTCACTGAAAAGATGAAATGTTTTGTATTGTCATCACTGCTCTGCCCACCTTGGCAAAGACTTTAACATTAATTGTACTGTAAATTTAACAGTCTATTACCGTATTTGGTGTAATAAACTACCTATGCAATATTTCCTGGTTTTATATCACAGTGTTTAGAATAGCACAGAAGGATTTTACCCTATTGAAATAGTGCCACGTTGCAATATTAACATACGCTGCCCAAGAGGATGTGTCTCTGCAATTTTAATTTCCCAGAACTTTTCAAAATGATGCTTTTTTTCACTCAGATTTTCAAATTTCAGCCTAGGACACTTTTCTAGGGAACACGTTCCCATTTCCCACCAGACTGCTGAGGAGCTGTTAGCACCTTCCCCTCCCATGCTTTGGCTTACTCCTTTTCCAGGCAGCACAGGCAGCTCATGCATCAGCCACACCAGAGGTGGAGGCAGGTGAAGGGATGGTTTCATGCTGGTTGCAGGGACAGGAGGATGCAAAGCACAAATAAATGCAGTCACCTGTGAGATCCCAGCCCACAGCAGGATCTCCCCCAGCCCCGTGCGGGCTGGTCCCCCCAGCTTTGTGCACAGCCCTCCCCATGCACAGGACAGGGAACCTGTCCCCAGATAGTGCTATTTAAAAGGCAAACCTTCTGAGCTACTGCGATTAATATACCTGTGTATACACCCGAATGAAGGCATCTGACACAGATGAACGTGCGTGCTGGATCCACATGCATACTGGTTTATAAATTAGTGATGCTCTTCCATCCATTTAACCACAGGTGCAGAACCAGATACTGCACATGCATCCAGGTCCTTCCCTAAATCTCCAGGCTGGCTGACCTTCCCAAACCCTACATGCAGACATGAATATGTAGCTTAGCTCTGGGTCCAGCCATTGCATCTCCTAGAGGGCAAGTTTTGGAAGCACAACTCTCAGGGCTGGGCTGCAGCAAGTTCAGAAATAGAATTTCTCCCTGTCATGAAGAAGCTGCTCGTTTATAGAGCCAGAGTGACATGAAGGTAGTAACGTGGATTTCTGTCAGCAGCTCATGCTCAGCTGCTAATCAGATCAGGGGAGACTTGGTCACGATCCATTACCTGCAGCCCTATGACTAATTCCTAATGAGGCCTCTCAGAGCAGAGGAAGGTTCCTGGGTAATTATCCCAAGAACTGCACTCCAGATTAGGCAGAAAGCTCAGGTGTAGCTTTAAAGGTCACTTTGTTCTATTAGGAAGAGCCTTACCTTGCTCCCTTCCCTCGCTGTCTCTCTTGGCTTGGGTCTGTCCTCTCTGTGCTGGGTTATGCTATGAAGCTCCATGAGACCCATGTGTGGTTGACCCCAAAGGTCCTCTGTCTGTTCCCATCAGAAATCACAGCCTCACTCACCTTACATCCCACCTCTCTCCTAAACTTGCACTCTTCCTCCACCTCTTTCCCCCTCCCTGGCATCTTGCTCTTTCTCTTATCTTGTAGGATCAGATAGCCAATAGAGATCTATTGATTTACCTACTTACCAGTTTGTCTGCTATAAACCAAGCTGTATGCTTATTTAGCTGTTTACCTAGTTATCTGGTGTGTCATCCTTGGGTTTTCATTACCAGCAGCCATAATCACAGTATATAAAAAAGCCTCAAATTGTGTGTTGTTAATTAGGTAATAACCTGAACTCAGTGATTTAGATAATCACTGGAATAGTGAAGACAACCTGCCTATTATTTTTAAAGGCAAATAATAACAACAATAATAATATCCACAACATGACTCAGTAAATGAAACCCAGTTTCTGTGAACCCAAGATTAAAACAGCACTTGCCAAATTATACTCAAAGCGGAAGATGTAATGTAGCCCATTCATCTGAAAAATTAAAATTTGTGCAAGTACAAGGATTCCAGAAATAAAACCATCTGGGCAAATGAGCAGTTAAATCCAACATTTCCTTATTTTGTCAAAAACTTGGGAATAACCTTAGTAAATTACACGCCCAGTGAATTTCCTCCTTGTACTGAAGTTGACTTCTTGCTAACCGGCATGTATTTATTTATTAATTCAGTCATGACCTCTATCTGTTGACTTCTGGACTAGTTCCCCAACTGGGACTGAAGCCATGGCTTCTAGCATCTAAATAAAACCTTTGTGACTTTTCCCAAAGATTACCGTCATTACAGAATCCCAAAAGCTGATCTGCAAACCTCTTACGCAAAACAGCAGTTTGGGAGGGACAGAGACGTGGATGGAATATCCCTACAATATTAATGGAAAAGGCCACATTTATGTATATTGATATATGTATAATACACAGAAGTCCATGAAAATTCAATGGCAGAGGGCACCCAGACACCTCACTGGGGTCCAAGTCTGCAGTCTTTTGCACCTTTAGCTCAGTCCCTTGTCAAGCCCTGGCTCTGCTGCGCTGAGCATCGTATGAAGCCACCAGAAGCCATCAGTCCTGCTTCAGTGAGCTTACAGCAAAGGTGGTGATCGCAGCAAACAGAGGATGGAAGCAGGCTAGAATAAAGGGCACCCCTCTCTCATTTCATCCCCCCACTCCATGCCCTGTATGTCCAGCTCCCCCGTTCCTGTGCCCTACCTTGCAGGTGGAGTTTGCTCTCAGTGCTTTGCAGAAGGACAGAACTCACAGAGTCCAGATTGTCGTAGCTGTTACAGCCCAGGGGGCCGGTACGAGTTTCTGTTACCTGTGGAGGATGGAGAAAACAGAGTGTCCCCTTTGATTGCAGCACCATGTCTTCCCCAGGCAGTTTCAGACCTTGTAATATGATGACTGCTTGTCACCAGCTGATGCAATCCAAAATGCATCTTCCCTAATTGGGAAATAATGCGCCACACTGAACAGACACGACTAATGTCTGGCACACTCACAAGCTGCAAAAAATAGAGTGAAATGTGCCTGCTTTCTTTACGGTACCACATGTTATTCTGGGCTTGGCAATGATGTCCTGCAGATTGATGTTTCTCATAGAGCATCTCCATTGGAGAACATCAGAAGCAAGTAGGGGAATTATTCCCTGGCTTCTCTTATTGGAAAGCAAGATACAGAGATGGATTGCAAGCCCACAGTGGTGCCTAGTGCTCCCACAACATATGTGCAGACCATCCTTGTGCTGAGGTTAGGTGGAGGCACACATGGCCTGCAGTGCTCTTGCTGTGGTTGTTGCTAATGGTTTCCAGCCATGGAGAAGAGGCTGCCCTTCCTGAATTCACAAAGGGCGGTTATCTGCCATCGCTGTTTCAATATCTCAATACGATTTCCCATCCAGAAGGGAACAGACTCAGCCATGAGACAGCACAGAACAATAACAAGAGCTGAAACCTTTCAGAAATGGCTAACAATGACAACTCCATCCACATCACCTTCCCTGAGGTGAACTCTGCAACAATAAAATCCCTCCCCAGTATAGGATGATTGCTTTCAGAGAAGGCAGCCTTTGTCTGCAGAACCATTTCCCCTATTCTGTATGCTCTGAGCAGCTTGCCTCCCTGCCTGCCACAAGCCCCCTAGCTGTCTCTCAGTCCGTTTCATTCAAGGTACCTCAGCAATGCCACACTGATTTTTTCACCTTTTCTTGTAGCAAATTCATCTGAGAGATGTTTAGCAGTCATACCCACAAGAGGAAAATACTTCTGGGTTGCATGGGGTTGAACATTTCACAGACCTGCCTTTCCCTTCCAACCTCCATTGCTGATCTGGATTGTCTTTTCCCTCTCTTCCTTCCAGGGGTCACTGCCTCACAGTAGTGGAAGTCTCCTGTCCTAGACAACCATCACATTGGATGCCCACCCCTTTCCATGTATGACTGGCTCTGGGGAAATAAATTCTTCAATAAGGCTGGTAAAAAAACAATTTACCTTAGGAAATCAGCACAGGAAGAAAACAACTTGTGATCAAAAAAGCCATCACACTGAACTGGCAATGTCCTGCCCTCAACCCCTACGGCAGTAGCATGGGCACACAGTCTTCTTTCTCTTCCCAAGGCAAGATACAGTACCTTGATTGCTCCGGTAGAGATCTGGATCTCGTGGAGTCTCCTCATGGTGCCATCACGATCTACAAAGTAGGAGGAAGCAAGCTGGTGCAATGCCTCAACGCTCTGGGTAGCGTTGCCTGACTTTCTGTCAAGGCGGCTTTTGTCCATGTACATGGTCAAGGCCTCCTCTCCTGCAGCAGAAAGAAAAGGAGATTTCAAGCTGCTGTGCAGGGTCATCTTAACAGGAACATACGATGTCATGTGTCTTACCTGAAGAAAGAAAAGCCCAACACAAAGCACTCTTAAATGAACCCACCCTTCCTCACCAGTACCGGAACCTCAGTGCAGTACATACGAGCCTCCTCCATTCAGCCAGAAAGGCCAGGTCCATCACCGCTGGAGATCAGCTCCGCTGAATTGAGTAGATACTATTTTGGACATTTATTAACCATCATAGCTTTAACACAACTGCTGGGAAGGATTCAGTACCATTTGTCCCACTCAAAGAATGTTTTTCTCTGTGGGCAGTGCTCTAGAACGATGCACAACTGACAGGAGAAGATGCCACTTTTATGCAAGTCTCTCTCTGACCCCATTTCTAGAAGGAATAAATGATCTAAGTTGCAAATAGGACATAGTTATGTAGGTGGGTGAAGAGGACAAACGAACAGCAGTCGTACCTCTCCAGTGACCCCACAAAAGGGTGAGGGCGGGGGGATGAGTGAAGGAGAGTGATCAGGGGAAAGAACAAATAAGAAAGTTGATGTAAACCAACCATCCTTTCTGCTTTTTTCCCCCCTCTCAGAGTGTCATTCAGGTAATTTAAGTGGAGAGTGAAAAATACTGTACAAGATAAGGGACGACAGGTGATTTTTAATCAGTAACCAGAGAATCCGGGAGTGGAACGGTTAAGATCCGATAGCACCAAACATCCTAAACATTAGCAGAAACCTGTATGTAATGAAAAGCAGATGAAAAGGACACAAAGGTGTGAAGTAATATTTACCTAGAAGTTCAATTTCTGCTGTATGAGCCAGATTAAAATCCAGTTCATTCTTAACACAAGGCTGGGACTATAGGAGGAGTAAAAAGGCAGAATACCATCCTGCATCCTTAACGTGTGAAGCTCCGATTTTAATAAATGAAAAGAACAGACACCTACACTAGGAATGTGCCATTTCTACATAGCTCTCTTAATGAGAGGAATGGTACTTGTTCTGATTTGATTGATGAACCACTGATGAATACGTTGCCTCTGGCAATGGTAGCATGGTAAAAGAAAAAAAAAAAAAAAGTACCACCACTTTCTAGGCCAAGAAATATTTTGCTTTTCAGCATTTTTGCTTATTTTTTTGTAAGACAGAGAAGTTACTTTTCTTAAAGGTTCTTATTATCTGAAATAGTTTGATTTGTCCAAATAATTTCTTTTATTACATAAATGCAAAAAACCCAACCCAGTAAGTCCTTCTCCTTGCTTTCCCTGGAAATTTTCCAGCTTTTATCTGGAAGCCAAATGCCTGAACACAAACCAAAAATTAATCAAAATATTTTTATTGGATTTCAGTTTCTCGAGCGATTGATATGTTGAGGATTGAGCCTTCAGTTTTGAGATGAAAAATTGAAATTTTTGGTGGAAAGAAGATACTTTTCATCAAAAGAATTGATCAGTTGAAATCTTTTAATTGGCTTCACGGGAGCTAAGTGGAGAAGTCTGGCATATAAAGCTTTTTCTCAAATATTTTGTTAAAAATCACATGCTATCTTTTGACCACGATCAACGTAGTAGTTAACAGCATCATCATTGTTACTTCTCACAAAACGAGTTTCCCTGGAAAATGACCGGCTTTGATTTCCTTTATCACCATCAACATTACTGTGCACTGAGCGGTGCGATGAGACCTTGGCAGGGATCGAGGCTCTGGTACATCAGGCTCTATCCACACAAACAGCAGAAAGATAGTTCCTCTCCCGGAGGATTTAAAGCCCACGTATCTGATGAGACACAACAGGTGTCTACAGCAAACAGCCGGCAGCGCACAAGGTAATAAGACGGCTGTGATCAGTGTGAGAAACAGCGGTCACCGCACACCAGCTGCCTGGCTGCTGTCAGCGCCTGGTCAGGTTTCATCTTTAAGGTGAGCTTTAGCGGGGATTTGAAGGAAGGTCAGACTCTGTGAATTTTCATGAGGCAACTAGTTTGCCACTGAAAGGACATCTGCGTGGGAGTTAGCCAAAAGGCTTGGGGGAAGATAGGCTGGATTGGCGTAAAAGTGTATTTTGAGCCAAAACTTTTGAATCTCTCATGTAATGGAAGCATTTAACTGCACAGAGATGCAGCAGACTTAAAAGATGCTTTGCCACCATTTTGCCAGGTTGTGACAGATGAGGGAAAACCTGGAGTAATTCTCTCCTTAGCTGCGGTTCTCAGAAGAACCTGCTGGATCCAGGCATCAACTCTTCTTCAATTCCACCAGCAACGAGAAAAAACTGCTTTTTATGGAAAAATATCATGCTTTATATTAATAGTCAAGGCACAAAAATCAGGACTTTTCAGTCCAGACTAGTTCATTTTAGCTAGACAAATGCTGAGATTGGAGATGCCTTGGACAGAGAGCAACCAGGAAGTCTGGACTGAATTGCATCAGGCAATAACACCGGGTTTGGTTCACAAGGAGATCCACCATTAGCTTTTGGTCCCCAGATAACATGAAGTAGGCAATGAGCAACTCAGCCTGCTCCTAGACATCAGAGAGGAGAAACCTGTAATCTAGGGCAGTGGAGATCAGCGATTTCCCCACAAAAGCTGTCATTTTTCCTCCCTGGGGTGTTTGGACCCCTCTACTGGGAGCAAGAAGAAGAAAGCAGGAAAGTAAAGCCCATGAGATTCGATGCTTTCCCTGAAGGACAAATACTGTGCCTAGGAGTGAAGGGTGCTGAGCTGAAATACTGTTGCTGGAAACCTATTCTGTGTACATGTGTGCAGACCTGGGAAAGCACAGCATCCCCATGGAGCGTGTGCATGAGAAAGCAACTCTTAGATCAAGAGAGGTTAACAGACTTTTGCTGCATTATTAAGTCTTAATTTCTCGTTTATTAAGCTGATGCTATGTTCAAAGTTGTCTTTCCTTCAGGGCTTTCCCTGCAAATTAGCTCTCAGCTCTGTGTGCTCCATCCCAGAGCATGGATGCCCTCAAAATGACCCTTCGCCAATCCCATTGTCAGAAATAAACTGGAGCAGAGCTGGTTTTTTATTAGGCTCCAGGGGAAGCAGGCTGCTCTGTAGGTTGAAAAGCATCAGGAGCTGTTCCTCATGTGGCCAGGTGTGAAACTGGTGGGCTGGCCTGATCCATCACCCAGCCTCCTGGGGTCCATGCAACAGCTGGCATTTAAAAGCAGAGCAATTTCCTGCGTGTTTGTCACTTGTTTGCAACCTAATAAGACATCAAGCTAAGTCACAAACAACTGTGATCCAAAGCAGAACTCCAGTGAGTTTTCTGAGGAGATGTGGGGTCCTGGGAGAGCAAGGGTGCCAGTACACGTCTGGTTTTATATCCCAGTGGTCTTGTTCAGCCCACAGACTGATTAGAGTGTGTCCTCCTTGCATAATGCATGCCCAGCTTCATCTACATTTTCTCCAGGACTGCCATCGCCAAGATAAATCCTCCTTTTCTCCCCTACCATTACTCACCGTGCACTAGGCTGATGGAGCATTTAGCACTCCTCTCCAACACCAGTTCTCATTACAAGCCTTTGCATATTTAAAATTGTTGTGTTGTAAAATCAGGACAAGAAACAAGCCCCTGTGCATAATTCACAACCTCACCCAGACAAAATTAAAAATATATTTTACCATCGAAGGTCTTTCTTATTTCGAATTGCCACGGATGTGAGTGGCAAGAAGAAAAAGGCATGTCAATGGAAAGAAAAGTAAACCCACAAAAAGAACTCTTTGCTGGATTTTAACTTGGCTGGCTTCAGCTCTGTAAAATACTGTCCTGAAAAGCAGTTTCCTCAATAAAAGGGAGTTTATCTTTACACAGACTTCATTAAGGCCTGATGCAGGCAGTCACTTGTATTAATGCATGGAAACCTGCTTTCTCTTACATTTCTTGCTGATGGAGCAAACAGTTTGAGTGCCTGGACTGGAAGAGCAGCATGAGGATATTTGAAGGACATTTGCCACACGAGAGGCCATTTGACTTCAATGGAACTGTGCCAATTTACCTACCACCTCATTCGCCCATGAATCATTTGCACACATCTAATCTCATCTACGTCTCATCCCAGTGTCTTCAGAATGCTTTGGGAACAGACAGATGGCCAGAAATTCTTCAAAGTTTACTACAAACTTCACAATGTGGCAAAGCTGGAGGTCAGGTAGATTGAAGAAGCAACAGCAATAAAATAGATGTTAAAATTAAGACCCCTCCACCACTGCAAAATCTCTTACAAACAGATCTCAAGAGAAAGGCATTTAAATGCACACCCCGAAGGGGTAAAGAATGGTAAAAATAATACAAGAGAGAAAAAAAGAAAAAGATCAGCAGCAAGTATCAGGAGGAGCAGATGATTTTCACCCCTCCTGTTTTCAGTACTCAGTGTTTGAAATGTTTATGCAGCACCGACAGCAGCACAGACTCAGGGGTTAATGGCCCTACGGTACCGTCTGGTGTCATCCCCAACGCACTCTGCTGGCACACACAAACCTCTCTGTGGTCCTTGCATATACATTTGGAATTTTACTCAAGTCTTGCTTTTTTCAAAAGTCTACTCCACGTTACTGCTTTCGCTTATGCATTCAGCACAGGCCTTCCTGGCCGTCTCTTCCCATGCTGCACACGCTCCCTGCCCAACTCCTTGAACTCCCTTTTCCTTGAGCTCTTTAAAATTCCTCTGGTTCCAGCAAGAAAGGATGCTTTCCCCCCTGCATTTGGTTTCATTCTGACAAAAAGAGGGACCAACAGAGTCTGTTGTCAAATTAAGGACAGAGGTGCAGGAATGACAGCCAGGCTCCCCGGCTAAATGAAGCATGTTTATCTTGACGCACACCAGTACACACGCGTTGTTGTCGGAGGAGCACAGGTGCACACGTACCACAGATGCCGAACTCACACGCGTTGCGCTGTGAATTCATTTGCAAAGGCTTTCTGTACTCGGGGGATTTTCACGGTGCCTGCCGATGAGCCAGGAGCTGGCTGGGGGGCACAGGCGGGCTCCGTGCTGCCAGCCAGCCTCCAGCAGTGTGGCCCAGGTCCGTAGGGGCTCTCCGGTGCCGGTGCCACCCCCCACAGAAGAAAACAGCCCAGGTCACCACCTACCTCCCAGGGTGGCAGAGATGAGGATGTGGGTGCCGTACTTTTTGATGATGGTATCAATGAACTGCTGCGTGGTAGGTCTCCTGCCCAGGAGGCGGATGCTTCTCTGAAACTCAGGCATCAGGGGCAGTGGGTTGTGGAGCAGGTCCCGCCGCTCGATGGCTGTGTTCCTCACCTTCCAACGGGCAAACTCCCTACACGACAACACAGGAACACAACACGGGTGAGGCTTCGAGTCTGGAGGGGCTGGGGGAACCACTGAGGGCAGGAAAGAAGGGTGGAGAAGGAGATGATCCTGTTGGACACCCCCACATGGATACACACGTGAGGCCACAAGGCTGGACAGAGGGGAATGGAGAGGAGAAAAGTGAGGCATTACTGCACAATAACAATATGCTGCAAGGACCAGGTCTGGGCTGGTGAGGAGGTAGGCTCCAGAGATGTCTGGCAGAAGGCTGCATCCCCCTAGTGAGACACCAGGCTGGTCCTTCCACCCTTCCACTCTTTGGGGTCTTAGAACTCTCCGTAAAACAGCAGATTCTGGTTTCTGTCAGCAAAAGAGCTGGTCAGGCTGTAGATCCAGACCAGTCCAATCATTGCTACATCCCTGTGTCCACTAACCTTCCCGGCACGCTTTTGAAAACAAGACTGAAGGAAACACTTTCTCTAAACACCTTAATCTTTCAGCGCCAGGAGTGCAGCAAAAGATAATTTTGAAAAACAGTATGTTTGATAAACTGTCTAAAAGAATCGATTTAGATATAAGCTGAGGCCTGAATGAAAATGGAGGTTTTGTTTGGTTTTCTTCCCCTTTTTCTAAAAAAAGACCTATAAAGTGATTTTCAAATCCCTTCTTTTAAACTGATACCAACTGGGAAAAAGTAAAGTTAATGTTTACAAAAGCAGCTCTTTATTGCAGGTAACCATTTTGAAACAACACTAAGGGAAATGCCTAGAGAAAACCTTGCACACCTGTGATGTAAAAATCAGGCCTCAAACACATCACCAGCTAAGCATCTAGAAGATGAGAAACCTATTAAAGTCCTTTGCAAAATATTGAGTTCTTCTTAAAAGGGTATTCTTTATAACTATTGTCCTACAACACATCTGCGCTATCTTAAACTATCTTGCAGATAATCAAGTCACAAGCTTCTCTATCACTTTTTGTTCACTTACTCCTGTAACTCAGGTTTAAGACATAAATTTCATTTAGGTAATAGGTGTCGTGGTTGAACCCCAGCCGGCCGCTCAGCCCCGCTCACCCGCCGGTGGGACGGGGCGGAGAATCACAGGGGTAAAAGTGAGAAAACTGGTGGGCTGCGCCACGGGCAGGGCAGTAGGTGAAGCAGAAGCCGCAGGGCAGCAAAGCGAAGCCGGGGACCCCCCCGCTCCCCACGGCAGGCAGGGGCGCAGCCACCCCCAGGGCGGCAGGGCTCCAGCACGCCTGGCGGGCACTGGGGAAGGCAAACGCCACCATCCCAGCGCCCCCCCTTCCTTCTGCCCCCCGCTTCCCATGCCGAGCGTGGCACCGCATGGCACGGCACAGCCCTCGGGGCAGGGGGGGCGGCTGTCCCGGCCGTGTCCCCCCCAAGCCCCTTGTGCCCCCCGGCCTGCTCGCTGTGGGGTGGGGGGAGGGGCAGAGAAGCCCCTGGCTCCCAGAGCTCTGCTGGGCAGGACCTAAACCATCCCTGTGTGAGCAGCGCTGCTTCCAGCACAAATCCCAGCCAGCCCCGTGCCGGCTGCTGTGGGAAACACCGACTCCGTCCCAGTGTTACAGAAGAAATATGATTAACTGCATTCCCTCTGAATAGTCTCGTTTAGCATTAGTGGCTTAGCATGAGCAGCTAAAGTAGATGAAGCCTTAGGCCACAAAAGCTGACATAGTAAACTTTTTTTTAGAAAATTATCGCTGCTAAGAAAGAACTAGCTGAATTTAGCAGATACGAGAGGAATGAAGATGATAAGAACCAAGGAGACAATTGCAAGAGAATGAAGTAGCTTTGGAAGAAGGCCACCCAGCAACAGTGAAAACCAATAAGCAATCAAGAGACCACTGACCAGAATTAAGTAATTGGGCTTGGGGCTGGATTTGGGGATCGCATGATGGGTGGTATGGGTATCATTCAGAGGGGTAGGGGCCCCTCTCTGGAGGCGCCCAGCTTAAGCTGTAATCTAAGAACTAATAAAAGACTAATTGGAAACCTTCACTTGGACTTTGCATTCTGAGCGGGATCCTAGGGTTGGAGCCTGTTAGAACGGCCAGCACGTGTTAATCCATAACACCCAGTCAAAACTAACACAATAGGAATAGCAATACCTAACACTGGTGTGGCTCTTCCTATCAGCGTGTGTCAACCAGCACCAGCAATCCCACTTTGCTGGTAGAGAACCTGCCATGCGGGCAGATTTAGGAGATGTAATAAGTCAGTTGCAAAGCCATGCGGGCAGATTTAGGAGATGTAATAAGTCAGTTGCAAAGCCAGGATCACAAACCAGATAGTTTTTCCCCAGGTTGATTCTACACCCAGTCCACTTTGTATGCATTCAGTTATTTTACTTAATGCAACTATGCCTGTATTTGTTTTGATTGCACCCCATCACATCACCTCAGGCTGCCTAACGGCAGTTGCATTCATTAAAGTAGCAAAATCCCAGCTCTTTACTTCAAAATATCTCCTTACACCTGAACTAATTCCTCCTTTGTAGCTCCTAGACTTTCACAAGCCAAGTAAAAATGCCAGAATGAAACAACCTTCTTACCACATCCTAAGTGTCATTAGTGTCAAACCTTGAAGTCCACAGAAAGATCGGTCTTTCCTAAAGAAACTTCTGTCAAAAGGCAAAAAACCCTTACCACCCACGTAAACCCAAACCAGAAAACCCCCATACACCAGGATCTTGATACCAGGAGTGAAGAAAACCTGGATCGTTAGCTCCAAAGTTGTCTGCAGACAATGTGTATGTTACCACTGTTTGTGTATTCACTGTGTGGAGGAGAACGTAGAAATTTTGTCTGCTGTGCAAGTAGAGTGTAAGTCACATACTTACTAACTCTGGAAGGGGTATATTTGGGAGTCCCACACTTGATTTTAATGATGCATAAAACCTTAAAAGTATATTAAAACAAACAACCTTATCTCTGATACTACAGGGAGAGATTGCTTTAGTCATTCCCAACCAGAGCTGCAATCCCAGATTTTGCTACACCAGGAAATACCCTTCATGTGAGGAAGGAATGGTCCCTTCAGAAGTTACGCTGCATGGGAAGATGTAGATCTGGATGCTAAAAGACAGTCAAGGTTTTATAATAAATAGAGATTCCCATTATAAAGAACACAACTAACGAGCATAGGAAAAATGCCATCTGTGCCTCCTTCCCAAAGAGACATCACGAGGGACTAGAGTCCTCCAGAGCCAGCATGTTTTCAGAAAGGGCTGGGGGAATGCTTCATTTTCACCAACAATGTACGGAGTTTGCTTTTGCTACTGCCAAGTTATCTATTCCAAAGCAAAGACCATGGAGTCGAAACACACAACCGACCAGGTAGGACCCTGTTGATATATCAACACCCAAAGCTTAGCAGTGTCTGCACTCGGTCTGTGGAGGTGGGCAGGGCAAACAGTTACAATTGAGACCATGGGCTGGAAAGCAGTGGGCAATGAAGGTGGGAGTTGGTAGGAATAGAGAATGAAAATGTGATAAACAGTATGTCCAAAGGAAAAGTGGGTTAATTTTTTGCATGACGTCCAACAGCTTCATGGTAGCACTGACAGGAGGCAAAAGTGGGAGTTTAAAAGAACTCATTGCAGTGTCTTCAACCTTGCTGCCGAGGGACAAATGCAGTCCCCATGCACAGAGTAGACAAGTCCTTAGTGGAAGCCACATCTAAAACATAGTGAAGGAGGCTTTTGTGCATGCCATCCCTCCCCCCAGGGCTTCCTACTGTTAGGGCATATCATTGAGGTGAATGCCCAGCTCTACTGTACTCTCCAAATGCCTGGATGTGTGGCTTTCATAGTCGATGAGAAAAGCTGAGCAAATATGTTGTGATGAATAATTTATGCAACTAAGTTAGATGTTTATCTTCTGCTTATAGAATATCCACGAGCCAGTTGCAATTCCCTCTAATTTATGCATTATTTGAATTTACTTAGTAACATTTTTCAAGTTTGGCATTTGTTTGTTTTTTTTTTTTTTTTTAAAAAAAAAGGTTTTACATAGTATTTGGCTGTACTCTTTCTTTGTGTGCTGTTGATTGGTTAGGATTGGTCAAGCCAACGTTATGTTATTTTTAAGCTTTCTGATTAATGACCACAAACACATTTTAAATTTGGCTTTCTCAGATCCAGGATATTTTACATTGAAAGCAACTCTCTAATACTAGCAATCTTCCATGCAAGCTATAGAACTCCATGCTGTAAGATGCACCTGAGGCCAAGGTTATGGTACAGTTTTGGAAAATAGACTTAGAAGTAATGGATATAGCTAGTGAAATCATTTAGAACTATTGAGGTGATAAAAAACGTGATGTTTTCAGGCAACAGTATTGCTGTGGCCTTAGGGAATGATCCAACCTGTAACTCCTGAAGTCTGTGAAGAAACACCTCCAAGAACAGGTTTTCTGCTAGCTGTCAATGCCAGCTCAATTGCATTTTCTGCAGAAGAAGCTGCTGTTGGCCAAAACTGAATTCATGGTACTGGGCTAAGTAAGCATACTCCCATTTGTTTGTCACCACTAAACCTTTCAATCTGTGAATTTTTGGAGGATCTACCAAGGCCTTGGATTCATGGATTATGTGAGCAAAAGGGCACTACAATGTTTCCTTCCAGAAATCTCTCTCAGATGCCATCTCACTGATTGTTGCTCCACAGAGCCATCAGTGACAGCACAGTCCCAATGCCGCTGCCTGGAAAGCAGAGGGGAGATCTCCACAGGTCTCAGGGCACTTTATAAAAGAGAAATACTGCACTGTTGCCTGCTCATTTTCCAGGTGAAGGAGTTGCAAAGACTTGACCAGGATTACGATGGCACCCCACGATACAGTTAGGATTAGTAGAGTCTTCTGACCCTCTGGGGAAATCCCTAGCAAGGACCTGAACTTCTGCCAGTGGGGAAGCTTTTAAGGGCTTCAGAAAGACGATAAACCTCTTAGCAAGGAGGAGGAAGAGTCTGTATCCCTGATGCAGAGATGGGATAAGGAGAAACTATGACCTAATGTCTGAGTAGAGGGGGGAAAAGGCACTTGTTTATGCTCTAACGTCTCGCCAGTGTAGACAGCCCATGCTAATGTAGAACATACCCAGGAAAATGCCTGCCAGGTCAGAGGAGGGGAGTCTGCTCTCTAATGTCTGGTGAAAGCGCTGAAGAGCCTAGTCCCTAATGGCTGGAAGGGGTAGGAAGTGCTAATGTCTAAAGGGGGAAGGGAGGTGAGAGGAAACAGAGGGATGAAGGACAGCCTCAGGGAGGCAGATATCCACATTTCAGGCCTTCCCCACTGTAACAATAAAGGGATAACTTTTATTTGTACATGGCTATATCTGAGAAAATGCATGGCCTGTCAGAGTCTGCATTAACGAGCTCACCATCAAGGCCATGCATGTCAGAGAGAGGGAGCCACTGGGAATGTCTCAGTGCTCATTAGCACTATGACCCCTCCAGGGAAGCAGAAAAAAATTGGGGGAAAAAATACTGAAGCAAGGAAAATTAAAAAGCCTGGATGGGTACGTCACCCAGACCCCGCACCGCACCAGCAGAGAGGCTAGGAGAATCCAAGGGCATGAGCATCTCTACCCAGGGAGAGAAGTCTGAAAGAGAGAGGCCATCAGAGCAAATTAAATTTGCCATCTTCAAATGGCCAAGGCAACCAAAGGACGTAAGTGAAGAAACCAGTTCAGTAGAGACCTCAGGGGCTGGCACTTGAAACCAAAAAGAAATTAAATGCATTAAGTAATGATCAAGACAGAATCTGTTTGAAAATGGGAAAAAAAGCAGAGTGGGAAGACACTGAACAAAGGATAACTGTCATGCTAACTAGAACACCCCAGCACCTCCTGCTGCTGGATGTATTGCCTGCAGGGCGTGCAGGGCAGTTAACACATCCCACTCACGGGGCACACTAAGCAAACAGGACCAGCCTCCCTGCTCCCTGGGAACTGGGCAAGGAGAAGGCACCAGCTTCTTTCTCTTCAGTGGTTCTTTACCTTTTTTAGAGATCATAGCTCAGAAGCCATCAGCTGCTCCCAGAAGCGATGAGCAGACAGAGCTTTTCCAGAGGCAACGCCACCCTCTTCAGTAACAGTAAGACACAAACATTACTTCATGTCCTTGACCTGGCATTTTTGCATGTTATTGACTCTCCAATGTCTTTAGGATCCCCAGCCAGAGAGAGAAACTCCCAGAGCCTTCTTGCTGTCTTGGATTTTGCTGTATATACAATGACATCCTCCTAGAAACATCTCTGCCCCTTGTTTTCATCCAAGCACCTCACAATCACTGAAACAGGTGTTTTTGGACACCCCTATGTGTGTTGCAGACAGCTGTTATTAGCTGTTAGGATGAGTGTGAACCAAACCAGATAGATTTTAGGCCTCGCCCAGGTAAAAAAAGTTTTGTGTTAGCATAAGGAACTTTGCTCAAAGTCCTCCAGAAGCCTAACCGATACTCCTACATCGGAGCTGTTGGTTTGGGCATTTTGTTTTGCCTTTCCTTTTCTCAGCCTAATTGTCCCATTCATGGGCTGCACAAAGTAGGAGTTATCTCCAGTCCCCAGGGTGATGGCTCTCCCAGGCTGTGGTGAGCCCTTGACTCTGCAGACAATGCCATGGGAGCAGGACACGAGCATGACAACAGCATTATAATGCTTATCTTTTACTGCCAGATGTGGCTTAATATGAGTCTGTATGGGGTGGCTGTGATTATGGTGGGGTCAGTCATGTTTTATTTCTAGTCTGTGCCCTCAAAATGCCAGACAGCCCCAGGCTGAGCAGTGCAATATTCCCTTCGCAGTTTCCTCTGCAGCTTGGCCTCTCTTGATCAAGGCCAGCATGAAGAAGTCAGTCTTCAAGGCTGAGCTTTTCAAAAGACCTACAAGAATTAGTTTCCTGTGAGGGTTTGGCATTCATCCCCCCTCATCTATTTAAGAAAACTCCAAAGATTCAAACTAGTTCCAAATTAGACAGAGAAGGAAGCTCTGCCATAAAAGAAAGAAAGAAAAAAAAATAAAAACAGAAATGTAATTCCAGAGAAGTATGAAAAAGAAATCACTTAAGCTTGAAAGACTGACAACATTTTGCCTAACATCCAGGCAAGCAGACAGGCTTACCTACGACAGCTGGCAGGTGGATGAAATAAACAATTGACTACTGATCTATTGATAAACACTGTGCTGTTTGCAGCATTCTTCCTATAAGGGCATTTACCTGGATAGAACCGAATCCAAGGAGATGACCATCAGTGTTTGGACCATTCAACAGAATCACATGGCAGAAATAAAGCAATGCTGTTGGACTACTTACTCCTTTGCTTGTCTCCACAGGAGAATGGAAGAATCTTCTGTTGGTTTTCTACCTTGGCCTATACTTTGACCATGTGCTTGGTGTTGGCCAAGGTGCCTGAAACCTCAACTACTTCCCCTTTCTGGGCAATCATGTTGGATTTTCCTGTTACAAACAGCGGGGTTTTTTTCATCTCTTTGATACTTTTCTTTAAAATAGTAAATTATTCCAGGGTTGAAAACTTGGAGGTATTTTTTTTGTTTGTTTCTTTGGGTTTTTTTCTGTAGAAGGAGAGGGAGGTAAATAATAGGTCCAGAATGCCATGAAGCTTGCAAGAAGCAAAATGAAAGAAAATTACTTTTAAGTTAGGTGGATTTCATGTGACCTTGAAAGTTCCTTGGTAAACAGACTGTTCCAGCACTGAATTAAAAACCAGTCAGACAGACATGACTCCGAGTCTTGTATTCTCTCTTAGGATGGGACTACACTTGGGTCTCTTAGGAGGCAACATGTAATTGCTGGGTGCTGGAAAGATCGATTTCTCAAAAAAAAAAAAAAAAAAAAAAAAAAATGAAGCTGGTATAAATTTATTCTAGAGAGTCAGAGTGATTCAACACAGGTAAGTACAAGTTAGAAGGCAGGTCATTAAATCTGATCATTACTAAGTTTGCTTATTATTAAATTTGTTCATGGCCAGGATGTGGCTGTGATTCCTAGCTCTGACTTCAAATCTCAACACAGCTACCATCACGAGCAGACAATCATAGGCAAACACGGCAGAGTAGGTTACTACCCCTTCAGCTGAATGGGGTCATCTCCAAGTTACACGTTTATGCATCCTCAGGTAACACATAGTAACTTTTACACTTCTTCAGCACAGAGTAAACGCACCAGCTACCTTCATCTGTCAACCACCCGTCTGTTCCCATGTTCCACCCAAGTTATATGTGTGCTGCTACAATTCCTTTTCAACCCACCCATCAAGTTCCGCTGCAAACTGGTTGTGGGACATTTACTCCATTCAACTTTGCCCATAGTGTTCTTTGTGCAGATCTCATTGCAAAAAGCACACAACTTGGGCACTAGAGATACCCTTTCCAACACCAGCCTGTTTAAGCCTTGTCCACCCTGGAGAGTTGCTTGTAAGTAGTTCCCATTACTGTTAACACCATCTCAGCTGTTCTCAGCATTGGGCTAAAGGCACTTCTTCTAAGCCACTACGATTTACATAGCGGTTGATACAAGCTGCTAGAAGCCAGAGTGACATCTCTACAAGAGCTCCCAGCGTTGTTAGCGCTGCTGCAGCTTAACAAACATTATCAACAATAGGAAATGTTCTGTTCTGTTGCTGTTTTCTTCCTAAAAGCTTACCTAAACCAGACATGGTTTATTAAGCTACTGAGGAAGCTGTTCTAATAGGCTGCAGGGTCCTGTGCTTCAAGCACTGGAATGGACAATATTGAGACACCCATTCCTTCACGGTGAATTATGATAAAAATCACAAGAGATGCAGCCAGAACAATTCTCCACTAAAATACCTGAGGTAGCCTAGAGAAACTAATGAATTGGGCATTTTGAGTTCCACAGTTATGAGTGCAATGACACCGATATTATTTTTCATAGCATGGTCTCCTGGATTTCTTTCTATGAGCTTGACCCAGAATTGAGGATCAAGAAGATTCTGGGAAGTCAAGGATCTGTCAAGAAAATGCTTTCAAAGAACAGCACTTTTGAAGCAACAGATGGAAACCTCTCAGTCATTGAAAGACTTTTAGATAGTCTGCAGGAAACCTGGGGTAATTGGTACGATTTTAGGTTCTTTTCTCCACACTTCTTCCAATTTCCTTCTTGTACACTCTTTTGCTAAAGACAAGATCCCTGTGCAGGGAGCTGATGGCATCCACCAGCCAGCTAGCGTTAGCCAGCAGCAGGCTGGCAGGGAAGCCAAGATACAGGATGGTGAGGCAGCTGAGGCTCTATAGGAGCATGGGGCATAGACAGGAAAAGGCCCCAGATTGTTCAGTCTGGTGCTGTAGCAACAGGTACAGGGGAAAAAAACCAAAAAACAACAAAAAAATAAACAAGAAAAAAGAAAAACAAGGGATTTTTTCACATTGAACTTTTTCTTTGGACTCTAGTAGGTCAGAGGGTTACTTGATGAAGTCCCTCCTCCTACGGCTAAGTAGTATGTGGAAGTATTTAAATCTTTTGCTTTTGAAAACAAGTTTGAGATGGAAGACAGGCGGATAGATTTTAATTTATAGATCAGATCATCTCTCAGGGGAGGACTGGCCCACCCTAAGTTACAGTGAATGCTCTTCACCCCGCAGAGCCCCCCAGCAAGCCAGGCTTGCCCTGCCCCAAAATTCCCCATCTAGATTCACTGCCTGCCTCTGTCCGTATGAGCACTACAGCATGAATCAGAGACTGCAGCAGGGCCGTAGTCTGGAACAAGTCATTTCATTAAATTGCACTTGCTTCATTTCCTGAAGATACAGATGTGTGGATTACAGGCTTTTTTTTCTTCCCCCCCCCCCCCTTTTTTTTTAGCTGTAGCAAGCTGATAACCTCAGCCTGTGACACCACAGCCCCAAGCTTCGCTCTTTACTTACCATGATTCACAGTTAATTCAGATGAAAAAAAAAAGTGAGAAATCTGAACCTGAACCTTAATTTCTCATGTTACAGGCCAGGGTACCCAGCTACTGCACTACTGGCAACGTAAGCACAGCATTTGTCAACACTGGGGAAGCAGGTATCAGAAATTTAGCCTTGATTGCCCTTTTCCTCAAACAGCACAAAAATTTCTCCAACACAGCATGCGACCATGTTTCAAAAGTTGAACTGTTGTTAGAAAATGGAGCCATCACCCCACTTTGGTCAGTTGTGCTTTGGTCACTTGGCAAAGGCTCAAATCACCGTGTCAGGAGAAAAAAAAAAAAAAAAAAAAACAAAACAAAACAAAAAAACATAAAGGTGATGTTTAAATACAAAACTCCTCCTGCCTCCTCTACTCAGCCATGCCCTCAAGGCACCTGGGCACAGCTACCACCTTGTAGGCTCAGCAAGAGCAGGGAAGCTGCCCCCTCTCACCCGCCCCCTCGTCCCTGAGTCACTCTCAGCTGATCACTAGCGATCACATAAGGCACATGCTGGTGGGCAGCTTGGATTCCTAAGGACAGCCAGTTGGCAAAGCCACCTGCTTACAACAGGGATCTTTTCCTGCAGGCCAGTTGAGGGGCTTTTGTCCAGGTTAAGTGAAGGGTGTCCATACCCTTCCCTGCCAGGGAATAGCCTTCAAATGGAAGGGCAGGCTGCAGGCTGAGAATACGCAGGGAAATCAGGACTTGCAGAGATTTAACAGGACAGATGGGCCAGTCACTGCCTGCTCCTGAAGGTGTACCTAGACCCAGCACACAGTCACCAACCTCAGAATAACCCAGGAGGTGTGATGAGGACCAGCATCCTTCATCACCCCATGCCCTTGCAAGGAAACTTGCAGAAAGCATTCATGAGTATATGGTGGATGTATGAGTGCAAGAGAACAAAAACTGTTTTGACATCGTAAAACAAAACCACACTGCCCTCCCATGCTGATCCTTTCTACTTTATTCCTATAGTGTTGTGACATTATTTCCTCCGAGTGGGTTTAGGAGAAAACTGGTTCCTCAGGACACTCATTTTTGTGCCTTCACCGCAGGAGCAGTGGCTCAACATCCCTTTGGTTTCTAAGCTGGTCGTTAGGTTCAGGCCACACACCAAGGGCTGCTGTTTTAACAGTGACACCCAGCAAGCAGGGATATACACAGTAGCCATATGCAGAAACCATCCCCTCTCATATGGGATTCAGATGGTAACGGGGCCTGAAATTACTCGCAAAGGGCAGAAGGTAAGAGGTGAAGGGCTAAAAAAAATTAGGTTGCAGAGTATAGCTGCTGCAAAATTCAAGCCATCCATAATCACAGACATTTGTTCTTTGTTCAAGATATTAAAAAAAAATAAAAATCCTGTCCCCAAAAGCCTGTGACATTTCAGAATTACAGTAAAATTGAAGAAATTTTCTCTAGGAAAAAGGTGACCCATTTCCTCAGACTACATCCCTCTTTAGCAAAAAGACTGAACATAAGCTGTGAGAAAGCCTTGAACATTCCCTGGTTGCTCCAAAACCTCATTTCAACAAAAATCAGTTTTGATGTATTTAATTTTCATTCCTAGTCATGCCATTTCAAACTCAGACATGTTTTGATGGAGGAAATAAAAAGACTACAATAAAATAAAAATTCACAAACTCTTGAAGAAAGGCAATCTTTATCCATGCTGCAAAGTGGCCTGCAATAAAAAGATAACCATGCTTCTTGTGTGCTATTTCATAAAGGAAAAGCTTTATTTTTGTCCTGTCCTATCCAGGGGACAGGGACTAGTGAATGCAAATACTTTTGTTTTCTGGGATCTGTTGGTGAAGCTTTGAGGCACTTGGTTATTCAGACACGTGCTTAGCAATTTCCCAATTGTGAGTCATCTTTCCCTTAGACATTATTTGTGACTTTGATATATGGATCTCAAAGCACTTTTAAACAAACGTGTCACTGTAGACAGAGAAGCTAAGGCAGCAGATGAACAACCTTTCCAAGGAAGAAACCCAACATACAGCACAGCCATGAACAAAATTGACCCAGATCTACAGGCAGACCAAAGTATTTCAACGGCAAGGACTAAAGTAGACGGTGGGGTCATGGCCAAGCTTGCTGCCCATTTTGCTGTGCCAAGAAACCCTCCCACCAGGGCTCCGTTCAGCAGGGTGCTCTGCTTCCCACATCACACTCAATAAGGCTAGGGGTGGCAGTGGTGATGTGCAAAGCACCCCCACAAGAGCCACAGAGAGCAGAAGTGCGTGTCTTAAAAATAACCGCTGCACATAGATTCCCAAATCCTAACCCCTTGGAGAGGACACAAGGGCCACGGGTAAACAGTGGAAAAACATGGAGTGGAGTGAGCTGGAGTCACGACACAGGGAAGGTGTTGGACATGACCTACAGCAAAGGCGAGACGGATCAAATGCACACCCCTGGCATTTATCTTCTACAAGGTAACAGGATCCCAAGGCCGTGAAATCGATCTAATGAAATGCAAACCACTTCCTTCAGGAAGGGGATGTTGACTGCCGACTCTGCTGTGTTCAAATCAGCCAAGAAGAACATGCCAGATGGCCTGGGAGAGAAGGTTGAAGACCTCCAGCAACGCTAGTCTGTACCCCTTCAGGTTGTGCCTGTCTGAATTCCTGTGATTTTATGAACATACATACCACAGCCAGCAGACTATTTTAGTGTAAAAAGGCCCACCAGAGCGCTTCCTTAGCTGACTGAGCCTCAAACACACCTAAAATAGCTGAGAGGGGTTGTTATACCCATGCTGTGGGTTTAAAACCTGCAGCACAGCAGAGGTGGTTCAGGGAAAGGGCAGTACACACAAACTGCGAGCTGCCCTGCAACACACACGGAGCCACATCAGCACCTGTCTGTACAAATCACTTAATTTAACTACAAAGCAAAATCCACTCACACACCAAGGTCCAGATGTGAAATCCAGGTGTTGGAGAATAACAGCAAAACCTCCTTTACTTCAGTGCAGGCAGCATCCAGCCCCACACACAAAGGCAGCCTCAAAGCCCAGCAGGTCTCCAGGCTGTAAGCACAGCTACTCTCCCGCATCAAAACTTAGGGTTTTGGGCAGAGCTGAGCCCTGTCACTGAGCACAGGGCACGAACCTCTTTCCTGTAGGGCAGCATAAGGCCTGCTGCAATGATTTATAGCCTCACCATTCAAGGTCTACTTAGGGGGAAAGAGAGGTCAGCTGTGTGGGGAGAGCTGGCTTTTCTGGATTTTTTTAAATTATTATTATTTTTGTTTGTTTTCCTCAGGAGGGTAGAGTTTGGTTTTTTTTTTTTTTTTTTGAGGGGGATGTTTGGGGTTGGGGTTTTTTTAAGTTTAGTAGGGAGAGAAATAGAGGGTGAAGGGGATTATTCTTTAGTAAGGCTTGTATGTCTCAGCTTTTCATTTTGGCTTGGCAGGTATTTGCTTTGCACGTTTATCATGGCTGGGGAATCCTTCCCTGAGTTTGGGCAGGAGCTTCTGTGGGTTTGGTTCTTCCCCTCTCGCCCATGCTGCTTTCTTTCATGGTGGACATTTTTGTTTGTATTAAGTTACAGTCAGGATCTCGCTGAGGCAAGGGACTGGAAAGTTCGTCTGGTTTCTGACTGATCATCTAATCTGGTCAGATGCTGCAGAAAAGCGAAGCAGATGATCTCCCCTCATGGCTATTTCAGGGGCTGAGGACTGGGTGGAGTAAAGGCACCAGCTCCTACGCTAGCTAAAGCCATACATATGGCTGAGTAAGGGATTATGTGCTATTGCACATCTGAGCCTCTGCTCAGAAATAATGAACTGGACCCCAGAATTCTGAAGCACATGCATATGTATATATTTATCTACTGAACCAAATAACAATATCTGCAATGCTTTTTATTTGCCTTCTGGGTTTTGAGATTTAAAGACACATATTTTTTTACTTTTCTTTGCAATCCTAAAAGACAGCTTATTCTTATTTTTTAAATGGAAGTTGTGAGTTATACAATTATATGACTCAAGCCTGGAGTACTTAAAGAAGACAGGAAAAAAGCTAGCACGAATCCCCCAACTCTTACAAATACTGGAGTGAAAAAAAAAAAAAAATCTGTGCAGTCTGGTAGAGAGCTGGTCCCAATGTTTCCTGCTACTGGCTAGAAACCTCATAGCTCCCAGTGCCTGGGCAAGTGTCAGGAAGATGGGGGACAGGTGAATGCTGCCCCTTTGCTATGGGCTGGGTAGTTATTCTCTGGGGTGCAGCTCTACCCTCTCCTGAGCTAGGGCTGCTCAGCCCAGCAGGATGCTTTTCAGCACTCTTCTCCATGCCAAGGCACCCAGTTTTCTTCTTTCTCCTGCTCCTTTGCAGAGCTGCTTCCCAGCCCTCCTTTCGTTTATTCTTTCCCCCAGCTGTTGCATTGTGCTGAGCAGAACAGGTGTAGGGCCCTACAAAACCATATTCTTGTGGCAGGACATCGAACCTGATGTAAACTTCAACTCGTCCAGGGCAGGGGCTGTGGCAAGCCTGATGGAGGGGGGAGAGGCATCCTAAAACTGCCTGCAGTGAGGAATCAATTACAGGGTCCTGTGCAAGAGCATCACCCAGAGGCCTCCACAATAAATGCATGTTTATCTCCAGTACCCTCTGCCGCAGACCGGCTCGGCCCTGCTCCTTGCCCTGCTCCAAAGCCCAGTCGCTGGCGAATTTGCTGATCTGCGGATGCACGAAGCAGTGACTCCATACTAAGGTGTCTTTTTGCAGCTCTGATGTTGCTCCTGTTTTAACTTACTCCCAACAGGAGAGGGGCTGGTTATTCCCACTTCCCTGAGCCACATCCCCCCGCCCGCCCACCTCTCCTTGCCCCACTTATCCCCATGTTGGAAGGGCAGGTGGTGGCTGTATTTAAAGCCTCAATCTTCCTGGGCACTGAACCATTACAAACAGCGCACTCATCAGCAGTGCTGAGTTTCACTGACTGATTGTTTTCTGATTCTGTTTGGCATTTTATCCTGGCTGCATAGAAAACTTATTATAAAATCATGTTTGTGTTCCATAGATTATATCTGTGGCTCACTGCAGTGGGAGTACAAAGCATGACAGACAGAGTCGGAGGGGCATGGCTGATGAAAGCCCCTGCCAAGGTGACAGGGGCCAAACTGCAGTGCAGTCACAGTGTTTGCAGAGATGAAAATAAGAGCCCCTTGATCAGCCGCGAGTTATCCTGGGGGTAGTTTAGCTGTTGAAATTCTCCTGACTACATCTGTGCCACGTGCCACAAATAAATGTTCCAAACACAGATTAGCATGGTATTAGATGACTGCAATTGTCCCTGCTGCTATTAAAAATCTGTTAGTCTTTCTCCTAGGTAGCCCCAGGCTAGAGCCTGCCATCCAGTCGCACCTGCATCGAATCCAACAGCCTGTGGTAGAACTAGAGAGAATTCTTATTTAAGTTTGCTGTTGTTACTTGAGTTCTGGGAGCAGCCAAGGCCTGGGAGATGCAGTCTGCAAAGACACCACCCATACTACCCTAGAGGTTTGGGACTGTAAATCTTCAAACAGCAAAATGTTGTGCCTGGCAGAGTGGCACATGTGAAGCTGTTACCATGGAGGGTCCTTTTAGTCCCATATTCCTTGGGCTGTGATACCAGATGCTAAAGCCTCTCTGTCCTTCCACTATCTCCCATGTGAGCCAAAAAAAACAGTGTCCTGTGAGATCAGCTGGGCACAGCAGCAGAACAGACTCTGAGTTGCATACGCCACAAAAATAGAGGCAACCATCCCTTCCTAACCATGCTTTTTCTGTCTTTCCCCTAGCTACATTTCCTGAATGCCTCCCAGCGATGCCCAGAGCAGTATGACTAGGATGCACTGGTGGCATTCAACCTTCCTTCCCTTGGCCTCTCTCCCGGGAAGAGCCAAGCATGTGGACTAGTGTTTTGTCAACTGCTTGATACAAACATTCCCGAAACATGAAAGGTGTCCCCAGGAAAAGGTCAAGTAGGAAAAAAAGTATCACCCCTAGAGAAACAATGAGACAGGGCTTGCTGGAGAGATGGGGAAATGTTACAGCCTCCCTCTCTCCCAAGTTGTTTCTGGTCTCTATAATACGCCTTTTGGGAGGGGGGTCCTCTACTCCCCCCACCCCTGAGAACAGACAGATCTGCCAGATTCTCCAGCCCTTCCACTGCTCGTCTAAGACCAAGCGGTTCCCTGCTCTTTACAAGTTGGTCACAAGACACTGGTGGTGCCAGAGGCTTCATGTCAGTGGGGCTGGCCGTCTGGAACAACCTTTGTGTACCTCTGTCTCCTCAGCTCTGTTCCATTTCAGTCTCAGCTGCAATTTTATCTTTTTTTTCTCTCGCCCTTGTCCATGACTCTCTTATTTTTCCCCTCATACTGTCTCTGCTGCTATGTATGATTATTCTCTGTCACTGTCCTATTTAATGCTGCAGAATGGTTGGGAAGGTGGTTTCTGAGGATGATGTTGTGGAAAGCAAAGGTATCCCCTCATCTACCCATCACAATGGAGCGGACTAAACACATCCAAGCACTGTGGGAGATGGATATCTCACACCAGCACCCTGGATTCTTTGCTGCCCAATACAGTCAGCAGCACAGTGCGAAATGGCCACAATGTCCTGGAGAAACTGCCAGGGAGATGCTTACGGGGACTTCTGGCTGAAGCAAGCAGCCCTCAGGATCAGACCGGGGGGCCCTTTCCCTGCAGTGAGCTTGACGCATCACCTTATTCCAAAAGGACTGATTGCCCTTTCCTGGAGGAGCACATTGGGATGCTGCACATGCCATCACACATCTTCACCCAGGGTGGAGCATGCTCTCGAAAGCCCATAGGTCCTACAGTCTCACTGTTTCTGGAAAAGCTGGGATCTGCAGGAGTCAGATCAGCAAAACACGATGACTCTGTGAGGCTTCTTCCTACATCGGGATTTTTTATCATGCAAACACCACACTGCAGCTGGTTCTGGGAAGGCCTCTGCCCACACACTAAATAAATTCTGGTGCGGTGCGCTGCTTCTCTATGGAAACCGTACCCTGCATCTCTCTCTATAGGATTTTTCTCATTTCAGGCTCCATAATAAATTAACAAGAAGATGTTTTCTTTACACCAACCATAGGAGAGACTCTTTGTGTACTCGATTAATCTTTAGTGATCTATATTAAATACTTATCTGAAGAAACGAGGCCTGTACTGCAGCAACATTTTCTATTATGAGACTTTATCATATCAAAAGATATTTTCCTGGTACTGACTCCTTCATATATACTCAGCCAGAATTTCCGATGGAAGGGCACCATATTTTTTTTTCCTTTCTCTCCTAGTGACCTTTTCCCTCCATAACAAGCTGCTGATATGTTAGAATTTACTGGGTTATAAACATTTTTTATCGAGTAGGAGGAAGCTGGGTGATTTGGCATCAGCTTCCCTAATAAAACCCAGGGGAGAGGCTGTGATGTTTGACACCAATAAAGGCATGGAAGAAGATGCCGTCTTCTGGGATGCTGGTCACGAATGACAAGGGGAGTAAGTGAGTGTCAGTCACGTAGCCTCAGTGTGCTGAGGCACTTTTGGAAGGAGGCCAGCTTGCTGGCATGGGAGAGGGAGCTGGGAGGGACGTGGTAAAGGGCTCCTCTGTTCTTTCCCAGTGCTACCGAAATTGTGTGATCTACCACAGAAAGCTGTGAACTGGGATTCCTAAAGCCTTTTTTCCTGCAACTGGGAGGTGGAGAGACACTAAACTCTTGAGCTATCTAAGAAGGGAAGAGGACGTTGGTGCTGGGTTCAGGCACTGGTCCTACAAGAAAATGGAGAACTCAGTGGTTTGATCTTGAATAAATAGTTGAATTTTCCTACCTGAGCTAGACCTGACATTGGCTATACATAAACAGAATTATAACTATTTTTCTTTTGAGGTATTGTCAAGAGGAAACCCAGACACAAGACTCTGCTTGTGGTGTCAGGTGCTGAACATCAACACAGCAAAACGACAGTCTTAGTTCACCAAGAGCTCACAACCTGATACATCTCTGCCTCCCGAGGGAGCTTGATTTAAACTGGTCAATAACTAACTCATTCCACAAAAGCCTGAATAAATCATCTGATGACTAGATATAAACACATTATAAATGTTTAGTTCTGATAATATATGACTGAGCTGTTATTTTGACAAATAGCTAGTGAATAATATATTTGATGAACTGCATAATATTTTACTAATGATTAATTTATTCATTCGAAACAAACAAACAAAACCCAGCCTTTTCCTCAGCTACCATAAGGAACTCTAAGTAATGGCTGCAGAGAGCTTTGAGATCCCTGCATGAACTGTGTCTCTTACTCCCTTTTTTATCATTGTATATTTCTAGTGATTTATTACCAGGATAATAAATTCATGGCTTAGGTTATGGACAGCCTCATTTAAGACTATGACAAATCCTGTTCAAAAGCTTCTGGTTTCGTTATGCCCACCAAAACTACAGGAATTTGGCACTTCGGCAGTTAAGTATCCGCACAAAGTGCTTAAATAGCTTTTTAAGTCTGGGCCAAGCTTATCTGAAACATCATCTGCTGCTTCTGAGCAGACAGAAGTGCTGACTGGGCAGCTTCAGTGGGGCCGGCCGGTTGCTACAGGACGTGCTCTGTAAGATTTACTTGGGGATTGCCCTGGCTGTAGTTCTTCCTCTCTCTCACTCTTAATCCCATTCAGAAATATAATTTCTGTGAGTTCACAGAGAAGATAAAGGACTAAAGAGCACGAGTGCTTCCTCAGAGCTTTCCTGCAAAGGCGGGCTGATTGATTACAGATTGGACGCTGCTCCGACTTCCTTTCCTAAATGAAAAATTGAGAGCTCTTAAAAATTGAATAAAATATGCCATTCTAAGAAGGATTTCCACTGGCATGAGCACAATAGGAGGTACTAGTGAGTTGCTCAGTGTTTCTGTGTGCACTGGCTAATCCTTTGTTACTCAGTCCCTGTGCAGTGGCCCTGTGGCACCTGATGATAACTCATCTGTAAGTGGTAAGGGCGTCAGTTCCGTGTCTCCAGACAAAGCTTAAATCGCTCGTGTTTGGGAGGGCTCTGACTTCAGTTGTGGCTGGAGCTGTCTAGGAGTTTATTCCTTTTTGTCGCTACGTTCAGGGCTGCAGAATCTGGCTTTGTTCCATGCTGGAAGAATCTGGAATAGCCTGTAATGTTTTCATTGGACAAAATTTTATCGAAATAGATCATTTCCTAGATCGCTTTCTTTTGCCATAGACACTAATGACCAGAGAGGCCAGGACTTAAAAAAGTTGTCAAATCCGATTCATCAGCCTGAAACACCATACTACTGACAGAATAAAGCATTTTGACAAAACCTTACTTTGGAGGAAATATTTTTCTACCTCACTGAGTCAATTTTATTACACCTAAAATGCAAAGACTTTGCCGTCCTATCATTTGCCTTCCTCCATCCTTGCAGAACTTCACCACATTTTCTCCCCTTTTGGTGCACAGTGTCCACCACTATAAGTGAAACTCCCACCCCAGGGCAACAAACACTTGCAAGACTGACAGAGAGCTGAGATACTCCTACTCCAGCTAGCAGACAGCAGCTGAGCATATAAAGTCTTTACCTTCAGGTGCTCACCCGCAGTCGTACAGGAGACAGGCACCAGTGGAGCTGCAATGTTTAAGTGGGAAGATAAAGCTCTGTCTTTTTTAAAAGACACGATGCAAATACCTCAGTCCACAGGAGTGAAAACAATAAACTTATTTTTATGACTCTTCTGCAGAAGAAAATTAAGTCCAAATACAGCTGGAAATTATCCTGTAAGCTTATTATATAGCAGCATTCAGCCTCTTCCACACTCTTGGTTGCTCCTTTGTTAGATGCCATAAGACTCTTTCTGTCCCTATTAGAGAGCCATTTCACAGGGAAGTGTTCTCAGATTTCCTTTAATCTGCCATAGGCCACGCAAGATGCTTCACCTTCCCCAATACCTGCATGCACCTCAAATATCAATGCTCTTGTCTGCACAGAGGCGTGCATGAGGCTCTGCGCACAGCGCCAAGCATGCTGTGCCCTGCTACCTCCCTACCTCTTCAGCATGCACAGCCCTTAAACCGAATGTGGACAGCCTGAGTAAACATGTGTGTGGCAGGCAAGCCCACCACTTTATGATACTGGTGGCAATCCACCTTCATCTTATCACGCCAGCATCCCTTTGTGTGTGTGTAAATATTCCAGGAGTAAAGTGCCCTGGGGGGGGTGTGTGTGCATATAGCTCATGGAAACAGTGGACAGAGTCGTTTCCACATCTGAAGGCTTTCCTCCCCTCTCAGATCAATTAAGTTCATCTGAAATTATCAAACAGTTAGCAAAACTTCTGGCATTGCTAAGTTACGTGTTGGTTCGATGTGCAATCTTGTGGTAGGATGGAAGACTCTAGAATATATTTCTCTCTGGGTTTGCAATGCTATTGCTCTGTGGCTTGCTTTCCCTGCTTATGCATGCTGACGAGATTTACTATTATGAATTGCCCCACAAAACTACCTTCAAACTCAAATTTAATAACCTAAGTATTATGAAGATCAATATTATGGCTATTCTCATTCATATGATTAGCACTAATATAATTTGGGGAAATATTTATGCTGCAGTAGTGACTGGAGACCTGGATTAAGAGGAGATCTCAGCATCTATACAGCAGAAGAGACACTGTTCTCTCCAGCTGTGTACTGAAGTGCCATACTCAATCTCCGAGTCTCCACGGGTTTGGATATTTTATGTAAGTTATCTAATAAGATAACAAACCAGCCTTACAATCCCTACAGCCATATTGCTAACTGTTTGAAAATCATGAGTCAAGCTCAAAAAAAGAATTAAGAGATTGGTTTTAAAATTCATGAGACTTTTTAAATCTGATAAACTTCAGGGTTCCCGTGTCCCCTCCCTCCCCCCCTTCTTTTTTGCCTTCTGCTTTCTGACTATGTAGGAGTCGTATTATCAAGTTTTCCTCTGCATTTATGAGGGCTGTAAACTTACTTTAAAAATTGTGTTGAGACTCTTACATAATCACAGGACTCTGAAAGTGTGGGCTTTGAAGAGACATTAAACAGTCTTGAGATGCAGTTTGTCATGTGACTCGGCAACACTCGCCTGCTGAACTGCTACGGCACCGATTTCAAATATCAAACGCTCCCCAGAAACAGCCAGGAGTCCTTTACAGGTGGGAGGGGGGAATCTGAGACGTTCACAGTCTGTGCATGAATGGGGGTAAGGGGAAGAAAACAGGGGGTGGGGAAAGGCAAAATGCAAAGAGAACATATTGATCTGGTGGGGAGCTTATCCAGAGATGAAGCTAACAACCTTCTTTTCTTATTCCTGTCTCTCCTGCTTGCTCTTAACCATGCGACATGCAATTCTGCCTGTGTATCAAGCTCTCTTACTAGCCTTACCCAGGCTGTGTGCCTGCACTCCCCAGGGAGAGCCCTGGACATTTGGAGAGGAGTGAAAAGTAATGTTCTTTCTGGGTTTTTGTTCAAGAGCTGGAAGCTACCACTGAAATATTTAATGCTGAATACTCAATAGGCAGGTTTTCCTTGCTGAGAGAGAAAGAACCAATATGAAAGAAAGGGGAGGAAAAGCAAAATGAGGTTGGGCAGGGACGCACAGACAATGAAAACACCTTTTCCCTCCCGACATAATGTTGTTTCTTCCATCTCCAGGTAGCTGTGGGGAGGCAGTGTCCCTCACTGGCCAGGGTTTGCAGCCTCATCCAGGCTGAATCCCCAGGGTACGCTGTGATGGCCAGCTGCTGAAATCACTGATTAAACCCAGCCTGTGCTCCACCAGACCTGCCAGCCGCTACCAGTCCACGAAACCTTTCTCTGTCATTTGTAAAGGGGCGCTTTTATTGCAGAGACGACAAGATCTGTAGCCACATCAGCAGGGCAGTCAGTGTCAGGATGCTTGCAAGAGCTGTGACTAAATCAGTCAGAGCCCAGAGACAGGTCTCAGCTCTAAGCTGCAGGGGAACAGCTCTTCCACTGGCTTTTCATTATACACATTCATGGGAACAAGAGGCTATGGCAATATCAGCCATATCTGAGCCTCCAAATGCTGCTGTGCTAGCTGAGAGCAAAGCCATCGTATAGGGCTCTTCTTCAATGAACCTTGCCAAAGCTGTATGCCGCGGAGGTGGAGAGTGTCCAGAGGCTTCTTCTTAACTGTTCTCTAAAACATCTAGTTTCCCCTTGCCCTTGCTGAAACTGAGGGTAGGAGAAACCATAGCACGGGTTTTCGGACCGGCAGGTGTCGAAGGGCAGCATGCCATAGGGGCAGAGCAAAGGGGTCCCTGCAGTTTGGGCTACGGAACTGCAGGAGGCAAAACATCTTCTGCCACTTCCCAGAGCTGAGAATTTCCACATTGTGTCTTGAAAGGAGCTGCACACCATGGGCCCGGTTCAGGCTGTGGGAGCACAGGGCGGTCAGCTGGCACTTGCCACGGCTAGACGTGGCTATGCACAAGCAGAGGCTGTAGCAGGGTGGGATTTGGCCCCACAAGGCTGCAGAAGAGCCACGTACAGCAAGAGAAGGCAGGCTGGTGTAATTCTGCCCTAGCACAGCTTTTAGGGAAACTCTCCTTTCTCCAAGTAAGCTCTTTCATTGCAAGCAGAAGCACAAGCAGGCCTGACCTGATTGGGAATTTGATGTAATGGCTTCTTCTCCCGGCTGCTTACCCCTCTGCTGGGAGCCGTCTGCACATTAAAGCAGATGTTGGTTGCACTCGGGTCATGTTTCCAAGCTTTCTTTTGCAGTCATAAGGGCTAGACACTCTTCCCTCCCTCCCTTGCACTTGTTTCTTAATTAAAGCTTAAATTCTGATGTCGTCACATGACTGTAGGAGCAGAGCCCCAGGCAGGCATTTAGTGCTCTGTGTTGTCAGCGGGACTTTGATTTAGAAGCATAGCAGATACTTTGGAGAATCCCATCCCTCCGCTACGCCCCAGCCTGGCCCTGCTCCCAGCTGCTGGTGTCAGACCTCAAGGCTTGTCTTTCAGGGCAGGCACTGGTGCTGGTAGGAGGCTTTCCCACGCCACAGAGGACTGGGACAGGGAGGATGTCTGTCCTGTTGAAACAGGGGCTGGAGAGCCAGGCAGCTGCGAGGATCTGGCGGGGAGGGAGGAGGAAGAGGCAGCACCTGCTTGGGCTGTGGGGTGCCTCCAGCCCAGACAGCTAGGTGGGTGTAAATACCACCCATCCCTGCCCCTCTCTTCCCATCCCTCTCGCTATTTCTCACCTGATGGGATGTATTTAACCACCAAAAATTACTCCCTGATGAAGGGAACCTCATTGCAGCTTCCTATAAATACTTCGTGATCACTGTGTCAGCAGTGGAAGGCTGCAAAGTGCTGTAGATGTGAAATTGGGTCTGATCGCCCAAGACACAGAGCTTCCAGGTCGGCAGCAAACAGCATCCCTAGTGCCCAGCCCTGGCAGCCCTCAGACTGCCTCCACACCGTGCCCCAGGAGCAGAGTGGGTACCACCTGCCCAGGGCTCTCCTGGGGATGCTGAGGCTGCAGCCACCCGCCCCGCATGCTGCCTGCTGCTTCGCCGGGCACACGTGTGCTGCCACACATGGAGGAACTGCTGGCTCCGCACAGGCACACTGGATTTCACACTGCCTGGAGAGGAGATCCTGGCACCAAGGGTTAACCCAAACCCTTCTCCCTCCCTGCAGCGGGTAAAGCTGGGTCCTGGGCTTCTTTTCAGATGTGTCCTTGGGTTCACTATCTGTGCTTAGTAGTTTAACACAGGAAACCAGCCTGGATGGCTCTGAGTGCCCCGGTGGGATGCAGCTTGTTCCATTTACAGAGGCTGGTGGGTGGCAATCAGTAAAAAAGAAAGGAAAAAAAAAAACTTTCTGGAACCCAAGGGAAACATTAGAGGGATCCAGAAATAGAAAAACCCCTATAATAGGTACAGTCATGCCATCTCCCAGTACTACTGGTGCCAGAACAAAATTATTCCATATATCTAACAGGATGACTTTTTTTTTTTTTTTTTTTTTTTTTTTTATAATGTAACAGCTTCTCTTGCTGAAATAAGCATCTGCCTGATTTGAAAGCAGAATTAATAATCTGTTCACAGGAAAAAAAAAAAAAAAAAAAAAAAAAGTGAAGGCTTCTTCTTGGGTTGTTAGTCTTTACAGTATGTTCCCTAGCCAGTGGACCATGGTCTGCTGGTCTGAAGAAGTCTGAGCTGAACGTGCAGAGTCATTGCTGTGGCAGCATGCTGGGGAGCTGCCCTGGGAGTCCTGCTGGGCACAGCTCACCGCTTGTCAGGCAGAGGGGAAAAATCCCCCCACCAAGCAGGGTCTCAGAGGGGACCATGTGGACAGCTTCCTCTGAACCCAGCAGGGTCCAGATCTCTTTGGAAAGGTTCAGCGACTAAAAATATTTGTCTGCGCTGCTTCTGGGATTCATCGGGCGAGCAGTTAAAATATTTTGTTCTGGATTCAGAAAGGGAACTTCTGTGATCGAGCATGCAACTCTGCAGGACTGAGCTGATGCTCAGCTGATCCAGCTAAGAGCTTACCCGGGTCAGCAGGCACGGCACCCGGTTAGCGATATGCCTTTCCAGGCATACAGCTCACGTGCATGCTTTTTCTCCCGAGGAACTGGTGTGTCCTAACACAAGCGCCCTATCAGCATGTGAACTTATCAGCTGCATTGCTTCTGCGCCATTCCCCAATGGCCTGGGCATCGGCTGCCACATTGAGATGTGGGTCCCCCCTTCCCCAAAGCTCGGACAGATGTTCTGTTCCTGTGACTTAGCAGCTCTGAGCATATCAAAGGCTGGTGCCATTTACCCTTCCATTTGCCCTCTGTTCTCAAGAATATCAAAGAGAAGGAGAGGTGTGTCTTTCTGTCAAGTCCTGCAGCTGCCAGTGGTGTTCGCAAGCCCTCGCCATCTGAATCCAATCCCAGCCAGAGCAGCTGCTCCTCCAGCCCCCGATGGGGGCCAAGCTCCTTGTCTGCTCAGCCCAGCACTCCCAGGGCTAAGCACTGTACAGCTCAGCTGGAGCTAGTCCCTGCCATCCCCCACTCCTGCCTTTCTTCTGCTTATGCAAATATATTAAAAGCTTCCCATAAGCAGGGAGACACATTATGCAGGGAATGTAACAACAGTGGTCCCTGAACTGCATGAAGAATGAAGGTTGTGGCTAAAGGAGAGGCTACATGACGGAATCGGCTGGTTTATGCCCATCACTGAATGGCTCGTGTTTGCCAAACTGCTGTGTTAGAGCTGGTGAGACAGGAATGTAAATTGTGGGTCTCTTGTAAAGTTGCATAAACTTGTAGTAATGTCATTTTTAGATTAACATTTACATTGAAGAGAACACTAGAAGGCTTCATTGTTTACATGCACTATGGAAATAGATTTAAATTTTTGGTTTACACACATTTATTTACAAGGCATTTACTGATTACAAACCAATGTACATCACTCGTTTACATGCATAATGTAAACTATGGAGATTTCGTATTTTTTGCCATGCAATGCTGTAAGGATTTCCATTGCTCATTCCACGCAGAGGCAAGAGCCTCCTTTCATCTCAGCTCCCTCTGTCCTTCAATAGCTGCGTTGCCTCTGCTAAAAAAACCTTCCCTTTGACTGGAAAACATAAAAGTTGATGTCCCCTTTAAACAGATAGCATAAAAAACTCTAATAGGGAAACCTTGTCAGCAGAACTTCAGCATGACTAAAAAAGCCAAAGCAAAGATTAAAAAGCCTAACAGTGCCTATCAATTTGTACTGGTGCAAAGCATCACCTTAATGCTGTTTGAGAAGAACCTTCACGGTGCTTTTTCGGATGCTTCAGGCATCCAAACAACTGGAACAGGACTGAAAACTTGCCAGGATGCTTGTGTGAGAGAGGAACTGTGCCTGCACCTGTGTTGTACAGTTTGTCTCAGTCAGTAGCACTCAGGCCTCAGTATCTGGCTTTGTTTTGAGTGAGCATGAGCCTTCCCACAGCAAAGCTGCAATCCTCCTCCTCATCTTGGCTCTGCCTCCCTTGCCCAGCGCTGCTGGGGAAATGCTTTTTTTTTTTTTTTTTTTTTCTCTTTATCCTAAGATGCTAAAAGCTGAACCCAAGAGAAGTCAAAGCTGAACCCTGGGGAATTTTAAGATTTCAGAATTGCAGAGTGAACAATAAGGACAGCCAGACTTCTTTTTTTTTCCCCTCCTTCCCTATTTCAAGGGCATAAATACTACTTGCAAATTCAACATAAATTGAATGAGCAAGTTGAAGAGCAAACAGCCAAACAAAATGCACTCAAAATTAAAACATTTCCCTTTTGACATTTTTCAAGTGGCATTAGCTGACTTTGTGTTTTGAGATGAACTTTATACCTTAAAAATTGGGAAAAAAAGAAAAAAAAAACCCAAAATTCACTGGATTACTAAAATGAAAACAAGCAGCAAAGCTTAAACCTTTCACTGAGCCTAAAATGAAATGTTTTGATTTTTTCATTTTACTGAAAAGTTGAACAAACGTCCACTTCAGATCAACCCATTTTTAATGTTATTTTCGTTCCATACAGCCAGTGAACCACAAAATCAATTACTTGTACAGCTCTAGTGACCAGTAGATTAAATTCAATGCAATAGAGAGACAGCAAAAAAAGTCAATGAAGAGTGGAGAAATGGGAGAAGAAGAATGGACTGCAAAAATGGTGGAAGCACCTCTAATAGATATTGTCTCTGCCAAAACTTAGCATGCTTTTTCACGACAACTTTGATACAACTTTAATCCACATTGCTGCTGAAAACAGCACTCTCACCAGTCCCCTCAGTCCCCTTCTCACCTTCCTCTGCACAGTCCTGTCCCTTCGCTATCACACAATGAGCAAGACCAGAAAAATTATCTAGTGGAAAACTGACTCTTTTTTTCTGGTTGTTTTTGGTTTTTTTCTTTTCCTTTTTTCTTGCCAGCTTATTTTTCTGCCAGATCAGTTCCTCAGCTGTGGGAATCACAGGTTTGCATGAAACCTGCCTGGAAGTTCTGGCCAGGAAAGGCAAAACTGTTGTGATAGAAGCTGCTAAAAACAGTCATAGAACCCCCACATTCACTAGCCAGATTGTCTAAGTCCAGTTCCTCAATGCTGGAGTTGCATTCTGCTTCTGCTTAGAAATAATAAATACACAAAATGCTCCCAGCCAGCCAGCCAGGCACGCAGCCTTATAAACCCTGGTGCTGGGTACGCAGGTCCTGGGCAGTGGGTGATGCTGGATGTGCTAGAACAGATTCTCCAGCCAATAAATTGGTGAATTTTCCTTGAAGTCAACAGCTTCACATATTTATGTCACAGAGAATCTGGCTCATTGTTTTTAATTTGTGGTGCCATAAAACTCTGAAAGTTTTGTGAGACAATTTTGTGAGACCAAAATTTTTTTTTCCTGTTTTTATTTTTTTTTCCTCTAAGGGAAAGTTCAAGCAGCAGTACAGCACATGCATTTCTGAGTCAACTGTAGCCTGTGCTACGTGCACAGCCAAGATCCTCGCTTCATGATAATTCTCCTCCTCTATGCCGAGGGAATGACACATTTAGAGAGCACATAGTTGCTCAGATTTGTGGGTTTTCTAGGACTAAATAAAAATCTCTAGTGTGGCTGAATACATTCAGCAGTGCAAATCCCTTTATGAGCACCCAGTTTAGTGTCCACTCTGAATCGGAGACACAGGGAAATCACACCGATGTTGGTTAGATGGGACCCTGGGGATCCCTAATCCAGCCTCCCACTTGAAGCAGGACTGTCACCGGCTCTTGAGCACATCGGCTGTGGCTTTGTGCAGCCAAGCCTTGAAAACTCCAAGATGGAGATAACCCTCACCTCTCCATCGACCTGTCACAGACCTGCACCACCCTCCTTATGAAACAATATGGTTTTTGGGGGGGGTGGAATCAGCGTTTTTTCCCCAGGCCACATCCCAACCAATTTATAGCTAGCTTTTGCAGCCACTTACTCACAACCTTTCCTGTCTCGGGAGCTGTATTTCCTTTTTATATACCCAGAGACCTTACTGTAACGTGTGTACGTAAGCAGTCAGTTTTGTCCTGTCACCTGCAGGCAGAGGGATGGGGCAGGACTGGCTGGTTTGTTGTCACATCCCCCACTAAGTTTTGAATCTGTAGTGCATTCCAACCAGACTTGGCAGAGGTCTCAGAAGCATTCTGTATTTGCAGGCTTCATGAAATTAGGCAGCCTCTAAATGGTCCTGCTGCAGGAGAAGTTGCAAGGCGAGCAGATCTCTTTTTTTATACCCCAGGGTTTCCCTGCTCTCTTGCACAGAGAGCCAGATTTCCCTGTCCCTACTGTCATTTCAGAAAATGGAATTAAACTCCCACACGTGGAAAATCCACATTTCTTCTTGCACATGCACACTCCCCTTCCAGCCCTGTGTGATCATCCACTTCATATTGCTGTCGTCCCTTATGTCCAAACGTCTTGCAGCATTTAATTAAGTCTACCCAGCAACACAGAGCAGAAAAATGCTCTCATCTCCCATCCTTGGGGGGTGGGGAGGGAACCAAGGCGCAGAGGAGTGAGCTTACCCACAGCCACACCATGAGCCTGGGGCAAAAATATAAACTCTGCCTGTATGACCTCTCTGCCAGTCTAACTGAGTCCCTCTTCCCAAGGCGGGGTGTCCTGCCCCTGCTTTGCTATGGGAAAACTGGCAGAGGCAGCCTGTCTACCCAGCTGAACAAGACCACCTTACCCCCTCCCTCTTTGCCTCCCCGGTCTCACCTCTGACATCGAACAACAAAGCCTCATTTTTTTCTGAAAAAAAGATTCGTTTTTCTAGAACTTGCTTAAACTGAGCAGCACCATTAGAGAAATGCCTTTGTGTCAGTGCTTCTGCCTGGCTATTTGCATAGTGTATTCAAGTGCTCAGTCTACTGTTTCTTTTGCTTTGCCTTATAGCTAAATAATCAGTTCCTGGAAGAAGAGAAGAGGACAACACAACAATATACTTCAAAGAGGTGGACTGAAGCTGTTAATTATGTTGTGGTAACAGGAATGTTCTCTGGTCTGAGCAGTGCCCTAGTCCCAAAACCAAGCTGAGCTTCATCTGTTTTCCAGCCTTCGTGCAGTACCTAGTACCCAAGGCTCTCATGACTAGGAACAACAACAAGGATAGTGATAATGAATATTCAGACATCCCACAAACCACTCTCAGCATCTGCCATCCTATCCGCATTAGCATCAGAGTGCACAGATAATGATCAAAGCAGCATTTTCCTGCCAGAGGCCCCCCTAAATCAGCCTTATTAGTATGAATCAATGCTGATTAATGTGCTTCCTTAATGCAATTGTATCTACCCCTACTGTTCATGATTTAATATAAAACATCTCCCACCTTTGCTTGCCTTCCTCCTAATATCACATTTGAGGTGCAAACCTTGACTGAGGGTACCAGGAATTGTTCCTGGTATCAGTGGTTCAAGTTTTGCAAGAAATAGACCTGGAATCTACTAAAATAAAATACACAGAAGGAGGAATGAGCCTTTGGAGACTGACAGTGAATGGCCTTTCTGTGCTAGAATGGCAGATCTGGATGCAGGCATCCTATGAAAAGGTATCAGCAGCTTCGCTGTTCTACAGCAATTCTGCTTGTGCAGCATATAAAATAGCCTTGCTAACTAAACCAAGCTCCTTCCTTGCTGACAGACTTCTGGACTTCAGCCGCGATGGAAGGAGGAGTGTTGTATGTTTTAGTTTGGTGTTGTTTCCTTTTTAACACCACCTGTAAAAATGAGAAAATGCTGCGTTGTGCCTTATGCTTGCCGTGTAGCATTGACAGGGGCTTTATCTCCGTCAGTTTTCAATGTAAATGACATGGTCCTAATGCACTGTGTCCATGCTTCTGCACAGCAAGACACTGGGGAAATCACCACTAAACAGGCAAGTGTTTCAATTAGGGATGGGTGAGGTCCTCCCGCCTGATTTCACATCCACTCCAAACCTTTGTCTGCTGTGGCTGGTTTGAGGTCTGCTGCTGTTGGCCTTAGAGGAAGAGCAGTGGTCTTTCCTACCAAATGTCAAACCTCATCCAACAAAATCAAAAGTGCTCCAAGGAACTGCCTGACTGAGGGACAAAGAACAAACCGGCCAGCCAAAAAAACTATGGGAGAAAGGGAACACTGAGAGAGGAGACTAGACAGAAAATTCCCATGCTCCGTATCAGCTGCTTTTCTAAGGAAAGGAGTGATATCCTTAATGTAGAATATGTGCCTCCCTTGGGCTATTCTAGTGCAAAGAGCAATTGAGAGACATCATTTGGTAGGAAAGAGGCTTCTATGTTGGAATTAAACAGTTGACAAAATCCCAACAGCTTTACAGATTCTCGAAGTCAATTTAAAGAGCCCACAAAATGAGATTTTTACCCCTGTGGGTTTCTGTGAAATGATATGTTCTGGAGGGTACATGTGCTCAGAGTCCAGCTCTTAACTGCTAGAATTGGCTGGGGCTCCGCTAGTTCACCATAGCAAGTCTGATTTTGACACTCCCTAAAAAATGCATGGGCCTAATTTTTAAGTGGCCAGCTCTGCCAACGGGGCCAGATATTAAAAACAAATAACCCTTCAGCATCTAGCCAGCCTCCTACCTAATGGCTCCATCTGCTCTGCTGAAGCACATGAGGCTCTCCCTCCTCCTCCTCAGCTGACTGTAGTGGGAGCAAAAGTTAGTCCCAGACAGTGCATTTCCAAAGCGCTCCTCTGCCAGCAGCTCAAACCGTGACATACATGGCTGGATTTCTCCAAGCCCTCAGCTCCCTCCTTCAGTTTAGTGCATGGTATTTGGCCATGAGGTACATCCCTAGGTGCCCTTGCAGTCTTCCCATGTCTTTCTAAACTCTCTCACTAACTACTTCCACTGGACTTCATCTCATCTCCAGTTGCTTTTGTGAAATAATGACTTCTCCAGCATTCTGACCATCTGCAAGACCTGTCTCAGACACCTCCCATGCATGCAGAGTGCTGCTGCCCATTTTTCCAATGTTGGAAGAAGGACACTGTGACCTCCCTGTGCTATAAGTGCTTTGGCAATATCCAGCCAAAATGGAGAAAACCAGATCCCTTTCCACTTCCCATAAATGAAGTTCACCCTGAACCAAGATAAGCCTTCAAATTCTTACCAGTCTCCTACAAACCAAAGGGAAATTCGTTCCTCACTCCATAGCAGATAAAACTAGAAATAACAGACTTTACATACAAACAAGATTTTAGCTCCTTTATAAAAGTGGGGACAGCAAAGCCGTGGTGCAGGCGGCCTGCACTGGGCATGATTTTTTCGTCACGGTAAACCTTTCAGGTTGCCCACAAGCCTCTGTCATACGTGACACAGGTATGTCTGAGTCTGCCTTGGGGAAGAGGCATGGATTAAATGACCTCTCAAGGTCCTTCCAGACCCATTTCTCCATGATTCTTAGAGACAGGATCCCAGGCTTGATGGATCTCTGGCCTGACCTACAGTGACAGTTCTTAGATGTGTCTGAACACATACATTGCATGCATTTCTCTGCCACTACAGCCCCTGCAGACTGCTGCGGTGGCATTCAGGGCTGAAGAGCTCTTTAGCAAAGGGCAGAGCCGCTGCCAGGGGCATTGCACGGGGCAGAGATTTGCAGTCTCGATCAGAGTACACCTTGTCAGGCAGGGCAGGAGGAGAGCTGGAGATATCCACAACCAGGAAGAAAGTCTTTTTGAAAAAGGCATGTTTTCTCTGCTGCTATGTGCAAGCAAAGACAGTGAGGCACACTTAGTGGAAGTGTGGCAGCATAATTTCTAGGTTTTGGGGCTGTCTTCCCCCTGAGCTGTTTTGAATGAAGAGGACAAGCCAGGACATTATCTTCAACCCATGCTAACCTGCCCTTGCTCTGCAGGCTGGTGCGAGGGGAGGGGACGCTGCACTCCCTGGAGGCCATGGGACAGGCGCAACTCATTTTTCTTCCCCACACATAGATGATGTCTCACACATCGCTATTAATCCCCAAGTGCTTTTGGCTCTCTGCCCATGGGGAGAACGCTGCCTGCACACATGGTTTCCCTGCTCACCCCATCCCCCAGTCATCGTGTATGTGTATCTGCGTGCGTGTTGCCAGCTTATTCACTAGACCTTTCCTACCTACTGGTTTGCCTGGTTGTGTTTTCAAGTGCCTTTCTGAAAGACAACAGGACTATATAATTATGTAAATGCACACATGTCTGTGAGAGTTTTGCCGTCTCTTTGGGTTTTTGCGCAAATCTCATGACACTTGCTCTCTTATTCCCGTTCACTCCAAAGCGCTTGCTGCTTTAATAAGAGGCTCATGTGAGCACCCTAGCTTTTCATGTTAAAATGAAAAAGGAAAAGTGCGTTTCTGGATATCACAGCTGGCAAGAAGAGCTTGAAAGAAGCAACAAAAAAGGCTTCAAAACCTAGAAGGCAAAGGAAAATCCAAATTCTGCCTATTCTCTGTAGTTTTTTTAGTTGGAAGACTTTTAAACCAAAATCACAGTCCTGGGGACAAGTCCAATTCATACATGGAGATAATCTGCAAAGGTCTGTGGTAGGCAGTTCACAGCTAAAACTCATGCACAGCAGTGTGAGAACTGCCATACCGATGTGTGCCTTGACATCTTTATGTCTGTTCTTGCCCATGTGAACCTTGAGGTGTCAGCAGTTCACATGTATGCATTTGGTACAGAGGCCTGGTCTGCCTGCAGGTGCCCTGATTTGAAAAAACATGCCTGTGAACCTGCCTATGAACTTATCTGTCACCACAAATGAAGTACACCCACACCTTTGGTCTCTTTTTTCTCAATCTATGTTGTGCACATTGCCATGGTATCGCAGTGCCTTCATCTCACTATCAGAGCATTACATCTGAGACTTTGAAGCAATTTGCATTGCCAGCTGAGGACCATGAAGAACCAAAGAAGTGTTTCCAGGTGGAACAGGAACAATGATGCGTCTCCCAGTGACTACGAGCCTTGAGCCCCTGGGAACCGGCTGAGTTCCCACCACCTAACTTACCCAAGCTACAGGTGCTGTAGGAAACCAACGTACCTGTATATTTTATATCTGGTTGTAAATCCTTGACGATGTCTTTCCACAAAGGATAAGTAGCTCCGCGAGTGGTGGAAAGGGCCCCTGTCTGAAATAAGCCAATCAAACTCCTTGGAGACATGTTGGTTGGTAGCAGCTGGGTCCTGGTGGGAGGGCTGTACTAGTATATGGTCCCATATAAACAGGAGGTAGAGGAACTCAACAAGCCTCCAGTTCATGCTTTTCTGTCTGCCTTTTTCCTCTCATTCTTGCTCCATTCTGTGGAGTCCTGTTGAAAAAGAGAGGGAAGAGGACGAAGGAAAGAGAGAGAGAGAGAGAAATGTAGGGGAGGAGAGGGAGGAGGGAGAGAAAGAGAGAGTTTAAAAATGGGATTTGCTTTGATCCTTTGACAACCATCTCTCAGGGTGAAAACAGACCTGAAAAATCAAGTTTTAAAAGACTTCAGTCTGCCTGTGTTACAGCTTAAAGTATTTGGCAGTGTTTTATTCATGTACCTAAGTGGTGCCTTTAACCTCCTGAGCATATATCACCTTTGAAATAACCAGGTCCTGACCTGAGACATTCTCACCCAAGCTTCTCCATCATTTCCCTCGTGAGGTTCTCCACAGTGCCGCAAAGGCGAGCACAGGCTGGGCGCAGAAGGTGGCTGCACCCTAGGCTACAATTACCCCTTTATTTTCCCTTTAATGCTGTGCCAGAGAAACGTGTCTTCTGCTTTCATGTTTCTCTGATGATCTGTGATCCATACTCCATGCAACCTGAGCAATCTATAAAGACCCAGCTCTTACTTTAAAGTGTTGCCAAAAAAGAAATAAAACAAAATAATTACCCAGGCTTCACTGATGAGCGCATGCAGACACACAGACACACACACACACACAGACACACACACACACACGACACTATGAAATCCTGCCAAACTTCGAAAGATAAAAATCACCTCAACCCGTTTTCCTGCCTGGGTGCTTGGGAGCTGTGTGTCTGGTGGACGGGGACAGGGACTGTTGCTATTTCGATTACGGGAGGACCTCGAGGCTCTTCCCAAGATCAAGGCTCTGCAGGGCGACACACTGAACATGCCTATTCACCCTAGGAGCTCTGCTAGGGAGCTCAAGGGGATGCTGCACACCACCTGGCGCAGGGCACGCTATTGCTCACATGGTGGGAGAGCGGCTGTCCTGCTGCACACACCACACACACCCCCCATCAAATCATGGCTGCAGACAGCCCTGCTACAACCCAGCTCCTCTCCCCAGTGTGCTTAACAGCTAAACAGACAAGACATGTGATGAGTGGGAATGGAAACAGAGGGGTGAAATGCCTTGCCAAAGGTTACACAGCAAGCCACGGATACAGCTGGAAGGGAGCCCTCATCTCCTGACTCCTGTTTCCAGCGTTTCAACCATTAGATCACCCGCCTCCGCAGCCATGCTGTTGGCGCGGTGCCCTTCTCCGAGCGAAGCCATGGGCTCCGTTGGCGGAAGGTGAGCGGCTTGCTTAGCTGGCACCCCGCGCCTGGCACGGACCCCCTCCCCTTCTGCTTCCGAACTGCAACGCAGCTGCAGCAGCAGCCCAGCGTGTCGGGTTGTGCTCCTCATTGCTGGGAACTGCTGATGCTGCTCTGAAAGAGTCCTCTCCACAGGCAGGATGTGTTCCTCCTCCTGCCCACCTCCTGTCCATCTGCCTGCCTTGCTGCGTTTTGTGGAGGATGTGCCAAGACAGTGGGCATGCCCGGGCAGGCAGAGCTATCTTGAGGCTGCATCCCTCACTCTAGGAGCAAAAACCTGGCCAAAAGTTACCCTCAGAACAGGTGATACCCAACTATTTCTGCAGAATATGCTGCAGAAAGACTGTAGCTACTTTTTAAAGCAGGATATTAGGCTACACAGAGCTCTGCTACGGTGAGATTTAGTGTCAGGTTTATTTGCACATCTCCAGAAACCCTTCTGGTTTTGAGTCTGAGTCCACCATAAGCACTCAAAAAGTTTGCAATTCCCAGAGAGAAAAGGTTTTGCTAGGAGTGTAGGAAAGGCCAAACCAAGGTGTGCTGGAGGTGCCGTGCCAATCTGCAGCACTGCATGTGAACATGAGACCTTGGCTGGTGCGAGCAACATAGTAGAGACCAGAGGGCGTTAGCATTTGTGGTTGGCATGGCTGTCTCCTCTGCTCCAGGAGCTTTCACTGGGAGCATGGCAAATCTGCAGCCCATGGCAGTGAGCATGCATGGCCACTGTGCGGGTGGATTGAACCCAGGAGTGTGACGGGAGCACAAGTGCCGCGTGTGTGTGTGCGCCGGAGTGTGTGGGAGTCTGCACGTGTGCACAGCATGTGTTTGGGGAGCTGCAGTGAGCTCAGCAGCACTTGACAAAACGGAGTTGTGTAAGTCTGGTTAAAAATGACAGTCAGCTGTTGCATTACATGAAGAAATGAAAAAAATTAAGTAAGGGAAAGTCAACGAATGTTTGTTTTTTCTGTTGGGCAAATATAAACTTCTTTCCAATTGCAGATAGAATATTACTGTTATTAAACCTAATGGTACCTGTAGCTCCTGACTGAGGCGGTTGTTCCTGTTCTGGAGGCATGTATTTAGTATCAGCCTTCATCACTGACTCCTGCTTCACCCATAAATGTAGCAGCTCTCACTGCCCTAGTCCCTTGCCTCTCAGAAAGGACTGGTTCCTACAAACCTGGGGTTTGGGGAGTTCCTAGCCCCACATTAAGGGGAACAGATCATATTCCAAGTGGGCTACATTACATCTGTGCTGTCACTCAAAGTGGTCATGAACTCAAGGTGACTACTGAGACATGCTCCCACCCTCAGCACTTCCAGTTTCCACTTCAGGGGATTGTTTCCCCTGCTTCTCCATCCAAGCTACTTTCTCTGCCTTGCTGCTCTTTGCAGACCTACAGTGCTGCCCCATCACAGTAAGCAGCTGCAAACTCAGCACATTTGCCATTAGACGGGTATGCAGATTCGCTGCTGATAAGGATCAGTTGCTCCATACACATTGTCCAAACTCGCTTGTCTGTTCATTAAACTCATCCATAACTACTTCCTTCATCAGCCAGCCTGGATCAGTTTTCTTTTAAACATTTCACTTTCTATTGAATTTCTATTGCAAAGAGAGGAAGGGAGCTTTTACATACCAAAGTGGAGTGATCGCCCACCTCCAGTTCCCAGCACATTGCAGGTGTGAGTATGAGAAAAGCCAAATAAACTGGGTTCCAGAAAAATCCCAGTGCATCCTCCCACATGCAAGCATCATACATTGGGGAAATATCAGCTCATAAAAGAGAGAGGATACTCACTAATTCCCCCCATGCACCTCTTCATCCTCCTTTCCTTTCCTTTTAGGTCAAAGTTAGAGTCAGGGTGATTAGAGTTGTGATGGCTCTTAACTAAGTGTTAACACATGGGGAGAATATGGCTAAAGATCGCTAGAAGAAATGGACACATCCTCAGTCTGGAAGCTGGCTGTATCAGTGCTGGGAGCAGGGAATGGTGCCTGAGGCAATGGAGGATGGTAGAGCACAAGTGGGTCTAGACAACTATCACACCATCAACTTTAATTTTTTAGTAGTATCTTTTTCCCCCCTGTAGCTGCTGTAGAGATGTTGTTACACATTAAAGATTAAAACACACCACCGGGCTGGTCCCCATGGAAGCTATAAAGCTTAGTAAAGTGGGTTTATTTTGTGTCTAAGGCAATATTGTGAGGCGCGTTCAATCTAACTCCTAACAAGTTTGAATCTGAAATTAATTTGTTAGCTGTCTTTACAGGGCTTCATTGATGTATGATACATTCTGGGGATTTTGCAAGAGGGATGGGGAAAAAAAAGGGCAGGGGGCAATATCTCAAAAGTATACAGCCCCTGGGCAGGAGACTAAACACTCATGAAAAATCTGGCATAGAAGCAATCTCTGCACTAAAGGGGTGGCTTGAAGAAGTCAGACACTGGTTTCTGATCCAGAAATCCAGCATTCCACTCAGTTCTGCCTCAGACACACTCTATGATCTTGGGCAGTGCCCTTACATGCTTTTTTGCCTCACTTTCCAATTATCAGCATGGAAACACAATAGTACTTGTTTGACTATGTGGACCATGAACTTGGAGAGACCATCATCTGGTTATAGCACCCAGTAAAACACAGTCATGCTGCCCACACAGCTCACTGGGTGTTTCTGTCCTACCATCTCAATGTGTCGGCAAGCTTTGCAATTTATCAGTTAAAAAAAATCCAAGCTACAAAGCCCATTTCCACTGAGGAGCACTACGGAGCAATGCAGTGAGCTAGGTCCTTCTGGTTCACGTCAACAAACACGATCTTGCCATTGTCGCATCTGTTAATAAACATGATAGGTGGCTGAGCTAGGACGTAGGCTACAGTTGACAGTAAGCAAGTACCGGGAGAAGAAAATGTTGGATGTCCTGATTCTGAGTCACATTACAGTCAGTTTCCACCATCATCCATCACGAAGGCACATCCATCAGCGCAAATGGAGATTTCTGTTAAAGCCCCTTATAGTTTGTTAGGTGGTTTAAGATGGCCTTATTCTAATATGAATTCATCCTAGAACATTAAATGTTCCCTGTCTTATGAGTCTTCAGGATTCTTGGAGGAAAAATAGGCAAGTACTTTCTGTAAAGTGCAAGTTGTATTTGAATGTACACTTAATTTCATCGTGATTGATATCTGTGTGTTAATTATATTCTATTTTAGGCAATACCTTTGCTGTCACAAGGCAGCGCCTTTTATCCAAGGAGTTCAAATTGAATTAGAGACATTAATTAAAGCTCTCAGCGCTCTAGTAAGGCAGGCAAGTGCTGTTACTCCCATTGTTTCTTGAAATAAGAAGAAAAGAATAAAGCTGGGTGTCTACTTAGCCACTTAAAAGGTAATTTTTATACAGTGGGATAGCTCAGAATGATAGATTTTTGCACAAAGTGGTATTGCAAGGTCTGTTTCATATGAAGGAGGCTGTGTAGCCCAGATCACTGCTATTAATGGAAAGGCAGAATACAGGAGCTCTGACTCTCCATCACTTGCTGTGAGCACTCCACCGCTCCCCTGCCTCCTGGGATTTTCTACCTTTCTTCTAACCTCCGTACCTTTCATTTATCTCTTCTATTAGATTCAAATTGATCTTGGACACATCCCTTCTGTTTTCTCATGCTCCTTGTTGTAAACTATTTCCACCAGAAATGCAGACTCAGGAAAGAGAACTTACTGAACACATTATTTGTAGAAAAAAAAAAAAAGTCCCCTACCTCTTTAAGCTTCATGCACCAATAACTCTTTCTTGTGCCCCACATTTGGTTCTTGGCAGGTTGAGAGAGGTTTCTGCCTGCTGCCATTTACCAGAGGGAAGAGGCTAACCATCGCTATTTGTATCTGAAACACTTCTGTTCTACAGCAGCTTCACACACTGCTTTAGAATGCTGATAAATTAGTAAAAGACTGAGGTGTCAGGGGAGAGATGAAACAGCTTATGTTAGTTTAGAGCTCGACCCTGCAAAGTGACGAACGTCTGACCTCATTTCAGCAAAGAGCTTAAGTGTATCCTTAATTTTAAGTACAGGAGATGCTCTTTTCGATTTTATTCAGCTACCACTGCTTTAAGTTAACTGCACACTCACATTCCTGCTGGACAGGTAACTGCTGCCCTACACCGGTAGGGTTTAGTTCATGTTAGGTCGCTGGGTGCAACTGGAGCAACAGCATTCATGTCCTGCACCTAATTCAGAGATGGCCCATGAAGGTGCTGGAAGGCTGTTACCACCCGTGATGCAGCTTTAGTTGTCCTTTAGAACGCTGGCCAGCAATCCAGCCAAGCCGAGGACATCTTTTCTGTGCCAGGGCCAGAGGAAAACAGGGAACATGGATGGAAATGGATGGGGAAGCCGATTTGTCGGGGTTTGTTAAGTCATATGAACTTCTGTGGATAAACCTGAGCTCTGGGAAAAACAGATTTTGACTACTTCTGACCTGCATGTCTTTATAGCTCAAACTACAGGCACTGGTATCTGCCTGGAGTCAGAGATGGAGCTGCAATTCAGCAGTGGCTCTGACTTTCTGGATGATTGTGGCGTGCAAAATCATAAAATCCCAAATGACTGTAAATCTATTTCTTTACAGAAGCGGGATTTCTCCATTTCAGGCAATGATAGGTGAATCCCTCCTCAGACCTTGATAATTCTGCACTGAACAGTGTCTAAATTTGCACTTTCTTTAACCATTTCAGTTTAAAATATGTGTGAGTAGTTAGACCTGAGGGATATTCATCAGCTGAAATATTTTTTGGGTGAGGAAAGGCAAAGAGAGAGGATGAGAAACACCTCTCCAAAACACCAACGCAGCCCACAAATTCACTTCACTTCTGCAAAATTGTTCATGCTGAAAACAGCAATGATTGGGAGATGTCAGTGGTTTGGTTGTGAGAGTACCAAAGGGAAATATTTCTAAATCTCCATTTGAAACTAGCAGAGCTTTTTTTTTTTTTTTTTTTCCTTTTGATTTTTCTTTCCAGCCTATTAAGAGGAAACAGTGATAAAAATATTTCTTTTGACCCCAAATGACTTAGAGGAGAAAAGTTTTTTTTTTTCTTCTCTGTTCATCAACACTTTGCTTACAACTCCTCTGAACACTCAGTGAAGCAAACCCACCCTACAAATCCTTTGTTACAAACCCTGCTCAACCAGCAGCCTAAAGGGAGTGGGTTTTGTGCAGAAACTAATTACTCCCTGCATATAGCGAGGTGAGAATCACACTGGTAACAACTAGGTACCTGTTCTCAGCTCGTTTGTCCCCACACTTCAGCTAATTATAAACTACTGGTGTTATTACGATGAGGATGAGAGGTGGCTTGAAACTGAAGAACTGTGGCAGGCGTACAACCTCTGTCAAGTCACAACATCAAGTGGTGCTGGACAGAGGGAATTAAACTCCATTAAATCACCACAAATCTACTAGCCAAGGTAGCAAAGCCACCACTCTGAAATCCAGGATCCATGGGCGCTTGGTTCCGGGCTCTGTTTAGAAAGGGGATCCAGCTAACAGTGCCTGACAGGTCGGGAACTGAATTAACAGACCTTCTGCATGCACACACAGGTATGCGATGAAGCCTCACGTTTTGAAGACAGTCTTGCTGAATCTGGGCCTGGAACAGCGTTGTGCTAGGTGCTGTACAAACAGAAACCAGAAAGGCAGTCCATGCCCCAAAAAGCTTACAATCTAATTAGAAGACCAAGGACACCAGATGGCCAGGGACAGATGGGGGAACGCAAGGGAACAGTGAGATAATACCGCTCAGCGGGCTGTGGAGCAGTGGTGTCAGCACACCAGCAGCCCTACTGTTGGCAAGATTTTGATAGCCATTGTCATAAATGAGAGTTATAAATAGGGAGGCTGGATAATGAGCTAGCTTTGTAGATGTTTGTGAGGAACTTCTCTCATTTGCAAAGTGGCAGAGATAGAATGAATATAGATGATAATAATAATGATAAATTGCACTTTTCTGAGCTGCTTATTAAAAAAAAATATGGTGGGTGGTGAGCAGTGATTTCTATTAAACACTGCCCTGAACTTGCAATTATTCCTACTATTATTAAATTATTGTCCAAGCTAGTCCACTTCTCCATAATTTCATTCTAAGTTACACAAAAATGCAGCTCTGTCTTCTGTCTTCCTCAGTACTTATACACCTCATATCAAAGTCCAGTAATCTCATAAGTGTTAATAAGTTTTTATACTTGCAGTAGCTTTAGGAGGTTGGGAAATGCTGTTTTTCCCATTCTGCAGAATGGGAATTGAGACACAGCATAGATTAATGGCTTTTCCCAGATCATTTTATAACTGCTTCAGGAATTCAACCCAAATCTCTTAAGTCTCAGCTCAACGCTATGTCTCCTTACAGTACCCTTCCTACGCACCTTCATGCTACTATTCCAGAATTAGCTAAGACTTGCCACAGAGCTGCTTAGGATTTTTTTGGATTGCTCATTTTATGTCAGAAAAATGCCAATTCATCAGAGGCAAAACACTTTGTAGAAATTTGTTGATTTAAGGGGAAAAAAAAGCATTTTCATGTAGTCAGCTTTTCTTTGGAACAGAATGTGTTGAGCGTTCTATTTGGAAAGGATCGGTTCAAGATTGTGTTTTGTTTTTCATTACATGTTGAGTAATATACATTAAAAATCAAAATGAAGTGTTTTCTTAAACAGTATGTTTTGACTGAGCCAAAATAGATTTTGTAATTTATGCATAAAAGAAAATGTCCAAATTAATGCAATACTTTTCTTGCATTTTGGAACAAGAAACACCTGCAAACCATACACAAAATCTGAACAAAAATCATACCATTCCCTACAGTCTTTACTGGAAATTTGAGACAGACAATAATCTGAAAACTAAGTTCAGAGAAGCCTGTGCCAGTCCACAAACCCTGGGTTTTGCCGTCATGCTTGTTCCATTCGGTGTGCTGGTCTCGCCTTCCTAATACATTCCATTGCAACAATTTGGACCTGTAAGAAGACAGCCTGAAGGAAAAAAAAAAAAAATCGATGCCAAAACTGCCCTGAAGAGCAATAATGTAACGCTCAATCCAAAAGGTCAACTGTTATCCCACACCTGACATTCTTTGCAATATTTTTGTTGTTCTGAAGTTCATTCCTGGGCAGGGACTTTACCACCAGAGCCACATGGAGTGACCCCACTCCATAGGGCTTGGGAAATGCAAGCTAACACTGATTATTTTGGTATGCTAGGAAGCTGAGGTTACCTAATGATCCTTGTGAATGACTTATCTTCCTGTTCTTCTTGTCCCTTAGAAGGAATTTTAGCTCTTGACCTGGCTTTTTTGTGATACTCAGCTCTTACTGGAGGAGTAGAAGGGGTTAAAATCTGCAGGCCATTGCTTCTCCTGGTACAGCTCCTGCTGCTTGGATAATGACAGCCCTGCCTGCCAGGATGAAAAGCACCATTTAACTCGGCGTTTCCTATGGGCACCAGGTTCTGCCACCACGGATGCTGGATGAAGCCAAGGGAGCCAGGGGCAGCTGAAGAGGGGAGGGAAAAGGGGCCCGAGTTGTTTGCAGCAGCAAATTCTGGCCCTGGGCAGACGCGCCCCTCTTATCACTCTGAGCGGAAGAATTTGCTGTGGCCATAAAAATCTCCCTGTGCATTCACCACACCGGCTCCTGCTGCCACTGCCTTAGACCCTTGCACAACTACCCTGCCAGGAGACTCGAGAAACAAGGTGAGACCTCGCAGGGATGGCGTGGCTCAGACTTCTGCAGGGAAAGAGAGCTGCAGGCAGAACCAAGGGGAGGACAACTGGTCACTGATGTGGGCTTGATACCTCTGCAACCACCCGACAGGTGCTGCACAGTGACTTAGAGGTGTGGGATACGAATCACTGATAGAATTATTGAGGATGGATTCCTTTAGTGCCCAGGACACTGGTCTGAGGCTGGGGACACCCACGTTCAGCTCCTGCTGCTGCCCTGCCTCCCTGTATGGGGGAAGTTACACACACATTGATGCACAGGCACTTAAATTCAGGCTAGAAATGTGAGCTAGAATGTGTGTTAGCCCCAAATAACACCATTATATCGGCAGCTCCCGAAACAGAAGCCAGAAATCTTGAGTGTAGCTCTTCTCTAAGCATCTACGCAGGGTCTGCAGTTGCAGGTTCTGCTGGAAGGTCTATTGAAGTCAATGAGCCTTGGGTTGGATCTCATTGCAAAAGGATAATCAAATATCATATTAAGTCTTAATTCGTAACAGCGTATTAAATTAGAAGCTCAAATTAAGCTGAAACTGCATTTATATAATGAGAAGATTTAAAATCTGTGTATCATGAAGGTGGGAGAACTCCTAGCCAAGGCTGTTCTCACCAGCCTTGCATCTGAAAGCCAGCCTACCTGCAGCACTGCATTTTAGCCTATTCCCTCAGCCCTAAGCCTGGAATTTCCACTGAGACAGAAGGATGTGTGGAAAATAAAGCCATCTCATACTTACCAGTATTAATCTGTCAAATACAGAGGGCTCTTACTAGCTAGACCCTGACCAATGCCAAGAACTGAAAAATCCCAGGGGATATGGAGACTCTGCACTGGCATCTCACCATCACAAATAGCCTCTTCCATCAGCGCACCAACCCTGCAACACACATTTGCTAAAAATTGAAGGAACGCATTCCTTGCTAGGATTAAAGTCCAAAAACACTCGGATCTGAGCATCTCGAACATTAAAGCAGTTTGGTACCCAAGTTTCAGGCCACCTCTAGCTGTGAGTTTTATTTATTCCTTTCTTTGAGACTGTTCTGCTCTGTGCTAAATCTATCTTCTGACCACCTGGAGCGTTTGAGAGTCTTGGCTGTGATGCTTGTCTGTTTAGATAGGCTGTAAGTAGAGCTGGTCAAAAATTTTGACAGAACAGTTTTTCGTAGGAAAACGCAGTTCTCTTGAAATCCAAACGTTGCATGGGAACATGTCAATTTTGACAAACTTTTTTATGTTTAAAGTGTCAAAACAGATCATTTTGATTTTCTCTTTTCATTTCACGTTTCATTTTGTGGAGATAAACACATTATTTTTATGTTGTTTCAATTAATTTGTTTTGACATTTTTACATATTCTGTATTGTATTGATACATGTTTAAAATATACTATATATTGTATAAAATGTTTGATGTTGTTTTGTTATATGTGTTATCATTATTCAATAGTAAATATTTCCTGTAGCATTTTAGTACTTCAGCACCACAGAAACAGTAGATATTGATGATCTCAAATTATTATTGCTTTTGAATTTTTAGGCCACAAGAGCTTTGTGGGAACATGGTTCTCATTCAAACTGGAGCTTAAGAAAAACAACCACAAATCAAAAAGAGTGAATTTCCCAAGGAAATAGCATGTCCATTTCCCAAGCAACTCTGTCAGCTCAATGACTGCAGAGCACAGCTCCACTCCCCTCTGCACATCACAAAACCAACTTCTCTGCTTGTTATTAAAAAAAAAATAATAAAACCAGATTTTTCCAGGATGGAATTTACATGTAGCATTTTCAAGAGCATCAGGGATTTCAAAGTCTGAATACTATTGACCTCCTGGGGCCTTCGGCTTCCAAATCACTTATGTACTTTTACAAGATATATTCCACCTCCTTCTTGGAAGTCTATCTGATTTTTTTTTTTTCCTTCTTCTTTTAAACCACATTTTTGCTCCTCCGTGCGTAGCAGAGGGGAATTGCTACCCGTGAATTTGCGCCATCAAGCCTGTGTAGGTGGTGGTAAAAGCGGGTTAACAAAAAGGGCAAGGTATGTGGCAAAAGGGAAGGGGAGAATGGCAGCACGGAGCAGAGCCTGTAATGAGGCGACTCTATTGATTCTTCATTTCATGGATGAAAATGTCCTCAGCGGCTCTCGTGCATTCATGGCAGTTCGATAAGAGACTGAGGGCAGCGGGTCCCCGTGCCGAGCTGTGCGTGCTGTAGTGCTGCCCGTGCCTGTCCGGGGGGCTGGACGGCAAGGGGGCAGCAAGTCCATCTTCAATGTATGTGCAGAGAGCAACGTACACAAAGGCGGGGCCCTAACCGGAGGCTACGCATGATGGTGGACGGAGCCAGAGGCAGAGCATGGCTATGCATGGCCAACCTTGTTTCCCTTCTGCCTTTCAGCAGGCTAAGAGAAAGCTTCAGGAGGCAGCAGGGCTGCTCATTCCCATTGCAAGGCTGACAGCACCCCTCGGGGTGGGGGGCTAGCCCTGGCCGTGGGCTTCATAGGGCTGAGCCCGGTGGTTTGTGCAATGGGAATGAAAAGGAAAAGCATCTCCAAACTTTGGAGGCTTATTTAAAGTAGTAGTGGGCTTTTCTGTCTGCTTTTCCTCTTAAAGGGACATGCCGCTAGCGCCAAGCACTGCAGTTTGCAATCTGAATTCCCCCGCGCAGCTGCTCAACGCACACCTCTGCATGCAGATCCGCCTGGTTCTCTACTGTTGCTCCAGCTGGCCTGTCACTATGGATTACGGCTTTTCTCTAACAGCGAGTACTGCCATACTCTGAGACTTCCATTAAAAGCTGATGTTTCCACCTCCCCGCCCCACAAATGGCTCCATCCCAGCCTACATCTCTGTATGCATGCCCTCATCTCTGGGGTGGGGAAGAAGCAAAGTGCCTCCATTTGTTCCTGTGTTAGGCAACAGCGGAACAAGTCGAAGGCAGAAAAAGATGTTTGAGGATGATAAATTTTGAAAACTATGGATTATTTACTGGAAAGCTGATCTTATCCCTTGTCATCAGCACATCTGCAATATTGTAGCCCCATCTCTCTGACAGCAACAGTACAACTGAGCACTGAATTACCCCCTGGAAGAGTTCTTGAGGGAGATGCTTCATTACTCGAAACCACACTGTGGAGTCTCTTTGGAAAGGAGGAATGGTCCTGCAGGGAGAGATTGCCCATCCATGCCAGACACTGCAAATCATTAGCCCTTCATTGCCAGAGGATTCGAAGGCTGCTGACAGATCAAAAAGAATTGGCGTGGACACTTGACCTTTCTCCACTGCCAGGAGGAAATCATTGACCAGGAAGAATAGCACATGCTCTACCAGGCTCTACAAAGAAAAGGAAGAGGATCTGGAAGAAATCAGAGCTATTTGTAAAACAAACACTGCTGCTTCATCACAACCTGTGCAGTTGGCCAGCACTGCCATCACTCGTGGGCATGCTGAAGGGGTGGCTTCCAGTTCTGCAAGTGCCAGGTGCCATCACAACTCCTCCTGCTCTGAAAGGGACATTCAGAACAAACGCCCAGAAGACTTTCTTGTGGATGCTGAAAGATTCACACCATTGCAGGCCAGGAACAGGACAGGACATGCTAAACTGTAGCTAACAGTTTCACTGCCATGGTGTCCTGCCAAAGTGAGCGAGCAGTCCCCTCCACCAGCATGCACACTGCTGACTTCTGCCAGATTTTCTCCGCTGCTTGATAGATCCTACATGCCTCTGCAGCCTCCCAAAGTGACTCCGTCTGAAAGCAATCCAGAGCAAGCATCACATTTGTTTCCTCAACAGCCTAACTCCCAGAAAGATCAGCTGGCCAAATCCAAATCTAAAAAACACCTTCATCATTGGTCATGATTAATTAATTCTGCTTTGACATTCCCCAGGGCACCTAGAAGCCAGTTAGAGCTGCTGGAGAAAGAGACACTGCTGTGGAAAAGGAATAAACAGTCTTGCCTCAACTGCAGCCATGGAATTAGATAATAAATAGCTAGCTAGATAAATAATTTTCTGTGAGTGGTAAATCAAATGCAGAACAGGAATACAGCTAGCTGGCTTATCCCTGTGAAATCAAAGGTGTTTGGAAGGAGTTTCCAAAGAAAGAAGGGTATTTAGAGCCTACTGTGCTCATGAAGACATAGCCTGAAGTTATCTATCATGTCTAATGTGACTGTTTACAATGACAGACAGCTATTCCTGGACATTTTATTCTTGATATAATATTCTAGGACCAAAGAAGCTCAAGGAAGCTTCCTCCTAATTTACATCTCTGTTTTCTCCCTCCTCCTGCCTGGATTGCAGACTAGATAACATCTTTGTTCCCACAGCATCAACACAGTTTCTCCCCACCAGCTGTTGTGTGCTTGGCCTCTGTTCCTCGGGGAGCTATAGGTATCAGTCCAAAGCACGGATTCTGCAGCCTCTTCTCCTATCTACCCCTTAAATGCCTCTCCTCCCTAAATCCAGAGACTATTTGTAAATCTGTAGTCCAGATTTGCCCATTAACCACACAATAGAGGCTCTGGTGACAAAAATATTATTCTGCAGGACTTGAGGAAGTCAGCAGGAGTTCCAGCAACATCCCAGCTTCAGGTACCGACCCTGTGATGTGTATTGTACCAAGCAGATGGCAGTCTAATCCCTGCCAGCATGCAATGCCCAGTGCGCAGAGAGCACCCGTAACCCCTGTCTGATTGAATATGCATATTCGCCTCTGATTTTACTCGAGCACTAGAAGTCTCTGCACACAAACTCGTCCAGACAAATCAAGTGTGAGACGTCTGTGTTTGAGGTCCTGTCACAGCAAACTGGAGAAATCTGCTCGTTCCCCTTTGCCCACACATCTCCCTGTAAGCCTTTGTTCCCCTTTTGGCCCCTGCATCCCCGAGGGCACCAGTCCCACCTTTCAGATCTGCTCATGCTCCCCTCCCTAGACATTCAGTTTGGACTCCGTGCTCCCACTGCAGTGAGCGTTTCTGAGTGTGCAGTTGGCTCCTCTGCCTTCCTGCATACCTTCACCTGGAGTCTGAAATAAATTCAGACCACCCCCTTCCCTCCCTCTTCGCTACTCTTCTCCTCCACACACCTTGCTCCTTCTTTATCCATCACAGTGGGCACAGCCAAGACACATTATTATCACTTGTCACTTCATTAGTATTCTTCTACAGGAGGACCAGAAGAGGAGAAAAGAGGAAAGCGTTCAAAAATGGAGAGTGAGGAAAGTGGGACTAAAGGAAGAGTAAAAAAGAATTGAAGGTGTGAATGAGAAAGTGCAGGAGTAGAAGGAGTATGAGAAAATCTAATGGGTGAGAAAGAATTTTATAATTAATCTGCAGTCATAGAAAGAGCAGCGGAATGGAAGTCAAGACTGTAGGCTCCTCTATATGCTTCTGCTACTGATTCACCCTGAGACTTCAGACAAATCTTTCTGTTTTCTCCTTTCATCTCCTACTGCTCTGTACCCTTTGAGTGTATGTTATTTGAGGTACGAATTGTCTTTAACTGTGTGTAGCATAAAGTAAACTGCAGTCATAGGCACTAAAGATGTGAGACATGATTTTTAACACATACTAAAATTAGGCACAGAAAAGTGCTTGGGGATTGACTGCCAATGTTTATTAAATCAGGTTGAATTTGTTAGATAGCTACCATCAAAAAATGGGATGGGAAAAATTTAAACGAATCAAAGTACATGACTGTATTATTCCTTAAATTAAATGCATGATATTGAAATGTTTACAAAGTGGATCTAGAAGAAAATGAAAAAAAAAAAGACTAAAAAGTGAAAAAATACAGTTATGGAAAAAAAAGTTTTGCATTCCTGCAAAATTTGAAGTTTTGAAGTGATTTTCCATTCGCTTTTCCTTCTAGTCCCAATTATAAAAGAAGTCTTTTCATTCTTCCCCCTCACACCAATTATGTTTGAATAGCTAAAATTAATTTTTTCCCTTCTCATTTCAAGAACCAAACTGACAAAAAAAAATATATCCTTATTCACCTATCCCTACTAGGAATTACAATAACTGTCTGTCAGATCTTCATAACAACATGAGGGATCTCAGCAAGGCTGAGTTTCTGTGAGTCTCTTAAGCTGATGACTTTCACAGTCCTTTGCTCTATTCCAGTCTAAACCTGCATTCAACAGAGAACTTAGAGTGAAATAAATAGATTTAGAGAAAAATAAATGAGCAAGTCCTTGTATCAAAAATGAGAGTAAAGTTCCCAGGAAATAATCTGAGACTGGATTTACTTTTACCACTAGAAATTGCCATATACTGCTTTTTTTATTTCAAGACAGTCACACCATGCTTTTTTACCCTCTGTTTCTCTGAATTCTTTCTTTTTGCTTCTCTTGGTTCTTTCTCTCTTTTTTGTTTGTTTTGGTTTTTTTTTTTGTTTTTTTTTTAAGCATCGCAGTCCCTAACATACAATCAAATAGGCATGAGGTTCCTTCAGAAAACTGGAACATGTGATGTCCAAGTGCATCTGACATTAAGCAAAAAGAAAAGCACAGCTCCCCACAAACAGCCAGCCCTGGTTCAGACCACTGAAGTGTGCTCTGAAGGAGACACCAATGCTCAAGGATGGGAACAGCAAGTCCTGGGGCTCCTGCTCCTCAGGCATCGTCTGGCATCCGCTTCTGTGGCTGAGCGCTCAAGTATAGGACCCTGCTCCCAGCCACCCACCTGCAATCTCAGTCCCAGAGGTATTTAGGGGAGCATCACCTGCTTAGCTTCCTGCATCCAGTGGATTAAAAAAAATAGGCATGTATATAGGAGTTAGACATCTAACTATCTCTGGGTGTTTCTACATTGTCAAAGAACTTGGCCCCTGCACCCCTTAGCCACATATACTGCACTTCAATTAGTTTGGAATTGGGGTTTCTTCAGGAGGAAACAAGCTTTCACTAAGAAGGAAACCAGTTCTGGGTATATTTTGCTTTCTTAACATCAGTTGTGGCCAATATGAACAAGCACAAACCCTCCAATGGCTTATTTTCATCTTCCACAGTCCTTCAACACTGTCCCAGAAGACAATGCATGCTGGAACATTCTGCACATGCACATGGGGCATGGAAAATGCATCCTGAGCATCTTATTACAAAAATACTGCATTATTGAGCTGGAGGTCAGCCCTCATATCCTTTCAAGAGCCTGGAATTTAAAAATGACACATAAAAATGAAATCTAGAGTGGATCTTAGCTCTCCTGTTGGTTTCCTTTTCCCCAGCTCCAAATCTTATTTAAGGCAGTCTGCAGACGAGCAGTAACACTGTGCAAGGGCAGCAGAGTGTGTATTTGTCCCCAGCCCTTCTGTCCACCTCTATTATAAAACCTGAGAGAGGGTCGTGCCCCCAGCACCAAAGGAGTGTCCCTGTTAGCTGAGACACAAGCGGCTGGGGGCTGTACCTCACTGCTAACAAGGCTCTACAGAATTGCTCCCTTGGAGGAGCAGCAATGAGAAAAAAATACACTACGGACAAAATTTCTGTCTTGAAACTTGAAAACAAACAAAGTAATGAGAAGCACTGCAGGAGAATCCACTGGTAGGAAGGACTTATCAGCCTCTGTTGCTCCTTTTTTTAATGTAAGCAGCTTTACCATTAATTGCTATTTACCTCAAATGCTGAAGTTGGTAAGAAGACTAATACGCTGCACTGAAGCAGCAGTCTTGATTCAGGCTTCCCAAAACACAATGCATGTGTGTGCACACATGCACGTGTGTGTGCGTGTGTGTGCACGTGCACACTTGCACACTTCATTGTACATGTTGTGTGAGTAAAAGCCCCATATTTGTGTGCAAGGGAGAGAAACAGATACAATTAGCATATTCTCTTATATATTCCAGTAAAAGGGCAACTTTAGTTAGTGGTCTTAGGCAGTGAGAAGGGAAATTAATTCAGGCCAGATTTCTAAACATCGGGCCCTTTTGCTGGGGCAGAGGGGGGAGAGACGCAATCCAGTGCTGCTTTTGCCCAGCACTGGATAAGTAAAGATCAGCACGGCTGAATACCAGTCTTGGGGGAGGAAGGGGGTGGGTGGGGGGTGTCTGTATTTCCTGAGGACACAGGTTGCTGAATTCTTAAAAAAAATCCAGACTTTTCCCCATGCCAAACTTGGAGCCGAGTTCCCTGGGTGGTTTGCATCCACTGTGTGAGCTAGAGGGCTCAGAACCACAGCACTGACTGTAAGAAATTCAGCTCCTATGCATGGAAACACATGCATTTAGAAAGCTCTTCTGAAAGGTATCAGCCTAAGTGACCTGCCCAAGGTCATATATAACATGTCGGTGACAGCATCGGGACTGAACTATCTTGCTACAGTGCTGCTTTATTCTCCCAGTGCTGTTGCATCCCAAAACAGCCGCTGCTCCCAGTCCACTGCTACCTTCCACTCCTTATCGCAGTCTCCTTAGAGACACATCTGTCCTGTGGCTCCGTAAACCATAATATACCTACAGTCTTTTATTCACTATCCATCACCATGCAGTTTTATTACAGATCCCTGAATTATCCAGCGTAGTCTACAATCTACTTATTCCTGCCAGCCATTCTCCCTTTCAGCCCTCTCCTCACCTTTCAGCCTTGTCAGTGTTTTAAGTCTTCCAGGTACTTGAAATGCAGGGACAATCCTGATTCCCTGGGGGAAATCCAGCAGAATTTCACTGAGGCCAGTCTGCTGGTCTCTCTCTCTTTTAAATGCAGATGGTTGGAAATCAGAAACCAGCACTGGTCTCTGCAGTCACATTTGAACCAATCCTTCAAGAACACTAACTCACAACTGCCATTTTAAAGCTCTGATCCCCATTCTTGCCATCTGTAAAATTTTATTCCCCTCCTTCCTCTGCTCCTTTCATCAGAAATCAATCTTCCAATAATGCAGGTAAACTACAATCCTACTTCATAGTTATTTTTTTTGCATGCATCTTTCTCACGCATTTTGCAGAACCGAAGCTCCCTCGCCCATCCTTGCCCTTTCCAGCCAGGCTTACAAGCACAGTAATCATCACACCTACACAACACCTCGTCAGCAGATTTGCACCTGCCGGTCACATCTCTGTCTGGTTTGCAATCCAGGAAGTGAAGGAATCATTCGTCCTGATGTGGCAATTTGTCTCAGCATTCGCACTTGCCTTGCCAGTGAACTTTGTGTTCCTACCTGCCAGCTCTCCTCTCCCACCCCCCATCCCTCCCTCCCAGCCTCGATC